>NC_083705.1:1420243-2840487 GCF_033118175.1 Dama dama
TCATCTCGCGGCGAGGGGGAAGTCACATGGTTTTTCTCGAGTTGCGGCCGGAACCTGGGGTATATTCTCGAGTTACGACGGGGAGGGCCCTTCCAGACACGTGTTTGTTCAGCGACTTCAGGACTCCTGCCTAGGTGCGAGGGACACCTCGGGATTCTCCTCGAGTCTTGGCATGGCAATTGGGACGCGTCTCCACGTGAGGCGGGAGACCCAGGTACCCTTTCCACGTGCCACAGAGATCCTGGGACTCCTATCCATTTTCAAGAAGAGTCAGGCATCGTCTCCTTTGGAAGCATTGACCTCCGCAGACCTCTCGAGTTTTCAAAGGATGTGATGCCTCCGGTCTCGATGAGGCGGAGGACTAGGTCTTTCTCTCTGGTCTCCACAGGGGATTCAGACATCCCTTCATCTTGGGAGATGCAAGACGAGCCTGCATTCAATTCACTATTGGGATATCCGGCCTTTTTTGAGTCAGAGCATCTAGGTGTCCATTCCAATTGAGGCCACAAACTCAGGGTCCCTCTCACATACCTGTAGCTGAGAGAAACCTCCTCTTGAGGTGATTGTGGAAAGTTGGTATTCCTCTTGATTCGAAGCCAGGGACTAAGCTCTCATCTCGAGTAGATCTGGGGTCCACGGAGCCTTTCGTGTTGCTCCAGTGACCTCAGGATCCCTCTAGACTTGAGACAGTGATCTTGGGTTTTCTCTGGAGTGCCATCAAGGAAATCAAGGCTCCTTTCACGTTTGATGTGGAACACGGAATTGCTCTGCACACAGTGCAGGGGAATCGGGCCTCATCTCGCGGCGAGGGGGAAGTCTCATGGTTTTTCTCGAGGTGCGGCCGGAACCTGTTGTATATTCTCGAGTTACGACGGGGAGGCCCCTTCCAGACACGTGTTTGTTCAGCGACGTCAGGACTCCTGCCTAGGTGCGAGGGACACCTCGGGATTCTCCTCGAGTCTTGGCATGGCAATTGGGACGCGTCTCAACGTGAGGCGGGAGACCCAGGGTCCCTTTCCACGTGCCACAGGGATCCTGGGACTCCTATCCATTTTCTAGAGGAGTCAGGCATCGTCTCATTTGGAAGCATTGATCTCCGCGGACCTCTCGAGTTTCAAAGGATGTGAGGCCTCCGGTCGTGATGAGGCAGAAGACTAGGTCTTTCTCTGGGGTCTCCACAGCAGATTCAGACATCCCTTCGTCTTGGGAGATGCAAGACGAGCCTGCATTCAATTCACTGCAGGGATATCCAGCCTTACTTCGAGTCAGAGCATCTCGGTGTCCATTCCACTTGAGGCCACAAACTCAGGGTCCTTCTCACATACCTGTAGCTGAGAGAAGCCTCCTCTTGAGGTGCTTGTGGAAAGTTGGTATTCCTCTTGAGTCGAAGCCAGGGACTAAGCTCTCATCTCGAGTTGATTTGGGGTCCACGGAGCCCTTTCGTGTTGCTCCAGTGACCTCAGGATCCCTCTAGACTTGAGACACTGATCTTGGGTTTTCTCTGGAGTGCCATCAAGGAAATCAAGGCTCCTTTCAAGTTTGATGTGGAACACGGAATTGCTCTGCACGCAGTGCAGGGGAATCGGGCCTCATCTCGCGGCGAGGGGGAAGTCTCATGGTTTTTCTCGAGTTGCGGCCGCAACCTGGGGTATAATCTCGTGTTACAACGGGGAGGGCCCTTCCAGACACGTGTTTGTTCAGCGACGTTAGGACTCCTGCCTAGGTGGGAGGGACCTCGGGATTCTCCACGAGTCTTGGCATGGCAATTGGGACGCGTCTCCACGTGAGGCGGGAGAACCAGTGTCCCTTTCCACGTGCCACAGAGATCCTGGGACTCCTATCCATTTTCAAGAGGAGTCAGGCATCGTCTCCTTTGGAAGCATTGATCTCTGCGGACCTCTCGAGTTTTCAAACGATGTGAGGCCTCCGGTCGCGATGAGGCAGAAAATTCGTTCTTTCTCTGTGGTCTCCACAGGGGATTCAGACATCCCTTCGTCTTGGGAGATGCAAGACGGCCTGCATTCAATTCACTGCAGGGATATCCGGCCTTACTTCGAGTCAGAGCATCTCGGTATCCATTCTACTTGAGGCCACAAACTCAGGGTCCCTCTCACATACCTGTAGCTGAGAGAAGCCTCCTCTTGAGGTGCTTGTGGAAAGTTGGTGTTCCGCTTGAGTCGAAGCCAAGGACTAAGCTCTCATCTCGAGTTGACTTGGGGTCCACGGAGCCCTTTCGTGTTGCTCCAGTGACCTCAGGATCCCTCTAGACTTGAGACAGTGATCTTGGGTTTTCTCTGGAGTGCCATCAAGGAAATCAAGGCTCCTTTCACGTTTGATGTGGAACACGGAAATGCTCTGCACGCAGTGCAGGGGAATCGGGCCTCATCTCGCGGCGAGGGGGAAGTCTCATGGTTTTTCTCGAGTTGCGGCCGGAACCTGGGGTATATTCTCGAGTTACTACGGGGAGGGCCCTTCCAGAAACGTGTTTGTTCAGCGACGTCAGGACTCCTGCCTAGGTGCGAGGGACACCTCGGGATTCTCCTCGAGTCTTGGCATGGCAATTGGGACACGTCTCCACGTGAGTCGGGAGACCCAGTGTCCCTTTCCACGTGCCACAGGGATCCTGGGACTCCTATCCATTTTCAAGAGGAGTCAGGCATCGTCTCCTTTGGAAGCACTGATCTCCGCGTACCTCTCGAGTTTTCAAAGGATGTGAGGCCTCCGGTCGCGATGAGGCGGGGAACTAGGTCTTTCTCTGTGGTCTCCACAGGGGATTCAGACATCCCTTCGTCTTGAGAGATGCAAGACGAGCTTGCATTTAATTCACTGCAGGGATATCCGGCCTTACTTCGAGTCAGAGCATCTCGGTATCCATTCCACTTGAGGCCACAAACTCAGGGTCCCTCTCACATACCTGTAGCTGAGAGAAGCCTCCTCGTGAGGTGTTTGTGGAAAGTTGCTATTCCTCTTAAGTCGAAGCCGGGGACTAAGCTCTCATCTCGAGTTGATTTGGGGTCCACGGAGCCCTTTCATGCTGCTACAGTGGCCTCGGGGTCCCTCTAGACTTGAGACATTGATCTTGGGTATTCTCTGGAGTGCCATCAAGGAAATCAAGGCTTTTTTTTCGTTTGATGTGGAACACGGAATTGCTCTGCACGCAGTGCAGGGAAATCGGGCCTCACCTCACAGCGAGTGGGAAGTCTCATGGTTTTTCTCGAGCTGCGGCCGGAACCTGGGGAATATTCTTGAGTTACGATGGGGAGGGCCCTTCCAGACACGTGTTTGCTCAGCGACGTCAGGACTCCTGCCTAGGTGTGAGGGACACCTCGGGATTCTCCTCGAGTCTTGGCATGGCAATTGGGACGCGTCTCCACGTGAGGCGGGAGACCCCGGGTCCCTTTCCATGTGCCACAGGGATCCTGGGACTCCTATCTATTTTCAAGAGGAGTCAGGCATCGTCTCCTTTGGAAGCATTGATCTCCGCGGACCTCTCGAGTTTTCAAAGGATGTGAAGCTTCCGGTCGCGATGAGGCGGAGAACTAGGTCTTTCTCTATGGTCTCCACAGGGGATGCAGACATCTGTTCGTCTTGGGAGATGCAAGACAAGCCTGCATTCAATTCACTGGAGGGATATCCGGCCTAACTCGAGGCAGAGCTTCTCGGTGTCCATTCTACTTGAGGCCACAAATCAGGGTCCCTCTCACATACCTGTAGCTGAGAGAAGCCTCCTCTTGAGGTGCTTGTGGAAAGTTGGTATTCCTCTTGAGTCGAAGCCAGGGACTAAGCTCTCATCTCGAGTTGATTTGTGGTCCACAGAGCCCTTTCCTGTTGCTACAGTGACCTCAGGATCCCTCTAGACTTGAGACACTGATCTTGGGTATTCTCTGGAGTGCCATCAAGGAAATCAAGGCTTGTTTTTCGTTTGATGTGGAACACGGAATTGCTCTGCACGCAGTGCAGGGAAATCGGGCGTCACCTCACAGCGAGTGGAAAGTCTCATGGTTTTTCTCGAGCTGCGGCCGGAACCTGGGGTATATTCTTGAGTTACGATGGGGAGGGCCCTTCCAGCCACGTGTTTGCTCAGCGACGTCAGGACTCCTGCCTAGGTGTGAGGGACACCTCGGGATTCTCCTCGAGTCTTGGCATGGCAATTGGGGCGCGTCTCCATGTGAGGCGGGAGACCCCGGGTCCCTTTCCATGTGCCACAGGGATCCTGGGACTCCTATCTATTTTCAAGAGGAGTCAAGCATCGTCTCCTTTGGAAGCACTGATCTCCGCAGACCTCTCGAGTTTTCAAAGGATGTGAGGGCTCTGGTCGCGATGAGTCGGAGGACTAGGTCTTTCCCTGTGGTCTCCACAGGGGATTCAGACATCCCTTCGTCTTGGGAGATGCAAGACGAGCCTGCATTCAATTCACTGCAGGGATATCCGGCCTTACTTCGAGTTATAGCATCTCGGTGTCCATTCCACTTGAGGCCACAAATTCAGGGGCCCTCTCAAATACCTGTAGCTGAGAGAAGCCTCCTCTTGAGGTGCTTGTGGAAAGTTGGTATTCCTCTTGAGTCGAAGCCAGGGACTAAGCTCTCATCTCGAGTTGATTTGGGGTCCCCGGAGCCCTTTCGTGTTGCTCCAGTGACCTCAGGATCCCTCTAGACTTGAGCCAGTGATGTTGGGTTTTCTCTGGAGTGCCATCAAGAAAATCAAGGCTCCTTTCAAGTTTGATGTGGAACACGGAATTGCTCTACACGCAGTGCAGGGGATTCGGGCCTCATCTCGAGGCGAGGGGGAAGTCTCATGGCTTTTCTCGAGTTGCGGCTGGAACCTGGGATATATTCTCGAGTTACGACGGGGAGGGCCCTTCCAGACACGTGTTTGTTCAGCGACGTCAGGACTCCTGCCTAGGTGCGAGGAGCAACTCGGGATTCTCCTCGAGTCTTGGCATAGCAATTGGGACGCGTCTCCACGTGAGGCGGGAGACCCAGGGTCCCTTATAACGTGCCACAGGGATCCTGGGACTCCTATCCATTTTCAAGAGGAGTCAAGCATCGTCTCCTTTGGAAGCATTGATCTCCGCATACCTCTCGAATTTTCAAAGGATGTGAGGCCTCTGGTCGCGATGAGGCAAAGGACTAGGTCTTTCTCTTTGGTCTCCACAGGGGATTCAGACATCCCTTCGTCTTGGGAGATGCAAGACGAGCCTGCATTCAATTCACTGCAGGGATATCCGGCCTTACTTCGAGTCAGAGCATCTCGGTGTCCATTCCACTTGAGGCCACAAACTCAGGGGCCCTCTCACATACCTGTAGCTGAGAGAAGCCTCCACTTGAGGTGCTTGTGGAAAGTTGGTATTCCTCTTGAGTCGAAGCCATGGACTAAGCTCTCATCTCGAGTTGATTTGGGGTCCACGGAGCCCTTTCGTGTTGCTCCAGTGACCTCAGGATCCCTCTAGACTTGAGCCAGTGATCTTGGGTTTTCTCTGGAGTGCCATCAAGGAAATCAAGGCTCCTTTCACCTTTGATGTGGAACACGCAATTGCTCTGCACGCAGTGCAGGGGAATCGGGCCTCATCGCGGGGCGAGGGGAAAGTCTCATGGTTTTTCTCGAGTTGCGGCCGGAACCTGGGGTATATTCTCGAGTTACGACGGGGAGGGCCCTTCCAGACACTTGTTTGTTCAGCGACGTCAGGACTCCTGCCTAGGTGCGAGGGACACCTCGGGATTCTCCTCGACTCTTGGCATGGCAATTGGGACGCGTTTTCACTTGAGGCGGGAGAACCAGGTTCCCTTTCCACGTGCCACAAGTATCCTGGGACTCCTATCCATTTTCAAGAGGAGTCAGGCATCGTATCCTTTGGAAGCATTGATCTCCGCGGACGTTTTGAGTTTTCAAAGGATGTGAGGCCTCCAGTCGTGAAGAGGTGGAGAACTAGGTCTTCTCTGTGGTCTCCACAGGGGATTCAGACATCCCTTCGTCTTGGGAGATGCAAGACGAGCCTGCATTCAATTCACTGCAGGAATATCCGGCCTTACTTCGAGTCAGAGCATCTCGGTGTCCATTCCACTTGAGGCCACAAACTCAGGGTCCCTGTCACATACCTGTAGCTGAGAGAAGCCTCCTCTTGAGGTGCTTCTGGAAAGTTGATATTCCTCTTGAGTCGAAGCCAGAGACTAAGCTCTCATCTCGAGTTAATTTGGGGTCCAGGGAGCCCTTTCGTGTTGCTCCAGTGACCTCAGGATCCCTCTAGACTAGAGACAGTCATCTTGGGTTTTCTCTGGAGTGCCATCGAGGAAATCAAGGCTCCTTTCACGTTTGATGTGGAACTCGGAATTGCTCTGCACGCAGTGCAGGGGAATTGGGCCTCATCTCGCGGCGAGGGGGAAGTCTCATGGTTTTTCTCGAGTTGCGGCCGGAACCTGGGGTGTATTCTCGAGTTATGACGGGGAGGGCCCATCCAGACACGAGTTTGTTCACCGACGTCAGGACTCCTGCCTAGGTGCGAGGGACACCTCGGGATTCTCCTTGAGTCTTGGCATGGCATTTCGGATGCCTCTCAACGTGAGGCGGGAGACCCAGGGTCCCTTTCCACGTGCCACAGGGATCCTGGGACTCCTTTCCATTTTCAAGAGGAGTCAGGCATCGTCTCCTTTGGAACCATTAATCTCCGCGGACCTCTCCAGTTTTCAAAGGATGTGAGGCCTCCGGTCGCGATCAGGCGGAGAAATAGATCTTTCTCTGTGGTCTCCACAGGGGATTCAGACATCCCTTCGTATTGGGAGATGCAAGACGAGCCTGCATTCAATTCACTGCAGGGATATCCGGCCTTACTTCGAGTCAGAGCATCTCGGTGTCCATTCCACTTGAGGCCACAAACTCAGGGTCCCTCTCACATACCTGTAGCTGAAAGAAGCCACCTCTTGAGGTGCTTGTGGAAAGTTGGTATTCCTCTTGAGTCGAAGCCAGGGACTAAGCTCTCATCTAGAGTTGATTAGGGGTCCACTGAGCCCTTTCCTGTTGCTCCAGTGACCTCAGGATCCCTCTAGACTTGAGACAGTGTTCTTGGGTTTTCTCTGGAGTGCCATCAAGGAAATCAAGGCTCCGTTCAAGTTTGATGTGGAACACGGAACTGCTCTGCACGCAGTGCAGTGGAATCGGGCCTCATCTCGCGTCGAGGGGGAAGTCTCATGGTTTTTCTCGAGTTGCGGCCGGAACCTGGGCTATATTCTCGAGTTACGACGGATAGGGCCCTTCCAGACATTTGTTTGTTCAGCGATGTCAGGACTCCTGCCTAGGTGCGAGGGACACCTCGGGATTCTCCTTGAGTCTTGGCATGGCTATTGGGACGCGTCTCCACGTGAGGCGCGAGTCCCAGGGTCCCTTTCCAAGTGCCTCAGGGATCCTGGGAATGCTATCCATTTTCGAGAGGAGTCAGGCATCATCTCCTTTGGAAGCATTGATCTCCGCGGAACTCTCGAATTTTCAAAGGATGTGAGACCTCCGGTCGCGATGAGGCGGAGAACTAAGGCTTTCTCTGTGGTCTCCACAGGGGATTCAGACATCGCTTCGTCTTGGGAGATGCAAGACGAGCCTGCATTCAATTCACTGCAGGGATATCCGGCCTTACTTCGAGTCAGAGCATCTTGGTGTCTATTCCACTTGATGCCACAAACTCAGGGTCCCTCTCACATACCTGTAGCTGAGAGAAGCCTCCTCTTGAGGGGCTTGTGGAAAGTTCGTATTCCTCTTGAGTCGAAGCCAGGGACTAAGCACTCATCTCGAGTTGATTTGGGGTCCACGGAGCCTTTTCGTGTTGTTCCACTGACCTCAGGATCCCTCTAGACTTGAGACAGTGATCTTGGGTTTTCTCCGGAGTTCCATCAAGGAAATCAAGGCTCCTTTCACGTTTGATGTGGAACACGGAATTGCTCTGCACGCAGTGCAGGGTAATCGGGCCTCATCTTGCGGCCAGGGGGAAGTGTCATGGTTTTTCTCGAGTTGCGTCCGGAACCTGGGGTATATTCTCGAGTTACGACGGGGAGGGCCCTTCCAGACACGTGTTTGTTCAGCTATGTCAGGACTCCAGCCTAGGTGCGAGGGACACCTAGGGATTCTCCTCGAGTCTTGGCATGGCAATTCGGATGCCTCTCCACGTGAGGCGGGAGACCCAGGGTCCCTTTCCACGTGGCACAGTGATCCTGGGACTCCTATCCATTTTCAAGAGGAGTAAGGCATCGTCTCCTTTGGAAGCATTGATCTCCGGGGACCTCTCGAGTTTTCAAAGGATGTGAGGCCTCCGGTCGCGATGAGGTGGAGAACTAGGTCTTTCTCTTTGGTCTCCAAAGGGTATTCAGACATCCATTCGTCTTGGGAGATTCAAGACGAGCCTGCATTCAATTCACTGCAGGGATATCCGGCCTTACTTCGAGTCAGAGCATCTCGGTGTCCATTCCACTTGAGGCCACAAACTCAGGGTCCGTCTCACATACCTGTAGCTGAGAGAAGCCTCCTCTTGAGGTGCTTGTGGAAAGTTGGTATTCCTCTTGAGTCGAAGCCAGGGATTAAGCTCTCATCTCGAGTTGATTTGCGGTCCACGGAGTCTTTTTGTGTTGCTCCAGTGACCTCAGGATCCCTCTAGACTTGAGACAGTGATCTTGGGTTTTCTCTGGAGTGCCATCAAGGAAATCAAGGCTACTTTCACGTTTGATGTGGAACACGCAATTGCTCTGCACGCAGTGCAGGGGAACCGGGCCTCATCTCGCGGCGAGGGGGAAGTCTCATGGTTTTTCTCGAGTTGTGGCCGGAACTTGGGGTGTATTCTCGAGTTACGACGGGGAGGGCCCTTCCAGACATTTGTTTGTTCAGCGATGTCAGGACTCCTGCCTAGGTGCGAGGGCCACCTCGGGATTCTCCTCGAGTCTTGGCATGGCAATTCGGATGCCTCTCAACGTGAGGCGGGAGACCCAGGGTCCCTTTCCACGTGCCACAGGGATCCTGGGACTCCTTTCCATTTTCAAGAGGAGTCAGGCATCGTCTCCTTTGGAACCATTGATCTCCGCGGACCTCTCCAGTTTTCAAAGGATGTGAGGCCTCCGGTCGCGATCAGGCGGAGAAATAGATCTTTCTCTGTGGTCTCCACAGGGGATTCAGACATCCCTTCGTCTTGGGAGATGCAAGACGAGCCTACATTCAATTCACTGCAGGGATATCCGGCCTTACTTTGAGTCAGGGCATCTCGGTGTCCTTTCCACATGAGGCCACAAACTCAGGGTCCCTCTCACATACCTGTAGCTGAGAGAAGCCTCCTCTTGAGGTGCTTGTGGAAAGTTGGTATTCCTCTTGAGTCGAAGCCAGGGACTAAGCTCTCATCTCGAGTTGATTAAGGGTCCACTGAGCCCTTTCCTGTTGCTCCAGTGACCTCAGGATCCCTCTAGACTTGAGACAGTGATCTTGGGTTTTCTCTGGAGTGACATCAAGGAAATCAAGGCTCCGTTCAAGTTTGATGTGGAACACGGAACTGCTCTGCACGCAGTGCAGGGGAATCGGGCCTCATCTCGCGTCGAGGGGGAAGTCTCATGGTTTTTCTCGAGTTGCGGCCGGAACCTGGGCTATATTCTCGAGTTACGACGGGGAGGGCCCTTCCAGACATTTGTTTGTTCAGCGATGTCAGGACTCCTGCCTAGGAGCGAGGGACACCTCGGGATTCTCCTCGAGACTTGGCGTGGCTATTGGGACGCGTCTCCACGTGAGGCGCGAGTCCCAGGGTCCCTTTCCACGTGCCACAGGGATCCTGGGACTCCTATCCATTTTTGAGAGGAGTCAGGCATCGTCTCCTTTGGAAGCATTGATCTCCGTGGACCTCTCGAATTTTCAAAGGATGTGAGACCTCCGGTCGCGATGAGGCGGAGAACTAAGGCTTTCTCTGTGGTCTCCACAGGGGATTCAGACATCCCTTCGTCTTGGGAGATGCAAGACGAGCCTGCATTCAATTCACTGCAGGGATATCCGGCCTTACTTCGAGTCAGAGCATCTTGGTGTCTATTCCACTTGATGCCACAAACTCAGGGTCCCTCTCACATACCTGTAGCTGAGAGAAGCCTCCTCTTGAGGGGCTTGTGGAAAGTTCGTATTCCTCTTGAGTCGAAGCCAGGGACTAAGCACTCATCTCGAGTTGATTTGGGGTCCACGGAGACTTTTCGTGTTGTTCCACTGACCTCAGGATCCCTCTAGACTTGAGACAGTGATCTTGGGTTTTCTCCGGAGTTCCATCTAGGAAATCAAGGCTCCTTTCACGTTTGATGTGGAACACGGAATTGCTCTGCACGCAGTGCAGGGGAATCGGGCCTCATCTTGCGGCCAGGGGGAAGTCTCATGGTTTTTCTCGAGTTACGGCCGGAACCTGGGGTATATTCTCGAGTTACGACGGGGAGGGCCCTTCCAGACACGTGTTTGTTCAGCGATGTCAGGACTCCAGCCTAGGTGCGAGGGACACCTCGGGATTCTCCTCGGGTCTTGGCATGGCAATTCAGATGCCTCTCCACGTGAGGCGGGAGCCCCAGGGTCCCTTTCCACGTGGCACAGTGATCCTGGGACTCCTATCCATTTTCAAGAGGAGTACGGCATCGTCTCCTTTGGAAGCATTGATCTCCGCGGACCTCTCGAGTTTTCAAAGGATGTGAGGCCTCCGGTCGTGATGAGGTGGAGAACTAGGTCTTTCTCTTTGGTCTCCAAAGGGTATTCAGACATCGATTCGTCTTGGGAGATGCAAGACGAGCCTGCATTCAATTCACTGCAGGGATATCCGGCCTTACTTCGAGTCAGAGCATCTCGGTGTCCATTCCACTTGAGGCCACAAACTCAGGGTCCGTCTCACATACCTGTAGCTGAGAGAAGCCTCCTCTTGAGGTGCTTGTGGAAAGTTGGTATTCCTCTTGAGTCGAAGCCAGGGATTAAGCTCTCATCTCGAGTTGATTTGAGGTCCACGGAGCCTTTTTGTGTTGCTCCAGTGATCTCAGGATCCCTCTAGACTTGAGACAGTGATCTTGGGTTTTCTCTGGAGTGCCATCAAGGAAATCAAGGCTACTTTCACGTTTGATGTGGAACACGCAATTGCTCTGCACGCAGTGCAGGGGAACCGGGCCTCATCTCGCGGCGAGGGGGAAGTCTCATGGTTTTTCTCGAGTTGCGGCCGGAACCTGGGGTGTATTCTCGAGTTATGACGGGCAGGGCCCATCCAGACACGAGTTTGTTCAGCGACGTCAGGACTCCTGCCTAGGTGCGAGGGACACCTCGGCATTCTCCTCGAGTCTTGGCATGGCAATTCGGATGCCTCTCAACGTGAGGCGGGAGACCCAGGGTCCCTTTCCACGTGCCACAGGGATCCTTGAACTCCTTTCCATTTACAAGAGGAGTCAGACATCGTCTCCTTTGGAACCATTGATCTCCGCGGACCTCTCCAGTTTTCAAAGGATGGAGGGCTCCGGTCGCGATCAGGCGGAGAAATAGATCTTTCTCTGTGGTCTCCACAGGGGATTCAGACATCCCTTCGTCTTGGGAGATGCAAGACGAGCCTTCATTCAATTCACTGCAGGGATATCCGGCCTTACTTCGAGTCAGAGCATCTCGGTGTCCATTCCACTTGAGGCCACAAACTCAGGGTCCGTCTCACATACCTGTAGCTGAGAGAAGCCTCCTCTTGAGGTGCTTGTGGAAAGTTGGTATTCCTCTTGAGTCGAAGCCAGGGATTAAGCTCTCATCTCGAGTTGATTTGAGGTCCACGGAGCCCTTTCGTGTTGCTCCAGTGACCTCAGGATCCCTCTAGACTTGAGACAGTGATCTTGGGTTTTCTCTGGAGTGCCATCAAAGAAATCAAGGCTCCTTTCACGTTTGATGTGGAACTCGGAATTGCTCTGCACGCAGTGCAGGGGAATCTGGCGTCATGTCGCGGCGAGGGGGAAGTCTCATTGTTTTTCTCGAGTTCCGGCCGGAACCTGGGGTATATTCTCGAGTTACGACGGGGAGGGCCCTTCCAGACACGTGTTTGTTCAGCGACGTCAGGACTCCTGCCTAGGTGCGAGGGACACCTCGGGATTCTCCTCGAGTCTTGGCATGGCAATTGGGACGCGTCTCCACGTGAGGCGGGAGACCCAGGGTCCCTTTCCACGTGCCACAGGGATCCTGGGACTCCTATCCATTTTCAAGAGGAGTCAGGCATCGTCTCCTTTGGAAGCATTGATCTCCGCAGACCTCTCGAGTTTTCAAAGGATGTGAGGCCTCCGGTCGCGATGAAGCGGAGAACTAGGTCTTTCTCTGTGGTCTGCACAGGGTATTCAGACATCCCTTCGCCTTGGTAGACGCAAGACGAGCCTGCATTCAATTCACTGCAGGGATATCCGGCCTTACTTCGAGTCAGAGCATCTCGGTGTCCATTCCGCTTGAGGCCACAAACTCTGGGTCCCTCTCACATACCTGTAGCTGAGAGAAGCCTCCTCTTGAGGTGCTTTTGGAAAGTTGGTATTCCTCTTGAGTGGAAACCAGGGACTAAGCTCTAATCTCGAGTTGATTTGGTGTCCACGGAGCCCTTTCGTGTTGCTCCAGTGACCTCAGGATCCATCTAGACTTGAGATAGAGATCTTGGGTTTTCTCTGGAGTGCCATCAAGGAAATCAAGGCTCCTTTCACGTTTGATGTGGAACACGGAATTGCTCTGCACGCAGTGCAGGGGAATTGGGCCTCATCTCGTGGCGAGGGGGAAGTCTCATGGTTTTTCTCGAGTTGCGGCCGGAACCTGAGGTATATTCTCGAGTTACGACGGGGAGAGCCCTTCCAGACATGTGTTTGTTCAGCGACGTCAGGACTCCTGCCTAGGTGTGAGGGACTCCTCAGGATTCTCCTTGAGTCTTGGCATGGCAATAGGGACACAACTCCACATGAGGCGGGAGACCCAGGGTCCCTTTCGAAGTGCCACAGGGATCCTGGGACTCCTATCCATTTTCAAGAGGAGTCAGGCATCGTCTCCTTTAGAAGCATTGATCTCTGCGGACCTAACGAGTTTTCAAAGGATGTGAGGCATCCAGTCGCGATGAGGCGGAGGACTCGGTCTTTCTCTGTGATCTCCACACGGGATTCAGACATCCCTTCGCGTGGGAGATACAAGACGATCCTGCATTCACTTCACTGCAGGGATATCCGGCCTTACTTCGAGTCAGAGCATCTCGGTGTCCATTCCACTTGAGGCCACAAACTGAGGGTCCGTCTCACATACCTGTAGCTGAGAGAAGCCTCCTCTTGAGGTGCTTGTGGAAAGTTGGTATTCGTCTTGAGTCGAAGCCAGGGACTACGCTCTCATCTCGAGTTGATTAGGGGTCCATGGAGCCTTTTCCTTTTGCTCCAGTGACCTCAGGATTCCTCTAGACTTGAGACAGTGATCTTGGGTTTTCTCTGGAGTGCCATCAAGGAAATCAAGGCTCAGTTGAAGTTTGATGTGGAACACGGAACTGCTCTGCACGCAGTGCAGGGGAATCGGGCCTCATCTCGCGTCGAGGGGGAAGTCTCATGGTTTTTCTCGAGTTGCGGCTGGACCCTGGGCTATATTCTCGAGTTACGACGGGGAGGGCCCTTCCAGACATTTGTTTGTTCAGCGATGTCAGGACTCCTGCCTAGGTGCGAGGGACACCTCGGGATTCTCCTCGAGTCTTGGCATGGCTATTGGGACGCGTCTCCACGTGAGGCGCGAGTCCCAGTGTCCCTTTCCACGTGCCACAGGGATCCTGGGACTCCTATCCATTTTCGAGAGGAGTCAGGCATCGTCTCCTTTGGAAGCATTGATCTCCGCGGACCTCTCGAATTTTCAAAGGATGTGAGATCTCCGGTCGCGAAGAGGCGGAGAACTAAGGCATTCTCTGTGGTCTCCACATTGGATTCAGACATCCCTTCGCTTGGGAGATGCAAGACGAGCCTGCATTCAATTCACTGCAGGGATATCCTGCCTTCCTTCGAGTCAGAGCATCGCGGTGTCCATTCCACTTGAGGCCACAAACGCAGGGTCCCTCTCACATACCTTTAGCTGAGAGAAGCCTCCTCTTGAGGTGCTTATGAAAAGTTGGTATTCCTCTTGAGTCGAAGCCAGGGACTAAGCTCTCATCTCGAGTTGATTTATCGTCCACGGAGCACTTTTGTGTTGCTCCAGTGACCTCAGGATCCCTCTAGACTTGAGACAGTGATCTTGGGTTTTCTCTGCAGTGCCATCAAGGAAATAAAGGCTCCTTTCATGTTTGATGTGGAACACGGAATTGCTCTGCATGCAGTGCAGGGGAATCAGGCCTCATCTCACGGCGAGGGGGAAGACTCATGGTTTTTCTCAGGTTGCGGGCCGAACCTGTGGTATATTCTGGAGTTATGACGGGGAGGGCCCTTCCAGACACGTGTTTGTTCAGCGACGTCAGGACTCCTGCCTAGGTGCGATGGACACTTCGGGATTCTCCTCGAGTCTTCGCGGCAATTGGGACGCGTCTCCACGTGAGGCGGGAGACCCAGGGTCCGTTTTCACGTGCCACAGGGATCCTGGGACTCCTATCTATTTTCAAGAGGAGTCAGGCATCGTCTACTTTGGAAGCATTGATCTCCGCGGACCTCTAGAGTTTTCAAAGGATGTCAGGCGTCCGGTCCCGAAGAGGCGGAGAACTAGGTCTTTGTCTGTGGTCTCCACAGGGGATTAAGACATCCCTTTGTCTTGGGAGATGCAAGACGAGCCTGCATTCAATTCACTGCAGGGCTATCTGGCCTTACATCGAGTCAGAGCATTTCGGTGTCCTTTCCACTTGAGGCCACAAACTCAGGGTTCCTCTCACATACCTGTAGCTGAGAGAAGCCTCTTCTTGAGGTGCTGGTGGAAAGTTGGTATTCCTCTTGAGTCGAAGCCACGGACTAAGCTCTCATCTCGAGTTGATTTGGGGTCCACGGAGCCCTTTCGTGTTGCTCCAGTGACCTCAGGATCCCTCTAGACTTGAGACAGTGATCTTGCTTTTTCTCTGGAGTGCCATCAAGGAAATCAAGCCTCCTTTCATGTTTGATGTGGAACACGGAATTGCTCTGCACACAGTGCAGGGGAATCGGGCCTCATCTCACGGCGAGTGGGAAGTCTCATGGTTTTTCTCGAGTTGCGGCCGGAACCTCAGGTATATTCTCGAGTTATGACGGGGAGGGCCCTTCCAGACACGTGTTTGTTCAGCGACCTCAGGACTCCAGCCTAGGTGCGAGGGACACCTCGGGATTCTCCTCAAGTCTTGGCATGGCAATTGGCACGGGTCTCCACGTGAGGCGGGAGACCCAGGGTCCCTTTCCACGTGCCACAGGGATCCTGGGACTTCTATCCATTTTCAAGAGGAGTCAGGCATCGTCTCCTTTGGAAAAATTGATCTCCGCGGACCTCTCGAGTTTTCAAAGGATGTGAGGCCTCCGGTCGCGATGAGGCGGAGAACTAGGTCTTTCTTTGTGGTCTCCACAGGGGATTCAGACATCCCTTCATCTTGGGAGATGCAAGACGAGCCTGCATTCAATTCACTGCAGGGATATACGGCCTTACTTCGAGTCAGAGCATCTCGGTGTCCATTCCACTTGAGGGCACAAATTACAGGTGCCTCTCACATGCCTGTAGCTGAGAGAAGCCTCCTCTTGAGGTGCTTGTAGAAAGTTGGTATTCCTCTTGAGTCGAAGCCAGGGACTAAGCTCTCATCTCGAGTTGATTTGCGGTCCACGGAGCCCTTTCGTGTTGCTCCAGTGACCTCAGGATCCCTCTAGACTTGAGACAGTGATCTTGGGTTTTCTCTGGAGTGCCATCAAAGAAATCAAGGCTCCTTTCACGTTTGATGTGGAACTCGGAATTGCTCTGCACGCAGTGCAGGGGAATCTGGCGTCATGTCGCAGCGAGGGGGAAGTCTCATTGTTTTTCTCGAGTTCCGGCCGGAACCTGGGGTATATTCTCGAGTTACGACGGGGAGGGCCCTTCCAGACACGTGTTTGTTCAGCGACGTCAGGACTCCTGCCTAGGTGCGAGGGACACCTCGGGATTCTCCTCGAGTCTTGGCATGGCAATTGGGACGCGTCTCCACGTGAGTCGGGAGACCCAGGGTCCCTTTCGACGAGCCACAGGCATCCTGCGACTCCTATCCATTTTCAAGAGGAGTCAGGCATCGTCTCCTTTGGAAGCATTGATCTCCGCAGACCTCTCGAGTTTTCAAAGGATGTGAGGCCTCCGGTCGCGATGAGGCGGAGGAGTAGATCTTTCTCTGTGGTCTCCACAGGGGATTCAGACATCCCTTCGTTTTGGGAGATGCAAGACGAGCCTGCATTCAATTCACTGCAAGGATATCCGGCCTTATTTCGAGTCAGAGCATTTCGGTGTCCATTCCACTTGAGGCCACAAACTCAGGGTCCCTCTCACATACCTGTAGCTGAGAGAAGCCTCCTCTTGAGGTGCTTGTTTAAAGTTCGTATTCCTCTTGAGTCGAAGCCAGGGACTAAGCTCTCATCTCGAGTGGATTTGGGGTCCACGGAGCCCTTTCGTGTTGCTCCAGTCACCTCAGGATCCCTCTAGACTTGAGAAAGTGATCTTGGGTTTTCTCTGGAGTGCCATCAAGGAAATCAAGGCTCCTTTCACGTTTGATGTGGAACACGAAATTTCTCTGCACGCAGTGCGGGGGAATCGGGCCTCATCTCGCGGCGAGGGGGAAGTCTCATGGTTTTTCTCGAGTTGCGGCCGGAACGTGGGGTATATTCTCGAGTTACGACGGGGAGGGCCCTTCCAGACACGTGTTTGTTCAGCGACGTCGGACTCCTGCCTCGGTGCGAGGGACACCTTGGGATTCTCCTCGAGTCTTGGCATGGCAATTGTGACGCGTCTCCACGCGAGGCGGGAGACCCAGGGTTCCTTTCCACGTGCCACAGGGATCCTGGGACTCCTATCCATTTTCAAGAGGAGTCAGGCATCGTCTCCTTTGGAAGCATTGATCTCCTTGGACCTCTCGAGTTTTCAAAGGATGTGAGGCCTCCAGTCGCGATGAGGCGGAGGACTAGGTCTTTCTCTGTGGTCTCCACAGGGGATTCAGACATCCCTTCGTCTTGGGAGATGCAAGACGAGCCTGCATTCAATTCACTGCAGGGCTATCCGGCCTTACTTCGAGTCAGAGCATCTCGGTATCCATTCCACTTGAGGCCACAAACTCAGGGTCCCTCTCACATACATGTAGCTGAGAGAAGCCTCCTCTTGATGTGCTTGTGGAAATTTGGTATTCCTCTTGAGTCGAAGCCAGGGACTAAGCTCTCATCTCGAGTTGATTTGGGGTCCACGGAGCCCTTTCGTGTTGCTCCAGTGACCTCAGGATCCCTCTAGGCTCTAGACAGTGATCTTGGGTTTTCTCTGGAGTGCCATCAAGGATATCAAGGCTCCTTTCAAGTTTGATGTGGAACCCGGAATTGCTCTGCACGCAGTGCAGGGGAATCGGGGCTCATCTCGCGGCGAGGGGGAAGTCTCATGGTTTTCCTGGAGTTGCGGCCGGAACCTGGGCAATATTCTCGAGTTACAACGGGGAGGGCCCTTCCAGACACGTGTTTGTTCAGCGACATCAGGACTCCTGCCTAGGAGCGAGGGACACGTCGGGATTCTCCTCGAGTCTTGGCATGGCAATTGGGACGCATCTCCACGTGAGGCACGAGACCCAGTGTCCCTTTCGACGAGCCACAGGGATCCTGGGACTCCTATCCATTTTCAAGAGGAGTCAGGCATCATCTCCTTTGGAAGCATTGATCTCCGCGGACCTCTCGAATTCTCAAAGGATGTGAGGCCTCCGGTCTCGATGAGGCGGAGAACTAGGTCTTTCTCTGTGGTCTCCACATGGGATTCAGACATCCCTTCTTCTTGGGAGATGCAAGAGGAGCCTGCATTCATTTCACTGCAGGGATATCCGGCCTTACTTCGAGTCAGAGCATCTCGGTGTCCATTCCAATTGAGGCCACAATCTCAGGGTCCCTCTCACATACCTGTAGCTGAGAGAAGCCTCCTCTTGAGGTGCTTGTGGAAAGTTGGTATTCCTCTTGAGTCGAAGCCAGGGACTAAGCTCTCATCTCGAGTTGATTTGGGGTCCACGGAGCCCTTTCGTGTTGCTCCAGTGACCTCAGGATCCCTCTAGGCTCTAGACAGGGATCTTGGGTTTTCTCTGGAGTGCCATCAAGGAAATCAAGGCTCCTTTCAAGTTTGATGTGGAACCCGGAATTGCTCTGCACGCAGTGCAGGGGAATCGGGGCTCATCTCGCGGCGAGGGGGAAGTCTCATGGTTTTTCTCGAGTTGCAGCCGGAACCTGGGCTATATTCTCGAGTTACGATGGGGAGGGCCTTTTGAGACACGTGTTTGTTCAGCGACGTCAGGACTCCTGCCTAGGTGGGAGGCACACCTCGGGATTCTCCTCGAGTCTTGGCATGGCAATTGGGACGCCTCTCCATGAGCGGCGGGAGACCCAGGGTCCCTTTCCACGTGCCACAGGGATCCTGGGACTCCTATCCATTTTCAAGAGGAGTCAGGCATCGTCTCCTTTGGAAGCATTGATCTACATGGACCTCTCGAGTTTTCAAAGAATGTGAGACCTCCGGTCGCGATGAGGCGGCGAACTAGGTCTTTCTCTGTGGTATCCACAGGGGATTCAGACATCCCTTCTTCTTGGGAGATGCAAGACGAGCCTGCATTCAATTCACTGCAGGGATATCCGGTCTTACTTTGAGTCAGAGCATCTCGGTGTCCATTACACTTGAGGCCACAAATTCAGGGTCCCTCTCACATACCTGTAGCTGAGAGAAGCCTCCTCTTGAGGTGCTTGTGGAAAGTTGGTATTCCTCTTGAGTCGAAGCCAGGGACTAAGCTCTCATCTCGAGTTGATTTGGGGTCCACGGAGCCCTTTCGTGTTGCTCCAGTGACCTCAGGATCCCTCTAGACTTGAGACAGTGATCTTGGGTTTTCTCTGGAGTGCCATCAAGGAAATCAAGGCTCCTTTCACGTTTGATGTGGAACACGGAATTGCTCTGCAGCAGTCAGCGGAATCGGGCCTCATCTGGCGGCAAGGGGGATGTCTCATTGTTTCTCTCAAGTTGCGAGAGGAACCTGGGGTATATTCTCGAGTTACTACCGGGAGGGCCCTTCCAGACAAGTGTTTGTTCAGCGACGTCAGGACTCCTGCCTAGGTGCGAGGGATACCTGGGGATTCTCCTCGAGTCTTGGCATGGCAATTGGGACGCGTCTCGACGAGAGGCGGGAGACCCAGGGTCCCTTTCCACATGCCACAGGGATCCTGGGACTCCTATCTATTGTCAACAAGAGTCAGGCATCATTTCCTTTGAAAGCATTGATCTCCGCGGACCTCTCGAGTTTTCAAAGGATGTGAGGCCTCCGGTCTCTATGAGGCGGAGGACTAGGTGTCTCTGTGGTCTCCACAGGGGATTCAGACATCCCTTCGTCTTGGGAGATGCAAGACGACCCTGCATTCAATTCACTGCAGGGATATCCAGCCTTACTTCGAGTCAGAGCATCTCGGTGTCCATTCCACTTGAGGCCACAAACTCAGGGTCCCTCTCACATACTTGTAGATGAGAGAAGCCTCCTCTTGAGGTGCTTGTGGAAAGTTGGTATTCCTCTTGAGTCGAAGCCAGGGACTAAGCTCTCCTCTCGAGTGGATTTGGGGTCCACGGAGCTGTTTCGTGTTGCTCCAGTGACCTCAGGATCCCTCTAGACTTGAGACCGTGATCTTGGGTTTTCTCTGGAGTGCCATCAAGGAAATCAAGGCTCCTTTCACGTTTGATGTGGAACACGGAATTGCTCTGCACGCAGTGCAGGGGAATCAGGCCTCATGTCGCTGTGAGGGGGAAGTCTCATGGTTTTTCTCGAGTTCCGGCCGGAACCTGGGGTATATTCTCCAGTTACGATGGGGAGGGCCCTTCCAGACACGTGTTGTTCAGCGACGTCAGGACTCCTGCCTAGGTGCGAGGGACACCTCGGGATTCTCCTCGAGTCTTGGCATGGCAATTGGGACGCGTCTCCACGTGAGGCGGGAGACCCAGGGTCCCTGTCCACGTGCCACCGGTATCCTGGTACTCCTATCCATTTTCAGGAGGAGTCAGGCATCGTCTCCTTTGGAAGCATTGATCTCCGCGGACCTCTCGAGTTTTCAAAGGATGTGAGACCTCCGGTCTCGATGAGGCGGAGAATTAGGTCTTTCTCTGTGGTCTCCACAGGGGATTCAGACATCCCTTTGTCTTGGGAGATGCAAGACGAGCCTGCATTCAATTCACTGCAGGGATATCCGGCCTTACTTCGAGTCAGAGCATCTCGGTGTGCATTCCACTTGAGGCCACTAACTCAGGGTCCCTCTCAGATACTTGTAGATGAGAGAAGCCTCCTCTTGAGGTGCTTGTGGTAAGTTGGTATTCCTCTTGAGTCAAAGCCAGGGACTAAGCTCTCATCTCGAGTTGATTTGGGGTCCGTGGAGCCCTTTCGTGTTGCTACACTGACCTCAGGATCCCTCTAGACTTGAGACAGTGATCTTGGGTTTCCTCTGGAGTGCCATCAAGGAAATCAAGGCTCCTTTCAATTTGATGTGGAATACGGAATTGCTCTGCACGCAGGGCAGGAGAATCGGGCCTCACATCGCGGCGAGGGGGAAGTCTCATGGTTTTCCTGGAGTTGCGGCCGGAACCTGGGCAATATTCTCGAGTTACGACGGGGAGGGCCCTTCCAGACACGTGTTTGTTCAGCGACGTCAGGACTCCTGCCTAGGAGCGAGGGACACGTCGGGATTCTCCTCGAGTCTTGGCATGGCAATTGGGACGCGTCTCCACGTGAGGTGTGAGACCCAGTGTCCCTTTACACGTGCCACAGGGATCCTGGGAATCCTATCCATTTTCAGGAGGAGTCAGGCATCGTCTCCTTTGTAAGCATTGATCTGCGCAGACCTCTCGATTTTTCAAAGGATGTGATGTCTCCGGTCGCAATGAGGCTGAGGACTAGTTCTTTCTTTGTCGTCTCCACAGGGGATTCAGACATCCCTTCGTCTTGGGAGATGCAAGACGAGCCTGCATTCAATTCACTGCAGGGATATCCGGACTTACTTCGAGTCAGAGCATCTCGTTGTCCATTCCACTTGAGGCCACAAACTCAGGGTCCCTCTCACGTACCTTTAGCTGAGAGAAGCCTCCTCTTGAGGTGCTTGTGGAAAGTTGGTATTCCTCTTGAGTCGAATCCAGGGACTAAGATCTCATCTCGAGTTGATTTGGGGTCCACGGAGCCCTTTTGTGTTGCTCCAGTGACCTCAGGATCCCTCCAGACTTGAGACAGTGATTTTGGGTTTTCTCTGGAGTGCCATCAAGGAAATCAAGTCTCCTTTCACGTTTGATGTGGAACACGGAATTGCTCTGCACGCAGTGCAGGGGAATCGGGCCTCATCTCTCGGCGAGGGTGAAGTCTCATGGTTTTTCTCGAGTTGCGGCTGGAACCTTAGGTATATTCTCGAGTTACGACGGGGAGGGAACTTCCAGACACGTGTTTCTTCAGCGACGTCAGGACTATTGCCTAGGTGCGAGGGACACCTCGGGATTCTCCTCGAGTCTTGGCATGGCATTTGGGATGCGTCTCCATGTGAGGCGGGAGACCCAGGGTCCCAATCCACGTGCCACAGGGATCCTGGGAATCCTATCCGTTTTCAAGAGGAGACAGGCATCGTCTCCTTTGTAAGCATTGATCTGCGCAGACCTCTCGATTTTTCAAAGGATGTGATGTCTCCGGTCGCAATGAGGTGGAGGACTAGGTCTTTCTTTGCGTCTCCCCAGGGGATTCAGACATCCCTTCGTCTTGGGAGATGCAAGACGAGCCTGCATTCAATTCACTGCAGGGATATCCGGCCTTAATTCGAGTCAGAGCATCTCAGTGTCCATTCCACTTGAGGCCACAAACTCACGGTCCCTCTCACATACCTGTAGCGGAGAGAAGCCTCCCCTTGAGGTGCTTGTGAAAAGTTGGTATTCCTCTTGAGTCGAAGCCAGGGACTAAGCTCTCATCTCGAGTAGATTTGGGGTCCCCGGAGCCCTTCCTTGTTGCTCCAGTGACCTCAGGATCCCTCTAGACTTGAGACAGTGATGTTGGGTTTTCTCTGGAGTGCCATCAAGGAAATCAAGGCTCCTTTCACGTTTGATGTGGAACACGGAATTGCTCTGCACGCAGTGCAGGGGAATCGGGCCTCATCTCGCGGCGAGGGGGAAGTCTCATGGTTTTTCTCGAATTGCGGCCGGAACCTGGGGTGTATTCTCGACTTACGACGGGGAGGGCCCTTCCAGACACGTGTTTGTTCAGCGACATCAGGACTCCTGCCTAGGTGCGAGGGACACCTCGGGATTCTCCTCGAGTCTGGGCATGGCAATTGGGACGCGTCTCCACGTGAGGCGGGAGACCGAGGGTCCCTTTCCACGTGCCACAGAGATCCTGGGACTCCTATCCATTTTCAAGAGGACTCAGGCATCGTCTCCTTTGTAAGCATTGATCTGCGCAGACCTCTCGATTTTTCAAAGGATGTGAGGCCTCCGGTCGCGATGAGGCGGAGGACTAAGTCTTTCTCTGTGGTCTCCACAGCGGATTCAGACATCCCTTCGTCTTGGGAGATGCAAGACGAGCCTGCATTCAATTCACTGCAGGGATATCCGGCCTAACTTCGAGTCAGAGCATCTCCGTGTCCATTCCACTTGAGGCCACAAACTCAGGGGCCCTCTCACATACCTGTAGCTGAGAGAAGCCTCCTCTTGAGGTGCTTGTGGAAAGTTGGTATTCCTCTTGAGTCGAAGCCAGGGACTAAGCTCTCATCTCGAGTTGATTTGGGGTCCACGGAGAAATTTCGTGTTGCTCCAGTGACCTCAGGATCCCTCTAGACTTGAGACAGTGATCTTGGGTTTTCTCTGGAGTGCCATCAAGGAAATCAAGGCTCCTTTCACGTTTGATGTGGAACACGCAATTGCTCTGCATGCAGTGCAGCGGAATCGGGCCTCATCTCACGGCGAGGGGGAAGTCTCATGGTTTTTCTCGGGTTGCGGCCTGAACCTGGGGTGTATTCTCGAGTTACGACGGGGAGGGCCCTTCCATACACGTGTTTGTTCAGCGACGTCAGGACTCCTGCCTAGGTGCGAGGAACACCTCGGGATTCTCCTCGAGTCTTGGCATGGCAATTGGGACGCGTCTCCACGTGAGGCGGGAGACCCAGGGCCCCTTTCCTCGTGCAACAGGGATCCTGGGACTCCTATCCATTTTCAAGAATAGTCAGGCTTCGTCTCCTTTGGAAGCATTGACCTCCGCAGACCTCTCGAGTTTTCAAAGGATGTGATGCCTCCGGTCTCGATGAGGCGGAGGACTAGGTCTTTCTCTGTGGTCTCCACAGGGGATTCAGACATCCCTTCATCTTGGGAGATGCAAGACGAGCCTGCATTCAGTTCACTATTGGGATATCTGGCCTTACTTCGAGTGAGAGCGTCTAGGTGTCCATTCCAATTGAGGCCACAAACTCAGGGTCCCTCTCAAATACCTTTAGCTGAGAGAAGCCTCCTCTTCAGGTGCTTGTGGAAAGTTGGTATTTTTCTTGAGTCGAAGCCAGGGACTAAGCTCTCATCTCGAGTTGATTTGGGGTCCACGGAGCCCTTTCGTGTTGCTCCAGTGACCTCAGGAACCCTCTAGACTTGAGACAGTGATCTTGGGTTTTCTCTGGAGTGCCATCAAGGAAATCAAGGCTCCTTTCACGTTTGATGTGGAACACGGATTTGCTCTGCACGCAGTGCATCGGAATCGGGCCTGATCTCGCGGCGAGGGGTAAGTCTCATGGTTTTTCTCGAGTTGCGGACGGAACCTGTGGTATATTCTCGAGTTACGACGGGGAGGGCCCTTCCAGAAACGTGTTTCTTCAGCGACGTCAGGACTCCTGCCTAGGTGCGAGGGACACCTCGGGATTCTCCTCGAGTCTTGGCATGGCAATTGGGACGCGTTTCCAATTGAAGCGGGAGACCCTGGGTCCCTTTCCACGTGCCACAAGGATCCTGGGACACCTATCCATTTTCAAGAGGAGTCAGGCATCGTAGCCTTTGGAAGCATTGATCTCCGCGGACGTCGTGAGTTTTCAAAGGATGTGAGGCCTCCAGTCGTGAAGAGGTGGAGACCTAGGTCTTCTCTGTGGTCTCCACAGGGGATTCAGACATCCCTTCGTCTTGGGAGATGCAAGACGAGCCTGCATTCAATTCACTGCAGGAATATCCAGCCTTACTTCAGTCAGAGCATCTCGGTGTCCATTCCACTTGAGGCCACAAACTCAGGGTCCCTCTCACATACCTGTAGCTGGGAGAAGCCTCCTCTTGAGGTGCTTGTGGAAAGTTGGTATTCCTCTTGATTCGAAGCCAGGGACTAAGCTCTCATCTCGAGTTAATTTGGGGTCCAGGGAGCATTTTCGTGTTGCTCCAGTGACCTCAGGATCCCTCTAGACTTGAGACAGTCATCTTGGGTTTTCTCTGGAGTGCCATCAAGGAAATCAAGGCTCCTTTCACGTTTGATGTGGAACACGGATTTGCTCTGCACGCATTGCAGGGGAATCGGGACTCTTCTCGCGGAGAGGGGGAAGTCTCATGGTTTTTCTCGAGTTGCGGCCGGAACCTGTGGTATATTCTCGAGTTACGACGGGGAGGACCCTTCCAGACACGTGTTTGTTCAGCGACGTCAGGACTCCTGCCTAGGTGCGAGGGACACCTCGGGATTCTCCTCGAGTCTTGGCATAGCAATTGGGACGCGTCTCCACGTGAGGCGGGAGACCCAGGGTCCCTTATAACGTGCCACAGGGATCCTGGGACTCCTATCCATTTGCAAGAGGAGTCAGGCATCGTCTCCTTTGGAAGCATTGATCTCCGCGGACGTCTCGAGTTTTCAAAGGATGTGAGGCCTCCGGTCGCGATGAGGCGGAGAACTAGTTCTTTTTCTGTGGTCTCCACAGGGGATTCAGACATCCCTTCGTCTTGGGAGATGCAAGACGAGCCTGCATTCAATTCACTGCAGGGATATCCGGCCTTACTTCGAGTCAGAGCATCTCGGTGTCCATTCATCTTGAGGCCACAAACTCAGGGTCCCTCTCACATACCTGTAGCTGAGAGAAGCCTCCTCTTGAGGTGCTTGTGGAAAGTTGGTATTCCTCTTGAGTCGAAGCCAGGGACTAAGCTCTAATCTCGAGTTGATTTGGGGTCCAGGGAGCCCTTTCGTGTTGCTCCAGTGACCTCAGGATCCTTCTAGACGTGAGACAGTGATCTTGGGTTTTCTCTCGAGTGCCATCGAGGAAATCAAGGCTCCTTTCACGTTTGATGTGGAACACGGAATTGCTCTGCATGCAGTGCAGGGGAATCTGGCCTCATCTCGCGGCGAGGGGGAAGTCTCATGGTTTTTCTCGAGTTCCGGCCGGAACCTGGGGTATATTCTCGAGTTACGACGGGGAGGGCCCTTCCAGACACGTGTTTGTTCAGCGACGTCAGGACTCCTGCCTAGGTGCGAGGGACACCTCGGGATTCTCCTCGAGTCTTGGCATGGCAATTGGGACGTGTCTCCACGTGAGGCGGGAGACCCAGGGTCCCTTTCCACGTGCCACAGGGATCCTGGGACTCCTATCCATTTTCAAGAGGAGTCAGGCATCGTCTCCTTTGGAAGCATTGATCTCCGCGGACCTCTCGAGTTTTCAAAGGATGTGAGGCCTCCGGTCTCGATGAGGGGGAGGACTAGGTCTTTCTCTGTGGTCTCCACAGGGGATTCAGACATCCCTTCGTCTTGGGAGATGCAAGACGAGCCTGCATTCAATTCTCTGCAGGGATATCCGGCCTTACTTCGAGTCAGAGCATCTCGGTGTCCATTCCACTTGAGGCCACAAACTCAGGGTCCCTCTCACATACCTGTAGCTGAGAGAAGCCTCCTCTTGAGGTGCTTGTGGAAAGTTGGTATTCCTCTTGAGTCGAAGCCAGGGACTAAGCTCTCATCTCGAGTTGATTTGGGGTCCACGGAGCCCTTTCGTGTTGCTCCAGTGACCTCAGGAACCCTCTAGACTTGAAACAGTGATCTTGGGTTTTCTCTGGAGTGCCATCAAGGAAATCAAGGCTCCTTTCACGTTTGATGTGGAACACGGATTTGCTCTGCACGCAGTGCATCGGAATCGGGCCTGATCTCGCGGCGAGGGGTAAGTCTCATGGTTTTTCTCGAGTTGCGGCCGGAACCTGTGGTATATTCTCGAGTTACGACGGTGAGGGCCCTTCCAGACACGTGTTTCTTCAGCGACGTCAGGACTCCTGCCTAGGTGCGAGGGACACCTCGGGATTCTCCTCGAGTCTTGGCATGGCAATTGGGACGCGTTTCCACTTGAAGCGGGAGACCCTGGGTCCCTTTCCACGTGCCACAAGGATCCTGGGACACCTATCCATTTTCAAGAGGAGTCAGGCATCGTAGCCTTTGGAAGCATTGATCTCCGCGGACGTCGTGAGTTTTCAAAGGATGTGAGGCCTCCAGTCGTGAAGAGGTGGAGACCTAGGTCTTCTCTGTGGTCTCCACAGGGGATTCAGACATCCCTTCGTCTTGGGAGATGCAAGACGAGCCTGCATTCAATTCACTGCAGGAATATCCAGCCTTACTTCGAGTCAGAGCATCTCGGTGTCCATTCCACTTGAGGCCACAAACTCAGGGTCCCTCTCACATACCTGTAGCTGAGAGAAGCCTCCTCTTGAGGTGCTTGTGGAAAGTTGGTATTCCTCTTGATTCGAAGCCAGGGACTAAGCTCTCATCTCGAGTTAATTTGGGGTCCAGGGAGCATTTTCGTGTTGCTCCAGTGACCTCAGGATCCCTCTAGACTTGAGACAGTCATCTTGGGTTTTCTCTGGAGTGCCATCAAGGAAATCAAGGCTCCTTTCACGTTTGATGTGGAACACGGATTTGCTCTGCACGCAGTGCAGGGGAATCTGGACTCTTCTCGCGGCGAGGGGGAAGTCTCATGGTTTTTCTCGAGTTGCGGCCGGAACCTGTGGTATATTCTCGAGTTACGACGGGGAGGACCCTTCCAGACACGTGTTTGTTCAGCGACGTCAGGACTCCTGCCTAGGTGCGAGGGACACCTCGGGATTCTCCTCGAGTCTTGGCATGGCAATTGGGACGCGTCTCCACGTGAGGCGGGAGACCCAGGGTCCCTTATAACGTGCCACAGGGATCCTGGGACTCCTATCCATTTGCAAGAGGAGTCAGGCATCGTCTCCTTTGGAAGCATTGATCTCCGCGGACGTCTCGAGTTTTCAAAGGATGTGATTCCTCCGGTCGCGTTGAGGCCGAGGACTAGGTCTTTCTCTGTCGTCTCCACAGGGGATTCAGACATCCCTTCGTCTTGGGAGATGCAAGACGAGCCTGCATTCAATTCACTGCAGGGATATTCGGCCTTACTTCGAGTCAGAGCATCTCGGTGTCCATTCCACTTGAGGCCACAAACTCAGGGTCCCTCTCACATACCTGTAGCTGAGAGAAGCCTCCTCTTGAGGTGCTTGTGGAAAGTTGGTATTCCTCTTGAGTCGAAGCCAGGGACTAAGCTCTCATCTCGAGTTGATTTGGGGTCCACGGAGCCCTTTCATGTTGCTCCAGTGACCTGAGGATCCAACTAGACTTCAGACAGTGATCTTGGGTTTTCTCTGGAGTGCCATCAAGGAAATCAAGGCTCCTTTCACGTTTGATGTGGAACACGGAATTGCTCTGCACGCAGTGCAGGGGAATCGGGCCTCATCTCGCGGCGAGGGGGAAGTCTCATGGTTTTTCTCGAGTTGTGGCCGGAACCTGGGGTATATTCTCGAGTTACGACGGGGAGGCCCTTCCAGACACGTGTTTGTTCAGCGACGTCAGGACTCCTGCCTAGGTGCCAGGGACACCTCGGGATTCTCCTCGAGTCTTGGCATGGCAATTGGGACGAGTCTCCACGTGAGGCGGGAGACCCCGGGTCCCTTTCCACGGGCCACAGGGATCGTGGGACTCCTATCAATTTTCAAGAGGACTCAGGCATCGTCTCCTTTGGAAGCATTGATCTCCGCGGACCTCTCGAGTTTTCAAAGGATGTGAGGCCTCCGGTCGCGATGAGGCGGAGAACTAGGTCTTTCTCTGTGGTCTCCACACGGGATTCAGATATCCCTTCTTCTTGGGAGATGCAAGACGAGCCTGCATTCAATTCACTGCAGGGATATCCGGCCTTACTTCGAGTCAGAGCATCTCGGTGTCCATTCCACTTGAGGCCACAAACACAGGGTCCCTCTCACATACATGTAGCTGAGAGAAGCCTCCTCTTGAGGTGCTTGTGGAAAGTTGGTATTCCTCTTGAGTCGAAGCCAGGGACTAAGCTCTCATCTCGAGTTGATTTGGGGTCCACGGAGCCCTTTCGTGATGCTACAGTGACCTCAGGATCCCTCTAGACTTGAGACACTGATCTTGGGTTTTCTCTGGAGTGCCACCAAGGAAATCAAGGGTCCTTTCACGTTTGATGTGGAACACGGAATTGCTCTGCACGCAGTGCAGGGGAATCGGGCCTCATCTCGCGCCAAGGGGGAAGTCTCATGGTTTTTCTCGAGTTGCGGCCGGAACCTGGGGTATATTCGCGAGTTACGACGGGGAGGGCCCTTCGAGACACGTGTTTGTTCAGCGACGTCAGGAGTCCTGCCTAGGTACGAGGTACAACTCGGGATTCTCCTCGAGTCTTGGCATGGCAATTGGGACGCGTCTCCACGTGAGGTGTGAGACCCAGTGTCCCTTTACACGTGCCACAGGGATCCTGGGAATCCTATCCATTTTCAGGAGGAGTCAGGCATCGTCTCCTTTGTAAGCATTGATCTGCGCAGACCTCTCGATTTTTCAAAGGATGTGATGTCTCCGGTCGCAATGAGGCTGAGGACTAGTTCTTTCTTTGTCGTCCCCACAGGGGATTCAGACATCCCTTCGTCTTGGGAGATGCAAGACGAGCCTGCATTCAATTCACTGCAGGGATATCCGGACTTACTTCGAGTCAGAGCATCTCGTTGTCCATTCCACTTGAGGCCACAAACTCAGGGTCCCTCTCACGTACCTTTAGCTGAGAGAAGCCTCCTCTTGAGGTGCTTGTGGAAAGTTGGTATTCCTCTTGAGTCGAATCCAGGGACTAAGATCTCATCTCGAGTTGATTTGGGGTCCACGGAGCCCTTTTGTGTTGCTCCAGTGACCTCAGGATCCCTCCAGTCTTGAGACAGTGATTTTGGGTTTTCTCTGGAGTGCCATCAAGGAAATCAAGTCTCCTTTCACGTTTGATGTGGAACACGGAATTGCTCTGCACGCAGTGCAGGGGAATCGGGCCTCATCTCTCGGCGAGGGTGAAGTCTCATGGTTTTTCTCGAGTTGCGGCTGGAACCTTAGGTATATTCTCGAGTTACGACGGGGAGGGAACTTCCAGACACGTGTTTCTTCAGCGACGTCAGGACTATTGCCTAGGTGCGAGGGACACCTCGGGATTCTCCTCGAGTCTTGGCATGGCATTTGGGATGCGTCTCCATGTGAGGCGGGAGACCCAGGGTCCCAATCCACGTGCCACAGGGATCCTGGGAATCCTATCCGTTTTCAAGAGGAGACAGGCATCGTCTCCTTTGTAAGCATTGATCTGCGCAGACCTCTCGATTTTTCAAAGGATGTGATGTCTCCGGTCGCAATGAGGTGGAGGACTAGGTCTTTCTTTGCGTCTCCCCAGGGGATTCAGACATCCCTTCGTCTTGGGAGATGCAAGACGAGCCTGCATTCAATTCACTGCAGGGATATCCGGCCTTAATTCGAGTCAGAGCATCTCAGTGTCCATTCCACTTGAGGCCACAAACTCACGGTCCCTCTCACATACCTGTAGCGGAGAGAAGCCTCCCCTTGAGGTGCTTGTGAAAAGTTGGTATTCCTCTTGAGTCGAAGCCAGGGACTAAGCTCTCATCTCGAGTAGATTTGGGGTCCCCGGAGCCCTTCCTTGTTGCTCCAGTGACCTCAGGATCCCTCTAGACTTGAGACAGTGATGTTGGGTTTTCTCTGGAGTGCCATCAAGGAAATCAACGCTCCTTTCACGTTTGATGTGGAACACGGAATTGCTCTGCACGCAGTGCAGGGGAATCGGGCCTCATCTCGCGGCGAGGGGGAAGTCTCATGGTTTTTCTCGAATTGCGGCCGGAACCTGGGGTGTATTCTCGACTTACGACGGGGAGGGCCCTTCCAGACACGTGTTTGTTCAGCGACATCAGGACTCCTGCCTAGGTGCGAGGGACACCTCGGGATTCTCCTCGAGTCTGGGCATGGCAATTGGGACGCGTCTCCACGTGAGGCGGGAGACCGAGGGTCCCTTTCCACGTGCCACAGAGATCCTGGGACTCCTATCCATTTTCAAGAGGACTCAGGCATCGTCTCCTTTGTAAGCATTGATCTGCGCAGACCTCTCGATTTTTCAAAGGATGTGAGGCCTCCGGTCGCGATGAGGCGGAGGACTAAGTCTTTCTCTGTGGTCTCCACAGCGGATTCAGACATCCCTTCGTCTTGGGAGATGCAAGACGAGCCTGCATTCAATTCACTGCAGGGATATCCGGCCTAACTTCGAGTCAGAGCATCTCCGTGTCCATTCCACTTGAGGCCACAAACTCAGGGGCCCTCTCACATACCTGTAGCTGAGAGAAGCCTCCTCTTGAGGTGCTTGTGGAAAGTTGGTATTCCTCTTGAGTCGAAGCCAGGGACTAAGCTCTCATCTCGAGTTGATTTGGGGTCCACGGAGAAATTTCGTGTTGCTCCAGTGACCTCAGGATCCCTCTAGACTTGAGACAGTGATCTTGGGTTTTCTCTGGAGTGCCATCAAGGAAATCAAGGCTCCTTTCACGTTTGATGTGGAACACGCAATTGCTCTGCATGCAGTGCAGCGGAATCGGGCCTCATCTCACGGCGAGGGGGAAGTCTCATGGTTTTTCTCGGGTTGCGGTCTGAACCTGGGGTGTATTCTCGAGTTACGACGGGGAGGGCCCTTCCATACACGTGTTTGTTCAGCGACGTCAGGACTCCTGCCTAGGTGCGAGGGACACCTCGGGATTCTCCTCGAGTCTTGGCATGGCAATTGGGACGCGTCTCCACGTGAGGCGGGAGACCCAGGGCCCCTTTCCTCGTGCAACAGGGATCCTGGGACTCCTATCCATTTTCAAGAAGAGTCAGGCATCGTCTCCTTTGGAAGCATTGACCTCCGCAGACCTCTCGAGTTTTCAAAGGATGTGATGCCTCCGGTCTCGATGAGGCGGAGGACTAGGTCTTTCTCTGTGGTCTCCACAGGGGATTCAGACATCCCTTCATCTTGGGAGATGCAAGACGAGCCTGCATTCAGTTCACTATTGGGATATCTGGCCTTACTTCGAGTGAGAGCGTCTAGGTGTCCATTCCAATTGAGGCCACAAACTCAGGGTCCCTCTCAAATACCTTTAGCTGAGAGAAGCCTCCTCTTGAGGTGCTTGTGGAAAGTTGGTATTTTTCTTGAGTCGAAGCCAGGGACTAAGCTCTCATCTCGAGTTGATTTGGGGTCCACGGAGCCCTTTCGTGTTGCTCCAGTGACCTCAGGAACCCTCTAGACTTGAGACAGTGATCTTGGGTTTTCTCTGGAGTGCCATCAAGGAAATCAAGGCTCCTTTCACGTTTGATGTGGAACACGGATTTGCTCTGCACGCAGTGCATCGGAATCGGGCCTGATCTCGCGGCGAGGGGTAAGTCTCATGGTTTTTCTCGAGTTGCGGACGGAACCTGTGGTATATTCTCGAGTTACGACGGGGAGGGCCCTTCCAGAAACGTGTTTCTTCAGCGACGTCAGGACTCCTGCCTAGGTGCGAGGGACACCTCGGGATTCTCCTCGAGTCTTGGCATGGCAATTGGGACGCGTTTCCAATTGAAGCGGGAGACCCTGGGTCCCTTTCCACGTGCCACAAGGATCCTGGGACACCTATCCATTTTCAAGAGGAGTCAGGCATCGTAGCCTTTGGAAGCATTGATCTCCGCGGACGTCGTGAGTTTTCAAAGGATGTGAGGCCTCCAGTCGTGAAGAGGTGGAGACCTAGGTCTTCTCTGTGGTCTCCACAGGGGATTCAGACATCCCTTCGTCTTGGGAGATGCAAGACGAGCCTGCATTCAATTCACTGCAGGAATATCCAGCCTTACTTCAGTCAGAGCATCTCGGTGTCCATTCCACTTGAGGCCACAAACTCAGGGTCCCTCTCACATACCTGTAGCTGGGAGAAGCCTCCTCTTGAGGTGCTTGTGGAAAGTTGGTATTCCTCTTGATTCGAAGCCAGGGACTAAGCTCTCATCTCGAGTTAATTTGGGGTCCAGGGAGCATTTTCGTGTTGCTCCAGTGACCTCAGGATCCCTCTAGACTTGAGACAGTGATCTTGGGTTTTCTCTGGAGTGCCATCAAGGAAATCAAGGCTCCTTTCACGTTTGATGTGGAACACGGATTTGCTCTGCACGCATTGCAGGGGAATCGGGACTCTTCTCGCGGAGAGGGGGAAGTCTCATGGTTTTTCTCGAGTTGCGGCCGGAACCTGTGGTATATTCTCGAGTTACGACGGGGAGGACCCTTCCAGACACGTGTTTGTTCAGCGACGTCAGGACTCCTGCCTAGGTGCGAGGGACACCTCGGGATTCTCCTCGAGTCTTGGCATAGCAATTGGGACGCGTCTCCACGTGAGGCGGGAGACCCAGGGTCCCTTATAACGTGCCACAGGGATCCTGGGACTCCTATCCATTTGCAAGAGGAGTCAGGCATCGTCTCCTTTGGAAGCATTGATCTCCGCGGACGTCTCGAGTTTTCAAAGGATGTGAGGCCTCCGGTCGCGATGAGGCGGAGAACTAGTTCTTTTTCTGTGGTCTCCACAGGGGATTCAGACATCCCTTCGTCTTGGGAGATGCAAGACGAGCCTGCATTCAATTCACTGCAGGGATATCCGGCCTTACTTCGAGTCAGAGCATCTCGGTGTCCATTCATCTTGAGGCCACAAACTCAGGGTCCCTCTCACATACCTGTAGCTGAGAGAAGCCTCCTCTTGAGGTGCTTGTGGAAAGTTGGTATTCCTCTTGAGTCGAAGCCAGGGACTAAGCTCTAATCTCGAGTTGATTTGGGGTCCAGGGAGCCCTTTCGTGTTGCTCCAGTGACCTCAGGATCCTTCTAGACGTGAGACAGTGATCTTGGGTTTTCTCTCGAGTGCCATCGAGGAAATCAAGGCTCCTTTCACGTTTGATGTGGAACACGGAATTGCTCTGCATGCAGTGCAGGGGAATCTGGCCTCATCTCGCGGCGAGGGGGAAGTCTCATGGTTTTTCTCGAGTTCCGGCCGGAACCTGGGGTATATTCTCGAGTTACGACGGGGAGGGCCCTTCCAGACACGTGTTTGTTCAGCGACGTCAGGACTCCTGCCTAGGTGCGAGGGACACCTCGGGATTCTCCTCGAGTCTTGGCATGGCAATTGGGACGTGTCTCCACGTGAGGCAGGAGACCCAGGGTCCCTTTCCACGTGCCACAGGGATCCTGGGACTCCTATCCATTTTCAAGAGGAGTCAGGCATCGTCTCCTTTGGAAGCACTGATCTCCGCGGACCTCTCGAGTTTTCAAAGGATGTGAGGCCTCCGGTCTCGATGAGGGGGAGGACTAGGTCTTTCTCTGTGGTCTCCACAGGGGATTCAGACATCCCTTCGTCTTGGGAGATGTAAGACGAGCCTGCATTCAATTCACTGCAGGGATATCCGGCCTTACTTCGAGTCAGAGCATCTCGGTGTCCATTCCACTTGAGGCCACAAACTCAGGGTCCCTCTCACATACCTGTAGCTGAGAGAAGCCTCCTCTTGAGGTGCTTGTGGAAAGTTGGTATTCCTCTTGAGTCGAAGCCAGGGACTAAGCTCTCATCTCGAGTTGATTTGGGGTCCACGGAGCCCTTTCGTGTTGCTCCAGTGACCTCAGGAACCCTCTAGACTTGAAACAGTGATCTTGGGTTTTCTCTGGAGTGCCATCAAGGAAATCAAGGCTCCTTTCACGTTTGATGTGGAACACGGATTTGCTCTGCACGCAGTGCATCGGAATCGGGCCTGATCTCGCGGCGAGGGGTAAGTCTCATGGTTTTTCTCGAGTTGCGGCCGGAACCTGTGGTATATTCTCGAGTTACGACGGTGAGGGCCCTTCCAGACACGTGTTTCTTCAGCGACGTCAGGACTCCTGCCTAGGTGCGAGGGACACCTCGGGATTCTCCTCGAGTCTTGGCATGGCAATTGGGACGCGTTTCCACTTGAAGCGGGAGACCCTGGGTCCCTTTCCACGTGCCACAAGGATCCTGGGACACCTATCCATTTTCAAGAGGAGTCAGGCATCGTAGCCTTTGGAAGCATTGATCTCCGCGGACGTCGTGAGTTTTCAAAGGATGTGAGGCCTCCAGTCGTGAAGAGGTGGAGACCTAGGTCTTCTCTGTGGTCTCCACAGGGGATTCAGACATCCCTTCGTCTTGGGAGATGCAAGACGAGCCTGCATTCAATTCACTGCAGGAATATCCAGCCTTACTTCGAGTCAGAGCATCTCGGTGTCCATTCCACTTGAGGCCACAAACTCAGGGTCCCTCTCACATACCTGTAGCTGAGAGAAGCCTCCTCTTGAGGTGCTTGTGGAAAGTTGGTATTCCTCTTGATTCGAAGCCAGGGACTAAGCTCTCATCTCGAGTTAATTTGGGGTCCAGGGAGCATTTTCGTGTTGCTCCAGTGACCTCAGGATCCCTCTAGACTTGAGACAGTCATCTTGGGTTTTCTCTGGAGTGCCATCAAGGAAATCAAGGCTCCTTTCACGTTTGATGTGGAACACGGATTTGCTCTGCACGCAGTGCAGGGGAATCTGGACTCTTCTCGCGGCGAGGGGGAAGTCTCATGGTTTTTCTCGAGTTGCGGCCGGAACCTGTGGTATATTCTCGAGTTACGACGGGGAGGGCCCTTCCAGACACGTGTTTGTTCAGCGACGTCAGGACTCCTGCCTAGGTGCGAGGGACACCTCGGGATTCTCCTCGAGTCTTGGCATGGCAATTGGGACGCGTCTCCACGTGAGGCGGGAGACCCAGGGTCCCTTATAACGTGCCACAGGGATCCTGGGACTCCTATCCATTTGCAAGAGGAGTCAGGCATCGTCTCCTTTGGAAGCATTGATCTCCGCGGACGTCTCGAGTTTTCAAAGGATGTGAGGCCTCCGGTCGCGATGAGGCAGAGAACTAGTTCTTTTTCTGTGGTCTCCACAGGGGATTCAGACATCCCTTCGTCTTGGGAGATGCAAGACGAGGTTGCATTCAATTCACTGCAGGGATATCCGGCCTTACTTCGAGTCAGAGCATCTCGGTGTCCATTCATCTTGAGGCCACAAACTCAGGGGCCCTCTCACATACCTGTAGCTGAGAGAAGCCTCCTCTTGAGGTGCTTGTGGAAAGTTGGTATTCCTCTTGAGTTGAAGCCAGGGCCTAAGCTGTCATCTCGAGTTGATTTGGGGTCCACGGAGCCCTTTCCTGTTGGTCCAGTGACCTCAGGATCCCTCTAGACTTGAGACAGTGATCTTGGGTTTTCTCTGGAGTGCCATCAAGGAAATCAAGGCTCCTTTCACGTTTGATGTGGAACACGGAATTGCTCTGCATGCAGTGCAGGGGAATCGGGCCTCATCTCCCGGCAAGGGGGATGTCTCATGGTTTTTCTCAAGTTGCGGCCGGAACCTGGGGTATATTCTCGAGTTATGACGGGGAGGGCCCTTCCAGACACGTGTTTGTCCAGCAACGTCAGGACTCCTGCCTAGGTGCGAGGGATATCTCGGGATTCTCCTCGAGTCTTGGCATGGCAATTGGGACGCGTATCCACGTGAGGCGAGAGACCCAGGGTCCCTTTCCACGTGCCACAGGGATCCTGGAACTCCTATCCATTTTCAAGAAGAGTCAGGCATCTTCTCATTTGGAAGCATTGATCTCCGCGGACCTCTCGAGTTTCCAAAGGATGTGAGGCCTCTGGTCTCGATGAGGCGGAGAACTAGGTCTTTCTCTGTGGTCTCCACAGGGGATTCAGACAACCCTTCGTCTTGGGAGTTGCAAGATGAGCCTGCATTCAATTCACTGCAGGGATATCCGGCCTTACTTCGAGTCAGAGCATCTCGGTGTCCATTCCACTTGAGGCCACAAACTCAGGGTCCCTCTCACATACCTGTAGCTGAGAGAAGCCTCCTCTTGAGGTGCTTGTGGAAAGTTGGTATTCCTCATGAGTCGAAGCCAGGGACTAACCTCTCATCTCGAGTTGATTTGGGGTCCACGAAGCCCTTTCGTGTTGCTCCAGTGACCTCAGGATCCCTCTAGGCTCTAGACAGTGATCTTGGGTTTTCTCTGGAGTGCCATCGAGGAAATCAAGGCTACTTTCACGTTTGATGTGGAACACGGAATTGCTCTGCATGCAGTGCAGGGGAATCGTGCCTCAACTTGCGGATAGGGGAAATCTCATGGTTTTTCACGAGTTGCGGCCGAAACCTGGGGTATATTCTAGAGTTACGACGGGGAGGGCCCTTCCAGACACGTGTTTGTTCAGCGACGTCAGGACTCCTGCCTAGGTGCGAGGGACACCTCGGGATTCTCCTCGAGTCTTGGCATGGATATTGGGACGCGTCTCCACGTGAGGCGCGAGTCCCAGGGTCCTTTTCCACGTGCCACAGGGATCCTGGGACTCCTATCCATTTTCGAGAGGAGTCAGGCATCGTCTCCTTTGGAAGCATTGATCTCCGCGGACCTCTCGAATTTTCAAAGGATGTGAGACCTCCGGTCGCGATGAGGCGTAGAACTAAGGCTTTCTCTGTGGTCTCCACATTGGATTCAGACATCCCTTCGCTTGGGAGATGCAATTCAATTCAACGAGCCTGCATTCAATTCACTGCAGGGATATCCGGCCTTCCTTCGAGTCAGAGCATCTCGGTGTCCATTCCACTTGAGGCCACAAACTCAGGGTCCCTCTCACATACCTTTAGCTGAGAGAAGCCTCTTCTTGAGGTGCTTTTGAAAAGTTGGTATTCCTCTTGAGTCGAAGCCAGGGACTAAGCTCTCATCTCGAGTTGATTTATCGTCCACGGAGCCCTTTTGTGTTGCTCCAGTGACCTCAGGATCCCTCTAGACTTGAGACAGTGATCTTGGGTTTTCTCTGCAGTGCCATCAAGGAAATAAAGGCTCCTTTCATGTTTGATGTGGAACACGGAATTGCTCTGCACGCAGTGCAGGGGAATCTGGCCTCATCTCGCGGCGAGGGGGAAGACTCATGGTTTTTCTCGAGTTGCGGCCCGAACCTGTGGTATATTCTGGAGTTACGAAGGGGAGGGCCCTTCCAGACACGTGCTTGTTCAGCGACGTCAGGACTCCTGCCTAGGTGCGAGGGACACCTCGGGATTCTCCTCGAGTCTTGGCATGGCAATTGGGACGCCTCTCTATGTGAGGCGGGAGCCCCAGGTTCCCTTTCCACGTGCCACAGGAATCCTGGGACTCCTATCCATTCTCAAGAGGAGTCAGGCATCGTCTCCTTTGTAAGCATTTATCTCCGCGGACCTTTCGAGTTTTCAAAGGATGTGAGGCCTCCGGTCGCGATGAGGCGGAGAACTAGGTCTTTCTCTGTGGTCTCCACAGGGGATTCAGACATCCCTTCGTCTTGGGAGATGCAAGACGAGCCTGCATTCAATTCACTGCAGGGATATCCAGCCTTACTTCGAGTCAGAGCATCTCGGTGTCCATTCCACTTGAGGCCACAAACTTAGGGTCCCTCTCACATACCTGTAGCTGAGAGAAGCCTCCTCTTGAGGTGCTTCTGGAAAGTTGGTATTCCTCTTGAGTGGAAGCCAGGGACTAAGCTCTCATCTCGAGTTGATTTGGGGTCCACGGAGCCCTTTCGTGTTGCTACAGTGACCTCAGGATCCCTCTAGACTTGAGACATTGATCTTGGGTTTTCTCTGGAGTGCCATCAAGGAAATCAAGGCTCCTTTCACGTTTGATGTGGAACACGGATTTGCTCTGCACGCAGTGCATCGGAATCGGGCCTGATCTCGCGGCGAGGGGTAAGTCTCATGGTTTTTCTCGAGTTGCGGCCGGAACCTGTGGTATATTCTCGAGTTACGACGGTGAGGGCCCTTCCAGACACGTGTTTCTTCAGCGACGTCAGGACTCCTGCCTAGGTGCGAGGGACACCTCGGGATTCTCCTCGAGTCTTGGCATGGCAATTGGGACGCGTTTCCACTTGAAGCGGGAGACCCTGGGTCCCTTTCCACGTGCCACAAGGATCCTGGGACACCTATCCATTTTCAAGAGGAGTCAGGCATCGTAGCCTTTGGAAGCATTGATCTCCACGGACGTCGTGAGTTTTCAAAGGATGTGAGGCCTCCAGTCGTGAAGAGGTGGAGACCTAGGTCTTCTCTGTGGTCTCCACAGGGGATTCAGACATCCCTTCGTCTTGGGAGATGCAAGACGAGCCTGCATTCAATTCACTGCAGGAATATCCAGCCTTACTTCGAGTCAGAGCATCTCGGTGTCCATTCCACTTGAGGCCACAAACTCAGGGTCCCTCTCACATACCTGTAGCTTAGAGAAGCCTCCTCTTGAGGTGCTTGTGGAAAGTTGGTATTCCTCTTGATTCGAAGCCAGGGACTAAGCTCTCATCTCGAGTTAATTTGGGGTCCAGGGAGCATTTTCGTGTTGCTCCAGTGACCTCAGGATCCCTCTAGACTTGAGACAGTGATCTTGGGTTTTCTCTGGAGTGCCATCAAGGAAATCAAGGCTCCTTTCACGTTTGATGTGGAACACGCAATTGCTCTGCACACAGTGCAGGGGAATCGGACCTCATCTCGCGGCGAGGGGGAAGTCTCATGGTTTTTCTCGAGTTGCCGCCGGAACCTGTGGTATATTCTCGAGTTACTAAGGGGAGGGCCCTTCCAGACACGTGTTTGTTCAGCGACGTCAGGACTCCTGCCTAGGTGCGAGGGACACCTCGGGATTCTCCTCGAGACTTGGCATGGCAATTGGGACGCGTTTCCACTTGAGGCGGGAGAACTAGGGTCCCTTTCCACGTGCCACAGGGATCCTGGGACTCCTATCCATTTTTGAGAGGAGTCAGGCATCGTCTCCTTTGGAAGCATTGATCTCCGTGGACCTCTCGAATTTTCAAAGGATGTGAGACCTCCGGTCGCGATGAGGCGGAGAACTAAGGCTTTCTCTGTGGTCTCCACAGGGGATTCAGACATCCCTTCGTCTTGGGAGATGCAAGACGAGCCTGCATTCAATTCACTGCAGGGATATCCGGCCTTACTTCGAGTCAGAGCATCTTGGTGTCTATTCCACTTGATACCACAAACTCAGGGTCCCTCTCACATACCTGTAGCTGAGAGAAGCCTCCTCTTGAGGGGCTTGTGGAAAGTTCGTATTCCTCTTGAGTCGAAGCCAGGGACTAAGCACTCATCTCGAGTTGATTTGGGGTCCACGGAGCCTTTTCGTGTTGTTCCACTGACCTCAGGATCCCTCTAGACTTGAGACAGTGATCTTGGGTTTTCTCCGGAGTTCCATCTAGGAAATCAAGGCTCCTTTCACGTTTGATGTGGAACACGGAATTGCTCTGCACGCAGTGCAGGGGAATCGGGCCTCATCTTGCGGCCAGGGGGAAGTCTCATGGTTTTTCTCGAGTTACGGGCGGAACCTGGGGTATATTCTCGAGTTACGACGGGGAGGGCCCTTCCAGACACGTGTTTGTTCAGCGATGTCAGGACTCCAGCCTAGGTGCGAGGGACACCTCGGGATTCTCCTCGGGTCTTGGCATGGCAATTCGGATGCCTCTCCACGTGAGGCGGGAGCCCCAGGGTCCCTTTCCACGTGGCACAGTGATCCTGGGACTCCTATCCATTTTCAAGAGGAGTACGGCATCGTCTCCTTTGGAAGCATTGATCTCCGGGGACCTCTCGAGTTTTCAAAGGATGTGAGGCCTCCGGTCGTGATGAGGTGGAGAACTAGGTCTTTCTCTTTGGTCTCCAAAGGGTATTCAGACATCCATTCGTCTTGGGAGATGCAAGACGAGCCTGCATTCAATTCACTGCAGGGATATCTGGCCTTACTTCGAGTCAGAGCATCTCGGTGTCCATTCCACTTGAGGCCACAAACTCAGGGTCCGTCTCACATACCTGTAGCTGAGAGAAGCCTCCTCTTGAGGTGCTTGTGGAAAGTTGGTATTCCTCTTGAGTCGAAGCCAGGGATTAAGCTCTCATCTCGAGTTGATTTGAGGTCCACGGAGCCTTTTTGTGTTGCTCCAGTGATCTCAGGATCCCTCTAGACTTGAGACAGTGATCTTGGGTTTTCTCTGGAGTGCCATCAAGGAAATCAAGGCTACTTTCACGTTTGATGTGGAACACGCAATTGCTCTGCACGCAGTGCAGGGGAACCGGGCCTCATCTCGCGGCGAGGGGGAAGTCTCATGGTTTTTCTCGAGTTGCGGCCGGAACCTGGGGTGTATTCTCGAGTTATGACGGGCAGGGCCCATCCAGACACGAGTTTGTTCAGCGACGTCAGGACTCCTGCCTAGGTGCGAGGGACACCTCGGCATTCTCCTCGAGTCTTGGCATGGCAATTCGGATGCCTCTCAACGTGAGGCGGGAGACCCAGGGTCCCTTTCCACGTGCCACAGGGATCCTTGGACTCCTTTCCATTTACAAGAGGAGTCAGACATCGTCTCCTTTGGAACCATTGATCTCCGCGGACCTCTCCAGTTTTCAAAGGATGGAGGGCTCCGATCGCGATCAGGCGGAGAAATAGATCTTTCTCTGTGGTCTCCACAGGGGATTCAGACATCCCTTCGTCTTGGGAGATGCAAGACGAGCCTTCATTCAATTCACTGCAGGGATATCCGGCCTTACTTCGAGTCACAGCATCTCGGTGTCCATTCCACTTGAGGCCACAAACTCAGGGTCCCTCTCACATACCTGTAGCTGAGAGAATCCACCTCTTGACGTGCTTGTGGAAAGTTGGTATTCCTCTTGAGTTGAAGCCAGGGACTAAGCTCTCATCTCGAGTTGATTTGCGGTCCACGGAGCCCTTTCGTGTTGCTCCAGTGACCTCAGGATCCCTCTAGATTTGAGACAGTGATCTTGGGTTTCCTCTGGAGTGCCATCAAAGAAATCAAGGCTCCTTTCACGTTTGATGTGGAACTCGGAATTGCTCTGCACGCAGTGCAGGGGAATCTGGCGTCATGTCGCGGTGAGGGGGAAGTCTCATTGTTTTTCTCGAGTTCCGGCCGGAACCTGGGGTATATTCTCGAGTTACGACGGGGAGGGCCCTTCCAGACACGTGTTTGTTCAGCGACGTCAGGACTCCTGCCTAGGTGCGAGGGACACCTCGGGATTCTCCTCGAGTCTTGGCATGGCAATTGGGACGCGTCTCCACGTGAGGCGGGAGACCCAGGGTCCCTTTCCACGTGCCACAGGGATCCTGGGACTCCTATCCATTTTCAAGAGGAGTCAGGCATCGTCTCCTTTGGAAGCATTGATCTCCGCAGACCTCTCGAGTTTTCAAAGGATGTGAGGCCTCCGGTCGCGATGAAGCGGAGAACTAGGTCTTTCTCTGTGGTCTGCACAGGGTATTCAGACATCCCTTCGCCTTGGGAGACGCAAGACGAGGCTGCATTCAATTCACTGCAGGGATATCCGGCCTTACTTCGAGTCAGAGCATCTCGGTGTCCATTCCGCTTGAGGCCACAAACTCTGGGTCCCTCTCACATACCTGTAGCTGAGAGAAGCCTCCTCTTGAGGTGCTTTTGGAAAGTTGGTATTCCTCTTGAGTGGAAACCAGGGACTAAGCTCTAATCTCGAGTTGATTTGGTGTCCACGGAGCCCTTTCGTGTTGCTCCAGTGACCTCAGGATCCATCTAGACTTGAGATAGAGATCTTGGGTTTTCTCTGGAGTGCCATCAAGGAAATCAAGCCTCCTTTCACGTTTGATGTGGAACACGGAATTGCTCTGCACGCAGTGCAGGGGAATTGGGCCTCATCTCGTGGCGAGGGGGAAGTCTCATGGTTTTTCTCGAGTTGCGGCCGGAACCTGAGGTATATTCTCGAGTTACGACGGGGAGAGCCCTTCCAGACATGTGTTTGTTCAGCGACGTCAGGACTCCTGCCTAGGTGTGAGGGACTCCTCAGGATTCTCCTTGAGTCTTGGCATGGCAATTGGGACACAACTCCACATGAGGCGGGAGACCCAGGGTCCCTTTCGAAGTGCCACAGGGATCCTGGGACTCCTATCCATTTTCAAGAGGAGTCAGGCATCGTCTCCTTTAGAAGCATTGATCTCTGTGGACCTCACGAGTTTTCAAAGGATGTGAGGCCTCCGGTCGCGATGAGGCGGAGGACTCGGTCTTTCTCTGTGATCTCCACACGGGATTCAGACATCCCTTCGCGTGGGAGATGCAAGACGAGCCTGCATTCACTTCACTGCAGGGATATCCGGCCTTACTTCGAGTCAGAGCATCTCGGTGTCCATTCCACTTGAGGCCACAAACTCAGGGTCCGTCTCACATACCTGTAGCTGAGAGAAGCCTCCTCTTGAGGTGCTTGTGGAAAGTTGGTATTCCTCTTGAGTCGAAGCCAGGGACTACGCTCTCATCTCGAGTTGATTAGGGGTCCATGGAGCCCTTTCCTTTTGCTCCAGTGACCTCAGGATTCCTCTAGACTTGAGACAGTGATCTTGGGTTTTCTCTGGAGTGCCATCAAGGAAATCAAGGCTCAGTTCAAGTTTGATGTGGAACACGGAACTGCTCTGCACGCAGTGCAGGGGAATCGGGCCTCATCTCGCGTCGAGGGGGAAGTCTCATGGTTTTTCTCGAGTTGCGGCTGGACCCTGGGCTATATTCTCGAGTTACGACGGGGAGGGCCCTTCCAGACATTTGTTTGTTCAGCGATGTCAGGACTCCTGCCTAGGTGCGAGGGACACCTAGGGATTCTCCTCGAGTCTTGGCATGGCTATTGGGACGCGTCTCCACGTGAGGCGCGAGTCCCAGGGTCCCTTTCCACGTGCCACAGGGATCCTGGGACTCCTATCCATTTTCGAAAGGAGTCAGGCATCGTCTCCTTTGGAAGCATTGATCTCCGCGGACCTCTCGAATTTTCAAAGGATGTGAGATCTCCGGTCGCGAAGAGCCGGAGAACTAAGGCATTCTCTGTGGTCTCCACATTGGATTCAGACATCCCTTCGCTTGGGAGATGCAAGACGAGCCTGCATTCAATTCACTGCAGGGATATCCTGCCTTCCTTCGAGTCAGAGCATCTCGGTGTCCATTCCACTTGAGGCCACAAACTCAGGGTCCCTCTCACATACCTTTAGCTGAGAGAAGCCTCCTCTTGAGGTGCTTATGAAAAGTTGGTATTCCTCTTGAGTCGAAGCCAGGGACTAAGCTCTCATCTCGAGTTGATTTATCGTCCACGGAGCACTTTTGTGTTGCTCCAGTGACCTCAGGATCCCTCTAGACTTGAGACAGTGATCTTGGGTTTTCTCTGCAGTGCCATCAAGGAAATAAAGGCTCCTTTCATGTTTGATGTGGAACACGGAATTGCTCTGCATGCAGTGCAGGGGAATCAGGCCTCATCTCACGGCGAGGGGGAAGACTCATGGTTTTTCTCAGGTTGCGGGCCGAACCTGTGGTATATTCTGGAGTTACGAAGGGGAGGGACCTTCCAGACACGTGTTTGTTCAGCGACGTCAGGACTCCTGCCTAGGTGCGATGGACACTTCGGGATTCGCCTCGAGTCTTCGCGGCAATTGGGACGCGTCTCCACGTGAGGCGGGAGACCCAGGGTCCGTTTTCACGTGCCACAGGGATCCTGGGACTCCTATCTATTTTCAAGAGGAGTCAGGCATCGTCTACTTTGGAAGCATTGATCTCCGCGGACCTCTAGAGTTTTCAAAGGATGTCAGGCGTCCGGTCCCGAAGAGGCGGAGAACTAGGTCTTTGTCTGTGGTCTCCACAGGGGATTAAGACATCCCTTTGTCTTGGGAGATGCAAGACGAGCCTGCATTCAATTCACTGCAGGGCTATCTGGCCTTACTTCGAGTCAGAGCATTTCGGTGTCCTTTCCACTTGAGGCCACAAACTCAGGGTTCCTCTCACATACCTGTAGCTGAGAGAAGCCTCTTCTTGTGGTGCTGGTGGAAAGTTGGTATTCCTCTTGAGTCGAAGCCACGGACTAAGCTCTCATCTCGAGTTGATTTGGGGTCCACGGAGCCCTTTCGTGTTGCTCCAGTGACCTCAGGATCCCTCTAGACTTGAGACAGTGATCTTGCTTTTTCTCTGGAGTGCCATCAAGGAAATCAAGCCTCCTTTCATGTTTGATGTGGAACACGGAATTGCTCTGCACACAGTGCAGGGGAATCGGGCCTCATCTCACGGCGAGGGGGAAGTCTCATGGTTTTTCTCGAGTTGCGGCCGGAACCTCGGGTATATTCTCGAGTTATGACGGGGAGGGCCCTTCCAGACACGTGTTTGTTCAGCGACCTCAGGACTCCAGCCTAGGTGCGAGGGACACCTCGGGATTCTCCTCAAGTCTTGGCATGGCAATTGGGACGCGTCTCCACGTGAGGCGGGAGACCCAGGGTCCCTTTCCACGTGCCACAGGGATCCTGGGACTTCTATCCATTTTCAAGAGGAGTCAGGCATCGTCTCCTTTGGAAAAATTGATCTCCGCGGACCTCTCGAGTTTTCAAAGGATGTGAGGCCTCCGGTCGCGATGAGGCGGAGAACTAGGTCTTTCTTTGTGGTCTCCACAGGGGATTCAGACATCCCTTCATCTTGGGAGATGCAAGACGAGCCTGCATTCAATTCACTGCAGGGATATACGGCCTTACTTCGAGTCAGAGCATCTCGGTGTCCATTCCACTTGAGGGCACAAATTACAGGTGCCTCTCACATGCCTGTAGCTGAGAGAAGCCTCCTCTTGAGGTGCTTGTAGAAAGTTGGTATTCCTCTTGAGTCGAAGCCAGGGACTAAGCTCTCATCTCGAGTTGATTTGCGGTCCACGGAGCCCTTTCGTGTTGCTCCAGTGACCTCAGGATCCCTCTAGACTTGAGACAGTGATCTTGGGTTTTCTCTGGAGTGCCATCAAAGAAATCAAGGCTCCTTTCACGTTTGATGTGGAACTCGGAATTGCTCTGCACGCAGTGCAGGGGAATCTGGCGTCATGTCGCGGCGAGGGGGAAGTCTCATTGTTTTTCTCGAGTTCCGGCCGGAACCTGGGGTATATTCTCGAGTTATGACTGGGAGGGCCCTTCCAGACACGTGTTTGTTCAGCGACGTCAGAACTCCTGCCTAGGTGCGAGGGACACCTCGGGATTCTCCTCGAGTCTTGGCATGGCAATTGGGACGCGTCTCCACGTGAGGCGGGAGACCCAGGGTCCCTTTCCACGTGCCACAGGGATCCTGGGACTCCTATCCATTTTCAAGAGGAGTCAGGCATCGTCTCCTTTGGAAGCATTGATCTCCGCAGACCTCTCGAGTTTTCAAAGGATGTGAGGCCTCCGGTCGCGATGAAGCGGAGAACTAGGTCTTTCTCTGTGGTCTGCACAGGGTATTCAGACATCCCTTCGCCTTGGGAGACGCAAGACGAGCCTGCATTCAATTCACTGCAGGGATATCTGGCCTTACTTCGAGTCAGAGCATCTCGGTGTCCATTCCGCTTGAGGCCACAAACTCTGGGTCCCTCTCACATACCTGTAGCTGAGAGAAGCCTCCTCTTGAGGTGCTTTTGGAAAGTTGGTATTCCTCTTGAGTGGAAACCAGGGACTAAGCTCTAATCTCGAGTTGATTTGGTGTCCACGGAGCCCTTTCGTGTTGCTCCAGTGACCTCAGGATCCATCTAGACTTGAGATAGAGATCTTGGGTTTTCTCTGGAGTGCCATCAAGGAAATCAAGGCTCCTTTCACGTTTGATGTGGAACACGGAATTGCTCTGCACGCAGTGCAGGGGAATTGGGCCTCATCTCGTGGCGAGGGGGAAGTCTCATGGTTTTTCTCGAGTTGCGGCCGGAACCTGAGGTATATTCTCGAGTTACGACGGGGAGAGCCCTTCCAGACATGTGTTTGTTCAGCGACGTCAGGACTCCTGCCTAGGTGTGAGGGACTCCTCAGGATTCTCCTTGAGTCTTGGCATGGCAATTGGGACACAACTCCACATGAGGCGGGAGACCCAGGGTTCCTTTCGAAGTGCCACAGGGATCCTGGGACTCCTATCCATTTTCAAGAGGAGTCAGGCATCGTCTCCTTTAGAAGCATTGATCTCTGCGGACCTCACGAGTTTTCAAAGGATGTGAGGCCTCCGGTCGCGATGAGGCGGAGGACTCGGTCTTTCTCTGTGATCTCCACACGGGATTCAGACATCCCTTCGCGTGGGAGATGCAAGACGAGCCTGCATTCACTTCACTGCAGGGATATCCGGCCTTACTTCGAGTCAGAGCATCTCGGTGTCCATTCCACTTGAGGCCACAAACTCAGGGTCCGTCTCACATACCTGTAGCTGAAAGAAGCCTCCTCTTGAGGTGCTTGTGGAAAGTTGGTATTCCTCTTGAGTCGAAGCCAGGGACTAAGCTCTCATCTCGAGTTGATTTGCGGTCCACGGAGCCCTTTCGTGTTGCTCCAGTGACCTCAGGATCCCTCTAGACTTGAGACAGTGATCTTGGGTTTTCTCTGGAGTGCCATCAAAGAAATCAAGGCTCCTTTCACGTTTGATGTGGAACTCGGAATTGCTCTGCACGCAGTGCAGGGGAATCTGGCGTCATGTCGCGGCGAGGGGGAAGTCTCATTGTTTTTCTCGAGTTCCGGCCGGAACCTGGGGTATATTCTCGAGTTATGACTGGGAGGGCCCTTCCAGACACGTGTTTGTTCAGCGACGTCAGAACTCCTGCCTAGGTGCGAGGGACACCTCGGGATTCTCCTCGAGTCTTGGCATGGCAATTGGGACGCGTCTCCACGTGAGGCGGGAGACCCAGGGTCCCTTTCCACGTGCCACAGGGATCCTGGGACTCCTATCCATTTTCAAGAGGAGTCAGGCATCGTCTCCTTTGGAAGCATTGATCTCCGCAGACCTCTCGAGTTTTCAAAGGATGTGAGGCCTCCGGTCGCGATGAAGCGGAGAACTAGGTCTTTCTCTGTGGTCTGCACAGGGTATTCAGACATCCCTTCGCCTTGGGAGACGCAAGACGAGCCTGCATTCAATTCACTGCAGGGATATCTGGCCTTACTTCGAGTCAGAGCATCTCGGTGTCCATTCCGCTTGAGGCCACAAACTCTGGGTCCCTCTCACATACCTGTAGCTGAGAGAAGCCTCCTCTTGAGGTGCTTTTGGAAAGTTGGTATTCCTCTTGAGTGGAAACCAGGGACTAAGCTCTAATCTCGAGTTGATTTGGTGTCCACGGAGCCCTTTCGTGTTGCTCCAGTGACCTCAGGATCCATCTAGACTTGAGATAGAGATCTTGGGTTTTCTCTGGAGTGCCATCAAGGAAATCAAGGCTCCTTTCACGTTTGATGTGGAACACGGAATTGCTCTGCACGCAGTGCAGGGGAATTGGGCCTCATCTCGTGGCGAGGGGGAAGTCTCATGGTTTTTCTCGAGTTGCGGCCGGAACCTGAGGTATATTCTCGAGTTACGACGGGGAGAGCCCTTCCAGACATGTGTTTGTTCAGCGACGTCAGGACTCCTGCCTAGGTGTGAGGGACTCCTCAGGATTCTCCTTGAGTCTTGGCATGGCAATTGGGACACAACTCCACATGAGGCGGGAGACCCAGGGTTCCTTTCGAAGTGCCACAGGGATCCTGGGACTCCTATCCATTTTCAAGAGGAGTCAGGCATCGTCTCCTTTAGAAGCATTGATCTCTGCGGACCTCACGAGTTTTCAAAGGATGTGAGGCCTCCGGTCGCGATGAGGCGGAGGACTCGGTCTTTCTCTGTGATCTCCACACGGGATTCAGACATCCCTTCGCGTGGGAGATGCAAGACGAGCCTGCATTCACTTCACTGCAGGGATATCCGGCCTTACTTCGAGTCAGAGCATCTCGGTGTCCATTCCACTTGAGGCCACAAACTCAGGGTCCGTCTCACATACCTGTAGCTGAAAGAAGCCTCCTCTTGAGGTGCTTGTGGAAAGTTGGTATTCCTCTTGAGTCGAAGCCAGGGACTACGCTCTCATCTCGAGTTGATTAGGGGTCCATGGAGCCCTTTCCTTTTGCTCCAGTGACCTCAGGATTCCTCTAGACTTGAGACAGTGATCTTGGGTTTTCTCTGGAGTGCCATCAAGGAAATCAAGGCTCAGTTCAAGTTTGATGTGGAACACGGAACTGCTCTGCACGCAGTGCAGGGGAATCGGGCCTCATCTCGCGTCGAGGGGGAAGTCTCATGGTTTTTCTCGAGTTGCGGCTGGACCCTGGGCTATATTCTCGAGTTACGACGGGGAGGGCCCTTCCAGACATTTGTTTGTTCAGCGATGTCAGGACTCCTGCCTAGGTGCGAGGGACACCTAGGGATTCTCCTCGAGTCTTGGCATGGCTATTGGGACGCGTCTCCACGTGAGGCGCGAGTCCCAGGGTCCCTTTCCACGTGCCACAGGGATCCTGGGACTCCTATCCATTTTCGAGAGGAGTCAGGCATCGTCTCCTTTGGAAGCATTGATCTCCGCGGACCTCTCGAATTTTCAAAGGATGTGAGATCTCCGGTCGCGAAGAGGCGGAGAACTAAGGCATTCTCTGTGGTCTCCACATTGGATTCAGACATCCCTTCGCTTGGGAGATGCAAGACGAGCCTGCATTCAATTCACTGCAGGGATATCCTGCCTTCCTTCGAGTCAGAGCATCTCGGTGTCCATTCCACTTGAGGCCACAAACTCAGGGTCCCTCTCACATACCTGTAGCTGAGAGAAGCCTCCTCTTGAGGTGCCTGTGGAAAGTTGGTATTCCTCTTGAGTCGAAGCCAGGGACTAAGCTCTCATCTCGAGTTGATTTGGGGTCCACGGAGCCCTTTCTTGTTGCTCCAGTGACCTCAGGATCCCTCTATACTTGGGACAGTGATCTTGGGTTTTCTCTGGAGTGCAATCAAGGAAATCAAGGCTCCTTTCTCGTTTGATGTGGAACACGGAATTGCTCTGCACGCAGTGCAGGGGAATCGGGCCTCATCTCGTGGCGAGGGGGAAGTCTCATGGTTTTTCTAGAGTTGCGGCCGGAACCTGGTGCATATTCTCGAGTTGCGAAGGGGTGGGCCCTTCCAGACACGTGTTTGTTCAGCGACGTCAGGACTCCTACCTAGGTGCGAGGGACACCTCGGGATTCTCCTCGAGTTTTGGCATGCAATTGGGACGCGTCTCCACGTGAGGCGGGAGACCCAGGGTCCCTTTCCACGTGCCACAGGGATCCTGGGACTCCTATCCATTTTCAAGAGGAGTCAGGCTTCTTCACCTTTGGAAGCATTGATCTCCAGGGACCTCTCGAGGTTTCAAAGGATGTGAGGCCTCTGGTCGCGATGATGCGGAGAACTAGGTCTTTCTCTGTGGTCTCCACAGGGGATTCAGACATCCCTTCGTCTTGGGAGATGCAAGACGAGCCTGCATTCATTCACTGAAGGGATATCCGGCCTTACTTCGAGTCAGAGCATCTCGGTGTCCATTCCACTTGAGGCCACAAACTCAGGGTCCCTCTCACATACCTGTAGCTGTGAGAAGCCTCCTCTTGATGTGCTTGAGGAAAGTTGTTATTCCTCTTGAGTCGAAGCCAGGGACTATGCTCTCATCTCGAGTTGATTTGGGGTCCACGGAGCCGTTTCGTGTTGCTCCAGTGACCTCAGGATCCCTCTAGACTTGAGACAGTCATCTTGGGTTTTCTCTGGAGTGCCATCAAGGAAATCAAGGCTCCTTTCACGTTTGATGTGGAACACGGAATTGCTCTGCACGCAGTGCAGGGGAATCGGGCCTCATCTCGTGGCGAGGGGGAAGTCTCATGGTTTTTCTCGAGTTGCGGCCGGAACCTGGGGTATATTCTTGAGTTACGACGGGGAGGGCCCTTCCAGACACATGTTTGTTCAGCGACGTCAGGCCTCCTGCCTACGTGCGAGGGACACCTCGGGATTCTCCTCGAGTCTTGGCATGACAATTGGGTCCTGTCTCCACGTGAGGCGGGAGACCCAGTGTCCCTTTCCATGTGCCACAGGGATCCTGGGACTCCTATCCATTTTCAAGAGGAGTCAGGCATCGTCTCCTTTGGAAGCATTGATCTCCGCGGACCTGCGAGTTTTCAAAGGATGTGAGGCCTACGGTCGCGATGAGGCGGAGAACTAGTTCTTTCTCTGTGGTCTCCACAGGGGATTCAGACATCCCTTCGTCTTGGGAGATGCAATACGAGCCTGCATTCAATTCACTGCAGGGATATCCGGCCTTACTTCGAGTCAGAGCATCTCGGTGTCCATTCCACTTGAGGCCACAAACTCAGGGTCCCTCTCACATACCTGTAGCTGAGAGAAGCCTCCTCTTGAGGTGCTTGTGGAAAGTTGTTATTCCTCTTGAGTCGAAGCCAGGGACTAAGCTCTCATCTCGAGATGATTTGGGGTCCACGGAGCCCTTTCGTGTTGCTCCAGTGACCTCAGGATACCTCTATTCTTGAGGCAGTAATCTTGGGTTTTCTCTGGAGTGCCATCAAGGAAATCAAGTCTCCTTTCACGTTTGATGTGGAACACGGAATTGCTAGCACGCAGTGCAGGGGAATCAGGCCTCATCTCGTGGCGAGGGGGAAGTCTCATGGTTTTTCTCGAGTTGCGGCTGGAACCTGGGGTATATTCTCGAGTTAAGACGGGGAGGGCCCTTCCAGACACGTGTTTGTTCAGCGATGTCAGGACTCGTGCCTAGGTGCGAGGGACACGTCGGGATTCTCCTCGAGTCTTGGCATGGCAATTGGGACGCGTCTCCACGTGAGTCGGGAGACCCAGGGTCCCTTTCGACGAGCCACAGGCATCCTGCGACTCCTATCCATTTTCAAGAGGAGTCAGGCATCGTCTCCTTTGGAAGCATTGATCTCCGCAGACCTCTCGAGTTTTCAAAGGATGTGAGGCCTCCGGTCGCGATGAGGCGGAGGAGTAGATCTTTCTCTGTGGTCTCCACAGGGGATTCAGACATCCCTTCGTTTTGGGAGATGCAAGACGAGCCTGCATTCAATTCACTGCAAGGATATCCGGCCTTATTTCGAGTCAGAGCATCTCGGTGTCCATTCCACTTGAGGCCACAAACTCAGGGTCCCTCTCACATACCTGTAGCTGAGAGAAGCCTCCTCTTGAGGTGCTTGTTTAAAGTTCGTATTCCTCTTGAGTCGAAGCCAGGGACTAAGCTCTCATCTCGAGTTGATTTGGGGTCCACGGAGCCCTTTCGTGTTGCTCCAGTCACCTCAGGATCCCTCTAGACTTGAGAAAGTGATCTTGGGTTTTCTCTGGAGTGCCATCAAGGAAATCAAGGCTCCTTTCAAGTTTGATGTGGAACACGAAATTTCTCTGCACGCAGTGCGGGGGAATCGGGCCTCATCTCGCGGCGAGGGGGAAGTCTCATGGTTTTTCTCGAGTTGCGGCCGGAACGTGGGGTATATTCTCGAGTTACGACGGGGAGGGCCCTTCCAGACACGTGTTTGTTCAGCGACGTCGGACTCCTGCCTCGGTGCGAGGGACACCTTGGGATTCTCCTCGAGTCTTGGCATGGCAATTGTGACGCGTCTCCACGCGAAGCGGGAGACCCAGGGTTCCTTTCCACGTGCCACAGGGATCCTGGGACTCCTATCCATTTTCAAGAGGAGTCAGGCATCGTCTCCTTTGGAAGCATTGATCTCCTTGGACCTCTCGAGTTTTCAAAGGATGTGAGGCCTCCAGTCGCGATGAGGCCGAGGACTAGGTCTTTCTCTGTGGTCTCCACAGGGGATTCAGACATCCCTTCGTCTTGGGAGATGCAAGACGAGCCTGCATTCAATTCACTGCAGGGCTATCCGGCCTTACTTCGAGTCAGAGCATCTCGGTGTCCATTCCACTTGAGGCCACAAACTCAGGGTCCCTCTCACATACATGTAGCTGAGAGAAGCCTCCTCTTGATGTGCTTGTGGAAATTTGGTATTCCTCTTGAGTCGAAGCCAGGGACTAAGCTCTCATCTCGAGTTGATTTGGGGTCCACGGAGCCCTTTCGTGTTGCTCCAGTGACCTCAGGATCCCTCTAGGCTCTAGACAGTGATCTTGGGTTTTCTCTGGAGTGCCATCAAGGATATCAAGGCTCCTTTCAAGTTTGATGTGGAACCCGGAATTGCTCTGCACGCAGTGCAGGGGAATCGGGGCTCATCTCGCGGCGAGGGGGAAGTCTCATGGTTTTCCTGGAGTTGCGGCCGGAACCTGGGCAATATTCTCGAGTTACAACGGGGAGGGCCCTTCCAGACACGTGTTTGTTCAGCGACGTCAGGACTCCTGCCTAGGAGCGAGGGACACGTCGGGATTCTCCTCGAGTCTTGGCATGGCAATTGGGACGCATCTCCACGTGAGGCACGAGACCCAGTGTCCCTTTCGACGAGCCACAGGGATCCTGGGACTCCTATCCATTTTCAAGAGGAGTCAGGCATCGTCTCCTTTGGAAGCATTGATCTCCGCGGACCTCTCGAATTTTCAAAGGATGTGAGGACTCCGGTCTCGATGAGGCGGAGAACTAGGTCTTTCTCTGTGGTCTCCACATGGGATTCAGACATACCTTCTTCTTGGGAGATGCAAGAGGAGCCTGCATTCATTTCACTGCAGGGATATCCGGCCTTACTTCGAGTCAGAGCATCTCGGTGTCCATTCCACTTGAGGCCACAATCTCAGGGTCCCTCTCACATACCTGTAGCTGAGAGAAGCCTCCTCTTGAGGTGCTTGTGGAAAGTTGGTATTCCTCTTGAGACGAAGCCAGGGACTAAGCTCTCATCTCGAGTTGATTTGGGGTCCACGGAGCCCTTTCGTGTTGCTCCAGTGACCTCAGGATCCCTCTAGGCTCTAGACAGTGATCTTGGGTTTTCTCTGGAGTGCCATCAAGGATATCAAGGCTCCTTTCAAGTTTGATGTGGAACCCGGAATTGCTCTGCACGCAGTGCAGGGGAATCGGGGCTCATCTCGCGGCGAGGGGGAAGTCTCATGGTTTTTCTCGAGTTGCAGCCGGAACCTGGGCTATATTCTCGAGTTACGATGGGGAGGGCCTTTTGAGACACGTGTTTGTTCAGCGACGTCAGGACTCCTCCCTAGGTGGGAGGCACACCTCGGGATTCTCCTCGAGTCTTGGCATGGCAATTGGGACGCCTCTCCATGAGCGGCAGGAGACCCAGGGTCCCTTTCCACGTGCCACAGGGATCCTGGGACTCCTATCCATTTTCAAGAGGAGTCAGGCATCGTCTCCTTTGGAAGCATTGATCTACATGGACCTCTCGAGTTTTCAAAGAATGTGAGACCTCCGGTCGCGATGAGGCGGCGAACTAGGTCTTTCTCTGTGGTCTCCACAGGGGATTCAGACATCCCTTCTTCTTGGGAGATGCAAGACGAGCCTGCATTCAATTCACTGCAGGGATATCCGGTCTTACTTTGAGTCAGAGCATCTCGGTGTCCATTACACTTGAGGCCACAAATTCAGGGTCCCTCTCACATACCTGTAGCTGAGAGAAGCCTCCTCTTGAGGTGCTTGTGGAAAGTTGGTATTCCTCTTGAGTCGAAGCCAGGGACTAAGCTCTCATCTCGAGTTGATTTGGGGTCCACGGAGCCCTTTCGTGTTGCTCCAGTGACCTCAGGATCCCTCTAGACTTGAGACAGTGATCTTGGGTTTTCTCTGGAGTGCCATCAAGGAAATCAAGGCTCCTTTCACGTTTGATGTGGAACACGGAATTGCTCTGCAGCAGTCAGCGGAATCGGGCCTCATCTGGCGGCAAGGGGGATGTCTCATTGTTTCTCTCAAGTTGCGAGAGGAACCTGGGGTATATTCTCGAGTTACTACCGGGAGGGCCCTTCCAGACACGTGTTTGTTCAGCGACGTCAGGACTCCTGCCTAGGTGCGAGGGATACCTGGGGATTCTCCTCGAGTCTTGGCATGGCAATTGGGACGCGTCTCGACGAGAGGCGGGAGACCCAGGGTCCCTTTCCACATGCCACAGGGATCCTGGGACTCCTATCCATTGTCAACAAGAGTCAGGCATCATTTCCTTTGAAAGCATTGATCTCCGCGGACCTCTCGAGTTTTCAAAGGATGTGAGGCCTCCGGTCTCTATGAGGCGGAGGACTAGGTGTCTCTGTGGTCTCCACAGGGGATTCAGACATCCCTTCGTCTTGGGAGATGCAAGACGACCCTGCATTCAATTCACTGCAGGGATATCCAGCCTTACTTCGAGTCAGAGCATCTCGGTGTCCATTCCACTTGAGGCCACAAACTCAGGGTCCCTCTCACATACTTGTAGATGAGAGAAGCCTCCTCTTGAGGTGCTTGTGGAAAGTTGGTATTCCTCTTGAGTCGAAGCCAGGGACTAAGCTCTCCTCTCGAGTGGATTTGGGGTCCACGGAGCTGTTTCGTGTTGCTCCAGTGACCTCAGGATCCCTCTAGACTTGAGACCGTGATCTTGGGTTTTCTCTGGAGTGCCATCAAGGAAATCAAGGCTCCTTTCACGTTTGATGTGGAACACGGAATTGCTCTGCACGCAGTGCAGGGGAATCAGGCCTCATGTCGCTGTGAGGGGGAAGTTTCATGGTTTTTCTCGAGTTCCGGCCGGAACCTGGGGTATATTCTCGAGTTACGATGGGGAGGGCCCTTCCAGACACGTGTTGTTCAGCGACGTCAGGACTCCTGCCTAGGTGCGAGGGACACCTCGGGATTCTCCTCGAGTCTTGGCATGGCAATTGGGACGCGTCTCCACGTGAGGCGGGAGACCCAGGGTCCCTGTCCACGTGCCACAGGTATCCTGGTACTCCTATCCATTTTCAGGAGGAGTCAGGCATCGTCTCCTTTGGAAGCATTGATCTCCGCGGACCTCTCGAGTTTTCAAAGGATGTGAGACCTCCGGTCTCGATGAGGCGGAGAATTAGGTCTTTCTCTGTGGTCTCCACAGGGGATTCAGACATCCCTTCGTCTTGGGAGATGCAAGACGAGCCTGCATTCAATTCACTGCAGGGATATCCGGCCTTACTTCGAGTCAGAGCATCTCGGTGTGCATTCCACTTGAGGCCACTAACTCAGGGTCCCTCTCAGATACTTGTAGATGAGAGAAGCCTCCTCTTGAGGTGCTTGTGGAAAGTTGGTATTCCTCTTGAGTCAAAGCCAGGGACTAAGCTCTCATCTCGAGTTGATTTGGGGTCCGTGGAGCCCTTTCGTGTTGCTACACTGACCTCAGGATCCCTCTAGACTTGAGACAGTGATCTTGGGTTTCCTCTGGAGTGCCATCAAGGAAATCAAGGCTCCTTTCAATTTGATGTGGAATACGGAATTGCTCTGCACGCAGGGCAGGAGAATCGGGCCTCACATCGCGGCGAGGGGGAAGTCTCATGGTTTTCCTGGAGTTGCGGCCGGAACCTGGGCAATATTCTCGAGTTACGACGGGGAGGGCCCTTCCAGACACGTGTTTGTTCAGCGACGTCAGGACTCCTGCCTAGGAGCGAGGGACACGTCGGGATTCTCCTCGAGTCTTGGCATGGCAATTGGGACGCATCTCCACGTGAGGCACGAGACCCAGTGTCCCTTTCGACGAGCCACAGGGATCCTGGGACTCCTATCCATTTTCAAGAGGAGTCAGGCATCGTCTCCTTTGGAAGCATTGATCTCCGCGGACCTCTCGAATTTTCAAAGGATGTGAGGCCTCCGGTCTCGATGAGGCGGAGAACTAGGTCTTTTCTGTGGTCTCCACATGGGATTCAGACATCCCTTCTTCTTGGGAGATGCAAGAGGAGCCTGCGTTCATTTCACTGCAGGGATATCCGGCCTTACTTCGAGTCAGAGCATCTCGGTGTCCATTCCACTTGAGGCCACAATCTCAGGGTCCCTCTCACATACCTGTAGCTGAGAGAAGCCTCCTCTTGAGGTGCTTGTGGAAAGTTGGTATTCCTCTTGAGTCTAAGCCAGGGACTAAGCTCTCATCTCGAGTTGATTTGGGGTCCACGGAGCCCTTTCGTGTTGCTCCAGTGACCTCAGGATCCCTCTAGACTTGAGACAGTGATCTTGGGTTTTTTCTGGAATGCCCTCAAGGAAATCAAGGCTCCTTTCACGTTTGATGTGGAACACGGAATTGCTCTGCAGCAGTCAGCGGAATCGGGCCTCATCTGGCGGCAAGGGGGATGTCTCATTGTTTCTCTCAAGTTGCGAGAGGAACCTGGGGTATATTCTCGAGTTACTACCGGGAGGGCCCTTCCAGACACGTGTTTGTTCAGCGACGTCAGGACTCCTGCCTAGGTGCGAGGGACACCTCGGGATTCTCCTCGAGTCTTGGCATGGCAATTGGGACGCGTCTCGACGAGAGGCGGGAGACCCAGGGTCCCTTTCCACATGCCACAGGGATCCTGGGACTCCTATCCATTGTCAACAAGAGTCAGGCATCATTTCCTTTGAAAGCATTGATCTCCGCGGACCTCTCGAGTTTTCAAAGGATGTGAGGCCTCCGGTCTCTATGAGGCGGAGGACTAGGTGTCTCTGTGGTCTCCACAGGGGATTCAGACATCCCTTCGTCTTGGGAGATGCAAGACGACCCTGCATTCAATTCACTGCAGGGATATCCAGCCTTACTTCGAGTCAGAGCATCTCGGTGTCCATTCCACTTGAGGCCACAAACTCATGGTCCCTCTCACATACCTGTAGCTGAGAGAAGCCTCCTCTTGAGGTGCTTGTGGAAAGTTGGTATTCCTCTTGAGTCGAAGCCAGGGACTAAGCTCTCATCTCGAGTTGATTTGGGGTCGACGGAGCCCTTTCGTGTTGCTCCAGTGACCTCATTATCCCTCTAAACTTGAGACAGTGATCTTGGGTTTTCTCTGGAGTGTCATCAAGAAAATCAAGGCTCCTTTCACGTTTGATGTGGAACTCGGAATTGCTCTGGACGCAGTGCAGGGGAATCGGGCCTCATCTCTCGGCGAGAGGGAAGTCTCATGGTTTTTCTTGAGTTGCGGCCAGAACCTGGGGTATATTCTCGAGTTACGACGGGGAGGGCCCTTTCAGACACGTGTTTGTTCAGCGACATAAGGACTACTGCCTAGGTGCGAGGGACACCTCGGGATTCTCCTCGAGTCTTGGCATGGCAATTGGGACGTGTCTCCACGTGAGGCGGGAGACCCAGGGTCCCTTTCCACGTGCCACATGGATGCTGGGACTCCTATCCATTTTCAAGAGGAGTCAGGCATCGTATCCTTTGGAAGCATTGATCTCCGCAGACCTCTCGAGTTTTCAAAGGATGTGAGGCCTCCGGTCGCGTTGAGGCGGAGGACTAGGTCTTTCTCTGTGGTCTCCACAGGGGATTCAGACATCCCTTCGTCTTGGGAGATGCAAGACGAGCCTGCATTCAATTCACTGCAGGGATATCCGGCCTTACTTCGAGTCAGAGCATCTCGGTGTCCATTCCACTTGAGGCCACAAACTCAGGGTCCCTCTCAAATACCTGTTGCTGAGAGAAGCCTCCACTTGAGGTGCTTGTGGAAAGTTGGTATTCCTCTTGAGTCGATGCCAGGGACTAAGCTCTCATCTCGAGTTGATTTGGGGTCCACGGAGCTCTTTCGTGTTGCTCCAGTGACCTCAGGATACCTCTAGACTTGAGACAGTGATCTTGGGTTTTCTCTGGAGTGCCAACAAGGAAATCAAGGCTCCTTTCACGTTTGATTTGGAACACGGAATTGCTCTGCACGCAATGCAGGTGAATTGGGCCTCATCTCGCCGCGAGGGGGATGTCTCATTGTTTCTCTCAAGTTGCGGCGGGAACCTGGGGTATATTCTCGAGTTACGACGGGGCGGGCCCTTCCAGACACGTGTTTGTTCAGCGATGTCAGGACTCGTGCCCAGGTGCGAGGGACACGTCGGGATTCTCCTCGAGTCTTGGCATGGCAATTGGGACGCGTCTCCACGTGAGGCGGGAGACCCAGGGTCCCTTCCACATGCCACAGGGATCCTGGGACTCCTATCCATTTTCAAGAGGAGTCAGGCATCGTCTCCTTTGGAAGCATTGATCTCCGCAGACCTCTCGAGTTTTCAAAGGATGTGAGGTCTCCGGTCGCGATGAGGCGGAGGAGTAGGTCTTTCTCTGTGGTCTCCACAGGGGATTCAGACATCCCTTCGTTTTGGGAGATGCAAGACGAGCCTGCATTCAATTCACTGCAGGGATATCCGGTCTTATTTCGAGTCAGAGCATCTCGGTGTCCATTCCACTTGAGGCCACAAACTCAGGGTCCCTCTCACATACCTGTAGCTGAGAGAAGCCTCCTCTTGAGGTGCTTGTGGAAAGTTCGTATTCCTCTTGAGTCGAAGCCAGGGACTAAGCTCTCATCTCGAGTTGATTTGGGGTCCACGGAGACCTTTCGTGTTGCTCCAGTCACCTCAGGATCCCTCTAGACTTGAGACAGTGATCTTGGGTTTTCTCTGGAGTGCCATCAAGGAAATCAAGGCTCCTTTCACGATTGATGTGGAACACGGAATTTCTCTGCACGCAGTGCGGGGGAATCGGGCCTCATCTCGCGGCGAGGGGGAAGTCTTATGGTTTTTCTCGAGTTGCGGCCGGAACCTGGGGTATATTCTCGAGTTACGACGGGGAGGGCCCTTCCAGACATGTGTTTGTTCAGCGACGTCGGACTCCTGCCTCGGTGCGAGGGACACCTTGGGATTCTCCTCGAGTCTTGGCATGGCAATTGTGACGCGTCTCCACGTGAGGCGGGAGACCCAGGGTTCCTTTCCACGTGCCACAGGGATCCTGGGACTCCTATCCATTTTCAAGAGGAGTCAGGCATCGTCTCCTTTGGAAGCATTGATCTCCTTGGACCTCTCGAGTTTTCAAAGGATGTGAGGCCTCCGGTCGCGATGAGGCGGAGGACTAGGTCTTTCTCTTTGGTCTCCACAGGGGATTCAGACATCCCTTCTTCTTCGGAGATGCAAGACGAGCCTGCCGTTAATTCACTGCAGGGATATCCGGCCTTACTTCGAGTCAGAGCATCTTGGTGTCCATTCCACTTGAGGCCACAAACTCAGGGTCCCTCTCACATACCTGTAGCAGAGAGAAGCCTCCTCTTGAGGTGCTTGTGGAAAGTTGGTATTCCTCTTGAGTCGAAGCCAGGGACTAAGCTCCCATCTCGAGATGATTTGGGGTCCACGGAGCCCTTTCGTATTGCTACAGTGACCTCAGGATCCCTCTAGACGTGAGACAGTGATCTTGGGTTTTCTCTGGAGTGCCTTCAAAAAAATCAAGGATCTTTTCAAGTTTGATGTGGAACACGGAACTGCTCTGCACGCAGTGCAGGGGAATCGGCCCTCATTTCGTGGGCGAGGGGGAAGTCTCATGGTTTTTCTCGAATTGCGGCCGAAACCTGGGGTATATTCTCCAGTTACGACGGGGAGGGCCCTTCCAGACACGTGTTTGTTCAGCGACGTCAGGTCTCCTGCCTAGGTGCGAGGGACACCTCGGGATTCTCCTCGAGTCTTGGCATGGCAATTGGGACGTGTCTCCACGTGAGTCGGGAGACCCAGGGTCCCTTTCCACGTGGCACAGTGATCCTGGTACTCCTATCCATTTTCAAGAGGAGTACGGCATCGTCTCCTTTGGAAGCATTGATCTCCGGGGACCTCTCGAGTTTTCAAAGGATGTGAGGCCTCCGGTCTTGATGAGGTGGAGGACTAGGTCTTTCTCTGTAGTCTCCACAGGGGATTCAGACATCCCTTCGTCTTGGGAGATGCAAGACGAGCCTGCATTCAATTCACTGCAGGGATATCTGGCCTTACTTCGAGTCAGAGCATCTCCGTGTCCATTCCACTTGAGGCCACAAACTCAGGGTCCCTCTCACATACCTGTAGCTGAGAGAAGCCTCCTCTTGAGGTGCTTGTGAAAAGTTGGTATTCCTCTTGAGTCGAAGCCAGGGACTAAGCTCTCATCTCGAGTTTATTTGGGGTCCACGGAGCCGTTTCGTGTTGCTCCAGTGACCTCAGGATCCCTCTAGACTTGAGACAGTGATCTTGGGTTTTCTCTGGAGTGCCATCAAGGAAATCAAGGCTACTTTCACGTTTGATGTGGAACACGGAATTGCTCTGCACGCTTTGCTGGGGAATCGGGCCTCATCTCGCGGCGAGGGGGAAGTCTCATGGTTTTACTCGAGTTGCGGCCGGAACCTGGGGTATATTCTCGAGTTACGACGGGGAGGGCCCTTCCAGACACGTGTTTGTTCAGCGACATCAGGACTCCTGCCTAGGTGCGAAGGACACCTCGGGATTCTCCTCGAGTCTTGGCATGGCAATTGGGACGCGTCTCCACGTGAGGCGGGAGACCCAGGGTCCCTTTCCACGTGCCACAGGGATCCTGGGACTCCTATCCATTTTCAAAAGGAGTCAGGCATCGTCTCCTTTGGAAGCATTGATCTCCGCGGACCTCTCGAGTTTTCAAAGGATGTGAGGCTTCTGGTCGCGTTGAGGCGGAGGACTAGGTCTTTCTCTGTGGTCTCCACAGGGGATTCAGACAATCCTTCGTCTTTGGAGATGCAAGACGAGCCTGCATTCAATTCACTGCAGGGATATCCGGCCTTACTTCGAGTCAGAGCATCTCGGTGTCCATTCCACTTGAGGCCACAAACTCAGGGTCCCTCTCACATACCTGTAGCTGAGAGAAGCCTCGTCTTGAGGTGCTTATGAAAAGTGGGTATTCCTCTTGAGTCGAAGCCAGGGTCTAAGCTCTCATCTCGAGTTGATCTGGGGTCCACGGAGCCCTTTCGTGTTGCTCCAGTGACCTCAGGATCCCTCTAGACTTGAGACAGTGATCTTGGGTTTTCTCTAGAGTGCCATCAAGGAAATCAAGGCTCCTTTCACGTTTGATGTGGAACACGGAATTGCTCTGCACGCAGTGCAGGGAAATCGGGCCTCATCTCGCGGCGAGGGGGAAGTCTCATGGTTTTTCTCGAGTTGCGGCCGGAACCTGGGGTATATTCTCGAGTTACGACGGGGAGGGCCCTTCCAGACACGTGTTTGTTCAGCGACGTCAGGAGTCCTGACTAGGGGCGAGGGACACCTCGGGATTCTCCTCGAGTCTTGGCATGGCAATTGGGACGCGTCTCCAAGTGAGGGGGGAGACCCAGGGTCCCTTTCCACGTGCCACAGGGATCCTGGGACTCCTATCCATTTTCAAGAGGAGTCAGGCATCGTCTCCTTTGGAAGCATTGATCTCCACGGACCTCTCGAGTTTTCAAAGGATGTGAGGCCTCCGGTCGCGATGAGGCGGAGGACTAGGTCTTTCTCTGTGGCCTCCACAGTCGATTCAGACATCCCTTCGTCTTGGGAGATGCAAGACGAGCCTGCATTCAATTCACTGCAGGGATATCCGGCCTTACTTCGAGTCAGAGCATCTCGGTTTTCATTCCACTTGCGGGCACAAACTCAGGGTCCCTCTCACTTACCTGTAGCTTAGAGAAGCCTCCTCTTGAGGTGCTTGTGGAAAGTTGGTATTCCTCTTGATTTGACGCCAGGGACTAAGCTCTCATCTCGAGTAGATTTGGGGTAAACGGAGCCCTTTCGTGTTGCTCCAGTGACCTCAGGATCCCTCTAGACTTGATACAGTGATCTTGGGTTTTCTCTGTAGTGCCATCAAGGAAAGCAAGGCTCCTTTCACGTTTGATGTGGACCACGGAATTGCTCTGCATGCAGTGCAGGGGAATCGGACCTCATCTCGCGGCGAGGGGGAAATCTCGTGGTTTTTCTCGAGTTGCGGCCGGAACCTGGGGTATATTCTGGAGTTACGACGGGGAGGGACCTTCCAGACACGTGTTTGTTCAGCGACGTCAGGACTCCTGCCTAGGTGCGAGGGACACCTCGGGATTCTCCTCGAGTCTTGGCATGGCAATTGGGACGCGTCTCCACGTGAGGCGGGAGAGCCAGTGTCCCTCTCCACGTGCCACAGGGATTCTGGTACTCCTATCCATTTTCAAGAGGAGTCAGGCATCGTCTCCTTTGGAAGCATTGATCTCCGCGGACCTCTTGGGTTTTCAAAGGATGTGAGGCCTCCGGTCGCGTTGAGGCGGAGGACTAGGTCTTACTCTGTGGGCTCCACAGGGGATTCAGACAACCCTTCGTCTTGGGAGATGCAAGACGAGCCTGCATTCAATTCATGCAGGGATATCCAGCCTTACTTCGAGTCAGAGCATCTCGGTTTCCATTCCACTTGAGGCCACAAACTCAGGGTCCCTCTCACATACCTGTAGCTGAGAGAAGCCTCCTCTTGAGGTGCTTATGAAAAGTTGGTATTCCTCTTGATTCAAAGCCAGGGACTCAGCTCTCATCTCGAGTTGATTTGGGGTCCACGGAGCCCTTTCGTGTTGCTCCAGTGACCTCAGGATCCCTCTAGACTTGAGACAGTGATCTTGGGTTTTCTCTGGAGTGCCATCAAGGAAATCAAGGCTCCTTTCACGTTTGATGTGGAACACGGAATTGCTCTGCACGCAGTGCAGGGGAATCGGGCCTCATCTCGCGGCGAGGGGGAAGTCTCATGGTTTTTCTCGAGTTGCGGCCGGAACCTGGGGTATATTCTCGAGTTACGACGGTGAGGGCCCTTCCAGACACGTGTTTGTTCAGCGACTTCAGGACTCCTGCCTAGGTTCGAGGGACACCTCGGGATTCTCCTCGAGTCTTGGCATGGCAATTGGGACGCGTCTCCACGTGAGGCCGGAGACCCAGGGTCCCTTTCGACATGCCACAGGGATCCTGGGACTACTATCCATTTTCAAGAGGAGTCAGGCATCGTCTCCTTTGGAAGCATTGATCTCCGCGGACCTCTCGAATGATGTGAGGCCTCCGTTTGCGTTGAGGCGGAGGACTAGGTCTTTCTCTGTGGTCTCCACAGGGGATTCAGACAACCCTTCGTCTTGGGAGATGCAAGATGAGCCTGCATTCAATTCACTGCAGGGATATCCGGCCTTACTTCGAGTCAGAGCATCTCGGTGTCCATTCCACTTGAGGCCACAAACTCAGGGTCCCTCTCACATACCTGTAGCTGAGAGAAGCCTCTTCTTGAGGTGATTGTGGAAAGTTGGTATTCCTCTTGAGTCGATGCCAGGGACCCAGCTCTCATCTCGAGTTGATTTGCGGTCACAGAGCCCTTTCGTGTTGCTCCAGTGACCTCAGGATCCCTCTAGACTTGAGACAGTGATCTTGGGTTTTCTCTGGAGTGCCATCAAGGAAATCAAGGCTCCTTTCACGTTTGATGTGGAACACGGAATTGCTCTGCACGCAGTGCAGGGGAATCAGGCCTCATCTCGCGGCGAGGGGGAAGTCTCATGGTTTTTCTCGAGTTGCGGCTGGAACCTGGGGTAAATTCTCGAGTTACGACGGGGAGGGCCCTTCCAGACACGTGTTTGTTCAGCGACGTCAGGACTCCTGCCTAGGTGCGAGGGACACCTCGGGATTCTCCTCGAGTCTTGGCATGGCAATTTTGACGCGTCTCCACGTGAGGCGGGAGACCCAGTGTCCCTTTCCACGTGCCACAGGGATCCTGGGACTCCTATCCATTTTCAAGAGGAGTCAGGCATCGTCTCCTTTGGAAGCATTGATCTCCGCGGACCTCTCGAGTTTTCAAAGGATGTGAGGCCGCCGGTCGCTATGAGGCAGAGAATTAGGTCTTTCTCTGTGGTCTCCACAGGGGATTCAGACATCCCTTCGTCTTGGGAGATGCAAGACGAGCCTGCATTCAATTCACTGCAGGGATATCCGGCCTTATTTCGAGTCAGAGCATCTCGGTGTCCATTCCACTTGAGGCCACAAACTCAGGGTCCCTCAAATATACCTGTAGCTGAGAGAAGCCTCCTCTTCAGGTCCTTGTGGAAAGTTGGTATTCCTCTTGAGTCTAAGCCAGGGTCTAAGCTCTCATCTCGAGTTGATTTGGGGTCCACGAAGCCCTTTCCTGGTGGTCCAGTGACCTCAGGATCCCTCTAGACTTGAGACAGTTATCTTGGGTTTTCTCTGGAGTGCCATCAAGGAAATCAAGGCTCCTTTCACGTTTGATGTGGAACACGGAATTGCTCTGCATTCAGTGCAGGGGAATCGGGCCTCAACTCGCGGCGAGGGGGAAGTCTCTTGGTTTTTCTCGAGTTGCGGCCGGAACCTGGGGTATATTCTCTAGTTACTACGGGGATTGCCCTTCCAGACACGTGTTTGTTCAGCGACGTCAGGACTCCTGCCTAGGTGCGAGGGACACCTCGGGATTCTTCTCGAGTCTTGGCATGGCAATTGGGACGCGTCTCCACGTGAGGCGGGAGACCCAGGGTCCCTTTCCACGTGCCACAGGGATCCTGGGACTCCTATCCATTTTCAAGAGGAGTCAGGCATTGTCTCCTTTGGAAGCATTGATCTCCGCGGACCTCTCGAGTTTTCAAAGGATGTGAGGCCTCCGGTCGCGTTGAGGCGGAGGACTAGGTCTTTCTCTGTGGTCTCCACAGGGGATTCAGACAACCCTTCGTCTTGGGAGATGCAAGACGAGCCTGCATTCAATTCACTGCAGGGATATCCGGCCTTACTTCGAGTCAGAGCATCTCGGTGTCCATTCCACTTGAGGCCACAAATTCAGGGTCCCTCTCACATACTTGTAGCTGAGAGAAGCCTCCGCTTGAGGTGCTTGTGGAAAGTTGGTAGTCCTCTTGAGTAGAAGCCAGGTACTAAGCTCTCATCTCGAGTTGATTTGGGGTCCACGGAGCCCTTTCTTGTTGCTCCAGTGACCTTAGGATCCCTCTAGACTTGAGACAGTGATCTTGGGTTTTCTCTGGAGTGCCATCAAGGAAATCAAGGCTCCTTTCACGTTTGATGTGGAACACGGAATTGCTCTACACGCAGTGCAGGGGAATCGGGCCTCATCTCGCGGCGAGGGGGAAGTCTCATGGTTTTTCTCGAGTTGCGGCCGGAACCTGGGGTATATTCTCGAGTTACGACGGGGAGGGCCCTTCCAGACACGTTTTTGTTCAGCGACGTCGAACTCCTGCCTAGGTGCGAAGGTCACATCGGGATTCTCCTCGAGTCTTGTCATGGCAATTGGGACGCGTCTCCACGGGAGCCGGGAGACCCAGGGTCCCTTTCAACGTGCCACAGGGATCGTGGGACTCCTATCCATTTTCAAGAAGAGTCAGGCATCGTCTCCTTTGGAAGCATTGATCTCCGCAGACCTCTCGAGTTTTCAAAGGATGTGAGGCCTCCGGTCTTGATGAGGCAGAGGACTAGGTCTTTCTCTCTGGTCTCCACAGGGGATTCAGACATCCCTTCGTCTTGGGAGATGCAAGACGAGCCTGCATTCAATTCACTGCAGGGATATCTGGCCTTACTTCGAGTCAGAGCATCTCCGTGTCCATTCCACTTGAGGCCACAAACTCAGGGTCCCTCTCACATACCTGTAGCTGAGAGAAGCCTCCTCTTGAGGTGCTTGTGAAAAGTTGGTATTCCTCTTGAGTCAAAGCCAGGGACTAAGCTCTCATCTCGAGTTTATTTGGGGTCCACGGAGCCGTTTCGTGTTGCTCCAGTGACCTCAGGATCCCTCTAGACTTGAGACAGTGATCTTGGGTTTTCTCTGGAGTGCCATCAAGGAAATCAAGGCTACTTTCACGTTTGATGTGGAACACGGAATTGCTCTGCACGCTTTGCTGGGGAATCGGGCCTCATCTCGCGGCGAGGGGGAAGTCTCATGGTTTTACTCGAGTTGCGGCCGGAACCTGGGGTATATTCTCGAGTTACGACGGGGAGGGCCCTTCCAGACACGTGTTTGTTCAGCGACATCAGGACTCCTGCCTAGGTGCGAAGGACACCTCGGGATTCTCCTCGAGTCTTGGCATGGCAATTGGGACGCGTCTCCACGTGAGGCGGGAGACCCAGGGTCCCTTTCCACGTGCCACAGGGATCCTGGGACTCCTATCCATTTTCAAAAGGAGTCAGGCATCGTCTCCTTTGGAAGCATTGATCTCCGCGGACCTCTCGAGTTTTCAAAGGATGTGAGGCCTCCGGTCGCGATGAGGCGGAGGACTAGGTCTTTCTCTGTGGTCTCCACAGGGGATTCAGACATCCCTTCATCTTGGGAGATGCAAGACGAGCCTGCATTCACTTCACTGCAGGGATATCCGGCCTTATTTCGAGTCAGAGCATCACGGTGTCCATTCCACTTGAGGCCACAAACTCAGGGTCCCTCTCACCTACCTGTAGCTGAGAGAAGCCTCCTCTTGAGGTGCTTGTGGAAAGTTGGTATTCCTCTTGAGTCGAAGCCAGGGACTAAGCTCTCATCTCGAGTTGATTTGGGTTCCACGGAGCCCTTTCGTGTTGCTCCAGTGTCCTCAGGATCCCTCTAGACTTGAGACAGTGATCTTGGGTTTTCTCTGGAGTGCCATCAAGGAAATCAAGGCTCCTTTCACGTTTGATGTGGAACACGGAATTGCTCTGCACGCAGTGCAGGGGAATCGGGCCTAATCTCGCGGCAAGGGCGAAGTCTCATGGTTTTTGTCGAGTTGCCGCCAGACCCTGGGGTATATTCTCGAGTTACGACGGGGAGGGCCCTTCCAGACACGTGTTTGTTCAGCGATGTCAGGACTCCTGCCTAGGTGCGAGGGACACCTCGGGATTCTCCTCGAGTCTTGGCATGGCAATTGGGACGCGCCTCCACGTGAGGCGGGAGACCCAGGGTCCCTTTCCACGTGCCACAGGGATCCTGGGACTCCTATCCATTTTCAAGAGGAGTCAGGCATCGTCTCCTTTGGAAGCATTGATCTCCGCAGACCTCTCGAGTTTTCAAAGGATATGAGGCCTCCGGTCGCGTTGAGCCGGAGGACTAGGCCTTTCTCTGTGGTCTCCACAGGGGATTCAGACATCCCTTCGTCTTGGGAGATGCAAGTCGAGCCTGCATTCAATTCACTGCAGGGATATCCGGCCTTACTTGGAGTCAGAGCATCTCGGTGTCCATTCCACATGAGGCCACAAACTCAGGGTCCCTCTCACATACCTGTAGCTGAGAGAAGCCTCCTCTTGAGGTGCTTGTGGAAAGTTGGTATTCCTCTTGAGTCGAAGCCAGGGACTAATCTCTCATCTCGAGTTGATTTGGGGTCCACGGAGCACTTTCGTGTTGCTACAGTGACCTCAGGATCCCTCTAGACTAGAGACAGTGATCTTGGGTTTTCTCTGGAGTGCCATCAAGGAAATCAAGGCTCCTTTCACGTTTGATGTGGAACACGGAATTGCTCTGCATTCAGTGCAGGGGAATCGGGCCTCAACTCGCGGCGAGGGGGAAATCTCATGGTTTTTCTCGAGTTGCGGCCGGAACCTGGGGTATATTCTCGAGTTAGGACAGGGAGGGCCCTTCCAGACACGTGTTTGTTCAGCGACATCAGGACTCCTGCCTAGGTGCGAGGGACACCTCGGGATTCTCCTCGAGTCTTCGCATGGTAATTTGGACGCGTCTCCACGTGACGCGGGAGACCCAGGGTCCCTTTCCACGTGCCACAGGGATCCTGGGACTCCTATCCATTTTCAAGAGGAGTGAGGCATCGTCTCCTTTGGAAGCATTGATCTCTGCGGACCTCTTGAGGTTTCAAAGGATGTGAGGCCTCCGGTCGCGATGAGGCGGAGAACTAGGTCTTTCTCTGTGGTCTCCACAGAGGATTCAGACATCCCTTCGTCTTGGGAGATGCAAGACGAGCCTGCATTCAATTCACTGCAGGGATATCCGGCCTTACTTCGAGTCAGAGCATCTCGGTGTCCATTCCACTTGAGGCCACAAACTCAGGGTCCCTCTCACTTACCTGTAGCTGAGAGAAGTCTCCTCTTGAGCTGCTTGTGAAAAGTTGGTATTCCTCTTGAGTCGAAGCCAGGGACTAAGCTCTCATCTCGAGTTGATTTGGGGTCCACGGAGCCCTTTCGTGTTGCTCCAGTGACCTCAGGATCCCTCTAGACTTGAGACAGTGATCTTGGGTTTTCTCTGGAGTGCCATCAAGGAAATCAAGGCTCCTTTCACGTTTGATGTGGAACACGGAATTGCTCTGCACGCAGTGCAGGGGAATCAGGCCTCATCTCGCGGCGAGGGGGAAGTCTCATGGTTTTTCTCGAGTTGCGGCTGGAACCTGGGGTATATTCTCGAGTTACGACGGGGAGGGCCCTTCCAGACACGTGTTTGTTCAGCGACGTCAGGACTCCTGCCTAGGTGCGAGGGACACCTCGGGATTCTCCTCGAGTCTTGGCATGGCAATTTTGACGCGTCTCCACGTGAGGCGGGAGACCCAGTGTCCCTTTCCACGTGCCACAGGGATCCTGGGACTCCTATCCATTTTCAAGAGGAGTCAGGCATCGTCTCCTTTGGAAGCATTGATCTCCGCGGACCTCTCGAGTTTTCAAAGGATGTGAGGCCGCCGGTCGCTATGAGGCAGAGAATTAGGTCTTTCTCTGTGGTCTCCACAGGGGATTCAGACATCCCTTCGTCTTGGGAGATGCAAGACGAGCCTGCATTCAATTCACTGCAGGGATATCCGGCCTTATTTCGAGTCAGAGCATCTCGGTGTCCATTCCACTTGAGGCCACAAACTCAGGGTCCCTCAAATATACCTGTAGCTGAGAGAAGCCTCCTCTTCAGGTCCTTGTGGAAAGTTGGTATTCCTCTTGAGTCTAAGCCAGGGTCTAAGCTCTCATCTCGAGTTGATTTGGGGTCCACGAAGCCCTTTCCTGGTGGTCCAGTGACCTCAGGATCCCTCTAGACTTGAGACAGTTATCTTGGGTTTTCTCTGGAGTGCCATCAAGGAAATCAAGGCTCCTTTCACGTTTGATGTGGAACACGGAATTGCTCTGCATTCAGTGCAGGGGAATCGGGCCTCAACTCGAGGCGAGGGGGAAGTCTCATGGTTTTTCTCGAGTTGCGGCCGGAACCTGGGGTATATTCTCTAGTTACTACGGGGATTGCCCTTCCAGACACGTGTTTGTTCAGCGACGTCAGGACTCCTGCCTAGGTGCGAGGGACACCTCGGGATTCTCCTCGAGTCTTGGCATGGCAATTGGGACGCGTCTCCACGTGAGGCGGGAGACCCAGGGTCCCTTTCCACGTGCCACAGGGATCCTGGGACTCCTATCCATTTTCAAGAGGAGTCAGGCATTGTCTCCTTTGGAAGCATTGATCTCCGCGGACCTCTCGAGTTTTCAAAGGATGTGAGGCCTCCGGTCGCGTTGAGGCGGAGGACTAGGTCTTTCTCTGTGGTCTCCACAGGGGATTCAGACAACCCTTCGTCTTGGGAGATGCAAGACGAGCCTGCATTCAATTCACTGCAGGGATATCCGGCCTTATTTCGAGTCAGAGCATCTCGGTGTCCATTCCACTTGAGGCCACAAATTCAGGGTCCCTCTCACATACTTGTAGCTGAGAGAAGCCTCCGCTTGAGGTGCTTGTGGAAAGTTGGTAGTCCTCTTGAGTAGAAGCCAGGTACTAAGCTTTCATCTCGAGTTGATTTGGGGTCCACGGAGCCCTTTCTTGTTGCTCCAGTGACCTTAGGATCCCTCTAGACTTGAGACAGTGATCTTGGGTTTTCTCTGGAGTGCCATCAAGGAAATCAAGGCTCCTTTCACGTTTGATGTGGAACACGGAATTGCTCTACACGCAGTGCAGGGGAATCGGGCCTCATCTCGCGGCGAGGGGGAAGTCTCATGGTTTTTCTCGAGTTGCGGCCGGAACCTGGGGTATATTCTCGAGTTACGACGGGGAGGGCCCTTCCAGACACGTTTTTGTTCAGCGACGTCGAACTCCTGCCTAGGTGCGAAGGTCACATCGGGATTCTCCTCGAGTCTTGTCATGGCAATTGGGACGCGTCTCCACGGGAGCCGGGAGACCCAGGGTCCCTTTCAACGTGCCACAGGGATCGTGGGACTCCTATCCATTTTCAAGAAGAGTCAGGCATCGTCTCCTTTGGAAGCATTGATCTCCGCAGACCTCTCGAGTTTTCAAAGGATGTGAGGCCTCCGGTCTTGATGAAGCGGAGGACTAGGTCTTTCTCTCTGGTCTCCACAGGGGATTCAGACATCCCTTCGTCTTGGGAGATGCAAGACGAGCCTGCATTCAATTCACTGCAGGGATATCCGGCCTTACTTCGAGTCAGAGCATCTCGGTGTCCATTCCACTTGAGGCCACACACTCAGGGTCCCTCTCACATACCTGTAGCTGAGAGAAGCCTCCTCTTGAGGTGCTTATGGAAAATTGGTATTCCTCTTGAGTCGAAGCCAAGGACTAAGCTCTCATCTCGAGTTGATTTGGGGTCCAAGGGGAAATTTCGTGTTGCTCCAGTGACCTCAGCATCCCTCTAGAGCTGAGACAGTGATCTTGGGTTTTCTCTGGAGTGCCTTCAAGGATATCAAGGCTCCTTTCACGTTTGATGTGGAACACGGAATTGCTCTGCACGCAGTCCAGGGGAATCGGGCCTCAACTCGCGGCGACGGGGAAATCTCATGGTTTTTCTCGAGTTGCGGACGGAACCTGGGGTATATTCTCGAGTTACGACGGGGAGGGCCCTTCCAGACACGTGTTTGTTCAGCGACGTCAGGACTCCTGCCTAGGTGCGAGGGACACCTCGGGATTCTCCTCGAGTCTTGGCATGGCAATTGGGACGCGTCTCCACGTGAGGCGGGAGACCCAGGGTCCCTTTCCACGTGCCACAGTGATCCTGGGACTCCTATCCATTTTCAAGACGAGTCAGGCATCGTCTCCTTTGGAAGCATTGATCTCCGCGGACCTCTCGAGTTTTCAAAGGATGTGAGGCCCCCGGTCGCTATGAGGCGGAGAATTAGGTCTTTCTCTGTGGTCTCCACAGGGGATTCGGACATCCCTTCGTCTTGGGAGATGCAAGACGAGCCTGCATTCAATTCACTGCAGGGATATCCGGCCTTATTTCGAGTCAGAGCATCTCGGTGTCCATTCCACTTGAGGCCACAAACTCAGGGTCCCTCAAATATACCTGTAGCTGAGAGAAGCCTCCTCTTCAGGTCCTTGTGGAAAGTTGGTATTCCTCTTGAGTCTAAGCCAGGGTCTAAGCTCTCATCTCGAGTTGATTTAGGGTCCACGAAGCCCTTTCCTGGTGGTCCAGTGACCTCAGGATCCCTCTAGACTTGAGACAGTGATCTTGGGTTTTCTCTGGAGTGCCATCAAGGAAATCAAGGCTCCTTTCACGTTTGATGTGGAACACGGAATTGCTCTGCATTCAGTGCAGAGGAATCGGGCCTCAACTCGCGGCGAGGGGGAAATCTCATGGTTTTTCTCGAGTTGCGGCCGGAACCTGGGGTATATTTTCGAGTTACGACGGGGAGGGCCCTTCCAGACACGTGTTTGTTCAGCGACGTCAGGACTCCTGCCTAGGTGCGAGGGACACCTCGGGATTCTCCACGAGTCTTGGCATGGCAATTTGGACGCGTCTCCACGTGAGGCGGGAGACCCAGGGTCCCTTTCCACGTGCCACAGGGATCCTGGGACTCCTATCCATTTTCAAGAGGAGTCAGGCATCGTCTCCTTTGGAAGCATTGATCTCCGCAGACCTCTCGAGTTTTCAAAGGATGTGAGGCCTCCGGTCGCGATGAGGCGGAGAAGTCGGTCTTTCTCTGAGGTCTCCACAGGGGATTCAGACATCCCTTCGTCTTGGGAGATGCAAGACGAGCCTGCATTCAATTCACTGCAGGGATATCCGGACTTACTTCGAGTCAGAGCATCTCAGTGTCCACTCCACTTGAGGCCACAAACTCAGGGTCCCTCTCACACACCTGTAGCTGAGAGAATCCTCCTCTTGAGGTGCTTATGGAAAGTTGGAATTTCTCTTGAGTCGAATCCAGGGACTAAGCTCTCATCTCGAGTTGATTTGGGGTCAAAGGGGAAATTTCGTGTTGCTCCAGTGACCTCAGGATCCCTCTAGACTTGAGAGAATGATCTTGGGTTTTCTCTGGAGTGCCATCAAGGAAATCAAGGCTCCTTTCACGTTTGATGTGGAACACGGAATTGCTCTGCATGCAGTGCAGGGGAATCGGGCCTCATCTCGCGGCGAGAGGGAAATCTCATGGTTTTTCTCGAGTTGCGGCCGGAACCTGGGGTATATTTTCGAGTTACGACGGGCAGGGCCCTTCCAGACACGTGTTTGTTCAGCGACGTCAGGACTCCTACCTAGGTGCGAGGGACACCTCGGGATTCACCTCGAGTCTTGGCATGGCAATTGGGACGCGTCTCCACGTGAGGGGGAGAGCCAGTGTCCCTTTCCACGTGCCACAGGGATCCTGGGACTCCTATCCATTGTCAACAAGAGTCAGGCATCATTTCCTTTGAAAGCATTGATCTCCGCGGACCTCTCGAGTTTTCAAAGGATGTGAGGCCTCCGGTCTCTATGAGGCGGAGGACTAGGTGTCTCTGTGGTCTCCACAGGGGATTCAGACATCCCTTCGTCTTGGGAGATGCAAGACGACCCTGCATTCAATTCACTGCAGGGATATCCAGCCTTACTTCGAGTCAGAGCATCTCGGTGTCCATTCCACTTGAGGCCACAAACTCAGGGTCCCTCTCACATACTTGTAGATGAGAGAAGCCTCCTCTTGAGGTGCTTGTGGAAAGTTGGTATTCCTCTTGAGTCGAAGCCAGGGACTAAGCTCTCCTCTCGAGTGGATTTGGGGTCCACGGAGCTGTTTCGTGTTGCTCCAGTGACCTCAGGATCCCTCTAGACTTGAGACCGTGATCTTGGGTTTTCTCTGGAGTGCCATCAAGGAAATCAAGGCTCCTTTCACGTTTGATGTGGAACACGGAATTGCTCTGCACGCAGTGCAGGGGAATCAGGCCTCATGTCGCTGTGAGGGGGAAGTCTCATGGTTTTTCTCGAGTTCCGGCCGGAACCTGGGGTATATTCTCGAGTTACGATGGGGAGGGCCCTTCCAGACACGTGTTGTTCAGCGACGTCAGGACTCCTGCCTAGGTGCGAGGGACACCTCGGGATTCTCCTCGAGTCTTGGCATGGCAATTGGGACGCGTCTCCACGTGAGGCGGGAGACCCAGGGTCCCTGTCCACGTGCCACAGGTATCCTGGTACTCCTATCCATTTTCAAGAGGAGTCAGGCATCGTCTCCTTTGGAAGCATTATTCTGCGCGTACCTCTCGAGTTTTCAAAGGATGTGAGGCCTCCGGGCGCGATGAGGCGGAGAACTAGGTCTTTCTCTGTGGTCTCCACAGGGGATTCAGACATCCCGTCGTCTTGGGAGATGCAAGACGAGCCTGCATTCAATTCACTGCAGGGATATCCGGCCTTACTTCGAGTCAGAGCATCTCGGTGTCCATTCCACTTGAGGCCACAAACTCAGGGTCCTCTCACATACCAGTAGCTGAGAGAAGACTCCTCTTGAGGTGCTTGTGGAAAGTTGGTATTACTCTTCAGTCAAAGCCAGAGACTAAGCTCTCATCTCGAGTTGATTTGGGGTCCACGGAGCCCTTTCGTGTTGCTCCAGTGACCTCAGGATCCCTCTAGACTTCAGACAGTGATCTTGGGTTTTCTCTGGAGTGCCATCAAGGAAATCACGGCTCCTTTCCCGTTTCATGTGGAAGACAGAATTGCTCTGCACGCAGTGCAGGGGAATCGGGCCTCATCTCGCGGCGAGGGGGAAGTCTCATATTTTTTCGCGAGTTGCGGCCGAAACCTGATTCATATTCTCGAGTTACGACGGGGAGGGCCCTTCCAGACACCTGTTTGTTCAGCGACGTCAGGACTCCTGCCTAGGTGCGAGGGACACCTCGGAATTCTCCTTGAGTCTTGCCATGGCAATTGGTAGGCATCTCCACGTGAGGCGGGAGACCCAGGGTCCCTTTCCACGTGCCTCAGGGATCCTGGGACTCGTATCCATTTTCAAGAGGAGTCAGGCATCGTCTCCTTTGGAAGCATTGATCTCCGCGGACCTCTCGAGTTTTCAAAGGATGTGAGGCCTCCGGTCGCGTTGAGGCGGAGGATTGGTCTTTCTCTGTGGTCTCCACAGGGGATTCAGACATCCCTTCGTCTTGGGAGAAGCAAGACGAGCCTGCATTCAATTCACTGCAGGGATATCCGGTCTTACTTTGAGTCAGAGCATCTCGGTGTCCATTACACTTGAGGCCACAAATTCCGGGTCCCTCTCACATACCTGTAGCTGAGAGAAGCCTCCTCTTGAGGTGCTTGTGGAAAGTTGGTATTCCTCTTGAGTCGAAGCCAGGGACTAAGCTCTCATCTCGAGTTGATTTGGGGTCCACGGAGCCCTTTCGTGTTGCTCCAGTGACCTCAGGATCCCTCTAGATTTGAGACAGTGATCTTGGATTTTCTCTGGAGTGCCATCAAGGAAATCAAGGCTCCTTTCAAGTTTGATGTGGAACACGGAATTGCTCTGCAGCAGTCAGCGGAATCGGGCCTCATCTGGCGGCAAGGGGGATGTCTCATTGTTTCTCTCAAGTTGCGAGAGGAACCTGGGGTATATTCTCGAGTTACTACCGGGAGGGCCCTTCCAGACACGTGTTTGTTCAGCGACGTCAGGACTCCTGCCTAGGTGCGAGGGACACCTCGGGATTCTCCTCGAGTCTTGGCATGGCAATTGGGACGCGTCTCGACGAGAGGCGGGAGACCCAGGGTCCCTTTCCACATGCCACAGGGATCCTGGGACTCCTATCCATTGTCAACAAGAGTCAGGCATCATTTCCTTTGAAAGCATTGATCTCCGTGGACCTCTCGAGTTTTCAAAGGATGTGAGGCCTCCGGTCTCTATGAGGCGGAGGACTAGGTGTCTCTGTGGTCTCCACAGGGGATTCAGACATCCCTTCGTCTTGGGAGATGCAAGACGACCCTGCATTCAATTCACTGCAGGGATATCCAGCCTTACTTCGAGTCAGAGCATCTCGGTGTCCATTCCACTTGAGGCCACAAACTCATGGTCCCTCTCACATACCTGTAGCTGAGAGAAGCCTCCTCTTGAGGTGCTTGTGGAAAGTTGGTATTCCTCTTGAGTCGAAGCCAGGGACTAAGCTCTCATCTCGAGTTGATTTGGGGTCGACGGAGCCCTTTCGTGTTGCTCCAGTGACCTCATTATCCCTCTAAACTTGAGACAGTGATCTTGGGTTTTCTCTGGAGTGTCATCAAGAAAATCAAGGCTCCTTTCACGTTTGATGTGGAACTCGGAATTGCTCTGGACGCAGTGCAGGGGAATCGGGCCTCATCTCTCGGCGAGAGGGAAGTCTCATGGTTTTTCTTGAGTTGCGGCCAGAACATGGGGTATATTCTCGAGTTACGACGGGGAGGGCCCTTTCAGACACCTGTTTGTTCAGCGACATAAGGACTACTGCCTAGGTGCGAGGGACACCTCGGGATTCTCCTCGAGTCTTGGCATGGCAATTGGGACGCGTCTCCACGTGAGGCGGGAGACCCAGGGTCCCTTTCCACGTGCCACATGGATGCTGGGACTCCTATCCATTTTCAAGAGGAGTCAGGCATCGTATCCTTTGGAAGCATTGATCTCCGCAGACCTCTCGAGTTTTCAAAGGATGTGAGGCCTCCGGTCGCGTTGAGGCGGAGGACTAGGTCTTTCTCTGTGGTCTCCACAGGGGATTAAGACATCCCTTCGTCTTGGGAGATGCAAGACGAGCCTGCATTCAATTCACTGCAGGGATATCCGGCCTTACTTCGAGTCAGAGCATCTCGGTGTCCATTCCACTTGAGGCCACAAACTCAGGGTCCCTCTCAAATACCTGTTGCTGAGAGAAGCCTCCACTTGAGGTGCTTGTGGAAAGTTGGTATTCCTCTTGAGTCGATGCCAGGGACTAAGCTCTCATCTCGAGTTGATTTGGGGTCCACGGAGCTCTTTCGTGTTGCTCCAGTGACCTCAGGATCCTTCTAGACTTGAGACAGTGATCTTGGGTTTTCTCTGGAGTGCCAACAAGGAAATCAAGGCTCCTTTCACGTTTGATTTGGAACACGGAATTGCTCTGCACGCAATGCAGGTGAATCGGGCCTCATCTCGCCGCGAGGGGGAAGTCTCATGGTTTTTCTCGAGTTGCGGCGGGAACCTGGGGTATATTCTCGAGTTACGACGGGGCGGGCCCTTCCAGACACGTGTTTGTTCAGCGATGTCAGGACTCGTGCCCAGGTGCGAGGGACACGTCGGGATTCTCCTCGAGTCTTGGCATGGCAATTGGGACGCGTCTCCACGTGAGGCGGGAGACCCAGGGTCCCTTCCACATGCCACAGGGATCCTGGGACTCCTATCCATTTTCAAGAGGAGTCAGGCATCGTCTCCTTTGGAAGCATTGATCTCCGCAGACCTCTCGAGTTTTCAAAGGATGTGAGGTCTCCGGTCGCGATGAGGCGGAGGAGTAGGTCTTTCTCTGTTGTCTCCACAGGGGATTCAGACATCCCTTCGTTTTGGGAGATGCAAGACGAGCCTGCATTCAATTCACTGCAGGGATATCCGGTCTTATTTCGAGTCAGAGCATCTCGGTGTCCATTCCACTTGAGGCCACAAACTCAGGGTCCCTCTCACATACCTGTAGCTGAGAGAAGCCTCCTCTTGAGGTGCTTGTGGAAAGTTGGTATTCCTCTTGAGTCGAAGCCAGGGACTAAGCTCTCATCTCGAGTTGATTTGGGGTCCACGGAGACCTTTCGTGTTGCTCCAGTCACCTCAGGATCCCTCTAGACTTGAGAAAGTGATCTTGGGTTTTCTCTGGAGTGCCATCAAGGAAATCAAGGCTCCTTTCACGATTGATGTGGAACACGGAATTTCTCTGCACGCAGTGCGGGGGAATCGGGCCTCATCTCGCGGCGAGGGGGAAGTCTCATGGTTTTTCTTGAGTTGCGGCCGGAACCTGGGGTATATTCTCGAGTTACGACGGGGAGGGCCCTTCCAGACACGTGTTTGTTCAGCGACGTCGGACTCCTGCCTCGGTGCGAGGGACACCTTGGGATTCTCGTCGAGTCTTGGCATGGCAATTGTGACGCGTCTCCACGTGAGGCGGGAGACCCAGGGTTCCTTTCCACGTGCCACAGGGATCCTGGGACTCCTATCCATTTTCCAGAGGAGTCAGGCATCGTCTCCTTTGGAAGCATTGATCTCCTTGGACCTCTCGAGTTTTCAAAGGATGTGAGGCCTCCGGTCGCGATGAGGCGGAGGACTAGGTCTTTCTCTTTGGTCTCCACAGGGGATTCAGACATCCCTTCTTCTTCGGAGATGCAAGACGAGCCTGCCGTTAATTCACTGCAGGGATATCCGGCCTTACTTCGAGTCAGAGCATCTTGGTGTCCATTCCACTTGAGGCCACAAACTCAGGGTCCCTCTCACATACCTGTAGCAGAGAGAAGCCTCCTCTTGAGGTGCTTGTGGAAAGTTGGTATTCCTCTTGAGTCGAAGCCAGGGACTAAGCTCCCATCTCGAGATGATTTGGGGTCCACGGAGCCCTTTCGTATTGCTACAGTGACCTCAGGATCCCTCTAGACGTGAGACAGTGATCTTGGGTTTTCTCTGGAGTGCCTTCAAAAAAATCAAGGATCTTTTCAAGTTTGATGTGGAACACGGAACTGCTCTGCACGCAGTGCAGGGGAATCGGCCCTCATTTCGTGGGCGAGGGGGAAGTCTCATGGTTTTTCTCGAATTGCGGCCGAAACCTGGGGTATATTCTCCAGTTACGACGGGGAGGGCCCTTCCAGACACGTGTTTGTTCAGCGACGTCAGGTCTCCTGCCTAGGTGCGAGGGACACCTCGGGATTCTCCTCGAGTCTTGGCATGGCAATTGGGACGTGTCTCCACGTGAGTCGGGAGACCCAGGGTCCCTTTCCACGTGGCACAGTGATCCTGGGACTCCTATCCATTTTCAAGAGGAGTACGGCATCGTCTCCTTTGGAAGCATTGATCTCCGGGGACCTCTCGAGTTTTCAAAGGATGTGAGGCCTCCGGTCTTGATGAGGTGGAGGACTAGGTCTTTCTCTGTAGTCTCCACAGGGGATTCAGACATCCCTTCGTCTTGGGAGATGCAAGACGAGCCTGCATTCAATTCACTGCAGGGATATCTGGCCTTACTTCGAGTCAGAGCATCTCCGTGTCCATTCCACTTGAGGCCACAAACTCAGGGTCCCTCTCACATACCTGTAGCTGAGAGAAGCCTCCTCTTGAGGTGCTTGTGAAAAGTTGGTATTCCTCTTGAGTCGAAGCCAGGGACTAAGCTCTCATCTCGAGTTTATTTGGGGTCCACGGAGCCGTTTCGTGTTGCTCCAGTGACCTCAGGATCCCTCTAGACTTGAGACAGTGATCTTGGGTTTTCTCTGGAGTGCCATCAAGGAAATCAAGGCTACTTTCACGTTTGATGTGGAACACGGAATTGCTCTGCACGCTTTGCTGGGGAATCGGGCCTCATCTCGCGGCGAGGGGGAAGTCTCATGGTTTTACTCGAGTTGCGGCCGGAACCTGGGGTATATTCTCGAGTTACGACGGGGAGGGCCCTTCCAGACACGTGTTTGTTCAGCGACATCAGGACTCCTGCCTAGGTGCGAAGGACACCTCGGGATTCTCCTCGAGTCTTGGCATGGCAATTGGGACGCGTCTCCACGTGAGGCGGGAGACCCAGGGTCCCTTTCCACGTGCCACAGGGATCCTGGGACTCCTATCCATTTTCAAAAGGAGTCAGGCATCGTCTCCTTTGGAAGCATTGATCTCCGCGGACCTCTCGAGTTTTCAAAGGATGTGAGGCTTCCGGTCGCGTTGAGGCGGAGGACTAGGTCTTTCTCTGTGGTCTCCACAGGGGATTCAGAAAATCCTTCGTCTTTGGAGATGCAAGACGAGCCTGCATTCAATTCACTGCAGGGATATCCGGCCTTACTTCGAGTCAGAGCATCTCGGTGTCCATTCCACTTGAGGCCACACACTCAGGGTCCCTCTCACATACCTGTAGCTGAGAGAAGCCTCCTCTTGAGGTGCTTATGGAAAATTGGTATTCCTCTTGAGTCGAAGCCAAGGACTAAGCTCTCATCTCGAGTTGATTTGGGGTCCAAGGGGAAATTTCGTGTTGCTCCAGTGACCTCAGCATCCCTCTAGAGCTGAGACAGTGATCTTGGGTTTTCTCTGGAGTGCCTTCAAGGATATCAAGGCTCCTTTCACGTTTGATGTGGAACACGGAATTGCTCTGCACGCAGTCCAGGGGAATCGGGCCTCAACTCGCGGCGACGGGGAAATCTCATGGTTTTTCTCGAGTTGCGGACGGAACCTGGGGTATATTCTCGAGTTACGATGGGGAGGGCCCTTCCAGACACGTGTTTGTTCAGCGACGTCAGGACTCCTGCCTAGGTGCGAGGGACACCTCGGGATTCTCCTCGAGTCTTGGCATGGCAATTGGGACGCGTCTCCACGTGAGGCGGGAGACCCAGGGTCCCTTTCCACGTGCCACAGTGATCCTGGGACTCCTATCCATTTTCAAGAGGAGTCAGGCATCGTCTCCTTTGGAAGCATTGATCTCCGCGGACCTCTCGAGTTTTCAAAGGATGTGAGGCCCCCGGTCGCTATGAGGCGGAGAATTAGGTCTTTCTCTGTGGTCTCCACAGGGGATTCGGACATCCCTTCGTCTTGGGAGATGCAAGACGAGCCTGCATTCAATTCACTGCAGGGATATCCGGCCTTATTTCGAGTCAGAGCATCTCGGTATCCATTCCACTTGAAGCCACAAACTCAGGGTCCCTCAAATATACCTGTAGCTGAGAGAAGCCTCCTCTTCAGGTCCTTGTGGAAAGTTGGTATTCCTCTTGAGTAGAAGCCAGCGTCTAAGCTCTCATCTCGAGTTGATTTGGGGTCCATGGAGCCCTTTTGTGTCGCTCCAGTGACCTCAGGATCCCTCTAGACTTGAGACAGTGATCTTGGGTTTTCTCTGGAGTGCCATCAAGGAAATCAAGGCTCCTTTCACGTTTGATGTGGAACACGGAATTGCTCTGCATTCAGTGCAGGGGAATCAGACCTCATCTCGCGGCGAGGGGGAAGTCTCATGGTTTTTCTCGAGTTGCGGCCGGAACCTGGGGTATATTCTCGAGTTACGACGGGGAGGGCCCTTCCAGACACGTGTTTGTTCAGCGACGTCAGGACTCCTGCCTAGGTGCGAGGGACACCTCGGGATTCTCCTCGAGTCTTGGCATGGCAATTGGGACGCGTCTCGACGAGAGGCGGGAGACCCAGGGTCCCTTTCCACATGCCACAGGGATCCTGGGACTCCTATCCATTGTCAACAAGAGTCAGGCATCATTTCCTTTGAAAGCATTGATCTCCGCGGACCTCTCGAGTTTTCAAAGGATGTGAGGCCTCCGGTCTCTATGAGGCGGAGGACTAGGTGTCTCTGTGGTCTCCACAGGGGATTCAGACATCCCTTCGTCTTGGGAGATGCAAGACGACCCTGCATTCAATTCACTGCAGGGATATCCAGCCTTACTTCGAGTCAGAGCATCTCGGTGTCCATTCCACTTGAGGCCACAAACTCAGGGTCCCTCTCACATACTTGTAGATGAGAGAAGCCTCCTCTTGAGGTGCTTGTGGAAAGTTGGTATTCCTCTTGAGTCGAAGCCAGGGACTAAGCTCTCCTCTCGAGTGGATTTGGGGTCCACGGAGCTGTTTCGTGTTGCTCCAGTGACCTCAGGATCCCTCTAGACTTGAGACCGTGATCTTGGGTTTTCTCTGGAGTGCCATCAAGGAAATCAAGGCTCCTTTCACGTTTGATGTGGAACACGGAATTGCTCTGCACGCAGTGCAGGGGAATCAGGCCTCATGTCGCTGTGATGGGGAAGTCTCATGGTTTTTCTCGAGTTCCGGCCGGAACCTGGGGTATATTCTCGAGTTACGATGGGGAGGGCCCTTCCAGACACGTGTTGTTCAGCGACGTCAGGACTCCTGCCTAGGTGCGAGGGACACCTCGGGATTCTCCTCGAGTCTTGGCATGGCAATTGGGACGCGTCTCCACGTGAGGCGGGAGACCCAGGGTCCCTGTCCACGTGCCACAGGTATCCTGGTACTCCTATCCATTTTCAAGAGGAGTCAGGCATCGTCTCCTTTGGAAGCATTATTCTGCGCGTACCTCTCGAGTTTTCAAAGGATGTGAGGCCTCCGGGCGCGATGAGGCGGAGAACTAGGTCTTTCTCTGTGGTCTCCACAGGGGATTCAGACATCCCGTCGTCTTGGGAGATGCAAGACGAGCCTGCATTCAATTCACTGCAGGGATATCCGGCCTTACTTCGAGTCAGAGCATCTCGGTGTCCATTCCACTTGAGGCCACAAACTCAGGGTCCTCTCACATACCAGTAGCTGAGAGAAGACTCCTCTTGAGGTGCTTGTGGAAAGTTGGTATTACTCTTCAGTCAAAGCCAGAGACTAAGCTCTCATCTCGAGTTGATTTGGGGTCCACGGAGCCCTTTCGTGTTGCTCCAGTGACCTCAGGATCCCTCTAGACTTCAGACAGTGATCTTGGGTTTTCTCTGGAGTGCCATCAAGGAAATCACGGCTCCTTTCCCGTTTCATGTGGAAGACAGAATTGCTCTGCACGCAGTGCAGGGGAATCGGGCCTCATCTCGCGGCGAGGGGGAAGTCTCATATTTTTTCGCGAGTTGCGGCCGAAACCTGATTCATATTCTCGAGTTACGACGGGGAGGGCCCTTCCAGACACCTGTTTGTTCAGCGACGTCAGGACTCCTGCCTAGGTGCGAGGGACACCTCGGAATTCTCCTTGAGTCTTGCCATGGCAATTGGTAGGCATCTCCACGTGAGGCGGGAGACCCAGGGTCCCTTTCCACGTGCCTCAGGGATCCTGGGACTCGTATCCATTTTCAAGAGGAGTCAGGCATCGTCTCCTTTGGAAGCATTGATCTCCGCGGACCTCTCGAGTTTTCAAAGGATGTGAGGCCTCCGGTCGCGTTGAGGCGGAGGATTGGTCTTTCTCTGTGGTCTCCACAGGGGATTCAGACATCCCTTCGTCTTGGGAGAAGCAAGACGAGCCTGCATTCAAGTCACTGCAGGGATATCCGGTCTTACTTTGAGTCAGAGCATCTCGGTGTCCATTCCACTTGAGGCCACAAATTCCGGGTCCCTCTCACATACCTGTAGCTGAGAGAAGCCTCCTCTTGAGGTGCTTGTGGAAAGTTGGTATTCCTCTTGAGTCGAAGCCAGGGACTAAGCTCTCATCTCGAGTTGATTTGGGGTCCACGGAGCCCTTTCGTGTTGCTCCAGTGACCTCAGGATCCCTCTAGATTTGAGACAGTGATCTTGGATTTTCTCTGGAGTGCCATCAAGGAAATCAAGGCTCCTTTCAAGTTTGATGTGGAACACGGAATTGCTCTGCAGCAGTCAGCGGAATCGGGCCTCATCTGGCGGCAAGGGGGATGTCTCATTGTTTCTCTCAAGTTGCGAGAGGAACCTGGGGTATATTCTCGAGTTACTACCGGGAGGGCCCTTCCAGACACGTGTTTGTTCAGCGACGTCAGGACTCCTGCCTAGGTGCGAGGGACACCTCGGGATTCTCCTCGAGTCTTGGCATGGCAATTGGGACGCGTCTCGACGAGAGGCGGGAGACCCAGGGTCCCTTTCCACATGCCACAGGGATCCTGGGACTCCTATCCATTGTCAACAAGAGTCAGGCATCATTTCCTTTGAAAGCATTGATCTCCGTGGACCTCTCGAGTTTTCAAAGGATGTGAGGCCTCCGGTCTCTATGAGGCGGAGGACTAGGTGTCTCTGTGGTCTCCACAGGGGATTCAGACATCCCTTCGTCTTGGGAGATGCAAGACGACCCTGCATTCAATTCACTGCAGGGATATCCAGCCTTACTTCGAGTCAGAGCATCTCGGTGTCCATTCCACTTGAGGCCACAAATTCAGGGTCCCTCTCACATACCTGTAGCTGAGAGAAGCCTCCTCTTGAGGTGCTTGTGGAAAGTTGGTATTCCTCTTGAGTCGAAGCCAGGGACTAAGCTCTCATCTCGAGTTGATTTGGGGTCGACGGAGCCCTTTCGTGTTGCTCCAGTGACCTCATTATCCCTCTAAACTTGAGACAGTGATCTTGGGTTTTCTCTGGAGTGTCATCAAGAAAATCAAGGCTCCTTTCACGTTTGATGTGGAACTCGGAATTGCTCTGGACGCAGTGCAGGGGAATCGGGCCTCATCTCTCGGCGAGAGGGAAGTCTCATGGTTTTTCTTGAGTTGCGGCCAGAACATGGGGTATATTCTCGAGTTACGACGGGGAGGGCCCTTTCAGACACCTGTTTGTTCAGCGACATAAGGACTACTGCCTAGGTGCGAGGGACACCTCGGGATTCTCCTCGAGTCTTGGCATGGCAATTGGGACGCGTCTCCACGTGAGGCGGGAGACCCAGGGTCCCTTTCCACGTGCCACATGGATGCTGGGACTCCTATCCATTTTCAAGAGGAGTCAGGCATCGTATCCTTTGGAAGCATTGATCTCCGCAGACCTCTCGAGTTTTCAAAGGATGTGAGGCCTCCGGTCGCGTTGAGGCGGAGGACTAGGTCTTTCTCTGTGGTCTCCACAGGGGATTAAGACATCCCTTCGTCTTGGGAGATGCAAGACGAGCCTGCATTCAATTCACTGCAGGGATATCCGGCCTTACTTCGAGTCAGAGCATCTCGGTGTCCATTCCACTTGAGGCCACAAACTCAGGGTCCCTCTCAAATACCTGTTGCTGAGAGAAGCCTCCACTTGAGGTGCTTGTGGAAAGTTGGTATTCCTCTTGAGTCGATGCCAGGGACTAAGCTCTCATCTCGAGTTGATTTGGGGTCCACGGAGCTCTTTCGTGTTGCTCCAGTGACCTCAGGATCCTTCTAGACTTGAGACAGTGATCTTGGGTTTTCTCTGGAGTGCCAACAAGGAAATCAAGGCTCCTTTCACGTTTGATTTGGAACACGGAATTGCTCTGCACGCAATGCAGGTGAATCGGGCCTCATCTCGCCGCGAGGGGGAAGTCTCATGGTTTTTCTCGAGTTGCGGCGGGAACCTGGGGTATATTCTCGAGTTACGACGGGGCGGGCCCTTCCAGACACGTGTTTGTTCAGCGATGTCAGGACTCGTGCCCAGGTGCGAGGGACACGTCGGGATTCTCCTCGAGTCTTGGCATGGCAATTGGGACGCGTCTCCACGTGAGGCGGGAGACCCAGGGTCCCTTCCACATGCCACAGGGATCCTGGGACTCCTATCCATTTTCAAGAGGAGTCAGGCATCGTCTCCTTTGGAAGCATTGATCTCCGCAGACCTCTCGAGTTTTCAAAGGATGTGAGGTCTCCGGTCGCGATGAGGCGGAGGAGTAGGTCTTTCTCTGTTGTCTCCACAGGGGATTCAGACATCCCTTCGTTTTGGGAGATGCAAGACGAGCCTGCATTCAATTCACTGCAGGGATATCCGGTCTTATTTCGAGTCAGAGCATCTCGGTGTCCATTCCACTTGAGGCCACAAACTCAGGGTCCCTCTCACATACCTGTAGCTGAGAGAAGCCTCCTCTTGAGGTGCTTGTGGAAAGTTGGTATTCCTCTTGAGTCGAAGCCAGGGACTAAGCTCTCATCTCGAGTTGATTTGGGGTCCACGGAGACCTTTCGTGTTGCTCCAGTCACCTCAGGATCCCTCTAGACTTGAGAAAGTGATCTTGGGTTTTCTCTGGAGTGCCATCAAGGAAATCAAGGCTCCTTTCACGATTGATGTGGAACACGGAATTTCTCTGCACGCAGTGCGGGGGAATCGGGCCTCATCTCGCGGCGAGGGGGAAGTCTCATGGTTTTTCTTGAGTTGCGGCCGGAACCTGGGGTATATTCTCGAGTTACGACGGGGAGGGCCCTTCCAGACACGTGTTTGTTCAGCGACGTCGGACTCCTGCCTCGGTGCGAGGGACACCTTGGGATTCTCGTCGAGTCTTGGCATGGCAATTGTGACGCGTCTCCACGTGAGGCGGGAGACCCAGGGTTCCTTTCCACGTGCCACAGGGATCCTGGGACTCCTATCCATTTTCCAGAGGAGTCAGGCATCGTCTCCTTTGGAAGCATTGATCTCCTTGGACCTCTCGAGTTTTCAAAGGATGTGAGGCCTCCGGTCGCGATGAGGCGGAGGACTAGGTCTTTCTCTTTGGTCTCCACAGGGGATTCAGACATCCCTTCTTCTTCGGAGATGCAAGACGAGCCTGCCGTTAATTCACTGCAGGGATATCCGGCCTTACTTCGAGTCAGAGCATCTTGGTGTCCATTCCACTTGAGGCCACAAACTCAGGGTCCCTCTCACATACCTGTAGCAGAGAGAAGCCTCCTCTTGAGGTGCTTGTGGAAAGTTGGTATTCCTCTTGAGTCGAAGCCAGGGACTAAGCTCCCATCTCGAGATGATTTGGGGTCCACGGAGCCCTTTCGTATTGCTACAGTGACCTCAGGATCCCTCTAGACGTGAGACAGTGATCTTGGGTTTTCTCTGGAGTGCCTTCAAAAAAATCAAGGATCTTTTCAAGTTTGATGTGGAACACGGAACTGCTCTGCACGCAGTGCAGGGGAATCGGCCCTCATTTCGTGGGCGAGGGGGAAGTCTCATGGTTTTTCTCGAATTGCGGCCGAAACCTGGGGTATATTCTCCAGTTACGACGGGGAGGGCCCTTCCAGACACGTGTTTGTTCAGCGACGTCAGGTCTCCTGCCTAGGTGCGAGGGACACCTCGGGATTCTCCTCGAGTCTTGGCATGGCAATTGGGACGTGTCTCCATGTGAGTCGGGAGACCCAGGGTCCCTTTCCACGTGGCACAGTGATCCTGGGACTCCTATCCATTTTCAAGAGGAGTACGGCATCGTCTCCTTTGGAAGCATTGATCTCCGGGGACCTCTCGAGTTTTCAAAGGATGTGAGGCCTCCGGTCTTGATGAGGTGGAGGACTAGGTCTTTCTCTGTAGTCTCCACAGGGGATTCAGACATCCCTTCGTCTTGGGAGATGCAAGACGAGCCTGCATTCAATTCACTGCAGGGATATCTGGCCTTACTTCGAGTCAGAGCATCTCCGTGTCCATTCCACTTGAGGCCACAAACTCAGGGTCCCTCTCACATACCTGTAGCTGAGAGAAGCCTCCTCTTGAGGTGCTTGTGAAAAGTTGGTATTCCTCTTGAGTCGAAGCCAGGGACTAAGCTCTCATCTCGAGTTTATTTGGGGTCCACGGAGCCGTTTCGTGTTGCTCCAGTGACCTCAGGATCCCTCTAGACTTGAGACAGTGATCTTGGGTTTTCTCTGGAGTGCCATCAAGGAAATCAAGGCTACTTTCACGTTTGATGTGGAACACGGAATTGCTCTGCACGCTTTGCTGGGGAATCGGGCCTCATCTCGCGGCGAGGGGGAAGTCTCATGGTTTTACTCGAGTTGCGGCCGGAACCTGGGGTATATTCTCGAGTTACGACGGGGAGGGCCCTTCCAGACACGTGTTTGTTCAGCGACATCAGGACTCCTGCCTAGGTGCGAAGGACACCTCGGGATTCTCCTCGAGTCTTGGCATGGCAATTGGGACGCGTCTCCACGTGAGGCGGGAGACCCAGGGTCCCTTTCCACGTGCCACAGGGATCCTGGGACTCCTATCCATTTTCAAAAGGAGTCAGGCATCGTCTCCTTTGGAAGCATTGATCTCCGCGGACCTCTCGAGTTTTCAAAGGATGTGAGGCTTCCGGTCGCGTTGAGGCGGAGGACTAGGTCTTTCTCTGTGGTCTCCACAGGGGATTCAGAAAATCCTTCGTCTTTGGAGATGCAAGACGAGCCTGCATTCAATTCACTGCAGGGATATCCGGCCTTACTTCGAGTCAGAGCATCTCGGTGTCCATTCCACTTGAGGCCACACACTCAGGGTCCCTCTCACATACCTGTAGCTGAGAGAAGCCTCCTCTTGAGGTGCTTATGGAAAATTGGTATTCCTCTTGAGTCGAAGCCAAGGACTAAGCTCTCATCTCGAGTTGATTTGGGGTCCAAGGGGAAATTTCGTGTTGCTCCAGTGACCTCAGCATCCCTCTAGAGCTGAGACAGTGATCTTGGGTTTTCTCTGGAGTGCCTTCAAGGATATCAAGGCTCCTTTCACGTTTGATGTGGAACACGGAATTGCTCTGCACGCAGTCCAGGGGAATCGGGCCTCAACTCGCGGCGACGGGGAAATCTCATGGTTTTTCTCGAGTTGCGGACGGAACCTGGGGTATATTCTCGAGTTACGATGGGGAGGGCCCTTCCAGACACGTGTTTGTTCAGCGACGTCAGGACTCCTGCCTAGGTGCGAGGGACACCTCGGGATTCTCCTCGAGTCTTGGCATGGCAATTGGGACGCGTCTCCACGTGAGGCGGGAGACCCAGGGTCCCTTTCCACGTGCCACAGTGATCCTGGGACTCCTATCCATTTTCAAGAGGAGTCAGGCATCGTCTCCTTTGGAAGCATTGATCTCCGCGGACCTCTCGAGTTTTCAAAGGATGTGAGGCCCCCGGTCGCTATGAGGCGGAGAATTAGGTCTTTCTCTGTGGTCTCCACAGGGGATTCGGACATCCCTTCGTCTTGGGAGATGCAAGACGAGCCTGCATTCAATTCACTGCAGGGATATCCGGCCTTATTTCGAGTCAGAGCATCTCGGTATCCATTCCACTTGAAGCCACAAACTCAGGGTCCCTCAAATATACCTGTAGCTGAGAGAAGCCTCCTCTTCAGGTCCTTGTGGAAAGTTGGTATTCCTCTTGAGTAGAAGCCAGCGTCTAAGCTCTCATCTCGAGTTGATTTGGGGTCCACGGAGCCCTTTTGTGTCGCTCCAGTGACCTCAGGATCCCTCTAGACTTGAGACAGTGATCTTGGGTTTTCTCTGGAGTGCCATCAAGGAAATCAAGGCTCCTTTCACGTTTGATGTGGAACACGGAATTGCTCTGCATTCAGTGCAGGGGAATCAGACCTCATCTCGCGGCGAGGGGGAAGTCTCATGGTTTTTCTCGAGTTGCGGCCGGAACCTGGGGGTATATTCTCGAGTTACGACGGGGAGGGCCCTTCCAGACACGTGTTTGTTCAGCGACGTCAGGACTCCTGCCTAGGTGCGAGGGACACCTCGGGATTCTCCTCGAGTCTTGGCATGGCAATTGGGACGCGTCTCGACGAGAGGCGGGAGACCCAGGGTCCCTTTCCACATGCCACAGGGATCCTGGGACTCCTATCCATTGTCAACAAGAGTCAGGCATCATTTCCTTTGAAAGCATTGATCTCCGCGGACCTCTCGAGTTTCAAAGGATGTGAGGCCTCCGGTCTCTATGAGGCGGAGGACTAGGTGTCTCTGTGGTCTCCACAGGGGATTCAGACATCCCGTCGTCTTGGGAGATGCAAGACGAGCCTGCATTCAATTCACTGCAGGGATATCCGGCCTTACTTCGAGTCAGAGCATCTCGGTGTCCATTCCACTTGAGGCCACAAACTCAGGGTCCTCTCACATACCAGTAGCTGAGAGAAGACTCCTCTTGAGGTGCTTGTGGAAAGTTGGTATTACTCTTCAGTCAAAGCCAGAGACTAAGCTCTCATCTCGAGTTGATTTGGGGTCCACGGAGCCCTTTCGTGTTGCTCCAGTGACCTCAGGATCCCTCTAGACTTCAGACAGTGATCTTGGGTTTTCTCTGGAGTGCCATCAAGGAAATCACGGCTCCTTTCACGTTTCATGTGGAAGACAGAATTGCTCTGCACGCAGTGCAGGGGAATCGGACCTCATCTCGCGGCGAGGGGGAAGTCTCATATTTTTTCGCGAGTTGCGGCCGAAACCTGATTCATATTCTCGAGTTACGACGGGGAGGGCCCTTCCAGACACCTGTTTGTTCAGCGACGTCAGGACTCCTGCCTAGGTGCGAGGGACACCTCGGAATTCTCCTTGAGTCTTGCCATGGCAATTGGTAGGCATCTCCACGTGAGGCGGGAGACCCAGGGTCCCTTTCCACGTGCCTCAGGGATCCTGGGACTCGTATCCATTTTCAAGAGGAGTCAGGCATCGTCTCCTTTGGAAGCATTGATCTCCGCGGACCTCTCGAGTTTTCAAAGGATGTGAGGCCTCCGGTCGCGTTGAGGCGGAGGATTGGTCTTTCTCTGTGGTCTCCACAGGGGATTCAGACATCCCTTCGTCTTGGGAGAAGCAAGACGAGCCTGCATTCAATTCACTGCAGGGATATCCGGTCTTACTTTGAGTCAGAGCATCTCGGTGTCCATTACACTTGAGGCCACAAATTCCGGGTCCCTCTCACATACCTGTAGCTGAGAGAAGCCTCCTCTTGAGGTGCTTGTGGAAAGTTGGTATTCCTCTTGAGTCGAAGCCAGGGACTAAGCTCTCATCTCGAGTTGATTTGGGGTCCACGGAGCCCTTTCGTGTTGCTCCAGTGACCTCAGGATCCCTCTAGATTTGAGACAGTGATCTTGGATTTTCTCTGGAGTGCCATCAAGGAAATCAAGGCTCCTTTCAAGTTTGATGTGGAACACGGAATTGCTCTGCAGCAGTCAGCGGAATCGGGCCTCATCTGGCGGCAAGGGGGATGTCTCATTGTTTCTCTCAAGTTGCGAGAGGAACCTGGGGTATATTCTCGAGTTACTACCGGGAGGGCCCTTCCAGACACGTGTTTGTTCAGCGACGTCAGGACTCCTGCCTAGGTGCGAGGGACACCTCGGGATTCTCCTCGAGTCTTGGCATGGCAATTGGGACGCGTCTCGACGAGAGGCGGGAGACCCAGGGTCCCTTTCCACATGCCACAGGGATCCTGGGACTCCTATCCATTGTCAACAAGAGTCAGGCATCATTTCCTTTGAAAGCATTGATCTCCGTGGACCTCTCGAGTTTTCAAAGGATGTGAGGCCTACGGTCTCTATGAGGCGGAGGACTAGGTGTCTCTGTGGTCTCCACAGGGGATTCAGACATCCCTTCGTCTTGGGAGATGCAAGACGACCCTGCATTCAATTCACTGCAGGGATATCCAGCCTTACTTCGAGTCAGAGCATCTCGGTGTCCATTCCACTTGAGGCCACAAACTCATGGTCCCTCTCACATACCTGTAGCTGAGAGAAGCCTCCTCTTGAGGTGCTTGTGGAAAGTTGGTATTCCTCTTGAGTCGAAGCCAGGGACTAAGCTCTCATCTCGAGTTGATTTGGGGTCGACGGAGCCCTTTCGTGTTGCTCCAGTGACCTCATTATCCCTCTAAACTTGAGACAGTGATCTTGGGTTTTCTCTGGAGTGTCATCAAGAAAATCAAGGCTCCTTTCACGTTTGATGTGGAACTCGGAATTGCTCTGGACGCAGTGCAGGGGAATCGGGCCTCATCTCTCGGCGAGAGGGAAGTCTCATGGTTTTTCTTGAGTTGCGGCCAGAACATGGGGTATATTCTCGAGTTACGACGGGGAGGGCCCTTTCAGACACCTGTTTGTTCAGCGACATAAGGACTACTGCCTAGGTGCGAGGGACACCTCGGGATTCTCCTCGAGTCTTGGCATGGCAATTGGGACGCGTCTCCACGTGAGGCGGGAGACCCAGGGTCCCTTTCCACGTGCCACATGGATGCTGGGACTCCTATCCATTTTCAAGAGGAGTCAGGCATCGTATCCTTTGGAAGCATTGATCTCCGCAGACCTCTCGAGTTTTCAAAGGATGTGAGGCCTCCGGTCGCGTTGAGGCGGAGGACTAGGTCTTTCTCTGTGGTCTCCACAGGGGATTCAGACATCCCTTCGTCTTGGGAGATGCAAGACGAGCCTGCATTCAATTCACTGCAGGGATATCCGGCCTTACTTCGAGTCAGAGCATCTCGGTGTCCATTCCACTTGAGGCCACAAACTCAGGGTCCCTCTCAAATACCTGTTGCTGAGAGAAGCCTCCACTTGAGGTGCTTGTGGAAAGTTGGTATTCCTCTTGAGTCGATGCCAGGGACTAAGCTCTCATCTCGAGTTGATTTGGGGTCCACGGAGCTCTTTCGTGTTGCTCCAGTGACCTCAGGATCCTTCTAGACTTGAGACAGTGATCTTGGGTTTTCTCTGGAGTGCCAACAAGGAAATCAAGGCTCCTTTCACGTTTGATTTGGAACAAGGAATTGCTCTGCACGCAATGCAGGTGAATCGGGCCTCATCTCGCCGCGAGAGGGAAGTCTCATGGTTTTTCTCGAGTTGCGGCGGGAACCTGGGGTATATTCTCGAGTTACGACGGGGCGGGCCCTTCCAGACACGTGTTTGTTCAGCGATGTCAGGACTCGTGCCCAGGTGCGAGGGACACGTCGGGATTCTCCTCGAGTCTTGGCATGGCAATTGGGACGCGTCTCCACGTGAGGCGGGAGACCCAGGGTCCCTTCCACATGCCACAGGGATCCTGGGACTCCTATCCATTTTCAAGAGGAGTCAGGCATCGTCTCCTTTGGAAGCATTGATCTCCGCAGACCTCTCGAGTTTTCAAAGGATGTGAGGTCTCCGGTCGCGATGAGGCGGAGGAGTAGGTCTTTCTCTGTTGTCTCCACAGGGGATTCAGACATCCCTTCGTTTTGGGAGATGCAAGACGAGCCTGCATTCAATTCACTGCAGGGATATCCGGTCTTATTTCGAGTCAGAGCATCTCGGTGTCCATTCCACTTGAGGCCACAAACTCAGGGTCCCTCTCACATACCTGTAGCTGAGAGAAGCCTCCTCTTGAGGTGCTTGTGGAAAGTTGGTATTCCTCTTGAGTCGAAGCCAGGGACTAAGCTCTCATCTCGAGTTGATTTGGGGTCCACGGAGACCTTTCGTGTTGCTCCAGTCACCTCAGGATCCCTCTAGACTTGAGAAAGTGATCTTGGGTTTTCTCTGGAGTGCCATCAAGGAAATCAAGGCTCCTTTCACGATTGATGTGGAACACGGAATTTCTCTGCACGCAGTGCGGGGGAATCGGGCCTCATCTCGCGGCGAGGGGGAAGTCTCATGGTTTTTCTTGAGTTGCGGCCGGAACCTGGGGTATATTCTCGAGTTACGACGGGGAGGGCCCTTCCAGACACGTGTTTGTTCAGCGACGTCGGACTCCTGCCTCGGTGCGAGGGACACCTTGGGATTCTCCTCGAGTCTTGGCATGGCAATTGTGACGCGTCTCCACGTGAGGCGGGAGACCCAGGGTTCCTTTCCACGTGCCACAGGGATCCTGGGACTCCTATCCATTTTCCAGAGGAGTCAGGCATCGTCTCCTTTGGAAGCATTGATCTCCTTGGACCTCTCGAGTTTTCAAAGGATGTGAGGCCTCCGGTCGCGATGAGGCGGAGGACTAGGTCTTTCTCTTTGGTCTCCACAGGGGATTCAGACATCCCTTCTTCTTCGGAGATGCAAGACGAGCCTGCCGTTAATTCACTGCAGGGATATCCGGCCTTACTTCGAGTCAGAGCATCTTGGTGTCCATTCCACTTGAGGCCACAAACTCAGGGTCCCTCTCACATACCTGTAGCAGAGAGAAGCCTCCTCTTGTGGTGCTTGTGGAAAGTTGGTATTCCTCTTGAGTCGAAGCCAGGGACTAAGCTCCCATCTCGAGATGATTTGGGGTCCACGGAGCCCTTTCGTATTGCTACAGTGACCTCAGGATCCCTCTAGACGTGAGACAGTGATCTTGGGTTTTCTCTGGAGTGCCTTCAAAAAAATCAAGGATCTTTTCAAGTTTGATGTGGAACACGGAACTGCTCTGCACGCAGTGCAGGGGAATCGGCCCTCATTTCGTGGGCGAGGGGGAAGTCTCATGGTTTTTCTCGAATTGCGGCCGAAACCTGGGGTATATTCTCCAGTTACGACGGGGAGGGCCCTTCCAGACACGTGTTTGTTCAGCGACGTCAGGTCTCCTGCCTAGGTGCGAGGGACACCTCGGGATTCTCCTCGAGTCTTGGCATGGCAATTGGGACGTGTCTCCACGTGAGTCGGGAGACCCAGGGTCCCTTTCCACGTGGCACAGTGATCCTGGGACTCCTATCCATTTTCAAGAGGAGTACGGCATCGTCTCCTTTGGAAGCATTGATCTCCGGGGACCTCTCGAGTTTTCAAAGGATGTGAGGCCTCCGGTCTTGATGAGGTGGAGGACTAGGTCTTTCTCTGTAGTCTCCACAGGGGATTCAGACATCCCTTCGTCTTGGGAGATGCAAGACGAGCCTGCATTCAATTCACTGCAGGGATATCTGGCCTTACTTCGAGTCAGAGCATCTCCGTGTCCATTCCACTTGAGGCCACAAACTCAGGGTCCCTCTCACATACCTGTAGCTGAGAGAAGCCTCCTCTTGAGGTGCTTGTGAAAAGTTGGTATTCCTCTTGAGTCGAAGCCAGGGACTAAGCTCTCATCTCGAGTTTATTTGGGGTCCACGGAGCCGTTTCGTGTTGCTCCAGTGACCTCAGGATCCCTCTAGACTTGAGACAGTGATCTTGGGTTTTCTCTGGAGTGCCATCAAGGAAATCAAGGCTACTTTCACGTTTGATGTGGAACACGGAATTGCTCTGCACGCTTTGCTGGGGAATCGGGCCTCATCTCGCGGCGAGGGGGAAGTCTCATGGTTTTACTCGAGTTGCGGCCGGAACCTGGGGTATATTCTCGAGTTACGACGGGGAGGGCCCTTCCAGACACGTGTTTGTTCAGCGACATCAGGACTCCTGCCTAGGTGCGAAGGACACCTCGGGATTCTCCTCGAGTCTTGGCATGGCAATTGGGACGCGTCTCCACGTGAGGCGGGAGACCCAGGGTCCCTTTCCACGTGCCACAGGGATCCTGGGACTCCTATCCATTTTCAAAAGGAGTCAGGCATCGTCTCCTTTGGAAGCATTGATCTCCGCGGACCTCTCGAGTTTTCAAAGGATGTGAGGCTTCCGGTCGCGTTGAGGCGGAGGACTAGGTCTTTCTCTGTGGTCTCCACAGGGGATTCAGAAAATCCTTCGTCTTTGGAGATGCAAGACGAGCCTGCATTCAATTCACTGCAGGGATATCCGGCCTTACTTCGAGTCAGAGCATCTCGGTGTCCATTCCACTTGAGGCCACACACTCAGGGTCCCTCTCACATACCTGTAGCTGAGAGAAGCCTCCTCTTGAGGTGCTTATGGAAAATTGGTATTCCTCTTGAGTCGAAGCCAAGGACTAAGCTCTCATCTCGAGTTGATTTGGGGTCCAAGGGGAAATTTCGTGTTGCTCCAGTGACCTCAGCATCCCTCTAGAGCTGAGACAGTGATCTTGGGTTTTCTCTGGAGTGCCTTCAAGGATATCAAGGCTCCTTTCACGTTTGATGTGGAACACGGAATTGCTCTGCACGCAGTCCAGGGGAATCGGGCCTCAACTCGCGGCGACGGGGAAATCTCATGGTTTTTCTCGAGTTGCGGACGGAACCTGGGGTATATTCTCGAGTTACGATGGGGAGGGCCCTTCCAGACACGTGTTTGTTCAGCGACGTCAGGACTCCTGCCTAGGTGCGAGGGACACCTCGGGATTCTCCTCGAGTCTTGGCATGGCAATTGGGACGCGTCTCCACGTGAGGCGGGAGACCCAGGGTCCCTTTCCACGTGCCACAGTGATCCTGGGACTCCTATCCATTTTCAAGAGGAGTCAGGCATCGTCTCCTTTGGAAGCATTGATCTCCGCGGACCTCTCGAGTTTTCAAAGGATGTGAGGCCCCCGGTCGCTATGAGGCGGAGAATTAGGTCTTTCTCTGTGGTCTCCACAGGGGATTCGGACATCCCTTCGTCTTGGGAGATGCAAGACGAGCCTGCATTCAATTCACTGCAGGGATATCCGGCCTTATTTCGAGTCAGAGCATCTCGGTATCCATTCCACTTGAAGCCACAAACTCAGGGTCCCTCAAATATACCTGTAGCTGAGAGAAGCCTCCTCTTCAGGTCCTTGTGGAAAGTTGGTATTCCTCTTGAGTAGAAGCCAGCGTCTAAGCTCTCATCTCGAGTTGATTTGGGGTCCATGGAGCCCTTTTGTGTCGCTCCAGTGACCTCAGGATCCCTCTAGACTTGAGACAGTGATCTTGGGTTTTCTCTGGAGTGCCATCAAGGAAATCAAGGCTCCTTTCACGTTTGATGTGGAACACGGAATTGCTCTGCATTCAGTGCAGGGGAATCAGACCTCATCTCGCGGCGAGGGGGAAGTCTCATGGTTTTTCTCGAGTTGCGGCCGGAACCTGGGGTATATTCTCGAGTTACGACGGGGAGGGCCCTTCCAGACACGTGTTTGTTCAGCGACGTCAGGACTCCTGCCTAGGTGCGAGGGACACCTCGGGATTCTCCTCGAGTCTTGGCATGGCAATTGGGACGCGTCTCGACGAGAGGCGGGAGACCCAGGGTCCCTTTCCACATGCCACAGGGATCCTGGGACTCCTATCCATTGTCAACAAGAGTCAGGCATCATTTCCTTTGAAAGCATTGATCTCCGCGGACCTCTCGAGTTTTCAAAGGATGTGAGGCCTCCGGTCTCTATGAGGCGGAGGACTAGGTGTCTCTGTGGTCTCCACAGGGGATTCAGACATCCCTTCGTCTTGGGAGATGCAAGACGACCCTGCATTCAATTCACTGCAGGGATATCCAGCCTTACTTCGAGTCAGAGCATCTCGGTGTCCATTCCACTTGAGGCCACAAACTCAGGGTCCCTCTCACATACTTGTAGATGAGAGAAGCCTCCTCTTGAGGTGCTTGTGGAAAGTTGGTATTCCTCTTGAGTCGAAGCCAGGGACTAAGCTCTCCTCTCGAGTGGATTTGGGGTCCACGGAGCTGTTTCGTGTTGCTCCAGTGACCTCAGGATCCCTCTAGACTTGAGACCGTGATCTTGGGTTTTCTCTGGAGTGCCATCAAGGAAATCAAGGCTCCTTTCACGTTTGATGTGGAACACGGAATTGCTCTGCACGCAGTGCAGGGGAATCAGGCCTCATGTCGCTGTGATGGGGAAGTCTCATGGTTTTTCTCGAGTTCCGGCCGGAACCTGGGGTATATTCTCGAGTTACGATGGGGAGGGCCCTTCCAGACACGTGTTGTTCAGCGACGTCAGGACTCCTGCCTAGGTGCGAGGGACACCTCGGGATTCTCCTCGAGTCTTGGCATGGCAATTGGGACGCGTCTCCACGTGAGGCGGGAGACCCAGGGTCCCTGTCCACGTGCCACAGGTATCCTGGTACTCCTATCCATTTTCAAGAGGAGTCAGGCATCGTCTCCTTTGGAAGCATTATTCTGCGCGTACCTCTCGAGTTTTCAAAGGATGTGAGGCCTCCGGGCGCGATGAGGCGGAGAACTAGGTCTTTCTCTGTGGTCTCCACAGGGGATTCAGACATCCCGTCGTCTTGGGAGATGCAAGACGAGCCTGCATTCAATTCACTGCAGGGATATCCGGCCTTACTTCGAGTCAGAGCATCTCGGTGTCCATTCCACTTGAGGCCACAAACTCAGGGTCCTCTCACATACCAGTAGCTGAGAGAAGACTCCTCTTGAGGTGCTTGTGGAAAGTTGGTATTACTCTTCAGTCAAAGCCAGAGACTAAGCTCTCATCTCGAGTTGATTTGGGGTCCACGGAGCCCTTTCGTGTTGCTCCAGTGACCTCAGGATCCCTCTAGACTTCAGACAGTGATCTTGGGTTTTCTCTGGAGTGCCATCAAGGAAATCACGGCTCCTTTCCCGTTTCATGTGGAAGACAGAATTGCTCTGCACGCAGTGCAGGGGAATCGGGCCTCATCTCGCGGCGAGGGGGAAGTCTCATATTTTTTCGCGAGTTGCGGCCGAAACCTGATTCATATTCTCGAGTTACGACGGGGAGGGCCCTTCCAGACACCTGTTTGTTCAGCGACGTCAGGACTCCTGCCTAGGTGCGAGGGACACCTCGGAATTCTCCTTGAGTCTTGCCATGGCAATTGGTAGGCATCTCCACGTGAGGCGGGAGACCCAGGGTCCCTTTCCACGTGCCTCAGGGATCCTGGGACTCGTATCCATTTTCAAGAGGAGTCAGGCATCGTCTCCTTTGGAAGCATTGATCTCCGCGGACCTCTCGAGTTTTCAAAGGATGTGAGGCCTCCGGTCGCGTTGAGGCGGAGGATTGGTCTTTCTCTGTGGTCTCCACAGGGGATTCAGACATCCCTTCGTCTTGGGAGAAGCAAGACGAGCCTGCATTCAAGTCACTGCAGGGATATCCGGTCTTACTTTGAGTCAGAGCATCTCGGTGTCCATTCCACTTGAGGCCACAAATTCCGGGTCCCTCTCACATACCTGTAGCTGAGAGAAGCCTCCTCTTGAGGTGCTTGTGGAAAGTTGGTATTCCTCTTGAGTCGAAGCCAGGGACTAAGCTCTCATCTCGAGTTGATTTGGGGTCCACGGAGCCCTTTCGTGTTGCTCCAGTGACCTCAGGATCCCTCTAGATTTGAGACAGTGATCTTGGATTTTCTCTGGAGTGCCATCAAGGAAATCAAGGCTCCTTTCAAGTTTGATGTGGAACACGGAATTGCTCTGCAGCAGTCAGCGGAATCGGGCCTCATCTGGCGGCAAGGGGGATGTCTCATTGTTTCTCTCAAGTTGCGAGAGGAACCTGGGGTATATTCTCGAGTTACTACCGGGAGGGCCCTTCCAGACACGTGTTTGTTCAGCGACGTCAGGACTCCTGCCTAGGTGCGAGGGACACCTCGGGATTCTCCTCGAGTCTTGGCATGGCAATTGGGACGCGTCTCGACGAGAGGCGGGAGACCCAGGGTCCCTTTCCACATGCCACAGGGATCCTGGGACTCCTATCCATTGTCAACAAGAGTCAGGCATCATTTCCTTTGAAAGCATTGATCTCCGTGGACCTCTCGAGTTTTCAAAGGATGTGAGGCCTCCGGTCTCTATGAGGCGGAGGACTAGGTGTCTCTGTGGTCTCCACAGGGGATTCAGACATCCCTTCGTCTTGGGAGATGCAAGACGACCCTGCATTCAATTCACTGCAGGGATATCCAGCCTTACTTCGAGTCAGAGCATCTCGGTGTCCATTCCACTTGAGGCCACAAATTCAGGGTCCCTCTCACATACCTGTAGCTGAGAGAAGCCTCCTCTTGAGGTGCTTGTGGAAAGTTGGTATTCCTCTTGAGTCGAAGCCAGGGACTAAGCTCTCATCTCGAGTTGATTTGGGGTCGACGGAGCCCTTTCGTGTTGCTCCAGTGACCTCATTATCCCTCTAAACTTGAGACAGTGATCTTGGGTTTTCTCTGGAGTGTCATCAAGAAAATCAAGGCTCCTTTCACGTTTGATGTGGAACTCGGAATTGCTCTGGACGCAGTGCAGGGGAATCGGGCCTCATCTCTCGGCGAGAGGGAAGTCTCATGGTTTTTCTTGAGTTGCGGCCAGAACATGGGGTATATTCTCGAGTTACGACGGGGAGGGCCCTTTCAGACACCTGTTTGTTCAGCGACATAAGGACTACTGCCTAGGTGCGAGGGACACCTCGGGATTCTCCTCGAGTCTTGGCATGGCAATTGGGACGCGTCTCCACGTGAGGCGGGAGACCCAGGGTCCCTTTCCACGTGCCACATGGATGCTGGGACTCCTATCCATTTTCAAGAGGAGTCAGGCATCGTATCCTTTGGAAGCATTGATCTCCGCAGACCTCTCGAGTTTTCAAAGGATGTGAGGCCTCCGGTCGCGTTGAGGCGGAGGACTAGGTCTTTCTCTGTGGTCTCCACAGGGGATTAAGACATCCCTTCGTCTTGGGAGATGCAAGACGAGCCTGCATTCAATTCACTGCAGGGATATCCGGCCTTACTTCGAGTCAGAGCATCTCGGTGTCCATTCCACTTGAGGCCACAAACTCAGGGTCCCTCTCAAATACCTGTTGCTGAGAGAAGCCTCCACTTGAGGTGCTTGTGGAAAGTTGGTATTCCTCTTGAGTCGATGCCAGGGACTAAGCTCTCATCTCGAGTTGATTTGGGGTCCACGGAGCTCTTTCGTGTTGCTCCAGTGACCTCAGGATCCTTCTAGACTTGAGACAGTGATCTTGGGTTTTCTCTGGAGTGCCAACAAGGAAATCAAGGCTCCTTTCACGTTTGATTTGGAACACGGAATTGCTCTGCACGCAATGCAGGTGAATCGGGCCTCATCTCGCCGCGAGGGGGAAGTCTCATGGTTTTTCTCGAGTTGCGGCGGGAACCTGGGGTATATTCTCGAGTTACGACGGGGCGGGCCCTTCCAGACACGTGTTTGTTCAGCGATGTCAGGACTCGTGCCCAGGTGCGAGGGACACGTCGGGATTCTCCTCGAGTCTTGGCATGGCAATTGGGACGCGTCTCCACGTGAGGCGGGAGACCCAGGGTCCCTTCCACATGCCACAGGGATCCTGGGACTCCTATCCATTTTCAAGAGGAGTCAGGCATCGTCTCCTTTGGAAGCATTGATCTCCGCAGACCTCTCGAGTTTTCAAAGGATGTGAGGTCTCCGGTCGCGATGAGGCGGAGGAGTAGGTCTTTCTCTGTTGTCTCCACAGGGGATTCAGACATCCCTTCGTTTTGGGAGATGCAAGACGAGCCTGCATTCAATTCACTGCAGGGATATCCGGTCTTATTTCGAGTCAGAGCATCTCGGTGTCCATTCCACTTGAGGCCACAAACTCAGGGTCCCTCTCACATACCTGTAGCTGAGAGAAGCCTCCTCTTGAGGTGCTTGTGGAAAGTTGGTATTCCTCTTGAGTCGAAGCCAGGGACTAAGCTCTCATCTCGAGTTGATTTGGGGTCCACGGAGACCTTTCGTGTTGCTCCAGTCACCTCAGGATCCCTCTAGACTTGAGAAAGTGATCTTGGGTTTTCTCTGGAGTGCCATCAAGGAAATCAAGGCTCCTTTCACGATTGATGTGGAACACGGAATTTCTCTGCACGCAGTGCGGGGGAATCGGGCCTCATCTCGCGGCGAGGGGGAAGTCTCATGGTTTTTCTTGAGTTGCGGCCGGAACCTGGGGTATATTCTCGAGTTACGACGGGGAGGGCCCTTCCAGACACGTGTTTGTTCAGCGACGTCGGACTCCTGCCTCGGTGCGAGGGACACCTTGGGATTCTCGTCGAGTCTTGGCATGGCAATTGTGACGCGTCTCCACGTGAGGCGGGAGACCCAGGGTTCCTTTCCACGTGCCACAGGGATCCTGGGACTCCTATCCATTTTCCAGAGGAGTCAGGCATCGTCTCCTTTGGAAGCATTGATCTCCTTGGACCTCTCGAGTTTTCAAAGGATGTGAGGCCTCCGGTCGCGATGAGGCGGAGGACTAGGTCTTTCTCTTTGGTCTCCACAGGGGATTCAGACATCCCTTCTTCTTCGGAGATGCAAGACGAGCCTGCCGTTAATTCACTGCAGGGATATCCGGCCTTACTTCGAGTCAGAGCATCTTGGTGTCCATTCCACTTGAGGCCACAAACTCAGGGTCCCTCTCACATACCTGTAGCAGAGAGAAGCCTCCTCTTGAGGTGCTTGTGGAAAGTTGGTATTCCTCTTGAGTCGAAGCCAGGGACTAAGCTCCCATCTCGAGATGATTTGGGGTCCACGGAGCCCTTTCGTATTGCTACAGTGACCTCAGGATCCCTCTAGACGTGAGACAGTGATCTTGGGTTTTCTCTGGAGTGCCTTCAAAAAAATCAAGGATCTTTTCAAGTTTGATGTGGAACACGGAACTGCTCTGCACGCAGTGCAGGGGAATCGGCCCTCATTTCGTGGGCGAGGGGGAAGTCTCATGGTTTTTCTCGAATTGCGGCCGAAACCTGGGGTATATTCTCCAGTTACGACGGGGAGGGCCCTTCCAGACACGTGTTTGTTCAGCGACGTCAGGTCTCCTGCCTAGGTGCGAGGGACACCTCGGGATTCTCCTCGAGTCTTGGCATGGCAATTGGGACGTGTCTCCATGTGAGTCGGGAGACCCAGGGTCCCTTTCCACGTGGCACAGTGATCCTGGGACTCCTATCCATTTTCAAGAGGAGTACGGCATCGTCTCCTTTGGAAGCATTGATCTCCGGGGACCTCTCGAGTTTTCAAAGGATGTGAGGCCTCCGGTCTTGATGAGGTGGAGGACTAGGTCTTTCTCTGTAGTCTCCACAGGGGATTCAGACATCCCTTCGTCTTGGGAGATGCAAGACGAGCCTGCATTCAATTCACTGCAGGGATATCTGGCCTTACTTCGAGTCAGAGCATCTCCGTGTCCATTCCACTTGAGGCCACAAACTCAGGGTCCCTCTCACATACCTGTAGCTGAGAGAAGCCTCCTCTTGAGGTGCTTGTGAAAAGTTGGTATTCCTCTTGAGTCGAAGCCAGGGACTAAGCTCTCATCTCGAGTTTATTTGGGGTCCACGGAGCCGTTTCGTGTTGCTCCAGTGACCTCAGGATCCCTCTAGACTTGAGACAGTGATCTTGGGTTTTCTCTGGAGTGCCATCAAGGAAATCAAGGCTACTTTCACGTTTGATGTGGAACACGGAATTGCTCTGCACGCTTTGCTGGGGAATCGGGCCTCATCTCGCGGCGAGGGGGAAGTCTCATGGTTTTACTCGAGTTGCGGCCGGAACCTGGGGTATATTCTCGAGTTACGACGGGGAGGGCCCTTCCAGACACGTGTTTGTTCAGCGACATCAGGACTCCTGCCTAGGTGCGAAGGACACCTCGGGATTCTCCTCGAGTCTTGGCATGGCAATTGGGACGCGTCTCCACGTGAGGCGGGAGACCCAGGGTCCCTTTCCACGTGCCACAGGGATCCTGGGACTCCTATCCATTTTCAAAAGGAGTCAGGCATCGTCTCCTTTGGAAGCATTGATCTCCGCGGACCTCTCGAGTTTTCAAAGGATGTGAGGCTTCCGGTCGCGTTGAGGCGGAGGACTAGGTCTTTCTCTGTGGTCTCCACAGGGGATTCAGAAAATCCTTCGTCTTTGGAGATGCAAGACGAGCCTGCATTCAATTCACTGCAGGGATATCCGGCCTTACTTCGAGTCAGAGCATCTCGGTGTCCATTCCACTTGAGGCCACACACTCAGGGTCCCTCTCACATACCTGTAGCTGAGAGAAGCCTCCTCTTGAGGTGCTTATGGAAAATTGGTATTCCTCTTGAGTCGAAGCCAAGGACTAAGCTCTCATCTCGAGTTGATTTGGGGTCCAAGGGGAAATTTCGTGTTGCTCCAGTGACCTCAGCATCCCTCTAGAGCTGAGACAGTGATCTTGGGTTTTCTCTGGAGTGCCTTCAAGGATATCAAGGCTCCTTTCACGTTTGATGTGGAACACGGAATTGCTCTGCACGCAGTCCAGGGGAATCGGGCCTCAACTCGCGGCGACGGGGAAATCTCATGGTTTTTCTCGAGTTGCGGACGGAACCTGGGGTATATTCTCGAGTTACGATGGGGAGGGCCCTTCCAGACACGTGTTTGTTCAGCGACGTCAGGACTCCTGCCTAGGTGCGAGGGACACCTCGGGATTCTCCTCGAGTCTTGGCATGGCAATTGGGACGCGTCTCCACGTGAGGCGGGAGACCCAGGGTCCCTTTCCACGTGCCACAGTGATCCTGGGACTCCTATCCATTTTCAAGAGGAGTCAGGCATCGTCTCCTTTGGAAGCATTGATCTCCGCGGACCTCTCGAGTTTTCAAAGGATGTGAGGCCCCCGGTCGCTATGAGGCGGAGAATTAGGTCTTTCTCTGTGGTCTCCACAGGGGATTCGGACATCCCTTCGTCTTGGGAGATGCAAGACGAGCCTGCATTCAATTCACTGCAGGGATATCCGGCCTTATTTCGAGTCAGAGCATCTCGGTATCCATTCCACTTGAAGCCACAAACTCAGGGTCCCTCAAATATACCTGTAGCTGAGAGAAGCCTCCTCTTCAGGTCCTTGTGGAAAGTTGGTATTCCTCTTGAGTAGAAGCCAGCGTCTAAGCTCTCATCTCGAGTTGATTTGGGGTCCACGGAGCCCTTTTGTGTCGCTCCAGTGACCTCAGGATCCCTCTAGACTTGAGACAGTGATCTTGGGTTTTCTCTGGAGTGCCATCAAGGAAATCAAGGCTCCTTTCACGTTTGATGTGGAACACGGAATTGCTCTGCATTCAGTGCAGGGGAATCAGACCTCATCTCGCGGCGAGGGGGAAGTCTCATGGTTTTTCTCGAGTTGCGGCCGGAACCTGGGGTATATTCTCGAGTTACGACGGGGAGGGCCCTTCCAGACACGTGTTTGTTCAGCGACGTCAGGACTCCTGCCTAGGTGCGAGGGACACCTCGGGATTCTCCTCGAGTCTTGGCATGGCAATTGGGACGCGTCTCGACGAGAGGCGGGAGACCCAGGGTCCCTTTCCACATGCCACAGGGATCCTGGGACTCCTATCCATTGTCAACAAGAGTCAGGCATCATTTCCTTTGAAAGCATTGATCTCCGCGGACCTCTCGAGTTTTCAAAGGATGTGAGGCCTCCGGTCTCTATGAGGCGGAGGACTAGGTGTCTCTGTGGTCTCCACAGGGGATTCAGACATCCCGTCGTCTTGGGAGATGCAAGACGAGCCTGCATTCAATTCACTGCAGGGATATCCGGCCTTACTTCGAGTCAGAGCATCTCGGTGTCCATTCCACTTGAGGCCACAAACTCAGGGTCCTCTCACATACCAGTAGCTGAGAGAAGACTCCTCTTGAGGTGCTTGTGGAAAGTTGGTATTACTCTTCAGTCAAAGCCAGAGACTAAGCTCTCATCTCGAGTTGATTTGGGGTCCACGGAGCCCTTTCGTGTTGCTCCAGTGACCTCAGGATCCCTCTAGACTTCAGACAGTGATCTTGGGTTTTCTCTGGAGTGCCATCAAGGAAATCACGGCTCCTTTCACGTTTCATGTGGAAGACAGAATTGCTCTGCACGCAGTGCAGGGGAATCGGACCTCATCTCGCGGCGAGGGGGAAGTCTCATATTTTTTCGCGAGTTGCGGCCGAAACCTGATTCATATTCTCGAGTTACGACGGGGAGGGCCCTTCCAGACACCTGTTTGTTCAGCGACGTCAGGACTCCTGCCTAGGTGCGAGGGACACCTCGGAATTCTCCTTGAGTCTTGCCATGGCAATTGGTAGGCATCTCCACGTGAGGCGGGAGACCCAGGGTCCCTTTCCACGTGCCTCAGGGATCCTGGGACTCGTATCCATTTTCAAGAGGAGTCAGGCATCGTCTCCTTTGGAAGCATTGATCTCCGCGGACCTCTCGAGTTTTCAAAGGATGTGAGGCCTCCGGTCGCGTTGAGGCGGAGGATTGGTCTTTCTCTGTGGTCTCCACAGGGGATTCAGACATCCCTTCGTCTTGGGAGAAGCAAGACGAGCCTGCATTCAATTCACTGCAGGGATATCCGGTCTTACTTTGAGTCAGAGCATCTCGGTGTCCATTACACTTGAGGCCACAAATTCCGGGTCCCTCTCACATACCTGTAGCTGAGAGAAGCCTCCTCTTGAGGTGCTTGTGGAAAGTTGGTATTCCTCTTGAGTCGAAGCCAGGGACTAAGCTCTCATCTCGAGTTGATTTGGGGTCCACGGAGCCCTTTCGTGTTGCTCCAGTGACCTCAGGATCCCTCTAGATTTGAGACAGTGATCTTGGATTTTCTCTGGAGTGCCATCAAGGAAATCAAGGCTCCTTTCAAGTTTGATGTGGAACACGGAATTGCTCTGCAGCAGTCAGCGGAATCGGGCCTCATCTGGCGGCAAGGGGGATGTCTCATTGTTTCTCTCAAGTTGCGAGAGGAACCTGGGGTATATTCTCGAGTTACTACCGGGAGGGCCCTTCCAGACACGTGTTTGTTCAGCGACGTCAGGACTCCTGCCTAGGTGCGAGGGACACCTCGGGATTCTCCTCGAGTCTTGGCATGGCAATTGGGACGCGTCTCGACGAGAGGCGGGAGACCCAGGGTCCCTTTCCACATGCCACAGGGATCCTGGGACTCCTATCCATTGTCAACAAGAGTCAGGCATCATTTCCTTTGAAAGCATTGATCTCCGTGGACCTCTCGAGTTTTCAAAGGATGTGAGGCCTACGGTCTCTATGAGGCGGAGGACTAGGTGTCTCTGTGGTCTCCACAGGGGATTCAGACATCCCTTCGTCTTGGGAGATGCAAGACGACCCTGCATTCAATTCACTGCAGGGATATCCAGCCTTACTTCGAGTCAGAGCATCTCGGTGTCCATTCCACTTGAGGCCACAAACTCATGGTCCCTCTCACATACCTGTAGCTGAGAGAAGCCTCCTCTTGAGGTGCTTGTGGAAAGTTGGTATTCCTCTTGAGTCGAAGCCAGGGACTAAGCTCTCATCTCGAGTTGATTTGGGGTCGACGGAGCCCTTTCGTGTTGCTCCAGTGACCTCATTATCCCTCTAAACTTGAGACAGTGATCTTGGGTTTTCTCTGGAGTGTCATCAAGAAAATCAAGGCTCCTTTCACGTTTGATGTGGAACTCGGAATTGCTCTGGACGCAGTGCAGGGGAATCGGGCCTCATCTCTCGGCGAGAGGGAAGTCTCATGGTTTTTCTTGAGTTGCGGCCAGAACATGGGGTATATTCTCGAGTTACGACGGGGAGGGCCCTTTCAGACACCTGTTTGTTCAGCGACATAAGGACTACTGCCTAGGTGCGAGGGACACCTCGGGATTCTCCTCGAGTCTTGGCATGGCAATTGGGACGCGTCTCCACGTGAGGCGGGAGACCCAGGGTCCCTTTCCACGTGCCACATGGATGCTGGGACTCCTATCCATTTTCAAGAGGAGTCAGGCATCGTATCCTTTGGAAGCATTGATCTCCGCAGACCTCTCGAGTTTTCAAAGGATGTGAGGCCTCCGGTCGCGTTGAGGCGGAGGACTAGGTCTTTCTCTGTGGTCTCCACAGGGGATTCAGACATCCCTTCGTCTTGGGAGATGCAAGACGAGCCTGCATTCAATTCACTGCAGGGATATCCGGCCTTACTTCGAGTCAGAGCATCTCGGTGTCCATTCCACTTGAGGCCACAAACTCAGGGTCCCTCTCAAATACCTGTTGCTGAGAGAAGCCTCCACTTGAGGTGCTTGTGGAAAGTTGGTATTCCTCTTGAGTCGATGCCAGGGACTAAGCTCTCATCTCGAGTTGATTTGGGGTCCACGGAGCTCTTTCGTGTTGCTCCAGTGACCTCAGGATCCTTCTAGACTTGAGACAGTGATCTTGGGTTTTCTCTGGAGTGCCAACAAGGAAATCAAGGCTCCTTTCACGTTTGATTTGGAACAAGGAATTGCTCTGCACGCAATGCAGGTGAATCGGGCCTCATCTCGCCGCGAGAGGGAAGTCTCATGGTTTTTCTCGAGTTGCGGCGGGAACCTGGGGTATATTCTCGAGTTACGACGGGGCGGGCCCTTCCAGACACGTGTTTGTTCAGCGATGTCAGGACTCGTGCCCAGGTGCGAGGGACACGTCGGGATTCTCCTCGAGTCTTGGCATGGCAATTGGGACGCGTCTCCACGTGAGGCGGGAGACCCAGGGTCCCTTCCACATGCCACAGGGATCCTGGGACTCCTATCCATTTTCAAGAGGAGTCAGGCATCGTCTCCTTTGGAAGCATTGATCTCCGCAGACCTCTCGAGTTTTCAAAGGATGTGAGGTCTCCGGTCGCGATGAGGCGGAGGAGTAGGTCTTTCTCTGTTGTCTCCACAGGGGATTCAGACATCCCTTCGTTTTGGGAGATGCAAGACGAGCCTGCATTCAATTCACTGCAGGGATATCCGGTCTTATTTCGAGTCAGAGCATCTCGGTGTCCATTCCACTTGAGGCCACAAACTCAGGGTCCCTCTCACATACCTGTAGCTGAGAGAAGCCTCCTCTTGAGGTGCTTGTGGAAAGTTGGTATTCCTCTTGAGTCGAAGCCAGGGACTAAGCTCTCATCTCGAGTTGATTTGGGGTCCACGGAGACCTTTCGTGTTGCTCCAGTCACCTCAGGATCCCTCTAGACTTGAGAAAGTGATCTTGGGTTTTCTCTGGAGTGCCATCAAGGAAATCAAGGCTCCTTTCACGATTGATGTGGAACACGGAATTTCTCTGCACGCAGTGCGGGGGAATCGGGCCTCATCTCGCGGCGAGGGGGAAGTCTCATGGTTTTTCTTGAGTTGCGGCCGGAACCTGGGGTATATTCTCGAGTTACGACGGGGAGGGCCCTTCCAGACACGTGTTTGTTCAGCGACGTCGGACTCCTGCCTCGGTGCGAGGGACACCTTGGGATTCTCCTCGAGTCTTGGCATGGCAATTGTGACGCGTCTCCACGTGAGGCGGGAGACCCAGGGTTCCTTTCCACGTGCCACAGGGATCCTGGGACTCCTATCCATTTTCCAGAGGAGTCAGGCATCGTCTCCTTTGGAAGCATTGATCTCCTTGGACCTCTCGAGTTTTCAAAGGATGTGAGGCCTCCGGTCGCGATGAGGCGGAGGACTAGGTCTTTCTCTTTGGTCTCCACAGGGGATTCAGACATCCCTTCTTCTTCGGAGATGCAAGACGAGCCTGCCGTTAATTCACTGCAGGGATATCCGGCCTTACTTCGAGTCAGAGCATCTTGGTGTCCATTCCACTTGAGGCCACAAACTCAGGGTCCCTCTCACATACCTGTAGCAGAGAGAAGCCTCCTCTTGTGGTGCTTGTGGAAAGTTGGTATTCCTCTTGAGTCGAAGCCAGGGACTAAGCTCCCATCTCGAGATGATTTGGGGTCCACGGAGCCCTTTCGTATTGCTACAGTGACCTCAGGATCCCTCTAGACGTGAGACAGTGATCTTGGGTTTTCTCTGGAGTGCCTTCAAAAAAATCAAGGATCTTTTCAAGTTTGATGTGGAACACGGAACTGCTCTGCACGCAGTGCAGGGGAATCGGCCCTCATTTCGTGGGCGAGGGGGAAGTCTCATGGTTTTTCTCGAATTGCGGCCGAAACCTGGGGTATATTCTCCAGTTACGACGGGGAGGGCCCTTCCAGACACGTGTTTGTTCAGCGACGTCAGGTCTCCTGCCTAGGTGCGAGGGACACCTCGGGATTCTCCTCGAGTCTTGGCATGGCAATTGGGACGTGTCTCCACGTGAGTCGGGAGACCCAGGGTCCCTTTCCACGTGGCACAGTGATCCTGGGACTCCTATCCATTTTCAAGAGGAGTACGGCATCGTCTCCTTTGGAAGCATTGATCTCCGGGGACCTCTCGAGTTTTCAAAGGATGTGAGGCCTCCGGTCTTGATGAGGTGGAGGACTAGGTCTTTCTCTGTAGTCTCCACAGGGGATTCAGACATCCCTTCGTCTTGGGAGATGCAAGACGAGCCTGCATTCAATTCACTGCAGGGATATCTGGCCTTACTTCGAGTCAGAGCATCTCCGTGTCCATTCCACTTGAGGCCACAAACTCAGGGTCCCTCTCACATACCTGTAGCTGAGAGAAGCCTCCTCTTGAGGTGCTTGTGAAAAGTTGGTATTCCTCTTGAGTCGAAGCCAGGGACTAAGCTCTCATCTCGAGTTTATTTGGGGTCCACGGAGCCGTTTCGTGTTGCTCCAGTGACCTCAGGATCCCTCTAGACTTGAGACAGTGATCTTGGGTTTTCTCTGGAGTGCCATCAAGGAAATCAAGGCTACTTTCACGTTTGATGTGGAATACGGAATTGCTCTGCACGCTTTGCTGGGGAATCGGGCCTCATCTCGCGGCGAGGGGGAAGTCTCATGGTTTTTCTCGAGTTGCGGCCAGAACCTGGGGTATATTCTCGAGTTACGACGGGCAGGGCCCTTCCAGACACGTGTTTGTTCAGCGACATCAGGACTCCTGCCTAGGTGCGAAGGACACCTCGGGATTCTCCTCGAGTCTTGGCATGGCAATTGGGACGCGTCTCCACGTGAGGCGGGAGACCCAGGGTCCCTTTCCACGTGCCACAGGGATCCTGGGACTCCTATCCATTTTCAAAAGGAGTCAGGCATCGTCTCCTTTGGAAGCATTGATCTCCGCGGACCTCTCGAGTTTTCAAAGGATGTGAGGCTTCCGGTCGCGTTGAGGCGGAGGACTAGGTCTTTCTCTGTGGTCTCCACAGGGGATTCAGAAAATCCTTCGTCTTTGGAGATGCAAGACGAGCCTGCATTCAATTCACTGCAGGGATATCCGGCCTTACTTCGAGTCAGAGCATCTCGGTGTCCATTCCACTTGAGGCCACAAACTCAGGGTCCCTCTCACATACCTGTAGCTGAGAGAAGCCTCGTCTTGAGGTGCTTATGAAAAATGGGTATTCCTCTTGAGTCGAAGCCAGGGTCTAAGCTCTCATCTCGAGTTGATCTGGGGTCCACGGAGCCCTTTCGTGTTGCTCCAGTGACCTCAGGATCCCTCTAGACTTGAGACAGTGATCTTGGGTTTTCTCTGGAGTGCCATCAAGGAAATCAAGGCTCCTTTCACGTTTGATGTGGAACACGGAATTGCTCTGCACGTAGTGCAGGGGAATCGGGCCTCATCTCGCGGCGAGGGGGAAGTCTCATGGTTTTTCTCGAGTTGCGGCCGGAACCTGGGGTATATTCTCGAGTTACGACGGGGAGGGCCCTTCCAGACACGTGTTTGTTCAGCGACGTCAGGAGTCCTGACTAGGGGCGAGGGACACCTCGGGATTCTCCTCGAGTCTTGGCATGGCAATTGGGACGCGTCTTCAAGTGAGGGGGGAGACCCAGGGTCCCTTTCTACGTGCCACAGGGATCCTGGGACTCCTATCCATTTTCAAGAGGAGTCAGGCATCGTCTCCTTTGGAAGCATTGATCTCCACGGACCTCTCGAGTTTTCAAAGGATGTGAGGCCTCCGGTCGCGATGAGGCGGAGGACTAGGTCTTTCTCTGTGGCCTCCACAGTCGATTCAGACATCCCTTCGTCTTGGGAGATGCAAGACGAGCCTGCATTCAATTCACTGCAGGGATATCCGGCCTTACTTCGAGTCAGAGCATCTCGGTGTTCATTCCACTTGCGGGCACAAACTCAGGGTCCCTCTCACTTACCTGTAGCTTAGAGAAGCCTCCTCTTGAGGTGCTTGTGGAAAGTTGGTATTCCTCTTGATTTGACGCCAGGGACTAAGCTCTCATCTCGAGTAGATTTGGGGTAAACGGAGCCCTTTCGTGTTGCTCCAGTGACCTCAGGATCCCTCTAGACTTGATACAGTGATCTTGGGTTTTCTCTGTAGTGCCATCAAGGAAAGCAAGGCTCCTTTCACGTTTGATGTGGAACACGGAATTGCTCTGCATGCAGTGCAGGGGAATCGGACCTCATCTCGCGGCGAGGGGGAAATCTCATGGTTTTTCTCGAGTTGCGGCCGGAACCTGGGGTATATTCTCGAGTTACGACGGGGAGGGACCTTCCAGACACGTGTTTGTTCAGCGACGTCAGGACTCCTGCCTAGGTGCGAGGGACACCTCGGGATTCTCCTCGAGTCTTGGCATGGCAATTGGGACGCGTCTCCACGTGAGGCGGGAGAGCCAGTGTCCCTTTCCACGTGCCACAGGGATTCTGGTACTCCTATCCATTTTCAAGAGGAGTCAGGCATCGTCTCCTTTGGAAGCATTGATCTCCGCGGACCTCTTGGGTTTTCAAAGGATGTGAGGCCTCCGGTCGCGTTGAGGCGGAGGACTAGGTCTTACTCTGTGGTCTCCACAGGGGATTCAGACAACCCTTCGTCTTGGGAGATGCAAGACGAGCCTGCATTCAATTCATGCAGGGATATCTAGCCTTACTTCGAGTCAGAGCATCTCGGTGTCCATTCCACTTGAGGCCACAAACTCAGGGTCCCTCTCACATACCTGTAGCTGAGAGAAGCCTCGTCTTGAGGTGCTTGTGAAAAGTGGGTATTCCTCTTGAGTCTAAGCCAGGGTCTAAGCTCTCATCTCGAGTTGATTTGTGGTCAACGAAGCGCTTTCCTGTTGGTCCAGTGACTTCAGGATCCCTCTAGACTAGAGACAGTGATCTTGGGTTTTCTCTGGAGTGCCATCAAGGAAATCAAGGCTCCTTTCACGTTTGATGTGGAACACGGAATTGCTCTGCATTCAGTGCAGTGGAATCGGGCCTCAACTCGCGGCGAGGGGGAAATCTCATGGTTTTTCTCAAGTTGCGGCCGGAACCTGGGGTATATTCTCGAGTTAGGACAGGGAGGGCCCTTCCAGACACGTGTTTGTTCAGCGACATCAGGACTCCTGCCTAGGTGCGAGGGACACCTCGGGATTCTCCTCGAGTCTTCGCATGGTAATTTGGACGCGTCTCCACGTGACGCGGGAGACCCAGGGTCCCTTTCCACGTGCCACAGGGATCCTGGGACTCCTATCCATTTTCAAGAGGAGTGAGGCATCGTCTCCTTTGGAAGCATTGATCTCTGCGGACCTCTTGAGGTTTCAAAGGATGTGAGGCCTCCGGTCGCGATGAGGCGGAGAACTAGGTCTTTCTCTGTGGTCTCCACAGAGGATTCAGACATCCCTTCGTCTTGGGAGATGCAAGACGAGCCTGCATTCAATTCACTGCAGGGATATCCGGCCTTACTTCGAGTCAGAGCATCTCGGTGTCCATTCCACTTGAGGCCACAAACTCAGGGTCCCTCTCACTTACCTGTAGCTGAGAGAAGTCTCCTCTTGAGCTGCTTGTGAAAAGTTGGTATTCCTCTTGAGTCGAAGCCAGGGACTAAGCTCTCATCTCGAGTTGATTTGGGGTCCACGGAGCCCTTTCGTGTTGCTCCAGTGACCTCAGGATCCCTCTAGACTTGAGACAGTGATCTTGGGTTTTCTCTGGAGTGCCATCAAGGAAATCAAGGCTCCTTTCACGTTTGATGTGGAACACGGAATTGCTCTGCACGCAGTGCAGGGGAATCAGGCCTCATCTCGCGGCGAGGGGGAAGTCTCATGGTTTTTCTCGAGTTGCGGCTGGAACCTGGGGTATATTCTCGAGTTACGACGGGGAGGGCCCTTCCAGACACGTGTTTGTTCAGCGACGTCAGGACTCCTGCCTAGGTGCGAGGGACACCTCGGGATTCTCCTCGAGTCTTGGCATGGCAATTTTGATGCGTCTCCACGTGAGGCGGGAGACCCAGTGTCCCTTTCCACGTGCCACAGGGATCCTGGGACTCCTATCCATTTTCAAGAGGAGTCAGGCATCGTCTCCTTTGGAAGCATTGATCTCCGCGGACCTCTCGAGTTTTCAAAGGATGTGAGGCCGCCGGTCGCTATGAGGCAGAGAATTAGGTCTTTCTCTGTGGTCTCCACAGGGGATTCAGACATCCCTTCGTCTTGGGAGATGCAAGACGAGCCTGCATTCAATTCACTGCAGGGATATCCGGCCTTATTTCGAGTCAGAGCATCTCGGTGTCCATTCCACTTGAGGCCACAAACTCAGGGTCCCTCAAATATACCTGTAGCTGAGAGAAGCCTCCTCTTCAGGTCCTTGTGGAAAGTTGGTATTCCTCTTGAGTCTAAGCCAGGGTATAAGCTCTCATCTCGAGTTGATTTGGGGTCCACGAAGCCCTTTCCTGGTGGTCCAGTGACCTCAGGATCCCTCTAGACTTGAGACAGTTATCTTGGGTTTTCTCTGGAGTGCCATCAAGGAAATCAAGGCTCCTTTCACGTTTGATGTGGAACACGGAATTGCTCTGCATTCAGTGCAGGGGAATCGGGCCTCAACTCGCGGCGAGGGGGAAGTCTCATGGTTTTTCTCGAGTTGCGGCCGGAACCTGGGGTATATTCTCTAGTTACTACGGGGATTGCCCTTCCAGACACGTGTTTGTTCAGCGACGTCAGGACTCCTGCCTAGGTGCGAGGGACACCTCGGGATTCTCCTCGAGTCTTGGCATGGCAATTGGGACGCGTCTCCACGTGAGGCGGGAGACCCAGGGTCCCTTTCCACGTGCCACAGGGATCCTGGGACTCCTATCCATTTTCAAGAGGAGTCAGGCATTGTCTCCTTTGGAAGCATTGATCTCCGCGGACCTCTCGAGTTTTCAAAGGATGTGAGGCCTCCGGTCGCGTTGAGGCGGAGGACTAGGTCTTTCTCTGTGGTCTCCACAGGGGATTCAGACAACCCTTCGTCTTGGGAGATGCAAGACGAGCCTGCATTCAATTCACTGCAGGGATATCCGGCCTTACTTCGAGTCAGAGCATCTCGGTGTCCATTCCACTTGAGGCCACAAATTCAGGGTCCCTCTCACATACTTGTAGCTGAGAGAAGCCTCCGCTTGAGGTTCTTGTGGAAAGTTGGTAGTCCTCTTGAGTAGAAGCCAGGTACTAAGCTCTCATCTCGAGTTGATTTGGGGTCCACGGAGCCCTTTCTTGTTGCTCCAGTGACCTTAGGATCCCTCTAGACTTGAGACAGTGATCTTGGGTTTTCTCTGGAGTGCCATCAAGGAAATCAAGGCTCCTTTCACGTTTGATGTGGAACACGGAATTGCTCTACACGCAGTGCAGGGGAATCGGGCCTCATCTCGCGGCGAGGGGGAAGTCTCATGGTTTTTCTCGAGTTGCGGCCGGAACCTGGGGTATATTCTCGAGTTACGAGGGGGGGGCCCTTCCAGACACGTTTTTGTTCAGCGACGTCGAACTCCTGCCTAGGTGCGAAGGTCACATCGGGATTCTCCTCGAGTCTTGTCATGGCAATTGGGACGCGTCTCCACGGAAGCCGGGAGACCCAGGGTCCCTTTCAACGTGCCACAGGGATCGTGGGACTCCTATCCATTTTCAAGAAGAGTCAGGCATCGTCTCCTTTGGAAGCATTGATCTCCGCAGACCTCTCGAGTTTTCAAAGGATGTGAGGCCTCCGGTCTTGATGAGGCGGAGGACTAGGTCTTTCTCTCTGGTCTCCACAGGGGATTCAGACATCCCTTCGTCTTGGGAGATGCAAGACGAGCCTGCATTCAATTCACTGCAGGGATATCCGGCCTTACTTCGAGTCAGAGCATCTCGGTGTCCATTCCACTTGAGGCCACACACTCAGGGTCCCTCTCACATACCTGTAGCTGAGAGAAGCCTCCTCTTGAGGTGCTTATGGAAAATTGGTATTCCTCTTGAGTCGAAGCCAAGGACTAAGCTCTCATCTCGAGTTGATTTGGGGTCCAAGGGGAAATTTCGTGTTGCTCCAGTGACCTCAGCATCCCTCTAGAGCTGAGACAGTGATCTTGGGTTTTCTCTGGAGTGCCTTCAAGGATATCAAGGCTCCTTTCACGTTTGATGTGGAACACGGAATTGCTCTGCACGCAGTCCAGGGGAATCGGGCCTCAACTCGCGGCGACGGGGAAATCTCATGGTTTTTCTCGAGTTGCGGACGGAACCTGGGGTATATTCTCGAGTTACGACGGGGAGGGCCCTTCCAGATACGTGTTTGTTCAGCGACATCAGGACTCCTGCCTAGGTGCGAGGGACACCTCGGGATTCTCCTCGAGTCTTGGCATGGCAATTGGGACGCGTCTCCACGTGAGGCGGGAGACCCAGGGTCCCTTTCCACGTGCCACAGTGATCCTGGGACTCCTATCCATTTTCAAGACGAGTCAGGCATCGTCTCCTTTGGAAGCATTGATCTCCGCGGACCTCTCGAGTTTTCAAAGGATGTGAGGCCCCCGGTCGCTATGAGGCGGAGAATTAGGTCTTTCTCTGTGGTCTCCACAGGGGATTCGGACATCCCTTCGTCTTGGGAGATGCAAGACGAGCCTGCATTCAATTCACTGCAGGGATATCCGGCCTTATTTCGAGTCAGAGCATCTCGGTGTCCATTCCACTTGAGGCCACAAACTCAGGGTCCCTCAAATATACCTGTAGCTGAGAGAATCCTCCTCTTCAGGTCCTTGTGGAAAGTTGGTATTCCTCTTGAGTCTAAGCCAGGGTCTAAGCTCTCATCTCGAGTTGATTTGGGGTCCACGAAGCCCTTTCCTGGTGGTCCAGTGACCTCAGGATCCCTCTAGACTTGAGACAGTGATCTTGGGTTTTCTCTGGAGTGCCATCAAGGAAATCAAGGCTCCTTTCACGTTTGATGTGGAACACGGAATTGCTCTGCATTCAGTGCAGAGGAATCGGGCCTCAACTCGCGGCGAGGGGGAAATCTCATGGTTTTTCTCGAGTTGCGGCCGGAACCTGGGGTATATTTTCGAGTTACGACGGGGAGGGCCCTTCCAGACACGTGTTTGTTCAGCGACGTCAGGACTCCTGCCTAGGTGCGAGGGACACCTCGGGATTCTCCACGAGTCTTGGCATGGCAATTTGGACGCGTCTCCACGTGAGGCGGGAGACCCAGGGTCCCTTTCCACGTGCCACAGGGATCCTGGGACTCCTATCCATTTTCAAGAGGAGTCAGGCATCGTCTCCTTTGGAAGCATTGATCTCCGCAGACCTCTCGAGTTTTCAAAGGATGTGAGGCCTCCGGTCGCGATGAGGCGGAGAAGTCGGTCTTTCTCTGAGGTCTCCACAGGGGATTCAGACATCCCTTCGTCTTGGGAGATGCAAGACGACCCTGCATTCAATTCACTGCAGGGATATCCGGACTTACTTCAAGTCAGAGCATCTCAGTGTCCATTCCACTTGAGGCCACAAACTCAGGGTCCCTCTCACACACCTGTAGCTGAGAGAATCCTCCTCTTGAGGTGCTTATGGAAAGTTGGTATTTCTCTTGAGTCGAATCCAGGGACTAAGCTCTCATCTCGAGTTGATTTGGGGTCAAAGGGGAAATTTCGTGTTGCTCCAGTGACCTCAGGATCCCTCTAGACTTGAGAGAGTGATCTTGGGTTTTCTCTGGAGTGCCATCAAGGAAATCAAGGCTCCTTTCACGTTTGATGTGGAACACGGAATTGCTCTGCATGCAGTGCAGGGGAATCGGGCCTCATCTCGCGGCGAGAGGGAAATCTCATGGTTTTTCTCGAGTTGCGGCCGGAACCTGGGGTATATTTTCGAGTTACGACGGGCAGGGCCCTTCCAGACACGTGTTTGTTCAGCGACGTCAGGACTCCTACCTAGGTGCGAGGGACACCTCGGGATTCACCTCGAGTCTTGGCATGGCAATTGGGACGCGTCTCCACGTGAGGGGGGAGAGCCAGTGTCCCTTTCCACGTGCCACAGGGATCCTGGGACTCCCATCCATTTTCAAGAGGAGTCAGGAATCGTCTCCTTTGGAAGCATTGATCTACGCGGACCTCTCTAGTTTTCAAAGGATGTGAGGCCTCCGGTCGCGTTGAGGCGGAGGACTAGGTATTTCTCTGTGGTCTCCACAGGGGATTCAGACAAGCCTTCGTCTTTGGAGATGCAAGACGAGCCTGTATTCAATTCACTGCAGGGATATCCGGCCTTACTTCGAGTCAGAGCATCTCGGTGTCCATTCCACTTGAGGCCACACACTCAGGGTCCCTCTCACATACCTGTAGCTGAGAGAAGCCTCCTCTTGAGGTGCTTATGGAAAATTGGTATTCCTCTTGAGTCGAAGCCAAGGACTAAGCTCTCATCTCGAGTTGATTTGGGGTCCAAGGGGAAATTTCGTGTTGCTCCAGTGACCTCAGCATCCCTCTAGAGCTGAGACAGTGATCTTGGGTTTTCTCTGGAGTGCCTTCAAGGATATCAAGGCTCCTTTCACGTTTGATGTGGAACACGGAATTGCTCTGCACGCAGTACAGGGGAATCGGGCCTCAACTCGCGGCGACGGGGAAATCTCATGGTTTTTCTCGAGTTGCGGACGGAACCTGGGGTATATTCTCGAGTTACGACGGGGAGGGCCCTTCCAGACACGTGTTTGTTCAGCGACGTCAGGACTCCTGCCTAGGTGCGAGGGACACCTCGGGATTCTCCTCGAGTCTTGGCATGGCAATTGGGACGCGTCTCCACGTGAGGCGGGAGACCCAGGGTCCCTTTCCACGTGCCACAGTGATCCTGGGACTCCTATCCATTTTCAAGAGGAGTCAGGCATCGTCTCCTTTGGAAGCATTGATCTCCGCGGACCTCTCGAGTTTTCAAAGGATGTGAGGCCCCCGGTCGCTATGAGGCGGAGAATTAGGTCTTTCTCTGTGGTCTCCACAGGGGATTCGGACATCCCTTCGTCTTGGGAGATGCAAGACGAGCCTGCATTCAATTCACTGCAGGGATATCCGGCCTTATTTCGAGTCAGAGCATCTCGGTGTCCATTCCACTTGAGGCCACAAACTCAGGGTCCCTCAAATATACCTGTAGCTGAGAGAAGCCTCCTCTTCAGGTCCTTGTGGAAAGTTGGTATTCCTCTTGAGTAGAAGCCAGCGTCTAAGCTCTCATCTCGAGTTGATTTGGGGTCCACGGAGCCCTTTTGTGTCGCTCCAGTGACCTCAGGATCCCTCTAGACTTGAGACAGTGATCTTGGGTTTTCTCTGGAGTGCCATCAAGGAAATCAAGGCTCCTTTCACGTTTGATGTGGAACACGGAATTGCTCTGCATTCAGTGCAGGGGAATCAGACCTCATCTCGCGGCGAGGGGGAAGTCTCATGGTTTTTCTCGAGTTGCGGCGGGAACCTGGGGTATATTCTCGAGTTACGACGGGGAGGGCCCTTCCAGACACGTGTTTGTTCAGCGACGTCAGGACTCCTGCCTAGGTGCGAGGGACACCTCGGGATTCTCCTCGAGTCTTGGCATGGCATTTGGGACGCGTCTCGACGAGAGGCGGGAGACCCAGGGTCCCTTTCCACATGCCACAGGGATCCTGGGACTCCTATCCATTGTCAACAAGAGTCAGGCATCATTTCCTTTGAAAGCATTGATCTCCGCGGAACTCTCGAGTTTTCAAAGGATGTGAGGCCTCCGGTCTCTATGAGGCGGAGGACTAGGTGTCTCTGTGGTCTCCACAGGGGATTCAGACATCCCTTCGTCTTGGGAGATGCAAGACGACCCTGCATTCAATTCACTGCAGGGATATCCAGCCTTACTTCAAGTCAGAGCATCTCGGTGTCCATTCCACTTGAGGCCACAAACTCAGGGTCCCTCTCACATACTTGTAGATGAGAGAAGCCTCCTCTTGAGGTGCTTGTGGAAAGTTGGTATTCCTCTTGAGTCGAAGCCAGGGACTAAGCTCTCCTCTCGAGTGGATTTGGGGTCCACGGAGCTGTTTCGTGTTGCTCCAGTGACCTCAGGATCCCTCTAGACTTGAGACCGTGATCTTGGGTTTTCTCTGGAGTGCCATCAAGGAAATCAAGGCTCCTTTCACGTTTGATGTGGAACACGGAATTGCTCTGCACGCAGTGCAGGGGAATCAGGCCTCATGTCGCTGTGAGGGGGAAGTCTCATGGTTTTTCTCGAGTTCCGGCCGGAACCTGGGGTATATTCTCGAGTTACGATGGGGAGGGCCCTTCCAGACACGTGTTGTTCAGCGACGTCAGGACTCCTGCCTAGGTGCGAGGGACACCTCGGGATTCTCCTCGAGTCTTGGCATGGCAATTGGGACGCGTCTCCACGTGAGGCGGGAGACCCAGGGTCCCTGTCCACGTGCCACAGGTATCCTGGTACTCCTATCCATTTTCAGGAGGAGTCAGGCATCGTCTCCTTTGGAAGCATTGATCTCCGCGGACCTCTCGAGTTTTCAAAGGATGTGAGACCTCCGGTCTCGATGAGGCGGAGAATTAGGTCTTTCTCTGTGGTCTCCACAGGGGATTCAGACATCCCTTCGTCTTGGGAGATGCAAGACGAGCCTGCATTCAATTCACTGCAGGGATATCCGGCCTTACTTCGAGTCAGAGCATCTCGGTGTGCATTCCACTTGAGGCCACTAACTCAGGGTCCCTCTCAGATACTTGTAGATGAGAGAAGCCTCCTCTTGAGGTGCTTGTGGAAAGTTGGTATTCCTCTTTAGTCAAAGCCAGGGACTAAGCTCTCATCTCGAGTTGATTTGGGGTCCGTGGAGCCCTTTCGTGTTGCTACACTGACCTCAGGATCCCTCTAGACTTGAGACAGTGATCTTGGGTTTCCTCTGGAGTGCCATCAAGGAAATCAAGGCTCCTTTCAATTTGATGTGGAATACGGAATTGCTCTGCACGCAGGGCAGGAGAATCGGGCCTCACATCGCGGCGAGGGGGAAGTCTCATGGTTTTCCTGGAGTTGCGGCCGGAACCTGGGCAATATTCTCGAGTTACGACGGGGAGGGCCCTTCCAGACACGTGTTTGTTCAGCGACGTCAGGACTCCTGCCTAGGAGCGAGGGACACGTCGGGATTCTCCTCGAGTCTTAGCATGGCAATTGGGACGCATCTCCACGTGAGGCACGAGACCCAGTGTCCCTTTCGACGAGCCACAGGGATCCTGGGACTCCTATCCATTTTCAAGAGGAGTCAGGCATCGTCTCCTTTGGAAGCATTGATCTCCGCGGACCTCTCGAATTTTCAAAGGATGTGAGGCCTCCGGTCTCGATGAGGCGGAGAACTAGGTCTTTCTCTGTGGTCTCCACATGGGATTCAGACATCCCTTCTTCTTGGGAGATGCAAGAGGAGCCTGCATTCATTTCACTGCAGGGATATCCGGCCTTACTTCGAGTCAGAGCATCTCCGTGTCCATTCCACTTGAGGCCACAATCTCAGGGTCCCTCTCACATACCTGTAGCTGAGAGAAGCCTCCTCTTGAGGTGCTTGTGGAAAGTTGGTATTCCTCTTGAGTCGAAGCCAGGGACTAAGCTCTCATCTCGAGTTGATTTGGGGTCCACGGAGCCCTTTCGTGTTGCTCCAGTGACCTCAGGATCCCTCTAGACTTGAGACAGTGATCTTGGGTTTTTTCTGGAGTGCCCTCAAGGAAATCAAGGCTCCTTTCACGTTTGATGTGGAACATGGAATTGCTCTGCACGCAGTGCAGGGGCATCGGGGCTCATCTCGCGGCGAGGGGGAAGTCTCATATTTTTTCTCGAGTTGCGGCCGAAACCTGATTCATATTCTCGAGTTACGACGGGGAGGGCCCTTCCAGACACCTGTTTGTTCAGCGACGTCAGGACTCCTGCCTAGGTGCGAGGGACACATCGGAATTCTCCTTGATTCTTGGCATGGCAATTGGTAGGCGTCTCCACGTGAGGCGGGAGACCCAGGGTCCCTTTCCACGTGCCACAGGGATCCTGGGACTCCTATCCATTTTCAAGAGGAGTCAGGCATCGTCTCCTTTGGAAGCATTATTCTGCGCGTACCTCTCGAGTTTTCAAAGGATGTGAGGCTTCCGGGCGCGATGAGGCGGAGAACTAGGTCTTTCTCTCTGGTCTCCACAGGGGATTCAGACATCCCGTCGTCTTGGGAGATGCAAGACGAGCCTGCATTCAATTCACTGCAGGGATATCCGGCCTTACTTCGAGTCAGAGCATCTCGGTGTCCATTCCACTTGAGGCCACAAACTCAGGGTCCTCTCACATACCAGTAGCTGAGAGAAGACTCCTCTTGAGGTGCTTGTGGAAAGTTGGTATTACTCTTCAGTCAAAGCCAGAGACTAAGCTCTCATCTCGAGTTGATTTGGGGTCCACGGAGCCCTTTCGTGTTGCTCCAGTGACCTCAGGATCCCTCTAGACTTGAGACAGTGATCTTGGGTTTTCTCTGGAGTGCCATCAAGGAAATCACGGCTCCTTTCACGTTTGATGTGGAACATGGAATTGCTCTGCACGCAGTGCAGGGGCATCGGGGCTCATCTCGCGGCGAGGGGGAAGTCTCATATTTTTTCTCGAGTTGCGGCCGAAACCTGATTCATATTCTCGAGTTACGACGGGGAGGGCCCTTCCAGACACCTGTTTGTTCAGCGACGTCAGGACTCCTGCCTAGGTGCGAGGGACACCTCGGAATTCTCCTTGAGTCTTGCCATGGCAATTGGTAGGCATCTCCACGTGAGGCGGGAGACCCAGGGTCCCTTTCCACGTGCCTCAGGGATCCTGGGACTCGTATCCATTTTCAAGAGGAGTCAGGCATCGTCTCCTTTGGAAGCATTGATCTCCGCGGACCTCTCGAGTTTTCAAAGGATGTGAGGCCTCCGGTCGCGTTGAGGCGGAGGATTGGTCTTTCTCTGTGGTCTCCACAGGGGATTCAGACATCCCTTCGTCTTGGGAGAAGCAAGACGAGCCTGCATTCAATTCACTGCAGGGATATCCGGTCTTACTTTGAGTCAGAGCATCTCGGTGTCCATTACACTTGAGGCCACAAATTCAGGGTCCCTCTCACATACCTGTAGCTGAGAGAAGCCTCCTCTTGAGGTGCTTGTGGAAAGTTGGTATTCCTCTTGAGTCGAAGCCAGGGACTAAGCTCTCATCTCGAGTTGATTTGGGGTCCACGGAGCCCTTTCGTGTTGCTCCAGTGACCTCAGGATCCCTCTAGATTTGAGACAGTGATCTTGGATTTTCTCTGGAGTGCCATCAAGGAAATCAATGCTCCTTTCAAGTTTGATGTGGAACACGGAATTGCTCTGCAGCAGTCAGCGGAATCGGGCCTCATCTGGCGGCAAGGGGGATGTCTCATTGTTTCTCTCAAGTTGCGAGAGGAACCTGGGGTATATTCTCGAGTTACTACCGGGAGGGCCCTTCCAGACACGTGTTTGTTCAGCGACGTCAGGACTCCTGCCTAGGTGCGAGGGACACCTCGGGATTCTCCTCGAGTCTTGGCATGGCAATTGGGACGCGTCTCGACGTGAGGCGGGAGACCCAGGGTCCCTTTCCACATGCCACAGGGATCCTGGGACTCCTATCCATTGTCAACAAGAGTCAGGCATCATTTCCTTTGAAAGCATTGATCTCCGTGGACCTCTCGAGTTTTCAAAGGATGTGAGGCCTCCGGTCTCTATGAGGCGGAGGACTAGGTGTCTCTGTGGTCTCCACAGGGGATTCAGACATCCCTTCGTCTTGGGAGATGCAAGACGACCCTGCATTCAATTCACTGCAGGGATATCCAGCCTTACTTCGAGTCAGAGCATCTCGGTGTCCATTCCACTTGAGGCCACAAACTCATGGTCCCTCTCACATACCTGTAGCTGAGAGAAGCCTCCTCTTGAGGTGCTTGTGGAAAGTTGGTATTCCTCTTGAGTCGAAGCCAGGGACTAAGCTCTCATCTCGAGTTGATTTGGGGTCGACGGAGCCCTTTCGTGTTGCTCCAGTGACCTCATTATCCCACTAAACTTGAGACAGTGATCTTGGGTTTTCTCTGGAGTGTCATCAAGAAAATCAAGGCTCCTTTTACGTTTGATGTGGAACTCGGAATTGCTCTGGACGCAGTGCAGGGGAATCGGGCCTCATCTCTCTGCGAGAGGGAAGTCTCATGGTTTTTCTTGAGTTGCGGCCAGAACATGGGGTATATTCTCGAGTTACGACGGGGAGGGCCCTTTCAGACACCTGTTTGTTCAACGACATAAGGACTACTGCCTAGGTGCGAGGGACACCTCGGGATTCTCCTCGAGTCTTGGCATGGCAATTGGGACGCGTCTCCACGTGAGGCGGGAGACCCAGGGTCCCTTTCCACGTGCCACATGGATGCTGGGACTCCTATCCATTTTCAAGAGGAGTCAGGCATCGTATCCTTTGGAAGCATTGATCTCCGCAGACCTCTCGAGTTTTCAAAGGATGTGAGGCCTCCGGTCGCGTTGAGGCGGAGGACTAGGTCTTTCTCTGTGGTCTCCACAGAGGATTCAGACATCCCTTCGTCTTGGGAGATGCAAGACGAGCCTGCATTCAATTCACTGCAGGGATATCCGGCCTTACTTCGAGTCAGAGCATCTCGGTGTCCATTCCACTTGAGGCCACAAACTCAGGGTCCCTCTCAAATACCTGTTGTTGAGAGAAGCCTCCACTTGAGGTGCTTGTGGAAAGTTGGTATTCCTCTTGAGTCGATGCCAGGGACTAAGCTCTCATCTCGAGTTGATTTGGGGTCCACGGAGCTCTTTCGTGTTGCTCCAGTGACCTCAGGATCCTTCTAGACTTGAGACAGTGATCTTGGGTTTTCTCTGGAGTGCCAACAAGGAAATCAAGGCTCCTTTCACGTTTGATTTGGAACACGGAATTGCTCTGCACGCAATGCAGGTGAATCGGGCCTCATCTCGCCGCGAGGGGGAAGTCTCATGGTTTTTCTCGAGTTGCGGCGGGAACCTGGGGTATATTCTCGAGTTACGACGGGGCGGGCCCTTCCAGACACGTGTTTGTTCAGCGATGTCAGGACTCGTGCCCAGGTGCGAGGGACACGTCGGGATTCTCCTCGAGTCTTGGCATGGCAATTGGGACGCGTCTCCACGTGAGGCGGGAGACCCAGGGTCCCTTCCACATGCCACAGGGATCCTGAGACTCCTATCCATTTTCAAGAGGAGTCAGGCATCGTCTCCTTTGGAAGCATTGATCTCCGCAGACCTCTCGAGTTTTCAAAGGATGTGAGGTCTCCGGTCGCGATGAGGCCGAGGAGTAGGTCTTTCTCTGTGGTCTCCACAGGGGATTCAGACATCCCTTCGTTTTGGGAGATGCAAGACGAGCCTGCATTCAATTCACTGCAGGCATATCCGGTCTTATTTCGAGTCAGAGCATCTCGGTGTCCATTCCACTTGAGGCCACAAACTCAGGGTCCCTCTCACATACCTGTAGCTGAGAGAAGCCTCCTCTTGAGGTGCTTGTGGAAAGTTGGTCTTCCTCTTGAGTCGAAGCCAGGGACTAAGCTCTCATCTCGAGTTGATTTGGGGTCCACGGAGACCTTTCGTGTTGTTCCAGTCACCTCAGGATCCCTCTAGACTTGAGAAAGTGATCTTGGGTTTTCTCTGGAGTGCCATCAAGGAAATCAAGGCTCCTTTCACGATTGATGTGGAACACGGAATTTCTCTGCACGCAGTGCGGGGGAATCGGGCCTCATCTCGCGGCGAGGGGGAAGTCTCATGGTTTTTCTTGAGTTGCGGCCGGAACCTGGGGTATATTCTCGAGTTACGACGGGGAGGGCCCTTCCAGACACGTGTTTGTTCAGCGACGTCGGACTCCTGCCTCGGTGCGAGGGACACCTTGGGATTCTCCTCGAGTCTTGGCATGGCAATTGTGACGCGTCTCCACGTGAGGCGGGAGACCCAGGGTTCCTTTCCACGTGCCACAGGGATCCTGGGACTCCTATCCATTTTCAAGAGGAGTCAGGCATCGTCTCCTTTGGAAGCATTGATCTCCTTGGACCTCTCGAGTTTTCAAAGGATGTGAGGCCTCCGGTCGCGATGAGGCGGAGGACTAGGTCTTTCTCTTTGGTCTCCACAGGGGATTCAGACATCCCTTCTTCTTCGGAGATGCATGACGAGCCTGCCGTTAATTCACTGCAGGGATATCCGGCCTTACTTCGAGTCAGAGCATCTTGGTGTCCATTCCACTTGAGGCCACAAACTCAGGGTCCCTCTCACATACCTGTAGCAGAGAGAAGCCTCCTCTTGAGGTGCTTGTGGAAAGTTGGTATTCCTCTTGAGTCGAAGCCAGGGACTAAGCTCCCATCTCGAGATGATTTGGGGTCCACGGAGCCCTTTCGTATTGCTACAGTGACCTCAGGATCCCTCTAGACGTGAGACAGTGATCTTGGGTTTTCTCTGGAGTGCCTTCAAAAAAATCAAGGATCTTTTCAAATTTGATGTGGAACACGGAACTGCTCTGCACGCAGTGCAGGGGAATCGGCCCTCATTTCGTGGGCGAGGGGGAAGTCTCATGGTTTTTCTCGAATTGCGGCCGAAACCTGGGGTATATTCTCCAGTTACGACGGGGAGGGCCCTTCCAGACACGTGTTTGTTCAGCGACGTCAGGTCTCCTGCCTAGGTGCGAGGGACACCTCGGGATTCTCCTCGAGTCTTGGCATGGCAATTGGGACGTGTCTCCACGTGAGTCGGGAGACCCAGGGTCCCTTTCCACGTGGCACAGTGATCCTGGGACTCCTATCCATTTTCAAGAGGAGTACGGCATCGTCTCCTTTGGAAGCATTGATCTCCGGGGACCTCTCGAGTTTTCAAAGGATGTGAGGCCTCCGGTCTTGATGAGGTGGAGGACTAGGTCTTTCTCTGTAGTCTCCACAGGGGATTCAGACATCCCTTCGTCTTGGGAGATGCAAGACGAGCCTGCATTCAATTCACTGCAGGGATATCTGGCCTTACTTCGAGTCAGAGCATCTCCGTGTCCATTCCACTTGAGGCCACAAACTCAGGGTCCCTCTCACATACCTGTAGCTGAGAGAAGCCTCCTCTTGAGGTGCTTGTGAAAAGTTGGTATTCCTCTTGAGTCGAAGCCAGGGACTAAGCTCTCATCTCGAGTTTATTTGGGGTCCACGGAGCCGTTTCGTGTTGCTCCAGTGACCTCAGGATCCCTCTAGACTTGAGACAGTGATCTTGGGTTTTCTCTGGAGTGCCATCAAGGAAATCAAGGCTACTTTCACGTTTGATGTGGAACACGGAATTGCTCTGCACGCTTTGCTGGGGAATCGGGCCTCATCTCGCGGCGAGGGGGAAGTCTCATGGTTTTACTCGAGTTGCGGCCGGAACCTGGGGTATATTCTCGAGTTACGACGGGCAGGGCCCTTCCAGACACGTGTTTGTTCAGCGACATCAGGACTCCTGCCTAGGTGCGAAGGACACCTCGGGATTCTCCTCGAGTCTTGGCATGGCAATTGGGACGCGTCTCCACGTGAGGCGGGAGACCCAGGGTCCCTTTCCACGTGCCACAGGGATCCTGGGACTCCTATCCATTTTCAAAAGGAGTCAGGCATCGTCTCCTTTGGAAGCATTGATCTCCGCGGACCTCTCGAGTTTTCAAAGGATATGAGGCTTCCGGTCGCATTAAGGCGGAGGACTAGGTCTTTCTCTGTGGTCTCCACAGGGGATTCAGACAATCCTTCGTCTTTGGAGATGCAAGACGAGCCTGCATTCAATTCACTGCAGGGATATCCGGCCTTACTTCGAGTCAGAGCATCTCGGTGTCCATTCCACTTGAGGCCACAAACTCAGGGTCCCTCTCACATACCTGTAGCTGAGAGATGCCTCGTCTTGAGGTGCTTATGAAAAGTGGGTATTCCTCTTGAGTCGAAGCCAGGGTCTAAGCTCTCATCTCGAGTTGATCTGGGGTCCACGGAGCCCTTTCGTGTTGCTCCAGTGACCTCAGGATCCCTCTAGACTTGAGACAGTGATCTTGGGTTTTCTCTGGAGTGCCATCAAGGAAATCAAGGCTCCTTTCACGTTTGAGGTGGAACACGGAATTGCTCTGCACGTAGTGCAGGGGAATCGGGCCTCATCTCGCGGCGAGGGGGAAGTCTCATGGTTTTTCTCGAGTTGCGGCCGGAACCTGGGGTATATTCTCGAGTTACGACGGGGAGGGCCCTTCCAGACACGTGTTTGTTCAGCGACGTCAGGAGTCCTGACTAGGGGCGAGGGACACCTCGGGATTCTCCTCGAGTCTTGGCATGGCAATTGGGACGCGTCTCCAAGTGAGGGGGGAGACCCAGGGTCCCTTTCTACGTGCCACAGGGATCCTGGGACTCCTATCCATTTTCAAGAGGAGTCAGGCATCGTCTCCTTTGGAAGCATTGATCTCCACGGACCTCTCGAGTTTTCAAAGGATGTGAGGCCTCCGGTCGCGATGACGCGGAGGACTAGGTCTTTCTCTGTGGCCTCCACAGTCGATTCAGACATCCCTTCGTCTTGGGAGATGCAAGACGAGCCTGCATTCAATTCACTGCAGGGATATCCGGCCTTACTTCGAGTCAGAGCATCTCGGTGTTCATTCCACTTGCGGGCACAAACTCAGGGTCCCTCTCACTTACCTGTAGCTTAGAGAAGCCTCCTCTTGAGGTGCTTGTGGAAAGTTGATATTCCTCTTGATTTGACGCCAGGGACTAAGCTCTCATCTCGAGTAGATTTGGGGTAAACGGAGCCCTTTCGTGTTGCTCCAGTGACCTCAGGATCCCTCTAGACTTGATACAGTGATCTTGGGTTTTCTCTGTAGTGCCATCAAGGAAAGCAAGGCTCCTTTCACGTTTGATGTGGACCACGGAATTGCTCTGCATGCAGTGCAGGGGAATCGGACCTCATCTCGCGGCGAGGGGGAAATCTCATGGTTTTTCTCGAGTTGCGGCCGGAACCTGGGGTATATTCTCGAGTTACGACGGGGAGGGACCTTCCAGACACGTGTTTGTTCAGCGACGTCAGGTCTCCTGCCTAGGTGCGAGGGACACCTCGGGATTCTCCTCGAGTCTTGGCATGGCAATTGGGACGCGTCTCCACGTGAGGCGGGAGAGCCAGTGTCCCTTTCCACGTGCCACAGGGATTCTGGTACTCCTATCCATTTTCAAGAGGAGTCAGGCATCGTCTCCTTTGGAAGCATTGATCTCCGCGGACCTCTTGGGTTTTCAAAGGATGTGAGGCCTCCGGTCGCGTTGAGGCGGAGGACTAGGTCTTACTCTGTGGTCTCCACAGGGGATTCAGACAACCCTTCGTCTTGGGAGATGCAAGACGAGCCTGCATTCAATTCATGCAGGGATATCCAGCCTTACTTCGAGTCAGAGCATCTCGGTGTCCATTCCACTTGAGGCCACAAACTCAGGGTCCCTCTCACATACCTGTAGCTGAGAGAAGCCTCGTCTTGAGGTGCTTGTGAAAAGTGGGTATTCCTCTTGAGTCTAAGCCAGGGTCTAAGCTCTCATCTCGAGTTGATTTGTGGTCAACGAAGCGCTTTCCTGTTGGTCCAGTGACTTCAGGATCCCTCTAGACTAGAGACAGTGATCTTGGGTTTTCTCTGGAGTGCCATCAAGGAAATCAAGGCTCCTTTCACGTTTGATGTGGAACACGGAATTGCTCTGCATTCAGTGCAGTGGAATCGGGCCTCAACTCGCGGCGAGGGGGAAATCTCATGGTTTTTCTCGAGTTGCGGCCAGAACCTGGGGTATATTCTCGAGTTAGGACAGGGAGGGCCCTTCCAGACACGTGTTTGTTCAGCGACATCAGGACTCCTGCCTAGGTGCGAGGGACACCTCGGGATTCTCCTCGAGTCTTCGCATGGTAATTTGGACGCGTCTCCACGTGACGCGGGAGACCCAGGGTCCCTTTCCACGTGCCACAGGGATCCTGGGACTCCTATCCATTTTCAAGAGGAGTGAGGCATCGTCTCCTTTGGAAGCATTGATCTCTGCGGACCTCTTGAGGTTTCAAAGGATGTGAGGCCTCCGGTCGCGATGAGGCGGAGAACTAGGTCTTTCTCTGTGGTCTCCACAGAGGATTCAGACATCCCTTCGTCTTGGGAGATGCAAGACGAGCCTGCATTCAATTCACTGCAGGGATATCCGGCCTTACTTCGAGTCAGAGCATCTCGGTGTCCATTCCACTTGAGGCCACAAACTCAGGGTCCCTCTCACTTACCTGTAGCTGAGAGAAGTCTCCTCTTGAGCTGCTTGTGAAAAGTTGGTATTCCTCTTGAGTCGAAGCCAGGGACTAAGCTCTCATCTCGAGTTGATTTGGGGTCCACGGAGCCCTTTCGTGTTGCTCCAGTGACCTCAGGATCCCTCTAGACTTGAGACAGTGATCTTGGGTTTTCTCTGGAGTGCCATCAAGGAAATCAAGGCTCCTTTCACGTTTGATGTGGAACACGGAATTGCTCTGCACGCAGTGCAGGGGAATCAGGCCTCATCTCGCGGCGAGGGGGAAGTCTCATGGTTTTTCTCGAGTTGCGGCTGGAACCTGGGGTATATTCTCGAGTTACGACGGGGAGGGCCCTTCCAGACACGTGTTTGTTCAGCGACGTCAGGACTCCTGCCTAGGTGCGAGGGACACCTCGGGATTCTCCTCGAGTCTTGGCATGGCAATTTTGACGCGTCTCCACGTGAGGCCGGAGACCCAGTGTCCCTTTCCACGTGCCACAGGGATCCTGGGACTCCTATCCATTTTCAAGAGGAGTCAGGCATCGTCTCCTTTGGAAGCATTGATCTCCGCGGACCTCTCGAGTTTTCAAAGGATGTGAGGCCGCCGGTCGCTATGAGGAAGAGAATTAGGTCTTTCTCTGTGGTCTCCACAGGGGATTCAGACATCCCTTCGTCTTGGGAGATGCAAGACGAGCCTGCATTCAATTCACTGCAGGGATATCCGGCCTTATTTCGAGTCAGAGCATCTCGGTGTCCATTCCACTTGAGGCCACAAACTCAGGGTCCCTCAAATATACCTGTAGCTGAGAGAAGCCTCCTCTTCAGGTCCTTGTGGAAAGTTGGTATTCCTCTTGAGTCTAAGCCAGGGTCTAAGCTCTCATCTCGAGTTGATTTGGGGTCCACGAAGCCCTTTTCTGGTGGTCCAGTGACCTCAGGATCCCTCTAGACTTGAGACAGTGATCTTGGGTTTTCTCTGGAGTGCCATCAAGGAAATCAAGGCTCCTTTCACGTTTGATGTGGAACACGGAATTGCTCTGCATTCAGTGCAGGGGAATCGGGCCTCAACTCGCGGCGAGGGGGAAGTCTCATGGTTTTTCTCGAGTTGCGGCCGGAACCTGGGGTATATTCTCTAGTTACTACGGGGATTGCCCTTCCAGACACGTGTTTGTTCAGCGACGTCAGGACTCCTGCCTAGGTGCGAGGGACACCTCGGGATTCTCCTCGAGTCTTGGCATGGCAATTGGGACGCGTCTCCACGTGAGGCGGGAGACCCAGGGTCCCTTTCCACGTGCCACAGGGATCCTGGGACTCCTATCCATTTTCAAGAGGAGTCAGGCATTGTCTCCTTTGGAAGCATTGATCTCCGCGGACCTCTCGAGTTTTCAAAGGATGTGAGGCCTCCGGTCGCGTTGAGGCGGAGGACTAGGTCTTTCTCTGTGGTCTCCACAGGGGATTCAGACAACCCTTCGTCTTGGGAGATGCAAGACGAGCCTGCATTCAATTCACTGCAGGGATATCCGGCCTTACTTCGAGTCAGAGCATCTCGGTGTCCATTCCACTTGAGGCCACAAATTCAGGGTCCCTCTCACATACTTGTAGCTGAGAGAAGCCTCCGCTTGAGGTGCTTGTGGAAAGTTGGTAGTCCTCTTGAGTAGAAGCCAGGTACTAAGCTCTCATCTCGAGTTGATTTGGGGTCCACGGAGCCCTTTCTTGTTACTCCAGTGACCTTAGGATCCCTCTAGACTTGAGACAGTGATCTTGGGTTTTCTCTGGAGTGCCATCAAGGAAATCAAGGCTCCTTTCACGTTTGATGTGGAACACGGAATTGCTCTACACGCAGTGCAGGGGAATCGGGCCTCATCTCGCGGCGAGGGGGAAGTCTCATGGTTTTTCTCGAGTTGCGGCCGGAACCTGGGGTATATTCTCGAGTTACGACGGGGAGGGCCCTTCCAGACACGTTTTTGTTCAGCGACGTCGAACTCCTGCCTAGGTGCGAAGGTCACATCGGGATTCTCCTCGAGTCTTGTCATGGCAATTGGGACGCGTCTCCACGGGAGCCGGGAGACCCAGGGTCCCTTTCAACGTGCCACAGGGATCGTGGGACTCCTATCCATTTTCAAGACGAGTCAGGCATCGTCTCCTTTGGAAGCATTGATCTCCGCGGACCTCTCGAGTTTTCAAAGGATGTGAGGCCCCCGGTCGCTATGAGGCGGAGAATTAGGTCTTTCTCTGTGGTCTCCACAGGGGATTCGGACATCCCTTCGTCTTGGGAGATGCAAGACGAGCCTGCATTCAATTCACTGCAGGGATATCCGGCCTTATTTCGAGTCAGAGCATCTCGGTGTCCATTCCACTTGAGGCCACAAACTCAGGGTCCCTCAAATATACCTGTAGCTGAGAGAAGCCTCCTCTTCAGGTCCTTGTGGAAAGTTGGTATTCCTCTTGAGTCTAAGCCAGGGTCTAAGCTCTCATCTCGAGTTGATTTGGGGTCCACGAAGCCCTTTCCTGGTGGTCCAGTGACCTCAGGATCCCTCTAGACTTGAGACAGTGATCTTGGGTTTTCTCTGGAGTGCCATCAAGGAAATCAAGGCTCCTTTCACGTTTGATGTGGAACACGGAATTGCTCTGCATTCAGTGCAGAGGAATCGGGCCTCAACTCGCGGCGAGGGGGAAATCTCATGGTTTTTCTCGAGTTGCGGCCGGAACCTGGGGTATATTTTCGAGTTACGACGGGGAGGGCCCTTCCAGACACGTGTTTGTTCAGCGACGTCAGGACTCCTGCCTAGGTGCGAGGGACACCTCGGGATTCTCCACGAGTCTTGGCATGGCAATTTGGACGCGTCTCCACGTGAGGCGGGAGACCCAGGGTCCCTTTCCACGTGCCACAGGGATCCTGGGACTCCTATCCATTTTCAAGAGGAGTCAGGCATCGTCTCCTTTGGAAGCATTGATCTCCGCAGACCTCTCGAGTTTTCAAAGGATGTGAGGCCTCCGGTCGCGATGAGGCGGAGAAGTCGGTCTTTCTCTGAGGTCTCCACAGGGGATTCAGACATCCCTTCGTCTTGGGAGATGCAAGACGACCCTGCATTCAATTCACTGCAGGGATATCCGGACTTACTTCGAGTCAGAGCATCTCAGTGTCCATTCCACTTGAGGCCACAAACTAAGGTCCCTCTCACACACCTGTAGCTGAGAGAATTATCCTCTTGAGGTGCTTATGGAAAGTTGGTATTTCTCTTGAGTCGAATCCAGGGACTAAGCTCTCATCTCGAGTTGATTTGGGGTCAAAGGGGAAATTTCGTGTTGCTCCAGTGACCTCAGGATCCCTCTAGACTTGAGAGAGTGATCTTGGGTTTTCTCTGGAGTGCCATCAAGGAAATCAAGGCTCCTTTCACGTTTGATGTGGAACACGGAATTGCTCTGCATGCAGTGCAGGGGAATCGGGCCTCATCTCGCGGCGAGAGGGAAATCTCATGGTTTTTCTCGAGTTGCGGCCGGAACCTGGGGTATATTTTCGAGTTACGACGGGCAGGGCCCTTCCAGACACGTGTTTGTTCAGCGACGTCAGGACTCCTACCTAGGTGCGAGGGACACCTCGGGATTCACCTCGAGTCTTGGCATGGCAATTGGGACGCGTCTCCACGTGAGGGCGGAGAGCCAGTGTCCCTTTCCACGTGCCACAGGGATCCTGGGACTCCCATCCATTTTCAAGAGGAGTCAGGAATCGTCTCCTTTGGAAGCATTGATCTACGCGGACCTCTCTAGTTTTCAAAGGATGTGAGGCCTCCGGTCGCGTTGAGGCGGAGGACTAGGTATTTCTCTGTGGTCTCCACAGGGGTTCAGACAACCCTTCGTCTTGGGAGATGCAAGACGAGCCTGTATTCAATTCACTGCAGGGATATCCGGCCTTACTTCGAGTCAGAGCATCTCGGTGTCCATTCCACTTGAGGCCACACACTCAGGGTCCCTCTCACATACCTGTAGCTGAGAGAAGCCTCCTCTTGAGGTGCTTATGGAAAATTGGTATTCCTCTTGAGTCGAAGCCAAGGACTAAGCTCTCATCTCGAGTTGATTTGGGGTCCAAGGGGAAATTTCGTGTTGCTCCAGTGACCTCAGCATCCCTCTAGAGCTGAGACAGTGATCTTGGGTTTTCTCTGGAGTGCCTTCAAGGATATCAAGGCTCCTTTCACGTTTGATGTGGAACACGGAATTGCTCTGCACGTAGTCCAGGGGAATCGGGCCTCAACTCGCGGCGACGGGGAAATCTCATGGTTTTTCTCGAGTTGCGGACGGAACCTGGGGTATATTCTCGAGTTACGACGGGGAGGGCCCTTCCAGACACGTGTTTGTTCAGCGACGTCAGGACTCCTGCCTAGGTGCGAGGGACACCTCGGGATTCTCCTCGAGTCTTGGCATGGCAATTGGGACGTGTCTCCACGTGAGGCGGGAGACCCAGGGTCCCTTTCCACGTGCCACAGTGATCCTGGGACTCCTATCCATTTTCAAGAGGAGTCAGGCATCGTCTCCTTTGGAAGCATTGATCTCCGCGGACCTCTCGAGTTTTCAAAGGATGTGAGGCCCCCGGTCGCTATGAGGCGGAGAATTAGGTCTTTCTCTGTGGTCTCCACAGGGGATTCGGACATTCCTTCGTCTTGGGAGATGCAAGACGAGCCTGCATTCAATTCACTGCAGGGATATCCGGCCTTATTTCGAGTCAGAGCATCTCGGTGTCCATTCCACTTGAGGCCACAAACTCAGGGTCCCTCAAATATACCTGTAGCTGAGAGAAGCCTCCTCTTCAGGTCCTTGTGGAAAGTTGGTATTCCTCTTGAGTAGAAGCCAGCGTCTAAGCTCTCATCTCGAGTTGATTTGGGGTCCACGGTGCCCTTTTGTGTCGCTCCAGTGACCTCAGGATCCCTCTAGACTTGAGACAGTGATCTTGGGTTTTCTCTGGAGTGCCATCAAGGAAATCAAGGCTCCTTTCACGTTTGATGTGGAACACGGAATTGCTCTGCATTCAGTGCAGGGGAATCAGACCTCATCTCGCGGCGAGGGGGAAGTCTCATGGTTTTTCTCGAGTTGCGGTTGGAACCTGGGGTATATTCTCGAGTTACGACGGGGAGGGCCCTTCCAGACACGTGTTTGTTCAGCGACGTCAGGACTCCTGCCTAGGTGCGAGGGACACCTCGGGATTCTCCTCGAGTCTTGGCATGGCATTTGGGACGCGTCTCGACGAGAGGCGGGAGACCCAGGGTCCCTTTCCACATGCCACAGGGATCCTGGGACTCCTATCCATTGTCAACAAGAGTCAGGCATCATTTCCTTTGAAAGCATTGATCTCCGCGGACCTCTCGAGTTTTCAAAGGATGTGAGGCCTCCGGTCTCTATGAGGCGGAGGACTAGGTGTCTCTGTGGTCTCCACAGGGGATTCAGACATCCCTTCGTCTTGGGAGATGCAAGACGACCCTGCATTCAATTCACTGCAGGGATATCCAGCCTTACTTCGAGTCAGAGCATCTCGGTGTCCATTCCACTTGAGGCCACAAACTCAGGGTCCCTCTCACATACTTGTAGATGAGAGAAGCCTCCTCTTGAGGTGCTTGTGGAAAGTTGGTATTCCTCTTGAGTCGAAGCCAGGGACTAAGCTCTCCTCTCGAGTGGATTTGGGGTCCACGGAGCTGTTTCGTGTTGCTCCAGTGACCTCAGGATCCCTCTAGACTTGAGACCGTGATCTTGGGTTTTCTCTGGAGTGCCATCAAGGAAATCAAGGCTCCTTTCACGTTTGATGTGGAACACGGAATTGCTCTGCACGCAGTGCAGGGGAATCAGGCCTCATGTCACTGTGAGGGGGAAGTCTCATGGTTTTTCTCGAGTTCCGGCCGGAACCTGGGGTATATTCTCGAGTTACGATGGGGAGGGCCCTTCCAGACACGTGTTGTTCAGCGACGTCAGGACTCCTGCCTAGGTGCGAGGGACACCTCGGGATTCTCCTCGAGTCTTGGCATGGCAATTGGGACGCGTCTCCACGTGAGGCGGGAGACCCAGGGTCCCTGTCCACGTGCCACAGGTATCCTGGTACTCCTATCCATTTTCAGGAGGAGTCAGGCATCGTCTCCTTTGGAAGCATTGATCTCCGCGGACCTCTCGAGTTTTCAAAGGATGTGAGACCTCCGGTCTCGATGAGGCGGAGAATTAGGTCTTTCTCTGTGGTCTCCACAGGGGATTCAGACATCCCTTCGTCTTGGGAGATGCAAGACGAGCCTGCATTCAATTCACTGCAGGGATATCCGGCCTTACTTCGAGTCAGAGCATCTCGGTGTGCATTCCACTTGAGGCCACTAACTCAGGGTCCCTCTCAGATACTTGTAGATGAGAGAAGCCTCCTCTTGAGGTGCTTGTGGAAAGTTGGTATTCCTCTTGAGTCAAAGCCAGGGACTAAGCTCTCATCTCGAGTTGATTTGGGGTCCGTGGAGCCCTTTCTTGTTGCTACACTGACCTCAGGATCCCTCTAGACTTGAGAGAGTGATCTTGGGTTTCCTCTGGAGTGCCATCAAGGAAATCAAGGCTCCTTTCAATTTGATGTGGAATACGGAATTGCTCTGCACGCAGGGCAGGAGAATCGGGCCTCCCATCGCGGCGAGGGGGAAGTCTCATGGTTTTCCTGGAGTTGCGGCCGGAACCTGGGCAATATTCTCGAGTTACGACGGGGAGGGCCCTTCCAGACACGTGTTTGTTCAGCGACGTCAGGACTCCTGCCTAGGAGCGAGGGACACGTCGGGATTCTCCTCGAGTCTTGGCATGGCAATTGGGACGCATCTCCACGTGAGGCACGAGACCCAGTGTCCCTTTCGACGAGCCACAGGGATCCTGGGACTCCTATCCATTTTCAAGAGGAGTCAGGCATCGTCTCCTTTGGAAGCATTGATCTCCGCGGACCTCTCGAATTTTCAAAGGATGTGAGGCCTCCGGTCTCGATGAGGCGGAGAACTAGGTCTTTCTCTGTGGTCTCCACATGGGATTCATACATCCCTTCTTCTTGGGAGATGCAAGAGGAGCCTGCATTCATTTCACTGCAGGGATATCCGGCCTTACTTCGAGTCAGAGCATCTCGGTGTCCATTCCACTTGAGGCCACAATCTCAGGGTCCCTCTCACATACCTGTAGCTGAGAGAAGCCTCCTCTTGAGGTGCTTGTGGAAAGTTGGTATTCCTCTTGAGTCGAAGCCAGGGACTAAGCTCTCATCTCGAGTTGATTTGGGGTCGACGGAGCCCTTTCGTGTTGCTCCAGTGACCTCAGGATCCCTCTAGACTTGAGACAGTGATCTTGGGTTTTTTCTGGAGTGCCCTCAAGGAAATCAAGGCTCCTTTCACGTTTGATGTGGAACATGGAATTGCTCTGCACGCAGTGCAGGGGCATCGGGGCTCATCTCGCGGCGAGGGGGAAGTCTCATATTTTTTCTCGAGTTGCGGCCGAAACCTGATTCATATTCTCGAGTTACGACGGGGAGGGCCCTTCCAGACACCTGTTTGTTCAGCGACGTCAGGACTCCTGCCTAGGTGCGAGGGACACATCGGAATTCTCCTTGATTCTTGGCATGGCAATTGGTAGGCGTCTCCACGTGAGGCGGGAGACCCAGGGTCCCTTTCCACGTGCCACAGGGATCCTGGGACTCCTATCCATTTTCAAGAGGAGTCAGGCATCGTCTCCTTTGGAAGCATTATTCTGCGCGTACCTCTCGAGTTTTCAAAGGATGTGAGGCCTCCGGGCGCGATGAGGCGGAGAACTAGGTCTTTCTCTGTGGTCTCCACAGGGGATTCAGACATCCCGTCGTCTTGGGAGATGCAAGACGAGCCTGCATTCAATTCACTGCAGGGATATCCGGCCTTACTTCGAGTCAGAGCATCTCGGTGTCCATTCCACTTGAGGCCACAAACTCAGGGTCCTCTCACATACCAGTAGCTGAGAGAAGACTCCTCTTGAGGTGCTTGTGGAAAGTTGGTATTACTCTTCAGTCAAAGCCAGAGACTAAGCTCTCATCTCGAGTTGATTTGGGGTCCACGGAGCCCTTTCGTGTTGCTCCAGTGACCTCAGGATCCCTCTAGACTTGAGACAGTGATCTTGGGTTTTCTCTGGAGTGCCATCAAGGAAATCAAGGCTCCTTTCACGTTTCATGTGGAAGACAGAATTGCTCTGCACGCAGTGCAGGGGAATCGGGCCTCATCTCGCGGCGAGGGGGAAGTCTCATATTTTTTCGCGAGTTGCGGCCGAAACCTGATTCATATTCTCGAGTTACGACGGGGAGGGCCCTTCCAGACACCTGTTTGTTCAGCGACGTCAGGACTCCTGCCTAGGTGCGAGGGACACCTCGGAATTCTCCTTGAGTCTTGCCATGGCAATTGGTAGGCATCTCCACGTGAGGCGGGAGACCCAGGGTCCCTTTCCACGTGCCTCAGGGATCCTGGGACTCGTATCCATTTTCAAGAGGAGTCAGGCATCGTCTCCTTTGGAAGCATTGATCTCCGCGTACCTCTCGAGTTTTCAAAGGATGTGAGGCCTCCGGTCGCGTTGAGGCGGAGTATTGGTCTTTCTCTGTGGTCTCCACAGGGGATTCAGACATCCCTTCGTCTTGGGAGAAGCAAGACGAGCCTGCATTCAATTCACTGCAGGGATATCCGGTCTTACTTTGAGTCAGAGCATCTCGGTGTCCATTACACTTGAGGCCACAAATTCAGGGTCCCTCTCACATACCTGTAGCTGAGAGAAGCCTCCTCTTGAGGTGCTTGTGGAGAGTTGGTATTCCTCTTGAGTCGAAGCCAGGGACTAAGCTCTCATCTCGAGTTGATTTGGGGTCCACGGAGCCCTTTCGTGTTGCTCCAGTGACCTCAGGATCCCTCTAGCTTTGAGACAGTGATCTTGGATTTTCTCTGGAGTGCCATCAAGGAAATCAAGGCTCCTTTCAAGTTTGATGTGGAACACGGAATTGCTCTGCAGCAGTCAGCGGAATCGGGCCTCATCTGGCGGCAAGGGGGATGTCTCATTGTTTCTCTCAAGTTGCGAGAGGAACCTGGGGTATATTCTCGAGTTACTACCGGGAGGGCCCTTCCAGACACGTGTTTGTTCAGCGACGTCAGGACTCCTGCCTAGGTGCGAGGGACACCTCGGGATTCTCCTCGAGTCTTGGCATGGCAATTGGGACGCGTCTTGACGAGAGGCGGGAGACCCAGTGTCCCTTTCCACATGCCACAGGGATCCTGGGACTCCTATCCATTGTCAACAAGAGTCAGGCATCATTTCCTTTGAAAGCATTGATCTCCGCGGACCTCTCGAGTTTTCAAAGGATGTGAGGCCTCCGGTCTCTATGAGGCGGAGGACTAGGTGTCTCTGTGGTCTCCACAGGGGATTCAGACATCCCTTCGTCTTGGGAGATGCAAGACGACCCTGCATTCAATTCACTGCAGGGATATCCAGCCTTACTTCGAGTCAGAGCATCTCGGTGTCCATTCCACTTGAGGCCACAAACTCATGGTCCCTCTCACATACCTGTAGCTGAGAGAAGCCTCCTCTTGAGGTGCTTGTGGAAAGTTGGTATTCCTCTTGAGTCGAAGCCAGGGACTAAGCTCTCATCTCGAGTTGATTTGGGGTCGACGGAGCCCTTTCGTGTTGCTCCAGTGACCTCATTATCCCTCTAAACTTGAGACAGTGATCTTGGGTTTTCTCTGGAGTGTCATCAAGAAAATCAAGGCTCCTTTCACGTTTGATGTGGAACTCGGAATTGCTCTGGACGCAGTGCAGGGGAATCGGGCCTCATCTCTCGGCGAGAGGGAAGTCTCATGGTTTTTCTCGAGTTGCGGCCGGAACCTGGGGTATAATCTCGAGTTACGACGGGGAGGGACCTTCCAGACACGTGTTTGTTCAGCGACGTCAGGACTCCTGCCTAGGTGCGAGGGACACCTCGGGATTCTCCTCGAGTCTTGGCATGGCAATTGGGACGCGTCTCCACGTGAGGCGGGAGAGCCAGTGTCCCTTTCCACGTGCCACAGGGATTCTGGTACTCCTATCCATTTTCAAGAGGAGTCAGGCATCGTCTCCTTTGGAAGCATTGATCTCCGCGGACCTCTTGGGTTTTCAAAGGATGTGAGGCCTCCGGTCGCGTTGAGGCGGAGGACTAGGTCTTACTCTGTGGTCTCCACAGGGGATTCAGACAACCCTTCGTCTTGGGAGATGCAAGACGAGCCTGCATTCAATTCATGCAGGGATATCCAGCCTTACTTCGAGTCAGAGCATCTCGGTGTCCATTCCACTTGAGGCCACAAACTCAGGGTCCCTCTCACATACCTGTAGCTGAGAGAAGCCTCGTCTTGAGGTGCTTGTGAAAAGTGGGTATTCCTCTTGAGTCTAAGCCAGGGTCTAAGCTCTCATCTCGAGTTGATTTGTGGTCAACGAAGCGCTTTCCTGTTGGTCCAGTGACTTCAGGATCCCTCTAGACTAGAGACAGTGATCTTGGGTTTTCTCTGGAGTGCCATCAAGGAAATCAAGGCTCCTTTCACGTTTGATGTGGAACACGGAATTGCTCTGCATTCAGTGCAGTGGAATCGGGCCTCAACTCGCGGCGAGGGGGAAATCTCATGGTTTTTCTCGAGTTGCGGCCGGAACCTGGGGTATATTCTCGAGTTAGGACAGGGAGGGCCCTTCCAGACACGTGTTTGTTCAGCGACATCAGGACTCCTGCCTAGGTGCGAGGGACACCTCGGGATTCTCCTCGAGTCTTCGCATGGTAATTTGGACGCGTCTCCACGTGACGCGGGAGACCCAGGGTCCCTTTCCACGTGCCACAGGGATCCTGGGACTCCTATCCATTTTCAAGAGGAGTGAGGCATCGTCTCCTTTGGAAGCATTGATCTCTGCGGACCTCTTGAGGTTTCAAAGGATGTGAGGCCTCCGGTCGCGATGAGGCGGAGAACTAGGTCTTTCTCTGTGGTCTCCACAGAGGATTCAGACATCCCTTCGTCTTGGGAGATGCAAGACGAGCCTGCATTCAATTCACTGCAGGGATATCCGGCCTTACTTCGAGTCAGAGCATCTCGGTGTCCATTCCACTTGAGGCCACAAACTCAGGGTCCCTCTCACTTACCTGTAGCTGAGAGAAGTCTCCTCTTGAGCTGCTTGTGAAAAGTTGGTATTCCTCTTGAGTCGAAGCCAGGGACTAAGCTCTCATCTCGAGTTGATTTGGGGTCCACGGAGCCCTTTCGTGTTGCTCCAGTGACCTCAGGATCCCTCTAGACTTGAGACAGTGATCTTGGGTTTTCTCTGGAGTGCCATCAAGGAAATCAAGGCTCCTTTCACGTTTGATGTGGAACACGGAATTGCTCTGCACGCAGTGCAGGGGAATCAGGCCTCATCTCGCGGCGAGGGGGAAGTCTCATGGTTTTTCTCGAGTTGCGGCTGGAACCTGGGGTATATTCTCGAGTTACGACGGGGAGGGCCCTTCCAGACACGTGTTTGTTCAGCGACGTCAGGACTCCTGCCTAGGTGCGAGGGACACCTCGGGATTCTCCTCGAGTCTTGGCATGGCAATTTTGACGCGTCTCCACGTGAGGCCGGAGACCCAGTGTCCCTTTCCACGTGCCACAGGGATCCTGGGACTCCTATCCATTTTCAAGAGGAGTCAGGCATCGTCTCCTTTGGAAGCATTGATCTCCGCGGACCTCTCGAGTTTTCAAAGGATGTGAGGCCGCCGGTCGCTATGAGGAAGAGAATTAGGTCTTTCTCTGTGGTCTCCACAGGGGATTCAGACATCCCTTCGTCTTGGGAGATGCAAGACGAGCCTGCATTCAATTCACTGCAGGGATATCCGGCCTTATTTCGAGTCAGAGCATCTCGGTGTCCATTCCACTTGAGGCCACAAACTCAGGGTCCCTCAAATATACCTGTAGCTGAGAGAAGCCTCCTCTTCAGGTCCTTGTGGAAAGTTGGTATTCCTCTTGAGTCGAAGCCAGGGTCTAAGCTCTCATCTCGAGTTGATTTGGGGTCCACGAAGCCCTTTTCTGGTGGTCCAGTGACCTCAGGATCCCTCTAGACTTGAGACAGTGATCTTGGGTTTTCTCTGGAGTGCCATCAAGGAAATCAAGGCTCCTTTCACGTTTGATGTGGAACACGGAATTGCTCTGCATTCAGTGCAGGGGAATCGGGCCTCAACTCGCGGCGAGGGGGAAGTCTCATGGTTTTTCTCGAGTTGCGGCCGGAACCTGGGGTATATTCTCTAGTTACTACGGGGATTGCCCTTCCAGACACGTGTTTGTTCAGCGACGTCAGGACTCCTGCCTAGGTGCGAGGGACACCTCGGGATTCTCCTCGAGTCTTGGCATGTCAATTGGGACGCGTCTCCACGTGAGGCGGGAGACCCAGGGTCCCTTTCCACGTGCCACAGGGATCCTGGGACTCCTATCCATTTTCAAGAGGAGTCAGGCATTGTCTCCTTTGGAAGCATTGATCTCCGCGGACCTCTCGAGTTTTCAAAGGATGTGAGGCCTCCGGTCGCGTTGAGGCGGAGGACTAGGTCTTTCTCTGTGGTCTCCACAGGGGATTCAGACAACCCTTCGTCTTGGGAGATGCAAGACGAGCCTGCATTCAATTCACTGCAGGGATATCCGGCCTTACTTCGAGTCAGAGCATCTCGGTGTCCATTCCACTTGAGGCCACAAATTCAGGGTCCCTCTCACATACTTGTAGCTGAGAGAAGCCTCCGCTTGAGGTGCTTGTGGAAAGTTGGTAGTCCTCTTGAGTAGAAGCCAGGTACTAAGCTCTCATCTCGAGTTGATTTGGGGTCCACGGAGCCCTTTCTTGTTGCTCCAGTGACCTTAGGATCCCTCTAGACTTGAGACAGTGATCTTGGGTTTTCTCTGGAGTGCCATCAAGGAAATCAAGGCTCCTTTCACGTTTGATGTGGAACACGGAATTGCTCTACACGCAGTGCAGGGGAATCGGGCCTCATCTCGCGGCGAGGGGGAAGTCTCATGGTTTTTCTCGAGTTGCGGCCGGAACCTGGGGTATATTCTCGAGTTACGACGGGGAGGGCCCTTCCAGACACGTTTTTGTTCAGCGACGTCGAACTCCTGCCTAGGTGCGAAGGTCACATCGGGATTCTCCTCGAGTCTTGTCATGGCAATTGGGACGCGTCTCCACGGGAGCCGGGAGACCCAGGGTCCCTTTCAACGTGCCACAGGGATCGTGGGACTCCTATCCATTTTCAAGAAGAGTCAGGCATCGTCTCCTTTGGAAGCATTGATCTCCGCAGACCTCTCGAGTTTTCAAAGGATGTGAGGCCTCCGGTCTTGATGAGGCGGAGGACTAGGTCTTTCTCTCTGGTCTCCACAGGGGATTCAGACATCCCTTCGTCTTGGGAGATGCAAGACGAGCCTGCATTCAATTCACTGCAGGTATATCCGGCCTTACTTCGAGTCAGAGCATCTCGGTGTCCATTCCACTTGAGGCCACACACTCAGGGTCCCTCTCACATACCTGTAGCTGAGAGAAGCCTCCTCTTGAGGTGCTTATGGAAAATTGGTATTCCTCTTGAGTCGAAGCCAAGGACTAAGCTCTCATCTCGAGTTGATTTGGGGTCCAAGGGGAAATTTCGTGTTGCTCCAGTGACCTCAGCATCCCTCTAGAGCTGAGACAGTGATCTTGGGTTTTCTCTGGAGTGCCTTCAAGGATATCAAGGCTCCTTTCACGTTTGATGTGGAACACGGAATTGCTCTGCACGCAGTCCAGGGGAATCGGGCCTCAACTCGCGGCGACGGGGAAATCTCATGGTTTTTCTCGAGTTGCGGACGGAACCTGGGGTATATTCTCGAGTTACGACGGGGAGGGCCCTTCCTAATACGTGTTTGTTCAGCGACGTCAGGACTCCTGCCTAGGTGCGAGGGACACCTCGGGATTCTCCTCGAGTCTTGGCATGGCAATTGGGACGCGTCTCCACGTGAGGCGGGAGACCCAGGGTCCCTTTCCACGTGCCACAGTGATCCTGGGACTCCTATCCATTTTCAAGACGAGTCAGGCATCGTCTCCTTTGGAAGCATTGATCTCCGCGGACCTCTCGAGTTTTCAAAGGATGTGAGGCCCCCGGTCGCTATGAGGCGGAGAATTAGGTCTTTCTCTGTGGTCTCCACAGGGGATTCGGACATCCCTTCGTCTTGGGAGATGCAAGACGAGCCTGCATTCAATTCACTGCAGGGATATCCGGCCTTATTTCGAGTCAGAGCATCTCGGTGTCCATTCCACTTGAGGCCACAAACTCAGGGTCCCTCAAATATACCTGTAGCTGAGAGAAGCCTCCTCTTCAGGTCCTTGTGGAAAGTTGGTATTCCTCTTGAGTCTAAGCCAGGGTCTAAGCTCTCATCTCGAGTTGATTTGGGGTCCACGAAGCCCTTTCCTGGTGGTCCAGTGACCTCAGGATCCCTCTAGACTTGAGACAGTGATCTTGGGTTTTCTCTGGAGTGCCATCAAGGAAATCAAGGCTCCTTTCACGTTTGATGTGGAACACGGAATTGCTCTGCATTCAGTGCAGAGGAATCGGGCCTCAACTCGCGGCGAGGGGGAAATCTCATGGTTTTTCTCGAGTTGCGGCCGGAACCTGGGGTATATTTTCGAGTTACGACGGGGAGGGCCCTTCCAGACACGTGTTTGTTCAGCGACGTCAGGACTCCTGCCTAGGTGCGAGGGACACCTCGGGATTCTCCACGAGTCTTGGCATGGCAATTTGGACGCGTCTCCACGTGAGGCGGGAGACCCAGGGTCCCTTTCCACGTGCCACAGGGATCCTGGGACTCCTATCCATTTTCAAGAGGAGTCAGGCATCGTCTCCTTTGGAAGCATTGATCTCCGCAGACCTCTCGAGTTTTCAAAGGATGTGAGGCCTCCGGTCGCGATGAGGCGGAGAAGTCGGTCTTTCTCTGAGGTCTCCACAGGGGATTCAGACATCCCTTCGTCTTGGGAGATGCAAGACGACCCTGCATTCAATTCACTGCAGGGATATCCGGACTTACTTCGAGTCAGAGCATCTCAGTGTCCATTCCACTTGAGGCCACAAACTCAGGGTCCCTCTCACACACCTGTAGCTGAGAGAATTATCCTCTTGAGGTGCTTATGGAAAGTTGGTATTTCTCTTGAGTCGAATCCAGGGACTAAGCTCTCATCTCGAGTTGATTTGGGGTCAAAGGGGAAATTTCGTGTTGCTCCAGTGACCTCAGGATCCCTCTAGACTTGAGAGAGTGATCTTGGGTTTTCTCTGGAGTGCCATCAAGGAAATCAAGGCTCCTTTCACGTTTGATGTGGAACACGGAATTGCTCTGCATGCAGTGCAGGGGAATCGGGCCTCATCTCGCGGCGAGAGGGAAATCTCATGGTTTTTCTCGAGTTGCGGCCGGAACCTGGGGTATATTTTCGAGTTACGACGGGCAGGGCCCTTCCAGACACGTGTTTGTTCAGCGACGTCAGGACTCCTACCTAGGTGCGAGGGACACCTCGGGATTCACCTCGAGTCTTGGCATGGCAATTGGGACGCGTCTCCACGTGAGGGCGGAGAGCCAGTGTCCCTTTCCACGTGCCACAGGGATCCTGGGACTCCCATCCATTTTCAAGAGGAGTCAGGAATCGTCTCCTTTGGAAGCATTGATCTACGCGGACCTCTCTAGTTTTCAAAGGATGTGAGGCCTCCGGTCGCGTTGAGGCGGAGGACTAGGTATTTCTCTGTGGTCTCCACAGGGGATTCAGACAACCCTTCGTCTTGGGAGATGCAAGACGAGCCTGTATTCAATTCACTGCAGGGATATCCGGCCTTACTTCGAGTCAGAGCATCTCGGTGTCCATTCCACTTGAGGCCACACACTCAGGGTCCCTCTCACATACCTGTAGCTGAGAGAAGCCTCCTCTTGAGGTGCTTATGGAAAATTGGTATTCCTCTTGAGTCGAAGCCAAGGACTAAGCTCTCATCTCGAGTTGATTTGGGGTCCAAGGGGAAATTTCGTGTTGCTCCAGTGACCTCAGCATCCCTCTAGAGCTGAGACAGTGATCTTGGGTTTTCTCTGGAGTGCCTTCAAGGATATCAAGGCTCCTTTCACGTTTGATGTGGAACACGGAATTGCTCTGCACGCAGTCCAGGGGAATCGGGCCTCAACTCGCGGCGACGGGGAAATCTCATGGTTTTTCTCGAGTTGCGGACGGAACCTGGGGTATATTCTCGAGTTACGACGGGGAGGGCCCTTCCAGACACGTGTTTGTTCAGCGACGTCAGGACTCCTGCCTAGGTGCGAGGGACACCTCGGGATTCTCCTCGAGTCTTGGAATGGCAATTGGGACGCGTCTCCACGTGAGGCGGGAGACCCAGGGTCCCTTTCCACGTGCCACAGTGATCCTGGGACTCCTATCCATTTTCAAGAGGAGTCAGGCATCGTCTCCTTTGGAAGCATTGATCTCCGCGGACCTCTCGAGTTTTCAAAGGATGTGAGGCCCCCGGTCGCTATGAGGCGGAGAATTAGGTCTTTCTCTGTGGTCTCCACAGGGGATTCGGACATCCCTTCGTCTTGGGAGATGCAAGACGAGCCTGCATTCAATTCACTGCAGGGATATCCGGCCTTATTTCGAGTCAGAGCATCTCGGTGTCCATTCCACTTGAGGCCACAAACTCAGGGTCCCTCAAATATACCTGTAGCTGAGAGAAGCCTCCTCTTCAGGTCCTTGTGGAAAGTTGGTATTCCTCTTGAGTAGAAGCCAGCGTCTAAGCTCTCATCTCGAGTTGATTTGGGGTCCACGGTGCCCTTTTGTGTCGCTCCAGTGACCTCAGGATCCCTCTAGACTTGAGACAGTGATCTTGGGTTTTCTCTGGAGTGCCATCAAGGAAATCAAGGCTCCTTTCACGTTTGATGTGGAACACGGAATTGCTCTGCATTCAGTGCAGGGGAATCAGACCTCATCTCGCGGCGAGGGGGAAGTCTCATGGTTTTTCTCGAGTTGCGGCGGGAACCTGGGGTATATTCTCGAGTTACGACGGGGAGGGCCCTTCCAGACACGTGTTTGTTCAGCGACGTCAGGACTCCTGCCTAGGTGCGAGGGACACCTCGGGATTCTCCTCGAGTCTTGGCATGGCATTTGGGACGCGTCTCGACGAGAGGCGGGAGACCCAGGGTCCCTTTCCACATGCCACAGGGATCCTGGGACTCCTATCCATTGTCAACAAGAGTCAGGCATCATTTCCTTTGAAAGCATTGATCTCCGCGGACCTCTCGAGTTTTCAAAGGATGTGAGGCCTCCGGTCTCTATGAGGCGGAGGACTAGGTGTCTCTGTGGTCTCCACAGGGGATTCAGACATCCCTTCGTCTTGGGAGATGCAAGACGACCCTGCATTCAATTCACTGCAGGGATATCCAGCCTTACTTCGAGTCAGAGCATCTCGGTGTCCATTCCACTTGAGGCCACAAACTCAGGGTCCCTCTCACATACTTGTAGATGAGAGAAGCCTCCTCTTGAGGTGCTTGTGGAAAGTTGGTATTCCTCTTGAGTCGAAGCCAGGGACTAAGCTCTCCTCTCGAGTGGATTTGGGGTCCACGGAGCTGTTTCGTGTTGCTCCAGTGACCTCAGGATCCCTCTAGACTTGAGACCGTGATTTTGGGTTTTCTCTGGAGTGCCATCAAGGAAATCAAGGCTCCTTTCACGTTTGATGTGGAACACGGAATTGCTCTGCACGCAGTGCAGGGGAATCAGGCCTCATGTCGCTGTGAGGGGGAAGTCTCATGGTTTTTCTCGAGTTCCGGCCGGAACCTGGGGTATATTCTCGAGTTACGATGGGGAGGGCCCTTCCAGACACGTGTTGTTCAGCGACGTCAGGACTCCTGCCTAGGTGCGAGGGACACCTCGGGATTCTCCTCGAGTCTTGGCATGGCAATTGGGACGCGTCTCCACGTGAGGCGGGAGACCCAGGGTCCCTGTCCACGTGCCACAGGTATCCTGGTACTCCTATCCATTTTCAGGAGGAGTCAGGCATCGTCTCCTTTGGAAGCATTGATCTCCGCGGACCTCTCGAGTTTTCAAAGGATGTGAGACATCCGGTCTCGATGAGGCGGAGAATTAGGTCTTTCTCTGTGGTCTCCACAGGGGATTCAGACATCCCTTCGTCTTGGGAGATGCAAGACGAGCCTGCATTCAATTCACTGCAGGGATATCCGGCCTTACTTCGAGTCAGAGCATCTCGGTGTGCATTCCACTTGAGGCCACTAACTCAGGGTCCCTCTCAGATACTTGTAGATGAGAGAAGCCTCCTCTTGAGGTGCTTGTGGAAAGTTGGTATTCCTCTTGAGTCAAAGCCAGGGACTAAGCTCTCATCTCGAGTTGATTTGGGGTCCGTGGAGCCCTTTCGTGTTGCTACACTGACCTCAGGATCCCTCTAGACTTGAGAGAGTGATCTTGGGTTTCCTCTGGAGTGCCATCAAGGAAATCAAGGCTCCTTTCAATTTGATGTGGAATACGGAATTGCTCTGCACGCAGGGCAGGTGAATCGGGCCTCCCATCGCGGCGAGGGGGAAGTCTCATGGTTTTCCTGGAGTTGCGGCCGGAACCTGGGCAATATTCTCGAGTTACGACGGGGAGGGCCCTTCCAGACACGTGTTTGTTCAGCGACGTCAGGACTCCTGCCTAGGAGCGAGGGACACGTCGGGATTCTCCTCGAGTCTTGGCATGGCAATTGGGACGCATCTCCACGTGAGGCACGAGACCCAGTGTCCCTTTCGACGAGCCACAGGGATCCTGGGACTCCTATCCATTTTCAAGAGGAGTCAGGCATCGTCTCCTTTGGAAGCATTGATCTCCGCGGACCTCTCGAATTTTCAAAGGATGTGAGGCCTCCGGTCTCGATGAGGCGGAGAACTAGGTCTTTCTCTGTGGTCTCCACATGGGATTCATACATCCCTTCTTCTTGGGAGATGCAAGAGGAGCCTGCATTCATTTCACTGCAGGGATATCCGGCCTTACTTCGAGTCAGAGCATCTCGGTGTCCATTCCACTTGAGGCCACAATCTCAGGGTCCCTCTCACATACCTGTAGCTGAGAGAAGCCTCCTCTTGAGGTGCTTGTGGAAAGTTGGTATTCCTCTTGAGTCGAAGCCAGGGACTAAGCTCTCATCTCGAGTTGATTTGGGGTCCACGGAGCCCTTTCGTGTTGCTCCAGTGACCTCAGGATCCCTCTAGACTTGAGACAGTGATCTTGGGTTTTTTCTGGAGTGCCCTCAAGGAAATCAAGGCTCCTTTCACGTTTGATGTGGAACATGGAATTGCTCTGCACGCAGTGCAGGGGCATCGGGGCTCATCTCGCCGCGAGGGGGAAGTCTCATATTTTTTCTCGAGTTGCGGCCGAAACCTGATTCATATTCTCGAGTTACGACGGGGAGGGCCCTTCCAGACACCTGTTTGTTCAGCGACGTCAGGACTCCTGCCTAGGTGCGAGGGACACATCGGAATTCTCCTTGATTCTTGGCATGGCAATTGGTAGGCGTTTCCACGTGAGGCGGGAGACCCAGTGTCCCTTTCCACGTGCCACAGGGATCCTGGGACTCCTATCCATTTTCAAGAGGAGTCAGGCATCGTCTCCTTTGGAAGCATTATTCTGCGCGTACCTCTTGAGTTTTCAAAGGATGTGAGGCCTCCGGGCGCGATGAGGCGGAGAACTAGGTCTTTCTCTGTGGTCTCCACAGGGGATTCAGACATCCCGTCGTCTTGGGAGATGCAAGACGAGCCTGCATTCAATTAACTGCAGGGATATCCGGCCTTACTTCGAGTCAGAGCATCTCGGTGTCCATTCCACTTGAGGCCACAAACTCAGGGTCCTCTCACATACCAGTAGCTGAGAGAAGACTCCTCTTGAGGTGCTTGTGGAAAGTTGGTATTACTCTTCAGTCAAAGCCAGAGACTAAGCTCTCATCTCGAGTTGATTTGGGGTCCACGGAGCCCTTTCGTGTTGCTCCAGTGACCTCAGGATCCCTCTAGACTTGAGACAGTGATCTTGGGTTTTCTCTGGAGTGCCATCAAGGAAATCAAGGCTCCTTTCACGTTTCATGTGGAAGACAGAATTGCTCTGCACGCAGTGCAGGGGAATCGGGCCTCATCTCGCGGCGAGGGGGAAGTCTCATATTTTTTCGCGAGTTGCGGCCGAAACCTGATTCATATTCTCGAGTTACGACGGGGAGGGCCCTTCCAGACACCTGTTTGTTCAGCGACGTCAGGACTCCTGCCTAGGTGCGAGGGACACCTCGGAATTCTCCTTGAGTCTTGCCATGGCAATTGGTAGGCATCTCCACGTGAGGCGGGAGACCCAGGGTCCCTTTCCACGTGCCTCAGGGATCCTGGGACTCGTATCCATTTTCAAGAGGAGTCAGGCATCGTCTCCTTTGGAAGCATTGATCTCCGCGGACCTCTCGAGTTTTCAAAGGATGTGAGGCCTCCGGTCGCGTTGAGGCGGAGTATTGGTCTTTCTCTGTGGTCTCCACAGGGGATTCAGACATCCCTTCGTCTTGGGAGAAGCAAGACGAGCCTGCATTCAATTCACTGCAGGGATATCCGGTCTTACTTTGAGTCAGAGCATCTCGGTGTCCATTACACTTGAGGCCACAAATTCAGGGTCCCTCTCACATACCTGTAGCTGAGAGAATCCTCCTCTTGAGGTGCTTGTGGAAAGTTGGTATTCCTCTTGAGTCGAAGCCAGGGACTAAGCTCTCATCTCGAGTTGATTTGGGGTCCACGGAGCCCTTTCGTGTTGCTCCAGTGACCTCAGGATCCCTCTAGCTTTGAGACAGTGATCTTGGATTTTCTCTGGAGTGCCATCAAGGAAATCAAGGCTCCTTTCAAGTTTGATGTGGAACACGGAATTGCTCTGCAGCAGTCAGCGGAATCGGGCCTCATCTGGCGGCAAGGGGGATGTCTCATTGTTTCTCTCAATTTGCGAGAGGAACCTGGGGTATATTCTCGAGTTACTACCGGGAGGGCCCTTCCAGACACGTGTTTGTTCAGCGACGTCAGGACTCCTGCCTAGGTGCGAGGGACACCTCGGGATTCTCCTCGAGTCTTGGCATGGCAATTGGGACGCGTCTCGACGAGAGGCGGGAGACCCAGGGTCCCTTTCCACATGCCACAGGGATCCTGGGACTCCTATCCATTGTCAACAAGAGTCAGGCATCATTTCCTTTGAAAGCATTGATCTCCGCGGACCTCTCGAGTTTTCAAAGGATGTGAGGCCTCCGGTCTCTATGAGGCGGAGGACTAGGTGTCTCTGTGGTCTCCACAGGGGATTCAGACATCCCTTCGTCTTGGGAGATGCAAGACGACCCTGCATTCAATTCACTGCAGGGATATCCAGCCTTACTTCGAGTCAGAGCATCTCGGTGTCCATTCCACTTGAGGCCACAAACTCATGGTCCCTCTCACATACCTGTAGCTGAGAGAAGCCTCCTCTTGAGGTGCTTGTGGAAAGTTGGTATTCCTCTTGAGTCGAAGCCAGGGACTAAGCTCTCATCTCGAGTTGATTTGGGGTCGACGGAGCCCTTTCGTGTTGCTCCAGTGACCTCATTATCCCTCTAAACTTGAGACAGTGATCTTGGGTTTTCTCTGGAGTGTCATCAAGAAAATCAAGGCTCCTTTCACGTTTGATGTGGAACTCGGAATTGCTCTGGACGCAGTGCAGGGGAATCGGGCCTCATCTCTCGGCGAGAGGGAAGTCTCATGGTTTTTCTTGAGTTGCGGCCAGAACCTGGGGTATATTCTCGAGTTACGACGGGGAGGGCCCTTTCAGACACGTGTTTGTTCAGCGACATAAGGACTACTGCCTAGGTGCGAGGGACACCTCGGGATTCTCCTCGAGTCTTGGCATGGCAATTGGGACGCGTCTCCACGTGAGGCGGGAGACCCAGGGTCCCTTTCCACGTGCCACATGGATGCTGGGACTCCTATCCATTTTCAAGAGGAGTCAGGCATCGTATCCTTTGGAAGCATTGATCTCCGCAGACCTCTCGAGTTTTCAAAGGATGTGAGGCCTCCGGTCGCGTTGAGGCGGAGGACTAGGTCTTTCTCTGTGGTCTCCACAGGGGATTCAGACATCCCTTCGTCTTGGCAGATGCAAGACGAGCCTGCATTCAATTCACTGCAGGGATATCCGGCCTTACTTCGAGTCAGAGCATCTCGGTGTCCATTCCACTTGAGGCCACAAACTCAGGGTCCCTCTCAAATACCTGTTGCTGAGAGAAGCCTCCACTTGAGGTGCTTGTGGAAAGTTGGTATTCCTCTTGAGTCGATGCCAGGGACTAAGCTGTCATCTCGAGTTGATTTGGGGTCCACGGAGCTCTTTCGTGTTGCTCCAGTGACCTCAGGATCCCTCTAGACTTGAGACAGTGATCTTGGGTTTTCTCTGGAGTGCCAACAAAGAAATCAAGGCTCCTTTCACGTTTGATTTGGAACACGGAATTGCTCTGCACGCAATGCAGGTGAATCGGGCCTCATCTCGCCGCGAGGGGGAAGTCTCATGGTTTTTCTCGAGTTGCGGCGGGAACCTGGGGTATATTCTCGAGTTACGACGGGGCGGGCCCTTCCAGACACGTGTTTGTTCAGCGATGTCAGGACTCGTGCCCAGGTGCGAGGGACACGTCGGGATTCTCCTCGAGTCTTGGCATGGCAATTGGGACGCGTCTCCACGTGAGGCGGGAGACCCAGGGTCCCTTCCACATGCCACAGGGATCCTGGGACTCCTATCCATTTTCAAGAGGAGTCAGGCATCGTCTCCTTTGGAAGCATTGATCTCCGCAGACCTCTCGAGTTTTCAAAGGATGTGAGGTCTCCGGTCGCGATGAGGCGGAGGAGTAGGTCTTTCTCTGTGGTCTCCACAGGGGATTCAGACATCCCTTCGTTTTGGGAGATGCAAGATGAGCCTGCATTCAATTCACTGCAGGGATATCCGGTCTTATTTCGAGTCAGAGCATCTCGGTGTCCATTCCACTTGAGGCCACAAACTCAGGGTCCCTCTCACATACCTGTAGCTGAGAGAAGCCTCCTCTTGAGGTGCTTGTGGAAAGTTCGTATTCCTCTTGAGTCGAAGCCAGGGACTAAGCTCTCATCTCGAGTTGATTTGGGGTCCACGGAGACCTTTCGTGTTGCTCCAGTCACCTCAGGATCCCTCTAGACTTGAGAAAGTGATCTTGGGTTTTCTCTGGAGTGCCATCAAGGAAATCAAGGCTCCTTTCACGATTGATGTGGAACACGGAATTTCTCTGCACGCAGTGCGGGGGAATCGGGCCTCATCTCGCGGCGAGGGGGAAGTCTCATGGTTTTTCTCGAGTTGCGGCCGGAACCTGGGGTATATTCTCGAGTTACGACGGGGAGGGCCCTTCCAGACACGTGTTTGTTCAGCGACGTCGGACTCCTGCCTCGGTGCGAGGGACACCTTGGGATTCTCCTCGAGTCTTGGCATGGCAATTGTGACGCGTCTCCACGTGAGGCGGGAGACCCAGGGTTCCTTTCCACGTGCCACAGGGATCCTGGGACTCCTATCCATTTTCAAGAGGAGTCAGGCATCGTCTCCTTTGGAAGCATTGATCTCCTTGGACCTCTCGAGTTTTCAAAGGATGTGAGGCCTCCGGTCGCGATGAGGCGGAGGACTAGGTCTTTCTCTTTGGTCTCCACAGGGGATTCAGACATCCCTTCTTCTTCGGAGATGCAAGACGAGCCTGCCGTTAATTCACTGCAGGGATATCCGGGCTTACTTCGAGTCAGAGCATCTTGGTGTCCATTCCACTTGAGGCCACAAACTCAGGGTCCCTCTCACATACCTGTAGCAGAGAGAAGCCTCCTCTTGAGGTGCTTGTGGAAAGTTGGTATTCCTCTTGAGTCGAAGCCAGGGACTAAGCTCCCATCTCGAGATGATTTGGTTTCCACGGAGCCCTTTCGTATTGCTACAGTGACCTCAGGATCCCTCTAGACGTGAGACAGTGATCTTGGGTTTTCTCTGGAGTGCCTTCAAAAAAATCAAGGATCCTTTCAAGTTTGATGTGGAACACGGAACTGCTCTGCACGCAGTGCAGGGGAATCGGCCCTCATTTCGTGGGCGAGGGGGAAGTCTCATGGTTTTTCTCGAATTGCGGCCGAAACCTGGGGTATATTCTCCAGTTACGACGGGGAGGGCCCTTCCAGACACGTGTTTGTTCAGCGACGTCAGGTCTCCTGCCTAGGTGCGAGGGACACCTCGGGATTCTCCTCGAGTCTTGGCATGGCAATTGGGACGCGTCTCCACGTGAGGCGGGAGAGCCAGTGTCCCTTTCCACGTGCCACAGGGATTCTGGTACTCCTATCCATTTTCAAGAGGAGTCAGGCATCGTCTCCTTTGGAAGCATTGATCTCCGCGGACCTCTTGGGTTTTCAAAGGATGTGAGGCCTCCGGTCGCGTTGAGGCGGAGGACTAGGTCTTACTCTGTGGTCTCCACAGGGGATTCAGACAACCCTTCGTCTTGGGAGATGCAAGACGAGCCTGCATTCAATTCATGCAGGGATATCCAGCCTTACTTCGAGTCAGAGCATCTCGGTGTCCCTTCCACTTGAGGCCACAAACTAAGGGTCCCTCTCACATACCTGTAGCTGAGAGAAGCCTCGTCTTGAGGTGCTTGTGAAAAGTGGGTATTCCTCTTGAGTCTAAGCCAGGGTCTAAGCTCTCATCTCGAGTTGATTTGTGGTCAACGAAGCCCTTTCCTGTTGGTCCAGTGACTTCAGGATCCCTCTAGACTAGAGACAGTGATCTTGGGTTTTCTCTGGAGTGCCATCAAGGAAATCAAGGCTCCTTTCACGTTTGATGTGGAACACGGAATTGCTCTGCATTCAGTGCAGGGGAATCGGACCTCAACTCGCGGCGAGGGGGAAATCTCATGGTTTTTCTCGAGTTGCGGCCGGAACCTGGGGTATATTCTCGAGTTAGGACAGGGAGGGCCTTTCCAGACACGTGTTTGTTCAGCGACATCAGGACTCCTGCCTAGGTGCGAGGGACACCTCGGGATTCTCCTCGAGTCTTCGCATGGTAATTTGGACGCGTCTCCACGTGACGCGGGAGACCCAGGGTCCCTTTCCACGTGCCACAGGGATCCTGGGACTCCTATCCATTTTCAAGAGGAGTGAGGCATCGTCTCCTTTGGAAGCATTGATCTCTGCGGACCTCTTAAGGTTTCAAAGGATGTGAGGCCTCCGGTCGCGATGAGGCGGAGAACTAGGTCTTTCTCTGTGGTCTCCACAGAGGATTCAGACATCCCTTCGTCTTGGGAGATGCAAGACGAGCCTGCATTCAATTCACTGCAGGGATATCCGGCCTTACTTCGAGTCAGAGCATCTCGGTGTCCATTCCACTTGAGGCCACAAACTCAGGGTCCCTCTCACTTACCTGTAGCTGAGAGAAGTCTCCTCTTGAGCTGCTTGTGAAAAGTTGGTATTCCTCTTGAGTCGAAGCCAGGGACTAAGCTCTCATCTCGAGTTGATTTGGGGTCCACGGAGCCCTTTCGTGTTGCTCCAGTGACCTCAGGATCCCTCTAGACTTGAGACAGTGATCTTGGGTTTTCTCTGGAGTGCCATCAAGGAAATCAAGGCTCCTTTCACGTTTGATGTGGAACACGGAATTGCTCTGCACGCAGTGCAGGGGAATCAGGCCTCATCTCGCGGCGAGGGGGAAGTCTCATGGTTTTTCTCGTGTTGCGGCTGGAACCTGGGGTATATTCTCGAGTTACGACGGGGAGGGACCTTCCAGACACCTGTTTGTTCAGCGACGTCAGGACTCCTGCCTAGGTGCGAGGGACACCTCGGGATTCTCCTCGAGTCTTGTCATGGCAATTGGGACGCGTCTCCACGGGAGCCGGGAGACCCAGGGTCCCTTTCAACGTGCCACAGGGATCGTGGGACTCCTATCCATTTTCAAGAAGAGTCAGGCATCGTCTCCTTTGGAAGCATTGATCTCCGCAGACCTCTCGAGTTTTCAAAGGATGTGAGGCCTCCGGTCTTGATGAGGCGGAGGACTAGGTCTTTCTCTCTGGTCTCCACAGGGGATTCAGACATCCCTTCGTCTTGGGAGATGCAAGACGAGCCTGCATTCAATTCACTGCAGGGATATCCGGCCTTACTTCGAGTCAGAGCATCTCGGTGTCCATTCCACTTGAGGCCACACACTCAGGGTCCCTCTCACATACCTGTAGCTGAGAGAAGCCTCCTCTTGAGGTGCTTATGGAAAATTGGTATTCCTCTTGAGTCGAAGCCAAGGACTAAGCTCTCATCTCGAGTTGATTTGGGGTCCAAGGGGAAATTTCGTGTTGCTCCAGTGACCTCAGCATCCCTCTAGAGCTGAGACAGTGATCTTGGGTTTTCTCTGGAGTGCCTTCAAGGATATCAAGGCTCCTTTCACGTTTGATGTGGAACACGGAATTGCTCTGCACGCAGTCCAGGGGAATCGGGCCTCAACTCGCGGCGACGGGGAAATCTCATGGTTTTTCTCGAGTAGCGGACGGAACCTGGGGTATATTCTCGAGTTACGACGGGGAGGGCCCTTCCAGACACGTGTTTGTTCAGCGACGTCAGGACTCCTGCCTAGGTACGAGGGACACCTCGGGATTCTCCTCGAGTCTTGGCATGGCAATTGGGACGCGTCTCCACGTGAGGCGGGAGACCCAGGGTCCCTTTCCACGTGCCACAGTGATCCTGGGACTCCTATCCATTTTCAAGACGAGTCAGGCATCGTCTCCTTTGGAAGCATTGATCTCCGCGGACCTCTCGAGTTTTCAAAGGATGTGAGGCCCCCGGTCGCTATGAGGCGGAGAATTAGGTCTTTCTCTGTGGTCTCCACAGGGGATTCGGACATCCCTTCGTCTTGGGAGATGCAAGACGAGCCTGCATTCAATTCACTGCAGGGATATCTGGCCTTATTTCGAGTCAGAGCATCTCGGTGTCCATTCCACTTGAGGCCACAAACTCAGGGTCCCTCAAATATACCTGTAGCTGAGAGAAGCCTCCTCTTCAGGTCCTTGTGGAAAGTTGGTATTCCTCTTGAGTCTAAGCCAGGGTCTAAGCTCTCATCTCGAGTTGATTTGGGGTCCACGAAGCCCTTTCCTGGTGGTCCAGTGACCTCAGGATCCCTCTAGACTTGAGACAGTGATCTTGGGTTTTCTCTGGAGTGCCATCAAGGAAATCAAGGCTCCTTTCACGTTTGATGTGGAACACGGAATTGCTCTGCATTCAGTGCAGAGGAATCGGGCCTCAACTCGCGGCGAGGGGGAAATCTCATGGTTTTTCTCGAGTTGCGGCCGGAACCTGGGGTATATTTTCGAGTTACGACGGGGAGGGCCCTTCCAGACACGTGTTTGTTCAGCGACGTCAGGACTCCTGCCTAGGTGCGAGGGACACCTCGGGATTCTCCACGAGTCTCGGCATGGCAATTTGGACGCGTCTCCACGTGAGGCGGGAGACCCAGGGTCCCTTTCCACGTGCCACAGGGATCCTGGGACTCCTATCCATTTTCAAGAGGAGTCAGGCATCGTCTCCTTTGGAAGCATTGATCTCCGCAGACCTCTCGAGTTTTCAAAGGATGTGAGGCCTCCGGTCGCGATGAGGCGGAGAAGTCGGTCTTTCTCTGAGGTCTCCACAGGGGATTCAGACATCCCTTCGTCTTGGGAGATGCAAGACGAGCCTGCATTCAATTCACTGCAGGGATATCCGGACTTACTTCGAGTCAGAGCATCTCAGTGTCCATTCCACTTGAGGCCACAAACTCAGGGTCCCTCTCACACACCTGTAGCTGAGAGAATCCTCCTCTTGAGGTGCTTATGGAAAGTTGGTATTTCTCTTGAGTCGAATCCAGGGACTAAGCTCTCATCTCGAGTTGATTTGGGGTCAAAGGGGAAATTTCGTGTTGCTCCAGTGACCTCAGGATCCCTCTAGACTTGAGAGAGTGATCTTGGGTTTTCTCTGGAGTCCCATCAAGGAAATCAAGGCTCCTTTCACGTTTGATGTGGAACACGGAATTGCTCTGCATGCAGTGCAGGGGAATCGGGCCTCATCTCGCGGCGAGAGGGAAATCTCATGGTTTTTCTCGAGTTGCGGCCGGAACCTGGGGTATATTTTCGAGTTACGACGGGCAGGGCCCTTCCAGACACGTGTTTGTTCAGCGACGTCAGGACTCCTACCTAGGTGCGAGGGACACCTCGGGATTCACCTCGAGTCTTGGCATGGCAATTGGGACGCGTCTCCACGTGAGGGGGGAGAGCCAGTGTCCCTTTCCACGTGCCACAGGGATCCTGGGACTCCTATCCATTTTCAAGAGGAGTCAGGAATCGTCTCCTTTGGAAGCATTGATCTACGCGGACCTCTCTAGTTTTCAAAGGATGTGAGGCCTCCGGTCGCGTTGAGGCGGAGGACTAGGTATTTCTCTGTGGTCTCCACAGGGGATTCAGACAACCCTTCGTCTTGGGAGATGCAAGACGAGCCTGTATTCAATTCACTGCAGGGATATCCGGCCTTACTTCGAGTCAGAGCATCTCGGTGTCCATTCCACTTGAGGCCAACACTCAGGGTCCCTCTCACATACCTGTAGCTGAGAGAAGCCTCCTCTTGAGGTGCTTATGGAAAATTGGTATTCCTCTTGAGTCGAAGCCAAGGACTAAGCTCTCATCTCGAGTTGATTTGGGGTCCAAGGGGAAATTTCGTGTTGCTCCAGTGACCTCAGCATCCCTCTAGAGCTGAGACAGTGATCTTGGGTTTTCTCTGGAGTGCCTTCAAGGATATCAAGGCTCCTTTCACGTTTGATGTGGAACACGGAATTGCTCTGCACGCAGTCCAGGGGAATCGGGCCTCAACTCGCGGCGACGGGGAAATCTCATGGTTTTTCTCGAGTTGCGGACGGAACCTGGGGTATATTCTCGAGTTACGACGGGGAGGGCCCTTCCAGACACGTGTTTGTTCAGCGACGTCAGGACTCCTGCCTAGGTGCGAGGGACACCTCGGGATTCTCCTCGAGTCTTGGCATGGCAATTGGTACGCGTCTCCACGTGAGGCGGGAGACCCAGGGTCCCTTTCCACGTGCCACAGTGATCCTGGGACTCCTATCCATTTTCAAGACGAGTCAGGCATCGTCTCCTTTGGAAGCATTGATCTCCGCGGACCTCTCGAGTTTTCAAAGGATGTGAGGCCCCCGGTCGCTATGAGGCGGAGAATTAGGTCTTTCTCTGTGGTCTCCACAGGGGATTCGGACATCCCTTCGTCTTGGGAGATGCAAGACGAGCCTGCATTCAATTCACTGCAGGGATATCCGGCCTTATTTCGAGTCAGAGCATCTCGGTGTCCATTCCACTTGAGGCCACAAACTCAGGGTCCCTCAAATATACCTGTAGCTGAGAGAAGCCTCCTCTTCAGGTCCTTGTGGAAAGTTGGTATTACTCTTGAGTAGAAGCCAGCATCTAAGCTCTCATCTCGAGTTGATTTGGGGTCCACGGAGCCCTTTTGTGTCGCTCCAGTGACCTCAGGATCCCTCTAGACTTGAGACAGTGATCTTGGGTTTTCTCTGGAGTGCCATCAAGGAAATCAAGGCTCCTTTCACGTTTGATGTGGAACACGGAATTGCTCTGCATTCAGTGCAGGGGAATCAGACCTCATCTCGGGGCGAGGGGGAAGTCTCATGGTTTTTCTCGAGTTGCGGCCGGAACCTGGGGTATATTCTCGAGTTACGACGGGGTGGGCCCTTCCTGACATGTGTTTGTTCAGTGACGTCAGGACTCCTGGCTAGGTGCGAGGGACACCTCGGGATTCTACTCGAGTCTTGGCATGGCAATGGGGACGCGTCTCCACGTGAGGCGGGAGACCCAGGGTCCCTTTCCACGTGCCACAGTGATCCTGGGACTCCTGTCCATTTTCAAGAGGAGTCAGGCATCGTCTCCTTTGGAAGCATTGATCATCGCGGACCTCTCGAGTTTTCAAAGGATGTGAGGACCCCGGTTGCGATGAGGCGGAGAAATAGGTCTTTCTCTGTGGTCTCCACAGGGAATTCAGACATCCCTTCGTCTTGGGAGATGCAAGAAGAGCCTGCATTCAATTCATGCAGGGATATCCGGCCTTACTTCGAGTCAGAGCATCTCGGTGTCCATTCCACTTGAGGCCACAAACTCAGGGTCCCACAAATATACCTGTAGCTGAGAGAATCCACCTCTTGAGGTCCTCGTGGAAAGTTGGTATTCCTCTTGAGTCTAAGCCAGGGTCTAAGCTCTCATCTCGAGTTGATTTGGGGTCCACAAAGCCCTTTCCTGTTGGTCCAGTGACCTCAGGATCCCTCTAGACTTGAGACAGTGATCTTGGGTTTTCTCTGGAGTGCCATCAAGGAAATCAAGGCTCCTTTCAGGTTTGATGTGGAACACGGAATTGCTCTGCATTCACTGCAGGGGAATCGGGCCTCAACTCGCGGCGAGGGGAAAATCTCATGGTTTTTCTCGAGTTGCGGCCGGATCCTGGGGTATATTCTCGAGTTACGACGGGGAGGGCCCTTCCAGACACGTGTTTGTTCAGCGACGTCGAACTCCTGCCTAGGTGCGAGGGTCACCTCGGGATTCTCCTCGAGTCTTGTCATGGCAATTGGGACGCGTCTCCACGGGAGCCGGGAGACCCAGGGTCCCTTTCAACGTGCCACAGGGATCGTGGGACTCCTATCCATTTTCAAGAAGAGTCAGGCATCATCTCCTTTGGAAGCATTGATCTCCGCAGACCTCTCGAGTTTTCAAAGTATGTGAGGCCTCCGGTCTTGATGAGGCGGAGGACTAGGTCTTTCTCTGTGGTCTCCACAGGGGATTCAGACATCCCTTCGTCTTGGGAGATGCAAGACGAGCCTGCATTCAATTCACTGCAGGGATATCCGGCCTTACTTCGAGTCAGAGCATCTCGGTGTCCATTCCACTTGAGGCCACAAACTCAGGGTCCCTCTCACATACCTGTAGCTGAGAGAAGCCTCCTCTTGAGGTGCTTATGGAAAATTGGTATTCCTCTTGAGTCGAAGCCAGGGACTAAGCTCTCATCTCGAGTTGATTTGGGGTCCAAGGGGAAATTTCGTGTTGCTCCAGTGACCTCAGCATCCCTCTAGAGCTGAGACAGTGATCTTGGGTTTTCTCTGGAGTGCCTTCAAGGATATCAAGGCTCCTTTCACGTTTGATGTGGAACACGGAATTGCTCTGCACGCAGTCCAGGGGAATCGGGCCTCAACTCGCGGCGACGGGGAAATCTCATGGTTTTTCTCGAGTTGCGGACGGAACCTGGGGTATATTCTCGAGTTACGACGGGGAGGGACCTTCCAGACACGTGTTTGTTCAGCGACGTCAGGACTCCTGCCAAGGGGCGAGGGACACCTCGGGATTCTCCTCGAGTCTTGGCATGGCAATTGGGTCGCGTCTCCACGTGAGGCGGGAGACCCAGTGTCCCTTTCCACGTGCCACAGGGATCCTGGGACTCCTATCCATTTTCAAGAGGAGGCAGGCATCGTCTCCTTTGGAAGCATTGATCTCCGCAGACCTCTTGACGTTTCAAAGGATGTGAGGCCTCCAGTCGCGATGAGGCGGAGAACTAGGTCTTTCTCTGTGGTCTCCACAGGGGATTCAGACATCCCTTCGTCTTGGGAGATGCAAGACGAGCCTGCATTCAATTCACTGCAGGGATATCCGGCCTTACTTCGAGTCAGAGCATCTCGGTGTCCATTCCACTTGAGGCCACAAACTCAGGGTCCCTTCACATACCTATAGCTGAGAGAAGCCTCCTCTTGCGGTGGTAGTGGAAAGTTGGTATTCCTCTTGAGTCAAAGCCACGGACTACGCTCTCATCTCGAGTTGATTTGGGGTCCACGGAGCCCTTTCGAGATGCTCCAGTGACTTCAGGATCCTTCTAGACTTGAGACAGTGATCTTGGGTTTTCTCTGGAGTGCCATCAAGGAAATCAAGGCTCCTTTCACGTTTGATGTGGAACACGGAATTGCTCTGCACGCAGTGCAGGGGAATCGGGCCTCATCTCGCGGCGAGGGGGAAGTCTCATTGTTTTTCTCGAGTTGCGGCGGGAACCTGGGGTATATTCTCGAGTTACGATGGGGAGGGCCCTTCAAGACACGGGTTTGTTCAGCGACGTCAGGACTCCTGCCTAGGTGCGAGGGACACCTCGGGATTCTCCTCGAGGCTTGGCATGGAAATTGTGATGCCTCTCCATGTGAGGCGGGAGACCCAGGGTCCCTTTCCACGTGACAGAGGGATCCTGGGACTCCTATCCATTTTCAAGAGGAGTCAGGCATCGTCTCCTTTGGAAGCATTGATCTCCGCGAACCTCTCGAGGTTTCAAAGGATGTGAGGCCTCCGGTCACGATGAGGCGGAGAACTAGGTCTTTCTCTGTGGTCTGCACAGGGTATTCCGACATCCCTTCGCCTTGGGAGATGCAAGAGGAGCCTGCATTCAATTCACTGCAGGGATATCCATCCTTACTTCGAGTCAGAGCATCTCGGTGTCCATTCCACTTGAGGCCACAAACTCAGGGTCCCTCTCACATACCTGTAGCTGAGAGTAGCCTCCTCTTGAGGTGCTTGTGGAAAGTTGGTATTCCACTTGAGTCGAAGCCAGGGACTAAGCTCTCATCTCCAGTTGATTTGGGGTCCACGGAGCACTTTCCTGTTGCTACAGTGACCTCAGGATCCCTCTAGACTGGAGACAGTGATCTTGGGTTTTCTCTGGAGTGGCATCAAGGAAATCAAGGCTCCTTTCATGTTAGATGTGGAACAGCGAATTGCTCTGCACGCAGTGCAGGGGAATAGGGCCTCATCTCTCGGCGAGGGGGAAGTCTCATGGTTGTTCTCGAGTTGCGGCCGGAACCTGGGGTATATTATCGATTTACGACGGGGCGGGCTCTTCCAGACAAGTGTTTGTTCAGCGACGTCTGGACTCCTGCCTAGGTGTGAGGGACACCTCGGGATTCTCCTCGAGTCTTGACATGGCAATTGGGACGCGTCTCCACGTGAGGCAGGAGACCCAGGGTCCCTTTCCACGTGCCACAGGGATCCTGGGACTCCTATCCATTTTCAAGAGGAGTCAGGCATCGTTTCCTTTGGAAGCATTGATCTCCGCGGGCCTCTCGAGTTTTCAAACGATGTGAGGCCTCCGGTCGCGATGAGGCAGAGAACTAGGTCTTTCTCTGTGGTCTCCACAGGGGATTCAGACATCCCTTCGTCTTGGGAGATGCAAGACGAGCCTGCATTCAATTCACTGCAGGGATATCCGGCCTTACTTCGTGTCAGAGCATCTCGGTGTCCATTCCACTTGAGGCCACCAACTCAGGGTCCCTCTCACATACATGTAGCTGAGAGAAGCCTCCTCTTGAGGTGCTTGTGGAAAGTTGGTATTCCTCTTGATCAAAACCAGGGACTAAGCTCTCATCTCGAGTTGATTTGGGGTCCATGGAGCCCTTTCGTGTTGCTCCAGTGACCTCAGGATCCTTCTAGACTTGAAAGAGTGATCTAGGGTATTCTCTGGAGTGCCATCAAGGAAATCAAGGCTCCTTTCACGTTTGATGTGGAACACGGAATTGTTCTGCACCCAGTGCAGGGGAATCGGGCCTCATCTCGCGGCAAAGGGGAAGTCTCATGGTTTTTCTCGAGTTGCGGCCGGAACCTGCGGTATATTCTCGAGTTACATCTGGGAGGCCCTTCCAGACACGAGTTTGTTCAGCGACGTCAAGACTCCTGCCTAGGTGCGAGGGACATCTCAAGATTCCCCTCGAGTCTTGGCATGGCAATTGGGACACGTCTCCACGTGAAGCGGGAGACCCAGGATCCCTTTCCACGTGCCACAGGGATCCTGGGACTCCTATCTATTTTCAAGAGGAGTCAGGAATCGTCTCCTTTGGAAGCATTGATCTCCGCGGACCTCTCGAGTTTTCAAAGGATGTGAGGCCTACGGTCGCGATGAGGCGGAGAACTAAGTCTTTCTCTGTGGTCTGCAAAGGGTATTCAGACATCCCTTCGCCTTGGGAGACGCAAGAAGAGCCTGCATTCAATTCACTGCAGGGATATCCGGCGTTACTTCGAGTCAGAGCATCTCGGTGTCCATTTCGCTTGAGGCCACAAACTCAGGGTCCCTCTCACATACCTGTAGCTGAGAGAAGCCTCTTCTTGAGGTGCTTGTGGAAAGTTGGTATTCCTCTTGAGTGGAAGCCAGGGACTAAGCTCTAATCTCGAGTTGATTTGGGGTCCACGGAGCCCTTTCGTGTTGCTCCAGTGACCTCAGGATCCATCTAGACTTGAGACAGAGATCTTGGGTTTTCTCTGGAGTGCCATCAAGGAAATCAAGGCTCCTTTCACGATTGATGTGGAACACGGAATTTCTCTGCACGCAGTGCAGGGGTATCGGGCCTCATCTCGCGGCGAGGGGGAAGTCTCATTGTTTTTCTCGAGTTGCAGCCGGAACCTGGGGTATATTCTCGAGTTACGACGGGGAGGGCCCTTCCAGACATGGGTTTGTTCAGCCACGTCAGGACTCCTGCCTAGGTGCGAGGGACACCTCGGGATTCTCCTCGAGTCTTGGCAAGGAAATTGGGATGCCTCTCCACGTGAGGCGGGAGACCCAGGGTCCCTTTCCACGTGCCACAGTGATCCTGGGACTCCTATCCATTTTCACGTGGAGTCAGGCATCGTCTCCTTTGGAAGCATTGATCTCCGCGGACATCTCGAGTTTTCAAGGGATGTGAGGCCTCCCGTCGTGATAGTCGGAAAACTAGGTCTTTCTCTGTGGTCTGCACTGGGTATTCAGACCTCCCTTCGTCTTGCGAGATGCAAGATGAGCCTGCATTCAATTCACTGCAGGGATATCTGGCCTTACTTCGAGTCACAGCATCTCGGTGTCCATTCCACTTGAGGCCACAAACTCAGGGTCCCTTCACATACATATAGCTGAGAGAAGCCTCCTCTTGCGGTGGTAGTGGAAAGTTGGTATTCCTCTTGAGTCAAAGCCACGGACTACGCTCTCATCTCGAGTTGATTTGGGGTCCACGGAGCCCTTTCGAGATGCTCCAGTGACTTCTGGATCCTTCTAGACTTGAGACAGTGATCTTGGGTTTTCTCTGGAGTGCCATCAAGGAAATCAAGGCTCCTTTCACGTTTGATGTGGAACACGGAATTGCTCTGCACGCAGTGCAGGGGAATCGGGCCTCATCTCGCGGCGAGGGGGAAGTCTCATTGTTTTTCTCGAGTTGCGGCGGGAACCTGGGGTATATTCTCGAGTTACGATGGGGAGGGCCCTTCAAGACACGGGTTTGTTCAGCGACGTCAGGACTCCTGCCTAGGTGCGAGGGACACCTCGGGATTCTCCTCGAGGCTTGGCATGGAAATTGTGATGCCTCTCCATGTGAGGCGGGAGACCCAGGGTCCCTTTCCACGTGACAGAGGGATCCTGGGACTCCTATCCATTTTCAAGAGGAGTCAGGCATCGTCTCCTTTGGAAGCATTGATCTCCGCGAACCTCTCGAGGTTTCAAAGGATGTGAGGCCTCCGGTCACGATGAGGCGGAGAACTAGGTCTTTCTCTGTGGTCTGCACAGGGTATTCCGACATCCCTTCGCCTTGGGAGATGCAAGAGGAGCCTGCATTCAATTCACTGCAGGGATATCCATCCTTACTTCGAGTCAGAGCATCTCGGTGTCCATTCCACTTGAGGCCACAAACTCAGGGTCCCTCTCACATACCTGTAGCTGAGAGAAGCCTCCTCTTGAGGTGCTTGTGGAAAGTTGGTATTCCACTTGAGTCGAAGCCAGGGACTAAGCTCTCATCTCCAGTTGATTTGTGGTCCACGGAGCACTTTCCTGTTGCTACAGTGACCTCAGGATCCCTCTAGACTGGAGACAGTGATCTTGGGTTTTCTCTGGAGTGGCATCAAGGAAATCAAGGCTCCTTTCATGTTAGATGTGGAACAGCGAATTGCTCTGCACGCAGTGCAGGGGAATAGGGCCTCATCTCGCGGCGAGGGGGAAGTCTCATGGTTGTTCTCGAGTTGCGGCTGGAACCTGGGGTATATTATCGAGTTACGACGGGGCGGGCTCTTCCAGACAAGTGTTTGTTCAGCGACGTCTGGACTCCTGCCTAGGTGTGAGGGACACCTCGGGATTCTCCTCGAGTCTTGGCATGGCAATTGGGACGCGTCTCCACGTGAGGCAGGAGACCCAGGGTCCCTTTCCACGTGCCACAGGGATCCTGGGACTCCTATCCATTTTCAAGAGGAGTCAGGCATCGTTTCCTTTGGAAGCATTGATCTCCGCAGGCCTCTCGAGTTTTCAAAGGATGTGAGGCCTCCGGTCGCGATGAGGCAGAGAACTAGGTCTTTCTCTGTGGTCTCCACAGGGGATTCAGACATCCCTTCGTCTTGGGAGATGCAAGACGAGCCTGCATTCAATTCACTGCAGGGATATACGGCCTTACTTCGAGTCAGAGCATCTCGGTGTCCATTCCACTTGAGGCCAAGAACTCAGGGTCCCTCTCACATACCTGTAGCTGAGAGAAGCCTCCTCTTGAGGTGCTTGTGGAAAGTTGGTATTCCTCTTGAGTCAAAACCAGGGACTAAGCTCTCATCTCGAGTTGATTTGGGGTCTATGGAGCCCTTTCGTGTTGCTCCAGTGACCTCAGGATCCTTCTAGACTTGAAACAGTGATCTTGGGTATTCTCTGGAGTGCCTTCAAGGAAATCAAGGCTCCTTTCACGTTTGATGTGGAACACGGAATTGTTCTGCACTCATGCAGGGGAATCGGGCCTCATCTCGCGGCAAAGGGGAAGTCTCATGGTTTTTCTCGAGTTGCGGCCGGAACCTGCGGTATATTCTCGAGTTACATCTGGGAGGCCCTTCCAGACACGTGTTTGTTCAGCGACGTCGGACTCCTGCTGAGGAGCGAGGGACACCTCGGGATTCTCCTCGAGTCTTGGCATGGCAATTGGGACGTGTCTCCACGGGAGCCGGGAGACCCAGGTCACTTTCAACGTGCCACAGGTATCGTGGGACTCCTATCCATTTTCAAGAAAAGTCAGGCATCGTCTCCTTTGGAAGCATTGATCTCCGCAGACCTCTCGAGTTTTCAAAGGATGTGAGGCCTCCGGTCTTGATGAGGCGGAGGACTAGGTCTTTCTCTGTGGTCTCCACAGGGGATTCAGACATCCCTTCGTCTATGGAGATGCAAGACGAGCCTGCATTCAATTCACTGCAGGGATATCCGGCCTTTCTTCGAGTCAGAGCATCTCGGTGTCCATTCCAGTTGAGGCCACAAACTCAGGGTCCCTCTCACATACCTGTAGCTGAGAGAAGCCTCCTCTTGAGGTGCTTGTGGAAAGTTGGTATTCCTCTTGAGTCGAAGCCAGGGACTAAGCTCTCATCTAGAGTTTGTTTGGGGTCCACGGAGCCCTTTCGTGTTGCTCCAGTGACCTCAGGATCCCTCTAGACTTGAGACAGTGATCTTGGGTTTTCTCTGGAGTGCCATCAAGGAAATCAAGGCTCCTTTCACGTTTGATGTGGAACACGGAATTGCTCTGCACGCAGTGCAGGGGAATCGGGCCTCATCTCGCGGCGAGGGGGAAGTCTCATGGTTTTTCTCGAGTTGCGGCCGGAACCTGGGGTATATTCTCGAGTTACGACGGGGAGGGCCCTTCCATACACGTGTTTGTTCAGCGACGTCGGACTCCTGCCTAGGTGCGAGGGACACCTCGGGATTCTCCTCGAGTCTTGGCATGGCAATTGGGACGCGTCTCCACGGGAGCCGGGAGACCCAGGGTCCCTTTCAACGTGCCACAGGAATCGTGGGACTCCTATCCAATTTCAAGAAGAGTCAGGCATCGTCTCCTTTGGAAGCATTGATCTCCGCAGACCTCTCGAGTTTTCAAAGGATGTGAGGCCTCCGGTCTTGATGAGGCGGAGGACTAGGTCTTTCTCTGTGGTCTCCACAGGGGATTCAGACATCCCTTCGTCTTGGGAGATGCAAGACGAGCCTGCATTCAATTCACTGCAGGGATATCCGGCCTTACTTCGAGTCAGAGCATCTCGGTGTCCATTCCACTTGAGGCCACAAACTCAGGGTCCCGCAAATATCCGTGTAGCTGAGAGAAACCTCCTCTTGAGGTCCTTGTGGAAAGTTGGTATTCCTCTTGAGTCTAAGCCAGGGACTAAGCTCTCATCTCGAGTTGATTTGGGGTCCACGAAGCCCTTTCCTGTTGGTCCAGTGACTTCAGGATCCCTCTAGACTTGAGACAGTGATCTTGGGTGTTCTCTGGAGTGCCATCAAGGAAATCAAGGCTCCTTTCACGTTTGATGTGGAACACGGAATTGCTCTGCACACAGTGCAGGGGAATCGGGGCTCAACTCGCGGCGAGGGGGAAATCTCATGGTTTTTCTCGAGTTGCGGACGGAACCTGGGGTATATTCTCGAGTGACGACGGGGAGGGCCCTTCCAGACACGTGTTTGTTCAGCGACGTCAGGACTCCTGCCTAGGGGCGAGGGACACCTCGGGATTCTCCTCGAGTCTTGGCATGGCAATTGGGACGCGACTCCACGTGAGGCCGGAGACCCAGGGTCCCTTTCCACGTGCCACAGGGATCCCGGGACTCCTATCCATTTTCAAGAGTAGTCAGGCATCGTCTCCTTTGGAAGCATTGATCTCCGCGGACCTCTTGAGTTTTCAAATGATGTGAGGCCTCCGGTCGTGATGAGGCCGAGGACTAGGACTTTCTCTGTGGTCTCCACAGGGGATTGAGACATCCCGTCGTCTTGGGAGATGCAAGACGAGCCTGCTTTCAATTCACTGCAGGGATATCCGGCCTTACTTCGAGTCAGAGCATCTCGGTGTCCATTCCACTTGAGGCCACAAATTCAGGGTCCCTATCACATACCTGTAGCTGAGAGAAAACTCCTCTTAAGGTGCTTGTGGAAAGTTGGTAGTCCTCTTGAGTCGAAGCCAGGGACTAAGCTCTCATCTCGAGTTAATTTGGGGTCCACGGAGCCCTTTCGTATTGCTCCAGTTACCTCAGGATCCCTATAGACTTGAGACAGTGATCTTGGGTTTTCTCTGGAGTGCCATCAAGGAAATCAAGGCTCCTTTCACGTTTGATGTGAAACACGGAATTGCTCTGCACGCAGTACAGGGGAATCGGGCCTCATCTTGCGGCGAGGGGTAAGTCTCATGGTTTTTCTCGAGTTGCGGCCGGAACCTGGGGTATATTCTCGAGTTACGACGGGGAGGGCCCTTCCAGACACGTGTTTGTTCAGCGACGTCGGACTCCTGCTGAGGAGCGAGGGACAACTCGGGATTCTCCTCGAGTCTTGGCATGGCAATTGGGACGTGTCTCCACGGGAGCCGGGAGACCCAGGTCACTTTCAACGTGCCACAGGTATCGTGGGACTCCTATCCATTTTCAAGAAAAGTCAGGCATCGTCTCCTTTGGAAGCATTGATCTCCGCAGACATCTCGAGTTTTCAAAGGATGTGAGGCCTCCGGTCTTGATGAGGCGGAGGACTAGGTCTTTCTCTGTGGTCTCCACAGGGGATTCAGACATCCCTTCGTCTATGGAGATGCAAGACGAGCCTGCATTCAATTCACTGCAGGGATATCCGGCCTTACTTCGAGTCAGAGCATCTCGGTGTCCATTCCAGTTGAGGCCACAAACTCAGGGTCCCTCTCACATACCTGTAGCTGAGAGAAGCCTCCTCTTGAGGTGCTTGTGGAAAGTTGGTATTCCTCTTGAGTCGAAGCCAGGGACTAAGCTCTCATCTCGAGTTGATTTGGGGTCCACGGAGCCCTTTCGTGTTGCTCCAGTGACCTCAGGATCCCTCTAGACTTGAGACAGTGATCTTGGGTTTTCTCTGGAGTGCCATCAAGGAAATCAAGGCTCCTTTCACGTTTGATGTTGAACACGGAATTGCTCTGCACGCAGTGCAGGGGAATCGGGCCTCATCTCGCGGCGAGGGGGAAGTCTCATGGTTTTTCTCGAGTTGAGGCCGGAACCTGGGGTATATTCTCGAGTTACGATGGGGAGGGCCCTTCCAGACACGTGTTTGTTCAGCGACGTGAGGACTCCTGCCTAGGTGCGAGGGACACCTCGGGATTCTCCTCGAGTCTTGGCATGGCAATTGGGACGCGTCTCCACGGGAGCCGGGAGACCCAGGCTCCCTTTCAACGTGCCACAGGGATCGTGGGACTCCTATCCATTTTGAAGAAGAGTCAGGCATCGTCTCCTTTGGAAGCATTGATCTCCGTGGACCTCTCGAGTTTTCAAAGGATGTGAGGCCTCCGGTCGCGATGAGGCGGAGAAGTCGGTCTTTCTCTGAGGTCTCCACAGGAGATTCAGACATCCCTTCGTCTTGGGAGATGCAAGACGAGCCTGCATTCAATTCACTGCAGGGATATCTGGCCTTACTTCGAGTCAGAGCATCTCGGTGTCCATTCCACTTGAGACCACAAACTCAGGGTCCCTCTCACATACCTGTAGCTGAGAGAAGCCTCCTCTTGAGGTGCTTGTGGAAAGTTGGTATTCCTCTTGAGTCGAAGCCAGGGACTAAGCTCTCATCTCGAGTTGATTTGTGGTCCACAGAGCACTTTCGTGTTGCTACAGTGACCTCAGGATCCCTCTAGAATTGAGAGAGTGATCTTGGGTTTTCTCTGGAGTGCCATCAAGGAAATCAAGGCTCCTTGCACGTTTGATGTGGAACACGGAATTGCTCTGCACGCAGTCCAGGGGAATCGGGCCTCAACTCGCGGCGACGGGGAAATCTCATGGTTTTTCTCGAGTTGCGGACGGCACCTGGGGTATATTCTCGAGTTAAGGCGGGGAGGGACCTTCCAGACACGGGTTTGGTCAGCGACGTCAGGACTCCTGCCTAGGGGCGAGGGACACCTCGGGATTCTCCTCGAGTCTTGGCATGGCAATTGGGTCGCGTCTCCACGTGAGGCGGGAGACCCAGGGTCCCTTTCCACGTGCCACAGGCATCCTGGGACTCCTATCCATTTTCAAGAGGAGTCAGGCATCGTCTCCTTTGGAAGCATTGATCTCCGCAGACCTCTTGAGGTTTCAAAGGATGTGAGGCCTCCGGTCGCGATGAGGCGGAGAACTAGGTCTTTCTCTGTGGTCTCCACAGGGGATTCAGACATCCCTTCGTCTTGGGAGATGCAAGACGAGCCTGCATTCAATTCACTGCAGGGATATCAGGCCTTATTTCGAGTCAGAGCATCTCGGTGTCCATTCCACTTGAGGCCACAAACTCAGGGTCCCTCTCACTTACCTGTAGCTGAGAGAAGCCTCCTCTTGAGCTGCTTGTGAAAAGTTGGTATTCCTCTTGAGTCGAAGCCAGGGACTAAGCTCTCATCTCGAGTTGATTTTGGGTCCACGGAACCCTTTCGTGTTGCTCCAGTGACCTCAGGATCCCTCTAGACTTGAGACAGTGATCTTGGGTTTTCTCTGGAGTGCCATCAAGGAAATCAAGGCTCCTTTCACGTTTGATGTGGAACACGGAATTGCTCTGCACGCAGTGCAAGGGGAATCAGGCCTCATCTCGCGGCGAGGGGGAAGTCTCATGGTTTTTCTCGAGTTGCGGCCGGAACCTGGGGTATATTCTCCAGTTACGACGGGGAGGGCCCTTCCAGACACGTGTTTGTTCAGCGACGTGAGGACTCCTGCCTAGGTGCGAGGGACACCTCGGGATTCTCCTCGAGTCTTGGCATGGCAATTGGGACGCGTCTCCACGTGAGGCGGGAGACCCAGGGTCCCTTTGCACGTGCCACAGGGATCCTGGGACTCCTATCCATTTTCAAGAGGAGTCAGGCATCGTCTCCTTTGGAAGTATTGATCTCCGCGGACCTCTCGAGTTTTCAAAGGATGTGAGGCCTCTGGTCGCGATGAGGCGGAGAAGTCGGTCTTTCTCTGAGGTCTCCACAGGGGATTCAGACATCCCTTCGTCTTGGGAGATGCAAGACGAGCCTGCATTCAATTCACTGCAGGGATATCCGGCCTTACTTCGAGTCAGAGCATCTCGGTGTCCATTCCACTTGAGGCCACAAACTCAGGGTCCCTCTCACACACCTGTAGCTGAGAGAAGCCTCCTCTTGAGGTGCTTATGGAAAGTTGGTATTCCTCTTGAGTCGAAGCCAGGGACTAAGCTCTCATCTCGAGTTGATTTGGGGTCCAAGGGGAAATTTCGTGTTGGTCCAGTGACCTCAGGATCCCTCTAGACTTGAGACAGTGATCTTGGGTTTTCTCTGGAGTGCCATCAAGGAAATCAAGGCTCCTTTCACGTTTGATGTGGAACACGGAATTGCTCTGCATGCAGTGCAGGGGAATCGGGCCTCAAGTCGCGGCGAGGGGGAAATCTCATGGTTTTTCTCGAGTTGGGGCCGGAACCTGGGGTATATTCACGAGTTATGACGGGGAGGGCCCTTCCAGACACGTTTTTGTTCAGCGACGTCAGGACTCCTGCCTAGGGGAGAGGGACACCTCGGGATTCTCCTCGAGTCTTGGCATGGCAATTGGGACGCGTCTCCAAGTGAGGCGGGAGACCCAGGGTCCCTTTCCACGTGCCACAGGGATCCTGGGACTCCTATCCATTTTCAAGAGGAGTCAGGCATCGTCTCCTTTGGAAGCATTGATCTCCGCGGACCTCTCGAGTTTTCAAAGGATGTGAGGCCTCAGGTCGCGTTGAGGCAGAGGACTAGGTCTTTCTCTGTGGTCTCCAGAGGGAATTCAGACAACCCTTCGTCTTGGGAGATGCAAGACGAGCCTGCATTCAATTCACTGCAGGGATATCCGGCCTTACTTCAAGTCAGAGCATCTCGGTGTCCATTCCACTTGAGGCCACAAATTCAGGGTCCCTCTCACATACCTTTAGCTGAGAGAAGCCTCCCCTTGAGGTGCTTGTGGAAAGTTGGTAGACCTCTTGAGTAGAAGCCAGGGACTAAGCTCTCATCTAGAGTTGATTTGGGGTCCAAGGGGAAATTTCGTGTTGCTCCAGTGACCTCAGCATCCCTCTAGAGTTGATACAGTGATCTTGGGTTTTCTCTGGAGTGCCATCAAGGAAATCAAGGCTCCTTTCACGTTTGATGTGGAACACGGAATTGCTCTGCACGCAGTCCAGGGGAATCGGGCCTCAACTCGCGGCGACGGGAAAATCTCATGGTTTTTCTTGAGTTGCCGGCGGAACCTGGGGTATATTCTCGAGTTACGACGGGGAGGGCCCTTCCAGACACGTCTTAGTTCAGCGTCTTCAGGACTCCTGCCTAGGTGCGAGGGACACATCGGGATTCTATTCGAGTCTTGGCATGGCAATTGGGACGCGTCTCCACGTGAGGCAGGAGACCAAGTGACCCTTTCGACGAGCCACAGGGATCTTGGGACTCCTATCCATTTTCAAGAGGGGTCAGGCATCGTCTCATTTGGAAGCATTGATCTCCGCGGACCTCTCGAGTTTTCAAAGGATGTGAGGCCTCCGATCGCGTTGAGGCGGAGGACTAGGTCTTTCTCTGTGGTCTCCACAGGGGATTCAGACAATCCTTCGTCTTCGGAGATGCAAGACGAGCCTGCATTCAATTCACTGCAGGGATATCCGGCCTTACTTCGAGTCAGAGCATCTCGGTGTCCATTCCACTTGAGGCCAGAAACTCAGGGTCCCTCACACATACCTGTAGCTGAGAGAAGCCTCGTCTTCAGGTGCTTGTGGAAAGTTGGTATTCCTCTTGAGTCGAAGCCAGGGACTAAGCTCTCATCTCGAGTTGATTTGGGGTCCACGGAGCCCTTTCGTGTTGCTCCAGTGACCTCATTATCCCTCTAGACTTGAGACAGTGATCTTGGGTTTTCTCTGGAGTGCCATCAAGGATATCAAGGCTCCTTTCACGTTTGATGTGGAACACAGAATTGCTCTGGACGCAGTGCAGGGGAATCGGGCCTCATCTCGCGGCGAGGGGGAAGTCTCATGGTTTTGCTCGAGTTGCGACCAGAACCTGGGGTATATTCTCGAGTTACGACGGGGAGGGCCCTTCCAGACACGTGTTTGTTCAGCGACGTCAGGACTCCTGCCTAGGTGCGAGGGACACCTCGGGATTCTCCTCGAGTCTTGGCATGGCAATTGGGACGCGTCTCCACGTGAGGCGGGAGACCCAGGGTCCCTTTCCACGTGCCACAGGGATCCTGGGACTCCTATCCATTTTCAAGAGGAGTCAGGCATCGTCTCCTTTGGAAGCATTGATCTCCGCGGACCTCTCGAGTTTTCAAAGGATGTGAGGCCTCAGGTCGCGTTGAGGCAGAGGACTAGGTCTTTCTCTGTTGTCTCCAGAGGGGATTCAGACAACCCTTCGTCTTGGGAGATGCAAGACGAGCCTGCATTCAATTCACTGCAGGGATATCCGGCCTTACTTCCAGTCAGAGCATCTCGGTGTCCATTCCACTTGAGGCCACAAATTCAGGGTCCCTCTCACATACCTTTAGCTGAGAGAATCCTCCTCTTGAGGTGCTTGTGGAAAGTTGGTAGACCTCTTGAGTAGAAGCCAGGGACTAAGCTCTCATCTAGAGTTGATTTGGGGTCCAAGGGGAAATTTCGTGTTGCTCCAGTGACCTCAGCATCCCTATAGAGTTGAGACAGTGATCTTGGGTTTTCTCTGGAGTGCCATCAAGGAAATCAAGGCTCCTTTCACGTTTGATGTGGAACACGGAATTGCTCTGCACGCAGTCCAGGGGAATCGGGCCTCAACTCGCGGCGACGGGGAAATCTCATGGTTTTTCTTGAGTTGCGGACGGAACCTGGGGTATATTCTCGAGTTACGACGGGGAGGGCCCTTCCAGACACGTGTTGGTTCAGTGACGTCAGGACTCCTGCCTAGGTGCGAGGGACACCTCGGGATTCTCCTCGAGTCTTGGCATGGCAATTGGGACGCGTCTCCACGTGAGGCAGGAGACCCAGTGTCCCTTTCGACGAGGCACAGGGATCCTGGGACTCCTATCCATTTTCAAGAGGGGTCAGGCATCGTCTCCTTTGGAAGCATTGATCTCCGCGGACCTCTCGAGGTTTCAAAGGATGTGAGGCCTCCGGTCGCGATGAGGCGGAGGACTAGGTCTTTCTCTGTTGTCTCCACAGGGGATTCAGACATCCCTTCATCTTGGGAGATGCAAGACGAGCCTGCATTCAATTCACTGCAGGGATATCTGGCCTTACTTCAAGTCAGAGCATCTCGATGTCCATTCCACTTGAGGCCACAAACTCATGGTCCCTCTCACATACCTGTAGCTGAGAGAAGCCTCCTCCTGAGGTGCTTGTGGAAAGTTGGTATTCCTCTTGAGTCGAAGCCAGGGACTAAGCTCTCATCTCGAGTTGATTTGGGGTCCACGGAGCCCTTTCGTGTTGCTCCAGTGACCTCATTATCCCTCTAGACTTGAGACAGTGATCTTGGGTTTTCTCTGGAGTGCCATCAAGGAAATCAAGGCTCCTTTCACGTTTGATGTGGAACACAGAATTGCTCTGGACGCAGTGCAGGGGAATCGGGCCTCATCTCGCGGCGAGGGGGAAGTCTCATAGTTTTGCTCGAGTTGCGACCAGAACCTGGGGTATATTCTCGAGTTACGACGGGGAGGGCCCTTCCAGACACGTGTTTGTTCAGCGACGTCAGGACTCCTGCCTAGGTGCGAGGGACACCTCGGGATTCTCCTCGAGTCTTGGCATGGCAATTGGGACGCGTCTCCACGTGAGGCGGGAGACCCAGGGTCCCTTTCCACGTGCCACAGGGATCCTGGGACTCCTATCCATTTTCAAGAGGAGTCAGGCATCGTCTCCTTTGGAAGCATTGATCTCCGCGGACCTCTCGAGTTTTCAAAGGATGTGAGGCCTCCGCTCGCGATGAGGCGGAGAATTAGGTCTTTATCTGTGGTCTCCACAGGGGATTCAGACATCCCTTCGTCTTGGGAGATGCAAGACGAGCCTGCATTCAATTCACTGCAGGGATATCCGCCCTTACTTCCAGTCAGAGCATCTCGGTGTCCAGTCCACTTGAGGCCACAAACTCAGGGTCCCTCTCACATACCAGTTGCTGAGAGAAGCCTCCTCTTGAGGTGCTTGTGGAAACTTGGTAATCCTCTTGAGTCGAAGACAGACACTAAGCTCTCATCTAGAGTTGATTTGGGGTCCACGGAGCCCTTTCCTGTTGGTCCAGTGACCTCAGGATCCCTCTAGACTTGAGACAGTGATCTTGGGTTTTCTCTGGAGTGCCATCAAGGAAATCAAGGCTCCTTTCACGTTTGATGTGGAACACGGAATTGCTCTGCACGCAGTGTAGGGGAATCGGGCCTCATCTCGTGGCAAGGAGGATGTCTCATGATTTTTCTAAGTAGCGGCCGGAAGCTGGGGTATATTCTCGAGTTACGACGGGGAGGGCCCTTCCAGACACGTGTTTGTTCAGCGACGTCAGGACTCCTGCCTAGGTGCGAGGGACACCTAGGGATTCTCCTCGAGTCTTGGCATGGCAATTGGGACGCGTCTCCAAGTGAGGCGGGAGACCCAGGGTCCCTTTCCACGTGCCACAGGGATCCTGGGACTCCTATCCATTTTCCGGGGGTGTCAGGCATCGTCTCCTTTGGAAGCATTGATCTCCACAGACCTCTCGAGTTTTCAAAGAATGTGAGGCCTCCGGACGCGATGAGGCAGAGGACTACTTCTTTCTCTGTCTTCTCCACAGGGGATTCAGACATCCCTTCGTCTTGGGATGCAAGACGAGCCTGCATTCAATTCACTGCAGGGATATCCGGCCTTACTTCGAGTCAGAGCATCTCGCTGTCCATTCAACTTTGGCCACAAACTCAGGGTCCCTCTCACATACCTGTAGCTGAGAGAAGCCTCCTCTTGAGGTGCTTGTGGAAAGTTGGTATTCCTCTTGAGTCTAAGCCAGGGACTAAGCTCTCATCTCGAGTTGATTTGGGGTTCACGGAGCACTTTTGTGTTGCTCCAGTGACCTCAGGATCCCTCTAGACTTGAGACAGTGATCTTGGGTTTTCTCTGGAGTGCCATCAAGGAAATCAAGGCTCCTTTCACGTTTGATGTGGAACACGAAATTGCTCTGCATGCAGTGCAGGGGAATCGGGCCTCAACTCACGGCGAGGGGGAAATCTCATGGTTTTTCTTGAGTTGCGGCCAGAGCCTGGGGTATATTCTCGAGTAACGACGGGGAGGGCCCTTCTAGACACGTGTTTGTTCAGAGACATTAGGACACCTGCCTAGGTGCGAGGGACACCTCGGGATTCTCCTCGAGTCTTGGCATGGTAATTGGGACGCGTCTCCACATGAGGCGGGAGACCCAGGGTCCCTTTCCACGTGCCACAGGGATCCTTGGACTAATATCCATTTTCAAGAGGAGTCAGGCATCGTCTCCTTTGGAAGCATTGATCTCCGCGGACCTCTCGAGTTTTCAAAGGATGTGAAGCCTCCGCTCGCGATGAGGCGGATAATTAGGTCTTTCTCTGTTGTCTCCACAGGGGATTCAGACATCCCTTCGTCTTGGGAGATGCCAGACGAGCCTGCATTCACTTCACTCCAGGGATATCCGGCCTTACTTCGAGTCAGAGCATCTCGGTGTCCATTCCACTTGAGGCCACAAACTCAGGGACCCTCTCACATACCTGTAGCTGAGAGAAGCCTCCTCTTGAGGTGCTTGTGGATAGTTGGTATTCCTCTAGAGTCGAAGCTAGGGACTAAGCTCTCATCTCGAGTTGATTTGGGGTCCACGGAGCCCTTTCGTGTTGCTCCAGTGACCTCAGGATCCCTCTAGACTTGAGACAGTGATCTTGGGTTTTCTCTGGAGTGCCATCAAGGAAATCAAGGCTCCTTTCATTTTTGATGTGGAATACGGAATTGCTCTGCATGCAGTGCAGGGGAATCGGGCCTCAACTCGCGGCGAGGGGGAAATCTCATGGTTTTTCACGAGTTGCGGCCGGATCCTGGGGTATATTCTCGAGTTACAACGGGGACGGCCCTTCCAGACACGTGTTTGTTCAGCGTCGTCAGGACTCCTGCCTAGGTGCGAAGGACACCTCGGGATTCTCCTCGAGTCTTGGCATGGCAATTTGGACCCGTCTCCACGTGAGGCGGGAGACCCAGGGTCCCTTTCCACGTGCCACAGGGATCCTGGCACTCCTATCCATTTTCAAGAGGAGTCAGGCATCGTCTCCTTCGGAAGCATTGATCTCCGCGGACCTCTCGAGTTTTCAAAGGATGTGAGGCCTCCGGTCGCGATGAGGCGGAGAACTCGGTCTTTCTCTGTGGTCTCCTCAGGGGATTCAGACATCCCTTCGTCTTGGGAGAAGCAAGACGAGCCTGCATTCAATTCACTGCAGGGATATCCGGCCTTACTTTGAGTCAGAGCATCACGGTGTCCATTCCACTTGAGGCCACAAACTCAGGGGCCCTCTCACATACCTGTAGTTGAGAGAAGCCTCCTCCTGAGGTGCTTGTGGAAATTTGGTATTCCTCTTGAGTCGAAGCCAGGGACTAAGCTCTCATCTCGAATTGATTTGGGGTCCACGGAGCCCTTTCCTGTTGCTCCAGTGACCTCAGGATCCCTCTAGAATTGAGACAGTGATCTTGGGTTTTCTCTGGAGTGCCATCAAGGAAATCAAGGCTCCTTTCATTTTTGATGTGGAATACGGAATTGCTCTGCACGCAGTGCAGGGGAATCGGGCCTCATCTCGCCTCGAGGGGGAAGTCTCATGGTTTTTCTCGAGTTGCGGCCGGAACCTGGGGTATATTCTCGAGTTACGACGGGGAGGGCCCTTCCAGACACGTGTTTTTTCAGCGACCTCAGGACACCTGCCTAGGTGCGAGGGACACCTCGGAATTCTCCTCGAGTCTTGGCATGGCAATTGGGATGTGTCTCCACGTGAAGCGGGAGACCCAGGGTCCCTTTCCACGTGCCACACGGATCCTGGGACTCCTATCCATTTTCAAGAGGAGTCAGGCATCGTCTCCTTTGGAAGCATTGATGTCTGCAGACCTCTCGAGTTTTCAAAGGATATGATGCCTCCGGTTGCGTTGAGGTGGATGACTAGGTCTTTCTCTTTGGTCTCCACAGGGGATTCAGACAACCCTTCGTCTTGGGAGATCAAAGGCGAGCTTGCATTCAATTCACTGCAGGGATATCCGGCCTTACTTCGAGTCAGAGCATCTCGGTGTCCATTCCACTTGAGGCCACAAACTCAGGGTCCCTCTCACATACCTGTAGCTGAGAGAAGCCTCCTCTTGAGGTGCTTGTGGAAAGTTGCTATTACTCTTGAGTCGAAGCCCGGGACTAAGCTCTCATCTCGAGTTGATTTGGGGTCCACGCAGCCCTTTCGTGTTGCTCCAGTGACCTCAGGATCCCTCTAGACTTGAGACAGTGATCTTGGGTTTTCTCTGCAGTGCCATCAAGGAAATCAAGGCTCCTTTCACGTTTGATGTGGAACACGGAATTGCTCTGCACGCAGTGCAGGGAAATCGGGCCTCATCCAGCGGCGAGGGGAAGTCTCATGGTTTTTCTCTAGTTGTAGCCGGAACCTGGGTTATATTCTCGAGTTACGACGGGGAGGGCCCTTCCAGACACGTGTTTGTTCAGCGACGTCAGGACTCCTGCCTAGGTGCGAGGGAAACCTCGGGATTCTCCTGGAGTCTTGGCATGGCAATTGGGACGCGTCTCCACGTGAGGCGGGAGACCCAGGGTCCCTTTCGACGTGCCACAGGGATCCTGGGACTCCTATCCATTTCCAAGAAGAGTCAGGCATCGTCACCTTTGGAAGCATTGATCTCCGCGGACCTCTCGAGTTTTCAAAGGATGTGAGGCCTCCGATCTCGATGAGGTGGAGAACGAGGTCTTTCTCTGTGGTCTCCACAGGGGATTCAGACAACCCTTCGTCTTGGGAGATGCAAGAAGAGCCTGCATTCAATTCATTGCAGGGATATCCGGCCTTACTTCGAGTCAGAGCATCTCGGTGTCCATTCCACTTGAGGCCACAAATTCAGGGTCCCTCTCACATACCTGTAGCTGAGAGAAGCCTCCTCTTGAGTTGCTTGTGGAAAGTTGATTTTCCTCTTGAGTCGAAGCCAGGGACTAAGCTCTCATCTCGAGTTGATTTGGGGTCCACGCAGCCCTTTCGTGTTTCTCCAGTGACCTCAGGATCCCTCTAGACTTGAGACAGTGATCTTGGGTTTTCTCTGGAGTGCCATCAAGGAAATCAAGGCTCCTTTCACGTTTGATGTGGAACACGGATTGCTCTGCTCGCAGTGGAGGGGAATCGGGTCTCATCTCGAGGCAAGGGGGATGTCTCATGGTTTTTCTCAAGTTGCGGCCGAAACCTGGGGTATATTCTCGAGTTACGACGGGGAGGGCCCTTCCAGACATGTGTTTGTTCAGCGACGTCAGGACTCCTGCCTAGGTGCGAGGGACACCTCGGGATTCTCCTCGAGTCTTGGCATGGCAATTGGGACGCGTCTCCACGTGAGGCGGGAGATCCAGGGTCCCTTTCCACGTGCCACAGGGATCCTGGGACTCCTATCCATTTTCAAGAAGGGTCAGGCATCTTCTCCTTTGGAAGCATTTATCTCCGCGGACCTCTCGAGTTTTCAAAGGATGTGAGGCCTCCGGTCGCGATGAGGCGGAGAACTCGGTCTTTCTCTGTGATCTCCACAGGGGATTCAGACATCCCTTCGTCTTGGGAGATGCAAGACGAGCCTGCATTCAACTCACTGTTGGGATATCCGGACTTACTTTGAGTCAGAGCATCTCGGTGTCCATTCCACTTGAGGCCACAAACTCAGGGGCCCTCTCACATACCTGTAGTTGAGAGAAGAATCCTCCTGAGGTGCTTGTGGAAAGTTGGTATTCCTCTTGAGTCTAAGCCAGGGACTAAGCTCTCATCTCGAGTTGATTTGGGGTTCACGGAGCACTTTTGTGTTGCTCCAGTGACCTCAGGATCCCTCTAGACTTGAGACAGTGATCTTGGGTTTTCTCTGGAGTGCCATCAAGGAAATCAAGGCTCCTTTCACGTTTGATGTGGAACACGAAATTGCTCTGCATGCAGTGCAGGGGAATCGGGCCTCAACTCACGGCGAGGGGGAAATCTCATGGTTTTTCTTGAGTTGCGGCCAGAACCTGGGGTATATTCTCGAGTAACGACGGGGAGGGCCCTTCTAGACACGTGTTTGTTCAGAGACATTAGGACACCTGCCTAGGTGCGAGGGATACCTCGGGATTCTCCTCGAGTCTTGGCATGGTAATTGGGACGCGTCTCCACATGAGGCGGGAGACCCAGGGTCCCTTTCCACGTGCCACAGGGATCCTTGGACTAATATCCATTTTCAAGAGGAGTCAGGCATCGTCTCCTTTGGAAGCATTGATCTCCGCGGACCTCTCGAGTTTTCAAAGGATGTGAAGCCTCCGCTCGCGATGAGGCGGATAATTAGGTCTTTCTCTGTTGTCTCCACAGGGGATTCAGACATCCCTTCGTCTTGGGAGATGCCAGACGAGCCTGCATTCACTTCACTCCAGGGATATCCGGCCTTACTTCGAGTCAGAGCATCTCGGTGTCCATTCCACTTGAGGCCACAAACTCAGGGACCCTCTCACATACCTGTAGCTGAGAGAAGCCTCCTCTTGAGGTGCTTGTGGATAGTTGGTATTCCTCTAGAGTCGAAGCTAGGGACTAAGCTCTCATCTCGAGTTGATTTGGGGTCCACGGAGCCCTTTCGTGTTGCTCCAGTGACCTCAGGATCCCTCTAGACTTGAGACAGTGATCTTGGGTTTTCTCTGGAGTGCCATCAAGGAAATCAAGGCTCCTTTCATTTTTGATGTGGAATACGGAATTGCTCTGCATGCAGTGCAGGGGAATCGGGCCTCAACTCGCGGCGAGGGGGAAATCTCATGGTTTTTCACGAGTTGCGGCCGGATCCTGGGGTATATTCTCGAGTTACAACGGGGACGGCCCTTCCAGACACGTGTTTGTTCAGCGTCGTCAGGACTCCTGCCTAGGTGCGAAGGACACCTCGGGATTCTCCTCGAGTCTTGGCATGGCAATTTGGACCCGTCTCCACGTGAGGCGGGAGACCCAGGGTCCCTTTCCACGTGCCACAGGGATCCTGGCACTCCTATCCATTTTCAAGAGGAGTCAGGCATCGTCTCCTTCGGAAGCATTGATCTCCGCGGACCTCTCGAGTTTTCAAAGGATGTGAGGCCTCCGGTCGCGATGAGGCGGAGAACTCGGTCTTTCTCTGTGGTCTCCTCAGGGGATTCAGACATCCCTTCGTCTTGGGAGATGCAAGACGAGCCTGCATTCAATTCACTGCAGGGATATCCGGCCTTACTTTGAGTCAGAGCATCACGGTGTCCATTCCACTTGAGGCCACAAACTCAGGGGCCATCTCACATACCTGTAGTTGAGAGAAGCCTCCTCCTGAGGTGCTTGTGGAAATTTGGTATTCCTCTTGAGTCGAAGCCAGGGACTAAGCTCTCATCTCGAATTGATTTGGGGTCCACGGAGCCCTTTCCTGTTGCTCCAGTGACCTCAGGATCCCTCTAGAATTGAGACAGTGATCTTGGGTTTTCTCTGGAGTGCCATCAAGGAAATCAAGGCTCCTTTCATTTTTGATGTGGAATACGGAATTGCTCTGCACGCAGTGCAGGGGAATCGGGCCTCATCTCGCCTCGAGGGGGAAGTCTCATGGTTTTTCTCGAGTTGCGGCCGGAACCTGGGGTATATTCTCGAGTTACGACGGGGAGGGCCCTTCCAGACACGTGTTTTTTCAGCGACCTCAGGACACCTGCCTAGGTGCGAGGGACACCTCGGAATTCTCCTCGAGTCTTGGCATGGCAATTGGGATGTGTCTCCACGTGAAGCGGGAGACCCAGGGTCCCTTTCCACGTGCCACACGGATCCTGGGACTCCTATCCATTTTCAAGAGGAGTCAGGCATCGTCTCCTTTGGAAGCATTGATGTCTGCAGACCTCTCGAGTTTTCAAAGGATATGATGCCTCCGGTTGCGTTGAGGTGGATGACTAGGTCTTTCTCTTTGGTCTCCACAGGGGATTCAGACAACCCTTCGTCTTGGGAGATCAAAGGCGAGCTTGCATTCAATTCACTGCAGGGATATCCGGCCTTACTTCGAGTCAGAGCATCTCGGTGTCCATTCCACTTGAGGCCACAAACTCAGGGTCCCTCTCACATACCTGTAGCTGAGAGAAGCCTCCTCTTGAGGTGCTTGTGGAAAGTTGCTATTACTCTTGAGTCGAAGCCCGGGACTAAGCTCTCATCTCGAGTTGATTTGGGGTCCACGCAGCCCTTTCGTGTTGCTCCAGTGACCTCAGGATCCCTCTAGACTTGAGACAGTGATCTTGGGTTTTCTCTGCAGTGCCATCAAGGAAATCAAGGCTCCTTTCACGTTTGATGTGGAACACGGAATTGCTCTGCACGCAGTGCAGGGAAATCGGGCCTCATCCAGCGGCGAGGGGAAGTCTCATGGTTTTTCTCGAGTTGTAGCCGGAACCTGGGTTATATTCTCGAGTTACGACGGGGAGGGCCCTTCCAGACACGTGTTTGTTCAGCGACGTCAGGACTCCTGCCTAGGTGCGAGGGAAACCTCGGGATTCTCCTGGAGTCTTGGCATGGCAATTGGGACGCGTCTCCACGTGAGGCGGGAGACCCAGGGTCCCTTTCGACGTGCCACAGGGATCCTGGGACTCCTATCCATTTCCAAGAAGAGTCAGGCATCGTCACCTTTGGAAGCATTGATCTCCGCGGACCTCTCGAGTTTTCAAAGGATGTGAGGCCTCCGATCTCGATGAGGTGGAGAACGAGGTCTTTCTCTGTGGTCTCCACAGGGGATTCAGACAACCCTTCGTCTTGGGAGATGCAAGAAGAGCCTGCATTCAATTCATTGCAGGGATATCCGGCCTTACTTCGAGTCAGAGCATCTCAGTGTCCATTCCACTTGAGGCCACAAACTCAGGGTCCCTCTCACATACCTGTAGCTGAGAGAAGCCTCCTCTTGAGTTGCTTGTGGAAAGTTGATTTTCCTCTTGAGTCGAAGCCAGGGACTAAGCTCTCATCTCGAGTTGATTTGGGGTCCACGCAGCCCTTTCGTGTTGCTCCAGTGACCTCAGGATCCCTCTAGACTTGAGACAGTGATCTTGGGTTTTCTCTGGAGTGCCATCAAGGAAATCAAGGCTCCTTTCACGTTTGATGTGGAACACGGATTGCTCTGCTCGCAGTGGAGGGGAATCGGGTCTCATCTCGAGGCAAGGGGGATGTCTCATGGTTTTTCTCGAGTTGCGGCCGAAACCTGGGGTATATTCTCGAGTTACGACGGGGAGGGCCCTTCCAGACACGTGTTTGTTCAGCGACGTCAGGACTCCTGCCTAGGTGCGAGGGACACCTCGGGATTCTCCTCGAGTCTTGGCATGGCAATTGGGACGCGTCTCCACGTGAGGCGGGAGATCCCGGGTCCCTTTCCACGTGCCACAGGGATCCTGGGACTCCTATCCATTTTCAAGAAGGGTCAGGCATCTTCTCCTTTGGAAGCATTGATCTCCGCGGACCTCTCGAGTTTTCAAAGGATGTGAGGCCTCCGGTCGCGATGAGGCGGAGAACTCGGTCTTTCTCTGTGATCTCCACAGGGGATTCAGACATCCCTTCGTCTTGGGAGATGCAAGACGAGCCTGCATTCAACTCACTGTTGGGATATCCGGACTTACTTTGAGTCAGAGCATCTCGGTGTCCATTCCACTTGAGGCCACAAACTCAGGGGCCCTCTCACATACCTGTAGTTGAGAGAAGCCTCCTCCTGAGGTGCTTGTGGAAAGTTGGTATTCCTCTTGAGTCTAATCCAGGGACTATGCTCTCATCTCGAGTTGATTTGGGGTTCACGGAGCACTTTCGTGTTGCTCCAGTGACCTCAGGATCCCTCTAGACTTGAGACAGTGATCTTGGGTTTTCTCTGGAGTGCCATCAAGGATATCAAGGCTCCTTTCACGTTTGATGTAGAACACGAAATTGCTCTGCATGCAGTGCAGGGGAATCGGGCCTCAACTCACGGCGAGGGGGAAATCTCATGGTTTTTCTTGAGTTGCGGCCAGAACCTGTGGTATATTCTCGAGTAACGACGGGGAGGGCCCTTCTAGACACGTGTTTGTTCAGAGACATCAGGACACCTGCCTAGGTGCGAGGGAAACCTCGGGATTCTCCTCGAGTCTTGGCATGGTAATTGGGACGCGTCTCCACATGAGGCGGGAGACCCAGGGTCCCTTTCCACGTGCCACAGGGATCCTGGGACTCCTATCCATTTTCAAGAGGAGTCAGGCATCGTCTCCTTTGGAAGCATTGATCTCCGCGGACCTCTCGAGTTTTCAAAGGATGTGAGGCCTCCGGTCGCGATGAGGCGGAGAACTCGGTCTTTCTCTGTGGTCTCCACAGGGGATTCAGACATCCCTTCGTCTTGGGATATGCAAGACGAGCCTGCATTCAATTCACTGCAGGGATATCCGGCCTTACTTTGAGTCAGAGTATCTCGGTGTCCATTCCACTTAAGGCCACAAACTCAGGGGCCCTCTCACATACCTGTAGTTGAGAGAAGCCTCCTCCTGAGGTGCTTGTGGAAAATTGATATTCCTCTTGAGTCGAAGCCAGGGACTAAGCTCTCATCTCGAATTGATTTGGGGTCCACGGAGCCCTTTCCTGTTGCTCCAGTGACCTCAGGATCCCTCTAGAATTGAGACAGTGATCTTGGGTTTTCTCTGGAGTGCCATCAAGGAAATCAAGGCTCCTTTCATTTTTGATGTGGAATAAGGAATTGCTCTGCACGCAGTGCAGGGGAATCGGGCCTCATCTCGCGGCGAGGGGGAAGTCTCATGGTTTTTCTCGAGTTGCGGCCGGAACCTGGGGTATATTCTCGAGTTACGACGGGGAGGGCCCTTCCAGACACGTGTTTTTTCAGCGACCTCAGGACACCTGCCTAGGTGCGAGGGACACCTCGGAATTCTCCTCGAGTCTTGGCATGGCAATTGGGATGTGTCTCCACGTGAGGCGGGAGACCCAGGGTCCCTTTCCACGTGCCACACGGATCCTGGGACTCCTATCCATTTTCAAGAGGAGTCAGGCATCGTCTCCTTTGGAAGCATTGATGTCTGCAGACCTCTCGAGTTTTCAAAGGATATGATGCCTCCGGTTGCGTTGAGGTGGATGACTAGGTCTTTCTCTTTTGTCTCCACAGGGGATTCAGACAACCCTTCGTCTTGGGAGATGCAAGACGAGCCTGCATTCAATTCACTGCAGGGATATACGGCCTTACTTCGAGTCAGAGCATCTCGGTGTCCATTCCACTTGAGGCCACAAACTCAGGGTCCCTCTCACATACCTGTAGCTGAGAGAAGCCTCCTCTTGAGGTGCTTGTGGAAAGTTGCTATTACTCTTGAGTCGAAGCCCGGGACTAAGCTCTCATCACGAGTTGATTTGGGGTCCACGCAGCCCTTTCCTGTTGCTCCAGTGACCTCAGGATCCCTCTAGACTTGAGACAGTGATCTTGGGTTTTCTCTGCAGTGCCATCAAGGAAATCAAGGCTCCTTTCACGTTTGATGTGGAAAACGGAATTGCTCTGCACGCAGTGCAGGGAAATCGGGCCTCATCCAGCGGCGAGGGGAAGTCTCATGGTTTTTCTCGAGTTGTAGCCGGAACCTGGGTTATATTCTCGAGTTACGACGGGGAGGGCCCTTCCAGACACGTGTTTGTTCAGCGACGTCAGGACTCCTGCCTAGGTGCGAGGGAAACCTCAGGATTCTCCTGGAGTCTTGGCATGGCAATTGGGACGCGTCTCCACGTGAGGCGGAAGACCCAGGGTCCCTTTCGACGTGCCACAGGGATCCTGGGACTCCTATCCATTTCCAAGAAGAGTCAGGCATCGTCTCCTTTGGAAGCATTGATCTCCGCGGACCTCTTGAGTTTTCAAAGTATTTGAGGCCTCCGGTCGCGATGAGGCGGAGAACTAGGTCTTTCTCTGTGGTCTCCACAGGGGATTCAGACATCCCTTCGTCTTGGGAGATGCAAGACGAGCCTGCATTCAATTCACTGCAGGGATATCCGGCCTTACTTCGAGTCAGAGCATCTCGGTGTCCATTCCACTTGAGGCCACAAACTCAGGGTCCCTCTCACATACATGTAGCTGAGAGAAGCCTCCTCTTGAGGTTCTATGGAAAGTTGGTATTCCTCTTGAGTCGAAGCCTGGGTCTAAGCTCTCATCTCGAGTTGATTTGAGGTCCACGAAGCCCTTTCCTGTTGGTCCAGTGACTTCAGGATCCCTCTAGACTTGAGACAGTGATCTTGGGTTTTCTCTGGAGTGCCATCAAGGAAATCAAGGCTCCTTTCACGTTTGATGTGGAACACGGAATTGCTCTGCACGCAGTGTAGGGGAATCGGGCCTCATCTCGCGGCGAGGGGGAAGTCTCATGGTTTTTCTCGAGTTGCGGCCGGAACCTGGGGTATATTCTCGAGTTACGACGGGGAGGGCCCTTCCAGACACGTGTTTGTTCAGCGACGTCAGGACTCCTGCCTAGGTGCGAGGGACACCACGGGATTCTCCTCGAGTCTTGGCATGGCAATTGGGACGCGTCTCCACGTGAGGCGGGAGACCCAGGGTCCCTTTCCACGTGCCACAGGGATCCTGGGATTCCTATCCATTTTCAAGAAGATTCCGGCATCGTCTCCTTTGGAAGCATTGATCTCCGGTGACCTCTCGAGTTTTCAAAGGATGTGAGGCCTCCGGTCGCGATGAGGCGGAGGACTAGGTCTTTCTCTGTGGTCTCCACAGGGGATTCAGACATCTCTTCGTCTTGGGAGATGCAAGACGAGCCTGCATTCAATTCACTGTTGGGATATCCGGCCTTACTTCGAGTCAGAGCATCTCGGTGTCCATTCCACTTGAGGCCACAAACTCAGGGTCCCTCTCACATACCTGTAGCTGAGAGAAGCCTCCTCTTTAGGTGCTTGTGAAAAGTTGGTATTCCTCTTGATTCGAAGCCAGGGACTAAGCTCTCATCTCGAGTTGATTTGGGGTCCACGGAGCCCTTTCGTGTTGCTCCAGTGACCTCAGGATCCCTCTAGACTTGAGACAGTGATCTTGGGAATTCTCTGGAGTGCCATCAAGGAAATCAAGGCTCCTTTCACGTATGATGTGGAACACCCAATTGCTCTGCACGCAGTGCACGGGAATCGGGTCTCATCTCGCGGCGAGGGGGAAGTCTCATGGTTTTTCTCGAGTTGCGGCCGGAACCTGTGGTATATTGAGGAGTTACGACGGGGAGAGCCCTTCCAGACACGTGTTTGTTCAGCGACGTCAGGACTCCTGACTAGGGGCGAGGGACACCTCGGGATTCTCCTCGAGTCTTGGCATGGCAATTGGGACGCGTCTCCACGTGAGACGGGAGACACAGGGTCCCTTTCCACGTGCCACAGGGATCCGGGGACTCCTATCCATTTTCCGGGGGTGTCAGGCATCGTCTCCTTTGGAAGCATTGATCTCCGCACCTCTCGAGTTTTCAAAGAATGTGAGGCCTCCGGACGAGATGAGGCAGAGGACTACTTCTTTCTCTGTCTTCTCCACAGGGGATTCAGACATCCCTTCGTCTTGGGAGATGCAAGACGAGCCTGCATTCAATTCACTGCAGGGATATCCGGCCTTACTTCGAGTCAGAGCATCTCGCTGTCCATTCAACTTTGGCCACAAACTCAGGGTCCCTCTCACATACCTGTAGCTGAGAGAAGCCTCCTCTTGAGGTGCTTGTGGAAAGTTTGTATTCCTCTTGAGTCGAAGCCACGGACTAAGCTCTCATCTCGAGTTGATTTGGGGTCCACGGAGCCCTTTCGTGTTGCTCCAGTGACCTCAGGATCCCCCTAGACTTGAGACAGTGATCTTGGGTTTTCTCTGGAGTACCATCAAGGAAATCAAGGCTCCTTTCATTTTTGATGTGGAACACGGAATTGTTCTGCACGCAGTGCAGGGGAATCGGGCCTCATCTCGCGGCGAGGGGGAAGTCTCATGGTGTTTTTCGAGTTGTGGCCGGAACCAGGGGTATATTCTCGAGTTATGACGGGGAGGGCCCTTCCAGACACGTGTTTGTTCAGCGACGTCAGGACTCCTGCCTAGGTGCGAGGGACACCTCGGGATTCTCCTCGAGTCTTGGCATGGCAATGGGGACGCGTCTCCACGTGTGGGGGGAGACCCAGGGTCCCTTTCCACGTGCCACAGGGATCCTGGGACTCCTATCCATTTTCAAGAGGAGTCAGGCTTCGTCTCCTTTGGAAGCATTGATCTCCACAGACATCTCCAGTTTTCAAAGGATGTGAGGCCTCCGGTCGCGTTGAGGCGGAGGACTAGGACATTCTCTGTGGTCTCCACAGGGGATTCAGACATCCCTTCGTCTTGGGAGATGCAAGACGAGCCTGCATTCAATTCACTGCAGGGATATCCAGCCTTACTTCGAGTCGAGCATCTCGGTGTCCTTTCCACTTGAGGCCACAAACTCAGGGTCCCTCTCACATACCTGTAGCTGAGAGAAGCCTCCTCTTGAGGTGCTTGTGGAAACTTGGTATTCCTCTTGAGTCGAAGCCAGGGAATAAGCTCTCATGTCGAGTTGATTTGGGGTCCCCGGAGCCCTTTCATGTTGCTCCAGTGACCTCAGGATCCCTCTAGACTTGAGACAGTGATCTTGGGTTTTCTCTGGAGTGCCATCAAGGAAATGAAGGCTCCTATCATGTTTGATGTGGAACACAGAATTGCTCTGCACTCAGTGCAGGGGAATCGGGCCTCATCTCGCGGCGAGGGGGAAGTCTCATGGTTTTTCTCGAGTTGCGGCCGGAACCTGGGGTATATTCTCGAGTTACGATGGGGAGGGCCCTTCCAGACACGTGTTTGTTCAGCGACGACAGGACTACTGCCTAGGTGCGAGGGACACCTCGGGATTCTCCTCGAGTCTTGGCATGGCAATTGGGATGCGTCTCCACGTGAGGCGGGAGACCCAGGGTCCCTTTCCACGTGCCACAGGGATCCTGGGACTCCTATCCATTTTCAAGAGGAGTCAGACATCGTCTCCTTCGGAGTATTGATCTCCGCGGTCCTCTCGAGTTTTCAAAGGATATGAGGCCTCCGGTTGCGTTGAGGTGGAGGACTAGGTCTTTCTCTGTGGTCTCCACAGGGGATTCAGACAACCCTTCTTCTTGGGAGATGCAAGACGAGCCTGCATTCAATTCACTGCAGGGATATCCGGCCTTACTTTGAGTCAGAGCATCACGGTGTCCATTCCACTTGAGGCCACAAACTCGGGGTCCCTCAAATATACCTGTAGCTGAGAGAAGCCTCCTCTTGAGGTGCTTGTGGAAAGTTGGTATTCCTCTTGAGTCGAAGCCAGGGACTAAGCTCTCATCTCGAGTTGATTTGGGGTCCACGGAGCCCTTTCCTGTTGGTCCAGTGACCTCAGGATCCCTCTAGACTTGAGACAGTGATCTTGGGTTTTCTCTGGAGTGCCATCAAGGAAATCAATGCTCCTTTCATTTTTGATGTGGAATACGGAATTGCTCTGCACGCAGGGCAGGGGAATCGGGCCTCATATCGCGGCGAGGTGGAAGTCTCATGGTTTTTCTCGAGTTGTGGCCGGAACCTGGGGTATATTCTCGAGTTACGACGGGGAGGGCCCTTCCAGACACGTGTTTGTTCAGCGACGTCAGGACTCCTGCCTCCGTGCGAGGGACACCTCGGGATTCTCTTCGAGTCTTGGATTGGCAATTGTGACGCGTCTCCACGTGAGGCGGGAGACCCAGGGTCCCTTTCCACGTGCCACAGGGATCCGGGGACTCCTATCCATTTTCAAGAGGATTCAGGCATCGTCTCCTTTGGAAGCATTTATCTCCGCAGACCTCTCGAGTTTTCAAAGGATGTGAGGCCTCCGGACGCGATTAGGCGGAGGACTACTTCTTTCTCTGTCGTCTCCACAGGGGATTCAGACATCCCTTCGTTTTGGGAGATGCAAGACGAGCCTGCATTCAATTCACTGCAGGGATATCCGGCCTTACTTCGAGTCAGAGCATCTCGGTGTCCATTCCAATTGAGGCCACAAAATCAGGGTCCCTCTCACATACATGTAGCTGAGAGAAGCCTCTTCTTGAGGTGCTTGTGGAAAGTTGGTATTCCTCTTGAGTCAAAGCCAGGGACTAAGCTCTCATATCGAGTTGATTTGGGGTCCACGGAGCCCTTTCGTGTTGCTCCAGTGACCTCAGGATCCCTCTAGACTTGAGACAGTGATCTTGGGTTTTCTCTGGAGTGCCATCAAGGAAATCAAGGCTCCTTTCAAGTTTGATGTGGAACACCGAATTGTTCTGCACGCAGTGCAGGGGAATCGGGCCTCATCTCGGGGCGAGGGGAAAGTCTCATGGTGTTTCTCGAGTTGCGGCCGGAACCTGGGGTATATTCTCGAGTTATGACTGGGAGGGCCCTTCCAGACACGTGTTTGTTCAGCGACATCAGGACTTCTGACTAGGGGCGAGGGACACCTCGGGATTCTCCTCGAGTCTTGGCATGGCAATTGGAACGCGTCTCCAAGTGAGGGGGGAGACCCAGGGTCCCTTTCTACGTGCCACAGTGATCCTGGGACTCCTATCCATTTTCAAGAGGAGTCAGGCATCGTCTCCTTTGGAAGCATTGATCTCCACGGACCTCTCGAGTTTTCAAAGGATGTGAGGCCTCCGGTGGCGATGAGGCGGAGGACTAGGTCATTCTCTGTGGCCTCAACAGTGGATTCAGACATCCCTTCGTCTTGGGAGATGCAAGACGAGCCTGTATTCAATTCACTGCAGGGATATCCGGCCTTACTTCGAGTCAGAGCATCTCGCTGTCCATTCCACTTGAGGCCACAAACTCAGGGTCCCTCTCACATACCTGTAGCTGAGAGAAGCCTCCTCTTGAGGTGCTTTTGGAAAGTTGGTATTCCTCTTGAGTCGAAGCCAGGGACTAAGCTCTCATCTCGAGTTGATTTGGGGTCCAAGGGGAAATTTCGTGTTGCTCCAGTGACCTCAACATCCCTCTAGAGTTGAGACAGTGATCTTGGGTTTTCTCTGGAGTGCCATCAAGGAAATCAAGGCTCCTTTCACGTTTAATGTGGAACACGGAATTGCTCTGCACGCAGTCCAGGGGAATCGGGCCTCAACTCGCGGCGAAGGGTAAATATCATGGTTTTTCTCGAGCTGCGGACGGAACCTGGGGTATATTCTCGAGTTACGACGGGGAGGGCCCTTCCAGACACGTGTTTGTTCAACGACGTCAGGACTCCTGCCTAGGGGCGAGGGACACCTCGGGATTCTCCTCGAGTCTTGGCATGGCAATTGGGACGCGTCTCCACGTGAGGCGGGAGACCCAGGGTCCCTTTCCACGTGCCACAGGGATCCTGGGACTCCTATCCATTTTCAAGAGGAGTCAGGCATCGTCTCCTTTGGAAGCATTGATCTCCGCAGACCTCTTGAGGTTTCAAAGGATGTGAGGCCTCCGGTCGCGATGAGGCGGAGAACTAGGTCTTTCTCTGTGGTCTCCACAGGGGATTCAGACATCCCTTCGTCTTGGGAGATGCAAGCCGAGCCTGCATTCAATTCACTGCAGGGATATCCGGCCTTACTTCGAGTCAGAGCATCTCGGTGTCCATTCCACTTGAGGCCACAAACTCAGGGTCCCTCTCACTTACCTGTAGCTGAGAGAAGCCTCCTCTTGAGCTGCTTGTGAAAAGTTGGTATTCCTCTTGAGTCGAAGCCAGGGACTAAGCTCTCATCTCGAGTTGATTTGGGGTCCACGGAGCCCTTTCGTGTTGCTCCAGTGACCTCAGGATCCCTCTAGACTTGAGACAGTGATCTTGGGTTTTCTCTGGAGTGCCATCAGGGAAATCAAGGCTCCTTTCACGTTTGATGTGGAACAGGGAATTGCTCTGCATTCAGTGCAGGGGAATCGCGCCTCAACTCGATGCGAGGGGGAAATCTCATGGTTTTTCTCGAGCTGCGGACGGAACCTGGGGTATATTCTCGAGTTACGACGGGGAGGGCCCTTCCAGACACGTGTTTGTTCAGCGACGTCAGGACTCCTGCCTAGGTGCGAGGGACACCTCGGGATGCTCCTCGAGTCTTGGCATGGCAATTGGGACGCGTCTCCACGTGAGGCGGAAGACCCAGGGTCCCTTTCCACGTGCCACAGGGATCCTGGGGCTCCTATCCATTTTCAAGAGGAGTCAGGCATCGTCTCCTTTGGAAGCATTGATCTCCGCGGACCTCTTGAGTTTTCAAAGGATGTGAGGCCTCCGGTCGCGATGAGGCGGAGAACTAGGTCTTTCTCTGTGGTCTCCACAGGGGATTCAGACATCCCTTCGTCTTGGGAGATGCAAGCCGAGCCTGCATTCAATTCACTGCAGGGATATCCGGCCTTACTTCGAGTCAGAGCATCTCGGTGTCCATTCCACCTGAGGCCACAAACTCAGGGTCCCCCTCACTTACCTGTAGCTGAGAGAAGCCTCCTCTTGAGCTGCTTGTGAAAAGTTGGTATTCCTCTTGAGTCGAAGCCAGGGACTAAGCTCTCATCTCGAGTTGATTTGGGGTCCACGGAGCCCTTTCGTGTTGCTCCAGTGACCTCAGGATCCCTCTAGACTTGAGACAGTGATATTGGGCTTTCTCTGGAGTGCCATCAAGGAAATCAAGGCTCCTTTCACGTTTGATGTGGAACACGGAATTGCTCTGCATTCAGTGCAGGGGAATCGGGCCTCAACTCGATGCGAGGGGGAAATCTCATGGTTTGCCTCGAGTTGCGGCCGGAACCTGGGGTATATTCTCGAGTTACGACGGGGAGGGCCCTTCCAGACACGTGTTTGTTCAGTGACGTCAGGACTCCTACCTAGGTGCTAGGGACACCTCGGGATTCTCCTCGAGTCTTGGCATGGCAATTGGGAAAAATCTCCACGTGAGGCGGGAGACCCAGGGTCCCTTTCCACGTGCCACAGGGATCCTGGGACTCCTATCCATTTTCAAGAGGAGTCAGGCATCGTCTCCTTTGGAAGCATTGATCTCCGAGGACCTCTCTAGTTTTCAAAGGATGTGAGGCCTCCGGTCGCGTTGAGGCGGAGAACTAGCTCTTTCTCTGTGGTCTCCACAGGGGATCAGACAACCCTTCGTCTTGGGAGATGAAAGACGAGCCTGCATTCAATTCACTGCAGGGATATCCGGCCTTACTTCGAGTCAGAGCATCTCGGTGTCCATTCCACTTGAGGCCACAAACTCAGGGTCCCTCTCACATACCTGTAGCTGAGAGAAGCCTCGTCTTGAGGTGCTTGTGAAAAGTGGGTATTCCACTTGAGTCAAAGCCAGGGTCTAAGCTCTCATCTCGAGGTGATTTGGGGTCCACGGAGCCCTTTCGTGTTGCTCCAGTGACCTCAGGATCCCTCTAGACTTGAAACAGTGATCTTGGGTTTTCTCTGGAGTGCCATCAAGGAAATCAAGGCTCCTTTCACGTTTGATGTGTAACACGGAATTGCTCTGCACGCAGTGCCGGGGAATTAGGCCTCATCTCGCGGCGAGGGGGAAGTCTCATGGTTTTTCTCGAGTTGCGGCCGGAACCTGGGGTATATTCTCGAGTTACGACGGGGAGGGCCCTTCCAGACACGTGTTTGTTCAGTGACGTCAGGACTCCTGCCTAGGTGCGAGGGACACCTCGGTATTCTCCTCTTGTCTTGGCATGGCAATGGGGACGCGTCTCCACGTGAGGCGGGAGACCCAGTGTCCCTTTCCACGTGCCACAGGGATCCTGGGACTCCTATCCATTTTCAAGAGGAGTCAGGCATTGTCTCCTTTGGAAGCATTGATCTCCGAGTACCTCTCTAGTTTTCAAAGGATGTGAGGCCTCCGGTCGCGTTGAGGCGGAGAACTAGGTCTTTCTCTGTGCTCTCCACAGGGGATTCAGACATCCCTTCGTCTTGGGAGGTGCAAGACGAGCCTGCATTCAATTCACTGCAGGGATATCTGGCCTTACTTCGAGTCAGAGCATCTCGGTGTCCATTCCACTTGAGGCCACAAAGTCAGGGTCCCTCTCACATACCATTAGCTGAGAGTAGCCTCCTCTTGAGGTGCTTTTGGAAAGTTGGTATTCCTCTCGATTTGAAGGCAGGGAATAAGCTCTCATCTCGAGTTGATTTGGGGTCCACGGAGCCCTTTCGTGTTGCTCCAGTCACCTCAGGATCCCTCTAGACTTGAGAGAGTGATCTTGGGTTTTCTCTGGAGTGCCATCAAGGAAATCAAGGCTCTTTTCACGTTTAATGTGGAACACGGAATTGCTCTGCACGCAGTCCAGGGGAATCGGGTCTCAACTCGCGGCGACGGGTAAATATCATGGTTTTTCTCGAGCTGCGGACGGAACCTGGGGTATATTCTCGAGTTACGACGGGAAGGGCCCTTCCAGACACGTGTTTGTTCAACGACGTCAGGACTCCTGCCTAGGGGCGAGGGACACCTCGGGATTCTCCTCGAGTCTTGGCATGGCAATTGGGACGCGTCTCCACGTGAGGCGGGAGACCCAGGGTCCCTTTCCACGTGCCACAGGGATCCTGGGACTCCTATCCATTTTCAAGAGGAGTCAGGCATCGTCTCCTTTGGAAGCATTGATCTCCGCAGACCTCTTGAGGTTTCAAAGGATGTGAGGCCTCCGGTCGCGATGAGGCGGAGAACTAGGTCTTTCTCTGTGGTCTCCACAGGGGATTCAGACATCCCTTCGTCTTGGGAGATGCAAGCCGAGCCTGCATTCAATTCACTGCAGGGATATCCGGCCTTACTTCGAGTCAGAGCATCTCGGTGTCCATTCAACTTGAGGCCACAAACTCAGGGTCCCTCTCACTTACCTGTAGCTGAGAGAAGCCTCCTCTTGAGCTGCTTGTGAAAAGTTGGTATTCCTCTTGAGTCGAAGCCAGGGACGAAGCTCTCATCTCGAGTTGATTTGGGGTCCACGGAGCCCTTTCGTGTTGCTCCAGTGACCTCAGGATCCCTCTAGACTTGAGACAGTGATATTGGGCTTTCTCTGGAGTGCCATCAAGGAAATCAAGGCTCCTTTCACGTTTGATGTGGAACACGGAATTGCTCTGCATTCAGTGCAGGGGAATCGGGCCTCAACTCGATGCGAGGGGGAAATCTCATGGTTTTCCTCGAGTTGCGGCCGGAACCTGGGGTATATTCTCGAGTTACGACGGGGAGGGCCCTTCCAGACACGTGTTTGTTCAGTGACGTCAGGACTCCTACCTAGGTGCTAGGGACACCTCGGGATTCTCCTCGAGTCTTGGCATGGCAATTGGGAAAAATCTCCACGTGAGGCGGGAGACCCAGGGTCCCTTTCCACGTGCCACAGGGATCCTGGGACTCCTATCCATTTTCAAGAGGAGTCAGGCATCGTCTCCTTTGGAAGCATTGATCTCCGAGGACCTCTCTAGTTTTCAAAGGATGTGAGGCCTCCGGTCGCGTTGAGGCGGAGAACTAGCTCTTTCTCTGTGGTCTCCACAGGGGATCAGACAACCCTTCGTCTTGGGAGATGAAAGACGAGCCTGCATTCAATTCACTGCAGGGATATCCGGCCTTACTTCGAGTCAGAGCATCTCGGTGTCCATTCCACTTGAGGCCACAAACTCAGGGTCCCTCTCACATACCTGTAGCTGAGAGAAGCCTCGTCTTGAGGTGCTTGTGAAAAGTGGGTATTCCACTTGAGTCAAAGCCAGGGTCTAAGCTCTCATCTCGAGGTGATTTGGGGTCCACGGAGCCCTTTCGTGTTGCTCCAGTGACCTCAGGATCCCTCTAGACTTGAAACAGTGATCTTGGGTTTTCTCTGGAGTGCCATCAAGGAAATCAAGGCTCCTTTCACGTTTGATGTGTAACACGGAATTGCTCTGCACGCAGTGCCGGGGAATTAGGCCTCATCTCGCGGCGAGGGGGAAGTCTCATGGTTTTTCTCGAGTTGCGGCCGGAACCTGGGGTATATTCTCGAGTTACGACGGGGAGGGCCCTTCCAGACACGTGTTTGTTCAGTGACGTCAGGACTCCTGCCTAGGTGCGAGGGACACCTCGGTATTCTCCTCTTGTCTTGGCATGGCAATGGGGACGCGTCTCCACGTGAGGCGGGAGACCCAGTGTCCCTTTCCACGTGCCACAGGGATCCTGGGACTCCTATCCATTTTCAAGAGGAGTCAGGCATTGTCTCCTTTGGAAGCATTGATCTCCGAGTACCTCTCTAGTTTTCAAAGGATGTGAGGCCTCCGGTCGCGTTGAGGCGGAGAACTAGGTCTTTCTCTGTGCTCTCCACAGGGGATTCAGACATCCCTTCGTCTTGGGAGGTGCAAGACGAGCCTGCATTCAATTCACTGCAGGGATATCTGGCCTTACTTCGAGTCAGAGCATCTCGGTGTCCATTCCACTTGAGGCCACAAAGTCAGGGTCCCTCTCACATACCATTAGCTGAGAGTAGCCTCCTCTTGAGGTGCTTTTGGAAAGTTGGTATTCCTCTCGATTTGAAGGCAGGGAATAAGCTCTCATCTCGAGTTGATTTGGGGTCCACGGAGCCCTTTCGTGTTGCTCCAGTCACCTCAGGATCCCTCTAGACTTGAGAGAGTGATCTTGGGTTTTCTCTGGAGTGCCATCAAGGAAATCAAGGCTCTTTTCACGTTTAATGTGGAACACGGAATTGCTCTGCACGCAGTCCAGGGGAATCGGGCCTCAACTCGCGGCGACGGGTAAATATCATGGTTTTTCTCGAGCTGCGGACGGAACCTGGGGTATATTCTCGAGTTACGACGGGAAGGGCCCTTCCAGACACGTGTTTGTTCAACGACGTCAGGACTCCTGCCTAGGGGCGAGGGACACCTCGGGATTCTCCTCGAGTCTTGGCATGGCAATTGGGACGCGTCTCCACGTGAGGCGGGAGACCCAGGGTCCCTTTCCACGTGCCACAGGGATCCTGGGACTCCTATCCATTTTCAAGAGGAGTCAGGCATCGTCTCCTTTGGAAGCATTGATCTCCGCAGACCTCTTGAGGTTTCAAAGGATGTGAGGCCTCCGGTCGCGATGAGGCGGAGAACTAGGTCTTTCTCTGTGGTCTCCACAGGGGATTCAGACATCCCTTCGTCTTGGGAGATGCAAGCCGAGCCTGCATTCAATTCACTGCAGGGATATCCGGCCTTACTTCGAGTCAGAGCATCTCGGTGTCCATTCCACTTGAGGCCACAAACTCAGGGTCCCTCTCACTTACCTGTAGCTGAGAGAAGCCTCCTCTTGAGCTGCTTGTGAAAAGTTGGTATTCCTCTTGAGTCGAAGCCAGGGACGAAGCTCTCATCTCGAGTTGATTTGGGGTCCACGGAGCCCTTTCGTGTTGCTCCAGTGACCTCAGGATCCCTCTAGACTTGAGACAGTGATCTTGGGTTTTCTCTGGAGTGCCATCAAGGAAATCAAGGCTCCTTTCACGTTTGATGTGGAACAGGGAATTGCTCTGCATTCAGTGCAGGGGAATCGGGCTTCAACTCGATGCGAGGGGGAAATCTCATGGTTTTTCTCGAGTTGCGGCCGGAACCTGGGGTATATTCTCGAGTTACGACGGGGAGGGCCCTTCCAGACACGTGTTTGTTCAGCGACGTCAGGACTCCTGCCTAGGTGCGAGGGACACCTCGGGATGCTCCTCGAGTCTTGGCATGGCAATTGGGACGCGTCTCCACGTGAGGCGGAAGACCCAGGGTCCCTTTCCACGTGCCACAGGGATCCTGGGGCTCCTATCCATTTTCAAGAGGAGTCAGGCATCGTCTCCTTTGGAAGCATTGATCTCCGCGGACCTCTTGAGTTTTCAAAGGATGTGAGGCCTCCGGTCGCGATGAGGCGGAGAAGTCGGCCTTTCTCTGAGGTCTCCACAGGGGATTCAGACATCCCTTCGTCTTGGGAGATGCAAGACGAGCCTGCATTCAATTCACTGCAGGGATATCCGGCCTAACTTCGAGTCAGAGCATCTCGGTGTCCATTCCACTTGAGGCCACAAACTCAGGGTCCCCCTCACTTACCTGTAGCTGAGAGAAGCCTCCTCTTGAGCTGCTTGTGAAAAGTTGGTATTCCTCTTGAGTCGAAGCCAGGGACTAAGCTCTCATCTCGAGTTGATTTGGGGTCCACGGAGCCCTTTCGTGTTGCTCCAGTGACCTCAGGATCCCTCTAGACTTGAGACAGTGATATTGGGCTTTCTCTGGAGTGCCATCAAGGAAATCAAGGCTCCTTTCACGTTTGATGTGGAACACGGAATTGCTCTGCATTCAGTGCAGGGGAATCGGGCCTCAACTCGATGCGAGGGGGAAATCTCATGGTTTTCCTCGAGTTGCGGCCGGAACCTGGGGTATATTCTCGAGTTACGACGGGGAGGGCCCTTCCAGACACGTGTTTGTTCAGTGACGTCAGGACTCCTACCTAGGTGCTAGGGACACCTCGGGATTCTCCTCGAGTCTTGGCATGGCAATTGGGAAAAATCTCCACGTGAGGCGGGAGACCCAGGGTCCCTTTCCATGTGCCACAGGGATCCTGGGACTCCTATCCATTTTCAAGAGGAGTCAGGCATCGTCTCCTTTGGAAGCATTGATCTCCGAGGACCTCTCTAGTTTTCAAAGGATGTGAGGCCTCCGGTCGCGTTGAGGCGGAGAACTAGCTCTTTCTCTGTGGTCTCCACAGGGGATCAGACAACCCTTCGTCTTGGGAGATGAAAGACGAGCCTGCATTCAATTCACTGCCGGGATATCCGGCCTTACTTCGAGTCAGAGCATCTCGGTGTCCATTCCACTTGAGGCCACAAACTCAGGGTCCCTCTCACATACCTGTAGCTGAGAGAAGCCTCGTCTTGAGGTGCTTGTGAAAAGTGGGTATTCCACTTGAGTCAAAGCCAGGGTCTAAGCTCTCATCTCGAGGTGATTTGGGGTCCACGGAGCCCTTTCGTGTTGCTCCAGTGACCTCAGGATCCCTCTAGACTTGAAACAGTGATCTTGGGTTTTCTCTGGAGTGCCATCAAGGAAATCAAGGCTCCTTTCACGTTTGATGTGTAACACGGAATTGCTCTGCACGCAGTGCCGGGGAATTAGGCCTCATCTCGCGGCGAGGGGGAAGTCTCATGGTTTTTCTCGAGTTGCGGCCGGAACCTGGGGTATATTCTCGAGTTACGACGGGGAGGGCCCTTCCAGACACGTGTTTGTTCAGTGACGTCAGGACTCCTGCCTAGGTGCGAGGGACACCTCGGTATTCTCCTCTTGTCTTGGCATGGCAATGGGGACGCGTCTCCACGTGAGGCGGGAGACCCAGTGTCCCTTTCCACGTGCCACAGGGATCCTGGGACTCCTATCCATTTTCAAGAGGAGTCAGGCATTGTCTCCTTTGGAAGCATTGATCTCCGAGTACCTCTCTAGTTTTCAAAGGATATGAGGCCTCCGGTCGCGTTGAGGCGGAGAACTAGGTCTTTCTCTGTGCTCTCCACAGGGGATTCAGACATCCCTTCGTCTTGGGAGGTGCAAGACGAGCCTGCATTTAATTCACTGCAGGGATATCTGGCCTTACTTCGAGTCAGAGCATCTCGGTGTCCATTCCACTTGAGGCCACAAAGTCAGGGTCCCTCTCACATACCATTAGCTGAGAGTAGCCTCCTCTTGAGGTGCTTTTGGAAAGTTGGTATTCCTCTCGATTTGAAGGCAGGGAATAAGCTCTCATCTCGAGTTGATTTGGGGTCCACGGAGCCCTTTCGTGTTGCTCCAGTCACCTCAGGATCCCTCTAGACTTGAGAGAGTGATCTTGGGTTTTCTCTGGAGTGCCATCAAGGAAATCAAGGCTCTTTTCACGTTTAATGTGGAACACGGAATTGCTCTGCACGCAGTCCAGGGGAATCGGGCCTCAACTCGCGGCGACGGGTAAATATCATGGTTTTTCTCGAGCTGCGGACGGAACCTGGGGTATATTCTCGAGTTACGACGGGGAGGGCCCTTCCAGACACGTGTTTGTTCAACGACGTCAGGACTCCTGCCTAGGGGCGAGGGACACCTCGGGATTCTCCTCGAGTCTTGGCATGGCAATTGGGACGCGTCTCCACGTGAGGCGGGAGACCCAGGGTCCCTTTCCACGTGCCACAGGGATCCTGGGACTCCTATCCATTTTCAAGAGGAGTCAGGCATCGTCTCCTTTGGAAGCATTGATCTCCGCAGACCTCTTGAGGTTTCAAAGGATGTGAGGCCTCCGGTCGCGATGAGGCGGAGAACTAGGTCTTTCTCTGTGGTCTCCACAGGGGATTCAGACATCCCTTCGTCTTGGGAGATGCAAGCCGAGCCTGCATTCAATTCACTGCAGGGATATCCGGCCTTACTTCGAGTCAGAGCATCTCGGTGTCCATTCCACTTGAGGCCACAAACTCAGGGTCCCCCTCACTTACCTGTAGCTGAGAGAAGCCTCCTCTTGAGCTGCTTGTGAAAAGTTGGTATTCCTCTTGAGTCGAAGCCAGGGACTAAGCTCTCATCTCGAGTTGATTTGGGGTCCACGGAGACCTTTCGTGTTGCTCCAGTGACCTCAGGATCCCTCTAGACTTGAGACAGTGATATTGGGCTTTCTCTGGAGTGCCATCAAGGAAATCAAGGCTCCTTTCACGTTTGATGTGGAACACGGAATTGCTCTGCATTCAGTGCAGGGGAATCGGGCCTCAACTCGATGCGAGGGGGAAATCTCATGGTTTTTCTCGAGTTGCGGCCGGAACCTGGGGTATATTCTCGAGTTACGACGGGGAGGGCCCTTCCAGACACGTGTTTGTTCAGTGACGTCAGGACTCCTACCTAGGTGCTAGGGACACCTCGGGATTCTCCTCGAGTCTTGGCATGGCAATTGGGAAAAATCTCCACGTGAGGCGGGAGACCCAGGGTCCCTTTCCACGTGCCACAGGGATCCTGGGACTCCTATCCATTTTCAAGAGGAGTCAGGCATCGTCTCCTTTGGAAGCATTGATCTCCGAGGACCTCTCTAGTTTTCAAAGGATGTGAGGCCTCCGGTCGCGTTGAGGCGGAGAACTAGCTCTTTCTCTGTGGTCTCCACAGGGGATCAGACAATCCTTCGTCTTGGGAGATGCAAGACGAGCCTGCATTCAATTCACTGCAGGGATATCCGGCCTTACTTCGAGTCAGAGCATCTTGGTGTCCATTCCACTTGAGGCCACAAACTCAGGGTCCCTCTCACATACCTGTAGCTGAGAGAAGCCTCGTCTTGAGGTGCTTGTGAAAAGTGGGTATTCCACTTGAGTCAAAGCCAGGGTCTAAGCTCTCATCTCGAGGTGATTTGGGGTCCACGGAGCCCTTTCGTGTTGCTCCAGTGACCTCATTATCCCTCTAGACTTGACACAGTGATCTTGGGTTTTCTCTGGAGTGCCATCAAGGAAATCAAGGCTCCTTACACGTTTGATGTGTAACACGGAATTGCTCTGCACGCAGTGCCGGGGAATTAGGCCTCATCTCGCGGCGAGGGGGAAGTCTCATGGTTTTTCTCGAGTTGCGGCCGGAACCTGGGGTATATTCTCGAGTTACGACGGGGAGGGCCCTTCCAGACACGTGTTTGTTCAGTGACGTCAGGACTCCTGCCTAGGTGCGAGGGACACCTCGGTATTCTCCTCTTGTCTTGGCATGGCAATGGGGACGCGTCTCCACGTGAGGCGGGAAACCCAGTGTCCATTTCCACGTGCCACAGGGATCCTGGGACTCCTATCCATTTTCAAGAGGAGTCAGGCATTGTCTCCTTTGGAAGCATTGATCTCCGAGTACCTCTCTAGTTTTCAAAGGATGTGAGGCCTCCGGTCGCGGTGAGGCGGAGAACTAGGTCTTTCTCTGTGCTCTCCACAGGGGATTCAGACATCCCTTCGTCTTGGGAGATGCAAGACGAGCCTGCATTCAATTCACTGCAGGGATATCTGGCCTTACTTCGAGTCCGAGCATCTCGGTGTCCATTCCACTTGAGGCCACAAAGTCAGGGTCCCTCTCACATACCATTAGCTGAGAGTAGCCTCCTCTTGAGGTGCTTTTGGAAAGTTGGTATTCCTCTCGATTTGAAGGCAGGGAATAAGCTCTCATCTCGAGTTGATTTGGGGTCCACGGAGCCCTTTCGTGTTGCTCCAGTCACCTCAGGATCCCTCTAGACTTGAGAGAGTGATCTTGGGTTTTCTCTGGAGTGTCATCAAGGAAATCACGGCTCCTTTCATTTTTGATGTGGAAACGGAATTGCTCTGCACGCAGGGCAGGGGAATCGGGCCTCATCTCGCGGCGAGGGGGAAGTCTCATGGTTTTTCTCGAGTTGCGGCCGGAACCTGGGGTATATTCTCGAATTACGACGGGGAGGTCCCTTCCAGACACTTGTTTGTTCAGCGACGTCAGGACTCCGGCCTAGGTGCGAGGGACACCTCAGGATTCTCCTCGAGTCTTGGCATGGTAATTGGGAAAAATCTCCACGTGAGGCGGGAGACCCAGGGTCCCTTTCCACGTGCCACAGTGATCCTGGGACTCCTATCCATTTTCAAGAGGAGTCAGGCATCGTCTCCTTTGGAAGCATTGATCTCCGCGGACCTCTCGAGTTTTCAAAGGATGTGAGGCCTCCGGTCGCGATGAGGCAGAGGACTAGGTCTTTCTCTGTGGTCTCCACAGGGGATTCAGACATCCCTTCGTCTTGGGAGATGCAAGACGAGCCTGCATTCAATTCGCTGCAGGGATATCCGGCCTTACTTCGAGTCAGAGCATCTCGGTGTCCATTCCACTTGAGGCCACAAACTCAGGGTCCCTCTCACATACCTGTAGCTGAGAGAAGCCTCCTCTTGAGGTGCTTGTGGAAATTTGGTATTCCTCTTGAGTCGAAGCCAGGGACTAAGCTCTCATCTAGAGTTGATTTGGGGCCCACGGAGCCCTTTCGTGTTGCTCCAGTGACCTCAGGATCCCTCTAGACTTGAGACAGTGATCTTGGGTTTTCTCTGGAGTGCCATCAAGGAAATCAAGGCTCCTTTCACGTTTGATGTGGAACACGGAATTGTTCTGCACGCAGTGCAGGGGAATCGGGCCTCATATCGCGGCGAGGGGGAAGTTTCATGGTTTTTCTCGAGTTGCGGCCGGAAGCTGGGGTATATTCTCGAGTTACGACGCGGAGCGCGTTCCAGACACGTGTTTGTTCAGCGACGTCAGCACTCCTTCCTAGGTGCGAGGGACACCTCGGGATTCTCCTCGAGTCTTGGCACGGAAATTCTGACGCGTCTCCACCTGAGGTGAGAGACCCAGGGTCCATTTCCACGTGCTACAGGGATCCTGGGACTCCTATCCATTTTCAAGAGGAGTCAGGCATCGTCTCCTTTGGTAGCATTGATCTCTGCGGACCTCTCGAGTTTCCAAAGGATGTGAGGCCTCCTGTCGCGTTGAGGCGGAGGACTTGGTCTTTCTCTGTGGTCTCCACAGGTGATTCAGACATCCCTTCGTCTTGGGAGAGGCAAGACGAGCCTGCATTCAATTCACTGCAGGGATATCCGGCCTTACTTCGAGTCAGAGAATCTCGGTGTCCATTCCACTTGAGGCCACAAACTCAGGGGCCCTCTCACATACCTGTAGCTGAGAGAGTTCTCCTCTTGTTGTGCTTGTGTAAAGTTTGTGTTCCTCTTGAGTCGAATCCAGGGACTAAGCTCTCATCTCGAGTTGATTTGGGGTCCACGGAGCCCTTTCGTGTTCTCCAGTGACCTCAGGATCCCTCTAGACTTGAGATAGTGATCTTGGGTTTTCTCTGGAGTGCCATCAAGAAATCAAGGCTCCTTTCACGTTTGATGTGGAACACGGAATTGTTCTGCACGCAGTGCAGGGGAATCGGGCCTCATCCAGCGGCGAGGGGGAAGTCTCATGGTTTTTATCGAGTTGCAGCCGGAACCTGCGGTATATTCTCGAGTTACGACCGGGAGGGCCCTTCCAGACACGTGTTTGTTCAGCGACGTCAGGACTCCTGCCTAGGTGCGAGGGACACCTCGGGATTCTCCTCGAGTCTTGGCATGGCAATTGGGACGCGTCTCCACGTAAGGCGGGAGACCCAGGGTCCCTTTCCACGTGCCACACGGATCCTGGGACTCCTATCCATTTTCAAGAGGAGTCAGGCATCGTCTCCTTTGGAAGCATTGATCTCCGCGGACCGCTTGAGTTTTCAAAGGATGTGAGGCCTCCGGTCGCGATGAGGCGGAGAACGAGGTCTTTCTCTGTGTTCTCCACAGGGGATTCAGACATCCCTTCGTCTTGGGAGATGCAAGACGAGCCTGCATTCAATCCACTGCAGGGATATCCGGCCTTACTTCGAGTCAGAGCATCTCGGTGTCCATTCCACTTGAGGCCACAAACTCAGGGTACCTCTCACATACCTTTAGCTGAGAGAAGCCTCCTCTTGAGGTGCTTGTGGAAAGTTGGTATTCCTCTTGAGTGGAAGCCAGGGACTAAGCTCTCATCTCGAGTTGATTTGGTGTCCAGGGAGCCCTTTCGTGTTGCTCCAGTGACCTCAGGATCCCTCTAAACTTGAAACAGTGATCTTGGGTTTTCTCTGGTGTGCCATCAAGGAAATCAAGGCTCCTTTCACGTTTGATGTGGAACACGGAATTGCTCTGCACGCAGTGCAGGGGAATCGGGCCTCATGTCGCGGCGAGGGGAAAGTCTCATGGTGTTTCTCGAGTTGCGGCCGGAACCTGGGGTATATTCTCAAGTTACGACGGGGAGGGCCCTTCCAGACACGTGTTTGTTCAGCGACGTCAGGACTCCTGCCTAGGTGCGAGGGACACCTCGGGATTCTCCTCGAGTCTTGGCATGGCAATAGGGAGGCGTCTCCACGTGAGGCGGGAGACCCAGGGTCCCTTTCCACGTGCCACAGGGATCCTGGGACTCCTATCCATTTTCAAGAGGAGTCAGGCATCGTCTCCTTTGGAAGCATTGATCTCCGCGGACCTCTCGAGTTTTCAAAGGATGTGAGGCCTCCGGTCGCCATGAGGCTGAGAACTAGGTTTTTCTCTGTGGTCTCCACAGGGGATTCAGACATCCCTTCATCTTGGGAGATGCAAGACGAGCCTGCATTCAATTCACTGCTGGGATATCCGGCCTTACTTCGAGTCAGAGCATCTCGGTGTCCATTCTACTTGAGGCCACAAACTCAGGGTCCCTCTCACATACCTGTAGCTGAGAGAAGCCTCCTCTTGAGGGGCTTGTGGAAAGTTGGTATTCCTCTTGAGTCGAAGCCAGGGACTAAGCTCTCATCTCGAGTTGATTTGGGGTCCACGGAGCCCTTTCCTTTTCCTCCAGTGACCTCAGGATCCCTCTAGACTTGAGACAGTGACTTTGTGATTTCTCTGGAGTGCCATCAAGGAAATCAAGTCTCCTTTCACGTTTGATGTGGAACAAGGAATTGCTCTGCACGCAGTGCAGGGGAATCGGGCCTCATCTCGCGGCGAGGGGGAAGTCTCATGGTTTTTCTCGAGTTGCGGCCGGAAGCAGGGGTATATTCTCGAGTTATGACAGGGAGGGCCCTTCCAAACACGTGTTTTTTCAGCGACGTCAGGACTCCTGACTAGGTGCGAGGGACACCTCGGCATTCCCCTCGAGTCTTGGCATGGCAATTGGGACGCGTCTCCACGTGAAGTGGAAAACCCAGGGTCCCTTTCCACGTGCCACAGGGATCCTGGGACTCCTATCCATTTTCAAGAGGAGTCAGGTATCGTCTCCTTTGGAAGCATTGATCTCCGCGGACCTCTCAAGTTTTCAAAGGATGTGAGGCCTCTGGTCGCAATGAGGCGGAGGACTAGGTCTTTCTCTGTGGCCTCCACAGGGGATTCAGACATCCCTTCATCTTGGGAGATGCAAGACGAGCCTGCATTCAATTCACTGCAGGGATATCCGGACTTACTTCGAGTCAGAGCATCTCGGTGTCCATTCTACTTGAGGCCACAAACTCAGGGTCCCTCTCACATACCTGTAGTTGAGAGAAGCCTCCTCTTGCGGTGCTTGTGGAAAGTTGGTATTCCTCTTGAGTCAAAGCCAAGGACTAAGCTCTCATCTCGAGTTGATTTGGTGTCCAGGGAGCCCTTTCGTGTTGCTCCAGTGACCTCAGGATCCCTCTAAACTTGAAACAGTGATCTTGGGTTTTCTCTGGAGTGCCATCAAGGAAATCAAGGCTCCTTTCACGTTTGTTGTGGAACACGGAATTGCTCTGCACGCAGTGCAGGGGAATCGGGCCTCATGTCGCGGCGAGGGGGAAGTCTCATGGTTTTTCTCGAGTTGCGGCCGGAACCTGGGGTATATTCTCGAGTTACGACGGGGAGGGCCCTTCCAGACACGTGTTTGTTCAGCGACGTCAGGACTCCTGCCTAGGTGCGAGGGACACCTCGGGATTCTCCTCGAGTCTTGGCAAGGCAATAGGGAGGCGTCTCCACGTGAGGCGGGAGACCCAGGGTCCCTTTCCACGTGCCACAGGGATCCTGGGACTCCTATCCATTTTCAAGAGGAGTCAGGCATCGTCTCCTTTGGAAGCATTGATCTCCGCGGACCTCTCGAGTTTTCAAAGGATGTGAGGCCTCCGGTCGCCATGAGGCTGAGAACTAGGTTTTTCTCTGTGGTCTCCACAGGGGATTCAGACATCCCTTCATCTTGGGAGATGCAAGACGAGCCTGCATTCAATTCACTGCTGGGATATCCGGCTTTACTTCGAGTCAGAGCATCTCGGTGTCCATTCTACTTGAGGCCACAAACTCAGGGTCCCTTTCACATACCTGTAGCTGAGAGAAGCCTCCTCTTGAGGGGCTTGTGGAAAGTTGGTATTCCTCTTGAGTCGAAGCCAGGGACTAAGCTCTCATCTCGAGTTGATTTGGGGTCCACGGAGCCCTTTCCTTTTCCTCCAGTGACCTCAGGATCCCTCTAGACTTGAGACAGTGACTTTGTGTTTTCTCTGGAGTGCCATCAAGGAAATCAAGTCTCCTTTCACGTTTGATGTGGATCACGGAATTGCTCTGCACGCAGTGCAGGGGAATCGGGCCTCATCTCGGGGCGAGGGGGAAGTCTCATGGTTTTTCTCGAGTTGCGGCCGGAACCTGGGTATATTCTCGAGTTATGACAGGGAGGGCCCTTCCAGACACGTGTTTTTTCAGCGACGTCAGGACTCATGACTAGGTGCGAGGGACACCTCGGCATTCCCCTCGAGTCTTGGCATGGCAATTGGGACGCGTCTCCACGTGAGGCGGGAGACCCAGGGTCCCCTTCCACGTGGACAGGGATCCTGGGACTCCTATCCATTTTCAAGAGGAGTCAGGCATCGTCTCCTTTGGAAGCATTGATCTCCGCGGACCTCTCGAGTTTTCAAAGGATGTGAGGCCTCCGGTCGCGATGAGGCGGAGAACTAGGTCTTTATCTGTGGTCTCCACAGGGGATTCAGACATCCCTTCGTCTTGGGAGATGCAAGACGAGCTTGCATTCAATTCACTGCAGGGATATCCGGCCTTACTTCGATTCAGAGCATCTCGGGTTCAATTCCACTTGAGGCTACAAACTCAGGGTACCTCTCACATACATGTAGCTGAGAGAAGCCTTCTCTTGAGGTGCTTGTGGAAAGTTGGTATTCCACTTGAGTCGAAGCCAGGGACTAAGCTCTCATCTCGAGTTGATTTGGGGTCCACGGAGCCCTTTCGTGTTCCTCCAGTCACCTCAGGATCCCTCTAGACTTGAGACAGTGACTTTGGGTTTTCTCTGGAGTGCCATCAAGGAAATCAAGGCTCCTTTCACGTTTGATGTGGAACACGGAATTGCTCTGCACGCAGTCAGGGGAATCGGGCTCCATCTTGCGGCGAGGGGGAAGTCTCATGGTTTTTCTCGAGTTGCGGCCGGAACCTGGGGTATATTCTCGAGTTACAACGGGGAGGGCCCTTCCAGACACGTGTTTGTTCAGCGACGTCAGGACTCCTTCCTAGGTGCGAGGGACACCTCAGGATTCTCCTCGAGTCTTGGCATGGCAATTGGGACGCCTCTCTATGTGAGGCGGGAGCCCCAGGTTCCCTTTCCAGGTGCCACAGGAATCCTGGGACTCCTATCCATTCTCAAGAGGAGTCAGGCATCGTCTCCTTTGGAAGCATTGATCTCCGTGGACCTCTCGAGTTTTCAAAGGATGTGAGGCCTCCCGTCGCGATGAGGCGGAGAACTAGGTCTTTCTCTGTGGTCTCCACAGGGGACTCAGACATCCCTTCGTCTTGGGAGATGCAAGACGAGCCTGCATTCAATTCACTGCAGGGATATCCGGCCTTACTTCGAGTCAGAGCATCAAGGTGTCCATTCCATTTGAGGCCACAAAATCAGGGTAACTCTCATATACTTGTACCTGAGAGAAGCCTCCTCTTGAGGTGCTTGTGGAAAGTTGGTATTCCTCTTGAGTCGAAGCCAGGGACTAAGCTCTCATCTCGAGTTGATCTGGGGTCCCCGGAGCCCTTTCCTGTAGCTACAGTGACCTCAGGGTCCCTCTAGACTTGAGACAGTGATCTTGGGTTTTCTCTGGAGTGCCATCAAGGAAATCAAGGCTCCTTTCACGTTTGATGTGGAACACGGAATTGCTCTGCACGCAGTGCAGGGGAATCGGGCCTCATCTCGCGACGAGGGGGAAGTCTCATGGTTTTTCTCGAGTTGCTGCCGGAACCTGGGGTATATTCTCGAGTTACGACGGGGAGGGCCCTTCCAGACACGTGTTTGTTCAGCGACGTCAGGACTCCTGCCTAGGTGGGAGGGACACCTCGGGATTCTCCTCGAGTCTTGGCATGGCAATTGGGACGCGTCTCCACGTGAGGCGGGAGACCCAGGGTCCCTTTTGACGTGCCACAGGGATCCTGGGACTCCTATCCACTTTCAGGAGGAGTCAGGCATCGTCTCCTTGGGAAGCATTGATCTCCTCGGACCTCTAGAGTTTTCAAAGGATGTGAGGCCTCCGTTCGCGTTGAGGCGGACGACTAGGTCTTTCTCTGTGGTCTCCACAGGGGATTCAGACATCCCTTCGTCTTGGGAGATGCAAGAAGAGCCTGCATTCAATTCACTGCAGGGATATCCGGCCTTACTTCGAGTCAAAGCATCTCGATGTCCATTTCACTTGAGGCCACAAACTCAGGGTCCCTCTCACATACCTGTAGCTGAGAGAAGCCTCCTCTAGAGGTGCTTGTGGAAATTTGGTATTCCTCTTGAGTCGAAGCCAGGGACTAAGCTCTCATCTAGAGTTGATTTGGGGTCCACGGAGCCCTTTCGTGTTGCTCCAGTGACCTCAGGATCCCTCTAGACTTGAGACAGTGATCTTGGGTTTTCTCTGGAGTGCCATCAAGGAAATCAAGGCTCCTTTCACGTTTGATGTGGAACACGGAATTGTTCTGCACGCAGTGCAGGGGAATCGGGCCTCATATCGCGGCGAGGGGGAAGTTTCATGGTTTTTCTCGAGTTGCGGCCGGAAGCTGGGGTATATTCTCGAGTTACGACGCGGAGGGCGTTCCAGACACGTGTTTGTTCAGCGACGTCAGCACTCCTTCCTAGGTGCGAGGGACACCTCGGGATTCTCCTCGAGTCTTGGCACGGAAATTCTGACGTGTCTCCACCTGAGGTGAGAGACCCAGGGTCCATTTCCACGTGCTACAGGGATCCTGGGACTCCTATCCATTTTCAAGAGGAGTCAGGCATCGTCTCCTTTGGTAGCATTGATCTCTGCGGACCTCTCGAGTTTCCAAAGGATGTGAGGCCTCCTGTCGCGTTGAGGCGGAGGACTTGGTCTTTCTCTGTGGTCTCCACAGGTGATTCAGACATCCCTTCGTCTTGGGAGAGGCAAGACGAGCCTGCATTCAATTCACTGCAGGGATATCCGGCCTTACTTCGAGTCAGAGAATCTCGGTGTCCATTCCACTTGAGGCCACAAACTCAGGGGCCCTCTCACATACCTGTAGCTGAGAGAGTTCTCCTCTTGTTGTGCTTGTGTAAAGTTTGTGTTCCTCTTGAGTCGAATCCAGGGACTAAGCTCTCATCTCGAGTTGATTTGGGGTCCACGGAGCCCTTTCGTGTTCTCCAGTGACCTCAGGATCCCTCTAGACTTGAGATAGTGATCTTGGGTTTTCTCTGGAGTGCCATCAAGAAATCAAGGCTCCTTTCACGTTTGATGTGGAACACGGAATTGTTCTGCACGCAGTGCAGGGGAATCGGGCCTCATCCAGCGGCGAGGGGGAAGTCTCATGGTTTTTATCGAGTTGCAGCCGGAACCTGCGGTATATTCTCGAGTTACGACCGGGAGGGCCCTTCCAGACACGTGTTTGTTCAGCGACGTCAGGACTCCTGCCTAGGTGCGAGGGACACCTCGGGATTCTCCTCGAGTCTTGGCATGGCAATTGGGACGCGTCTCCACGTAAGGCGGGAGACCCAGGGTCCCTTTCCACGTGCCACACGGATCCTGGGACTCCTATCCATTTTCAAGAGGAGTCAGGCATCGTCTCCTTTGGAAGCATTGATCTCCGCGGACCGCTTGAGTTTTCAAAGGATGTGAGGCCTCCGGTCGCGATGAGGCGGAGAACGAGGTCTTTCTCTGTGTTCTCCACAGGGGATTCAGACATCCCTTCGTCTTGGGAGATGCAAGACGAGCCTGCATTCAATCCACTGCAGGGATATCCGGCCTTACTTCGAGTCAGAGCATCTCGGTGTCCATTCCACTTGAGGCCACAAACTCAGGGTACCTCTCACATACCTTTAGCTGAGAGAAGCCTCCTCTTGAGGTGCTTGTGGAAAGTTGGTATTCCTCTTGAGTGGAAGCCAGGGACTAAGCTCTCATCTCGAGTTGATTTGGTGTCCAGGGAGCCCTTTCGTGTTGCTCCAGTGACCTCAGGATCCCTCTAAACTTGAAACAGTGATCTTGGGTTTTCTCTGGTGTGCCATCAAGGAAATCAAGGCTCCTTTCACGTTTGATGTGGAACACGGAATTGCTCTGCACGCAGTGCAGGGGAATCGGGCCTCATGTCGCGCCGAGGGGAAAGTCTCATGGTGTTTCTCGAGTTGCGGCCGGAACCTGGGGTATATTCTCAAGTTACGACGGGGAGGGCCCTTCCAGACACGTGTTTGTTCAGCGACGTCAGGACTCCTGCCTAGGTGCGAGGGACACCTCGGGATTCTCCTCGAGTCTTGGCATGGCAATAGGGAGGCGTCTCCACGTGAGGCGGGAGACCCAGGGTCCCTTTCCACGTGCCACAGGGATCCTGGGACTCCTATCCATTTTCAAGAGGAGTCAGGCATCGTCTCCTTTGGAAGCATTGATCTCCGCGGACCTCTCGAGTTTTCAAAGGATGTGAGGCCTCCGGTCGCCATGAGGCTGAGAACTAGGTTTTTCTCTGTGGTCTCCACAGGGGATTCAGACATCCCTTCATCTTGGGAGATGCAAGACGAGCCTGCATTCAATTCACTGCTGGGATATCCGGCCTTACTTCGAGTCAGAGCATCTCGGTGTCCATTCTACTTGAGGCCACAAACTCAGGGTCCCTCTCACATACCTGTAGCTGAGAGAAGCCTCCTCTTGAGGGGCTTGTGGAAAGTTGGTATTCCTCTTGAGTCGAAGCCAGGGACTAAGCTCTCATCTCGAGTTGATTTGGGGTCCACGGAGCCCTTTCCTTTTCCTCCAGTGACCTCAGGATCCCTCTAGACTTGAGACAGTGACTTTGTGTTTTCTCTGGAGTGCCATCAAGGAAATCAAGTCTCCTTTCACGTTTGATGTGGAACAAGGAATTGCTCTGCACGCAGTGCAGGGGAATCGGGCCTCATCTCGCGGCGAGGGGGAAGTCTCATGGTTTTTCTCGAGTTGCGGCCGGAAGCTGGGGTATATTCTCGAGTTATGACAGGGAGGGCCCTTCCAGACACGTGTTTTTTCAGCGACGTCAGGACTCCTGACTAGGTGCGAGGGACACCTCGGCATTCCCCTCGAGTCTTGGCATGGCAATTGGGACGCGTCTCCACGTGAAGTGGAAAACCCAGGGTCCCTTTCCACGTGCCACAGGGATCCTGGGACTCCTATCCATTTTCAAGAGGAGTCAGGTATCGTCTCCTTTGGAAGCATTGATCTCCGCGGACCTCTCAAGTTTTCAAAGGATGTGAGGCCTCTGGTCGCAATGAGGCGGAGGACTAGGTCTTTCTCTGTGGCCTCCACAGGGGATTCAGACATCCCTTCATCTTGGGAGATGCAAGACGAGCCTGCATTCAATTCACTGCAGGGATATCCGGCCTTACTTCGAGTCAGAGCATCTCGGTGACCATTCCACTTGAGGCCACAAACTCAGGGTCCCTCTCACATACCTGTAGTTGAGAGAAGCCTCCTCTTGCGGTGCTTGTGGAAAGTTGGTATTCCTCTTGAGTCAAAGCCAAGGACTAAGCTCTCATCTCGAGTTGATTTGGTGTCCAGGGAGCCCTTTCGTGTTGCTCCAGTGACCTCAGGATCCCTCTAAACTTGAAACAGTGATCTTGGGTTTTCTCTGGAGTGCCATCAAGGAAATCAAGGCTCCTTTCACGTTTGTTGTGGAACACGGAATTGCTCTGCACGCAGTGCAGGGGAATCGGGCCTCATGTCGCGGCGAGGGGGAAGTCTCATGGTTTTTCTCGAGTTGCGGCCGGAACCTGGGGTATATTCTCGAGTTACGACGGGGAGGGCCCTTCCAGACACGTGTTTGTTCAGCGACGTCAGGACTCCTGCCTAGGTGCGAGGGACACCTCGGGATTCTCCTCGAGTCTTGGCATGGCAATAGGGAGGCGTCTCCACGTGAGGCGGGAGACCCAGGGTCCCTTTCCACGTGCCACAGGGATCCTGGGACTCCTATCCATTTTCAAGAGGAGTCAGGCATCGTCTCCTTTGGAAGCATTGATCTCCGCGGACCTCTCGAGTTTTCAAAGGATGTGAGGCCTCCGGTCGCCATGAGGCTGAGAACTAGGTTTTTCTCTGTGGTCTCCACAGGGGATTCAGACATCCCTTCGTCTTGGGAGATGCAAGACGAGCCTGCATTCAATTCACTGCAGGGATATCCGGCCTTACTTCGAGTCAGAGCATCTCTGTGTCCATTCCACTTGAGGCCACAAACTCAGGGTCCCTCTCACATACATGTAGCTGAGAGAAGCCTCCTCTTGAGGGGCTTGTGGAAAGTTCGTATTCCTCTTGAGACCAAGCCAGGAACTAAGCTCTCATCTCGAGTTGATTTGGGGTCCACGGAGCCCTTTCCTGTTGGTCCAGTGACCTCAGGATCCCTCTAGACTTGAGACAGTGATCTTGGGTTTTCTCTGGAGTGCCATCAAGGAAATCACGGCTCCTTTCACGATTGATGTGGAACACGGAATTGCTCTGCATGCAGTGCAGGGGAATCAGGCCTCAACTCGCGGCGAGGGGGAAGTCTCATGGTTTCTCTCGAGTTGCGGCCCGAACCTGGGGTATATTCTCGAGTTACGACGGGGAGGGCCCTTCCAGACACGTGTTTGTTCAGCGACGTCAGGACTCCTGCCTAGGTGCGAGGGACACCTCGGGATTCTCCTCGAGTCTTGGCATGGCAATTGGGACGCGTCTCCACGTGAGGCGGGAGACCCAGGGTCCCTTTCCACGTGCCACAGGGATCCTGGGACTCCTATCCATTTTCAAGAGGAGTCAGGCCTCGTCTCCTTTGGAAGCATTGATCTCCGCAGACCTCTCGAGTTTTCAAAGGATGTGAGGCCTCCAGTCACGATGAGACGGAGGACTAGGTCTTTCTCTGTGGTCTCCATGAGGATTCAGACATCGCTTCGTCTTGGGAGATGCAAGACGGGCCTGCATTCAATTCACTGCAGGGATATCCGGCCTTACCTGAGTCAGAGCATCTCGGTGTCCATTACACTTGAGGCCACAAATTCAGGGTCCCTCTCACATAACCGTAGCTGAGAGAAGCCTCCTCTTGAGGTGCTTGTGGAAAGTTGGTATTCCTCTTGAGTCGAAGCCAGGGACTAAGCTCTCATCTCGAGTTGATTTGGGGTCCACGGAGCCCTTTTGTGTAGCTCCAGTGACCTCAGGATCCCTCTAGACTTGAGACAGTGATCTCGGGTTTTCTCTGAAGTGCCAACAAGGAAATCAAGGCTCCCTTCACGTTTGATGTGGAACACGGAGTGCTCTGCACGCAGTGCAGGGGAATCGGGCCTCATCTCGCGGCGAGGGGGAACTCTTGGTTTTTCTCGAGTTGCGGCCGGAACCTGGGGTATATTCTCGAGTTACGACGGGGAGGGCCTTCCAGACACGTGTTTCTTCAGCGAAGTGAGGACTCCTGCCTATGTGCGAGGGACACCTCGGGGTTCTCCTCGAGTCTTGGCATGGCAATTGGGACGCGTCTCCATGTGAGGCGCGAGACCCAGGGTCCCTTTCCACGTGCCACAGGGATCCTGGGACTCCTATCCATTTTCAAGAGGAGTCAGGCATCGTCTCCTTTGGAAGCATTGATCTCCGCAGACCTCTCGAGTTTTGAAAGGATCTGAGGCCTCCGGTCGCGATGAGCGGGAGAACTAGTTCTTTCTCTGTGGTCTCCACAGGGGATTCAGACATCCCTTCCTCTTGGGAGATGCAAGACGAGCCTGCATCCAATTCACTGCAGGGATATCCGGCCTTACTTCGAGTCAGAGCCTCTCGGTGTCCATTCCACTTGAGGCCACAAACTCAGGGTCCCTCTCACATACCTGTAGCTGAGAGAAGCCTCCTCTTGGAGTGCTTGTGGAAAGTTCCTATTCCTCTTGAGTCGAAGCCAGGGACTAAGCTCTCATCTCGAGTTGATTTGGGTCCACGGAGCCCTTTCGGGTAGCTCCAGTGACCTCAGGATCCCTCTAGACTTGAGACAGTGATCTTGGGTTTTCTCTGGAGTGCCATCAAGGAAATCAAGGCTCCTTTCACGTTTGATGTGGAACACGGAATTGCTCTGCACGCAGTGCAGGGGAATCGGGCCACATCCAGCGGCGAGGGGGAAGTCTCATGGTTTTTCTCGATTTGCGGCCGGAACCTGGAGTATATTCTCGAGTTACGACGGGGAGGGCCCTTCCAGACATGTGTTTGTTCAGTGACGTCAGGACTCCTGCCTAGGTGCGAGGGACACCTCGGGATTCTCCTCGAGTCTTGGCATGGCAATTGGGCCGCATATCCACGTGAGGCGGGACACCCAGGGTCCCTTTCCAGGTGCCACAGGGATCCTGGGACTCCTATCCATTTTCAAGAAGAGTCAGGCATCGTCTCCTTTGGAAGCATTGATCTCCGCGGACCTCTCGAGTTTTCAAAGGATGTGAGGCCTCCAGTCGCGATGAGGTGGAACACTAGGTCTTTCTCTATGGTCTCCACAGGGGATTCAGACATCCATTCTTCTTGGGAGATGCAAGACGAGCCTGCATTCAATTCACTGCAGGGATATCCAGCCTTACTTCGAGTCAGAGCATCTCGGTGTCCATTCAACTTGAGGCCACAAATTCAGGGTCCCTCTCACATACCTGTAGCTGAGAGAAGCCTCCTCTTGAGGTGCTTGTGGAAAGTTGGTATTCCTCTTGAGTCGAAGCCAGGGACTAAGCTCTCATCTCGAGTTGATTTGGGTTCCACGGAGACCTTTCGTGTTGCTCCAGTGACCTCAGGATCCCTCTAGACTTGAGACAGTGATCTTGGGTTTTCTCTGGAGTGCCATCAAGGAAATCAAGGCTCCTTTCACGTTTGATGTGGAACACGGAATTGCTCTGCACGCAGTGCAGGGGAATCTGGCCCCATTTCGAGGCGAGGGGGAAGACTCATGGTTTTTCTCGAGTTGCGGCCCGAACCTGTGGTATATTCTGGAGTTACGACGGGGAGGGCCCTTCCAGACACGTGCTTGTTCAGCGACGTCAGGACTCCTGCCTAGGTGCGAGGGACACCTCGGGATTCTCCTCGAGTCTTGGCATGGCAATTGGGACGCCTCTCTATGTGAGGCGGGAGCCCCAGGTTCCCTTTCCAGGTGCCACAGGAATCCTGGGACTCCTATCCATTTTCAAGAGGAGTCAGGCATCGTCTCCTTTGGAAGCATTGATCTCCGCAGACCTCTCGAGTTTTCAAAGGATGTGAGGCCTCCAGTCATGATGAGACGGAGGACTAGGTCTTTCTCTGTGGTCTCCATGAGGATTCAGACATCCCTTCGTCTTGGGAGATGCAAGACGGGCCTGCATTCAATTCACTGCAGGGATATCCGGCCTTACCTTAGTCAGAGCATCTCGGTGTCCATTACACTTGAGGCCACAAATTCAGGGTCCCTCTCACAAAACCGTAGCTGAGAGAAGCCTCCTCTTGAGGTGCTTGTGGAAAGTTGGTATTCCTCTTGAGTCGAAGCCAGGGACTAAGCTCTCATCTCGAGTTGATTTGGGGTCCACGGAGCCCTTTTGTGTAGCTCCAGTGACCTCAGGATCGCTCTAGACTTGAGACAGTGATCTTGGGTTTTCTCTGGAGTGCCAACAAGGAAATCAAGGCTCCCTTCACGTTTGATGTGGAACACGGAATTGCTCTGCATGCAGTGCAGGGGAATCGGGCCTCATCTCGTGGCAAGGGGGATGTCTCATGGTTTTTCTCAAGTTGCGGCCGGAACCTGGGGTATATTCTCGAGTTACGACGGGGAGGGCCCTTCCAGACACGTGTTTGTTCAGCGACGTCAAGACTCCTGCCTAGGTGCGAGGGACACCTCGGGATTCTCCTCGAGTCTTGGCATGGCAATTGGGACGTGTCTCCATGTGAGGCGGGAGACTCAGGGTCCCTTTCCACGTGCCACAGGGATCCTGGGTCTCCTATCCATTTTCAAGAAGAGTCAGGCATCGTCTCCTTTGGAAGCATTGATCTCCGCGGACCTCTCGAGTTTTCAAAGGATGTGAGACCTCCGGTCGCGTTCAGGCGGAGGACTAGGTCTTTCTCTGTGGTCTCCACAGGGGATTCAGACAACCCTTCGTCTTGGGAGATGCAAGACGAGCCTGCTTCCAATTCACTGCAGGGATATCCGGCCTTACTTCGAGTCAGAGCATCTCGGTGTCCATTCCACTTGAGGCCACAAACTCGGGGTCCCTCAAATATACCTGAAGCTGAGAGAAGCCTCCTCTTGAGGTGCTGGTGGAAAGTTGTTATTCCTCTTGACTCGAAGCCAGGGACTAAGCTCTCATCTCGAGTTGATTTGGGGTCCACGGAGCCTTTTCGTGTTGCTACAGTGACCTCAGGATCCCTCTGGACTTGAGACAGTGATCTTGGGTTTTCTCTGGAGTGCCATCAAGGAAATCAAGGCTCCTTTCACGTTTGATGTGGAACACGGAATTGCTCTGCATGCAGTGCAGGGGAATTGGGCCTCATCTCGCGGCGAGGGGGAACTCTTGGTTTTTCTCGAGTTGCGGCCGGAACCTGGGGTATATTCTCGAGTTACGACGGGGAGGGCCTTCCAGACACGTGTTTCTTCAGCGAAGTGAGGACTCCAGCCTAGGTGCGAGGGACACCTCGGGGTTCTCCTCGAGTCTTGGCATGGCAATTGGGACGCGTCTCCATGTGAGGCGCGAGACCCAGTGTCCCTTACCACGTGCCACAGGGATCCTGGGACTCCTATCCATTTTCAAGAGGAGTCAGGCATCGTCTCCTTTGGAAGCATTGATCTCCGCAGACCTCTCGAGTTTTGAAAGGATGTGAGGCCTCTGGTCGCGATGAGCGGGAGAACTAGTTCTTTCTCTGTGGTCTCCACAGGGGATTCAGACATCCCTTCCTCTTGTGAGATGCAAGACGAGCCTGCTTTCAATTCACTGCAGGAATATCCGGCCTTACTTCGAGTCAGAGCATCTCGGTGTCCATTCCACTTGAGGCCACAAACTCAGGGTCCCTCTCACATACCTGTAGCTGATCGAAGCCTCCTCTTGAGGTGCTTGGGGAAAGTTGGTATTCCTCTTGAGTCGAAGCCAGGGACTAAGCTCTCATCTCGAGTTGATTTGGGGTTCACGGAGCGCTTTCGAGTTGCTCCAGTGACTTCAGGATCCCTCTGGACTTGAGACAGTGATCTTGGGTTTTCGCTGGAGTGCCATCAAGGAAATCAAGGCTCATTTCACATTTGATGTGGAACACGGAATTGCTTTGCACGCAGTGCAGGGGAATCGGGCCTCATCTCGCGGCGAGGGGGAAGTCTCATGGTTTTTCTCGAGTTGCGGCCGGAACCTGGGGTATATTCTCGAGTTAGGACGGGGAGGGCCCGTCCAGACACGTGTCTGTTCAGCGACGTCAGAACTCCTGCCTAGGTTCGATGGACACCTCGGTATTCTCCGCAAGTCTTGGCATGGCAATTGGGACGCGTCTCCACGTGAGGCGGGAGACCCAGGGTCCCTTTCCACGTGCCACAGGAATCCTGGGACTCCTATCCATTTTCAAGAGGAGTCAGGCATCGTCTCCTTTGGAAGCATTGATCTCCTCAGACATCTCGAGTTTTCAAAGGATGTGAGGCCTCCGGTCGCGTTGAGGCGGAGGACTAGGACATTCTCTGTGATCTCCACAGGGGATTCAGACATCCCTTCGTCTTGGGAGATGCAAGACAAGCCTGCATTCAATTCACTGCAGGGATATCCAGCCTTACTTCGAGTCGAGCATCTCGGTGTCCATTCCACTTAAGGCCACAAACTCGGGGTCCCTCTCACATACCTGTAGGTGAGAGAAGCCTCCTCTTGAGGTGCTTGTGGAAAGTTGGTATTCCTCTTGAGTCGAAGCCAGGGACTAAGCTCACATCTCTAGCTGATTTGGGGTCCACGGAGCCCTTTCATGTTGCTCCAGTGACCTCAGGATCCCTCTAGACTTGAGACAGTGATCTTGGGTTTTCTCTGGAGTGCCATCAAAGAAATCAAGGCTCCTTTCACGTTTGATGTGGAACACGGAATTGCTCTGCATGCAGTGCAGGGGAATCTGGCCTCATCTCGCAGCAAGGAGGATGTCTCATGGTTTTTCTAAGTAGCGGCCGGAACCTTGGGTATATTCTGAGTTACGACGCGGAGGGCCCTTCCAGACACGTGTTTGTTCAGCGACGTCAGGACTCATGCCTAGGAGCGAGGGACACCTCGAGATTCTCCGCGAGTCTTGGAATGGCAAGTGGGACGCGTCTCCACGTGAGGCGGGAGACCTTGGGTCCCTTTCCACGTGCCACAGGGATCCTGGGACTCCTATCCATTTTCAAGAAGAGTCAGGCATCTTCTCCTTTGGAAGCATTGATCTCCGCGGACCTCTCGAATTTTCAAAGGATGTGAGGCCTCCGGTCGCGATGAGGCAGAGAACTAGGTCTTTCTCTGTGGTCTCCACAGGGGATTCAGACAACCCTTCGTCTTGGGAGATGCAAGACGAGCCTGCATTCAATTCACTGCAGGGATATCCGGCCTTACCTGAGTCAGAGCATCTCGGTGTCCATTCCACTTGAGGCCACAAACTCAGGGTCCCTCTCACATACCTGTAGCTGAGAGAAGCCTCCTCTTGAGGTGGTTGTGGAAAGTTGGTATTCCTCTTGATTCGAAGCCGGGGACTAAGCTCTCATCTCGAGTTGATTTGGGGTCCACGGAGCCCTTTCCTGTTGGTCCAGTGACCTCAGGATCCCTCTAGACTTGAGACAGTGATCTTGGGTTTTCTCTGGAGTGCCATCAAGGAAATCAAGGCTCCTTTCACGTTTGATGTGGAACACGGAATTGCTCTGCATGCAGTGCAGGGGAATCTGGCCTCATCTCGCGGCAAGGAGGATGTCTCATGGTTTTTCTAAGTAGCGGCCGGAACCTTGGGTATATTCTGAGTTACGACGCGGAGGGCCCTTCCAGACACGTGTTTGTTCAGCGACGTTAGGACTCATGCCTAGGTGCGAGGGACACCTCGAGATTCTCCGCGAGTCTTGGAATGGCAAGTGGGACGCGTCTCCACGTGAGGCGGGAGACCTTGGGTCCCTTTCCACGTGCCACAGGGATCCTGGGACTCCTATCCATTTTCAAGAAGAGTCAGGCATCTTCTCCTTTGGAAGCATTGATCTCCGCGGACCTCTCGAATTTTCAAAGGATGTGAGGCCTCCGGTCGCGATGAGGCGGAGAACTAGGTCTTTCTCTGTGGTCTCCACAGAGGATTCAGACATCCCTTTGTCTTGGGAGATGCAAGACGGGCCTGCATTCAATTCACTGCAGGGATATCCGGCCTTACCTGAGTCAGAGCATCTCGGTGTCCATTACACTTGAGGCCACAAATTCAGGGTCCCTCTCACATAACCGTAGCTGAGAGAAGCCTCCTCTTGAGGTGCTTGTGGAAAGTTGGTATTCCTCTTGAGTCGAAGCCAGGGACTAAGCTCTCATCTCGAGTTGATTTGGGGTCCACGGAGCCCTTTTGTGTAGCTCCAGTGACCTCAGGATCCCTCTAGACTTGAGACAGTGATCTTGGGTTTTCTCTGGAGTGCCAACAAGGAAATCAAGGCTCCCTTCACGTTTGATGTGGAACACAGAATTGCTCTGCACGCAGTGCAGGGGAATCGGGCCTCATCTCGTGGCGAGGGGGAAGTCTCATGGTTTTTCTCGATTTGCGGCCGGAACCTGGGGTATATTCTCGAGTTACGACGGGGAGGGCCCTTCCAGACACGTGTTTGTTCAGCGACGTCAAGACTCCTGCCTAGGTGCGAGGGACACCTCGGGATTCTCCTCGAGTCTTGGCATGGCAATTGGGACGCGTCTCCATGTGAGGCGGGAGACTCAGGGTCCCTTTACACGTGCCACAGGGATCCTGGGTCTCCTATCCATTTTCAAGAAGAGTCAGGCATCGTCTCCTTTGGAAGCATTGATCTCCGCGGACCTCTCGAGTTTTCAAAGGATGTGAGGCCTCCGGTCGCGTTCAGGCGGAGGACTAGGTCTTTCTCTGTGGTCTCCACATGGGATTCAGAAAACCCTTCGTCTTGGGAGATGCAAGACGAGCCTGCATCCAATTCACTGCAGGGATATCCGGCCTTACTTCGAGTCAGAGCATCTCGGTGTCCATTCCACTTGAGGCCACAAACTCGGGGTCCCTCAAATATACCTGAAGCTGAGAGAAGCCTTCTCTTGAGGTGCTGGTGGAAAGTTGTTATTCCTCTTGACTCGAAGCCAGGGACTAAGCTCTCATCTCGAGTTGATTTGGGGTCCACGGAGACTTTTCGTGTTGCTACAGTGACCTCAGGATCCCTCTGGACTTGAGACAGTGATCTTGGGTTTTCTCTGGAGTGCCATCAAGGAAATCAAGGCTCCTTTCACGTTTGATGTGGAACACGGAATTGCTCTGCATGCAGTGCAGGGGAAATGGGCCTCATCTCGCGGCGAGGGGGAACTCTTGGTTTTTCTCGAGTTGCGGCCGGAACCTGGGGTATATTCTCGAGTTACGACGGGGAGGGCCTTCCAGACACGTGTTTGTTCAGCGACGTCAGGACTCCTGCCTAGGTGCGAGGGACACCTCGGGGTTCTCCTCGAGTCTTGGCATGGCAATTGGGACGCGTCTCCATGTGAGGCGCGAGACCCAGGGTCCCTTTCCACGTGCCACAGGGATCCTGGGACTCCTATCCATTTTCAAGAGGAGTCAGGCATCGTCTCCTTTGGAAGCATTGATCTCCGCAGACCTCTCGAGTTTTGAAAGGATGTGAGGCCTCCGGTCGCGATGAGCGGGAGAACTAGTTCTTTCTCTGTGGTCTCCACAGGGGATTCAGACATCCCTTCCTCTTGGGAGATGCAAGACGAGCCTGCTTTCAATTCACTGCAGGAATATCCGGGCTTACTTCGAGTCAGAGCCTCTCGGTGTCCATTCCACTTGAGGCCACAAACTCAGGGTCCCTCTCACATACCTGTAGCTGATGGAAGCCTCCTCTTGAGGTGCTTGTGGAAAGTTGGTATTCCTCTTGAGTCGAAGCCAGGGACTAAGCTCTCATCTCGAGTTGATTTGGGGTTCACGGAGCGCTTTCGAGTTGCTCCAGTGACTTCAGGATCCCTCTGGACTTGAGACAGTGATCTTGGGTTTTTGCTGGAGTGCCATCAAGGAAATCAAGGCTCATTTCACATTTGATGTGGAACACGGAATTGCTTTGCACGCAGTGCAGGGGAATCGGGCCTCATCTCGCGGCGAGGGGGAAGTCTCATGGTTTTTCTCGAGTTGCGGCCGGAACCTGGGGTATATTCTCGAGTTAGGACGGGGAGGGCCCGTCCAGACACGTGTCTGTTCAGCGACGTCAGAACTCCTGCCTAGGTTCGATGGACACCTCGGTATTCTCCCCAAGTCTTGGCATGGCAATTCGGACGCGTCTCCACGTGAGGCGGGAGACCCAGGGTCCCTTTCCACGTGCCACAGGAATCCTGGGACTCCTATCCATTTTCAAGAGGAGTCAGGAATCGTTGCCTTGGGAAGCATTGGTCTCCGCGGACCTCTCAAGTTTTCAATGGATGTGAGGCCTCCGGTCGCGATGAGGCGGAGAACTAGGTCTTTCTCATTGGTCTCCACAGGGGATTCAGACATGCCTTCGTCTTGGGAGATGAAAGACGAGCCTGCATCCAATTCACTGCAGGGATATCCGGCCTTACTTCGAGTCAGAGCATCTCGGTGTCCATTCCACTTGAGGCCACAAACTCAGGGTCCCTCTCACATACCTGTAGCTGAGAGAAGCCTTCTCTTGAGGTGCTTCTGGAAAGTTGGTATTCCTCTTGAGTCGAAGCCAGGGACTAAGCTCTCATCTCGAGTTGATTTGGTGTCCACGGAGCATTTTTGTGTTGCTCCAGTGACCTCAGGATCCCTCTAGACATGAGACAGTGATCTTGGGTTTTCTCTGGAGTGCCATCAAGGAAATCAAGGCTCCTTTCACGTTTGATGTGGAACACGGAATTGCTCTGCACGCAGTGCACGGAATCGGGCCTCATCTCGGGGCGAGGGGGAAGTCTCATGGTTTTTCTCGAGTTGCGGACGGACCCTGGGGTATATTCTCGAGTTACGACGGGGAGTGCCCTTCCAGACACGTGTTTGTTCAGCGACGCCAGGCCTCGGGCCTAGGTGAGAGGGACACCTCGGGATTCTCCTCGAGTCTTGGCATGGCAATTGGGACGCGTCTCCACGTGAGGCGGGAGACCCAGGGTCCCTTTCCACGTGCCACACGGATCCTGGGACTCCTATCCATTTTCAAGAGGAGTCAGGCATCGTCTCCTTTGGAAGCATTGATCTCCGCGGACCTCTCGAGTTTTCAAATGATGTGAGGCCTCCGCTCGCGTTGAGGCGGAGGACTAGGTCTTTCTCTGTGGTCTCCACAGGGGATTCAGACAACCCTTCGTCTTGGGAGATGCAAGACGCGCCTGCATCCAATTCACTGCAGGGATATCCGGCCTTACTTCGAGTCAGAGCATCTCGGTATCCATTCCACTTGAGGCCACAAACTCGGGGTCCCTCAAATATACCTGAAGCTAAGAGAAGCCTCCTCTTGACGTGCTTGTGGAAAGTTGTTATTCCTCTTGACTCGAAGCCAGGGACTAACCTCTCATCTCGAGTTGATTTGGGGTCCACAGAGCCTTTTCGTGTTGCTACAGTGACCTCAGGATCCCTCTGGACTTGAGACAGTGATCTTGGGTTTTCTCTGGAGTGCCATTAAGGAAATCAAGGCTCCTTTCACGTTTGATGTGGAACACGGAATTGCTCTGCACGCAGTGCAGGGGAATCGGGCCTCATCTCGCGGCGAGGGGGAAGTCTTGGTTTTTCGCGAGTGGCGGCCGGAACCTGGGGTATATTCTCGAGTTACGACGGGGAGGGCCCTTCCAGACACGTGTTTCTTCAGCGAAGTGAGGACTCCTGACTAGGTGCGAGGGACACCTCGGGATTTTCCTCGAGTCTTGGCATGGCAATTGGGACGCGTCTCCACGTGAGGCGGGAGACCCAGGGTCCCTTTCCACGTGCCACAGGGATCCTGGGACGCCTATCCATTTTCAAGAGGAGTCAGGCATCGTCTCCTTTGGAAGCATTCATCTCCGCAGACCTCTCGACTTTTCAAAGGATGTGAGGCCTCCGGTCGCGATGAGGCGGAGGACTAAGTCTTTCTCTGTCGTCTCCACAGGGGATTCAGACATCCCTTCGTCTTGGGAGATGCAAGACGAGCCTGCATTCAATTCACTGCAGGGATATCTGGCCTTACTTCGAGTCAGAGCATCTCGGTGTCCATTTCACTTTAGGCCACAAACTCAGGGCCCATCTCACATACCTGTAGCTGAGAGAAGCCTCCTCTTGAGGTGCTTGTGGAAATTTGGTATTCCTCTTGAGTCGAAGCCACGGACTAAGCTCTCATCTCGAGTTGATTTGGGGTCCACGGAGCCCTTTCGTGTTGCTCCAGTGACCTCAGGATCCCTCTAGACTCTAGACAGTGATCTTGGGTTTTCTCTGGAGTGCCATTAAGGAAATCAAGGCTCCTTTCACGTTTGATGTGGAACACGGAATTGCTCTGCACGCAGTGCAGGGGAATCGGGCCTCATCTCGGGGCGAGGGGGAAGTCTCATGGTTTTTCTCGAGTTGCGGCCGGAACCTGGGGTATATTCTCGAGTTATGACGGGGAGGGCCCTTCCAGACACGTGTTTGTTCAGTGACGTCAGGACTCCTACCTAGGTGCTAGGGACACCTCGGGATTCTCCTCGAGTCTTGGAATGGCAATTGGGACGCATCTCCACTTGAGGCGGGAGACCCAGGGTCCCTTTCCACGTGCCACAGGGATCCTGGGACTCCTATCCATTTTCAAGAGGAGTCAGGCATCGTCTCCTTTGGAAGCATTGATCTCCGCAGACCTCTCGAGTTTTCAAAGGATGTGAGGCCTCCGGGCTTGATGAGGCGGAGGACTACGTCTTTCTCTGTGGTCTCCACAGGGGATTCAGACATCCCTTCGTCTTGGGAGATGCAAGACGAGCCTGCATTCAATTCACTGCAGGGATATCCGGCCTTACTTCGAGTCAGAGCATCTCGGTGTCCATTCCACTTGACGCCACAAACTCAGGGTCCCTCAAATATACGTGTAGCTGAGAGAAACCTCCTCTTGAGGTGCTTATGGAAAGTTGGTATTCCTCTTGAGTCGAAGCCAGGGACTAAGCTCTCATCTCGAGTTAATTTGGGGTCCAAGGGGAAATTTCGTGTTGCTCCAGTGACCTCAGCATTAATCTAGAGTTGAGACAGTGATCTTGGGTTTTCTCTGGAGTGCCATCAAGGAAATCAAGGCTCCTTTCACGTTTGATGTGGAACACGGAATTGCTCTGCACGCAGTCCAGGGGAATCGGGCCTCAACTCGCGGCGAGGGGGAAATCTCATGGTTTTTCTCGAGTTGCGGCCGGATCCTGGGGTATATTCTCGAGTTACGACGGGGAGGGCCCTTCCAGACACGTTTTTGTTCAGCAACGTCAGGACTCCTGCCTAGGGGCGAGGGACAAATCGGGATTCTCCTCGAGTCTTGGCATGGCAATTGGTACACGTCTTCACGTGAGGCGGGAGACCCAGGGTCCCTTTCCAAGTTACACAGGGATCCTGGGACACCTATCCATTTGCAAGAGGAGTCAGGCATCGTCTCTTTGGAAGCATTGATCTCCGCGGACCTCTCGAGTTTTCAAAGGATGTGAGGCCTCCGGTGGCGATGAGGCGGAGAACTAGGTCTTTCTCTGTGGTCTCCACAGGGGATTCAGACATCCCTTCGTCTTGGGAGATGCAAGATGAGCCTGCATTCAATTCACTGCAGGGATATCCGGCCTTACTTCGAGTCAGAGCATCTCGGTGTCCATTCCACTTGAGGCCACAAACTCAGGGTCCCTCTCACATACCTGTAGCTGAGAGAAGCCTCCTCATGAGGTGCTTATGGAAAGTTGGTATTCCTCTTGAGTCGAAGCCAGGGACTAAGCTCTCATCTCGAGTTGATTTGATGACCAAGGGGAAATTTCGTGTTGCTCCAGTGACCTCAGCATCCCTCTAGAGTTGAGACAGTGATCTTGGGTTTTCTCTGGAGTGCCATCAAGGAAATGAAGGCTCCTTTCACGTTTGATGTGGAACACGGAATTGCTGTGCACACAGTCCAGGGGAATCGGGCCTCAACTCGCGGCGACGGGGAAATATCATGGTTTTTCTCGAGTTGCGGCCGGAACCTGGGGTATATTCTCGAGTTACGACGGGGAGGGCCCTTCCAGACACGTGTTTGTTCAGCGACGTCAGGACTCCTGCCTAGGGGCGAGGGACACCTCGAGATTCTCCTCGAGTCTTGGCATGGAAATTGGGACGCGTCTCCACGTGAGGCGGGAGACCCAGGGTCCCTTTCCACGTGCCACAGGGATCCTGGGGCTCCTATCCATTTTCAAGAGGAGTCAGGCATCGTCTCCTTTGGAAGCATTGATCTCCGAGGACCTCTCTAGTTTTCAAAGGATGTGAGGCCTCCGGTCGCGTTGAGGCGGAGGACTAGGTCTTTCTCTGTGGTCTCCACAGGGAATTCAGACAACCCTTCTTCTTGGGAGATGCAAGACGAGCCTGCATTCAATTCACTGCAGGGATATCCGGCCTTACTTCGAGTCAGAGCATCACGGTGTCCATTCCACTTGAGGCCACAAACTCAGGGTCCCTCTCACATACCTGTAGCTGAGAGAAGCCTCGTCTTGAGGTGCTTGTGAAAAGTGGGTATTCCTCTTGAGTCGAAGCCAGGGACTAAGCTCTCATCTCGAGTTGATTTGGGGTCCACGGAGCCCTTTTGTGTTGCTCCAGTGGCCTCAGGATCCCTCTAGGCTTGAGACAGTGATCTTGGGTTTTCTCTGGAGTGCCATCAAGGAAATCAAGGCTCCTTTCACGTTTGATGTGTAACACGGAATTGCTCTGCATGCAGTGCAGGGGAATCGGGCCTCATCTCGCGGCGAGGGAGAAGTCTCATGGTTTTTCTCGAGTTGCGGCCAGAACCTGGGGTATATTCTGGAGTTACGACGGGGAAGGCCCTTCCTGACACGTGTTTGTTCATCGACGTCAGGACTCCTGGCTAGGTGCGAGGGACACCTCGGGATTCTCCTCGAGTCTTGGCATGGCAATTGAGACGTGTCTCCACGTGAGGCGGGAGACCCAGGGTCCCTTTCCACGTGCCACAGGGATCCTGGGGCTCCTATCCATTTTCAAGAGGAGTCAGGCATCGTATCCTTTGGAAGAATTGATCTCTGCCGACCTCTCGAGTTTTCAAAGGATGTGAGGCCTCCGTTCGCGATGAGGTGGAGGACTAGGTCTTTCTCTGTGGTCTCCACAGGGGATTCAGACATTCCTTCGTCTTGGGAGATGCAAGACGAGACTGCATTCAATTCACTGCAGGGATATCCGGCCTAACTTCGAGTCAGAGCATCTCGGTGTCCATTCCACTTGAGGCCACAAACTGAGGGTCCCTCTCACATATCTGTAGCTGAGAGAAGCCTCCTCTTGAGGTGCTTGTGGAAATTTGGTATTCCTCTTGAGTCGAAGCCACGGACTAAGCTCTCATCTCGAGTTGATTTGGGGTCCACGGAGCCCTTTCGTGTTGCTCCAGTGACCTCAGGATCCCTCTAGACTCTAGACAGTGATCTTGGGTTTTCTCTGGAGTGCCATCAAGGAAATCAAGGCTCCTTTCACGTTTGATGTGGAACACGGAATTGCTCTGCACGCAGTGCAGGGGAATCGGGCCTCATCTCGCGGCGAGGGGGAAGTTTCATGGTTTTTCTCCAGTTGCGGACGGACCCTGGGGTATATTCTCGAGTTATGACCGGGAGGGCCCTTCCAGACACGTGTTTGTTCAGCGACGTCAGGACTCCTGCCTAGGTGCGAGGGACACCTCCGGATTCTCCTCGAGTCTTGGCATGGCAATTGGGACGCGTCTCCACGTGACGCGGGAGACCCAGGGTCCCTTTCCAAGTTACACAGGAGTCCTGGAACTCCTATCCATTTTCAAGAGGAGTCAGGCATCGTCTCCTTTGGAAGCATTGATTTCCGCGGACCTCTCGAGTTTTCAAAGGATGTGACGCCTCCGGTCGCGTTGAGGCGGAGGACTAGGTCTTTCTCTGTGGTCTCCACAGGGGATTTAGACATCCCGTCGTCTTTGGAGATGCAAGACGAGCCTGCATTCAATTCACTGCAGGGATATCCGGCCTTACTTCGAGTCAGAGAATCTCGGTGTCCATTCCACTTGAGGCCACAAACTCAGGGTCCCTCTCACATACCTGTAGCTGAGAGAAGCCTCCTCTTGAGGTGCTTGTGGAAAGTTGGTGTTCCTCTTGAGTCGAAGCCAGGGACTAAGCTCTCATCTCGAGTTGATTTGGGGTCCACGGAGCCCTTTCCTGTTGCTACAGTGACCTCAGGATCCCTCTAGACTTGAGACAGTGATCTTGGGTTTTCTCTGGAGTGCCATCAAGGAAATCAAGGCTCCTTTCAATTTTGATGTGGAACACGGAATTGCTCTGCACGCAGTGCAGGGGAATCGGGCCTCATCTCGCGGCGAGGGGGAAGTCTCATGGTTTTTCTCGAGTTGCGGCCAGAATCTGGGGTATATTCTCGAGTTACGACGGGGAGGGCCCTTCCGGACACGTGTTTGTTCAGCGACGTCAGGACTCCTGCCTAGGTGCGAGGGACACCTCGGGATTCTCCTCGAGTCATGGCATGGCAATTGGGACGCGTCTCCACGTGAGGCGGGAGACTCAGGTTCCCTTTCCACGTGCCACACGGATCCTGGGACACCTATCCATTTTCAAGAGGAGTCAGGCATCGTCTCCTTTGGAAGCATTGATCTCCGCGTACCTCTCGAGTTTTCAAAGGATGGGAGGCCTCCGGTCGCGATGAGGCGGAGAACTAGGTCTTTCTCTGTGGTCTCCACAGGGGATTCAGACATCCCTTCGTCTTGGGAGATGCAAGACGAGCCTGCATTCAATTCACTGTAGGGATATCCGGCCTTACTTCGAATCAGAGCATCTCGGTGTCCATTCCATTGAGGCCACAAACTCAGGGTCCCTCTCACATACCTGTAGCTGAGAGAAGCCTCCTCTTGAGGTGTTTGTGGAAAGTTGGTATTCCTCTTGTGTCGAAGCCAGGGACTAAGCTATCATCTCGAGTTGATTTGGGGCCACAGAGCCCTTTCATGTTGCTCCAGTGACCTCAGGATCCCTCTAGACTTGAGACAGTGATCTTGGGTTTTCTCTGGAGTGCCATCAAGTATATCAAGGCTCCTTTCACGTTTGAGGTGGAACACGGAATTGCTCTGCACGCAGTGCAGGGGAATCGGGCCTCATCTCGCGGCGAGGGGGAAGTCTCATGGTTTTTCTCCAGTTGCGGACGGACCCTGGGGTATATTCTCGAGTTATGACGGGGAAGGCCCTTCCAGACACGTGTTTGTTCAGCGACGTCAGGACTCCTGCCTAGGTGCGAGGGACACCTCCGGATTCTCCTCGAGTCTTGGCATGGCAATTGGGACCCGTCTCCACGTGACGCGGGAGACCCAGGTTCCCTTTCCAAGTTACACAGGAGTCCTGGAACTCCTATCCATTTTCAAGAGGAGTCAGGCATCGTCTCCTTTGGAAGCATTGATTTCCGTGGACCTCTCGAGTTTTCAAAGGATGTGACGCCTCCGGTCGCGTTGAGGCGGAGGACTAGGTCTTTCTCTGTGGTCTCCACAGGGGATTTAGACATCCCGAAGTCTTTGGAGATGCAAGACGAGCCTGCATTCAATTCACTGCAGGGATATCCGGCCTTACTTCGAGTCAGAGCATCTCGGTGTCCATTCCACTTGAGGCCACAAACTCAGGGTCCCTCTCACATACCTGTAGCTGAGAGAAGCCTCCTCTTGAGGTGCTTGTGGAAAGTTGGTATTCCTCTTGAGTCGAAGCCAGGGACTAAGCTCTCATCTCGAGTTGATTTGGGGTCGACGGATCCCTTTTGTGTTGCTCCAATGACCTCAGGATCCCTCTAGACTTGAGACAGTGATCTTGGGTTTTCTCTGGAGTGCCATCAAGGAAATCAAGGCTCCTTTCACGTTTGATATGGAACACGGAATTGCTCTGCCCGCAGTGCAGGGGAATCGGGCCTTATCTCGGGGCGAGGGGGAAGTCTCATGGTTTTTCTCTAGTTGCGGCCAGAACATGGGGTATATTCTCGAGTTACGACGGGGAGGGCCCTTCCAGACTCGTGTTTGTTCAGCGACGTCAGGACAACTGCCTAGGTGCGAGGGACACGTCGGGATTCTCCTCGAGTCTTGGCATGGCAATTGGGACGCGTCTCCACGTGAGGCGTGAGACCCAGGGTCCCTTTCCACGTGCCACAGTGATCCTGGGACTCCTATCCATTTTCAAGAGGAGTCAGGCATCGTCTCCTTTGGAAGCATTGATCTCTGCGCACCTCTCGAGTTTTCAAAGGATGTGAGGACTACGGTCGCGATGAGGCGGAGGACTAGGTCTTTCTCTGTGGTCTCCACAGGGGATTCAGACATCCCTTCGTCTTGGGAGATGCAAGACGAGCCTGCATTCAATTCACTGCAGGGATATCCGGCCTTACTTCGAGTCAGAGCATCTCGGTGTCCATTCCAATTGAGGCCACAAACTCAGGGTCCCTCTCACATACCTTTAGCTGAGAGAAGCCTCCTCTAGAGGTGCTTGTGGAAAGTTGGTATTCCTCTTGAGTCGAAGCCAGGGACTAAGCTCTCATCTCGAGTTGATTTGGGGTCCACGGAGCTCTTTCGTGTTGCTCCAGTGACCTCAGGATCCCTCTAGACTTGAGACCGTGATCTTGGGTTTTCTCTGGAGTGCCATCAAGGAAATCAAGGCTCCTTTCAATTTTGATGTGGAACACGGAATTGCTCTGCACGCAGTGCAGGGGAATCGGGCCTCATCTCGCGGCGAGGGGGAAGTCTCATGGTTTTTCTCGAGTTGCGGCCGGAATCTGGGTTATATTCTCGAGTTACGACGGGGAGGGCCCTTCCAGACACGTGTTTGTTCAGCGACGTCAGGACTCCTGCCTAGGTGCGAGGGACACCTCGGGATTCTCCTCGAGTCATGGCATGGCAATTGGGACGCATCTCCACGTGAGGCGGGAGACCCAGGTTCCCTTTCCACGTGCCACACGGATCCTGGGACACCTATCCATTTTCAAGAGGAGTCAGGCATCGTCTCCTTTGGAAGCATTGATCTCCGCGGACCTCTCGAGTTTTCAAAGGATGTGAGGCCTCCGGTCGCGATGAGGCGGAGAACTAGGTCTTTCTCTGTGGTCTCCACAGGGGATTCAGACATCCCTTCCTCTTGGGAGATGCAAGACGAGCCTGCATTCAATTCACTGTAGGGATATCCGGCCTTACTTCGAAATAGAGCATCTCGGTGTCCATTCCATTGAGGCCACAAACTCAGGGTCCCTCTCACATACCTGTAGCTGAGAGAAGCCTCCTCTTGAGGTGTTTGTGGAAAGTTGGTATTCCTCTTGTGTCGAAGCCAGGGACTAAGCTCTCATCTCGAGTTGATTTGGGGTCCACGGAGCCCTTTCATGTTGCTCCAGTGACCTCAGGATGCCTCTAGACTTGAGACAGTGATCTTGGGTTTTCTCTGGAGTGCCATCAAGGAAATCAAGGCTCCTTTCACGTTTGAGGTGGAACACGGAATTGCTCTGCACGCAGTGCAGGGGAATCGGGCCTCATCTCGCGGCGAGGGGGAAGTCTCATGGTTTTTCTCCAGTTGCGGACAGACCCTGGGGTATATTCTCGAGTTATGACGGGGAAGGCCCTTCCAGACATGTGTTTGTTCAGCGACATAAGGACTCCTGCCTAGGTGCGAGGGACACCTCCGGATTCTCCTCGAGTCTTGGCATGGCAATTGGGACGCGTCTCAACGTGAAGCGGGAGACCCAGGGTCCCTTTCCAAGATACACAGGAGTCCTGGAACTCCTATCCATTTTCAAGAGGAGTCAGGCATCGTCTCCTTTGGAAGCATTGATTTCCGTGGACCTCTCGAGTTTTCAAAGGATGTGCCGCCTCTGGTCGCGATGAGGCGGAGAAGTCGGTATTTCTCTGATCTCCACAGGGGATTCAGACATCCCTTCGTCTTGGGAGATGCAAGACGAGCCTGCATTCAATTCACTGCAGGGATATCCGGCCTTACTTCGAGTCAGAGCATCTCGGTGTTCATTCCACTTGAGGCCACAAACTCAGGGTCCCTCTCACATACCTGTAGCTGAGAGAAGCCTCCTCTTGAGGTGCTTGTGGAAAGTTGGTGTACCTCTTGAGTCGAAGCCAGGGACTAAGCTCTCATCTCGAGTTGATTTGGGGTCGACGGATCCCTTTCGTGTTGCTCCAATGACCTCAGGATCCCTCTAGACTTGAGACAGTGATCTTGGGTTTTCTCTGGAGTGCCATCAAGGAAATCAAGGCTCCTTTCACGTTTGATATGGAACACGGAATTGCTCTGCCCGCAGTGCAGGGAATCGGGCCTCATCTCGGGGCGAGGGGGAAGTCTCAAGGTTTTTCTCTAGTCGCGGCCAGAACATGGGGTATATTCTCGAGTTACGACGGGGAGGGCCCTTCCAGACACGTGTTTGTTCAGCAACCTCAGGACAACTGCCTAGGTGCGAGGGACACCTCGGGATTTTCCTCGAGTCTTGGAATGGCAATTGGGACGCGTCTCCACGTGAGGCGGGAGACCCAGGGTCCGTTTCCACGTGGCACAGGGATCCTGGGACTCCTATCCATTTTCAAGAGGAGTCAGGCATCGTCACCTTTGGAAGCATTCATCTCCGCAGACCTCTCGACTTTTCAAAGGATGTGAGGCCTCCGGTCGCGATGAGGCGGAAGACTAGGTCTTTCTCTGTCGTCTCCACACGGGATTCAGACATCCCTTCGTCTTGGGAGATGCAAGACGAGCCTGCATTCAATTCACTGCAGGGATATCTGGCCTTACTTCGAGTCAGAGCATCTCGGTGTCCATTTCACTTTAGGCCACAAACTCAGGGTCCATCTCACATACCTGTAGCTGAGAGAAGCCTCCTCTTGAGGTGCTTGTGGAAATTTGGTATTCCTCTTGAGTCGAAGCCACGGACTAAGCTCTCATCTCGAGTTGATTTGGGGTCCACGGAGCCCTTTCGTGTTGCTCCAGTGACCTCAGGATCCCTCTAGACTCTAGACAGTGATCTTGGGTTTTCTCTGGAGTGCCATCAAGGAAATCAAGGCTCCTTTCACGTTTGATGTGGAACACGGAATTGCTCTGCATGCAGTGCAGGGGAATCGGGCCTCAACTCGCGGCGAGGGGGAAGTCTCATGGTTTTTCTCGAGTTGCGGCCAGAACCTGGGGTATATTCTCGAGTTACGACGGGGAGGGCCCTTCCAGCCACGTGTTTGTTCATCGACGTCAGGACTCCTGCCTAGGTGCGAGGGACACCTCGGGATTCTCCTCGAGTCTTGGCAAGGCAATTGAGACGCGTCTCCACGTGAGGCGGGAGACCCAGTGTCCCTTTCCACGTGCCACAGGGATCCTGGGGCTCCTATCCATTTTCAAGAGGAGTCAGGCATCGTCTCCTTTGGAAGCATTGATCTCCGCGGACCTCTCGAGTTTTCAAAGGATGTGAGGACTCCGGTCGCGATGATGCGGAGGACTAGGTCTTTCTGTGTGGTCTCCACAGGGGATTCAGACATCCCTTCGTCTTGGGAGATGCAAGACGAGCCTGCATTCAATTCACTGCAGGGATATCCGGCCTTACTTCGAGTCAGAGAATCACGATGTCCATTCCAATTGAGGCCACAAACTCAGGGTCCCTCTCACATACCTGTAGCTGAGAGAAGCCTCCTCTTGAGGTGCTTGTGGAAAGTTGGTATTCCTCTTGAGTCGAAGCCAGGGACTAAGCTCTCATCTCGAGTTGATTTGTGGTCCACGGAGCTCTTTCGTGTTGCTCCAGTGACCTCAGGATCCCTCTAGACTTGAGACAGTGATCTTGGGTTTTCTCTGGAGTGCCATCAAGGAAATCAAGGCTCCTTTCACGTTTGATGTGGAACACGGAATTGCTCTGCACCCAGTGCAGGGGAATCGGGCCTCATGTTGCGGCGAGGGGGAAGTCTCATTATTTTTCTCGAGTTGCGGCCGGAACCTGGTGTATATTCTCGAGTTACGACGGGGAGGGCCCTTCCAGACACGTGTTTGTTCAGCGACGTCATGACTCCTGCCTAGGGGAGAGGGACACCTCGGGATTCTCCTCGAGTCTTGGCATGGCAATTGGGACGCATCTCAACGTGAGGCGGGAGAACCAGCGTCCCTTTCCACGTGCCACAGGGATCCTGGGACTCCTATGCATTTTCAAGAGGAGTCAGGCATCGTCTCCTTCGGAAGCATTGATCTCCGCAGACCTCTCGAGTTTTCAAAGGATGTGAGGCCTCCCGTCGCGATGAGGTGGAGAACAAGGTCTTTCTCTGTGTTCTCCACAGGGGAATCAGACATCCATTGATCTTGGGAGATGCAAGACGAGCCTGCATTCAATTCACTGCAGGGATATCCGGGCTTACTTCGAGTCAGAGCATCTCGGTGTCCATTCCACTTGAGGCCATAAACTCAGGGTCCCTCTCACATACCTGTAGCTGAGAGAAGCCTCCTCTTGAGGTGCTTGTGGAAAGTTGGTATTCCTCTTGAGTCGAAGCCAGGGACTAAGCTCTCATATCGAGTTGATTTGGGGTCCACGCAGCCCTTTCGTATTGCTCCAGTGACCTCAGGATCCCTCTAGACTTGAGACAGTGATCTTGGGTTTTCTCTGGAGTGCCATCAAGGAAATCAAGGCTCCTTTCAATTTTGATGTGGAACACGGAATTGCTCTGCACGCAGTGCAGGGGAATCGGGCCTCATCTCGCGGCGAGGGGGAAGTCTCATGGTTTTTCTCGAGTTGCGGCCGGAACCTGGGGTATATTCTCGAGTTACGACGGGGAGGGCCCTTCCAGACACGTGTTTGTTCAGCGACGTCAGGACTCCTGCCTAGGTGCGAGGGACACCTTGGGATTCTCCTCGAGTCATGGCATGGCAATTGGGACGCGTCTCCACGTGAGGCGGGAGACTCAGGTTCCCTTTCCACGTGCCACACGGATCCTGGGACACCTATCCATTTTCAAGAGGAGTCAGGCATCGTCTCCTTTGAAAGCACTGATCTCCGCGGACCTCTCGAGTTTTCAAAGGATGGGAGGCCTCCGGTCGCGATGAGGCGGAGAACTAGGTCTTTCTCTGTGGTCTCCACAGGGGATTCAGACATCCCTTTGTCTTGGGAGATGCAAGACGAGCCTGCTTTCAATTCACTGCAGGGATATCCGGCCTAACTTCGAGTCAGAGCATCTCGGTGTCCATTCCACTTGAGGCCAGAAACTGAGGGTCCCTCTCACATACCTGTAGCTGAGAGAAGCCTCCTCTTGAGGTGCTTGTGGAAATTTGGTATTCCTCTTGAGTCGAAGCCACGGACTAAGCTCTCATGTCGAGTTGATTTGGGGTCCACGGAGCCCTTTCGTGTTGCTCCAGTGACCTCAGGATCCCTCTAGACTCTAGACAGTGATCTTGGGTTTTCTCTGGAGTGCCATCAAGGAAATCAAGGCTCCTTTCACGTTTGATGTGGAACACGGAATTGCTCTGCACGCAGTGCAGGGTAATCGGGCCTCATCTCGGGGCGAGGGGGAAGTCTCATGGTTTTTCTCGAGTTGCGGCCAGAACCTGGGGTATATTCTCGAGTTACGACGGGGAAGGCCCTTCCAGACACGTGTTTGTTCAGCGACATAAGGACTCCTGCCTAGGTGCGAGGGACACCTCCGGATTCTCCTCGAGTCTTGGCATGGCAATTGGGACGCGTCTCCATGTGACGCGGGAGACCCAGGGTCCCTTTCCAAGTTACACAGGAGTCCTGGAACTCCTATCCATTTTCAAGAGGAGTCAGGCATCGTCTCCTTTGGAAGCATTGATTTCCGCGGACCTCTCGAGTTTTCAAAGGATGTGACGCCTCCGGTCGCGTTGAGGTGGAGGACTAGGTCTTTCTCTGTGGTCTCCACAGGGGATTTAGACATCCCGTCGTCTTGGGAGATGCAAGACGAGCCTGCATTCAATTCACTGCAGGGATATCCGGCCTTACTTCGAGTCTGAGCATCTCTGTGTCCATTCCACTTGAGGCCACAAACTCAGGGTCCCTCTCAAATACCTGTAGCTGAGAGAAGCCTCCTCTTGAGGTGCTTGTGGAAAGTTGGTATTCCTCTTGAGTCGAAGCCAGGGACTAAGCTCTCATCTCGAGTTGATTTGTGGTCCACGGAGCTCTTTCGTGTTGCTCCAGTGACCTCAGGATACCTCTAGACTTGAGACAGTGATCTTGGGTTTTCTCTGGAGTGCCATCAAGTAAATCAAGGCTCCTTTCACGTTTGATGTGGAACACGGAATTGCTCTGCACGCAGTGCAGGGGAATCGGGCCTCATCTCGCGGCGAGGGGGAAGTCTCATGGTTTTTCTCGAGTTGCGGCCGGAATCTGGGGTATATTCTCGAGTTACGACGGGGAGGGCCCTTCCAGACACGTGTTTGTTCAGCGACGTCAGGACTCCTGCCTAGGTGCGAGGGACACCTCGGGATTCTCCTCGAGTCATGGCATGGCAATTGGGACGCGTCTCCACGTGAGGCGGGAGTCCCAGGTTCCCTTTCCACGTGCCACACGGATCCTGGGACACCTATCCATTTTCAAGAGGAGTCAGGCATCGTCTCCTTTGGAAGCATTGATCTCCGCGGACCTCTCGAGTTTTCAAAGGATGGGAGGCCTCCGGTCGCGATGAGGCGGAGAACTAGGTCTTTCTCTGTGGTCTCCACAGGGGATTCAGACATCCCTTCGTCTTGGGAGATGCAAGACGAGCCTGCATTCAATTCACTGTAGGGATATCCGGCCTTACTTCGAATCAGAGCATCTCGGTGTCCATTCCATTGAGGCCACAAACTCAGGGTCCCTCTCACATACCTGTAGCTGAGAGAAGCCTCCTCTTGAGGTGTTTGTGGAAAGTTGGTATTCCTCTTGTGTCGAAGCCAGGGACTAAGCTCTCATCTCGAGTTGATTTGGGGTCCACGGAGCCCTTTCATGTTGCTCCAGTGACCTCAGGATCCCTCTAGACTTGAGACAGTGATCTTGGGTTTTCTCTGGAGTGCCATCAAGGAAATCAAGGCTCCTTTCCCGTTTGAGGTGGAACACGGAATTGCTCTGCACGCAGTGCAGGGGAATCGGGCCTCATCTCGCGGCGAGGGGAAGTCTCATGGTTTTTCTCCAGTTGCGGACGGACCCTGGGGTATATTCTCGAGTTATGACGGGGAAGGCCCTTCCAGACACGTGTTTGTTCAGCGACATAAGGACTCCTGCCTAGGTGCGATGGACACCTCCGGATTCTCCTCGAGTCTTGGCATGGCAATTGGGACGCGTCTCCACGTGACGCGGGAGATCCAGGGTCCCTTTCCACGTGCCACAGGGATCCTGGGACTCCTATCCATTTTCAAGAGGAGTCAGGCATCGTCTCCTTTGGAAGCATTGATCTCCGCGGACCTCTCGAGTTTTCGAAGGATGTGACGCCTCCGGTCGCGTTGAGGTGGAGGACTAGGTCTTTCTCTGTGGTTTCCACAGGGGAATTAGACATCCCTTCGTCTTGGGAGATGCAAGACGAGCCTGCATTCAATTCACTGGAGGGATATCCGGACTTACTTCGAGTCAGAGCATCTCGGTGTCCATTACACTTGAGGCCACAAACTCAGGGTCCCTCTCACATACGTGTTGCTGAGAGAAGCCTCCTCTTGAGGTGCTTGTGGAAAGTTGGTATTCCTCTTGAGTTGAATCCAGGGACTAAGCTCTCATCTCGAGTTGATTAGCGGTCCATGAAGCACTTTCGTGTTGCTCCAGTGACCTCAGGATCCCTCTAGACTTGAGACAGTGATCTTGGGTTTTCTCTGTAGTGCCATCAAGGAAATCGAGGCTCCTTTCACGTTTGATGTGGAACACGGAATTGCTCTGCACGCAGTGCAGGGGAATCAGGCCTCATCTCGCGGCGAGGGGGAAGTCTCATGGTTTTTCTCGAGTTGCGGCCGGAACCTAGGGTATATTCTCGAGTTACGACGGGGAGGGCCCTTCCAGACACGTGTTTGTTCAGCGACGTCAGGATTCCTGCCTAGGTGTGAGGGACACCTCGGGATTCTCCTCGAGTCTTGGCATGGCAATTGGGACGCGTCTCCTCATGAGGCGGGAGAACCAGTGTCCCTTTCCACGTGCCACAGGGATCCTGGGACTCCTATCCATTTTCAAGAGGAGTCAGGCATCGTCGCCTTTGGAAGCATTGTTCTCCGCGGATCTCTCGAGTTTTCAAAGGATGTGAGGCCTCCGGTCGCGAAAAGTCGGAGAACTAGGTCTTTCTCTGTGGTCTCCACAGGGGATTCAGACATCCCTTCGTCTTGGGAGATGCAAGACGAGCCTGCATTCAATTCACTGCAGGGATATCCGGCCTTACTTCGAGTCAGAGCATCTCGGTGTCCATTCCACTTGAGGCCACAAACTCAGGGTCCCTCTCACATACCTGTTGCTGAGAGAAGCCTCCTCTTGAGTTGCTTGTGGAAAGTTGGTATTCCTCTTGAGTCGAAGCCAGGGACTAAGCTCTCATCTCGAGTTGATTTGGGGTACACAGAGCCCTTTCTTGTTGCCCCAGTGACCTCAGGATCCCTCTAGACTTGAGACAGTGATCTTGGATACTCTCTGGATTGCCATCAAGGAAATCAAGGCTCCTTTCACGTTTGATGTGGAACACGGAATTGCTCTGCACGCAGTGCAGGGTAATCGGGCCTCATCTCGCGGCGAGGGGGAAGTCTCATGGTTTTTCTCTAGTTGCGGCAGGAACCTGGTGTATATTCTCCAGTTACGACGGGGAGGGCCCTTCCAGACACATGTTTGTTCAGCGACGTCAGGACTCCTGCTAGGTGCGAGTGACACCTCAGGATTCTCCTCGAGTCTTGGCATGGCAATTGGGACGCATCTCCACGTGAGGCGGGAGATCCAGGGTCCCTTTCCACGTGCCACAGGGATCCTCGGCCTCCTATCCATTTTCAAGAGGAGTCAGGCATCGTCTCCTTTGGAAGCATTGATCTCCGCGGACCTCTCAAGTTTTGAAAGGATGTGAGGCCTCCGTTCGCGATGAGGTGGAGGACTAGGTCTTTCTCTGTGGTCTCCACAGGGGATTCAGACATTCCTTCGTCTTGGGAGATGCAAGACGAGCCTGCATTCAATTCACTGCAGGGATATCCGGCCTTACTTCGAGTCAGAGCATCTCGGTGTCCATTCCACTTGAGGCCACATACTCAGGGTCACACTCACATACCTGTAGCTGAGAGAAGCCTCCACTTGAGGTGCTTGTGGATAGTTGGTATTCCTCTTGAGTTGAAGCCAGGGACTAAGCTCTCATCTCGAGTTGATTAGGGGTCCACGGAGCCCATTCTTGTTCCTCCAGTGACCTCAGGATCCCTCTAGACTTGAGACAGTGATCTTGGGTTTTCTCTGGAGTGCCATCAAGGAAATCAAGGCTCCTTTCACGTTTGATGTGGATCACGGAATTGCTCTGCACGCAGTGCAGGCGAATCAGGCCTCATCTCGCGGCGAGGGGGGAGTCTCATGGTTTTTCTCGAGTTGCGGCCGGAACCTGGGGTATATTCTCGAGTTACGATGGGGAGGGCCCTTCCAGACACGTGTTTGTTCAGCGACGTCAGGACTCCTGCCTAGGTGCGAGGGACACCTCGGGATTCTCCTCGAGTCTTGGCATGGCAATTGGGACGCGTCTCCACGTGAGGCGGGAGACCCAGGGTCCCTTTCCACATGCCACAGAGATCCTGGGACTTCTATCCATTTTCAAGAGGAGTCAGGCATCGTCTCCTTTGGAAGCATTGATCTCCCCGGACCTCTCGAGTTTTCAAAGGATGTGAGGCCTCCGGTCGCGATGAGGCGGAGAACTAGGTCTTTCTCTGTGGTCTCCACAGGGGATTCAGACATCCCTTCGTCTTGGGAGATGCAAGACGAGCCTGCATTCAATTCACTGCAGGGATATCCGGCCTTACTTCCAGTCAGAGCATCTCGGTGTCCAGTCCACTTGAGGCCACAAACTCAGGGTCCCTCTCACATACCTGTAGCTGAGAGAAGCCTCCTCTTGAGTGGCTTGTGGAAAGTTCGTATTCCTCTTGAGTCGAACCCAGGGACTAATCTCTCATCTCCAGTTGATTTGGTGTACACGGAGCCCTTTCGTGTTGCTCCGGTGACCTCAGGATCCCTCTAGACGTGACACTGTGATCTTGGGTTTTCTCTGGAGTGCCATCAAGGAAATCAAGGCTCCTTGCACGTTTAATGTGGAACACGGAATTGCTCTGCACGCAGTGCAGGGGACTCGGGCCTCATCTCACGGCGAGGGGGAAGACTCATGGTTTTTCTCGAGTTGCGGCCCGAACCTGGGGTATATTCTCGAGTTACGACGGGGAGGGCCCTTCCAGACACGTGTTTGTTCAGCGACGTCAGGACTCCTGCCTAAGTGCGAGGGACACCTCAGGAATCTCCTCGAGTCTTGGCATGGCAATTGGGATGCGTCTCCACGTGAGGCGGGAGACCCAGTGTCCTTTTCCACGTGCCACAGGGATCCTGGGACTCCTATCCATTTTCAAGAGGAGTCGGGCATCGTCTCCTTTGGAAGCATTGATCTCTGCAGACTTCTCAAGTTTTCAAAATATATGAGGCCTACGGTCTCAATGAGGCGGAGGATAGGTCTTTCTCTGTGGTCTCCACAGGGGATTCAGACATCCCTTCGTCTTGGGAGATCCAAGACGAGCCTGCATTCAATTCACTGCAGGGATATCCGGCCTTACTTCGAGTCAGAGCATCTCGGTGTCCATTCCACTTGAGGCCACAAACTCGGGGTCCCTCAAATATACCTGTAGCTGAGAGAAGCCTCCTCTTGAGGTGCTTGTGGAAAGTTGGTATTCCTCTTGAGTCTAAGCTAGGGACTAAGCTCTAAACTCGAGTTGATTTGGGGTCCACGGAGCCCTTTCGTGTTGTTACAGTGACCTCAGGATCCCTCTAGACTTGAGACAGTGATCTTGGGTTTTCTCTGGAGTGCCATCAAGGATATCAAGTCTCCTTTCACGTTTGATGTGGAACACGGAATTGCTCTGCATGCAGTGCAGGGGAATCCGTCCTCAACTCGCGGCAAGGGGGAAATCTCATGGTTTTTCTCGAGTTGCGGCCAGAACCTGGGGTATATTCTCGAGTTACGAGGGGGAGGGCCCTTCCAGACACGTGTTTGTTCAGCGACGTCAGGACTCCTGCCTAGGTACGAGGGACAACTTGGGATTCTCCTCGTGTCTTGGCATGGCAATTGGGACACGTCTCCACGTGAGGCGGGAGACCCAGGGTCCCTTTCCACGTGCCACAGTGATCCTGGGACTCCTATCCATTTTCAAGAGGAGTCAGGCATCGTCTCCTTTGGAAGCATTGATCTCCGAGGACCTCTCGAGTGTTCAAAGGATGTGAGGCCTCCGCTCACGATGAGGCGGAGAATTAGGTCTTTCTCTGTGGTCTCCACAGGGGATTCAGACATCCCTTCGTCTCTGGAGATGCAAGACGAGCCTACATCCAATTCACTGCAGGGATATCCGGCCTTACTTCGAGTCAGAGCATCTCGGTGTCCATTCCACTTGAGGCCACAAACTCAGGGGCCCTCTCACATACCTGTAGCTGAGAGAAGCCTCCTCTTGAGGTGCTTGTGGAAAGTTGGTATTCCTCTTGAGTCGAAGCCAGGGACTAAGCTCTCATATCGAGTTGATTTGCCGTCTACGGAGCCCTTTCGTGTTGCTACAGTGACCTCAGGAACCCTCTAGACTTGAGACAGTGATCTTGGGTTTTCTCTGGAGTGCCATCAGGGAAATCAAGGCTCCTTTCATTTTTGATGTGGAATACGGAATGGCTCTGCACGCAGGGCAGGGGAATCGGGCCTCATCTCGCTGCGAGGGGGAAATCTTATGGTTTTTCTCGAGTTGCGGCCGGAACCTGGGTTATATTCTCGAGTTACGATGGGGAGGGCCCTTCCAGACACGTGTTTGTTCAGCGACGTCAGGACTCCTGCCTAGGTGCAAGGGACAACTCGGGATTCTCCTTGAGTATTGGCATGGCAATTGGGACGCGTCTCCACATGAGGCGGGAGACCCAGGGTCCCTTTCCACGTGCCACAGGTATCCTGGGACTCCTATCCATTTTCAAGAGGAGTCAGGCATCGTCTCATTTGGAAGCATTGATCTCCGCGGACCTCTCGAGTTTTCAAAGGATGTGAGGCCTCCGCTCGCGATGAGGCAGAGGACTAGGTCTTTCTCTGTGGTCTCCACATGGTATTCAGACATCTCTTCGTCTTGGGAGATGCAAGACGAGCCTGCATTCAATTCACTGCAGGGATATCTGGCCTTACTTCGAGTCAGAGCATCTCGGTGTCCATTCCACTTGAGGCCACAAACTCAGGGTCCCAATCACATACCTTTAGCTGAGAGTAGTCTCCTCTTGAGGTGCTTGTGGAAAGTTGGTATTCCTCTTGAGTCCAAGCCAGGGACTAAGCTCTCATCTCGAGTTGATTTGGGGTCCACGGAGCCCTTTCCTGTTGGTCCAGTGACCTCAGGATCCCTCTAGACTAGAGACAGTGATCTTGGGTTTTCTCTGGAGTGCCATCAAGGAAATCAAGGCTCCTTTCACGTTTGATGTGGAACTCCGAATTGCTCTGCACGCAGTGCAGGGGAATCGGGCCTCATCTCGCGGCGAGGGGGAAGTCTCATGGTTTTTCTCGAGTTGCGGCCCGAACCTGGGGTATATTCTCGAGTTACGACGGGGAGGGCCCTTCCAGACACGTGTTTGTTCAGCGACGTCAGGACTCCTGCCTAGGTGCGAGGGACACCTCGGGATTCTCCTCGAGTCTTGGCATGGCAATTGGGATGCGTCTCCACGTGAGGCCGGAGACCCAGGGTCCCTTTCCACGTACCACAGGGATCCTGGGACTCCTATCCATTTTCAAGAGGAGTCAGGTGTCGTCTCCTTTGGAAGCATTGATCTCGCGGACCTCTCAAGTTTTCAAAGGATGTGAGGCCTACGGTCGCGGTGAGGCGGAGGACTAGGACTTTCTCTGTGGTCTCCACAGGGGATTCAGACAACCCTTCGTCTTGGGAGATGCAAGACGAGCCTGCATTCAATTCACTGAAGGGATATACGGCCTTACTTCGAGTCAGAGCATTTCGGTGTCCATTCCACTTGAGGCCACAAACTCAGGGTCCCTCTCACATACATGTTGCTGAGAGAAGCCTCCTCTTGAAGTGCTTGTGGAAAGTTGGTATTCCTCTTGAGTCGAAGCCAGGGACTAGGCTGTCACCACGAGTTTATTTGGGGTCCACGGAGCCCTTTCATGTTGCTCCAGTAACCTCAGGATCCCTCTAGACTTGAGACAGTGATCTTGGGTTTTCTCTGGAGTGCCATCAAGGAAATCAAGGCTCCTTTCACGTTTGATGTGGAACTCGGAATTGCTCTGCACGCAGTGCAGGGGAATCGGGCCTCATCTCGCGGCGAGGGGGAAGTCTCATGGTTTTTCTCGAGTTACGGCCGGAACCTGGGGTATATTCTCGAGGTACGACGGGGAGGGCCCTTCCAGACACGTGTTTGTTCAGCGACGTCAGGACTTCTGCCTAGGTGCGAGGGACTCCTCGGGATTCTTCTCGAGTCTTGGCATGGCAATTGGGATGCGTCTCCACGTGAGGCAGGAGACCCAGGGTCCCTTTCCACGTGCCACAGGGATCCTGGGACTCCTATCCATTTTCAAGAAGAGTCAGGCATCGTCTCCTTTGGAAGCATTGATCTCCGCATACCTCTAGAATTTTGAAAGGATGTGATGCCTCCGGTCTCGATGAGGCGGAGGGCTAGGTCTTTCTCTGTGGTCTCCACTGGGGATTCAGACATCCCTTCGTCTTGGGAGATGCAAGACGAGCCTGCATTCAATTCACTGCAGGGTTATTCGGCCTTACTTCGAGTCAGAGCATCTCGGTGTCCATTCCACTTGAGGCCACAAACTCAGGGGCCCTCTCACATACCTGTGGCTGCGAGAAGCCTCCTCTTGAGGTGCTTGTGGAAAGTTGGTATTCCTCTTGAGTTGAAGCCAGGGACTAAGCTCTCATCTCGAGTTGATTTGGGGTCCACGGAGCCCTTTCGTGTTGCTACAGTGACCTCAGGAACCCTCTAGACTAGAGACAGTGATCTTGGGTTTTCTCTGGAGTGGCATCAAGGAAATCAAGGCTCCTTTCACTTTTGATGTGGAACACGCAATTGGTCTGCACGCAGGGCAGAGGAATCGGGCCTCATCTCGCGGCGAGGGGGAAGTCTCATGGTTTTTCTAGAGTTGCCGCCGGAACCTGGGGTATATTCTCGAGTTACGACGGGCAGGGCCCTTCCAGACACGTGTTTGTTCAGCGACGTCACGACTCCTGCCTAGGTGCTAGGGACACCTCGGGAATCTCCTCGAGTCTTGGCATGGGAATTGAGACGCGTCTCCACGTGAGGCGGGAGACCCAGTGTCCTTTTCCACGTGCCACAGGGATCCTGGGACTCCTATCCATTTTCAAGAGGAGTTGGGCATCGTCTCCTTTGGAAGCATTGATCTCCGCAGACCTCTCGAGTTTTGAAAATATATGAAGCCTACGGTCGCGATGAGGCGGAGGATAGGTCTTTCTCTGTGGTCTCCACAGGGGATTCAGACATCCCTTCGTCTTGGGAGATGCAAGACGAGCCTGCATTCAATTCACTGCAGGGATATCCAGCCTTACTTCGAGTCAGAGCATCTCGGTGTCCATTCCACTTGAGGCCACAAACTCGGGGTCCCTCAAATATACCTGTAGCTGAGAGAAGCCTCCTCTTGAGTTGCTTGTGGAAAGTTGGTATTCCTCTTGAGTCTAAGCCAGGGACTAAGCTCTCATCTCGAGTTGATTTGGGGTCCACGGAGCCCTTTCCTGTTGGTCCTGTGACCTCAGGATCCCTCTAGACTTGAGACAGTGATCTTGGGTTTTCTCTGGAGTGCCATCAAGGAAATCAAGGCTCCTTTCACGTTTGATGTGGAACACGGAATTGCTCTGCATGCAGTGCAGGGGAATCGGGCCTCATCTCGCGGCGAGGGGGAAGTCTCATGGTTTTTCTCGAGTTGCGGCCCGAACCTGGGGTATATTCTCGAGTTACGACGGGGAGGGCCCTTCCAGACACGTGTTTGTTCAGCGACGTCAGGACTCCTGCCTAGGTGCGAGGGACACCTCGGGATTCTCCTCGAGTCTTGGCATGGCAATTGGGACGCGTCTCCACGGGAGCCGGGGGACCCAGGTGTCCCTTTCCACGTGCCACAGGGATCCTGGGACTCCTATCCATTTTCAAGAAGAGTCAGGCATCTTCTCCTTTGGAAGCATTGATCTCACGGACCTCTCGAATTTTCAAAGGATGTAAGGCCTCCGGTCGCGATGAGGCGAAGAACTAGGTCTTTCTCTGTGGTCTCCACAGGGGATTCAGACAACCCTTCGTCTTGGGAGATGCAAGACGAGCCTGCATTCAATTCACTGCAGGCATATCCGGCCTTACTTCGAGTCAGAGCATCTCGGTGTCCATTGCACTTGAGGCCACCAACTCAGGGTTCCTCTCACATACCTGTAGCTGACAGAAGCCTCCTCTTGAGGTGCTTGTGGAAAGTTGGTATTCCTCTTGAGTAGAAGCCAGGGACTAAGCTCTCATCTCGAGTTGATTTGGGGTCCACGGAGCCCTTTCGTGTTGCTCCAGTGACCTCAGGATCCCTCTAGACTTGAGACAGTGATCTTGGGTTTTCTCTGGAGTTCCATCAAGGAATCAAGGCTCCTTTCATGTTTGATGTGGAACACGGAATTGCTCTGCACGCAGTGCAGGGGAATCGGGCCTCATCTCGCGGCGAGGGGGAAGTCTCATGGTTTTTCTCGAGTTGCGGCCGGAACCTGGGGTATATTCTCGAGTTACGACGGGGAGGGCCCTTCCAGACACGTGTTTGTTCAGCGACGTCAGGACTCCTGCCTAGGTGTGAGGGACACCTCGGGATTCTCCTCGAGTCTTGGCATGGGAATTGGGATGCGTCTCCACGTGAGGCGGTAGACCCAGGGTCCCTTTCCACGTGCCACAGGGATCCTGGGACTCCTATCCATTTTCAAGAGGAGTCAGGCATCGTCTCTTTCGGAAGTATTGATCTCCGCGGACCTCTCGAGTTTTCAAAGGATATGAGGCCTCCGGTCGCGAGGAGGCGGAGAACTAGGTCTTTCTCTGTGGTCTCCACAGGGCATTCAGACATCCCATTGTCTTGGGAGGTGAAAGACGAGCCTGCCTTCAATTCCCTGCAGGGATATCCGGCCTTACTTCGAGTCAGAGCATCTCGGTGTCCATTCCACTTGAGGCCACAAACTCAGGGTCCCTCTCACATACCTGTAGCTGAGGGAAGCGTCTTCTTGAGGTGCTTGTGGAAAGTTGGTATTCCTCTTGAGTCGAAGCCAGGGACTAAGTTCTCATCTCGAGTTGATTTGGGGTCCACGGACCCCTTTCATGTTACTACAGTGACCTCAGGATCCCTCTAGACTTGAGACAGTGATCTTGGGTTTCCTCTGGAGTGCCATCAAGGAAATCAAGGCTCCTTTCACGTTTGATGTGGAACACGGAATTGCTCTGCACGCAGTGCAGGGGAATCGGGCCTCATCTCGCGGCGAGGGGAAGTCTCATGGTTTTTCTCGAGTTGCGGCCAGAACCTGGCGTATATTCTCGAGTTACGACGGGGAGGGCCCTTCCAGACACGTGTTTGTTCAGCGACGTCAGGACTCTTGCCTAGGTGCAAGGGACAACTCGGGATTCTCCTTCACTCCTGGCATGGCAATGGGGACCCGTCTCCACGTGAGGCAGGAGACCACGGCTCCCTTTCCACGTGCCACAGGGATCCTCGGACTCCTATCCAATTTCAAGAGATTCAGCAACGTCTCCTTTGGAAGTATTGATCTCCGCGGACCTTTCGAGTTTTCAAACGATGTGAGGCCTCCGGTCGCGATGAGGCGGAGAACTAGTTCTTTCTCTGTGGTCTCCACAGGTGATTCAGACATCCCTTCCTCTGGGGAGATGCAGGACGAGCCTGCATTCAATTCACTGCAGGGATATCCGGCCTTAGTTCCAGTCAGAGGAAATCGGTGTCCTTTCCACTTGAGGCCACAAACTCAGGGTCCCTCTCACATACCTGTAGCTGAGAGAAGCCTCCTCTTGAGGTGCTTGTGGAAAGTTGGTATTCCTCTTGAGTCGAAGCCAAGGACTAAATTCTCATCTCGAGTTGATTTTGGGTCCACGGAGAACTTTCGTGTTGCTCCAGTGACGTCAGGATCCCTCTAGACTTGAGACAGTGATCTTGGGTTTCCTCTGGAGTGCCATCAAGGAAATCAAGGCTCCTTTCACCTTTGATGTGGAACTCGGAATTGCTCTGCACGCAGTGCAGGGGAATCAGGCCTCATCTCGCGGCGAGTGGGAAGTCTCATGGTTTTTCTCGAGTTGCGGCCGGAACCTGGGGTATATTCTCGAGTTACGACGGGGAGGGCCCTTCCAGACACGTGTTTGTTCAGCGACGTCAGGACTCCTGCCTAGGTGCGAGGGAAACCTCGGGATTCTTCTCGAGTCTTGGCATGGCAATTGGGATGCGTCTCCACGTGAGGCCGGAGACCCAGGTTCCCTTTCCACGTGCCACAGGGATCCTGGGACTCCTATCCATTTTCAAGAAGAGTCAGGCATCGTCTCCTTTGGAAGCATTTATCTCCGCATACCTCTCGAATTTTGAAAGTATGTGATGCCTCTGGTCTCGATGAGGCGGAGGACTAGGTCTTTCTCTGTCGTTTCCACAGGGGATTCAGACATCCCTTGGTCTTGGGAGATCCAAGACGAGCCTGCATTCAATTCACTGCAGGGATATTCGGCCTTACTTCGAGTCAGAGCATCTCGGTGTCCATTCCACTTGAGGCCAAAAACTCAGGGGCCCTCTCACATACCTGTGGCTGCGAGAAGCCTCCTCTTCAGGTGCTTGTGGAAAGTTGGTATTCCTCTTGAGTCGAAGCCAGGGACTAAGCTCTCATCTCGAGTTGATTTGGGGTCCACGGAGCCCTTTCCTGTTGCTACAGTGACCTCAGGAACCCTCTAGACTAGAGACAGTGATCTTAGGTTTTCTCTGGAGTGCCATCAAGGAAATCAAGGCTCCTTTCACTTTTGATGTGGAACACGGAATTGGTCTGCACGCAGGGCAGGGGAATCGGGCCTCATCTCGCGGCGAGGGGGAAGTCTCATGGTTTTTCTCGAGTTGCGGCCTGAACCTGGGGTATATTCTCGAGTTACGACGGGGAGGGCCCTTCCAGACACGTGTTTGTTCAGCGACGTCAGGACTCCTGCCTAGGTGTGAGGGACACCTCGGGAATCTCCTCGAGTCTTGGCATGGGAATTGGGATGCGTCTCCACGTGAGGCGGGAGACCCAGTGTACTTTTCCACGTGCCACAGATATCCTGGGATTCCTATCCATTTTCAAGAGGAGTCGGGCATCGTCTCCTTTGGAAGCATTGATCTCTGCAGATCTCTCGAGTTTTCAAAATATATGAGGCCTACGGTCGCGATGAGGCGGAGGATAGGTCTTTCTCTGTGGTCTCCACAGGGGATTCAGACATCCCTTCGTCTTGGGAGATGCAAGACGAGCCTGCATTCAATTCAATGCAGGGATATCCGGCCTTACTTCGAGTCAGAGCATTTCGGTGTCCATTCCACTTGAGGCCACAAACTCGGAGTCCCTCAAATATACCTGTAGCTGAGAGAAGCCTCCTCTTGAGTTGCTTGTGGAAAGTTGGTATTCCTCTTGAGTCGAAGCCAGGGACTAAGCTCTCATCTCGAGTTGATTTGGGGTCCACGGAGCCCTTTCCTGTTGGTCCAGTGACCTCAGGATCCCTCTAGACTTGAGACAGTGATCTTGGGTTTTCTCTGGAGTGCCATCAAGGAAATCAAGGCTCCTTTCACGTTTGATGTGGAACACGGAATTGCTCTGCACGCAGTGCAGGGGAATCGGGCCTCATGTCGCGGCGAGGGGGAATTCTCATGGTTTTTCTCGAGTTGCGGCCGGAACCTGGGGTATATTCTCGAGTTACGACGGGGAGGGCCCTTCCAGACACGTGTTTGTTCAGCGACGTCAGGACTCCTGCCTAGGTGCGAGGGACACCTCGGGATTCTCCTCGAGTCTTGGCATGGCAATTGGGACGCGTCTCCACGTGAGGCGGGAGACCCAGGGTCCCTTTGCACGTGCCACAGGGATCCTGGGACTCCTATCCATTTTCAAGAGGAGTCAGGCATCGTCTCCTTTGGAAGCATTGATCTCCGCGGACCTCTCGAGTTTTCAAAGGATGTGAGGCCTCCGGTCGCGATGAGGTGGAGGACTAGGTCTTTCTCTGTGGTCTCCACAGGAGATTCAGACATCCCTTCGTCTTGGGAGATGCAAGACGAGCCTGCATTCAATTCACTGCAGGGATATCCGGCCTTACTTCGAGTCAGAGCATCTCGGTGTCCATTCCACTTGAGGCCACAAACTCAGGGTCCCTCTCACATACCTGTCGCTGCGAGAAGCCTCCTCTTCAGGTGCTTGTGGAAAGTTGGTATTCCTCTTGAGTCGAAGCCAGGGACTAAGCTCTCATCTCGAGTTGATTTGGGGTCCACGGAGCCCTTTTGTGTTGGTACAGTGACCTCAGGATCCCTCTAGACTTGAGACAGTTACCTGGGTTTTCTCTGGAGTGCCAACAAGGAAATCAAGGCTCCTTTCACGTTTGATGTGGAACACGGAATTGCTCTGCACGCAGTGCAGGGGAATCGGGCCTCATCTCGCGGCGAGGGGGATGTCTCATGGTTTTTCTCAAGTTGCGGCCTGAACCTGGGGTATATTCTCGAGTTACGACGGGGAGGGCCCTTCCAGACACGTGTTTGTTCAGCGAAGTCAGGACTCCTGCCTAGGTGCGCGGGACACCTCGGGATTCTCCTCGAGTCTTGGCAAGGCAATAGGGACGCGTCTCCACATGAGGCGGGAGACCCAGAGTCCCTTTCCAAGTGCCATGGGATACTGGGACTCCTTTCCATTTCAAGAGGAGTCAGGCATCGTGTCCTCTGGAAGCATTGATCTCCGTGGACCTCTTGAGTTTTCAAAGATGTGAGGCCTCCGGTCGCGATCAGGCATAGAATTAGGTCTTTCTCTGTGGTCTCCACAGGGGATTCAGACATCCCTTCGTCTTGGGAGATGCAAGACGAGCCTGCATTCAATTCACTGCAGGGATATTCGGCCTTACTTCGATTCAGAGCATCTCGGTGTCCATTCCATTTGAGGCCACCAACTCTGGGTCCCTCTCACATACCTGTAGCTGAGAGAAGCCTCCTCTTGAGGTGATTTTGGAAAGTTGGTATTCCTCTTGAGTCGATGCCAGGGACTAAGCTCTCATCTCGAGTTTATTTGAGGTCCACAGAGCCCTTTCATGTTGCTACAGTGACCTCAGGATCCCTCTAGACTTGAGACAGTGATGTTGGGTTTTTTCTGGAGTGCCATCATGGAAATCAAGGCTCCTATCACGTTTGACGTGGATCACGGAATTGCTCTGCACGCAGTGCAGGGGAATCGGGCCTCAGCTCGTGGCGAGCGGGAAGTCTCATGGTTTTTCTCGAGTTGCGGTCGGAACCTGGGGTATATTCTCGAGTTACGATGCGGTGGGCCCTTCGAGACACGTGTTTGTTCAGCGACGTCAGGACTCCTGCCTAGGTTCGAGGGACACATCGGGATTCTCCTCGAGTCTTGGCATGGCAATTGGGACGCGACTCCACGTGAGGCGGGAGACCCAGGATCCCTTTCCACGTGCCACAGGGATCCTGGGACTCCTATCCAATTTCAAGAGGAGTCAGGCATCGTCTCCTCTGGAAGCATTGATCTCCGTGGACCTCTTGAGTTTTCAAAGATGTGAAGCCTCCGGTCGCGATGAGGCGGAGAACTAGGTCTTTCTCTGTGGTCTCCACAGGGGATTCAGACATCCCTTCGTCTTGGGAGATGCAAGAGGAGCCTGCATTCAATTCACTGCAGGGATATCCGGCCTTACTAAGAGTCAGAGCATCTCGGTGTCCATTCCACTTGAGGCCACAAACTCAGGGTCCGTCTCATATACCTGTAGCTGAGAGAAGCCTCTTCTTGAGGTGCTTGTGGAAAGTTGGTATTCCCCTTAAGTTGAAGCCAGGAACTAAGCTCTCATCTCGAGTTGATTTGGAGTCCACGGAGCCATTTCTTGTTGCTACAGTGACCTCAGGATCCCTCTAGACTTGAGACAGTGATCTTGGGTTTTGTCTGGAGTGCCGTCAAGGAAATCAAGGCTCCTTTCACGTTTGATGTGGAACACGGAATTGCTCTGCAAGCAGTGCAGGGGAATCAGGCCTCATCTCGCGGCGAGGGGGAATTCTCATGGTTTTTATCGAGTTGCGGCCGGAACCTGGGGTATATTCTCGAGTTACGACGGGGAGGGCCCTTCCAGACACGTGTTTGTTCAGAGACATAAGGACTACTGCCTAGGTGCGAGGTACACGTCGGGATTCTCCTCGAGTCTTGGCATGGCAATTGGGAAGCGTATCCACGTGAGGCGGGAGACCCAGTGTCCCTTTCGACGAGCCACAGGGATCCTGGGACTCCTATACATTTTCAAGAGGAGTCAGGCATCGACTCCTTTGGAAGCATTGATCTCCGCAGACCTCTCGAGTTTTCAAAGGATGTGAGGCCTCCGGTCGCGTTGAGGCGGAGGACGAGGTCTTTCTCTGTGGTCTTCACAGGGGATTCAGACATCCCTTTGTCTTGGGAGATGCAAGACGAGCCTGCATTCAATTCACTGCAGGGATATCCGGCCTTACTTCGAGTCAGAGCATCTCGGTTTCCATTCCACTTGAGGCCACAAACTCAGGGTCTCTCTCACATACCTGTAGCTGAGAGAAGCCTCCTCTTGAGGTGCTTGTGGAAAGTTGGTATTCCACTTGATTCGAAGCCAGGGACTAAGCTCTCATCTCGAGTTGATTTGGGGTCCACAGAGCCCTTTCGTGTTGCTCCAGTGACCTCAGGATCCCTCTAGACTTGAGACAGTGATCTTGGGTTTTCTCTGGAGTGCCATCAAGGAAATCAAGGCTCCTTTCACGTTTGATGTGGAACACGGAATTGCTCTGCACGCAGTGCAGGGGAATCGGGCCTCATCTAGTGGCGAGGGGGAAGGCTCATGGTTTTTCTCGAGTTGCGGCCAGAACCTGGGGTATATTCTAGAGTTACGACGTGGAGGGCCCTTCCAGACACGTGTTTGTTCAGCGACATAAGGACTACTGCCTAGGTGCGAGGTACACGTCGGGATTCTCCTCGAGTCTTGGCATGGCAATTGGGAAGCGTCTCCAGGTGAGGCGGGAGACCCAGGGTCCCTTTCCACGTGCCACAGGGATCCTGGGACTCCTATCCATTTTCAAGAGGAGTCAGGCATCGTCTCCTTTGGAAGCATTGATCTCCGCGGACCTCTCGAGTTTTCAAAGGATGTGAGGCCTCCGGTCGCGATGAGGCGGAGGACTAGGTCTTTCTCTGTGGTCTCCACAGGGGATTCAGACATCCCTTCGTCTTGAGAGATGCAAGACGAGCCTGCATTCAATTCACTGCAGCGATATCCGGCCTTACGTCGAGTCAGAGCATCACGGTGTCCATTCCACTTGAGGCCACAAACTCAGGGTCCCTCTCACATACCTGTAGCTGAGAGAAGCCTCCTCTTGAGGTGCTTGTGGAAAGTTGGTATTCCTCTTGACTCGAAGCCAGGGACTAAGCTCTCATCTCGAGTTGATTTGGGGTCCACGGATCCCTTTCGTGTTGCTCCAATGGCCTCAGGATCCCTCTAGATTTGAGACAGTGATCTTGGGTTTTCTCTGGAGTGCCATCAAAGAAATCAAGGCTCCTTTCACGTTTGATGTGGAACACGGAATTGCTCTGCACGCAGTGCAGGGGAATCGGGCCTCATTTCGCGACGAGGGGGAAGTCTCATGGTTTTTCTCGAGTTGCGGCGGGAACCTGTGATATATTGTCGAGTTACGACGGGGAGGGCCCTTCCAGACACGTGTTTGTTCAGCGACGTCAGGACTCCTGCCTAGGTGCGAGGGACACCTCGGGATTCTCCTCGAGTCTTGGCATGGCAATTGGGACGCGTCTCCATGTGAGGCGGGAGACCCAGGATCCCTTTCCACGTGACACAGGGATCCTGGGACTCCTATCCATTTTCAAGAGGAGTCAGGCATCGTCTCCTTTGGAAGCATTGATCTCCGCAGACCTCTCGAGTTTTCAAAGGATGTGAGGCCTCCGGTCGCGATGAGGCGGAAGACTAGGTCTTTCTCTGTCGTCTCCACAGGGGATTCAGACATCCCTTCATCATGGGAGATGCAAGACGAGCCTGCATTCAATTCACTGCAGGGATATCTGGCCTTAATTTGAGTCAGAGCATCTCGGTGTCCATTCCACTTGAGGCCACAAACTCATGGTCCCTCTCACATACCTGTAGCTGAGAGAAGCCTCCTCTTGAGGTGCTTGTGGAAAGTTGGTATTCCTCTTGAGTCGAAGCCAGGGACTAAGCTCTCATCTCGAGTTGATTTGGGGTCCACGGAGCCCTTTCGTGTTGCTCCAATGACCTCAGGATCCCTCTAGACTTGAAACAGTGATCTTGGATTTTCTCTGGAGTGCCATCAAGGTAATCAAGGCTCCTTTCCCGTTTGATGTGGAACACGGAATTGCTCTGCACGCAGTGCAGGGGAATCGGGCCTCATCTCGTGGCAAGGGGGAAGTCTCATGGTTTTTCTCGAGTTGCGGCCCGAACCTGTGGTATATTGTCGAGTTACGACGGGGAGGGCCCTTCCAGAGCGTGTTTGTTCAGCCACGTCAGGACTCCTGCCTAGGTGTGAGGGACACCTCGGGATTCTCCTCGAGTCTTGGCATGGCAATTGGAACGCGTCTCCACGTGAGGCGGGAGACCCAGGGTCCCTTTCCACGTGCCACAGGGATCCTGGGACTCCTATCCATTTTCAAGAGGAGTCAGGCATCGTCTCCTTTGGAAGCATTGATCTCCGCGGACCTCTCGAGTTTTCAAAGGATGTGACGCCTCCGGTCGCAATGAGGCGGAGGACTAGGTCTTTCTCTGTGGTCTCCACAGGGGATTCAGACATCCCTTCGTCTTGGGAGATGAAAGACGAGCCAGCATTCAATTCACTGCAGGGATATCCGGCCTTACTTCGAGTCAGAGCATCTCGGTGTCCATTCCACTTGAGGCCACAAACTCAGGGTACCTCTCACATACCTGTAGCTGAGAGAAGCCGCCTCTTGAGGTGCTTGTGGAAAGTTGGTATTCCTCTTGAGTCGAAGCCAGGGACTAAGCTCTCATCTCGAGTTGATTTGGGGTCCACGGAGCCCTTTCGTGTTGCTCCAGTGACCTCAGGATCCCTCTAGACTTGAGACAGTGATCTTGGGTTTTCTCTGAAGTGTCATCAAGGAAATCAAGGCTCCTTTCACGTTTGATGTGGAACACGGAATTGCTCTGGACGCAGTGCAGGGAAATCGGGCCTCAACTCGCGGCGTGGGGGAAGTCTCATGGTTTTTCTCGTGTTGCGGCCGGAACCTGGGGTATATTCTCGAGTTACGACGGGGAGGGCCCTTCCAGACACGTGTTTGTTCAGCGACATAAGGACTACTGCCTAGGTGCGAGGGACACCTCGGGATTCTCCTCGAGTCTTGGCATGGAAATTGGGACGCGTCTCCACGTGAGGCGCGAGAACCAGGGTCCCTTTCCACGTGCCACAGGGATCCTGGGACTCCTATCCATTTTCAAGAGGAGTCAGGCATCGTCTCCTTTGGAAGCATTGATCTCCGCGGACCTCTCGAGTTTTCAAAGGATGTGAGGCCTGCGGTCGCGATGAGGTGGAGGACTAGTTCTTTCTCTGTGGTCTCCACAGGGGATTCAGAGATCCCTTAGACTTGGGAGATGCAAGACGAGCCTGCATTCAATTCACTGCAGGGATATCCGGCCTTACTTCAAGTCAGAGCATCTCGGTGTCCATTCCACTTGAGGCCACAAACTCAGGGTCCCTCTCACATACCTGTAGCTGAGAGAAGCCTCCTCTTGAGGTGCTTGTGGAAAGTTGGTATTCCTCTTGAGTTGAATCCAGGGACTAAGCTCTCATCTCGAGTTGATTAGCGGTCAATGAAGCCCTTTCGTGTTGCTCCAGTGACCTCAGGATCCCTCTAGACTTGAGACAGTGATCTTGGGTTTTCCCTGTAGTGCCATCAAGGAAATCGAGGCTCCTTTCACGTTTGATGTGGAACACGGAATTGCTCTGCACGCAGTGCAGGGGAATCAGGCCTCATCTCGCGGCGAGGGGGAAGTCTCATGGTTTTTCTAGAGTTGCCGCCGGAACCTGGGGTATATTCTCGAGTTACGACGGGCAGGGCCCTTCCAGACACGTGTTTGTTCAGCGACGTCAGGACTCCTGCCTAGGTGCTAGGGACACCTCGGGAATCTCTTCGAGTCTTGGCATGGGAATTGAGACGCGTCTCCACGTGAGGCGGGAGACCCAGTGTCCCTTTCCACGTGCCACAGGGATCCTGGGACTCCTATCCATTTTCAAGAGGAGTCGGGCATCGTCTCCTTTGGAAGCATTGATCTCCGCAGACCTCTCGAGTTTTGAAAATATATGAGGCCTACGGTCGCGATGAGGCGGAGGATAGGTCTTTCTCTGTGGTCTCCACAGGGGATTCAGACATCCCTTCGTCTTGGGAGATGCAAGACGAGCCTGCATTCAATTCACTGCAGGGATATCCGGGCTTACTTCGAGTCAGAGAATCTCGGTGTCCTTTCCACTTGAGGCCACACACTCAGGGTCCCTCTCACATACCTGTAGCTGAGAGAAGCCTCCTCTTGAGGTGCTTGTGGAAAGTTGGTATTCCTCTTGAGTCGAAGCCAGGGACTAAGCTCTCATCTCGATTTGATTTGGGGTACACGGAGCCCTTTCATGTTGCTAAAGTGACCTCAGGATCCCTCTAGACTTGAGACAGTGATCTTGGGTTTTCTCTAGAGTGCCATCAAGGAAATCAAGGCTCCTTTCACGTTTGATGTGGAACACGGAATTGCTCTGCACGCAGTGCAGGGTAATCGGGCCTCATCTCGTGGCGAGGGGGAAGTCTCATGGTTTATCACGAGTTGCGGCCAGAACCTGGGGTATATTCTCGAGTTCCGACGGGGAGGGCCCTTCAGGACACGTGTTTGTTCAGCGACTTCAGGACGCCTGCCTAGGTGCGAGGGACACCTCGGGATTCTCCTCGAGTCTTGGCATGGCAATTGGGACGTGTCTCCACGGGAGCCGGGAGACCCAGGGTCACTTTCAACGTGCCACAGGGATCGTGGGACTCCTAGCCATTTTCAAGAAGAGTCAGGCATCGTCTCCTTTGGAAGCATTGATCTCCGCAGACCTCTCGAGTTTTCAAAGGATGTGAGGCCTCCGGTCTTGATGAGGCGGAGGACTAGGTCTTTCTCTGTGGTCTCCAAAGGGGATTCAGACATCCCTTCGTCTATGGAGATGCAAGACGAGCCTGCATTCAATTCACTGCAAGGATATCCGGCCTTACTTCGAGTCAGAGCATCTCGGTGTCCATTCCACTTGAGGCCACAAACTCAGGGTCCCTCTCACATACTTGTAGCTGAGAGAAGCCTCCTCTTGAGGTGCTTGTGGAAAGTTGGTATTCCTCATGAGTCGAAGCCAGGGACTAAGCTCTCATCTCGAGTTGATTTGGGGTCCACGGAGCCCTTTCGTGTTGCTCCAGTGACCTCAGGATCCCTCTAGACTTGAGACAGTGATCTTGGGATTTCTCTGGAGTGCCATCAAGGAAATCAAGGCTCCTTTCACGTTTGATGTGGAACACGGAATTGCTCTGCACGCAGTGCAGGGAAATTGGGCGTCATCTCGCGGCAATTAGGATGTATCATGGTTTTTCTAAGTAGCGGCCGGAACCTGGGGTATATTCTCGAATTACGACGCGGAGGGCCCTTCCAGACACGTGTTAGTTCAGCGACTTCAGGACTACTGCCTAGGTGCGAGGGACACCTCGGGATTCTCCTCGAGTCTTGGCATGGCAATGGGGACGCGTCTCCACGTGAGGCGGGAGACCCAGTGTCCCTTTCCACGTGCCAAAGGGATCCTGGGACTCCTATCCATTTTCAAGAAGAGTCAGGCATCGTCTCCTTTGGAAGCATTGATCTCCGCCGACCTCTCGAATTTTCAAAGGATGTGAGGCCTCCGGTCGCAATGAGGCGGAGAACTAGGTCTTTCTCTGTGGTCTCCACAGGGGATTCAGACAACCCTTCGTCTTGGGAGATGCAAGACGAGCCTGCATTCAATTCACTGCAGGCATATCTGGCCTTACTTCGAGTCAGAGCCTCTCGCTGCCCATTCCACTTTGGCCACAAACTCAGGGTCCCTCTCACATACCTGTAGCTGAGAGAAGCCTCCTCTTGAGTGGCCTGTGGAAAGTTCGTATTCCTCTTGAGTCGAAGCCAGGGACTAAGCTCTCATCTCGAGTTGATTTGGGGTCCACGGAGCCCTTTCGTGTTGCTCCAGTGACCTCAGGATCCCTCTAGACTTGAGACAGTGATCTTGGGTTTTCTCTGGAGTGCCATCAAGGAAATCAAGGCTCCTTTCATTTTTGATGTGGAATACGGAATTGCTCTGCACGCAGGGCAGGGGAATCGGGCCTCATATCGCGGCGAGGGGAAGTCTCATGGTTTTTCTCGAGTTGTGGCCTGAACCTGGGGTATATTCTCGAGTTACGAAGGGGAGGGCCCTTCCAGACACGTGTTTGTTCAGCGACGTCAGGACTCCTGCCTAGGTGCGAGGGACAACTCGGGATTCTCCTCGAGTCTTGGCATGGCAATTGGGACGCGTCTCCACGTGAGGCGGGAAACCCAGGGTCCCTTTCCACGTGCCACAGGGATCCGGGGACTCCTATCCATTTTCCGGGGGTGTCAGGCATCGTCTCCTTTGGAAGCATTGATTTCCGCAGACCTCTCGAGTTTTCAAAGGATGTGAGGCCTCCGGTCGCGATGAGGCGGAGGACTAGTCTTTCTCTGTGGCCTCCACAGGGGATTCAGACATCCCTTCGTCTTGGGAGATTGAAGACGAGCCTGCTTTCAATTCACTGCAGGAATATCCGGCCTTACTTCGAGTCAGAGCATCTCGGTGTCCATTCCACTTGAGGCCACAAACTCAGGGTCCCTCTCACATACATGTAGCTGAGAGAAGCCTCCTCTTGAGGTGCTTGTGGAAAGTTGGCATTCCTCTTAAGTCGAAGCCAGGGACTAAGCTCTCATCTCGAGTTGATTTGGGGTCCACGGAGTCCTTTCATGCTGGTGCAGTGGCCTCAGGATCCCTCTAGACTTGAGACAGTGACTTTGGGTTTTCTCTGGAATGCCATCAAGGAAATCGAGGCTACTTTCAGGCTTGATGTGGAACACGGAATTGCTCTGCACGCAGTGCAGTGAAATCGAGCCTCATCTCGCGGCGAGGGGGAATTCTCATGGTTTTTCTCGAGTTGCGGCCGGAACCTGGGGTATATTCTCGAGTTACGACGGGGAGGGCCCTTCCAGACACGTGTTTGCTCAGCGACGTGAGGACTCCTGCCTAGGTGCGAGGGACACCTCGGGATTCTCCTCGAGCCTTGGCATGGCAATTGGGACACGTCTCCACGTGAAGCGGGAGACCCAGAGTCCCCGTCCATGTGGACAGGGATCCTGGGACTCCTATCCATTTTCAAGAGGAGTCAGGCATCGTCTCCTTTGGAAGCATTGATCTCCGCAGACCTCTCGAGTTTTCAAAGGATGTGAGGCCTCCGGTCGCGATCGGGCGGAGGACTAGGTCTTTCTCTGTGGCCTTCACAGGGGATTCAGACATCCCTTCGTCTTGGGAGATGCAAGACGAGCCTGCATTCAATTCACTGCAGGGATATCCGGCCTTACTTCAAGTCAGAGCATCTCGGTGTCCTTTCCACTTGAGGCCACAAACTAAGGGTCCCTCTCACATAACTGTAGCTGAGAGAAGCCTCCTCTTGAGGTGCTTGTGTAAACTTGATATTCCTCTTGAGTCGAAGCCAGGGACTAAGCTCTCATCTCAAGTTGATTTGGGGTCCACGGAGCCCTTTCGTGTTGCTCCAATGACCTCAGGATCCCTCTAGACTTGAGACAGTGATCTTGGGTTTTCTCTGGAGTGCCATCAAGGAAATCAAGGCTCCTTTCACGTTTGATGTGGAACACGGAAACGCTCTGCACGCAGTGCAGGGGAATCGGGCCCCATCTCGCAACGAGGGGGAAGTCTCATTGTTTTTTCTCGAGTTGCGGCCGGAACCTGGGGTATATTCTCGAGTTACGACGGGGAGGGCCCTTCCAGACACGTGTTTGTTCAGCGACGTCAGGACTCCTGCCTAGGTGCGAGGGACACCTCGGGATTCTCCTCGAGTCTTGGCATGGCAATTGGGACGCGTCTCCACGTGAGGCGGGAGACCCAGGTTCCCTTTCCACGGGCCACAGGGATCCTGGGACTCCTATCCATTTTCAAGAGGAGTCCGGCATCATCTCCTTTGTAAGCATTGATCTCCGCGGACCTCTCGAGTTTTCAAAGGATGTGAGGCCTCCGTTCGCGTTGAGGCGGAGGACTAGGTCTTTCTCTGTGGTCTCCACAGTGGATTCAGACATCCCTTCGTCTTGGGAGATGCAAGACGAGCCTGCATTCACTTCACTGCAGGGATATCCGGTCTTACTTCTAGTCAGAGCATCTCGGTGTCCATTTCACTTGAGGCCACAAACTGAGGGTCCCTCTCACATACCTGTAGCTGAGAGAAGCCTCCTCTTGAGGTGCTTGTGGAAATTTGGTATTCCTCTTGAGTCGAAGCCACGGACTAAGCTCTCATCTCGAGTTGATTTGGGGTCCATGGAGCCCTTTCGTGTTGCTCCAGTGACCTCAGGATCCCTCTAGACTCTAGACAGTGATCTTGGGTTTTCTCTGGAGTGCCATCAAGGAAATCATGGCTCCTTTCACGTTTGATGTGGAACACGGAATTTCTCTGCACGCAGTGCAGGGGAATCGGGCCTCATCTCGGGGCGAGGGGGAAGTCTCATGGTTTTTCTCGAGTTGTGGCCAGAACCTGGGGTTTATTCTCGAGTTACGACGGGGAGGGCCCTTCCAGACACGTGTTTGTTCAGCGACGTCAGGACTCCTGCCTAGGTGCGAGGGACACCTCGGGATTCTCCTCGAGTCTTGGCATGGCAATTGAGACGCGTCTCCACGTGAGGGGGGAGACCCAGGGTCCCTTTCCACGTGCCACAGGGATCCTAGGGCTCCTATCCATTTTCAAGAGGAGTCAGGCATCGTCTCCTTTGGAAGCATTGATCTCCGCGGACCTCTCGAGTTTTCAAAGGATGTGAGGCCTCCGGTCGCAAAGAGGCGGAGGACTAGGTCTTTCTCTGTGGTCTCCACAGGGGATTCAGACATCCCTTCGTCTTGGGAGATGCAAGACGACCCTGCATTCAATTCACTGCAGGGATATCCGGCCTTACTTGGAGTCAGAGCATCTCGGTGCCCATTCCAATTGAGGCCACAAACCCAGTGTCCCTCTCACATACCTGTAGCTGAGAGAAGCCTCCTCTTGAGGTGCTTGTGGAAAGTTGGTATTCCTGTTGAGTTGAAGTCAGGGACTAAGCTCTCATCTCGAGTTGATTTGGGGTCCACGGAGCTCTTTCGTGTTGCTCCAGTGACCTCAGGATCCCTCTAGACTTGAGACAGTGATTTTGGGTTTTCTCTGGAGTGCCATCAAGGAAATCAAGGCTCCTTTCACGTTTGATGTGGAACACGGAATTGCTCTGCACGCAGTCCAGGGGAATCGGGCCTCAACTCGCGGCGAGGGGGAAATCTCATGGTTTTTCTCCAGTTGCGAACGGAACCTGGGGTATATTCTCGAGTTACGACGGGGAGGGCCGTACCAGACACGTGTTTGTTCAGCGACGTCAGGACTCCTGCCTAGGGGCGAGGGAAAACTCGGGATTCTCCTCGAGTCTTGGCATGGCAATTGGGACGCGTCTCCACGTTAGGCCGGAGACCCAGGGTCCCTTTCCACGTGCCACAGGGATCCTGGGACTCCTATCCATTTTCAAGAGGAGTCAGGCATCGTCTCCTTTGGAAGCATTGATCTCCGCGGACCTCTCGAGTTTTCAAAGGATGTGAGGCCTCCGGTCTTGATGAGGCGGAGGACTAGGTCTTTCTCTGTGGTCTCCACAGGGGATTCAGACATCCCTTCGTCTATGGAGATGCAAGACGAGCCTGCATTCAATTCACTGCAGGGATATCCGGCCTTACTTCGAGTCAGAGCATCTCGGTGTCCATTCCACTTGAGGCCACAAATTCAGGGGCCCTCTCACATACCTGTAGCTGAGAGAAGCCTCCTCTTGAGGTGCTTGTGGAAAGTTGGTATTCCTCTTGAGTCGAAGCCAGGGACTAAGCTCTCATCTCGAGTTGTTTTGGGGTCCACGGAGCCCTTTCGTGTTGCTCCAGTGACCTCAGGATCCCTCTAGACTTGAGACAGTGATCTTGGGTTTTCTCTGGAGTGCCATCAAGGAAATCAAGGCTCCTTTCACGTTTGAGGTGGAACACGGAATTGCTCTGCACCCAGTGCAGGGGAATCGGGCCTCATGTTGCGGCGAGGGGGAAGTCTCATGATTTTTCTCGAGTTGCGGCCGGAACCTGGGTTATATTCTCGAGTTACGACGGGGAGGGCCCTTCCAGACACGTGTTTGTTCAGCGACGTCATGACTCCTGCCTAGGGGAGAGGTACACCTCGGGATTCTCCTCGAGTCTTGGCATGGCAATTGGGACGCATCTCCACGTGAGGCGGGAGAACCAGCGTCCCTTTCCACGTGCCACAGGGATCCTGGGACTCCTATGCATTTTCAAGAGGAGTCAGGCATCGTCTCCTTCGGAAGCATTGATCTCCACAGACCTCTCGAGTATTCAAAGGATGTGAGGACTCCCGTCGCGATGAGGCGGAGAACTAGGCCTTTCTCTGTGGTCTCCACAGGGGATTCAGACATCCATTGATCTTGGGAGATGCAAGACGAGCCTGCATTCAATTCACTGCAGGGATATCCGGCCTTACTTCGAGTCAGAGCATCTCGGTGTCCATTCCACTTGAGGCCATAAACTCAGGGTCCCTCTCACATACCTGTAGCTGAGAGAAGCCTCCTCTTCAGGAGCTTGTGGAAAGTTGGTATTCCTCTTGAGTCGAAGCCAGGGACTAAGCTCTCATGTCGAGTTGATTTGGGGTCCAGGCAGCCCTTTCCTATTGCTCCAGTGACCTCAGGATCCCTCTAGACTTGAGACAGTGATCTTGGGTTTTCTCTGGAGTGCCATCAAGGAAATCAAGGCTCCTTTTACGTTTGATGTGGAACACGGAATTGCTCTGCACGCAGTGCAGGGTAATCGGGCCTCATCTCGTGGCGAGGGGGAAGTCTCATGGTTTTTCTCGAGTTGCGGCCGGAACCTGGGGTATATTCTCGAGTTACAACGGGGAGGTCCCTTCCAGACACGTGTTTGTTCAGCGACCTCAGGACTCCTGCCTAGGTGCGAGGGACACCTCGGGATTCTCCTCGAGTCTTGGCATGGCAATTGGGACGCGTCTCCTCGTGAGGCGGCAGACCCAGTGTCCCTTTGAAATGCCACAGGGATCCTGGGGCTCCTATCCATTTTCAAGAGGAGTCAGGCATCGTCTCCTCTGGAAGCATTGATCTCCGCGGACCTCTCGAGTTTTCAAAGGATGTGAGGCCTCCGGTTGCGATGAGGCGGAGAACTAGGTCTTTCTCTGTGGTCTCCACAGGGGATTCAGACATCCCTTCGTCTTGGGAGATGCAAGACGAGCCTGCATTCAATACACTGCAAGGATATCCGGCCTTACTTCGAGTCAGAGCATCTCGGTGTCCATTCCACTTGAGGCCATAAACTCAGGGTCCCTCTCACATACCTGTAGCTGAGAGAAGCCTCCTCTTGAGGTGCTTGTGCAAAGTTGGTGTTTCTCTTGAGTCGAAGCCAGGGACTAAGCTCTCATCTCGAGTTGATTTGGGGTCCACGAAGCACTTTCCTGTTGCTACAGTGACCTCAGGATCCCTCTAGACTTGAGACAGTGATCTTGGGTTTTCTCTGGAGTGCCATCAAGGAAATCAAGGCTCCTTTCAATTTTGATGTGGAACACGGAATTGCTCTGCACCCAGTGCAGGGGAATCGGGCCTCATCTTGCGGGGAGGGGGAAGTCTCATGGTTTTTCTCGAGTTGTGGCCAGAACCTGGGGTATATTCTCGAGTTACGACGGGGAGGGTCCTTCCAGACACGTGTTTGTTCAGCGACGTCAGGACTCCTGCCTAGGTGCGAGGGACACCTCGGGATTCTCCTCGAGTCATGGCATGGCAATTGGGACGCGTCTCCACCTGAGGCGGGAGACCCAGGTTCCCTTTCCACGTGCCACACGGATCCTGGGTCACCTATCCATTTTCAAGAGGAGTCAGGCATCGTCTCCTTTGGAAGCATTGATCTCCGCGGACCTCTCGAGTTTTCAAAGGATGGGAAGCCTCCGGTCGCGATGAGGCGGAGAACTAGGTCTTTCTCTGTGGTCTCCACAGGGGATTCAGACATCCCTTCGTATTGGGAGATGCAAGACGAGCCTGCATTCAATTCACTGCAGGGATATCCGGCCTTACTTCGAATCAGAGCATCTCGGTGTCCATTCCACTTGAGGCTACAAACTCAGGGTCCCTCTCACATACCTGTAGCTGAGAGAATCCTCCTCTTGAGGTGCTTGTGGAAAGTTGGTATTCCTCTTGTGTCGAAGCCAGGGACTAAGCTCTCATCTCGAGTTGATTTGGGGTCCACGGAGCCCTTTCATGTTGCTCCAGTGACCTCAGGATCCCTCTAGACTTGAGACAGTGATCTTGGGTTTTCTCTGGAGTGCCATGAAGGAAATCAAGGCTCCTTTCACGTTTGATGTGGAACACGGAATTGCTCTGCCCGCAGTGCAGGGGAATCGGGCCTCATCTCGGGGCGAGGGGGAAGTCTCATGGTTTTTCTCTAGTTTCCGCCAGAACCTGGGGTATATTCTCGAGTTACGACGGGGAGGGCCCTTCCAGACACGTGTTTGTTCAGCGACGTCAGGACAACTGCCTAGGTGCGAGGGACACCTCGGGATTCTCCTCGAGTCTTGGCATGGCAATTGGGACGCGTCTCCACGTGAGGCGGGAGACCCAGGGTCCCTTTCCACGTGCCACAGGGATCCTGGGGATCCTATCCATTTTCAAGAGGAGTCAGGCATCGTCTCCTTTGGAAGCATTGATCTCCGCGGACCTCTCGAATTTTCAAATGATGTGAGGCCTCCGGTCGCGATGAGGCGGAGAAGTCGGTCTTTCTCTGAGGTTTCCACAGGGGATTCAGACATCCCTTCGTCTTGGGAGATGCAAGACGAGCCTGCATTCAATTCACTGCAGGGATATCCGGACTTACTTCGAGTCAGAGCATCTCAGTGTCCATTCCACTTGAGGCCACAAACTCAGGGTCCCTCTCACACACCTGTAGCTGAGAGAAGCCTCCTCTTGAGGTGCTTCTGGAAAGTTGGTATTCCTCTTGAGTCGAAGCCAGGGACTAAGCTCTCATGTCGAGTTGATTTGGGGTCCACACAGCCCTTTCCTATTGCTCCAGTGACCTCAGGATCCCTCTAGACTTGAGACAGTGATCTTGGGTTTTCTCTGGAGTGCCATCAAGGAAATCAAGGCTCCTTTTACGTTTGATGTGGAACACGGAATTGCTCTGCACGCAGTGCAGGGGAATCGGGCCTCATCTCGCGGCGAGGGGGAAGTCTCATGGTTTTTCTCGAGTTGCGGCCGGAACATGGGGTATATTCTCGAGTTACAACGGGGAGGGCCCTTCCAGACACGTGTTTGTTCAGCGACCTCAGGACTCCTGCCTAGGTGCGAGGGACACCTCGGGATTCTCCTCGAGTCTTGGCATGGCAATTGGGACGCGTCTCCTCGTGAGGCGGCAGACTCAGGGTCCCTTTCCAAATGCCACAGGGATCCTGGGGCTCCTATCCATTTTCAAGAGGAGTCAGGCATCGTCTCCTTTGGAAGCATTGATCTCCGCGGACCTCTCGAGTTTTCAAAGGATGGGAGGCCTCCGGTCGCGATGAGGCGGAGAACTAGGTCTTTCTCTGTGGTCTCCACAGGGCATTCAGACATCCCTTCGTCTTGGGAGATGCAAGACGAGCCTGCATTCAATTCACTGCAGGGATATCCGGCCTTAGTCCGAGTCAGAGCATCTCGGTGTCCATTCCACTTGAGGCCACAAACTGAGGGTCCCTCTCACATACATGTAGCTGAGAGAAGCCTCCTCTTGAGGTGCTTGTGAAAAGTTGGTATTCCTCTTGAGTCGAAGCCAGGGACTAAGCTCTCATCTCGAGTTGATTTGGGGTCGACGGATCCCTTTCGTGTTGCTCCAATGACCTCAGGATCCCTCTAGACTTGAGACAGTGATCTTTGGTTTTCTCTGGAGTGCCATCAAGGAAATCAAGGCTCCTTTCACCTTTGATGTGGAACACGGAATTGCTCTGCCCGCAGTGCAGGGGAATCGGGCCTCATCTCTGGGCGAGGGGGAATTCTCATGGTTTTTCTCTAGTTGCGGCCAGAACCTGGGGTATATTCTCGAGTTACGACGGGGAGGGCCCTTCCAGACACGTGTTTGTTCAGCGACGTCAGGACAACTGCCTATGTGCGAGGGACACCTCGGGATTCTCCTCGAGCCTTGGCATGGCAATTGGGACGCGTCTCCACGTGAGGCGGGAGACCCAGGGTCCCTTTCCACGTGCCACAGGGATCCTGGGGCTCCTATCCATTTTCAAGAGGAGTCAGGCATCGTCTCCTTTGAAAGCACTGATCTCCGCTGACCTCTCGAGTTTTCAAAGGATGTGAGGCCTCCGGTCGCGATGAGGCGGAGGACTAGGTCTTTCTCTGTGGTCTCCACAGGGGATTCAGACATCCCTTCATCTTGGGAGATGCAAGACGAGCCTGCATTCCATTCACTGCAGGGATATCCGGCCTTACTTCGAGTCAGAGCATCTCGTTGTCCATTCCACTTGAGGCCACAAACTCAGGGTCCCTCTCACATACCTGTAGCTGAGAGAAGCCTCGTCTTGAGGTGCTTGTGAAAAGTTGGTATTCCTCTTGAGTCGAAGCCAGGGTCTCAGCTCGCATCTCGAGTTGATTTGGGGTCCACGGAGCCCTTTCGTGTTGCTCCAGTGACGTCAGGATCCCTCTAGACTTGAGACAGTGATCTTGGGTTTTCTCTGGAGTGCCATCAAGGAAATCAAGGCTCCTTTCACGTTTGATGTGGAACACGGAATTGCTCTGCATGCAGTGCAGTGGAATCGGGCCTCAACTCGCGGCGAGGGGGAAATCTCATGGTTTTTCTCGAGTTGCGGCCGGAACCTGGGTTATATTCTCGAGTTACGACGGGGAGGGCCCTTCCAGACACGTGTTTGTTCAGCGAAGTCAGGACTCCTACCTAGGTGCTAGGGACACCTCGGGATTCTCATCGAGTCTTGGCATGGCAATTGTGACGCGTCTCCACGTGAGGCGGTAGACCCAGGGTCCCTTGCCACGTGCCACAGGGATCCTGGGACTCCTATCCATTTTCAAGAGGAGTCAGGCATCGTCTCCTTTGGAAGCATTTATCTCGGCGGACCTCTCGAGTTTTCAAAGGATGTGAGGCCCCCAGTCGCTATGAGGCGGAGAATTAGGTCTTTCTCTGTGGTCTCCACAGGGGATTCAGACATCCCTTCGTCTTGGGAGATGCAAGACGAGCCTGCATTCAATTCACTGCAGGGATATCCGGCCTTACTTCAAGTCAGAGCATCTCGGTGTCCATTCCACTTGAGGCCACAAACTCAGGGTCCCTCAAATATACCTGTAGCTGAGAGAAGCCTCCTCTTGAGGTCCTTGTGGAAAGTTGGTATTCCTCTTGAGTCTAAGCCAGGGTCTAAGCTCTCATCTCGAGGTGATTTGGGGTCCACAAAGCCCTTTCCTGTTGGTCCAGTGACCTCAGGATCCCTCTAGACTTGAGACAGTGATCTTGGGTTTTCTCTGGAGTGCCATCAAGGAAATCAAGGCTCCTTTCACGTTTGATGTGGAACACGGAATTGCTCTGCATTCAGTGCAGGGGAATCGGGCCTCAACTCGCGGCGAGGGGAAAATCTCATGGTTTTTCTCGAGTTGCGGCCGGAACCAGGGGTATATTCTCGAGTTACGACGGGGAGGGCCCTTCCAGACACGTGTTTGTTCAGCGACGTCAGGACTCCTGCCTAGGTGCGAGGGACACCTCGGGATTCTCCGCGAGTCTTGGCATGGCAATTTGGACGCGTCTCCACGTGAGGCGCGAGACCCAGGGTCCCTTTACACGTGCCACAGGGATCCTGGGACTCCTATCCATTTTCAAGAGGAGTCAGGCATCGTCTCCTTTGGAAGCATTGATCTCCGCGGACCTCTCGAATTTTCAAATGATGTGAGGCCTCCGGTCGCGATGAGGCGGAGAAGTCGGTCTTTCTCTGAGGTTTCCACAGGGGATTCAGACATCCCTTCGTCTTGGGAGATGCAAGACGAGCCTGCATTCAATTCACTGCAGGGATATCCGGACTTACTTCGAGTCAGAGCATCTCAGTGTCCATTCCACTTGAGGCCACAAACTCAGGGTCCCTCTCACACACCTGCAGCTGAGAGAAGCCTCCTCTTGAGGTGCTTCTGGAAAGTTGGTATTCCTCTTGACTCGAATCCAGGGACTAAGCTCTCATCTCGAGTTGATTTGGGGTCAAAGGGGAAATTTCGTGTTCCTCCAGTGACCTCAGGATCCCTCTAGACTTGAGACAGTGATCTTGGGTTTTCTCAGGAGTGCCATCAAGGAAATGAAGGCTCCTTTCACGTTTGATGTGATACACGGAATTGCTCTGCATGCAGTGCAGGGGAATCGGGCCTCAACTCGTGGCGAGGGGGAAATCTCATGGTTTTTCTCGAGTTGCGGCCGGAACCTGGGGTATATTCTCGAGTTACGATGGGGAGGGCCCTTCCAGACACGTGTTTGTTCAGCGACGTCAGGACTCCTACCTAGGTGCTAGGGAAACCTCGGGATTCTCCTCGAGTCTTGGCATGGCAATTGGGACGCGTCTCCACGGGATGCGGGAGACCCAGGGTCCCTTGCCACGTGCCACAGGGATCCTGGGACTCCTATCCATTTTCAAGAGGAGTCAGGCATCGTCTCCTTTGGAAGCATTGATCTCGGCGGACCTCTCGAGTTTTCAAAGGATGTGAGGCCCCCAGTCGCTATGAGGCGGAGAATTAGGTCTTTCTCTGTGGTCTCCACAGGGGATTCAGACATCCCTTCGTCTTGGGAGATGCAAGACGAGCCTGCATTCAATTCACTGCAGGGATATCCGGCCTTACTTCGAGTCAGAGCATCTCGGTGTCCATTCCACTTGAGGCCACAAACTCAGGGTCCCTCAAATATACCTGTAGCTGAGAGAAGCCTCCTCTTGAGGTCCTTGTGGAAAGTTGGTATTCCTCTTGAGTCTAAGCCAGGGTCTAAGCTCTCATCTCGAGTTGATTTGGGGTCCACAAAGCCCTTTCCTGTTGGTCCAGTACACCTCAGGATCCCTCTAGACTGGAGACAGTGATCTTGGGTTTTCTCTGGAGTGCCATCAAGGAAATCAAGGCTCCTTTCATGTTTGATGTGGAACACGGAATTGCTCTGCATTCAGTGCAGGGGAATCGGGCCTCAACTCGCGGCGAGGGGAAAATCTCATGGTTTTTCTCGAGTTTCGGCCGGAACCTGGGGTATATTCTCGAGTTACGACGGGGAGGGCCCTTCCAGACACCTGTTTGTTCAGCGACGTCAGGACTCCTGCCTAGGTGCGAGGGACACCTCGGGATTCTCCTCGAGTCTTGGCATGGCAATTGGGACGCGTCTCCATGTGAGGCGGGAGACCCAGGGTTCCTTTCCACGTGCCACAGAGATCCTGGAACTCCTATCCATTTTCAAGAGGAGTCAGGCATCGTCTCCTTTGGAAGCATTGATCTCCGCGGACCTCTTAAGGTTTCAAAGGATCTGAGGCCTCCGGTCGCGATGAGGCGGAGAACTACGTCTTTCTCTGTGGTCTCCACAGGGGATTCAGACATCCCTTCGTCTTGGGAGATGCAAGACGAGCCTGCATTCAATTCACTGCAGGGATATCCGGCCTTATTTCGAGTCAGAGCATCTCGGCGTCCATTCCACTTGAGGCCACAAACTCAGGGTCCCACAAATATACCTGTAGCTGAGAGAAGCCTCCTCTTGAGGTCCTTGTGTAAAGTTGGTATTCCTCTTGAGTCTAAGCCAGGGTCTAAGCTCTCATCTCGAGTTGATTTGGGGTCCACGAAGCCCTTTCCTGTTGGTCCAGTGACCTCAGGATCCCTCTAGACTTGAGACAGTGATCTTGGGTTTTCTCTGGAGTGCCATCAAGGAAATCAAGGCTCCTTTCACGTTTGATGTGGAACACGGAATTGCTCTGCACGCAGTGCAGGGGAATCGGGCCTCATCTCGCGGCGAGGGGGAAGTTTCATGGTTTTTTTTGAGTTGCGGCCGGAACCTGGGGTATATTCTCAAGTTACGACGGGGAGGGCCCTTCCAGACACGTGTTTGTTCAGCGACGTCAGGACTCCTGCCTAGGTGCGAGGGACACCTCGGGATTCTCCTCGAGTCTTGGCATGGCAATTGGGACGCGTCTCCACGTGAGGCGGGCGACCCAAAGTCCTTTCCACGGGCCAAAGGGATCCTGGATCTCCTATCCATTTTCAAGAGGAGTCAGGCATCGTCTCCTTTGGAAGCATTGATCTCCGCAGACCTCTCGAGTTTTCAAAGGATGTGAGGCCTCCGGTCGGGATGAGGCGGAGGACTAGGTCTTTCTCTGTGGTCTCCACAGCGGATTCAGACATCCCTTTGTCTTGGGAGATGCAAGACGAGCCTGCATTCAATTCACTGCAGGGATATTCGGCCTTACTTCGAGTCAGAGCATTTCGGTGCCATTCCAATTGAGGCCACAAACTCAGGGTCCCTCTCACTTACCTGTAGCTGAGACAAGCCTCCTCTTGAGGTGCTTGTGAAAGGTTGGTATTCCTCTTGAGTCGAAGCCAGGGATTAAGCTCTCATCTCGAGTTGATTTGGGGTCCACGGAGCCCTTTCGTGTTGCTCCAGTGACCTCAGGATCCCTCTAGACTTGAGACAGTGATCTTGGGTTTTCTCTGGAGTGCCATCAAGGAAATCAAGGCTCCTTTCACGTTTGATGTGGAACACGGAATTGCTCTGCACGCAGTGCAGGGGAATCGGGCCTCATCTCGCGGCGAGGGGGAAGTCTCATGGTTTTTCTCGAGTTGCGGCCGGAACCTGGGGTATATTCTCGAGTTACGACGGGGAGGGCCCTTCCAGACACGTGTTTGTTCAGCGACGTCAGGACTCCTGCCTAGGTGCGAGGGACACCTCGGGATTCTCATGGAGTCTTGGCATGGCAATGGGGACGCGTCTAAACGTGAGGCGGGAGACCCAGGGTCCCTTTACACCTGCCACAGGGATCCTGGGACTCCTTTCCATTTCAAGAGGAGTCAGGCATCGTCTCCTTTGGAAGCATTCATCTCCGCGTACCTCTCGAGTTTTCAAAGGATGTGAAGCCTCCGGTCGCGATGAGGCGGAGAATTAGGTCTTTCTCTGTGGTCTCCACAGGGGATTCAGACATCCCTTCGTCTATGGAGACGCAAGACGAGCCTGAATTCAATTCACTGCAGGGATATCCGGCCTTAATTCGAGTCAGAGCATCTCGGTGTCCATTCGACTTGAGGCCACAAACTCAGGGTCCCTCTCACATACCTGTAGCTGAGAGAAGCCTCCCTTTGAGGTGCTTGTGGAAAGTTGGTATTCCTCTTGATTCGACGCCAGGGACTAAGCTCTCATCTCGAGTTGATTTGGGGTCCACGGAGCCCTTTCGTGTTGCTCCAGTGACCTCAGGATCCCTCTAGACTTGAGACAGTGATCTTGGGTTTTCTCTGGAGTGCCAGCAAGGAAATCAAGGCTCCTTTCACGTTTGATGTGGAACACGGAATTGCTCTGCACGCAGTGCAGGGGAATCGGGCCTCATCTCGCGGCGAGGGGGAAGTCTCATGGATTTTCTCGAGTTGCGGCCGGAACCTGGGGTATATTCTCGAGTTACGACGGGGAGGGCCCTTCCAGACACGTGTTTGTTCAGCGACGTCAGGACTCCTGCCTAGGTGCGAGGGACACCTCGGGATTCTCCTCGAGTCTTGGCATGGCAATTGGGACGCGTCTCCACGTGAGGCGGGAGACCCAGAGTCCCTTTCCACGTGCCACAGAGATCCTGGAACTCCTATCCATTTTCAAGAGGAGTCAGGCATCGTCTCCTTTGTAAGCATTGATCTCCGTGGACATCTCTAGTTTTCAAAGGATGTGAGGCGTCCGGTCGCGATGAGGCGTAGGACTAGGTCTTTCTCTGTGGTCTCCACAGGGGATTCAGATATCCCTTCGTCTTGGGAGATGCAAGACGAGCCTGCATTTAATTCACTGCAGGGATATCCGGCCTTACTTCGAGTCAGAGCATCTCGGTGTCCATTCCACTTGAGGCCACAAACTCAGGGTCCCTCTCACATACCTGTAGCTGAGAGAAGCCTCCTCTTGAGGTGCTTTTTTAAAGTCTGTATTCCTCTTGAGTCGAAGCCAGGGACTAAGCTCTCATCTCGAGTTGATTTGGGGTCCACGGAGCCCTTTCATGTTGCTCCAGTGACCTCAGGATTCCTCTAGACTTGAGACAGTGATCTTGGGTTTTCTCTGGAGTGCCATCAGGGAAATCAAGGCTCCTTTCACGTTTGATGTGGAACACGGAATTGCTCTGCACGCAGTGCAGGGGAATCGGGCCTCATCCAGCGGCGAGGGGGAAGTCTCATGGTTTTTCTCGAGTTGCGGCCGGAACCTGGGGTATATTCTCGAGTTACGACGGGGAGGGCCCTTCCAGACACGTGTTTGTTCAGCGACGTCAGGACTCCTGCCTAGGTGCGAGGGACACCTCGGGATTCTCCTCGAGTCTTGGCATGGCAATTGGGATGCGTCTAAACGTGAGTTGGGAGACCCAGGGTCCCTTTCCACGTGTCACAGGGATCCTGGGACTCCTATCCATTTTCAAGAAGAGTCAGGCATCGTCTCCTTTGGAAGCATTGATCTCCGCAGACCTCTCGAGTTTTCAAAGGATGTGATGCCTCCGGTTTCGATGAGGCGGAGGACTAGGTCTTTCTCTGTCGTCTCCACAGGGGATTCAGACATCCCTTGGTCTTGGGAGATGCAAGACGAGCCTGCATTCAATTCACTGCAGGGATATCCGGCCTTACTTCAAGTCAGAGCATCTCGGTGTCCATTCCACTTGAAACCACAAACTCAGTGTCCCTCTCATATACCTGTAGCTGAGAGAAGCCTCCTCTTGAGGTGCTTGTGGAAAGTTGGTATTCCTCTTGAGTCGAAGCCAGGGACTAAGCTCTCATCTCGAGTTGATTTGGGGTCCACAGAGCCCTTTCGTCTTGCTCCAGTGACCTCAGGTTCCCTCTAGACTTGAGACAGTGATCTTGGGTTTTCTCTGGAGTGCCATCAAGGAAATCAAGGCTCCTTTCACGTTTGATGTGGATCACGGAATTGCTCTGCACGCAGTGCAGGGGCATCGGGTCTCATCTCGCGGCGAGGGGGAAGTCTCATGGTTTTTCTCGAGTTGCGGCCCGAACCTGGGGTATATTCTCGAGTTACGACTGGGAGGGCCCTTCCAGGCACGTGTTTGTTCAGCGACGACAGGACTCCTGCCTAGGTGTGAGGGAAACCTCGGGATTCTCCACGAGTCTTGGCATGCCAATTGGGACGCGTCTCCACGTGAGGCGGGAGACCCAGGGTCCCTTTCCTCGTGCCACAGGGATCCTGGGACTCCTATCCATTTTCAAGAGGAGTCAGGCATTGTCTCCTTGGGAAGTATTGATCTCCGCGGACCTCTCGAGTTTTCAAAGGATGTGAGGCCTCCGGTCGCGTTGAAGCGGAGGACTAGGTCTTTCTCTGTGGTCTCCACAGGGGATTCAGACAACCCTTCGTCTTGGGAGATGCAAGACGAGCCTGCATTCAATTCACTGCAAGGATATCCGGCCTTACTTCGAGTCAGAGCATCTCGGTGTCCATTCCACTTGAGGCCACAAACTCAGGGTCCCTCTGACATACCAGTAGCTGAGAGAAGCCTCCTCTTGAGGTGCTTGTGGAAAGTTGGTATTCCTCTTCAGTCGAAGCCAGGGACTAAGCTCTCATCTCGAGTTGATTTGGGGTCCACGGAGACCTTTCGTGCTGCTACAGTGACCTCAGGATCCCTCTAGACTTGAGACAGTGATCTTGGGTATTCTCTGGAGTGCCATTAAGGAAATCAAGGCTCCTTTCACGTTTGATGTGGAACACGGAAATGGTCTGCCCGCAGTGCAGGGGAATCGGGCCTCATCTTCCGGGGAGGGGGAAGTCTCATGGTTTTTCTCGAGTTGCGGCCGGAACCTGGGGCATATTCTCGAGTTACGACGGGGAGGGCCCTTCCAGACACGTGTTTGTTCAGCGACGTGAAGACTCCTGCCTAGGTGCGAGGGACACCTCGGGATTCTCCTCAAGTCTTGGCATGGCAATTGGGAGGCGTGTCCACGTGAGGCGGGAGACCCAGGGTCCCTTTCCACGTGCCACAGGGATCCTGGGACTCCTATCCATTTTCAAGAGGAGTCAGGCATCGTCTCCTTGGGAAGTATTGATCTCCGCGGACCTCTCGAGTTTTCAAAGGATTTGAGGCCTCCGGTCGCATTGAGGCGGAGGACTAGGTCTTTCTCTGTGGTCTCCACAGGGGATTCAGACAACCCTTCGTCTTGGGAGATGCAAGACGAGCCTTCATTCAATTCACTGCAGGGATATCCGGCGTTACTTCGAGTCAGAGCATCTCGGTGTCCATTCCACTTGAGGCCACAAACTCAGGGTCCCTCTGACATACCAGTAGCTGAGAGAAGCCTCCTCTTGAGGTGCTTGTGGAAAGTTGGTATTCCTCTTGAGTCGAAGCCAGGGACTAAGCTCTCATCTCGAGTTGATTTGGGGTCCACGGAGCCCTTTCGTGCTGCTCCAGTGACCTCAGGATCCCTCTAGACTTGAGACAGTGATCTTGGGTTTTCTCTGGAGTGCCATCAAGGGAATCAAGGCTCCTTTCACGTTTGATGTGGAACACGGAATTGCTCTGCACGCAGTGCAGGGGTTCGGGCCTCATCTCGCGGCAAGGAGGATGTCTCATGGTTTTTCTAAGTAGCGGCCGGAACCTGGGGTATATTCTCGAGTTACGACGCGGAGGGCCCTTCCAGACACGTGTTTGTTCAGCGACGTCAGGACTACTGCCTAGGTGCGAGGGACACCTCGGGATTCTCCTCGAGTCTTGGCATGGCAATGGGGACGCGTCTCCATGTGAGGCGGGAGACCCAGGGTTCCTTTCCACGTGCCACAGAGATCCTGGAACTCCTATCCATTTTCAAGAGGAGTCAGGCATCGTCTCCTTTGGAAGCATTGATCTCCGCGGACCTCTTAAGGTTTCAAAGGATCTGAGGCCTCCGGTCGCGATGAGGCGGAGAACTACGTCTTTCTCTGTGGTCTCCACAGGGGATTCAGACATCCATTCGTCTTGGGAGATGCAAGACGAGCCTGCATTCAATTCACTGCAGGGATATCCGGCCTTATTTCGAGTCAGAGCATCTCGGCGTCCATTCCACTTGAGGCCACAAACTCAGGGTCCCTCAAATATACCTGTAGCTGAGAGAAGCCTCCTCTTGAGGTCCTTGTGTAAAGTTGGTATTCCTCTTGAGTCTAAGCCAGGGTCTAAGCTCTCATCTCGAGTTGATTTGGGGTCTACGAAGCCCTTTCCTGTTGGTCCAGTGACCTCAGGATCCCTCTAGACTTGAGACAGTGATCTTGGGTTTTCTCTGGAGTGCCATCAAGGAAATCAAGGACCCTTTCACGTTTGATGTGGAACACGGAATTGCTCTGCACGCAGTGCAGGGGAATCGGGCCTCATCTCGCGGCGAGGGGGAAGTCTCATGGTTTTTCTCGAGTTGCGGCCGGAACCTGGGGTATATTCTCGAGTTACGACGGGGAGGGCCCTTCCAGACACCTGTTTGTTCAGCGACGTCAGGACTCCTGCCTAGGTGGGAGGGACACCTCGGGATTCTCCTCGAGTCTTGGCATGGCAATTGGGACGCGTCTCCACGTGAGGCGGGAGACCCAGGGTCACTTTCCACGTGCCACAGGGATCCTGGGACTCCTATCCATTTTCAATAGGATTCAGGCATCGTCTCCTTTGGAAGCATTGATCTCCGCGGACCTCTCGAATTTTCAAAGGATGTGAGGCCTCCGGTCGCGATGAGGCGGAGGACTAGGTCTTTCTCTGTGGTCTCCACAGCAGATTCAGACATCCCTTCGTCTTGGGAGATGCAAGACGAGCCTGCATTCAATTCACTGCAGGGATATCCGGCCTTCCTTCGGGTCAGAGCATCTCGGTGTCCATTCCACTTGAGGCTACAAACTCAGGGTCCCTCGCACATACCTTTAGCTGAGAGAAGCCTCCTCTTGAGGTGCTTATGAAAAGTTGGTATTCCTCTTGAGTCGAAGCCAGGGACTAAGCTCTCATCTCGAGTTGATTTATCGTCCACGGAGCCCTTTTGTGTTGCTCCAGTGACCTCAGGATCCCTCTAGACTTGAGACAGTGATCGTGGGTTTTCTCTGGAGTGCCATCAAGGAAATAAAGGCTCCTTTCATGTTTGATGTGGAACACAGAATTGCTCTGCACGCAGTGCAGGGGAATCTGGCCTCATCTCGCGGCGAGGGGGAAGACTCATGGTTTTTCTCAGGTTGCGGCCCGAACCTGTGGTATATTCTGGAGTTACGACGGGGAGGGCCCTTCCAGACACGTGCTTGTTCAACGACGTCAGGACTCCTGCCTAGGTGCGAGGGACACCTCGGGATTCTCCTCGAGTCTTGGCATGGCAATTGGGACGCCTCTCTATGTGAGGCGGGAGCCCCAGTTTCCCTTTCCACGTGCCACAGGAATCCTGGGACTCCTATCCATTCTCAAGAGGAGTCAGCCATCGTCTCCTTTGGAAGCATTTATCTCCGCGGACCTCTCGAGTTTTCAAAGGATGTGAGGCCTCCGGTCGCGATGAGGCGGAGAACTAGGTCTTTCTCTGTGGTCTCCACAGGGGATTCAGACATCCCTTCGTCTTGGGAGATGCAAGACGAGCCTGCATTCATTTCACTGCAGGGATATCCAGCCTTACTTCGAGTCAGAGCATCTCGGTGTCCATTCCACTTGAGGCCACAAACTCAGGGTCCCTCTCACATACCTGTAGCTGAGAGAAGCCTCCTCTTGAGGTGCTTCTGGAAAGTTGGTATTCCTCTTGAGTGGAAGCCAGGGTCTAAGCTCTCATCTCGAGGTGATTTGGGGTCCACAAAGCCCTTTCCTGTTGGTCCAGTGACCTCAGGATCCCTCTAGACTTGAGACAGTGATCTTGGGTTTTCTCTGGAATGCCATCAAGGAAATCAAGGCTCCTTTCACGTTTGATGTGGAACACGGAATTGCTCTGCACGCAGTGCAGGGGAATCGGGCCTCAACTCGCGGCGAGGGGAAAATCTCATGGTTTTTCTCGAGTTGCGGCCGGAACCAGGGGTATATTCTCGAGTTACGACGGGGAGGGCCCTTCCAGACACGTGTTTGTTCAGCGACGTCAGGACTCCTGCCTAGGTGCGAGGGACACCTCGGGATTCTCCGCGAGTCTTGGCATGGCAATTTGGACGCGTCTCCACGTGAGGCGCGAGACCCAGGGTCCCTTTAAACGTGCCACAGGGATCCTGGGACTCCTATCCATTTTCAAGAGGAGTCAGGCATCGTCTCCTTTGGAAGCATTAATCTCCATGGACCTCTCGAGTTTTCAAAGGATGTGAGGCCTCCGGTCGCGATGAGGCGGAGGACTAGGTCTTTCTCTGTGGTCTCCACAGCAGATTCAGACATCCCTTCGTCTTGGGAGATGCAAGACGAGCCTGCATTCAATTCACTGCAGGGATATCCGGCCTTCCTTCGAGTCAGAGCATCTCGGTGTCCATTCCACTTGAGGCTACAAACTCAGGGTCCCTCGCACATACCTTTAGCTGAGAGAAGCCTCCTCTTGAGGTGCTTATGAAAAGTTGGTATTCCTCTTGAGTCGAAGCCAGGGACTAAGCTCTCATCTCGAGTTGATTTATCGTCCACGGAGCCCTTTTGTGTTGCTCCAGTGACCTCAGGATCCCTCTAGACTTGAGACAGTGATCGTGGGTTTTCTCTGGAGTGCCATCAAGGAAATAAAGGCTCCTTTCATGTTTGATGTGGAACAGGGAATTGCTCTGCACGCAGTGCAGGGGAATCTGGCCTCATCTCGCGGCGAGGGGGAAGACTCATGGTTTTTCTCAGGTTGCGGCCCGAACCTGTGGTATATTCTGGAGTTACGACGGGGAGGGCCCTTCCAGACACGTGCTTGTTCAACGACGTCAGGACTCCTGCCTAGGTGCGAGGGACACCTCGGGATTCTCCTCGAGTCTTGGCATGGCAATTGGGACGCCTCTTTATGTGAGGCGGGAGCCCCAGTTTCCCTTTCCACGTGCCACAGGAATCCTGGGACTCCTATCCATTCTCAAGAGGAGTCAGGCATCGTCTCCTTTGGAAGCATTTATCTCCGCGGACCTCTCGAGTTTTCAAAGGATGTGAGGCCTCCGGTCGCGATGAGGCGGAGAACTAGGTCTTTCTCTGTGGTCTCCACAGGGGATTCAGACATCCCTTCGTCTTGGGAGATGCAAGACGAGCCTGCGTTCAATTCACTGCAGGGATATCCGGCCTTACTTCGAGTCAGAGCATCTCGGTGTCCATTCCACTTGAGGCCACAAACTCAGGGTCCCTCAAATATACCTGTAGCTGAGAGAAGCCTCCTCTTGAGGTCCTTGTGGAAAGTTGGTATTCCTCTTGAGTCTAAGCCAGGGTCTAAGCTCTCATCTCGAGTTGATTTGGGGTCCACAAAGCCCTTTCCTGTTGGTCCAGTGACCTCAGGATCCCTCTAGACTGGAGACAGTGATCTTGGGTTTTCTCTGGAGTGCCATCAAGGAAATCAAGGCTCCTTTCACGTTTGATGTGGAACACGGAATTGCTCTGCATTCAGTGCAGGGGAATCGGGCCTCAACTCGCGGCGAGGGGAAAATCTCATGGTTTTTCTCGAGTTGCGGCCGGAACCTGGGGTATAATCTCGAGTTACGACGGGGAGGGCCCTTCCAGACACGTGTTTGTTCAGCGACGTCAGGACTCCTGCCTAGGTGCGAGGGACACCTCGGGATTCTCCTCGAGTCTTGGCATGGCAATTGGGACGCGTCTCCATGTGAGGCGGGAGACCCAGGGTTCCTTTCCACGTGCCACAGAGATCCTGGAACTCCTATCCATTTTCAAGAGGAGTCAGGCATCGTCTCCTTTGGAAGCATTGATCTCCGCGGACCTCTTAAGGTTTCAAAGGATTTGAGGCCTCCGGTCGCGATGAGGCGGAGAACTACGTCTTTCTCTGTGGTCTCCATAGGGGATTCAGACATCCCTTCGCCTTGGGAGATGCAAGACGAGCCTACATTCAATTCACTGCAGGGATATCCAGCCTTACTTCGAGTCAGAGCATCTCGGTGTCCATTCCACTTGAGGCCACAAACTCAGGGTCCCTCTCACATACCTGTAGCTGAGAGAAGCCTCCTCTTGAGGTGCTTTTTTAAAGTCTGTATTCCTCTTGAGTCGAAGCCAGGGACTAAGCTCTCATCTCGAGTTGATTTGGGGTCCACGGAGCCCTTTCATGTTGCTCCAGTGACCTCAGGATTCCTCTAGACTTGAGACAGTGATCTTGGGTTTTCTCTGGAGTGCCATCAAGGAAATCAAGGCTCTTTTCACGTTTGATGTGGAACACGGAATTGCTCTGCACGCAGTGCAGGGGAATCGGGCCTCATCTCGCGGCGAGGGGGAAGTCTCATGGTTTTTCTCGAGTTGCGGACGGAACCTGAGGTATATTCTCGAGTTACGACGGGGAGGGCCCCTCCAGACACGTGTTTGTTCAGCGACGTCAGGACTCCTGCCTAGGTGCGAGGTACAACTCGGGATTCTCCTCGAGTCTTGGCATGGCAATTGAGACGCGTCTCCACGTGAGGCGGGAGACCCCGGGTCCCTTTCCACGTGCCACAGGGATCCTGGGAATCCTATCCATTTTCAGGAGGAGTCAGGCATCGTCTCCTTTGTAAGCATTGATCTGCGCAGACCTCTCGATTTTTCAAAGGATGTGATGTCTCCGTTCGCAATGAGGCTGAGGACTAATTCTTTCTGTGTCGTCTCCACAGGGGATTCAGACATCCCTTCGTCTTGGGAGATGCAAGACGAGCCTGCATTCAATTCACTGCAGGGATATCCGGACTTACTTCGAGTCAGAGCATCTCGGTGTCCATTCCACTTGAGGCCACAAACTCAGGGTCCCTCTCACGTACCTTTAGCTGAGAGAAGCCTCCTCTTGAGGTGCTTGTGGAAAGTTGGTATTCCTCTTGAGTCGAAATCAGGGACTAAGATATCATCTCGAGTTGATTTGGGGTCCACGGAGCCCTTTTGTGTTGCTCCAGTGACCTCAGGATCCCTCTAGACTTGAGACAGTGATTTTGGGTTTTCTCTGGAGTGCCATCAAGGAAATCAAGTCTCCTTTCACGTTTGATGTGGAACACGGAATTGCTCTGCACGCAGTGCAGGGGAATCGGGCCTCATCTCTCGGCGAGGGTGAAGTCTCATGGTTTTTCTCGAGTTGCGGCTGGAACCTTAGGTATATTCTCGAGTTACGACGGGGAGGGAACTTCCAGACACGTGTTTCTTCAGCGACGTCAGGACTCCTGCCTAGGTGCGAGGGACACCTCTGGATTCTCCTCGAGTCTTGGCATGGCATTTGGGATGCGTCTCCACGTGAGGCGGGAGACCCAGGGTCCCAATCCACGTGCCACAGGGATCCTGGGAATCCTATCCGTTTTCAAGAGGAGTCAGGCATCGTCTCCTTTGTAAGCATTGATCTCCGCAGACCTCTCGATTTTTCAAAGGATGTGATGTCTCCGGTCGCAATGAGGTGGAGGACTAGGTCTTTCTTTGTCGTCTCCACAGGGGATTCAGACATCCCTTCGTCTTGGGAGATGCAAGACGAGCCTGCATTCAATTCACTGCAGGGATATCCGGCCTTAATTCGAGTCAGAGCATCTCGGTGTCCATTCCACTTGAGGCCACAAACTCACGGTCCCTCTCACATACCTGTAGCGGAGAGAAGCCTCCACTTGAGGTGCTTGTGAAAAGTTGGTATTCCTCTTGAGTCGAAGCCAGGGACTAAGCTCTCATCTCGAGTAGATTTGGGGTCCCCGGAGCCCTTCCTTGTTGCTCCAGTGACCTCAGGATCCCTCTAGACTTGAGACAGTGATGTTGGGTTTTCTCTGGAGTGCCATCAAGGAAATCAAGGCTCCTTTCACGTTTGATGTGGAACACGGAATTGCTCTGCACGCAGTGCAGGGGAATCGGGCCTCATCTCGCGGCGAGGGTGAAGTCTCATGGTTTTTCTCGAGTTGCGGCCGGAACCTGGGGTGTATTCTCGACTTACGACGGGGAGGGCCCTTCCAGACACGTGTTTGTTCAGCGACATCAGGACTCCTGCCTAGGTGCGAGGGACACCTCGGGATTCTCCTCGAGTCTTGGCATGGCAATTGGGACGCGTCTCCACGTGAGGCGGGAGACCCAGGGTCCCTTTCCACGTGCCACAGAGATCCTGGGACTCCTATCCATTTTCAAGAGGACTCAGGCATCGTCTCCTTTGTAAGCATTGATCTGCACAGACCTCTCGATTTTTCAAAGGATGTGAGGCCTCCGGTTGCGATGAGGCAGAGGACTAAGTCTTTCTCTGTGGTCTCCAAAGCGGATTCAGACATCCCTTCGTCTTGGGAGATGCAAGACGAGCCTGCATTCAATTCACTGCAGGGATATCCGGCCTAACTTCGAGTCAGAGCATCTCAGTGTCCATTCCACTTGAGGCCACAAACTCAGGGGCCCTCTCACATACCTGTAGCTGAGAGAAGCCTCCTCTTGAGGTGCTTGTGGAACGTTGGTATTCCTCTTGAGTCGAAGCCAGGGACTAAGCTCTCATCTTGAGTTGATTTGGGGTCCACGGAGCCATTTCGTGTTGCTCCAGTGACCTCAGGATCCCTCTAGACTTGAGACAGTGATCTTGGGTTTTCTCTGGAGTGCCATCAAGGAAATCAAGGCTCCTTTCACGTTTGATGTGGAACACGCAATTGCTCTGCATGCAGTGCAGGGGAATTGGGCCTCATGTCGGGGCGAGGGGGAAGTCGCATGGTTTTTCTCGAGTTGCGGCCAGAACCTGGGGTATATTCTCGAGTTACGATGGGGAGGGCCCTTCCAGACACGTGTTGGTTCAGCGACATCAGGACTCCTGCCTAGGTGCGAGGGACACCTCGGGATTCTCCTCGAGTCTTGGCATGGCAATTGGGACGCGTCTCCACGTGAGGCGGGAGACCCAGGGTCCCTTTCCATGTGCCACAGCGATCCTGGGACTCCTATCCATTTTCGAGAGGAGTCAGGCATCGTCTCCTTTGGAAGCATTGATCTCCGCGGACCTCTCGAGTTTTCAAAGGATGTGAGGCCTCCGGTCGCGATGAAGCGGAGGACTAGGTCTTTCTCTGTGGTCTCCACAGGGGATTCAGACATCCCTTCGTCTTGGGAGATGCAAGACGAGCCTGCATTCAATTCACTGCAGGGATATCCGGCCTTACTTCGAGTCAGAGCATCTCGGTGTCCATTCCACTTGAGGCCACAAACTCAGGGTCCCTCTCACATACCTGTAGCTGAGAGAAGCCTCCTCTTGAGGTGCTTGTGGAAAGTTGGTGTTCATCTTGAGTCGAAGCCAAGGACTAAGTTCTCATCTCGAGGTGACTTTGGGTCCACAGAGCCCTTTCGTGTTGCTCCAGTGACCTCAGGATCCCTCTAGACTTGAGACAGTGATCTTGGGTTTTCTCTGGAGTGCCATCAAGGAAATCAAGGCTCCCTTCACGTTTGATGTGGAACATGGATTTGCTCTGCACGCAGTGCAGGGGAATCGGGACTCTTCTCGCGGCGAGGGGGAACTCTCATGGTTTTTCTCGAGTTGCGGCCGGAACCTGTGGTATATTCTCGAGTTACGAAGGGGAGGGCCCTTCCAGACACGTGTTTGTTCAGCGACGTTCGGACTCCTGGCTAGGTGCGAGGACACCTCGGGATTCTCCTCGAGTCTTGGCATGGCAATTGGGATGCGTCTCCACGTGAGGCGGGAGACCCAGGGTCCCTTATAACGTGCCACAGGGATCCTGGGACTCCTATCTATTTTCAAGAGGAGTCAGGCATCGTCTCCTTTGGAAGCATTGATTTCCGCGGACCTCTCGAGTTTTCAACGGATGTGAGGCCTCTGGTCGTGATGAGGCGGAGAACTAGGTCTTTCTCTGTGGTCTCCACACGGGATTTAGACATCCCTTCGTCTTGGGAGATGCAAGACGAGCCGGCATTCAATTCACTGCAGGGATATCCAGCCTTACTTCGAGTCAGAGCATCTCGGTGTCCATTCCACTTGAGGCCACAAACTCAGGGTCCCTCTCAAATACCTGTAGCTGAGAGAACCCTCCACTTGAGGTGCTTGTGGAAAGTTGGTTTTCCTCTTGAGTCGAAGCCAGGGACTAAGCTCTCATCTCGAGTTGATTTGGGGTCCACAGAGCCCTTTCCTGTTTCTACAGGGACCTCAGGATCCATCTAGACTTGAGACAGTGATCTTGCGTTTTCTCTGGAGTGCCATCAAGGAAATCAAGGCTCCTTTCACGTTTGATGTGGAACCCGGAATTGCTCTGCACGCAGTGCAGGGAAATCGGGCCTCACCTCACAGCGAGTGGGAAGGCTCATGGTTTTTCTCGAGCTGCGGCCGGAACCTGGGGTATATTCTCGAGTTACGACGGGGAGGGCCCTTCCAGACACGTGTTTGTTCAGCGACGTCAGGACTCCTGCCTAGGTGCTAGGGACACCTCGGGATTCTCCTCGAGTCTTGGCATGGCAATTGGGACGCGTCTCCACGTGAGGCGGGAGACCCCGGGTCCCTTTCCACGTGCCACAGGGATCGTGGGACTCCTATCAATTTTCAAGAGGACTCAGGCATCGTCTCCTTTGGAAGCATTGATCTCCGCGGACCTCTCGAGTTTTCAAAGGATGTGAGGCATCCGGTCGCGATGAGGCGGAGAACTGGGTCTTTCTCTGTGTTCTCCACACGGGATTCAGATATCCCTTCTTCTTGGGAGATGCAAGACGAGCCTGCATTCAATTCACTGCAGGGATATCCGGCCTTACTTCGAGTCAGAGCATCTCGGTGTCCATTCCACTTGAGGCCACAAACACAGGGTCCCTCTCACATACATGTAGCTGAGAGAAGCCTCCTCTTGAGGTGCTTGTGGAAAGTTGGTATTCATCTTGAGTCGAAGCCAGGGACTAAGCTCTCATCTCGAGTTGATTTGGGGTCCACGGAGCCCTTTCGTGATGCTACAGTGACCTCAGGATCCCTCTAGACTTGAGACAATGATCTTGGATTTTCTCTGGAGTGCCACCAAGGAAATCAAGGGTCCTTTCACGTTTGATGTGGAACACGGAATTGCTCTGCACGCAGTGCAGGGGAATCGGGCCTCATCTCGCGCCAAGGGGGAATTCTCATGGTTTTTCTCGAGTTGCGGCCGGAACCTGGGGTATATTCGCGAGTTACGACGGGGAGGGCCCTTCGAGACACGTGTTTGTTCAGCGACGTCAGGAGTCCTGCCTAGGTGTGAGGTACAACTCGGGATTCTCCTCGAGTCTTGGCATGGCAATTGGGACGCGTCTCCACGTGAGGTGGGAGACCCAGGGTCCCTTTACACGTGCCACAGGGATCCTGGGAATCCTATCCATTTTCAGGAGGAGTCAGGCATCGTCTCCTTTGTAAGCATTGATCTGCGCAGACCTCTCGATTTTTCAAAGGATGTGATGTCTCCGGTCGCAATGAGGTGGAGGACTAGGTCTTTCTCTGTGGTCTCCACAGGGGATTCAGACATCCCTTCGTCTTGGGAGATGCAAGACGAGCCTGCATTCAATTCACTGCAGGGATATCCGGCCTTACTTCGAGTCAGAGCATCTCGGTGTCCATTCCACTTGAGGCCACAAACTCAGGGTCCCTCTCACATACCTGTAGCTGAGAGAAGCCTCCTCTTGAGGTGCTTGTGGAAAGTTGGTGTTCATCTTGAGTCGAAGCCAAGGAGTAAGTTCTCATCTCGAGGTGACTTTGGGTCCACAGAGCCCTTTCGTGTTGCTCCAGTGACCTCAGGATCCCTCTAGACTTGAGACAGTGATCTTGGGTTTTCTCTGGAGTGCCATCAAGGAAATCAAGGCTCCCTTCACGTTTGATGTGGAACACGGATTTGCTCTGCACGCAGTGCAGGGGAATCGGGACTCTTCTCGCGGCAAGGGGGAACTCTCATGGTTTTTCTCGAGTTGCGGCCGGAACCTGTGGTATATTCTCGAGTTACGAAGGGGAGGGCCCTTCCAGACACGTGTTTGTTCAGCGACGTCCGGACTCCTGGCTAGGTGCGAGGACACCTCGGGATTCTCCTCGAGTCTTGGCATGGCAATTGGGATGCGTCTCCACGTGAGGCGGGAGACCCAGGGTCCCTTATAACGTGCCACAGGGATCCTGGGACTCCTATCTATTTTCAAGAGGAGTCAGGCATCGTCTCCTTTGGAAGCATTGATTTCCGCGGACCTCTCGAGTTTTCAACGGATGTGAGGCCTCCGGTCGTGATGAGGCGGAGAACTAGGTCTTTCTCTGTGGTCTCCACACGGGATTTAGACATCCCTTCGTCTTGGGAGATGCAAGACGAGCCGGCATTCAATTCACTGTAGGGATATCCGGCCTTACTTCGAGTCAGAGCATCTCGGTGTCCATTCCACTTGAGGCCACAAACTCAGGGTCCCTCTCACATACCTGTAGCTGAGAGAACCCTCCACTTGAGGTGCTTGTGGAATGTTGGTTTTCCTCTTGAGTCGAAGCCAGGGACTAAGCTCTCATCTCGAGTTGATTTGGGGTCCACAGAGCCCTTTCCTGTTTCTACAGGGACCTCAGGATCCATCTAGACTTGAGACAGTGATCTTGGGTTTTCTCTGGAGTGCCATCAAGGAAATCAAGGCTCCTTTCACGTTTGATGTGGAACCCGGAATTTCTCTGCACGCAGTGCAGGGAAATCGGGCCTCACCTCACAGCGAGTGGGAAGGCTCATGGTTTTTCTCGAGCTGCCGCCGGAACCTGGGGTATATTCTCGAGTTACGACGGGGAGGGCCCTTCCAGACACGTGTTTGTTCAGCGACGTCAGGACTCCTACCTAGGTGCTAGGGACACCTCGGGATTCTCCTCGAGTCTTGGCATGGCAATTGGGATGCGTCTCCACGTGAGGCGGGAGACCCCGGGTCCCTTTCCACGTGCCACAGGGATCGTGGGACTCCTATCAATTTTCAAGAGGACTCAGGCATCGTCTCCTTTGGAAGCATTGATCTCCGCGGACCTCTCGAGTTTTCAAAGGATGTGAGGCCTCCGGTCGCGATGAGGCGGAGAACTAGGTCTTTCTCTGTGTTCTCCACACGGGATTCAGATATCCCTTCTTCTTGGGAGATGCAAGACGAGCCTGCATTCAATTCACTGCAGGGATATCCGGCCTTACTTCGAGTCAGAGCATCTCGGTGTCCATTCCACTTGAGGCCACAAACTCACGGTCCCTCTCACATACCTGTAGCGGAGAGAAGCCTCCACTTGAGGTGCTTGTGAAAAGTTGGTATTCCTCTTGAGTCGAAGCCAGGGACTAAGCTCTCATCTCGAGTAGATTTGGGGTCCCCGGAGCCCTTCCTTGTTGCTCCAGTGACCTCAGGATCCCTCTAGACTTGAGACAGTGATGTTGGGTTTTCTCTGGAGTGCCATCAAGGAAATCAAGGCTCCTTTCACGTTTGATGTGGAACACGGAATTGCTCTGCACGCAGTGCAGGGGAATCGGGCCTCATCTCGCGGCGAGGGTGAAGTCTCATGGTTTTTCTCGAGTTGCGGCCGGAACCTGGGGTGTATTCTCGACTTACGACGGGGAGGGCCCTTCCAGACACGTGTTTGTTCAGCGACATCAGGACTCCTGCCTAGGTGCGAGGGACACCTCGGGATTCTCCTCGAGTCTTGGCATGGCAATTGGGACGCGTCTCCACGTGAGGCGGGAGACCCAGGGTCCCTTTCCACGTGCCACAGAGATCCTGGGACTCCTATCCATTTTCAAGAGGACTCAGGCATCGTCTCCTTTGTAAGCATTGATCTGCACAGACCTCTCGATTTTTCAAAGGATGTGAGGCCTCCGGTTGCGATGAGGCAGAGGACTAAGTCTTTCTCTGTGGTCTCCAAAGCGGATTCAGACATCCCTTCGTCTTGGGAGATGCAAGACGAGCCTGCATTCAATTCACTGCAGGGATATCCGGCCTAACTTCGAGTCAGAGCATCTCAGTGTCCATTCCACTTGAGGCCACAAACTCAGGGGCCCTCTCACATACCTGTAGCTGAGAGAAGCCTCCTCTTGAGGTGCTTGTGGAACGTTGGTATTCCTCTTGAGTCGAAGCCAGGGACTAAGCTCTCATCTTGAGTTGATTTGGGGTCCACGGAGCCATTTCGTGTTGCTCCAGTGACCTCAGGATCCCTCTAGACTTGAGACAGTGATCTTGGGTTTTCTCTGGAGTGCCATCAGGGAAATCAAGGCTCCTTTCACGTTTGATGTGGAACACGCAATTGCTCTGCATGCAGTGCAGGGGAATTGGGCCTCATGTCGGGGCGAGGGGGAAGTCGCATGGTTTTTCTCGAGTTGCGGCCAGAACCTGGGGTATATTCTCGAGTTACGATGGGGAGGGCCCTTCCAGACACGTGTTGGTTCAGCGACATCAGGACTCCTGCCTAGGTGCGAGGGACACCTCGGGATTCTCCTCGAGTCTTGGCATGGCAATTGGGACGCGTCTCCACGTGAGGCGGGAGACCCAGGGTCCCTTTCCATGTGCCACAGCGATCCTGGGACTCCTATCCATTTTCGAGAGGAGTCAGGCATCGTCTCCTTTGGAAGCATTGATCTCCGCGGACCTCTCGAGTTTTCAAAGGATGTGAGGCCTCCGGTCGCGATGAAGCGGAGGACTAGGTCTTTCTCTGTGGTCTCCACAGGGGATTCAGACATCCCTTCGTCTTGGGAGATGCAAGACGAGCCTGCATTCAATTCACTGCAGGGATATCCGGCCTTACTTCGAGTCAGAGCATCTCGGTGTCCATTCCACTTGAGGCCACAAACTCAGGGTCCCTCTCACATACCTGTAGCTGAGAGAAGCCTCCTCTTGAGGTGCTTGTGGAAAGTTGGTGTTCATCTTGAGTCGAAGCCAAGGACTAAGTTCTCATCTCGAGGTGACTTTGGGTCCACAGAGCCCTTTCGTGTTGCTCCAGTGACCTCAGGATCCCTCTAGACTTGAGACAGTGATCTTGGGTTTTCTCTGGAGTGCCATCAAGGAAATCAAGGCTCCCTTCACGTTTGATGTGGAACATGGATTTGCTCTGCACGCAGTGCAGGGGAATCGGGACTCTTCTCGCGGCGAGGGGGAACTCTCATGGTTTTTCTCGAGTTGCGGCCGGAACCTGTGGTATATTCTCGAGTTACGAAGGGGAGGGCCCTTCCAGACACGTGTTTGTTCAGCGACGTTCGGACTCCTGGCTAGGTGCGAGGACACCTCGGGATTCTCCTCGAGTCTTGGCATGGCAATTGGGATGCGTCTCCACGTGAGGCGGGAGACCCAGGGTCCCTTATAACGTGCCACAGGGATCCTGGGACTCCTATCTATTTTCAAGAGGAGTCAGGCATCGTCTCCTTTGGAAGCATTGATTTCCGCGGACCTCTCGAGTTTTCAACGGATGTGAGGCCTCTGGTCGTGATGAGGCGGAGAACTAGGTCTTTCTCTGTGGTCTCCACACGGGATTTAGACATCCCTTCGTCTTGGGAGATGCAAGACGAGCCGGCATTCAATTCACTGCAGGGATATCCAGCCTTACTTCGAGTCAGAGCATCTCGGTGTCCATTCCACTTGAGGCCACAAACTCAGGGTCCCTCTCAAATACCTGTAGCTGAGAGAACCCTCCACTTGAGGTGCTTGTGGAAAGTTGGTTTTCCTCTTGAGTCGAAGCCAGGGACTAAGCTCTCATCTCGAGTTGATTTGGGGTCCACAGAGCCCTTTCCTGTTTCTACAGGGACCTCAGGATCCATCTAGACTTGAGACAGTGATCTTGCGTTTTCTCTGGAGTGCCATCAAGGAAATCAAGGCTCCTTTCACGTTTGATGTGGAACCCGGAATTGCTCTGCACGCAGTGCAGGGAAATCGGGCCTCACCTCACAGCGAGTGGGAAGGCTCATGGTTTTTCTCGAGCTGCGGCCGGAACCTGGGGTATATTCTCGAGTTACGACGGGGAGGGCCCTTCCAGACACGTGTTTGTTCAGCGACGTCAGGACTCCTGCCTAGGTGCTAGGGACACCTCGGGATTCTCCTCGAGTCTTGGCATGGCAATTGGGACGCGTCTCCACGTGAGGCGGGAGACCCCGGGTCCCTTTCCACGTGCCACAGGGATCGTGGGACTCCTATCAATTTTCAAGAGGACTCAGGCATCGTCTCCTTTGGAAGCATTGATCTCCGCGGACCTCTCGAGTTTTCAAAGGATGTGAGGCATCCGGTCGCGATGAGGCGGAGAACTGGGTCTTTCTCTGTGTTCTCCACACGGGATTCAGATATCCCTTCTTCTTGGGAGATGCAAGACGAGCCTGCATTCAATTCACTGCAGGGATATCCGGCCTTACTTCGAGTCAGAGCATCTCGGTGTCCATTCCACTTGAGGCCACAAACACAGGGTCCCTCTCACATACATGTAGCTGAGAGAAGCCTCCTCTTGAGGTGCTTGTGGAAAGTTGGTATTCCTCTTGAGTCGAAGCCAGGGACTAAGCTCTCATCTCGAGTTGATTTGGGGTCCACGGAGCCCTTTCGTGATGCTACAGTGACCTCAGGATCCCTCTAGACTTGAGACAATGATCTTGGATTTTCTCTGGAGTGCCACCAAGGAAATCAAGGGTCCTTTCACGTTTGATGTGGAACACGGAATTGCTCTGCACGCAGTGCAGGGGAATCGGGCCTCATCTCGCGCCAAGGGGGAATTCTCATGGTTTTTCTCGAGTTGCGGCCGGAACCTGGGGTATATTCGCGAGTTACGACGGGGAGGGCCCTTCGAGACACGTGTTTGTTCAGCGACGTCAGGAGTCCTGCCTAGGTGTGAGGTACAACTCGGGATTCTCCTCGAGTCTTGGCATGGCAATTGGGACGCGTCTCCACGTGAGGTGGGAGACCCAGGGTCCCTTTACACGTGCCACAGGGATCCTGGGAATCCTATCCATTTTCAGGAGGAGTCAGGCATCGTCTCCTTTGTAAGCATTGATCTGCGCAGACCTCTCGATTTTTCAAAGGATGTGATGTCTCCGGTCGCAATGAGGTGGAGGACTAGGTCTTTCTCTGTGGTCTCCACAGGGGATTCAGACATCCCTTCGTCTTGGGAGATGCAAGACGAGCCTGCATTCAATTCACTGCAGGGATATCCGGCCTTACTTCGAGTCAGAGCATCTCGGTGTCCATTCCACTTGAGGCCACAAACTCAGGGTCCCTCTCACATACCTGTAGCTGAGAGAAGCCTCCTCTTGAGGTGCTTGTGGAAAGTTGGTGTTCATCTTGAGTCGAAGCCAAGGAGTAAGTTCTCATCTCGAGGTGACTTTGGGTCCACAGAGCCCTTTCGTGTTGCTCCAGTGACCTCAGGATCCCTCTAGACTTGAGACAGTGATCTTGGGTTTTCTCTGGAGTGCCATCAAGGAAATCAAGGCTCCCTTCACGTTTGATGTGGAACACGGATTTGCTCTGCACGCAGTGCAGGGGAATCGGGACTCTTCTCGCGGCAAGGGGGAACTCTCATGGTTTTTCTCGAGTTGCGGCCGGAACCTGTGGTATATTCTCGAGTTACGAAGGGGAGGGCCCTTCCAGACACGTGTTTGTTCAGCGACGTCCGGACTCCTGGCTAGGTGCGAGGACACCTCGGGATTCTCCTCGAGTCTTGGCATGGCAATTGGGATGCGTCTCCACGTGAGGCGGGAGACCCAGGGTCCCTTATAACGTGCCACAGGGATCCTGGGACTCCTATCTATTTTCAAGAGGAGTCAGGCATCGTCTCCTTTGGAAGCATTGATTTCCGCGGACCTCTCGAGTTTTCAACGGATGTGAGGCCTCCGGTCGTGATGAGGCGGAGAACTAGGTCTTTCTCTGTGGTCTCCACACGGGATTTAGACATCCCTTCGTCTTGGGAGATGCAAGACGAGCCGGCATTCAATTCACTGTAGGGATATCCGGCCTTACTTCGAGTCAGAGCATCTCGGTGTCCATTCCACTTGAGGCCACAAACTCAGGGTCCCTCTCAAATACCTGTAGCTGAGAGAACCCTCCACTTGAGGTGCTTGTGGAATGTTGGTTTTCCTCTTGAGTCGAAGCCAGGGACTAAGCTCTCATCTCGAGTTGATTTGGGGTCCACAGAGCCCTTTCCTGTTTCTACAGGGACCTCAGGATCCATCTAGACTTGAGACAGTGATCTTGGGTTTTCTCTGGAGTGCCATCAAGGAAATCAAGGCTCCTTTCACGTTTGATGTGGAACCCGGAATTTCTCTGCACGCAGTGCAGGGAAATCGGGCCTCACCTCACAGCGAGTGGGAAGGCTCATGGTTTTTCTCGAGCTGCCGCCGGAACCTGGGGTATATTCTCGAGTTACGACGGGGAGGGCCCTTCCAGACACGTGTTTGTTCAGCGACGTCAGGACTCCTGCCTAGGTGCTAGGGACACCTCGGGATTCTCCTCGAGTCTTGGCATGGCAATTGGGATGCGTCTCCACGTGAGGCGGGAGACCCCGGGTCCCTTTCCACGTGCCACAGGGATCGTGGGACTCCTATCAATTTTCAAGAGGACTCAGGCATCGTCTCCTTTGGAAGCATTGATCTCCGCGGACCTCTCGAGTTTTCAAAGGATGTGAGGCCTCCGGTCGCGATGAGGCGGAGAACTAGGTCTTTCTCTGTGTTCTCCACACGGGATTCAGATATCCCTTCTTCTTGGGAGATGCAAGACGAGCCTGCATTCAATTCACTGCAGGGATATCCGGCCTTACTTCGAGTCAGAGCATCTCGGTGTCCATTCCACTTGAGGCCACAAACACAGGGTCCCTCTCACATACATGTAGCTGAGAGAAGCCTCCTCTTGAGGTGCTTGTGGAAAGTTGGTATTCCTCTTGAGTCGAAGCCAGGGACTAAGCTCTCATCTCGAGTTGATTTGGGGTCCACGGAGCCCTTTCGTGATGCTACAGTGACCTCAGGATCCCTCTAGACTTGAGACAATGATCTTGGGTTTTCTCTGGAGTGCCACCAAGGAAATCAAGGGTCCTTTCACGTTTGATGTGGAACACGGAATTGCTCTGCACGCAGTGCAGGGGAATCGGGCCTCATCTCGCGCCAAGGGGGAATTCTCATGGTTTTTCTCGAGTTGCGGCCGGAACCTGGGGTATATTCGCGAGTTACGACGGGGAGGGCCCTTCGAGACACGTGTTTGTTCAGCGACGTCAGGAGTCCTGCCTAGGTGCGAGGTACAACTCGGGATTCTCCTCGAGTCTTGGCATGGCAATTGGGACGCGTCTCCACGTGAGGTGGGAGACCCAGGGTCCCTTTACACGTGCCACAGGGATCCTGGGAATCCTATCCATTTTCAGGAGGAGTCAGGCATCGTCTCCTTTGTAAGCATTGATCTGCGCAGACCTCTCGATTTTTCAAAGGATGTGATGTCTCCGGTCGCAATGAGGTGGAGGACTAGGTCTTTCTTTGTCGTCTCCACAGGGGATTCAGACATCCCTTCGTCTTGGGAGATGCAAGACGAGCCTGCATTCAATTCACTGCAGGGATATCCGGCCTTAATTCGAGTCAGAGAATCTCGGTGTCCATTCCACTTGAGGCCACAAACTCACGGTCCCTCTCACATACCTGTAGCGGAGAGAAGCCTCCCATTGAGGTGCTTGTGAAAAGTTGGTATTCCTCTTGAGTCGAAGCCAGGGACTAAGCTCTCATCTCGAGTAGATTTGGGGTCCCCGGAGCCCTTCCTTGTTGCTCCAGTGACCTCAGGATCCCTCTAGACTTGAGACAGTGATGTTGGGTTTTCTCTGGAGTGCCATCAAGGAAATCAAGGCTCCTTTCACGTTTGATGTGGAACACGGAATTGCTCTGCACGCAGTGCAGGGGAATCGAGCCTCATCTCGCGGCGAGGGGGAAGTCTCATGGTTTTTCTCGAGTTGCGGCCGGAACCTGGGGTATATTCTCGAGTTACGATGGGGAGGGCCCTTCCAGACACGTGTTGGTTCAGCGACGTCAGGACTCCTGCCTAGGTGCGAGGGACACCTCGGGATTCTCCTCGAGTCTTGGCATGGCAATTGGGACGCGTCTCCACGTGAGGCGGGAGACCCAGGGTCCCTTTCCACGTGCCACAGCGATCCTGGGACTCCTATCCATTTTCGAGAGGAGTCAGGCATCGTCTCCTTTGGAAGCATTGATCTCCGCGGACCTCTCGAGTTTTCAAAGGATGTGAGGCCTCCGGTCGCGATGAAGCGGAGGACTAGGTCTTTCTCTGTGGTCTCCACAGGGGATTCAGACATCCCTTCGTCTTGGGAGATGCAAGACGAGCCTGCATTCAATTCACTGCAGGGATATCCGGCCTTACTTCGAGTCAGAGCATCTCGGTGTCCATTCCACTTGAGGCCACAAACTCAGGGTCCCTCTCACATACCTGTAGCTGAGAGAAGCCTCCTCTTGAGGTGCTTGTGGAAAGTTGGTGTTCATCTTGAGTCGAAGCCAAGGACTAAGTTCTCATCTCGAGGTGACTTTGGGTCCACAGAGCCCTTTCGTGTTGCTCCAGTGACCTCAGGATCCCTCTCGACTTGAGACAGTGATCTTGGGTTTTCTCTGGAGTGCCATCAAGGAAATCAAGGCTCCCTTCACGTTTGATGTGGAACACGGATTTGCTCTGCACGCAGTGCAGGGGAATCGGGACTCTTCTCGCGGCGAGGGAGAACTCTCATGGTTTTTCTCGAGTTGCGGCCGGAACCTGTGGTATATTCTCGAGTTACGAAGGGGAGGGCCCTTCCAGACACGTGTTTGTTCAGCGACGTCCGGACTCCTGGCTAGGTGCGAGGACACCTCGGGATTCTCCTCGAGTCTTGGCATGGCAATTGGGACGCGTCTCCACGTGAGGTGGGAGACCCAGGGTCCCTTTACACGTGCCACAGGGATCCTGGGAATCCTATCCATTTTCAGGAGGAGTCAGGCATCGTCTCCTTTGTAAGCATTGATCTGCGCAGACCTCTCGATTTTTCAAAGGATGTGATGTCTCCGGTCGCAATGAGGTGGAGGACTAGGTCTTTCTTTGTCGTCTCCACAGGGGATTCAGACATCCCTTCGTCTTGGGAGATGCAAGACGAGCCTGCATTCAATTCACTGCAGGGATATCCGGCCTTAATTCGAGTCAGAGCATCTCGGTGTCCATTCCACTTGAGGCCACAAACTCACGGTCCCTCTCACATACCTGTAGCGGAGAGAAGCCTCCCCTTGAGGTGCTTGTGAAAAGTTGGTATTCCTCTTGAGTCGAAGCCAGGAACTAAGCTCTCATCTCGAGTAGATTTGGGGTCCCCGGAGCCCTTCCTTGTTGCTCCAGTGACCTCAGGATCCCTCTAGACTTGAGACAGTGATCTTGGGTTTTCTCTGGAGTGCCATCAAGGAAATCAAGGCTCCTTTCACGTTTGATGAGGAACACGGAATTGCTTTGCATGCAGTGCAGGGGAATCGGGCCTCATCTCGCGGCGAGGGGGAAGTCTCATGGTTTTTCTCGAGTTGTGGCCGGAACCTGGGGTATATTCTCGAGGTACGACGGGGAGGGCCCTTCCAGACATGTGATTGTTCAGCGACGGCAGGACTCCTGCCTAGGTGCTAGGGACACCTCGGGATTCTCCTCGAGTCTTGCCATGGCAATTGGGACGCGTCTCCACGTGAGGCGGGAGACCCAGGGTCCCTTATAACGTGCCACAGGGATCCTGGGACTCCTATCTATTTTCAAGAGGAGTCAGGCATCGTCTCCTTTGGAAGCATTGATTTCCGCGGACCTCTCGAGTTTTCAACGGATGTGAGGCCTCCGGTCGTGATGAGGCGGAGAACTAGGTCTTTCTCTGTGGTCTCCACACGGGATTTAGACATCCCTTCGTCTTGGGAGATGCAAGACGAGCCGGCATTCAATTCACTGCAGGGATATCCGGCCTTACTTCGAGTCAGAGCATCTCGGTGTCCATTCCACTTGAGGCCACAAACTCAGGGTCCCTCTCACATACCTGTAGCTGAGAGAACCCTCCACTTGAGGTGCTTGTGGAAAGTTGGTTTTCCTCTTGAGTCGAAGCCAGGGACTAAGCTCTCATCTCGAGTTGATTTGGGGTCCACAGAGCCCTTTCGTGTTTCTACAGGGACCTCAGGATCCATCTAGACTTGAGACAGTGATCTTGGGTTTTCTCTGGAGTGCCATCAAGGAAATCAAGGCTCCTTTCACGTTTGATGTGGAACCCGGAATTGCTCTGCACGCAGTGCAGGGAAATCGGGCCTCACCTCACAGCGAGTGGGAAGGCTCATGGTTTTTCTCGAGCTGCTGCCGGAACCTGGGGTATATTCTCGAGTTACGACGGGGAGGGCCCTTCCAGACACGTGTTGGTTCAGCGACGTCAGGACTCCTGCCTAGGTGCGAGGGACACCTCGGTATTCTCCTCGAGTCTTGGCATGGCAATTGGAAGGCGTCTCCACGTGAGGCGGGAGACCCCGGGTCCCTTTCCACGTGCCACAGGGATCGTGGGACTCCTATCAATTTTCAAGAGGACTCAGGCATCGTCTCCTTTGGAAGCATTGATCTCCGCGGACCTCTCGAGTTTTCAAAGGATGTGAGGCCTCCGGTCGCGATGAGGCGGAGAACTACGTCTTTCTCTGTGGTCTCCCCAGGGGATTCAGATATCCCTTCTTCTTGGGAGATGCAAGACGAGCCTGCATTCAATTCACTGCAGGGATATCCGGCCTTACTTCGAGTCAGAGCATCTCGGTGTCCATTCCACTTGAGGCCACAAACACAGGGTCCCTCTCACATACATGTAGCTGAGAGAAGCCTCCTCTTGAGGTGCTTGTGGAAAGTTGGTATTCCTCTTGAGTCGAAGCCAGGGACTAAGCTCTCATCTCGAGTTAATTTGGGGTCCAGGGAGCATTTTCGTGTTGCTACAGTGACCTCAGGATCCCTCTAGACTTGAGACAATGATCTTGGGTTTTCTCTGGAGTGCCACCAAGGAAATCAAGGGTCCTTTCACGTTTGATGTGGAACACGGAATTGCTCTGCACGCAGTGCAGGGGAATCGGGCCTCATCTCGCGGCGAGGGGGAAGTCTCATGGTTTTTCTCGAGTTGCGGCCGGAACCTGGGGTATATTCTCGAGTTACGATGGGGAGGGCCCTTCCAGACACGTGTTGGTTCAGCGACGTCAGGACTCCTGCCTAGGTGCGAGGGACACCTCGGGATTCTCCTCGAGTCTTGGCATGGCAATTGGGACGCGTCTCCACGTGAGGCGGGAGACCCAGGGTCCCTTTCCACGTGCCACAGCGATCCTGGGACTCCTATCCATTTTCGAGAGGAGTCAGGCATCGTCTCCTTTGGAAGCATTGATCTCCGCGGACCTCTCGAGTTTTCAAAGGATGTGAGGCCTCCGGTCGCGATGAAGCGGAGGACTAGGTCTTTCTCTGTGGTCTCCACAGGGGATTCAGACATCCCTTCGTCTTGGGAGATGCAAGACGAGCCTGCATTCAATTCACTGCAGGGATATCCGGCCTTACTTCGAGTCAGAGCATCTCGGTGTCCATTCCACTTGAGGCCACAAACTCAGGGTCCGTCTCACATACCTGTAGCTGAGAGAAGCCTCCTCTTGAGGTGCTTGTGGAAAGTTGGTGTTCATCTTGAGTCGAAGCCAAGGACTAAGTTCTCATCTCGAGGTGACTTTGGGTCCACAGAGCCCTTTCGTGTTGCTCCAGTGACCTCAGGATCCCTCTAGACTTGAGACAGTGATCTTGGGTTTTCTCTGGAGTGCCATCAAGGAAATCAAGGCTCCCTTCACGTTTGATGTGGAACATGGATTTGCTTTGCACGCAGTGCAGGGGAATCGGGACTCTTCTCGCGGCGAGGGGGAACTCTCATGGTTTTTCTCGAGTTGCGGCCGGAACCTGTGGTATATTCTCGAGTTACGAAGGGGAGGGCCCTTCCAGACACGTGTTTGTTCAGCGACGTCCGGACTCCTGGCTAGGTGCGAGGACACCTCGGGATTCTCCTCGAGTCTTGGCATGGCAATTGGGATGCGTCTCCACGTGAGGCGGGAGACCCAGGGTCCCTTATAACGTGCCACAGGGATCCTGGTACTCCTATCTATTTTCAAGAGGAGTCAGGCATCGTCTCCTTTGGAAGCATTGATTTCCGCGGACCTCTCGAGTTTTCAACGGATGTGAGGCCTCCGGTCGTGATGAGGCGGAGAACTAGGTCTTTCTCTGTGGTCTCCACACGGGATTTAGACACCCCTTCGTCTTGGGAGATGCAAGACGAGCCGGCATTCAATTCACTACAGGGATATCCAGCCTTACTTCGAGTCAGAGCATCTCGGTGTCCATTCCACTTGAGGCCACAAACTCAGGGTCCCTCTCACATACCTGTAGCTGAGAGAACCCTCCACTTGAGGTGCTTGTGGAAAGTTGGTTTTCCTCTTGAGTCGAAGCCAGGGACTAAGCTCTCATCTCGAGTTGATTTGGGGTCCACAGAGCCCTTTCGTGTTTCTACAGGGACCTCAGGATCCATCTAGACGTGAGACAGTGATCTTGGGTTTTCTCTGGAGTGCCATCAAGGAAATCAAGGCTCCTTTCACGTTTGATGTGGAACCCGGAATTTCTCTGCACGCAGTGCAGGGAAATCGGGCCTCACCTCACAGCGAGTGGGAAGGCTCATGGTTTTTCTCGAGCTGCGACCGGAACCTGCGGTATATTCTCGAGTTACGACGGGGAGGGCCCTTCCAGACACGTGTTTGTTCAGCGACGTCAGGACTCCTGCCTAGGTGCTAGGGACACCTCGGGATTCTCCTCGAGTCTTGGCATGGCAATTGGGACGCGTCTCCACGTGAGGCGGGAGAACCCGGGTCCCTTTCCACGTGCCACAGGGATCGTGGGACTCCTATCAATTTTCAAGAGGACTCAGGCATCGTCTCCTTTGGAAGCATTGATCTCCGTGGACCTCTCGAGTTTTCAAAGGATGTGAGGCCTCCGGTCGCGATGAGGCGGAGAACTAGGTCTTTCTCTGTGTTCTCCACACGGGATTCAGATATCCCTTCTTCTTGGGAGATGCAAGACGAGCCTGCATTCAATTCACTGCAGGGATATCCGGCCTTACTTCGAGTCAGAGCATCTCGGTGTCCATTCCACTTGAGGCCACAAACACAGGGTCCCTCTCACATACATGTAGCTGAGAGAAGCCTCCTCTTGAGGTGCTTGTGGAAAGTTGGTATTCCTCTTGAGTCGAAGCCAGGGACTAAGCTCTCATCTCGAGTTGATTTGGGGTCCACGGAGCCCTTTCGTGATGCTACAGTGACCTCAGGATCCCTCTAGACTTGAGACAATGATCTTGGGTTTTCTCTGGAGTGCCACCAAGGAAATCAAGGGTCCTTTCACGTTTGATGTGGAACACGGAATTGCTCTGCACGCAGTGCAGGGGAATCGGGCCTCATCTCGCGCCAAGGGGGAATTCTCATGGTTTTTCTCGAGTTGCGGCCGGAACCTGGGGTATATTCGCGAGTTACGACGGGGAGGGCCCTTCGAGACACGTGTTTGTTCAGCGACGTCAGGAGTCCTCCCTAGGTGCGAGGTACAACTCGGGATTCTCCTCGAGTCTTGGCATGGCAATTGGGACGCGTCTCCACGTGAGGTGGGAGACCCAGCGTCCCTTTACACGTGCCACAGGGATCCTGGGAATCCTATCCATTTTCAGGAGGAGTCAGGCATCGTCTCCTTTGGAAGCATTGATCTGCGCAGACCTCTCGATTTTTCAAAGGATGTGATGTCTCCGGTCGCAATGAGGTGGAGGACTAGGTCTTTCTTTGTCGTCTCCACAGGGGATTCAGACATCCCTTCGTCTTGGGAGATGCAAGACGAGCCTGCATTCAATTCACTGCAGGGATATCCGGCCTTAATTCGAGTCAGAGCATCTCGGTGTCCATTCCACTTGAGGCCACAAACTCACGGTCCCTCTCACATACCTGTAGCGGAGAGAAGCCTCCCCTTGAGGTGCTTGTGAAAAGTTGGTATTCCTCTTGAGTCGAAGCCAGGGACTAAGCTCTCATCTCGAGGTGACTTTGGGTCCACAGAGCCCTTTCGTGTTGCTCCAGTGACCTCAGGATCCCTCTAGACTTGAGACAGTGATCTTGGGTTTTCTCTGGAGTGCCATCAAGGAAATCAAGGCTCCTTTCACGTTTGATGTGGAACCCGGAATTGCTCTGCACGCAGTGCAGGGAAATCGGGCCTCACCTCACAGCGAGTGGGAAGGCTCATGGTTTTTCTCGAGCTGCGGCCGGAACCTGGGGTATATTCTCGAGTTACGACGGGGAGGGCCCTTCCAGACACGTGTTTGTTCAGCGACGTCAGGACTCCTGCCTAGGTGCGAGGGACACCTCGGGATTCTCCTCGAGTCTTGGCATGGCAATTGGGACGCGTCTCCACGTGAGGTGGGAGACCCAGGGTCCCTTTACACGTGCCACAGGGATCCTGGGAATCCTATCCATTTTCAGGAGGAGTCAGGCATCGTCTCCTTTGTAAGCATTGATCTGCGCAGACCTCTCGATTTTTCAAAGGATGTGATGTCTCCGGTCGCAATGAGGCTGAGGACTAGTTCTTTCTGTGTCGTCTCCACAGGGGATTCAGACATCCCTTCGTCTTGGGAGATGCAAGACGAGCCTGCATTCAATTCACTGCAGGGATATCCGGACTTACTTCGAGTCAGAGCATCTCGGTGTCCATTCCACTTGAGGCCACAAACTCAGGGTCCCTCTCACATACCTTTAGCTGAGAGAAGCCTCCTCTTGAGGTGCTTGCGGAAAGTTGGTATTCCTCTTGAGTCGAATCCAGGGACTAAGATCTCATCTCGAGTTGATTTGGGGTCCACGGAGCCCTTTTGTGTTGCTCCAGTGACCTCAGGATCCCTCTAGACTTGAGACAGTGATTTTGGGTTTTCCCTGGAGTGCCATCAAGGAAATCAAGTCTCCTTTCACGTTTGATGTGGAACACGGAATTGCTCTGCACGCAGTGCAGGGGAATCGGGCCTCATCTCGCGGCGAGGGGGAAGTCTCATGGTTTTTCTCGAGTTGCGGCCGGAACCTGGGATATATTCTCGAGTTACGACGGGGAGGGCCCTTCCAGACACGTGTTTGTTCAGCGACGTCAGGACTCCTGCCTAGGTGCGAGGGACACCTCGGGATTCTCCTCGAGTCTTGGCATGGCAATTGGGATGCGTCTCCACGTGAGGCGGGAGACCCAGGGTCCCTTGCCACGTGCCACAGGGATCCTGGGACTCCTATCCATTTTCAAGAGGAGTCAGGCATCGTCTCCTTTGGAAGCATTGATCTCGGCGGACCTCTCGAGATTTCAAAGGATGTGAGGCCCCCAGTCGCTATGAGGCGGAGAATTAGGTCTTTCTCTGTGGTCTCCACAGGGGATTCAGACATCCCTTCATCTTGGGAGATGCAAGGCGAGCCTGCATTCAATTCACTATTGGGATATCTGGCCTTTTTTGAGTCAGAGCATCTAGGTGTCCATTCCAATTGAGGCCACAAACTCAGGGTCCCTCTCACATACCTGTAGCTGAGAGAAACCTCCTCTTGAGGTGCTTGTGGAAAGTTGGTTTTCCTCTTGAGTCGAAGCCAGGGACTAAGCTCTCATCTCGAGTTGATTCGGGGTCCACGGAGCCCTTTCGTGTTGCTACAGTGACCTCAGGATCCCTCTAGACTAGAGACAGTGATCTTGGGTTTTCTCTGGAGTGCCATCAAGGAAATCAAGGCTCCTTTCACTTTTGATGTGGAATACGGAATTGCTCTGCACGCAGGGCAGCGGAATCGGGCCTAATCTGGCGGCGAGGGGGAAGTCTCATGGTTTTCCTCGAGTGGCGGCCGGAACCTGGGGTATATTCTCGAGTTACGACGGGGAGGCCCCTTGCAGACACGTGTTTGTTCAGCGACGTCAGGACTCCTGCCTAGGTGCGAGGGACACCTCGGGATTCTCCTCGAGTCTTGGCATGGCAATTGGGATGCGTCTCCACGTGAGGCAGGAGACCCAGTGTACCTTTCCACGTGCCACAGGGATCCTGGGACTCCTATCCATTTTCAGGAGGAGTCGGGCATCGTCTCCTTTGGAAGCATTGATCTCTGCATACCTCTCGAGGTTTCAAAGGATGTGAGGCCTCCAGTCGCGATGAGACGGAGGACTAGGACATTCTCTGTGGTCTCCACAGGGGATTCAGACATCCCTTCGTCTTGGGAGATGCAAGATGAGCCTGCATTCAATTCACTGCGGGGATATCCGGCCTTACTTCGAGTCAGAGCATCTCGGTGTCCATTCCACTTGAGGCCACAAACTCTGGGTCCCTCTCACATACCTGTAGCTGAGAGAAGCCTCCTCTTGAGGTGCTTGTGGAAAGTTGGTATTCCTCTTGATTCGAAGCCAGGGACTAAGCTCTCATCTCGAGTTGATTTGGGGTCCACGGAGAAATTTCGTGTTGCTCCAGTTACCTCAGGATCCCTCTAGACTTGAGACAGTGATCTTGGGTTTTCTCTGGAGTGCCCTCAAGGAAATCAAGGCTTCTTTCACGTTTGATGTGGAACACGAAATTGCTCTGCACACAGTGCAGGGGAATCGGGCCTCATTTCGCGGCGAGGGGGAAGTCTCATGGTTTTTATCGAGTTGCGGCCGGAACCTGGGGTATATTCTCGAGTTACGACGGGGAGGGCACTTCCAGACACGTGTTTGTTCAGCGACGTCAGGACTCCTGCCTAGGTGCGAGGGACCTCGGGATTCTCCTCGAGTCTTGGCATGGCAATTGGGAGGCGTCTCCACGTGAGGCGGGAGACCGAGGGTCCCTTTCCACGTGCCACAGAGATCCTGGGACTCCTATCCATTTTGAAGAGGAGTCAGGCATCGTCTCCTTTGGAAGCATTGATCTCTGCGGACCTCTCGAGTTTTCAAAGGATGTGAGGCCTCCGGTCGCGATGAGGCAGAGAATTCGTTCTTTCTCTGTGGTCTCCACAGGGGATTCAGACATCCCTTCGTCTTGGGAGAGCAAGACGGCCTGCATTCAATTCACTGCAGGGATATCCGGCCTTACTTTGAGTCAGAGCATCTCGGTGTCCATTCCACTTGAGGCCACAAACTCAGGGTCCTTCTCACATACCTGTAGCTGAGAGAAGCCTCCTCTTGAGGTGCTTGTGGAAAGTTGGTGTTCCGCTTGAGTCGAAGCCAAGGACTAAGCTCTCATCTCGAGTTGACTTGGGGTCCACGGAGCCCTTTCATGTTGCTCCAGTGACCTCAGGATCCCTCTAGACCTGAGACAGTGATCTTGGGTTTTCTCTGGAGTGCCATGAAGGAAATCAATTCTCCTTTCACGTTTGATGTGGAACACGGAATTGCTCTGCACGCAGTGCAGGGGAATCGGGCCTCATCTCGCGGCGAGGGGGAATTCTCATGGTTTTTCTCGAGTTGCGGCCGGAAACTGTGGTATATTCTCGAGTTACGACGGGGAGGGCCCTTCCAGAAACGTGTTTGTTCAGCGACGTCAGGACTCCTGCCTAGGTGCGAGGGACACCTCGGGATTCTCCTCGAGTCTTGGCATGGCAATTGGGACACGTCTCCACGTGAGGCGGGAGACCCAGTGTCCCTTTGCACGTGCCACAGGGATCCTGGGACTCCTATCCATTTTCAAGAGGAGTCAGGCATCGTCTCCTTTGGAAGCATTGATCTCCACGGACCTCTCGATTTTTCAAAGGATGTGAGGCCTCCGTTCGCCTTGAGGCGGAGGACTAGGTCTTTCTCTGTGGTCTCCACAGGGGATTCAGACAACCTTTCTTTTTGTGAGATGCAAGACGAGCCTGCATTCAATTCACTGCAGGGATATCCGGCCTTACTTCAAGAAAGTGCATCTCGATGTCCATTCCACTTGACGCCACAAACTCATGGTCCCTCTCACATACCTGTAGCTGAGAGAAGCCTCCTCTTGAGGTGCTTGTGGAAAGTTGGTATTTCTCTTGAGTCGAAGCCAGGGACTAAGCTCTCATCTCGAGTTGATTTGGGGTCCACAGAGCCCGATCGTGTTGCTCCAGTGACCTCAGGATCCCTCTAGACTTGATACAGTGATCTTGGGTTTTCTCTGGAGTGCCATCAAGGAAATCAATTCTCCTTTCACGTTTGATGTGGAACACGGAATTGCTCTGCACGCAGTGCAGGGGAATCGGGCCTCATCTCGCGGCGAGGGGGAAGTCTCATGGTTTTTCTCGAGTTGCGTCCGGAACCTGGGGTATATTCTCGAGTTACGACGGGGAGGGCCCTTCCAGACACGTGTTTCTTCAGCGACGTCAGGACTCCTGCCTAGGTGCGAGGGACACCTCGGGATTCTCCTCGAGTCTTGGCATGGCATTTGGGATGCGTCTCCACGTGAGGCGGGAGACCCAGGGTCCCAATCCACGTGCCACAGGGATCCTGGGACTCCTATCCGTTTTCAAGAGGAGTCAGGCATCGTCTCCTTTGGAAGCATTGATCTCCGCGGACCTCTCGAGTTTTCAAAGGATGTGAGGCTTCAGGTCGCGATGAGGCGGAGAACTAGGTCTTTCTCTATGGTCTCCACAGGGGATGCAGACATCGCTTCGTCTTGGGAGATGCAAGACAAGCCTGCATTCAATTCACTGGAGGGATATCCGGCCTAACTTCGAGGCAGAGCTTCTCGGTGTCCATTCTACCTGAGGCCACAAATCAGGGTCCCTCTCACATACCTGTAGGTGAGAGAAGCCTCCTCTTGAGGTGCTTTTGGAAAGTTGGTATTCCTCTTGAGTCGAAGCCAGGGACTAAGCTCTCATCTCGAGTTGATTTGTGGTCCACAGAGCCCTTTCCTGTTGCTCCAGTGACCTCAGGATCCCTCTAGACTTGAGACACTGATCTTGGGTATTCTCTGGAGTGACATCAAGGAAATCAAGGCTTGTTTTTCGTTTGATGTGGAACACGGAATTGCTCTGCACGCAGTGCAGGGAAATCGGGCGTCACCTCACAGCGAGTGGGAAGTCTCATGGTTTTTCTCGAGCTGCGGCCGGAACCTGGGGTATATTCTTGAGTTACGATGGGGAGGGCCCTTCCAGACACGTGTTTGCTCAGCGACGTCAGGACTCCTGCCTAGGTGTGAGGGACACCTCGGGATTCTCCACGAGTCTTGGCATGGCAATTGGGGCGCGTCTCCACGTGAGGCGGGAGACCCAGGGTCCCTGTCCACGTGCCACAGGGATCCTGGGACTCCTATCTATTTTCAAGAGGAGTCAGGCATAGTCTCCTTTGGAAGCACTGATTTCCGCTGACCTCTCGAGTTTTCAAAGGATGTGAGGGCTCCGGTGGCGATGAGGCGGAGTACTAGGTCTTTCTCTGTGGTCTCCACAGGGGATTCAGACATCCCTTCGTCTTGGGAGATGCAAGACGAGCCTGCATTCAATTCACTGCAGGGATATCCGGCCTTACTTCGAGTCAGAGCATCTCGGGGTCCATTCCACTTGAGGCCACAAACTCAGGGGCCCTCTCACATACCTGTAGCTGAGAGAAGCCTCCTCTTGAGGTGCTTGTGGAAAGTTGGTATTCTTCTTGAGTCGAAGCCAGGGACTAAGCTCTCATCTCGAGTTCATTTGGGGTCCCCGGAGCCCTTTCGTGTTGCTCCAGTGACCTCTGGATCCCTCTAGACTTGAGACAGTGATCTTGGGTTTTCTCTGGAGTGCCATCAAGGAAATCAAGGCTCCTTTCACGTTTGATGTGGAACACGGAATTGCTCTGCACGCAGTGCAGGGGAATCGGGCCTCATCGCGGGGCGAGGGGGAAGTCTCATGGTTTTTCTCGAGTTGCGGCCGGAACCTGGGGTATATTCTCGAGTTACGACGGGGAGGGCCCTTCCAGACACGTGTTTGTTCACCGACATCAGGACTCCTGCCTAGGTGCGAGGGACAACTCGGGATTCTCCTCGACTCTTGGCATGGCAATTGGGACGCGTTTTCACTTGAGGCGGGAGAACCAGGTTCCCTTTCCACGTGCCACAAATATCCTGGGACTCCTATCCATTTTCAAGAGGAGTCAGGCATCGTATCCTTTGGAAGCATTGATCTCCGCGGACGTTTTGAGTTTTCAAAGGATGTGAGGCCTCCAGTCGTGAAGAGGTGGAGAACTAGGTCTTCTCTGTGGTCTCCACAGGGGTTTCAGACATCCCTTCGTCTTGGGAGATGCAAGACGAGCCTGCATTCAATTCACTGCAGGAATATCCGGCCTTACTTCGAGTCAGAGCATCTCGGTGTCCATGCCACTTGAGGCCACAAACTCAGGGTCCCTGTCACATACCTGTAGCTGAGAGAAGCCTCCTCTTGAGGTGCTTGTGGAAAGTTGATATTCCTCTTGAGTCGAAGCCAGGGACTAAGCTCTCATCTCGAGTTAATTTGCGGTCCAGGGAGCCCTTTCGTGTTGCTCCAGTGACCTCAGGATCCCTCTAGACTAGAGACAGTCATCTTGGGTTTTCTCTGGAGTGCCATCGAGGAAATCAAGGCTCCTTTCACGTTTGATGTGGAACACGGAATTGCTCTGCATGCAGTGCAGGGGAATCGGGCCTCATCTCGCGGCGAGGGGGAAGTCTCATGGTTTTTCTCGAGTTGCGTCCGGAACCTGGGGTATATTCTCGAGTTACGACGGGGAGGGCCCTTCCAGACACGTGTTTGTTCAGCGACGTCAGGACTCCTACCTAGGTGTGAGGGACACCTCTGGATTCTCCTCGAGTCCTGACATGGCAATTGGGACGCTTCTCCACGTGAGGCGGGAGACCCAGGGTCCCTTTCCACGTGCCACACGGATCCTGGGACTCCTATCCATTTTCAAGAGGAGTCAGCCATCGTCTCCTTTGGAAGCATTGATCTCCGCGGACCTCTCGACTTTTCAAAGGATATGAGGCTTCCGGTCGCCATGAGGTGGAGAACTAGGTCTTTCTCTGTGGTCTCCACAGGGGATTCAGACATCCCTTCGTCTTGGGAGATGCAAGACGAGCCTGCATTCAATTCACTGCAGGGATATCCGGCTTAACTTCGAGTCAGAGGTTCTCGGTGTCCATTCCACTTGAGGCCACAACCTCAGGGTCGCTCTCTCATACCTGTAGCTGAGTGAAGCCTCCTCTTGAGGTGCTTGTGGAAAGTTGGTATACCTCTTGAGTCGAAGCCAGGGACTAAGCTCTCATCTCGAGTTGATTTGGGGTCCACGGAGCCCTTTCGTGTTGCTACAGTGACCTCAGGATCCCTCTAGACTTGAGACAGTGATCTTGGGTTTTCTCTGGAGTGCCATCAAGGAAATCAAGGCTCCTTTCACTTTTGATGTGGAATACGGAATTGCTCTGCACGCAGGGCAGGGGAATCGGGCCTCATCTCGCGGCGAGGGGGAAGTCTCATTGTTTTTCTCGAGTTGCGGCCGGAACCTAGGGTATATTCTCGAGTTACGATGGGACGGGCCCTTCCAGACACGTGTTTGTTCAGCGACGTCAGGACTCCTGCCTAGGTGCGAGGGACACCTAGGGATTCTCCTCGAGTCTTGGCATGGCAATTGGGACGCGTCTCCACGTGAGGCGGGAGACCCAGGGTCCCTTTCCACGTGCCACAGGGATCCTGGGACTCCTATCCATTTTCAAGAGGAGTCAGGCATCGTATCCTTTGGAAGCTTTGATCTCCGCGGACGTTTTGAGTTTTCAAAGGATGTGAGGCCTCCAGTCGTGAAGAGGTGGAGAACTAGGTCTTCTCTGTGGTCTCCACAGGGGATTCAGACATCCCTTCGTCTTGGGAGATGCAAGACGAGCCTGCATTCAATTCACTGCAGGAATATCCGGCCTTACTTCGAGTCAGAGCATCTCGGTGTCCATTCCACTTGAGGCCACAAACTCAAGGTCCCTGTCACATACCTGTAGCTGAGAGAAGCCTCCTCTTGAGGTGCTTGTGGAAAGTTGATATTCCTCTTGAGTCGAAGCCAGGGACTAAGCTCTCATCTCGAGTTAATTTGCGGTCCAGGGAGCCCTTTCGTGTTGCTCCAGTGACCTCAGGATCCCTCTAGACTAGAGACAGTCATCTTGGGTTTTCTCTGGAGTGCCTTCGAGGAAATCAAGGCTCCTTTCACGTTTGATGTGGAACACGGAAATGCTCTGCATGCAGTACAGGGGAATCGGGCCTCATCTCTCGGTGAGTGGGAAGTCTCATGGTTTTTCTCGAGTTGCGGCCGGAACCTGGGGTATATTCTCGAGTTACGACGGGGAGGGCCCTTCCATACACGTGTTTGTTCAGCGACGTCAGGACTCCTGCCTAGGTGCGAGGGACACCTCGGGATTCTCCTCGAGTCTTGGCATGGCAATTGTGACGCGTCTCCACGTGAGGCGGGAGACCCAGGGTCCCTTCCCACGTGCCACAGGGATCCTGGGACTCCTATCCATTTTGAAGAGGAGTCAGGCATCGTCTCCTTTGGAAGCATTGATCTCCGCGGACCTCTCAAGTTTTCAAAGGATGTGAGGCCTCCGGTCTCGAAGAGGCGGAGGACTAGGTCTTTCTCTGTGGTCTCCACAGGGGATTCAGACATCCCTTCGTCTTGGGAGATGCAAGACGGGCCTGCATTCAATTCACTGCAGGAATATCCGGCCTTACTTCGAGTCAGAGCATCTCGGTGTCCATTCCACTTGAGGCCACAAACTCTGGGTCCCTCTCACATCCCTGTAGCTGAGAGAAGCCTCCTCTTGAGGTGCTTGTGGAAAGTTGGTATTCCTCTTGAGTCGAAGCCAGAGACTAAGCTCTCATCTCGAGTTGATTTGGGGTCCACGGAGCCCTTTCGTGTTGCTCCAGTGACCTCAGGATCCCTCTAGACTTGAGCCAGTGATCTTGGGTTTTCTCTGGAGTGCCATCAAGGATATCAAGGCTCCTTTCACGTTTGATGTGGAACACGGATTTGCTCTGCACGCAGTGCATCGGAATCGGGCCTGATCTCGCAGCGAGGGGTAAGTCTCATGGTTTTTCTCGAGTTGCGGCCGGAACCTGTGGTATATTCTCGAGTTACGACGGGGAGGGCCATTCCAGACACGAGTTTCTTCAGCGACGTCAGGACTCCTGCCTAGGTGCGAGGGACACCTCGGGATTCTCCTCGAGTCTTGGCATGGCAATTGGGACGCGTTTCCACTTGAAGCGGGAGAGCCAGGGTCCCTTTCCACGTGCCACACGGATCCTGGGACTCCTATCCATTTTCAAGAGGAGTCAGCCATCGTCTCCTTTGGAAGCATTGATCTCCGCGGACCTCTCGACTTTTCAAAGGATATGAGGCTTCCGGTCGCCATGAGGTGGAGAACTAGGTCTTTCTCTGTGGTCTCCACAGGGGATTCAGACATCCCTTCGTCTTGGGAGATGCAAGACGAGCCTGCATTCAATTCACTGCAGGGATATCCGGCTTAACTTCGAGTCAGAGGTTCTCGGTGTCCATTCCACTTGAGGCCACAACCTCAGGGTCGCTCTCTCATACCTGTAGCTGAGAGAAGCCTCCTCTTGAGGTGCTTGTGGAAAGTTGGTATACCTCTTGAGTCGAAGCCAGGGACTAAGCTCTCATCTCGAGTTGATTTGGGGTCCACGGAGCCCTTTCGTGTTGCTACAGTGACCTCAGGATCCCTCTAGACTTGAGACAGTGATCTTGGGTTTTCTCTGGAGTGCCATCAAGGAAATCAAGGCTCCTTTCACGTTTGATGTGGAACACGGATTTGCTCTGCACGCAGTGCATCGGAATCGGGCCTGATATCGCAGCGAGGGGTAAGTCTCATGGTTTTTCTCGAGTTGCGGCCGGAACCTGTGGTATATTCTCGAGTTACGACGGGGAGGGCCCTTCCAGACACGTGTTTCTTCAGCGACGTCAGGACTCCTGCCTAGGTGCGAGGGACACCTCGGGATTCTCCTCGAGTCTTGGCATGGCAATTGGGACGCGTTTCCACTTGAAGCGGGAGACCCTGGGTCCATTTCCACGTGCCACAAGGATCCTGGGACACCTATCCATTTTCAAGAGGAGTCAGGCATTGTAGCCTTTGGAAGCATTGATCTCCGCGGACGTCGTGAGTTTTCAAAGGATGTGAGGCCTCCAGTCGTGAAGAGGTGGAGACCTAGGTCTTCTCTGTGGTCTCCACAGGGGATTCAGACATCCCTTCGTCTTGGGAGATGCAAGACGAGCCTGCATTCAATTCACTGCAGGAATATCCAGCCTTACTTCGAGTCAGAGCATCTCGGTGTCCATTCCACTTGAGGCCACAAACTCAGGGTCCCTCTCACATACCTGTAGCTGAGAGAAGCCTCCTCTTGAGGTGCTTGTGGAAAGTTGGTATTCCTCTTGATTCGAAGCCAGGGACTAAGCTCTCATCTCGAGTTAATTTGGGGTCCAGGGAGCATTTTCGTGTTGCTCCAGTGACCTCAGGATCCCTCTAGACTTGAGACAGTCATCTTGGGTTTTCCCTGGAGTGCCATCGAGGAAATCAAGGCTCCTTTCACATTTGATGTGGAACACGGATTTGCTCTGCACGCAGTGCAGGGGAATCGGGACTCTTCTCGCGGCGAGGGGGAAGTCTCATGGTTTTTCTCGAGTTGCGGCCGGAACCTGTGGTATATTCTCGAGTTACGACGGGGAGGACCCTTCCAGACACGTGTTTGTTCAGCGACGTCAGGACTCCTGCCTAGGTGCGAGGGACACCTCGGGATTCTCCTCGAGTCTTGGCATGGCAATTGGGACGCGTCTCCACGTGAGGCGGGAGACCCAGGGTCCCTTTCCACGTGCCACACGGATCCTGGGACTCCTATCCATTTTCAAGTGGAGTCAGCCATCGTCTCCTTTGGAAGCATTGATCTCCGCGGACCTCTCGACTTTTCAAAGGATTTGAGGCTTCCGGTTGCCATGAGGTGGAGAACTAGGTCTTTCTCTGTGGTCTCTACAGGGGATTCAGACATCCCTTCGTCTTTGGAGATGCAAGACGAGCCTGCATTCAATTCACTGCAGGGATATCCGGCTTAACTTCGAGTCAGAGGTTCTCGGTGTCCATTCCACTTGAGGCCACAACCTCAGGGTCGCTCTCTCATACCTGTAGCTGAGAGAAGCCTCCTCTTGAGGTGCTTGTGGAAAGTTGGTATACCTCTTGAGTCGAAGCCAGGGACTAAGCTCTCATCTCGAGTTGATTTGGGGTCCACGGAGCCCTTTCGTGTTGCTACAGTGACCTCAGGATCCCTCTAGACTTGAGACAGTGATCTTGGGTTTTCTCTGGAGTGCCATCAAGGAAATCAAGGCTCCTTTCACTTTTGATGTGGAATACGGAATTGCTCTGCACGCAGGGCAGGGGAATCGGGCCTCATCTCACGGCGAGGGGGAAGTCTCATGGTTTTTCTCGAGTTGCGCCCGGAACCTAGGGTATATTCTCGAGTTACGATGGGAAGGGCCCTTCCAGACACGTGTTTGTTCAGCGACGTCAGGACTCCTGCCTAGGTGCGAGGGACACCTCGGGATTCTCCTCGAGTCTTGGCATGGCAATTGGGACGCGTCTCCACGTGAGGCGGGAGACCCAGTGTCCCTTTCGACGTGCCACAGGGATCCTGGGACTCCTATCCATTTTCAAGAGGAGTCAGGCATCGTCTCCTTTGGAAGCATTGATCTCCGCAGACCCCTCGAGTTTTCAAAGGATATGAGGCCTCCGGTCGCGTTGAGGCGGAGGACTAGGTCTTTCTCTGTGGTGTCCACAGGGGATTCAGACATCCCTTCGTCTTGGGAGATGCAAGACGAGCCTGCATTCAATTCACTGTAGGGATATCCGGCCTTACTTCGAGTCAGAGCATCTCGGTGTCCATTCCACTTGAGGCCACAAACTCAGGGTCCCTCTCACATACCTGTAGCTGAGAGAAGCCTCCTCTTGAGGTGCTTGTGGAAAGTTGGTATTCCTCTTGAGTCGAAGCCAGGGACTAAGCTCTCATCTCGAGTTGATTTGGGGTCCACGTAGCCCTTTCTTGTTGCTCCAGTGACCTCAGGATCCCTCCAGACTTGAGACAGTGATCTTGGGTTTTCTCTGGAGTGCCATCAAGGAAATCAAGGCTCCTTTCACGTTTGATGTGGAACACGGAATTGCTCTGCACGCAGTGCAGGGGAATCGGGCCTCATCTAGCGGCGAGGGAGAAGTCTCTTGGTTTTTCTCGAGTTGCGGCCGGATCATGGGGTATATTCTCGAGTTACGACGGGGAGGGCCCTTCCAGACACGTGTTTGTTCAGCGACATCAGGACTCCTGCCTAGGTGCGAGGGACACCTCGGGATTCTCCTCGAGTCTTGGCATGGCAATTGGGACGTGTCTCCCCGTGAGGCGGGAGACCCAGGGTCACTTACCACGTGCCACAGGGATCCTGGAACTACTATCCATTTTCAAGAGGAGTCAGGCATCGTCTCCTTTGGAAGCGTTGATCTCCGCGGACCTCTCGAGTTTTCAAAGGATGTGAGGCCTCCGGTCCCGATGAGGCGAAGGACTAGGTTTTTCTCTGTGGTCTCCACAGGGGATTCAGACATCCCTTCGTCTTGGGAGATACAAGACGAGCCTGCTTTCAATTCACTGCAGGGATATCCGGCCTTACTTCTAGTCAGAGAATCTCGGTGTCCATTCCACTTGAGGCCACACACTCAGGGTCCCTCTCACATACCTGTAGCTGAGAGATGCCTCCTCTTGAGGTGCTTGTAGAAAGTTGGTATTCCTCTTGAGTCGAAGCCAGGGACTAAGCTCTCATTTCGAATTGATTTGGGGTCCTCAGAGCCCTTTCCTGTTGCTCCAGTGACCTCAGGATCCCTCTAGACTTGAGACAGTGATCTTGGGTTTTCCCTGGAGTGCCATCAAGGAAATCAAGGCTCCTTTCACGTTTGATGTGGAACACGGAATTGCTCTGCACGCAGTGCAAGGGAATCGGGCCTCATCTCGCGGCGAGGGGGAAGTCTCATGGTTTTTCTCGAGTTGCGGCCGGAACCTGTGGTATATTGAGGAGTTACGACGGGGAGGGCCCTTCCAGACACGTGTTTGTTCAGCGACGTCAGGACTCCTGCCGAGGTGCGAGGGACACCTCGGGATTCTCCTCGAGTGTTGGCATGGCAATTGGGACACGTCTCCACGTGAGGCGGGAGACCCAGGGTCCCTTTCGACGTGCCACAGAGATCCTGGGACTCCTATCCATTTTCAAGAGGAGTCAGGCATCGTCTCCTTTGGAAGCATTGATCTCTGCGGACCTCTCGAGTTTTCAAAGGATGTGAGGCCTCCGTTTGCGTTGAGGCGGAGGTCTAGGTCTTTCTCTGTGGTCTCCACAGGGGATTCAGACAACCCTTCGTCTTGGGGAATGCAAGACGAGCCTGCATTCAATTCACTGCAGGGATATCCGGCCTTACTTCGAGTCAGAGCATCTCGGTGTCCATTCCACTTGAGGCCACAAACTCAGGGTCCCTCTCACATACCTGTAGCTGAGAGAAGCCTCCTCTTGAGGTGCTTGTGGAAAGTTCGTATTCCTCTTGAGTCGAAGCCAGGGACTAAGCTCTCATCTCGAGTTGATTTGGGGTCCACGGAGCCCTTTCGTGTTGCTCCAGTGACCTCAGGATCCCTCTAGACTTGAGACAGTGATCTTGGGTTTTCTCTGGAGTGCCATCAGGGAAATCAAGGCTCCTTTCACGTTTGATGTGGAACACGGAATTGCTCTGCACGCAGTGCAGGGGAATCGGGCGTCATCTCCCGGCGAGGGGGAAGTCTCATGGTTTTTCTCGAGTGCAGCCAGAACCTGGGGTATATTCTCGAGTTACGCCGGGGAGGGCCCTTCCAGACACGTGTTTGTTCAGCGACGTCAGGACTCCTGCCTCGGTGCGAGGGACACTTCGGGATTCTCCTCGAGTATTGGCATGGCAATTGGGACGCGTCTCCACGTGAGGCGGGAGACCCAGGGTCCCTTTCCACGTGCCACAGGGATCCTGGGACTCCTATCCATTTTCAAGAGGAGTCAGGCATCGTCTCCTTTGGAAGCATTGATCTCGGCGGACCTCTCGAGTTTTCAAAGGATGTGAGGCCCCCATTCGCTATGAGGCGGAGAATTAGGTCTTTCTCTGTGGTCTCCACAGGGGATTCAGACATCCCTTCGTCTTGGGAGATGCAAGACGAGCCTGCATTCAATTCACTGCAGGGATATCCGGCCTTACTTCGAGTCAGAGCATCTAGGTGTCCATTCCACTTGAGGCCACAAACCTAGGGTCCCTCTCACATACCTGTAGCTGAGAGAAGCCTCCTCTTGAGGTGCTTGTGGAAAGTCGGTATTCCTCTTGAGTCGAAGCCAGGGACTAAGCTCTCATCTCGAGTTGATTTGGGGTCCACGGAGCCCTTTCATGTTGCTCCAGTGACCTCAGGATCCCTCTAGACTTGAGCCAGTGATCTTGGGTTTTCTCTGGAGTGCCATCAAGGAAATCAAGGCTCCTTTCACGTTTGATGTGGAACACGGAATTGCTCTGCACGCAGTGCAGGGGAATCTGGCCTCATTTCACGGCGAGGGGGAAGTCTCATGGCTTTTCTCGAGTTGCGGCCGGAACCTGGGGTAGATTCTCGAGTTACGACGGGGAGGGCCCTTCCAGACACTTGTTTGTTCAGCGATGTCAGGACTCCTGCCTAGGTGCGAGGGACACCTCGGGATTCTCCTCGAGTCTTGGCATGGCAATTTGGACGCGTCTCCATGTGAGGCGGGAGACCCAGGGTCCCTTTCCACGTGCCACAGGGATCCTGGGACTCCTATCCATTTTCAAGAGGAGTCAGGCATCGTCTCCTTTGGAAGCATTGATCTCCGCAGACCTCTCGAATTTTCAAAGGATGTGCGGCCTCCGGTCACGATGAGGCAGAGGACTAGGTCTTTCTCTGTCGTCTCCACAGCGGATTCAGACATCCCTTGGTCTTGAGAGATGCAAGACGAGCCTGCATTCAATTCACTGCAGGGATATCCGGCCTTACTTCGAGTCAGAGCATCTCGGTGTCCATTACACTTGAGGCCACAAAATCAGGGTCCCTCTCACATACCTGTAGCTGAGAGAAGCCTCCTCTTGAGGTGCTTGTGGAAAGTTGGTATTCCTCTTGAGTCAAAGCCAGGGACTAAGCTCTCATCTCGAGTTGATTTGGGGTCCACGGAGCCCTTTCATGTTGCTCCAGTGACCTCAGGATCCCTCTAGACTTGAGACAGTAGTCTTGGGTTTTCTCTGGAGTTCCATCAAGGAATCAAGACTCCTTTCACGTTTGATGTGGAACACGGAATTGCTCTGCACGCAGTGCAGGGGAATCTGGCCTCATCTCGCGGCGAGGGGGAAGTCTCATGATTTTTCTCGAGTTGCGGCCGGAACCTGGGGTATATTCTCGAGTTACGACGGGGAGGGCCCTTCCAGACACGTGTTTGTTCAGCGACGTCAGGACTCCTGCCTAGGTGCGAGGGACACCTCGGGATTCTCCTCGAGTCTTGGCATGGCAATTGGCACGCGTCTCCACGTGAGGCGGCAGACCCAGGATCCCTTTCCACGTGCCACAGGGATCCTGGGACTCCTATCCATTTTCAAGTGGAGTCAGGCATCGTCTCCTTTGGAAACATTGATATCCACATACCTCTCGAATTTTCAAAGGATGTGAGGCCCCCGTCGCGATGAGGTGGAGGACTAGGTCTTTCTCTGTCGTCTCCACAGCGGATTCAGACATCCCTTCGTCTTGGGAGATGCAAGACGAGCCTGCATTCAATTCACTGCAGGGATATCCGGCCTTACTTCGAGTCAGAGCATCTCGGTGTCCATTCCACTTGAGGCCACAAACTCCGGGTCCCTCAAATATACCTGTAGCTGAGAGAAGCCTCCTCTTGAGTTGCTTGTGGAAAGTTGGTATTCCTCTTGAGTCTCAGCCAGGGACTAAGCTCTCATCTCGAGTTGATTTGGGGTCCACGGAGCCCTTTCCTGTTGGTCCAGTGAGCTCAGGATCCCTCTGGACTTGAGACAGTGATCTTGGGTTTTCTCTGGAGTGCCATCAAGGAAATCAAGGCTCCTTTCACGTTTGATGTGGAACACGGAATTGCTCTGCATGCAGTGCAGGGGAATCGGGCCTCATCTCGCGGCGAGGGGGAAATCTCATGTTTTTTCTCGAGTTGCCGCCCGAACCTGGGGTATATTCTCGAGTTACGACGGGGAGGGCCCTTCCAGACACGTGTTTGTTCAGCGATGTCAGGACTCCAGCCTAGGTGCGAGGGACAACTCGGGATTCTCCTCGAGTCTTGGCATGGCAACTGGGACGCGTCTCCACGTGAGGCGGGAGACCCAGGGTCCCTTTCCACGTGGCACAGTGATCCTGGGACTCCTATCCATTTTCAAGAGGAGTACAGCATCGTCTACTTTGGAAGCATTGATCTCCGGGGACCTCTCGAGATTTCAAAGGATGTGAGGCATCCGGTCGCGATGAGGTGGAAAACTAGGTCTTTCTCTTTGGTCTCCAAAGGGTATTCAGACATCCATTCGTCTTGGGAGATGCAAGACGAGCCTGCATTCAATTCACTGCAGGGATATCCGGCCTTACTTCGAGTCAGAGCATCTCGATGTCCATTCCACTTGAGGCCACAAACTCAGGGTCCCTCTCACATACCTGTAGCTGAGAAAATCCACCTCTTGACGTGCCTGTGGAAAGTTGGTATTCCTCTTGAGTCGAAGCCAGGGACTAAGCTCTCATCTCGAGTTGATTTGGGGTCCACGGAGCCCTTTCGTGTTGCTCCAGTGACCTCAGGATCCCTCTAGACTTGAGACAGTCATCTTGGGTTTTCTCTGGAGTGCCATCAAGGAAATCAAGGCTCCTTTCACGTTTAATGTGGAACTCGGAATTGCTCTGCACGCAGTGCAGGGGAATCTGGCCTCTTGTCGCGGCGAGGGGGAAGTCTCATGGTTTTTCTCGAGTTCCGGCCGGAACCTGGGGTATATTCTCAAGTTACGACAGGGAGGGCCCTTCCAGACACGTGTTTGCTCAGCGACGTCAGGACTCCTGCCTAGGTGCGAGGGACACCTCGGGATTCTCCTCGAGTCTTGGCATGGCAACTGGGACGCGTCTCCACGTGAGGCGGGAGACCCAGGGTCCCTTTCCACGTGCCACAGGGATCCTGGGACTCCTATCCATTTTCAAGTGGAGTCAGGCATCGTCTCCTTTGGAAGCATTGATCTCGGCGGACCTCTCGAGTTTTCAAAGGATGTGAGGCCTCCGGTCGCGATGAGGCGGAGAACTAGGTCTTTCTCTGTGGTCTGCACAGGGTATTCAGACATCCCTTCGCCTTGGGAGACGCAAGACGAGCCTGCATTCAATTCACTGCAGGGATATCCGGCCTTACTTCGAGTCAGAGCTTCTCGGTGTCCATTCCGCTTGAGGCCACAAACTCTGGGTCCCTCTCACATACCTGTAGCTGAGAGAAGCCTCCTCTTGAGGTGCTTTTGGAAAGTTGGTATTCCTCTTGAGTGGAATCCAGGGACTAAGCTCTAATCTCGAGTTGATTTGGGGTCCACGGAGCCCTTTCGTGTTGCTCCAGTGACCTCAGGATCCATCTAGACTTGAGACAGTGATCTTGGGTTTTCTCTGGAGTGCCATCAAGGAAATCAAGGCTCCTTTCACGTTTGATGTGGAACACGGAATTGCTCTGCACGCAGTGCAGGGGAATTGGGCCTCATCTCGTGGCGAGGGGGAAGTCTCATGGTTTTTCTCGAGTTGCGGCCGGAACCTGAGGTATATTCTCGAGTTACGACGGGGAGGGCCCTTCCAGACACGTGTTTGTTCAGCGACGTCAGGACTCCTGCCTAGGTGTGAGGGACTCCTCAGGATTCTCCTTGAGTCTTGGCATGGCAATTGGGACACGTCTCCACATGAGGCGGGAGACCCAGGGTCCCTTTCCACGTGCCACACGGATCCTGGGACTCCTATCCATTTTCAAGAGGAGTCAGGCATCGTCTCCTTTAGAAGCATTGATCTCTGCGGACCTCACGAGTTTTCAAAGGATGTGAGGCCTCCGGTGCAATGAGGCGGAGAACTCGGTCTTTCTCTGTGTTCTCCACAGGGGATTCAGACATCCCTTCGCTTGGGAGATGCAAGACGAGCCTGCATTCACTTCACTGCAGGGATATCCGGCCTTACTTCGAGTCAGAGCATCTCGGTGTCCATTCCACTTGAGGCCACAACCTCAGGGTCCGTCTCACATACCTGTAGCTGAGACAAGCCTCCTCTTGAGGTGCTTGTGGAAAGTTGGTATTCCTCTTGAGTCGAAGCCAGGGACTAAGCTCTCATCTCGAGTTGATTTGCGATCCACTGAGCCCTTTCCTGTTGCTCCAGTGACCTCAGGATCCCGCTAGACTTGAGACAGTGATCTTGGGTTTTCTCTGGAGTGCCATCAAGGAAATCAAGGCTCCGTTCAAGTTTGATGTGGAACACGCAACTGCTCTGCACGCAGTGCAGGGGAATCGGGCCTCATCTCGCGTCGAGGGGGAAGTCTCATGGTTTTTCTCGAGTTGCGGCCGGAACCTGGGCTATATTCTCGAGTTACGACGGGGAGGGCCCTTCCAGACATTTGTTTGTTCAGCGATGTCAGGACTCCTGCCTAGGTGCGAGGGACACCTCGGGATTCTCCTCGAGTCTTGGCATGGCTATTGGGACGCGTCTCCACATGAAGCGGGAGACCCAGGGTCCGTTTTCACGTGCCACAGGGATCCTGGGACTCCTATCCATTTTCAAGAGGAGTCAGGCATCATCTACTTTGGAAGCATTGTTCTCCGAAGACCTCTCGAGTTTTCAAAGGATGTGAGGCGTCTGGTCGCGATGAGGCAGAGAATTAGGTCTTTCTCTGTGGTCTCCACAGGGGATTCAGACATCCCTTCGTCTTGAGAGATGCAAGACGAGCCTGCATTCAATTCACTGCAGGGATATCCGGCCTTACTTCGCGTCAGAGCTTCTCGGTGTCCATTCCACTTGAGGCCACAAATTCCAGGTACCTCTCACATACCTGTAGCTGAGAGAAGCCTCCTCTTGAGGTGCTTGTGGAAACTTGGTATTCCTCTTGAGTCGAAGCCAGGGACTAAGCTCTCATCTCGAGTTGATTTGGGGTCCACGGAGCCCTTTCGTGTTGCTCCAGTGACCTCAGGATACCTCTATTCTTGAGACAGTAATCTTGGGTTTTCTCTGGAGTGCCATGAAAGAAATCAAGGCTCCTTACACGTTTGATGTGGAACACGGAATTGCTCTGCACGCAGTGCAGGGGAATCGGGCCTCATCTCGCGGCGAGGGGGAAGTCTCACGGTTTTTCTCGAGTTGCGGCTGGAATCTGGGGTATATTCTCGAGTTACGACGGGGAGGGCCCTTCTCGACACGTGTTTGTTCAGCGACGTCAGGACTCCTGCCTAGGTGCGAGGGACACCTCGGGTATCTCCTCGAATCTTGGCATGGCAATTGGGACGCGTCTCCACGTGAGGCGGGAAACCCAGGGTCCCTTTCCCCGTGCCACAGGGATCCTGGGACTCCTATCCATTTTCAAGAGGAGTCAGGCATTGTCTCCTTTGGAAGCATTGATCTCCGCGGACCTCTCGAGTTTTCAAAGGATGTGAGGCATCCGGTCGCGATCAGGCGGAGAACTAGGTCTTTCTCTGTGGTCTCCACAGGGGATTCAGACATCCCTTCCTCTTGGCAGATGCAAGACGAGAATGCATTTAATTCACTGGTGGGATATCCGGCTTTACTTCGAGTTAGAGGATCTCGGTGTCCATTCCACTTGAGGCCATAAACTCAGGGTCCCTCTCAAATACCTGTAGCTGGGAGAAGCCTCCTCTTGAGGTGCTTGTGGAAAGTTGGTATTCCTCTTGAGTCGAAGCCAGGGACTAAGCTCTCATGTCGAGTTGATTTGGGGTCCACGCAGCCCTTTCGTGTTGCTCCAGTGACCTCAGGATCCCTGTAGACTTGAGACAGGGATCTTGGGTTTTCTCTGCAGCGCCATGAAGGAAATCAAGGCTCCTTTCACGATTGATGTGGAACACGGAATTGCTCTGCACCCAGTGCAGGCGAATCGGGCCTCATCACGTGGCGAGGTGGAAGTCTCATGGTTTTTCTCTAGTTGCGGCCGGAACCGGGGTATATTCTCGAGTTACGACGGGGAGGGCCCTTCCAGACACGTGTTTGTTCAGTGACGTCAGGACTCCTGCCTACGTGCGAGGGAAACCTCGGGATTCTCCTCGAGTCTTGGCATGGCAATTGGGACGCGTCTCCACGTGAGGCGGGAGACCCAGGATACCTTTCCAAGTTACACAGGAGTCCTGGAACTCCTATCCATTTTCAAGAGGAGTCAGGCATCGTCTCCTTTGGAAGCATTGATCTCCGCGGTCCTCTCGAGTTTTCAAAGGATGTGACGCCTCCGGTCGCGTTGAGGCGGAGGACTAGGTCTTTCTCTGTGGTCTCCACAGGGGATTCAGACATCCCTTCGTCTTGGGAGATGCAAGACGAGCCTGCATTCAATTCACTGCAGGGATATCCGGCCTTACTTCGAGTCAGAGCATCTCGGTGTCCATTCCACCTGAGGCCACAAACTCAGGGTCCCTCTCAAATACCTGTTGCTGAGAGAAGCCTCCTCTTGAGGTGCTTGTGGAAAGTTGGTATTCCTCTTGAGTCGAAGCCAGGGACTAAGCTCTCATCTCGAGTTGATTTGGGGTCCACGGAGCTCTTTCGTGTTGCTCCAGTGACCTCAGGATCCCTCTAGACTTGAGACAGTGATCTTGGGTTTTATCTGGAGTGCCAACAAGGAAATCAAGGTTCCTTTCACGTTTGATTTGGAACACGGAATTGCTCTGCACGCAATGCAGGTGAATCGGGCCTCATCTCGCCGTGAGGGGGAAGTCTCATGGTTTTTCTCGAGTTGCGGCCGGAACCTGGGGTATATTCTCGACTTACGACGGGGAGGGCCCTTCCAGACACGTGTTTGTTCAGCGATGTCAGGACTCGTGCCTAGGTGCGAGGGACACGTCGGGATTCTCCTCGAGTCTTGGCATGGCAATTGAGACGCGTCTCCACGTGAGTCGGGAGACCCAGGGTCCCTTTCGACGAGCCACAGGGATCCTGGGACTCCTATCCATTTTCAAGAGGAGTCAGGCATCGTCTCCTTTGGAAGCATTGATCTCCGCAGACCTCTCGAGTTTTCAAAGGATATGAGGCCTCCGGTCGCGTTGAGGCGGAGGACTAGGTCTTTCTCTGTGGTCTCCACAGGGGATTCAGACATCCCTTCGTCTTGGGAGATGCAAGACGAGCCTGCATTCAATTCACTGTAGGGATATCCGGCCTTACTTCGAGTCAGAGCATCTCGGTGTCCATTCCACTTGAGGCCACAAACTCAGGGTCCCTCTCACATACCTGTAGCTGAGAGAAGCCTCCTCTTGAGGTGCTTGTGGAAAGTTGGTATTCCTCTTGAGTCGAAGCCAGGGACTAAGCTCTCATCTCGAGTTGATTTGGGGTCCACGTAGCCCTTTCTTGTTGCTCCAGTGACCTCAGGATCCCTCCAGACTTGAGACAGTGATCTTGGGTTTTCTCTGGAGTGCCATCAAGGAAATCAAGCCTCCTTTCACGTTTGATGTGGAACACGGAATTGCTCTGCACGCAGTGCAGGGGAATCGGGCCTCATCTAGCGGCGAGGGAGAAGTCTCATGGTTTTTCTCGAGTTGCGGCCGGAACATGGGGTATATTCTCGAGTTACGACGGGGAGGGCCCTTCCAGACACGTGTTTGTTCAGCGACATCAGGACTCCTGCCTAGGTGCGAGGGACACCTCGGGATTCTCCTCGAGTCTTGGCATGGCAATTGGGACGTGTCTCCCCGTGAGGCGGGAGACCCAGGGTCACTTACCACGTGCCACAGGGATCCTGGAACTACTATCCATTTTCAAGAGGAGTCAGGCATCGTCTCCTTTGGAAGCCTTGATCTCCGCGGACCTCTCGAGTTTTCAAAGGATGTGAGGCCTCCGGTCCCGATGAGGCGAAGGACTAGGTTTTTCTCTGTGGTCTCCACAGGGGATTCAGACATCCCTTCGTCTTGGGAGATACAAGACGAGCCTGCTTTCAATTCACTGCAGGGATATCCGGCCTTACTTCTAGTCAGAGAATCTCGGTGTCCATTCCACTTGAGGCCACACACTCAGGGTCCCTCTCACATACCTGTAGCTGAGAGATGCCTCCTCTTGAGGTGCTTGTAGAAAGTTGGTATTCCTCTTGAGTCGAAGCCAGGGACTAAGCTCTCATCTCGAGTTGATTTGGGGTCCACGGAGCCCTTTCGTGTTGCTCCAGTGACCTCAGGATCCCTCTAGACTTGAGACAGTGATCTTGGGTTTTCTCTGGAGTGCCATCAGGGAAATCAAGGCTCCTTTCACGTTTGATGTGGAACACGGAATTGCTCTGCACGCAGTGCAGGGGAATCGGGCGTCATCTCCCGGCGAGGGGGAAGTCTCATGGTTTTTCTCGAGTGCAGCCAGAACCTGGGGTATATTCTCGAGTTACGCCGGGGAGGGCCCTTCCAGACACGTGTTTGTTCAGCGACGTCAGGACTCCTGCCTCGGTGCGAGGGACACTTCGGGATTCTCCTCGAGTATTGGCATGGCAATTGGGACGCGTCTCCACGTGAGGCGGGAGACCCAGGGTCCCTTTCCACGTGCCACAGGGATCCTGGGACTCCTATCCATTTTCAAGAGGAGTCAGGCATCGTCTCCTTTGGAAGCATTGATCTCGGCGGACCTCTCGAGTTTTCAAAGGATGTGAGGCCCCCATTCGCTATGAGGCGGAGAATTAGGTCTTTCTCTGTGGTCTCCACAGGGGATTCAGACATCCCTTCGTCTTGGGAGATGCAAGACGAGCCTGCATTCAATTCACTGCAGGGATATCCGGCCTTACTTCGAGTCAGAGCATCTAGGTGTCCATTCCACTTGAGGCCACAAACCTAGGGTCCCTCTCACATACCTGTAGCTGAGAGAAGCCTCCTCTTGAGGTGCTTGTGGAAAGTCGGTATTCCTCTTGAGTCGAAGCCAGGGACTAAGCTCTCATCTCGAGTTGATTTGGGGTCCACGGAGCCCTTTCATGTTGCTCCAGTGACCTCAGGATCCCTCTAGACTTGAGCCAGTGATCTTGGGTTTTCTCTGGAGTGCCATCAAGGAAATGAAGGCTCCTTTCACGTTTGATGTGGAACACGGAATTGCTCTGCACGCAGTGCAGGGGAATCTGGCCTCATTTCACGGCGAGGGGGAAGTCTCATGGCTTTTCTCGAGTTGCGGCCGGAACCTGGGGTAGATTCTCGAGTTACGACGGGGAGGGCCCTTCCAGACACGTGTTTGTTCAGCGATGTCAGGACTCCTGCCTATGTGCGAGGGACACCTCGGGATTCTCCTCGAGTCTTGGCATGGCAATTTGGACGCGTCTCCATGTGAGGCGGGAGACCCAGGGTCCCTTTCCACGTGCCACAGGGATCCTGGGACTCCTATCCATTTTCAAGAGGAGTCAGGCATCGTCTCCTTTGGAAGCATTGATCTCCGCAGACCTCTCGAATTTTCAAAGGATGTGCGGCCTCCGGTCACGATGAGGCGGAGGACTAGGTCTTTCTCTGTCGTCTCCACAGCGGATTCAGACATCCCTTGGTCTTGAAAGATGCAAGACGAGCCTGCATTCAATTCACTGCAGGGATATCCGGCCTTACTTCGAGTCAGAGCATCTCGGTGTCCATTACACTTGAGGCCACAAAATCAGGGTCCCTCTCACATACCTGTAGCTGAGAGAAGCCTCCTCTTGAGGTGCTTGTGGAAAGTTGGTATTCCTCTTGAGTCGAAGCCAGGGACTAAGCTCTCATCTCGAGTTGATTTGGGGTCCACGGAGCCCTTTCATGTTGCTCCAGTGACCTCAGGATCCCTCTAGACTTGAGACAGTAGTCTTGGGTTTTCTCTGGAGTTCCATCAAGGAATCAAGGCTCCTTTCACGTTTGATGTGGAACACGGAATTGCTCTGCACGCAGTGCAGGGGAATCTGGCCTCATCTCGCGGCGAGGGGGAAGTCTCATGATTTTTCTCGAGTTGCGGCCGGAACCTGGGGTATATTCTCGAGTTACGACGGGGAGGGCCCTTCCAGACACGTGTTTGTTCAGCGACGTCAGGACTCCTGCCTAGGTGCGAGGGACACCTCGGGATTCTCCTCGAGTCTTGGCATGGCAATTGGCACGCGTCTCCACGTGAGGCGGCAGACCCAGGATCCCTTTCCACGTGCCACAGGGATCCTGGGACTCCTATCCATTTTCAAGTGGAGTCAGGCATCGTCTCCTTTGGAAACATTGATATCCACATACCTCTCGAATTTTCAAAGGATGTGAGGCCCCCGTCGCGATGAGGCGGAGGACTAGGTCTTTCTCTGTCGTCTCCACAGCGGATTCAGACATCCCTTCGTCTTGGGAGATGCAAGACGAGCCTGCATTCAATTCACTGCAGGGATATCCGGCCTTACTTCGAGTCAGAGCATCTCGGTGTCCATTCCACTTGAGGCCACAAACTCCGGGTCCCTCAAATATACCTGTAGCTGAGAGAAGCCTCCTCTTGAGTTGCTTGTGGAAAGTTGGTATTCCTCTTGAGTCTCAGCCAGGGACTAAGCTCTCATCTCGAGTTGATTTGGGGTCCACGGAGCCCTTTCCTGTTGGTCCAGTGAGCTCAGGATCCCTCTGGACTTGAGACAGTGATCTTGGGGTTTCTCTGGAGTGCCATCAAGGAAATCAAGGCTCCTTTCACGTTTGATGTGGAACACGGAATTGCTCTGCATGCAGTGCAGGGGAATCGGGCCTCATCTCGCGGCGAGGGGGAAATCTCATGTTTTTTCTCGAGTTGCGGCCCGAACCTGGGGTATATTCTCGAGTTACGACGGGGAGGGCCCTTCCAGACACGTGTTTGTTCAGCGATGTCAGGACTCCAGCCTAGGTGCGAGGGACAACTCGGGATTCTCCTCGAGTCTTGGCATGGCAACTGGGACGCGTCTCCACGTGAGGCGGGAGACCCAGGGTCCCTTTCCACGTGGCACAGTGATCCTGGGACTCCTATCCATTTTCAAGAGGAGTACAGCATCGTCTACTTTGGAAGCATTGATCTCCGGGGACCTCTCGAGATTTCAAAGGATGTGAGGCATCCGGTCGCGATGAGGTGGAGAACTAGGTCTTTCTCTTTGGTCTCCAAAGGGTATTCAGACATCCATTCGTCTTGGGAGATGCAAGACGAGCCTGCATTCAATTCACTGCAGGGATATCCGGCCTTACTTCGAGTCAGAGCATCTCGATGTCCATTCCACTTGAGGACACAAACTCAGGGTCCCTCTCACATACCTGTAGCTGAGAAAATCCACCTCTTGACGTGCCTGTGGAAAGTTGGTATTCCTCTTGAGTCGAAGCCAGGGACTAAGCTCTCATCTCGAGTTGATTTGGGGTCCACGGAGCCCTTTCGTGTTGCTCCAGTGACCTCAGGATCCCTCTAGACTTGAGACAGTCATCTTGGGTTTTCTCTGGAGTGCCATCAAGGAAATCAAGGCTCCTTTCACGTTTGATGTGGAACTCGGAATTGCTCTGCACGCAGTGCAGGGGAATCTGGCCTCTTGTCGCGGCGAGGGGGAAGTCTCATGGTTTTTCTCGAGTTCCAGCCGGAACCTGGGGTATATTCTCAAGTTACGACAGGGAGGGCCCTTCCAGACACGTGTTTGTTCAGCGACGTCAGGACTCCTGCCTAGGTGCGAGGGACACCTCGGGATTCTCCTCGAGTCTTGGCATGGCAACTGGGACGCGTCTCCACGTGAGGCGGGAGACCCAGGGTCCCTTTCCACGTGCCACAGGGATCCTGGGACTCCTATCCATTTTCAAGTGGAGTCAGGCATCGTCTCCTTTGGAAGCATTGATCTCGGCGGACCTCTCGAGTTTTCAAAGGATGTGAGGCCTCCGGTCGCGATGAGGCGGAGAACTAGGTCTTTCTCTGTGGTCTGCACAGGGTATTCAGACATCCCTTCGCCTTGGGAGACGCAAGACGAGCCTGCATTCAATTCACTGCAGGGATATCCGGCCTTACTTCGAGTCAGAGCTTCTCGGTGTCCATTCCGCTTGAGGCCACAAACTCTGGGTCCCTCTCACATACCTGTAGCTGAGAGAAGCCTCCTCTTGAGGTGCTTTTGGAAAGTTGGTATTCCTCTTGAGTGGAATCCAGGGACTAAGCTCTAATCTCGAGTTGATTTGGGGTCCACGGAGCCCTTTCGTGTTGCTCCAGTGACCTCAGGATCCATCTAGACTTGAGACAGTGATCTTGGGTTTTCTCTGGAGTGCCATCAAGGAAATCAAGGCTCCTTTCACGTTTGATGTGGAACACGGAATTGCTCTGCACGCAGTGCAGGGGAATTGGGCCTCATCTCGTGGCGAGGGGGAAGTCTCATGGTTTTTCTCGAGTTGCGGCCGGAACCTGAGGTATATTCTCGAGTTACGACGGGGAGGGCCCTTCCAGACACGTGTTTGTTCAGCGACGTCAGGACTCCTGCCTAGGTGTGAGGGACTCCTCAGGATTCTCCTTGAGTCTTGGCATGGCAATTGGGACACGTCTCCACATGAGGCGGGAGACCCAGGGTCCCTTTCCACGTGCCACAGGGATCCTGGGACTCCTATCCATTTTCAAGAGGAGTCAGGCATCGTCTCCTTTAGAAGCATTGATCTCTGCGGACCTCACGAGTTTTCAAAGGATGTGAGGCCTCCGGTGCAATGAGGCGGAGAACTCGGTCTTTCTCTGTGTTCTCCACAGGGGTTTCAGACATCCCTTCGCTTGGGAGATGCAAGACGAGCCTGCATTCACTTCACTGCAGGGATATCCGGCCTTACTTCGAGTCAGAGCATCTCGGTGTCCATTCCACTTGAGGCCACAAACTCAGGGTCCGTCTCACATACCTGTAGCTGAGACAAGCCTCCTCTTGAGGTGCTTGTGGAAAGTTGGTATTCCTCTTGAGTCGAAGCCAGGGACTAAGCTCTCATCTCGAGTTGATTTGCGATCCACTGAGCCCTTTCCTGTTGCTCCAGTGACCTCAGGATCCCGCTAGACTTGAGACAGTGATCTTGGGTTTTCTCTGGAGTGCCATCAAGGAAATCAAGGCTCCGTTCAAGTTTGATGTGGAACACGCAACTGCTCTGCACGCAGTGCAGGGGAATCGGGCCTCATCTCGCGTCGAGGGGGAAGTCTCATGGTTTTTCTCGAGTTGCGGCCGGAACCTGGGCTATATTCTCGAGTTACGACGGGGAGGGCCCTTCCAGACATTTGTTTGTTCAGCGATGTCAGGACTCCTGCCTAGGTGCGAGGGACACCTCGGGATTCTCCTCGAGTCTTGGCATGGCTATTGGGACGCGTCTCCACATGAAGCGGGAGACCCAGGGTCCGTTTTCACGTGCCACAGGGATCCTGGGACTCCTATCCATTTTCAAGAGGAGTCAGGCATCATCTACTTTGGAAGCATTGTTCTCCGAAGACCTCTCGAGTTTTCAAAGGATGTGAGGCGTCTGGTCGCGATGAGGCAGAGAATTAGGTCTTTCTCTGTGGTCTCCACAGGGGATTCAGACATCCCTTCGTCTTGAGAGATGCAAGACGAGCCTGCATTCAATTCACTGCAGGGATATCCGGCCTTACTTCGCGTCAGAGCTTCTCGGTGTCCATTCCACTTGAGGCCACAAATTCCAGGTACCTCTCACATACCTGTAGCTGAGAGAAGCCTCCTCTTGAGGTGCTTGTGGAAACTTGGTATTCCTCTTGAGTCGAAGCCAGGGACTAAGCTCTCATCTCGAGTGGATTTGCGGTCCACGGAGCCCTTTCGTGTTACTCCAGTCACCTCAGGATCCCTCTAGACTTGAGAAAGTGATCTTGGGTTTTCTCTGGAGTGCCATCAAGGAAATCAAGGCTCCTTTCACGTTTGATGTGGAACACGAAATTTCTCTGCACGCAGTGCGGGGGAATCGGGCCTCATCTCGCGGCGAGGGGGAAGTCTCATGGTTTTTCTCGAGTTGCGGCCGGAACGTGGGGTATATTCTCGAGTTACGACGGGGAGGGCCCTTCCAGACACGTGTTTGTTCAGCGACGTCGGACTCCTGCCTCGGTGCGAGGGACACCTTGGGATTCTCCTCGAGTCTTGGCATGGCAATTGTGACGCGTCTCCACGTGAGGCGGGAGACCAAGGGTTCCTTTCCACGTGCCACAGGCATCCTGGGACTCCTATCCATTTTCAAGAGGAGTCAGGCATCGTCTCCTTTGGAAGCATTGATCTCCTTGGACCTCTCGAGTTTTCAAAGGATGTGAGGCCTCCGGTCGCGATGAGGCGGAAGACTAGGTCTTTCTCTGTGGTCTCCACAGGGGATTCAGACATCCCTTCGTCTTGGGAGATGCAAGACGAGCCTGCATTCAATTCACTGCAGGGCTATCCGGCCTTACTTCGAGTCAGAGCATCTCGGTGTCCATTCCACTTGAGGCCACAAACTCAGGGTCCCTCTCACATACATGTAGCTGAGAGAAGCCTCCTCTTGATGTGCTTGTGGAAATTTGGTATTCCTCTTGAATCGAAGCCAGGGACTAAGCTCTCATCTCGAGTTGATTTGGGGTCCACGGAGCCCTTTCGTGTTGCTCCAGTGACCTCAGGATCCCTCTAGACTTGAGACAGTGATCTTGGGTTTTCTCTGGAGTGCCATCAGGGAAATCAAGGCTCCTTTCACGTTTGATGTGGAACACGGAATTGCTCTGCACGCAGTGCAGGGGAATCGGGCGTCATCTCCCGGCGAGGGGGAAGTCTCATGGTTTTTCTCGAGTGCAGCCAGAACCTGGGGTATATTCTCGAGTTACGCCGGGGAGGGCCCTTCCAGACACGTGTTTGTTCAGCGACGTCAGGACTCCTGCCTCGGTGCGAGGGACACTTCGGGATTCTCCTCGAGTATTGGCATGGCAATTGGGACGCGTCTCCACGTGAGGCTGGAGACCCAGGGTCCCTTTCCACGTGGCACAGTGATCCTGGGACTCCTTTCCATTTTCAAGAGGAGTACGGCATCGTCTCCTTTGGAAGCATTGATCTCCGGGGACCTCTCGAGTTTTCAAAGGATGTGAGGCCTCCGTTCGCGATGAGGTGGAGAACTAGGTCTTTCTCTTTGGTCTCCAAAGGGTATTCAGACATCCATTCGTCTTGGGAGATGCAAGTCGAGCCTGCATCCAATTCACTGCAGGGATATCCGGCCTTACTTCGAGTCAGAGCATCTCGGTGTCCATTCCACTTGAGGCCACAAACTCAGGGTTAGTCTCACATACCTGTAGCTGAGAGAAGCCTCCTCTTGAGGTGCTTGTGGAAAGTTGGTATTCCTCTTGAGTCAAAGTCAGGGATTAAGCTCTCATCTCGAGTTGATTTGCGGTCCACGGAGTCTTTTAGTGTTGCTCCAGTGACCTCAGGATCCCTCTAGACTTGAGACAGTGATCTTGGGTTTTCTCTGTAGTGCCATCAAGGAAATCAAGGCTACTTTCACGTTTGATGTGGAACACGCAATTGCTCTGCACGCAGTGCAGGGGAACCGGGCCTCATCTCGCGGCGAGGGGGAAGTCTCATGGTTTTTCTCGAGTTGCGGCCGGAACCTGGGGTGTATTCTCGAGTTATGACGGGGAGGGCCCATCCAGACACGAGTTTGTTCAGCGACGTCAGGACTCCTGCCTAGGTGCGAGGGACACCTCGGGATTCCCCTCGAGTCTTGGCATAGCAATTCGGATGCCTCTCAACGTGAGGCGGGAGACCCAGGGTCCCTTTCCACGTGCCACAGGGACCCTGGGACTCCTTTCCATTTTCAAGAGGAGTCAGGCATCGTCTCCTTTGGAACCATTGATCTCCACGGACCTCTCCAGTTTTCAAAGGATGTGAGGCCTCCAGTCGCGATCAGGCGGAGAAATAGATCTTTCTCTGTGGTCTCCACCGGGGATTCAGACATCCCTTCGTCTTGGGAGATGCAAGACGAGCCTTCATTCAATTCACTGCAGGGATATCCGGCCTTACTTCGAGTCAGAGCATCTCGGTGTCCATTCCACTTGAGGCCACAAACTCAGGGTCCCTCTCACATACCTGTAGCTGAGAGAATCCACCTCTTGACGTGCTTGTGGAAAGTTGGTATTCCTCTTGAGTCGAAGCCAGGGACTAAGCTCTCATTTCGAGTTGATTTGCGGTCCACGGAGCCCTTTCGTGTTGCTCCAGTGACCTCAGGATCTCTCTAGACTTGAGACAGTGATCTTGGGTTTTCTCTGGAGTGCCATCAAGGAAATCAAGGCTCCTTTCACGTTTGATGTGGAACTCGGAATTGCTCTGCACGCAGTGCAGGGGAATCTGGCCTCATGTCGCGGCGAGGGGGAAGTCTCATTGTTTTTCTCGAGTTCCGGCCGGAACCTGGGGTATATTCTCGAGTTACGACGGGGAGGGCCCTTCCAGACACGTGTTTGTTCAGCGACGTCAGGACTCCTGCCTAGGTGCGAGGGACACCTCGGGATTCTCCTCGAGTCTTGGCATGGCAATTGGGACGCGTCTCCACGTGAGGCGGGAGACCCAGTGTCCCTTTCCACGTGCCACAGGGATCCTGGGACTCCTATCCATTTTCAAGAGGAGTCAGGCATCGTCTCCTTTGGAAGCATTGATCTCCGCGGACCTCTTGGGTTTTCAAAGGATGTGAGGCCTCCGGTCGCATTGAGGCGGAGGACTAGGTCTTACTCTGTGGTCTCCACAGGGGATTCAGACAACCCTTCGTCTTGGGAGATGCAAGACGAGCCTGCATTCAATTCATGCAGGGATATCCGGCCTTACTTCGAGTCAGAGCATCTCGGTGTCCATTCCACTTGAGGCCACAAACTCAGGGTCCCTCTCACATACCTGTAGCTGAGAGAAGCCTCGTCTTGAGGTGCTTGTGAAAAGTGGGTATTCCTCTTGAGTCTAAGCCAGGGTCTAAGCTCTCATCTCGAGTTGATTTGTGGTCAACGAAGCCCTTTCCTGTTGGTCCAGTGACTTCAGGATCCCTCTAGACTAGAGACAGTGATCTTGGGTTTTCTCTGGAGTGCCATCAAGGAAATCAAGGCTCCTTTCACGTTTGATGTGGAACACGGAATTGCTCTGCATTCAGTGCAGGGGAATCGGGCCTCAACTCGCGCCGAGGGGGAAATCTCATGGTTTTTCTCGAGTTGCAGCCGGAACCTGGGGTATATTCTCGAGTTAGGACAGGGAGGGCCCTTCCAGACACGTGTTTGTTCAGCGACATCAGGACTCCTGCCTAGGTGCGAGGGACACCTCGGGATTCTCCTCGAGTCTTCGCATGGTAATTTGGACACGTCTCCACGTGACGCGGGAGACCCAGGGTCCCTTTCCACGTGCCACAGGGATCCTGGGACTCCTATCCATTTTCAAGAGGAATCAGGCATCGTCTCCTTTGGAAGCATTGATCTCTGCGGACCTCTTGTGGTTTCAAAGGATGTGAGGCCTCCGGTCGCGATGAGGCGGAGAACTAGGTCTTTCTCTGTGGTCTCCACAGAGGATTCAGACATCCCTTCGTTTGGGAGATGCAAGACGAGAATGCATTCAATTCACTGCAGGGATATCCGGCCTTATTTCGAGTCAGAGCATCTCGGTGTCCATTCCACTTGAGGCCACAAACTCAGGGTCCCTCAAATATACCTGTAGCTGAGAGAAGCCTCCTCTTCAGGTCCTTGTGGAAAGTTGGTATTCCTCTTGAGTCTAAGCCAGGGTCTAATCTCTCATCTCGAGTTGATTTGGGGTCCACGAAGCCCTTTCCTGGTGGTCCAGTGACCTCAGGATCCCTCTAGACTTGAGACAGTGATCTTGGGTTTTCTCTGGAGTGCCATCAAGGAAATCAAGGCTCCTTTCACGTTTGATGTGGAACACGGAATTGCTCTGCATTCAGTGCAGGGGAATCGGGCCTTAACTCGCGGCGAGGGGGAAATCTCATGGTTTTTCTCGAGTTGCGGCCGGAACCTGGGGTATATTCTCTAGTTACGACGGGGATTGCCCTTCCAGACACGTGTTTGTTCAGCGACGTCAGGACTCCTGCCTAGGTGCGAGAGACACCTCGGGATTCTCCTCGAGTCTTGGCATGGCAATTTGGACGCGTCTCCATGTGAGGCGCGAGACCCAGGGTCCCTTTCGACGTGCCACAGGGATCCTGGGACTCCTATCCATTTTCAAGAGGAGTCAGGCATCGTCTCCTTTGGAAGCATTGATCTCCGCGGACCTCTCGAGTTTTCAAAGGATGTGATGCCTCTGGTCGCGATGAGGCGGAGAAGTCGGTCTTTCTCTGAGGACTCCACAAGGGATTCAGACATCCCTTCGTCTTGGGAGATGCAAGACGAGCCTGCATTCAATTCACTGCAGGGATATCCGGCCTTACTTCGAGTCAGAGCATCTCGGTGTCCATTCCACCTGAGGCCACAAATTCAGGGTCCCTCTCACATACTTGTAGATGAGAGAAGCCTCCGCTTGAGGTGCTTGTGGAAAGTTGGTAGTCCTCTTGAGTAGAAGCCAGGTACTAAGCTCTCATCTCGAGTTGATTTGGGGTCCTCGGAGCCCTTTCGTGTTGCTCCAGTGACCTTAGGATCCCTCTAGACTTGAGAGAGTGATCTTGGGTTTTCTCTGGAGTGCCATCAAGGAAATCAAGGCTCCTTTCACGTTTGATGTGGAACACGGAATTGCTCTACACGCAGTGCAGGGGAATCGGGCCTCATCTCGCGGCGAGGGGGACGTCTCATGGTTTTTCTTGAGTTGCGGCCGGAACCTGGGGTATATTCTCGAGTTACGACGGGGAGGGCCCTTCCAGACACGTGTTTGTTCAGCGACGTCGAACTCCTGCCTAGGTGCGAAGGTCACCTCGGGATTCTCCTCGAGTCTTGTCATGGCAATTGGGATGCGTCTCCACGGGAGCCGGGAGACCCAGGGTCCCTTTCAACGTGCCACAGGGATCGTGGGACTCCTATCCATTTTCAAGAAGAGTCAGGCATCGTCTCCTTTGGAAGCATTGATCTCCGCAGACCTCTGGAGTTTTCAAAGGATGTGAGGCCTCCGGTCTTGATGAGGCGGAGGACTAGGTCTTTCTCTCTGGTCTCCACAGGGGATTCAGACATCCCTTCGTCTTGGGAGATGCAAGACGAGCCTGCATTCAATTCACTGCAGGGATATCCAGCCTTACTTCGAGTCAGAGCATCTCGGTGTCCATTCCACTTGAGGCCACACACTCAGGGTCCCTCTCACATACCTGTAGCTGAGAGAAGCCTCCTCTTGAGGTGCTTATGGAAAATTGGTATTCCTCTTGACTCGAAGCCAGGGACTAAGCTCTCATCTCGAGTTGATTTGGGGTCCAAGGGGAAATTTCGTGTTGCTCCAGTGACCTCAGCATCCCTCTAGAGCTGAGACAGTGATCTTGGGTTTCCTCTGGAGTGCCTTCAAGGATATCAAGGCTCCTTTCACGTTTGATGTGGAACACGGAATTGCTCTGCACGCAGTCCAGGGGAATCGGGCTTCAACTCGCGGCGACGGGGAAATCTCATGGTTTTTCTCGAGTTGCGGACGGAACCTGGGGTATATTCTCGAGTTACGACGGGGAGGTCCCTTACAGACACGTGTTTGTTCAGCGACGTCAGGACTCCTGCCTAGGTGCGAGGGACACCTCGGGATTCTCCTCGAGTCTTGGCATGGCAATTGGTACGCGTCTCCACGTGAGGCCGGAGACCCAGGGTCCCTTTCCACGTGCCACAGGGATCCTGGGACTCCTATCCATTTTCAAGAGGAGTCAGGCATCGTCTCCTTTGGAAGCATTGATCTCCGCGGACCTCTCGAGTTTTCAAAGGATGTGAGGCCCCCGGTCGCTATGAGGCGGAGAATTAGGTCTTTCTCTGTGGTCTCCACAGGGGATTCAGACATCCCTTCGTCTTGGGAGATGCAAGACGAGCCTGCATTCAATTCACTGCAGGGATATCCGGCCTTATTTCGAGTCAGAGCATCTCGGTGTCCATTCCACTTGAGGCCACAAACTCAGGGTCCCTCAAATATACCTGTAGCTGAGAGAAGCCTCCTCTTCAGGTCCTTGTGGAAAGTTGGTATTCCTCTTGAGTCTAAGCCAGGGTCTAAGCTCTCATCTCGAGTTGATTTGGGGTCCACGAAGCCCTTTCCTGGTGGTCCAGTGACCTCAGGATCCCTCTAGACTTGAGACAGTGATCTTGGGTTTTCTCTGGAGTGCCATCAAGGAAATCAAGGCTCCTTTCACGTTTGATGTGGAACACGGAATTGCTCTGCATTCAGTGCAGAGGAATCGGGCCTCAACTCGCGGCGAGGGGGAAATCTCATGGTTTTTCTCGAGTTGCGGCCGGAACCTGGGGTATATTTTCGAGTTACGACGGGGAGGGCCCTTCCAGACACGTGTTTGTTCAGCGACGTCAGGACTCCTGCCTAGGTGCGAGGGACACCTCGGGATTCTCCTCGAGTCTTGGCATGGCAATTTGGACGCGTCTCCACGTGAGGCGGGAGACCCAGGGTCCCTTTCCACGTGCCACAGGGATCCTGGGACTCCTATCCATTTTCAAGAGGAGTCAGGCATCGTCTCCTTTGGAAGCATTGATCTCCGCAGACCTCTCGAGTTTTCAAAGGATGTGAGGCCTCCGGTCGCGATGAGGCGGAGAAGTCGGTCTTTCTCTGAGGTCTCCACAGGGGATTCAGACATCCCTTCGTCTTGGGAGATGCAAGACGAGCCTGCATTCAATTCACTGCAGGGATATCCGGACTTACTTCGAGTCAGAGCATCTCGGTGTCCATTCCACCTGAGGCCACAAATTCAGGGTCCCTCTCACATACTTGTAGATGAGAGAAGCCTCCGCTTGAGGTGCTTGTGGAAAGTTGGTAGTCCTCTTGAGTAGAAGCCAGGTACTAAGCTCTCATCTCGAGTTGATTTGGGGTCCTCGGAGCCCTTTCGTGTTGCTCCAGTGACCTTAGGATCCCTCTAGACTTGAGAGAGTGATCTTGGGTTTTCTCTGGAGTGCCATCAAGGAAATCAAGGCTCCTTTCACGTTTGATGTGGAACACGGAATTGCTCTACACGCAGTGCAGGGGAATCGGGCCTCATCTCGCGGCGAGGGGGACGTCTCATGGTTTTTCTCGAGTTGCGGCCGGAACCTGGGGTATATTCTCGAGTTACGACGGGGAGGGCCCTTCCAGACACGTGTTTGTTCAGCGACGTCGAACTCCTGCCTAGGTGCGAAGGTCACCTCGGGATTCTCCTCGAGTCTTGTCATGGCAATTGGGACGCGTCTCCACGGGAGCCGGGAGACCCAGGGTCCCTTTCAACGTGCCACAGGGATCGTGGGACTCCTATCCATTTTCAAGAAGAGTCAGGCATCGTCTCCTTTGGAAGCATTGATCTCCGCAGACCTCTGGAGTTTTCAAAGGATGTGAGGCCTCCGGTCTTGATGAGGCGGAGGACTAGGTCTTTCTCTCTGGTCTCCACAGGGGATTCAGACATCCCTTCGTCTTGGGAGATGCAAGACGAGCCTGCATTCAATTCACTGCAGGGATATCCAGCCTTACTTCGAGTCAGAGCATCTCGGTGTCCATTCCACTTGAGGCCACACACTCAGGGTCCCTCTCACATACCTGTAGCTGAGAGAAGCCTCCTCTTGAGGTGCTTATGGAAAATTGGTATTCCTCTTGACTCGAAGCCAGGGACTAAGCTCTCATCTCGAGTTGATTTGGGGTCCAAGGGGAAATTTCGTGTTGCTCCAGTGACCTCAGCATCCCTCTAGAGCTGAGACAGTGATCTTGGGTTTCCTCTGGAGTGCCTTCAAGGATATCAAGGCTCCTTTCACGTTTGATGTGGAACACGGAATTGCTCTGCACGCAGTCCAGGGGAATCGGGCTTCAACTCGCGGCGACGGGGAAATCTCATGGTTTTTCTCGAGTTGCGGACGGAACCTGGGGTATATTCTCGAGTTACGACGGGGAGGTCCCTTACAGACACGTGTTTGTTCAGCGACGTCAGGACTCCTGCCTAGGTGCGAGGGACACCTCGGGATTCTCCTCGAGTCTTGGCATGGCAATTGGTACGCGTCTCCACGTGAGGCCGGAGACCCAGGGTCCCTTTCCACGTGCCACAGGGATCCTGGGACTCCTATCCATTTTCAAGAGGAGTCAGGCATCGTCTCCTTTGGAAGCATTGATCTCCGCGGACCTCTCGAGTTTTCAAAGGATGTGAGGCCCCCGGTCGCTATGAGGCGGAGAATTAGGTCTTTCTCTGTGGTCTCCACAGGGGATTCAGACATCCCTTCGTCTTGGGAGATGCAAGACGAGCCTGCATTCAATTCACTGCAGGGATATCCGGCCTTATTTCGAGTCAGAGCATCTCGGTGTCCATTCCACTTGAGGCCACAAACTCAGGGTCCCTCAAATATACCTGTAGCTGAGAGAAGCCTCCTCTTCAGGTCCTTGTGGAAAGTTGGTATTCCTCTTGAGTCTAAGCCAGGGTCTAAGCTCTCATCTCGAGTTGATTTGGGGTCCACGAAGCCCTTTCCTGGTGGTCCAGTGACCTCAGGATCCCTCTAGACTTGAGACAGTGATCTTGGGTTTTCTCTGGAGTGCCATCAAGGAAATCAAGGCTCCTTTCACGTTTGATGTGGAACACGGAATTGCTCTGCATTCAGTGCAGAGGAATCGGGCCTCAACTCGCGGCGAGGGGGAAATCTCATGGTTTTTCTCGAGTTGCGGCCGGAACCTGGGGTATATTTTCGAGTTACGACGGGGAGGGCCCTTCCAGACACGTGTTTGTTCAGCGACGTCAGGACTCCTGCCTAGGTGCGAGGGACAACTCGGGATTCTCCTCGAGTCTTGGCATGGCAATTTGGACGCGTCTCCACGTGAGGCGGGAGACCCAGGGTCCCTTTCCACGTGCCACAGGGATCCTGGGACTCCTATCCATTTTCAAGAGGAGTCAGGCATCGTCTCCTTTGGAAGCATTGATCTCCGCAGACCTCTCGAGTTTTCAAAGGATGTGAGGCCTCCGGTCGCGATGAGGCGGAGAAGTCGGTCTTTCTCTGAGGTCTCCACAGGGGATTCAGACATCCCATCGTCTTGGGAGATGCAAGACGAGCCTGCATTCAATTCACTGCAGGGATATCCGGACTTACTTCGAGTCAGAGCATCTCAGTGGCCATTCCACTTGAGGCCACAAACTCAGGGTCCCTCTCACACACCTGTAGCTGAGAGAATCCTCTCTTGAGGTGCTTATGGAAAGTTGGTATTTCTCTTGAGTCGAATCCAGGGACTAAGCTCTCATCTCGAGTTGATTTGGGGTCAAAGGGGAAATTTCGTGTTGCTCCAGTGACCTCAGGATCCCTCTAGACTTGAGAGAGTGATCTTGGGTTTTCTCTGGAGTGCCATCAAGGAAATCAAGGGTCCTTTCACGTTTGATGTGGAACACGGAATTGCTCTGCATGCAGTGCAGGGGAATCGGGCCTCATCTCACGTCGAGGGGGAAGTCTCATGGTTTTTCTCGAGTTGCGGCCGGAACCTGGGCTATATTCTCGAGTTACAACGGGGAGGGCACTTCCAGACATTTGTTTGTTCAGCGATGTCAGGACTCCTGCCTAGGTGCGAGGGACACCTCGGGATTCTCCTCGAGTCTTGGCATGGATATTGGGACGCGTCTCCACGTGAGGCGCGAGTCCCAGGGTCCTTTTCCACGTGCCACAGGGATCCTGGGACTCCTATCCATTTTCGAGAGGAGTCAGGCATCGTCTCCTTTGGAAGCATTGATCTCCGCGGACCTCTCGAATTTTCAAAGGATGTGAGACCTCCGGTCGCGATGAGGCGGAGAACTAAGGCTTTCTCTGTGGTCTCCACATTGGATTCAGACATCCCTTCGCTTGGGAGATGCAATTCAATTCAACGAGCCTGCATTCAATTCACTGCAGGGATATCCGGCCTTCCTTCGAGTCAGAGCATCTCGGTGTCCATTCCACTTGAGGCCACAAACTCAGGGTCCCTCTCACATAGCTTTAGCTGAGAGAAGCTTCCTCTTGAGGTGCTTATGAAAAGTTGGTATTCCTCTTGAGTCGAAGCCAGGGACTAAGCTCTCATCTCGAGTTGATTTATCGTCCACGGAGCCCTTTTGTGTTGCTCCAGTGAGCTCAGGATCCCTCTAGACTTGAGACAGTGATCTTGGGTTTTCTCTGCAGTGCCATCAAGGAAATAAAGGCTCCTTTCATGTTTGATGTGGAACACGGAATTGCTCTGCACGCAGTGCATGGGAATCTGGCCTCATCTCGCGGCGAGGGGGAAGACTCATGGTTTTTCTCGAGTTGCTGCCCGAACCTGTGGTATATTCTGGAGTTACGAAGGGGAGGGCCCTTCCAGACACGTGCTTGTTCAGCGACGTCAGGACTCCTGCCTAGGTGCGAGGGACACCTCGGGATTCTCCTCGAGTCTTGGCATGGCAATTGGGACGCCTCTCTATGTGAGGCGGGAGCCCCAGGTTCCCTTTCCACGTGCCACAGGAATCCTGGGACTCCTATCCATTCTCAAGAAAAGTCAGGCATCGTCTCCTTTGGAAGCATTTATCTCCGCGGACCTCTCGAGTTTTCAAAGGATGTGAGGCCTCCGGTCGCGATGAGGCGGAGAACTAGGTCTTTCTCTGTGGTCTCCACAGGGGATTCAGACATCCCTTCGTCTTGGGAGATGCAAGACGAGCCTGCATTCAATTCACTGCAGGGATATCCAGCCTTACTTCGAGTCAGAGCACCTCGGTGTCCATTCCACTTGAGGCCACAAACTCAGGGTCCCTCTCACATACCTGTAGCTGAGAGAAGCCTCCTCTTGAGGTGCTTCTGGAAAGTTGGTATTCCTCTTGAGTGGAAGCAGGGACTAAGCTCTCATCTCGAGTTGATTTGGGGTCCACGGAGCCCTTTCATGTTGCTACAGTGTCCTCAGGATCCCTCTAGACTTGAGACATTGATCTTGGGTTTTCTCTGGAGTGCCATCAAGGAAATCAAGGCTCCTTTCACGTTTGAGGAGGATCATGGAATTGCTCTGCACGCAGTGCAGGAGAATCGGGCATCATCTCTCGGCGAGGGAGAAGTCTCATGGTTTTTCTCGAGTTGCGGTTGGAACCTGGGGTATATTCTCGAGTTACGACGGGGAGGGCCCTTCCAAACACATGTTTGTTCAGCGACGTCAGGACTCCTGCCTAGGTGGGAGGGAAACCTCGGGATTCTTCTCGAGTCTTGGCATGGCAATTGGGACGCGTCTCCACGTGAGGGGGGAGACCCAGGGTCCCTTTCCACGTGCCACAGGTATCCTGGGACTCCTATCCATTTTCAAGAGGAGTCAGGCATCGTCTCCTTTGGAAGCATTGATCTCTGCGGTCCTCTCGAGTTTTCAAAGTATGCGTGGCCTCCGTTCGCGATGAAACGGAGAACTAGGTCTTTCTCTGTGGTCTCCACAGGGGATTCAGACACCCCTTCTTCTTGGGAGATGCAAGACGAGCCTGCATTCAATTCACTGCAGGGATATCCGGCCTTACTTCGAGTCAGAGCATCTCGGTGTCCATTCCGCTTGAGTCCACAAACTAAGGGTCCCTCTCACATACCTGTAGCTGACAGAAGCCTCCTCTTGAGGTGCTTGTGGAAACTTGGTATTCCTCTTGAGTCGAAGCCAGGGACTAAGCTCTCATCTCGAGTTGATTTGGGGTCCACGGAGCCCTTTCGTGTTGCTACAGTGACCTCAGGATACCTCTAGACTTGAAACAGTGATCTTGGGTTTCCTCTGGAGTGCCATCAAGGAAATCATGGCTCCTTTCATGTTTGATGTGGAACACGAAATTGGTCTGCAAGCAGTGGTGGGGAATCGGCCTTAATCTCGCGGGCGAGGGGGAAGTCTCATGGTGTTTCTCGAGTTGCGGCCGAAACCTGGGGTATATTCTCGAGTTACGACGGGGAGGGCCCTTCCAGACCCGTGTTTGTTCAGCGACGTCAGGACTTCTGCCTACGTGCGAGGGACACCTCGGTATTATCCGCGAGTCTTGGCATGGCAATTGGGACGCGTCTCCTCGTGAGGCACGAGACCCAGTGTCCCTTTCCACGTCCCACAGGGATCCTCGGACTCCTATCCATTTTCAAGAGGAGTCAGGCATCGTCTCCTTTGTAAGCATTGAGATCGGCGGACCTCTTGAGATTTCAAAGGATTTCAGGCCTCCGGTCGCGATGAGGCGGAGAACTAGGTCTTTCTCTGTGGTCTCCACGGGGGATTCAGACATTCCTTCGTCTTGGTAGATGCAAGACGAGTCTGCATTCAAATCACTGCAGGGATATACGGCTTACTTCGAGTCAGAGCATCTTGGTGTCCATTCCACTTGAGGCCACAAACTCAGGGTCCCTCTCACATACCTGTTGCTTAGAGAATCCTCCTCTTGAGGTGCTTGTGAAAAGTTGGTATTCCTCTGGAGTCGAAGCCAGGGATTAAGCTCTCATCTCGAGTTGATTTGGGGTCCAAGGAGCCCTTTCGTGTTGCTTCAGTGACCTCAGGATCCCTCTAGACTTGAGACAGTGATCTTGGGTTTTCTCTGGAGTGCCATCAAGGAAATCAAGGCTCCTTTCACGTGTGATGAGGAACACGGAATTGCTTTGCATGCAGTGCAGGGGAATCGGGCCTCATCTCGCGGCGAGGGGGAAGTCTCATGGTTTTTCTCGAGTTGTGGCCGGAAACTGGGGTATATTCTCGAGGTACGACGGGGAGGGCCTTTCCAGACATGTGTTTGTTCAGCGACGTCAGGACTCCTGCCTAGGTGCGAGGGACACCTCGGGATTCTCCTCGAGTCTTGGCATGGCAATTGGGACGCGTCTCCACGTGAGGCGGGAGAGCCAGTGTCCCTTTCCACGTGCCACAGGGATCCTGGGACTCCTATCCATTTTCAAGACGAGTCAGGCCTCGTCTCCTTTGGAAGCATTGATCTCCGCGGACCTCTCGAGTTTTCAAAGGATGTGAGGCCTCCAGTCGTGATGAGTCGGAGAACCAGGTCTTTCTCTCTGGTCTCCACAGGGGATTCATAAATCTCTTCGTCTTGGGAGATGCAAGACGAGCCTGCATTCAATTCACTGTTGGGATATCCGGCCTTACTTCGAGTCAGAGCATCAAGGTGTCCATTCCACTTGAGGCCACAAAATCAGGGTAACTCTCATATACTTGTAGCTGAGAGAAGCCTCCTCTTGAGGTTCTTGTGGAAAGTTGGTATTCCTCTTGAGTCGAAGCCAGGGACTAACCTCTCATCTGGAGTTGATTTGGGGTCCACGGAGCCCTTTCCTGTAGCTACAGTGACCTCAGGGTCCCTCTAGACTTGAGACAGTGATCTTGGATTTTCTCTGGAGTGCCATCAAGGAAATCAAGGCTCCTTTCTCGTTTGATTTGTCACACGGAATTGCTCTGCACGCAATGCAGGGGAATCGGGCCTCATCTCGCAGAGAGGGGGAAGTCTCATGGTTGTTCTCGAGTTGCGGCTGGAACCCGGGGTATATTCTCGAGTTACAACGGGGAGGCCCCTTCCACACACGTGTTTGTTCAGCGACGTCAGGACTCTTGCCTAGGAGTGAGGGACACCTCGGGATTCTCCTCGAGGCTTGGCATGGCAATTGGGACGCGTCTCCACGTGAGGGGGGAGACCCAGGGTCCCTTTCCACGTGCCACAGGGATCCTGGGACTCCTATCCATTTTCAAGAGGAGTCAGGTATCGTCTCCTTTGGAAGCATTGATCTCCGCGGGCCTCTCGCGTTTTCAAAGGATGTGAGGCCTCCGGTCGCGATGAGGCAGAGAACTAGGTCTTTCTCTGTGGTCTACACAGGGGATTCAGACATCCCTTCTTCTTGGGAGATGCAAGACGAGCCTGCATTCAATTCACTGCAGGGATATCAGGCCTTACTTCGAGTCAGAGCATCTCGGTGTCCATTCCACTTGAGGCCACAAACTCAGGGTCCCTCTCACATACATGTAGCTGAGAGAAGCCTCCTCTTGAGGTGCTTGTGGAAAGTTGGTATTCCTCTTGAGTCGAAGCCAGGGACTAAGCTCTCATCTCCAGTTGATTTGGGGTCCACGGAACACTTTCCTGTTGCTACAGTGACCTCAGGATCCCTCTAGACTTGAGACAGTGATCTTGGGTTTTCTCTGGACTGCCATCAAGGAAATCAACGCTCCTTTCACGTTTGAGGAGGATCATGGAATTGCTCTGCACGCAGTGCAGGGGAATCGGGCATCATCTCTCGGCGAGGGAGAAGTCTCATGGTTTTTCTCGAGTTGCGGTTGGAACCTGGGGTATATTCTCGAGTTACCACGGGGAGGGCCCTTCCAGACACATGTTTGTTCAGCGACGTCAGGACTCCTGCCTAGGTGGGAGGGACACCTCGGGATTCTCCTCGAGTCTTGGCATGGCAATTGGGACGCGTCTCCACGTGAGGGGGGAGACCCAGGGTCCCTTTCCACGTGCCACAGGGATCCTGGGACTCCTATCCATTTTCAAGAGGAGTCAGGCATCGTCTCCTTTGGAAGCAATGATCTCTGCGGTCCTCTCGAGTTTTCAAAGTATGCGTGGCCTCCGTTCGCGATGAAACGGAGAACTAGGTCTTTCTCTGTGGTCTCCACAGGGGATTCAGACACCCCTTCTTCTTGGGAGATGCAAGACGAGCCTGCATTCAATTCACTGCAGGGATATCCGGCCTTACTTCGAGTCAGAGCATCTCGGTGTCCATTCCGCTTAAGTCCACAAACTAAGGGTCCCTCTCACATACCTGTAGCTGACAGAAGCCTCCTCTTGAGGTGCTTGTGGAAACTTGGTATTCCTCTTGAGTCGAAGCCAGGGACTAAGCTCTCATCTCGAGTTGATTTGGGGTCCACGGAGCCCTTTCGTGTTGCTACAGTGACCTCAGGATCCCTCTAGACTTGAAACAGTGATCTTGGGTTTCCTCTGGAGTGCCATCAAGGAAATCATGGCTCCTTTCATGATTGATGTGGAACACGTAATTGGTCTGCAAGCAGTGCTGGGGAATCGGCCTTAATCTCGATGGCGAGGGGGAAGTCTCATGGTGTTTCTCGAGTTGCGGCCGAAACCTGGGGTATATTCTCGAGTTACGACGGGGAGGGCCCTTCCAGACCCGTGTTTGTTCAGCGACGTCAGGACTTCTGCCTACGTGCGAGGGACACCTCGGTATTATCCGCGAGTCTTGGCATGGCAATTGGGACGCGTCTCCTCGTGAGGCACGAGACCCAGTGTCCCTTTCCACGTCCCACAGGGATCCTGGGACTCCTATCCATTTTCAAGAGGAGTCAGGCATCGTCTCCTTTGTAAGCATTGATCTCGGCGGACCTCTTGAGATTTCAAAGGATTTCAGGCCTCCGGTCGCTATGAGGCGGAGAACTAGGTCTTTCTCTGTGGTCTCCACGGGGGATTCAGACATCCCTTCGTCTTGGTAGATGCAAGACGAGTCTGCATTCAAATCACTGCAGGGATATCCGGCTTACTTCGAGTCAGAGCATCTTGGTGTCCATTCCACTTGAGGCCACAAACTCAGGGTCCCTCCCCCATACCTGTTGCTTAGAGAATCCTCCTCTTGATGTGCTTGTGAAAAGTTGGTATTCCTCTGGAGTCGAAGCCAGGGATTAAGCTCTCATTTCGAGTTGATTTGGGGTCCACGGAGCCCTTTCGTGTTGCTACAGTGACCTCAGGATCCCTCTAGACTTGAGACAGTGATCTTGGGTTTTCTCTGGAGTGCCATCAAGGAAATCAAGGCTCCTTTCACGTTTGATGAGGAACACGGAATTGCTTTGCATGCAGTGCAGGGGAATCGGGCCTCATCTCGCGGCGAGGGGGAAGTCTCATGGTTTTTCTCGAGTTGTGGCCGGAACCTGGGGTATATTCTCGAGGTACGACAGGGAGGGCCCTTCCAGACATGTGTTTGTTCAGCGACGTCAGGACTCCTGCCTAGGTGCGAGGGACACCTCGGGATTCTCCTCGAGTCTTGCCATGGCAATTGGGACGCGTCTCCACGTGAGGCGGGAGACCCAGGGTCCCTTTCCACGTGCCACAGGGATCCTGGGACTCCTATCCATTTTCAAGAGGAGTCAGGCATCGTCTCCTTTGGAAGCATTGATCTCCGCGGACCTCTCGAGTTTTCAAAGGATGTGAGGCCTCCAGTCGCGATGAGTCGGAGAACCAGGTCTTTCTCTCTGGTCTCCACAGGGGATTCATAAATCTCTTCGTCTTGGGAGATGCAAGACGAGCCTGCATTCAATTCACTGTTGGGATATCCGGCCTTACTTCGAGTCAGAGCATCAAGGTGTCCATTCCACTTGAGGCCACAAAATCAGGGTAACTCTCATATACTTGTAGCTGAGAGAAGCCTCCTCTTGAGGTGCTTGTGGAAAGTTGGTATTCCTCTTGAATCGAAGCCAGGGACTAACCTCTCATCTCGAGTTGATTTGGGGTCCACGGAGCCCTTTCCTGTAGCTACAGTGACCTCAGGGTCCCTCTAGACTTGAGACAGTGATCTTGGCTTTTCTCTGGAGTGCCATCAAGGAAATCAAGGCTCCTTTCACGTTTGATTTGTCACACGGAATTGCTCTGCACACAATGCAGGGGAATCGGGCCTCATCTCGCAGAGAGGGGGAAGTCTCATGGTTGTTCTCGAGTTGCGGCTGGAACCCGGGGTATATTCTCGAGTTACAACGGGGAGGCCCCTTCCACACACGTGTTTGTTCAGCGACGTCAGGACTCTTGCCTAGGAGTGAGGGACACCTCGGGATTCTCCTCGAGGCTTGGCATGGCAATTGGGACGCGTCTCCACGTGAGGGGGGAGACCCAGGGTCCCTTTCCACGTGCCACAGGGATCCTGGGACTCCTATCCATATTCAAGAGGAGTCAGGCATCGTCTCCTTTGGAAGCATTGATCTCCGCGGGCCTCTCGCGTTTTCAAAGGATGTGAGGCCTCCGGTCACGATGAGGCAGAGAACTAGGTCTTTCTCTGTGGTCTCCACAGGGGATTCAGACATCCCTTCTTCTTGGGAGATGCAAGACGAGCCTGCATTCAATTCACTGCAGGGATATCAGGCCTTACTTCGAGTCAGAGCATCTCGGTGTCCATTCCACTTGAGGCCACAAACTCAGGGTCCCTCTCACATACATGTAGCTGAGAGAAGCCTCCTCTTGAGGTGCTTGTGGAAAGTTGGTATTCCTCTTGAGTCGAAGCCAGGGACTAAGCTCTCATCTCCAGTTGATTTGGGGTCCACGGAACACTTTCCTGTTGCTACAGTGACCTCAGGATCCCTCTAGACTGGAGACAGTGATCTTGGGTTTTCTCTGGAGTGCCATCAAAGAAATCAAGGCTCCTTTCATGTTAGATGTGGAACAGCGAATTGCTCTTCACGCAGTGCAGGGGAATAGGGCCTCATCTCGCGGCCAGGGGGAAGTCTCATGGTTGTTCTCGAGTTGCGGCCGGAACCTGGGGTATATTCTCGAGTTACGACGAAGCGGGCCCTTCTAGACAAGTGTTTGTTCGGCGACGTCTGGACTCCTGCCTAGGAGTGAGGGACACCTCGGGATTCTCCTCGAGTCTTGGCATGGCAATTGGGACGCGTCTCCACGTGAGGCCGGAGACCCAGGGTCCCTTTCCACGTGCCACAGGGATCCTGGGACTCCTATCCGTTTTCAAGAGGAGTCAGGCATCGTCTCCTTTGGAAGCATTGATCTCCGCGGGCCTCTCGCGTTTTCAAAGGATGTGAGGCCTCCGGTCGCGATGAGGCAGAAAACTAGGTCTTTCTCTGTGGTCTCCACAGGGGATTCAGACATCCCTTCTTCTTGGGAGATGCAAGACGAGCCTGCATTCAATTCACTGCAGGGATATACGGCCTTACTTCGAGTCAGAGCATCTCGGTGTCCATTCCACTTGAGGCCACAAACTCAGGGTCCCTCTCACATACCTGTAGCTGAGAGAAGCCTCCTCTTGAGGTGCTTGTGGAAAGTTGGTATTCCTCTTGAGTCGAAGCCAGGGACTAAGCTCTCATCTCGAGTTGATTTGGGGTCCACGGAGCCCTTTCGTGTTGCTCCAGTGACCTCAGGATCCCTCTAGACTTGAGACAGTGATCTTGGGTTTTCTCTGGACTGCCATCAAGGAAATCAAGGCTCCTTTCACGTTTCATGTGGAACACGGAATTGCTCTGCACGGAGTGCAGGGGAATCGGGCCTCATCGCGCGGCAAAGGGGAAGTCTCATCGTTTTTCTCGAGGTGCGGCCGGATCCTGAGGTATATTCTCGAGTTAAGACGATGAGGGCCCTTCCATACACGAGTTTGTTCAGCGACGTCAGGACTCCTGCCTAAGTGCGAGGGACATCTCGGGATTCTCCTCGAGTCTTGGCATGGCAATTGGGGCGCGTCTCCACGTGAGGCGGGAGACCCAGTGTCCCGTTCCACGTGCCACATGGATCCTGGGACTCCTATCCATTTTCAAGAGGAGTCAGGCATCGTCTCCTTTGGAAGCATTGATCTCCGCGGACCTCTCGAGTTTTCAAAGGATTTGAGGCCTCTGGTCGCGATGAGGCGGAGAACTTGGTCTTTCTCTGTGGTCTCCACAGGGGATTCAGAGATCCCTTCATCTTGGGAGATGCAAGACGAGCCTGCATTCAATTCACTGCCGGGATATCTGGCATTACTTTGAGTCAGGGCATCTCGGTGTCCATTCCACTGGAGGCCACAAACTCAGGGTCCCACTCACATACCTGTAGCTGAGAGAAGCCTCCTCTTGAGGTGCTTGTTGAAAGTTGGAATTCCTCTTGAGTCGAAGCCAGGTACTAAGCTCTCATCTCGAGTTGATTTGGGGTCCACGGAGCCCTTTCGTGTTGCTCCAGTGACCTCAGGATCCCTCTAGACTTGAGACAGTGACTTTGGGTTTTCTCTGGAGTGGCATCAAGGAAATCAAGGCTCCTTTCACGTTTGATGTGGAACTTGGAATTGCTCTGCACACAGTGCAGGGGAATCGGGCCTCATCTCACGGCGAGGGGGAAGTCTCATTGTTTTTCTCGAGTTGCGGCCGGAACCTGGGGTATATTCTCGAGGTACGACGGGGAGGGCCCTTCAAGACACGGGTTTGTTTAGCGACGTCAGGACTCCTGCCTAGGTGCGAGGGACACCTCGGGATTCTCCTCGAGTCTTGGCATGGAAATTGGGATGCCTCTCCATGTGAGGCGGGAGACCCAGGGTCCCTTTCCACGTGCCAGATGGATCCTGGGACTGCTATCCATTTTCCAGAGGCGTCAGGCATAATCTCCTTTGGAAGCACTGATCTCCGCGAACCTCTCGAGGTTTCAAAGGATGTGAGGCCTCCGGTCACGATGAGGCGGAGAACTAGGTCTTTCTCTGTGGTCTGCACAGGGTATTCAGACATCCCTTCGCCTTGGGAGATGCAAGACGAGCCTGCATTCAATTCACTGCAGGAATATCCGGCCTTACTTCGAGTCAGAGCATCTCGGTGTCCATTAAACTTGAGGCCACAAACTCAGGGTCCCTCTCACATACCTGTAGCTGAGAGAAGCCTCCTCTTGAGTGCTTGTGGAAAGTTGGTATTCCTCTTGAGTCGAAGCCAGGGACTAAGCTCTCATCTCCAGTTGATTTGGGGTCCACGGAACACTTTCCTGTTGCTACAGTGACCTCAGGATCCCTCTAGACTGGAGACGGTGATCTTGGGTTTTCTCTGGAGTGCCATCAAGGAAATCAGGCTCCTTTCATGTTAGATGTGGAACAGCGAATTGCTCTGCACGCAGTGCAGGGGAATAGGGCCTCATCTCGCGGCCAGGGGGAAGTCTCATGGTTGTTCTCGAGTTGCGGCCGGAACCTGGGGTATATTATCGAGTTAAGACGGGGCGGGCTCTTTCAGACAAGTGTTTGTTCAGCGACGTCTGGACTCCTGCCTAGGTGTGAGGAACACCTCGGGATTCTCCTCGAGTCTTGGCATGGGAATTGTGACGCGTCTCCACGTGAGGCAGGAGACCCAGGGTCCCTTTCCACGTGCCACAGGGATCCTGGGACTCCTATCCATTTTCAAGAGGAGTCAGACATCATCTCCTTCGGAAGTATTGATCTCCGCGGTCCTCTCGAGTTTTCAAAGGATATGAGGCCTCCGGTTGCGTTGAGGTGGAGGACTAGGTCTTTCTCTGTGGTTTCCACAGGGGATTCAGACAACCCTTCGTCTTGGGAGATGCAAGACGAGCCTGCATTCAATTCACTGCAGGGATATCCGGCCTTACTTCGAGTCAGAGCATCTCGGTGTCCATTCCACTTGAGGTCACAAACTCGGGGTCCCTCTCACATACCTGTAGCTGAGAGAAGCCTCCTCTAGAGGTGCTTGTGGATAGTTGGTATTCCTCTTGAGTCTAAGCCAGGGACTAAGCTCTCATCTCGAGTTGATTTGGGGTCCACGGAGCCCTTTCCTGTTGGTCCAGTGACCTCAGGATCCCTCTAGACTTGAGACAGTGATCTTGGGTTTTCTCTGTAGTGCCATCAAGGAAATCAAGGCTCCTTTCACGTTTGATGTGGAAGACGGAATTGCTCTGCATGCAGTGCAGGGGAATCGGGCCTCAACTCGCTGCGAGGGGGAAGTCTCATGGTTTTTCTCGAGTTGCGGCCCGAACCTGGGGTATATTCTCGAGTTACGACGGGAAGGGCCCTTCCAGACACGTGTTTGTTCAGCGACGTCAGGACTCCTGACTAGGTGCGAGGGACACCTCGGGATTCTCCTCGAGTCTTGGCATGGCAATTTGGACGCATCTCCACGTGAGGCGGGAGACCCAGGGTCCCTTTCCACGTGCCACAGGGATCCTGGGACTCCTATCCATTTTCAAGAGGAGTCAGGCATTGTCTCCTTTGGAAGCATTGATCTCCGCGGACCTCTCGAGTTTTCAAAGGAAGTGAGGCCTCCGGTCGCGATGAGGCGGAGAACCCGGTCTTTCTCTGCGGTCTCCACAGGGGATACAGACATCCCTTCATCTTGGGAGATGCAAGACGAGCCTGCATTCAATTCACTGCAGGGATATCCGGCCTTACTTCGAATCAGAGCATCTCGGTGTCCATTCCACTTGAGGCCACAAAATCAGGGTCCCTCTCACATACCTGTAGCTGAGAGAAGCCTCCTCTTGAGGTGCTTGTGGAAAGTTGGTATTCCTCTTGAGTCGAAGCCAGGGACTAAGCTCTCATCTCGAGTTGATTTGGAGTCCATGAAGCCCTTTCCTGTTGGTCCAGTGACCTCAGGATCCCTCTAGACTTGAGACAGTGATCTTGGGTTTTCTCTGGAGTGCCATCAAGGGAATCAAGGCTCCTTTCACGTTTGATGTGGAACACGTAATTGCTCTGCACGCAGTGCAGGGGAATCGGGCCTCTTCTCGCGGCAAGGAGGATGTCTCATGGTTTTTCTAAGTAGCGGCCTGAACCTGGGGTATATTCTCGAGTTACGACGCGGAGGGCCCTTCCAGACACGTGTTTGTTCAGCGACGTCAGGACTACTGCCTAGGTGCGAGGGACACCTAGGGATTCTCCTCGAGTCTTGGCATGGCAATTGGGACGCGTCTCCAAGTTAGGCGGGAGACCCAGGGTCCCTTTCCACGTGCCACAGGGATCCTGGGACTCCTATCCATTTTCAAGAAGAGTCAGGCATCTTCTCCTTTGGAAGCATTGATCTTCGCGGACCTCTCGAATTTTCAAAGGATGTGAGGCCTCCGGTCGCGATGAGGCGGAGAACTAGGTCTTTCTCTGTGGTCTCCACAGGGGATTCAGACATCCCTTCGTCTTGGGAGATGCAAGACGAGCCTGCATTCAATTCACTGCAGGGATATCCGGCCTTACTTCGAGTCAGAGCATCTCGGTGTCCATTCCACTTGAGGCCACAAAATCAGGGTCCCTCTCACATACATGTAGCTGAGAGAAGCCTCTTCTTGAGGTGCTTGTGGAAAGTTGGTATTCCTCTTGAGTCGAAGCCAGGGACTAAGCTCTCATATCGAGTTGATTTGGGGTCCACGGAGCCCTTTCCTGTTGGTCCAGTGACCTCAGGATCCCTCTAGACTTGAGACAGTGATCTTGGGTTTTCCCTGGAGTGCCATCAAGGAAATCAAGGCTCCTTTCACGTTTGATGTGGAACACGGAATTGCTCTGCATGCAGTGCAGGGGAATCGGGCCTCAACTCGCTGCGAGGGGGAAGTCTCATGGTTTTTCTCGAGTTGCGGCCCGAACCTGGGGTATATTCTCGAGTTACGACGGGAAGGGCCCTTCCAGACACGTGTTTGTTCAGCGACGTCAGGACTCCTGCCTAGGTGCGAGGGACACCTCGGGATTCTCCTCGAGTCTTGGCATGGCAATTTGGACGCATCTCCACGTGAGGCGGGAGACCCAGGGTCCCTTTCCACGTGCCACAGGGATCCTGGGACTCCTGTCCATTTTCAAGAAGAGTCAGGCATCGTCTCTTTTGGAAGCATTGATCTCCGCGGACCTCTCGAGTTTTCAAAGGATGTGAGGCCTCCGGTCGTGATGAGGCGGAGAACTAGGTCTTTCTCTGTTGTCTCCACAGGGGATTCAGACATCCCTTCGTCTTGGGAGATGCAAGGCGAGCTTGCATTCAATTCACTGCAGCGATATCCGGCCTTAATTCGAGTCAGAGCATCTCGGTGTCCATTCCACTTGATGCCACAAACTCAGGGTATCTCTCACATACACATAGCTGAGAGAAGCCGCCTCTTGAGGTGCTTGTGGAAACTTGGTATTCCTCTTGAGTCGAAGCCAGGGACTAAGCTCTCATCTCGAGTTGATTTGGGGTCCACGGAGCCCTTTCGTGTTGCTCCAGTGACCTCAGGATCCCTCTAGACTTGAGACAGTGATCTTGGGTTTTCTCTGGAGTGGCATCAAGGAAATCAAGGCTCCTTTCAAGTTTGATGTGGAATACGGAATTGCTCTGCACTCAATGCAGGGGAATCGGGCCTCATCTCGCGGCGAGTGGGAAGTCTCATTGTTTTTCTCGAGTTGCGCCGGAACCTGGGGTATATTCTCGAGTTACGATGGGGAGGGTCCTTCCAGACACGTGTTTGTTCAGCGACGTCAGGACTCCTGCCTAGGTGCGAGGGACACCTCGGGATTCTCCTCGAGTCTTGGCATGGCAATTGGGACGCGTCTCCACGTGAGGCGGGAGACCCAGGGTCCCTTTCCACGTGCCAAAGGGATCCTGGGAATCCTATCCATTTTCAAGAGGAGTCAGGCATCGTCTCCTTTGGAAGCATTGATCTCCGCGGACCCCTTGAGTTTTCAAAGGATGTGAGGTCTGCCGTCGCGTTGAGGCAGAGGACTAGGTCTTTCTCTGCGGTCTCCACAGGGAATTCAGACAATCCTTCGTCTTGGGACATGCAAGACGAGCCTGCATTCAATTCACTGCCGGGATATCCGGCCTTACTTCGAGTCAGAGCATCTCGGTGTCTATTCAACTTGAGGCCGCAAACTCAGGGTCCCTCTCACATACCTGTAGCTGAGAGAAGCCTCCTCTTGAGGTGCTTGTGGAAAGTTGGTATTCCTCTTGAGTCGAAGCCAGGGACTAAGCTCTCATCTCGAGTTGATTTGGGTTCCACGGAGCCCTTTCGTGTTGCTCCAGTGGCCTCAGGATCCCTCTAGACTTGAGACAGTGACTTTGGGTTTTCTCTGGAGTGCCATCATGGAAATCAAGGCTCCTTTCACGTTTGATGTAGAACACGGAATTGCTCTGCACGCAGTGCAGGGGAATCGGGCCTGATCTCGCGGCGAGGGGGAAGTCTCATGGTTTTTCTCGAGTTGCGGCCGGAACCTGGGGTATATTCTCGAGTTATGACAGGGAAGGCCCTTCCAGACACGTGTTTGTTCAGCGACGTCAGGACTCCTGCCTAGGTGCGAGGGACACCTCGGGATTCTCCTCGAGTCTTGGCATGGCAATTGGGACGTGTCTCCACGTGAAGTGGAAGACCGAGGGTCCCTTTACACGTGCCACAGGGATCCTGGGACTCCTATCCATTTTCAAGAGGAGTCAGGCATCGTCTCCTTTGGAAGCATTGATCTCCGCGGACCTCTCGAGTTTTCAAAGGATGTGCGGCCTCCGGTCGCGATGAGGCGGAGGACTAGATCTTTCTCTGTGGTCTGCACAGGGAACTCAGACATCCCTTCGTCTTGGGAGATGCAAGATGAGCCTGCATTCAATTCACTGCAGGGATATCCGGCCTTAGTTCGAGTCAGAGCATCTCCTTGTCCATTCCACTTGAGGCCACAAACTCAGGGTCCCTCTCACATACCTGTAGCTGAGAGAAGCCTCCTCTTGAGGTGCTTGTGGAAAGTTGGTATTCCTCTTGAGTCGAAGCCAAGGACTAAGCTCTCATCTCGAGTTGATTTGGGGTCCTCGGAACCCTTTCGTGTTGCTCCAGTGACCTCAGGATCCCTCTAGACTTGAGACAGTGATCTTGGGTTTTCTCTGGAGTGCCATTAAGGAAATCAAGGCTCCTTTCACTTTTCATGTGGAACACGGAATTGCTCTGCACGCAGTGCATGGGAATCGGGCCTCATCTCGAGGCGAGGGCGAAGTCTCATGGTTTTTCTCGAGTTCCGGCCGGAACCTGAGGTATATTCTCGAGTTACGACGGGGAGGGCCCTTCCAGACACGTGTTTGTTCAGCGACGTCAGGACTCCAGCCTAGGTGCGAGGGACAACTCGGGATTCTCCTCGAGTCTTGGCATGGCAATTGGGACGCGTTTCCACATGAGGCGGTAGACCCAGGGTCCCTTTCCACGTGCCACAGTGATCCTGGGACTCCTATCCATTTTCAAGAGGAGTCAGGCATCGTCTCCTTTGGAAGCATTGATCTCCGCATACCTCTCGAATTTTCAAAGGATGTGAGGTCTCCGGTCGCCATGAGGCGGAGGACTAGGTCTTTCTCTGTGGTCTCCACTGGGGATTCCGACATCCCTTCGTCTTGGGAGATGCAAGACGAGCCTGCATTCAATCCACTGCAGGGATATCCGGCCTTACTTCGAGTCAGAGCATCTCGGTGTCCATTCCACTTGAGGCCACAAACTCAGGGTCCCTCTCACATACCTGTAGCTGAGAGAAGCCTCCTCTTGAGGTGCTTGTGGAAAGTTGGTATTCCTCTTGAGTGGAAGCCAGGGACTAAGCTCGCATCTCGAGTTGATTTGGGGTTCACAGAGCCCTTTCGTGTTGCTCCAGTGACCTCAGGATCCCTTTAGACTTGAGACAGTGATCTTGGGTTTTCTCTGGAGTGCCATCAAGGAAATCAAGGCTCCTTTCACGTTTGATGTGGAACACGGAATTGTTCTGCACGCAGTGCAGGGGAATCGGGCCTCAACTCGCGGCGAGGGGGAAATCTCGTGGTTTTTCTCGAGTTGCGGCCGGAACCTGGGCTATATTCTCGAGTTACGACGGGGAGGGCCCTTCCAGACACGTGTTTGTTCAGCGACGTCAGGACTCCTGCCTAGGTGCGAGGGACACCTCGGGATTCTCCTCGAGTCTTGGCATGGCAATTGGGACGCGTCTCCACGTGAGGCGGGAGACCCAGGGTCCCTTTCCACGTGCCACAGGGATCCTGGGACTCCTGTCCATTTTCAAGAAGAGTCAGGCATCGTCTCTTTTGGAAGCATTGATCTCCGCGGACCTCTCGAGTTTTCAAAGGATGTGAGGCCTCCGGTCGTGATGAGGCGGAGAACTAGGTCTTTCTCTGTTGTCTCCACAGGGGATTCAGACATCCCTTCGTCTTGGGAGATGCAAGGCGAGCTTGCATTCAATTCACTGCAGCGATATCCGGCCTTAATTCGAGTCAGAGCATCTCGGTGTCCATTCCACTTGAGGCCACAAACTCAGGGTATCTCTCACATACACATAGCTGAGAGAAGCCGCCTCTTGAGGTGCTTGTGGAAACTTGGTATTCCTCTTGAGTCGAAGCCAGGGACTAAGCTCTCATCTCGAGTTGATTTGGGGTCCACGGAGCCCTTTCGTGTTGCTCCAGTGACCTCAGGATCCCTCTAGACTTGAGACAGTGACTTTGGGTTTTCTCTGGAGTGGCATCAAGGAAATCAAGGCTCCTTTCAAGTTTGATGTGGAATACGGAATTGCTCTCCACTCAATGCAGGGGAATCGGGCCTCATCTCGCGGCGAGGCGGAAGTCTCATTGTTTTTCTCGAGTTGCGCCGGAACCTGGGGTATATTCTCGAGTTACGATGGGGAGGGTCCTTCCAGACACGTGTTTGTTCAGCGACGTCAGGACTCCTGCCTAGGTGCGAGGGACACCTCGGGATTTTCCTCGAGTCTTGGCATGGCAATTGGGACGCGTCTCCACGTGAGGCGGGAGACCCAGGGTCCCTTTCCACGTGCCACAGGGATCCTGGGAATCCTATCCATTTTCAAGAGGAGTCAGGCATCGTCTCGTTTGGAAGCATTGATCTCCGCGGACCCCTTGAGTTTTCAAAGGATGTGAGGTCTGCCGTCGCGTTGAGGCAGAGGACTAGGTCTTTCTCTGCGGTCTCCACAGGGAATTCAGACAACCCTTCGTCTTGGGAGATGCAAGACGAGCCTGCATTCAATTCACTGCTGGGATATCCGGCCTTACTTCGAGTCAGAGCATCTCGGTGTCTATTCAACTTGAGGCCGCAAACTCAGGGTCCCTCTCACATACCTGTAGCTGAGAGAAGCCTCCACTTGAGGTGCTTTTGGAAAGTTGGTTTTCCTCTTAAGTCGAAGCCAGGGACTAAGCTCTCATCTCGAGTTGATTTGGGTTCCACGGAGCCCTTTCGTGTTGCTCCAGTGGCCTCAGGATCCCTCTAGACTTGAGACAGTGACTTTGGGTTTTCTCTGGAGTGCCATCATGGAAATCAAGGCTCCTTTCACGTTTGATGTGGAACACGGAATTGCTCTGCACGCAGTGCAGGGGAATCGGGCCTCATCTCGCGGCGAGGGGGAAGTCTCATGGTTTTTCTCGAGTTGCGGCCGGAACCTGGGGTATATTCTCGAGTTATGACAGGGAAGGCCCTTCCAGACACGTGTTTGTTCAGCGACGTCAGGACTCCTGCCTAGGTGCGAGGGACACCTCGGGATGCTCCTCGAGTCTTGGCATGGCAATTGGGACGCGTCTCCACGTGAAGTGGAAGACCGAGGGTCCCTTTACACGTGCCACAGGGATCCTGGGACTCCTATCCATTTTCAAGAGGAGTCAGGCATCGTCTCCTTTGGAAGCATTGATCTCCGCGGACCTCTCGAGTTTTCAAAGGATGTGCGGCCTCCGGTCGCGATGAGGCGGAGGACTAGATCTTTCTCTGTGGTCTGCACAGGGAACTCAGACATCCCTTCGTCTTGGGAGATGCAAGACGAGCCTGCATTCAATTCACTGCAGGGATATCCGGCCTTACTTCGAGTCAGAGCATCTCGGTGTCCATTCCACTTGAGGCCACAAACTCAGGGTCCCTCTCACATACCTGTAGCTGAGAGAAGCCTCCTCTTGAGGTGCTTGTGGAAAGTTGGTATTCCTCTTGAGTCGAAGCCAAGGACTAAGCTCTCATCTCGAGTTGATTTGGGGTCCACGGAACCCTTTCGTGTTGCTCCAGTGACCTCAGGATCCCTCTAGACTTGAGACAGTGATCTTGGGTTTTCTCTGGAGTGCCATTAAGGAAATCAAGGCTCCTTTCACTTTTCATGTGGAACACGGAATTGCTCTGCACGCAGTGCAGGGGAATCGGGCCTCATCTCGCGGCGAGGGGGAAGTCTCATGATTTTTCTCGAGTTCCGGCCGGAACCTGAGGTATATTCTCGAGTTACGACGGGGAGGGCCCTTCCAGACACGTGTTTGTTCAGCGACGTCAGAACTCCAGCCTAGGTGCGAGGGACAACTCGGGATTCTCCTCGAGTCTTGGCATGGCAATTGGGACGCGTCTCCACATGAGGCGGTAGACCCAGGGTCCCTTTCCACGTGCCACAGGGATCCTGGGACTCCTATCCATTTTCAAGAGGAGTCAGGCATCGTCTCCTTTGGAAGCATTGATCTCCGCATACCTCTCGAATTTTCAAAGGATGTGAGATCTCCGGTCGCCATGAGGCGGAGGACTAGGTCTTTCTCTGTTGTCTCCACAGCGGATTCAGACATCCCTTCGTCTTGGGAGATGCAAGACGAGCCTGCATTCAATTCACTGCAGGGATATCCGGCCTTACTTCAAGTCAGAGCATCTCGGTGTCCATTCCACTTGAGGCCACAAACTCAGGGTCCCTCTCACATACCTGTAACTGAGAGAAGCCTCCTCTTGAGGTGCTTGTGGAAAGTTGGCATTCCTCTTGAGTCGAAGCCAGGGACTAAGCTCTCATCTCGAGTTGATTTGGGGTCCACGGAGCCTTTTCGCGTTGCTACAGTGACCTCAGGATCCCTCTAGACTTGAGACAGTGATCTTGGGTTTTCTCTGGAGTGCCATCAAGGAAATCAAGGCTCCTTTCAAGTTTGATGTGGAACACGGAATTGCTCTACCCGCATTGCAGGGGAATCGGGCCTCATCTCACGGCGAGGGGGAAGTCTCATGGTTTTTCTCGAGTTGCGGCAGAAACCTGGGGTATATTCTCGAGTTACGACGGGGAGGGCCCTTCCATACACGTGTTTGTTCAGCGACGTCAGGTCTCCTGCCTAGGTGCGAGGGACACCTCGTGATTCTCTTCTAGTCTTGGCATGGCAATTCGGACGCGTCTCCACGTGAGACGGGGGACCCAGCGTCCCTTTCCCCGTGCCACAGGGATCCTGGGACTCCTATCCATTTTCAAGAGGAATCAGGCATCGTCTCCTTTGGAAGCATTGATCTCCGAGGACCTCTCGAGTTTTCAAAGGATGTGAGGCCTCCGGTCGCGATGAGGCGGAAAACTAGGTCTTTCTCTGTGGTCTCCACAGGGGATTCAGACAACCCTTCGTCTTGGGAGATGCAAGACGAGCCTGCATTCAATTCACTGCAGGCATATCCGGCCTTACTTCGAGTCAGAGCATCTCGCTGTCCATTCCACTTTGGCCAAAAACTCAGGGTCCCTCTCACATACCTGTAGCTGAGAGAAGCCTCGTCTTGAGTGGCCTGTGGAAAGTTCGTATTCCTCTTGAGTCGAAGCCAGGGACTAAGCTCTCATCTCGTGTGGATTTGGGGTCCCCGGAGCCCTTTAATGTTGCTCCAGTGACCTCAGGATCCCTCTAGACTTGAGACAGTGATCTTGGGTTTTCTCTGGAGTGCCATCAAGGAAATCAAGGCTCCTATCATATTTGATGTGGAACACGGAATTGCTCTGCAGGCAGTGCAGGGGAATCGGGCCTCATCTCGCGGCGAGGGGGAAGTCTCATGGTTTTTCTCGAGTTGCGGCCGGAACTTGGGGTATATTCTCGAGTTACGACGGGGAGGGCCCTTCCAGACACGTGTTTGTTCAGCGACGTCAGGACTCCTGCCTAGGTGCGAGGGACACCTCGGGATTCTCCTCGAGTCTTGGCATGGCAATTGGGACGCGCCTCCATGTGTGGCGGGAGAACCAGGGTCGCTTTCCACGTGCCACAGGGTTCCTGGGACTCCTATCCATTTTCAAGAGGAGTCAGGCATCGTCTCCTTTGGAAGCATTGATCTACGCCCACCTCTCGAGTTTTCAAAGGATGTGAGGCCTCCGGTCGCGAGAAGGCGGAGAACTACGTTTTTCTCTGTGGTCTCCACGGGGGATTCAGACATCCCTTAGTCTTGGGAGATGCAAGACGAGTCTGCATTCAAATCACTGCAGGGATATCCGGCCTTACTTCGAGTCAGAGCATCTCGGTGTCCATTCCACTTGAGGCCATAAAATCAGGGTCCCTCTCACATACATGTAGCTGAGAGAAGCCTCCTCTTGAGGTGCTTGTGGAAAGTTGGTATTCCTCTTGAGTCGAAGCCAGGGACTAAGCTCTCATCTCGAGTTGATTTGGGGTCCACGGAGCCCTTTCGTCTTGCTCCAGTGACCTCAGGATCCCTCTAGACTTCAGACAGTGATCTTGGGTTTTCTCTGGAGTGCCATCAAGGAAATCAAGGCTCCTTTCAAGTTTGATGTGGAACACGGAATTGCTCTGCACGCAGTTCAGGGGAATCGGGCCTCATCTCGCGGCAAGGGGGATGTCTCATGGTTTTTCTCGACTTGGGGCCGGAACCTGGGGTATATTCTCGAGTTACGACTGGGAGGGCCCTTTCAGACACGTGTTTGTTCAGCGACGTCAGGACTCCTGCCTAGGTGCGAGGGACACCTCGGGATTCTCCTCGAGTCTTGGCATGGCAATTGGGATGCGTCTCCACGTGAGGCGGGAGACCCAGGGTCCCTTTCCCCGTGCCACAAGGATCCTCGGACTCCTATCCATTTTCAAGAAGAGTCAGGCATCGTCTCCTTTGGAAGCATTTATCTCCGCGGACCTCTCGAGTTTTCAAAGGATGTGAGGCCTCCGGTCTCGATGAGGCGGTGAACTAGTTCTTTCTCTGTGGTCTCCACTGGGGATTCAGACATCCCTTTGTCTTGGGAGATGCAAGACGAGCCTGCATTCAGTTCACTGCAGGGATATCCGGCCTTACTTCGAGTCAGAGCATCTCGGTGTCCATTCCTCTTAAGGCCACAAACTCGGGGTCCCTCTCAAATACCTGTAGCTGAGAGAAGCCTCCTCTTGTGGTGCTTGTGGAAAGTTGGTATTCCTCTTGAGTCTAAGCCAGGGACTAAGCTCTCATCTCGAGTTGATTTGGGGTCCACGGAGCCCTTTCCTGTTGGTCCAGTGACCTCAGGATCCCTCTAGACTTGAGACAGTGATCTTGGGTTTTCTCTGGAGTGCCATCATGGAAATCAAGGCTCCTTTCACGTTTGATGTGGAACACGGAATTGCTCTGCATGCAGTGCAGGGGAATCAGGCATCATCCCGCGGCGAGGGGAAATCTCATGGTTTTTCTCGAGTTGCGGCCTGAACCTGGGGTATATTCTCGAGTTACGACGGGAAGGGCCTTCCAGACACCTGTTTGTTGAGCGACGTCAGGACTCCTGCCTAGGTGCGAGGGACACCTCGGGATTCTCCTCGAGTCTTGCCATGGCAATTTGGACGCGTCTCCACGTGAGGCGGGAGACCCAGGTTCCCTTTCCACGTGCCACAGGGATCCTGGGACTCCTATCCATTTTCAAGAGGAGTCAGGCATCGTCTCCTTTGGAAGCATTGATCTCCGCGGACCTCTCGAGTTTTCAAAGGATGTGAGGCCTCCGGTCGCGATGAGGCGGAGAACTCGGTCTTTCTCTGCGGTCTCCACAGGGGATTCAGACATCCCTTCGTCTTGGGAGATGCAAGACGAGCCTGCATTCAATTCACTGCAGGGATATCCGGCCTTACTTCGAGTCAGAGCATCTCGGTGTCCATTCCACTTGAGGCCACAAACTCAGGGTCCGTCTCACATACCTGTAGCTGAGAGAAGCCTCCTCTTGAGGTGCTAGTGGAAAGTTGGTATTCCTCTTGATTCGAAGCCGGGGACTAAGCTCTCATCTCGAGTTGATTTGGGGTCCACGGAGCCCTTTCCTGTTGGTCCAGTGACCTCAGGATCCCTCTAGACTTGAGACAGTGATCTTGGGTTTTCTCTGGAGTGCCATCAAGGAAATCAAGGCTCCTTTCACGTTTGATGTGGAACACGGAATTGCTCTGCATGCATTGCAGGGGAATCTGGCCTCATCTCGCGGCAAGGAGGATGTCTCATGGTTTTTCTAAGTAGCGGCCGGAACCTGGGGTATATTCTGAGTTACGACGCGGAGGGCCCTTCCAGACACGTGTTTGTTCAGCGACGTCAGGACTCATGCCTAGGTGCGAGGGACACCTCGGGATTCTCCGCGAGTCTTGGCATGGCAATTGGGACGCGTCTCCACGTGAGGCGGGAGACCTTGGGTCCCTTTCCACGTGCCACAGGGATCCTGGGACTCCTATCCATTTTCAAGAAGAGTCAGGCATCTTCTCCTTTGGAAGCATTGATCTCCGCGGACCTCTCGAATTTTCAAAGGATGTGAGGCCTCCGGTCGCGATGAGGCGGAGAACTAGGTCTTTCTCTGTGGTCTCCACAGGGGATTCAGACAACCCTTCGTCTTGGGAGATGCAAGACGTGCCTGCATTCAATTCACTGCAGGCATATCCGGCCTTACTTCGAGTCAGAGCATCTCGCTGTCCATTCCACTTTGGCCAAAAACTCAGGGTCCCTCTCACATACCTGTAGCTGAGAGAAGCCTCCTCTTGAGTGGCCTGTGGAAAGTTCGTATTCCTCTTGAGTCGAAACCAGGGACTAAGCTCTCATCTCGTGTTGATTTGGGGTCCCCGGAGCCCTTTAATGTTGCTCCAGTGACCTCAGGATCCCTCTAGACTTGAGACAGTGATCTTGGGTTTTCTCTGGAGTGCCATCAAGGAAATCAAGGCTCCTATCATATTTGATGTGGAACACGGAATTGCTCTGCACGCAGTGCAGGGGAATCGGGCCTCATCTCGCGGCGAGGGGGAAGTCTCATGGTTTTTCTCGAGTTGCGGCCGGAACGTGGGGTATATTCTCGAGTTACGATGGAGAGGGCCCTTCCAGACACGTGTTTGTTCAGCGACGTCAGGACTCCTGCCTAGGTGCGAGGGACACCTCGGGATTCTCCTCGAGTCTTGGCATGGCAATTGGGACGCGCCTCCATGTGAGGCGGAAGACCCAGGGTCGCTTTCCACGTGCCACAGGGTTCCTGGGACTCCTATCCATTTTCAAGAGGAGTCAGGCATCGTCTCCTTTGGAAGCATTGATCTCCGCCCACCTCTCGAGTTTTCAAAGATGTGAGGCCTCCAGTCACGAGAAGGCGGAGAACTAGGTTTTTCTCTGTGGTCTCCACGGGGGATTCAGACATCCCTTCGTCTTGGGAAATGCAAGACGAGTCTGCATTCAAATCTCTGCAGGGATATCCGGCCTTACTTCGAGTCAGAGCATCTTGGTGTCCATTCCACTTGAGGCCACAAACTCAGGGTCCCTCTCACATACCTGTTGCTTAGAGAATCCTCCTCTTGAGGTGCTTGTGAAAAGTTGGTATTCCTCTGGAGTCGAAGCCAGGGATTAAGCTCTCATCTCGAGTTGATTTGGGGTCCACGGAGCCTTTTCGTGTTGCTCCAGTGACCTCAGGATCCCTCTAGACTTGAGACAGTGATCTTGGGTTTTCTCTGGAGTGCCATCAAGGAAATCAAGGCTCCTTTCACGTTTGATGAGGAACACGGAATTGCTTTGCATGCAGTGCAGGGGAATCGGGCCTCATCTCGCGGCGAGGGGGAAGTCTCATGGTTTTTCTCGAGTTGTGGCCGGAACCTGGGGTATATTCTCGAGGTACGACGGGGAGGGCCCTTCCAGACATGTGTTTGTTCAGCGACGGCAGGACTCCTGCCTAGGTGCGAGGGACACCTCGGGATTCTCCTCGAGTCTTGCCATGGCAATTGGGACGCGTCTCCACGTGAGGCGGGAGACCCAGGGTCCCTTTCCACGTGCCACAAGGATCCTGGGACTCCTATCCATTTTCAAGAGGAGTCAGGCATCGTCTCCTTTTGAAGCATTGATCTCCGCGGACCTCTCGAGTTTTCAAAGGATGTGAGGCCTCCAGTCGCGATGAGTCGGAGAACCAGGTCATTCTCTCTGGTCTCCACAGGGGAATCATAAATCTCTTCGTCTTGGGAGATGCAAGACGAGCCTGCATTCAATTCACTGTTGGGATATCCGGCCTTACTTCGAGTCAGAGCATCAAGGTGTCCATTCCACTTGAGGCCACAAAATCAGGGTAACTCTCATATACTTGTAGCTGAGAGAAGCCTCCTCTTGAGGTGCTTGTGGAAAGTTGGTATTCCTCTTGAGTCGAAGCCAGGGACTAAGCTCTCATCTCGAGTTGATTTGGGGTCCACGGAGCCCTTTCCTGTAGCTACAGTGACCTCAGGGTCCCCCTAGACTTTAGACAGTGATCTTGGCTTTTCTCTGGGGTGCCATCAAGGAAATCAAGGCTCCTTTCACTTTTGATTTGTCACACGGAATTGCTCTGCACGCAATGCAGGGGAATCGGGCCTCATCTCGCAGAGAGGTTGAAGTCTCATGGTTGTTCTCGAGTTGCGGCTGGAACCCGGGGTATATTCTCGAGTTACAACGGGGAGGCCCCTTCCACACACGTGTTTGTTCAGCGACGTCAGGACTCTTGCCTAGGAGTGAGGGACACCTCGGGATTCTCCTCGAGGCTTGGCATGGCAATTGGGACGCGTCTCCACGTGAGGCAGGAGACCCAGGGTCCCTTTCCACGTGCCACAGGGATCCTGGGACTCCTATCCATTTTCAAGAGGAGTCAGGCATCGTCTCCTTTGGAAGCATTGATCTCCGCGGGCCTCTCGCGTTTTCAAAGCATGTGAGGCCTCCGGTCGCGATGAAGCAGAGAACTAGGTCTTTCTCTGTGGTCTCCACAGGGGATTCAGACATCCCTTCTTCTTGGGAGATGCAAGACGAGCCTGCATTCAATTCACTGCAGGGATATCAGGCCTTACTTCGAGTCAGAGCATCTCGGTGTCCATTCCACTTGAGGCCACAAACTCAGGGTCCCTCTCACATACATGTAGCTGAGAGAAGCCTCCTCTTGAGGTGCTTGTGGAAAGTTGGTATTCCTCTTGAGTCGAAGCCAGGGACTAAGCTCTCATCTCCAGTTGATTTGGGGTCCACGGAACACTTTCCTGTTGCTACAGTGACCTCAGGATCCCTCTAGACTGGAGACAGTGATCTTGGGTTTTCTCTGGAGTGCCATCAAGGAAATCAAGGCTCCTTTCATGTTAGATGTGTAACAGCGAATTGCTCTTCACGGAGTGCAGGGGAATAGGGCCTCATCTCGCGGCCAGGGGGAAGTCTCATGGTTGTTCTCGAGTTGCGGCCGGAACCTGGGGTATATTCTCGAGTTACGACGGGGCGGGCCCTTCCAGACAAGTGTTTGTTAAGCGACGTCTGGACTCCTGCCTAGGTGTGAGGGACACCTCGGGATTCTCCTCGAGTCTTGGCATGGCAATTGGGACGCGTCTCCACGTGAGGCAGGAGACCCAGTGTCCCTTTCCACGAGCCACAGGGATCCTGGGACTCCTATCCATTTTCAAGAGGAGTCAGGCATCGTCTCCTTTGGAAGCATTGATCTCCGTGGGCCTCTCGCGTTTTCAAAGGATGTGAGGCCTCCGATCGCGATGAAGCAGAGAACTAGGTCTTTCTCTGTGGTCTCCACAGGGGATTCAGACATCCCTTCGTCTTGGGAGATGCAAGACGAGCCTGCATTCAATTCACTGCAGGGATATCCGGCCTTACTTCGAGTCAGAGCATCTCGGTGTCCATTCCACTTGAGGCCACAAACTCAGGGTCCCTCTCACATACATGTAGCTGAGAGAAGCCTCCTCTTGAGGTGCTTGTGGAAAGTTGGTATTCCTCCTGAGTCGAAGCCAGGGACTAAGCTCTCATCTCGAGTTGATTTGGGGTCCACGGAGCCCTTTCGTGTTGCTCCAGTGACCTCAGTATCCCTCTAGACTTGAGACAGTGATCTTGGGTTTTCTCTGGACTGCCATCAAGGAAATCAAGGCTCCTTTCACGTTTCATGTGGAACACGGAATTGCTCTGCATGGAGTACAGGGGAATCGGGCCTCATCTCGCGGGGAGGGGGAAGTCTCATGGTTTTTCTCGAGGTGCGGCCGGATCCTGGGGTATATTCTCGAGTTACGACGGGGAGGGCCCTTCCACAAACGAGTTTGTTCAGCGACGACAGGACTCCTGCCTAAGTGCGAGGGACATCTCGGGATTCTCCTCAAGTCTTGGCATGGCAATTGGGACGCGTCTCCACGTGAGGCGGGAGACCCAGGGTCCCTTTCCACGTGCCACAGGGATCCTGGGACTCCTATCCATTTTCAAGAGGAGTCAGGCATCGTCTCCTTTGGAAGCATTGATCTCCGCGGACCTCTCGAGTTTTCAAAGGATGTGAGGCCTGTGGTCTCGATGAGGCGGTGAACTAGTTCTTTCTCTGTGGTCTCCACTGGGGATTCAGACATCCCTTCGTCTTGGGAGATGCAAGACGAGCCTGCATTCAGTTCACTGCAGGGATATCCGGCCTTACTTCGAGTCAGAGCATCTCGGTGTCCATTCCACTTAAGGCCACAAACTCGGGGTCCCTCTCAAATACCTGTAGCTGAGAGAAGCCTCCTCTTGAGGTGCTTGTGGAAAGTTGGTATTCCTCTTGAGTCTAAGCCAGGGACTAAGCTCTCATCTCGAGTTGATTTGGGGTCCACGGAGCCCTTTCCTGTTGGTCCAGTGACCTCAGGATCCCTCTAGACTTGAGACAGTGATCTTGGGTTTTCTCTGGAGTGCCATCAAGGAAATCAAGGCTCCTTTCACGTTTGATGTGGAACACGGAATTGCTCTGCATGCAGTGCAGGGGAATCAGGCCTCATCTCGCGGCGAGGGGGAAATCTCATGGTTTTTCTCGAGTTGCGGCCTGAACCTGGGGTATATTCTCGAGTTACGACGGGAAGGGCCTTCCAGACACGTGTTTGTTGAGCGACCTCAGGACTGCTGCCTAGGTGCGAGGGACACCTCGGGATTCTCCTCGAGAATTGTCATGGCAATTTGGACGCGTCTCCACGTGAGGCGGGAGACCCAGGTTCCCTTTCCACGTGCCACAGGGATCCTGGGACTCCTATCCATTTTCAAGAGGAGTCAGGCATCGTCTCCTTTGGAAGCATTGATCTCCGCGGACCTCTCGAGTTTTCAAAGGATGTGAGGCCTCCGGTCGCGATGAGGCGGAGAACTCGGTCTTTCTCTGCGGTCTCCACAGGGGATTCAGACATCCCTTCGTCTTGGGAGATGCAAGACGAGCCTGCATTCAATTCACTGCAGGGATATCCGGCCTTACTTCGAATCAGAGCATCTCGGTGTCCATTCCACTTGAGGCCACAAACTCAGGGTCCGTCTCACATACCTGTAGCTGAGAGAAGCCTCCTCTTGAGGTGCTTGTGGAAAGTTGGTATTCCTCTTGATTCGAAGCCGGGGACTAAGCTCTCATCTCGAGTTGATTTGGGGTCCACGGAGCCCTTTCCTGTTGGTCCAGTGACCTCAGGATCCCTCTAGACTTGAGACAGTGATCTTGGGTTTTCTCTGGAGTGCCATCAAGGAAATCAAGGCTCCTTTCACGTTTGATGTGGAACACGGAATTGCTCTGCATGCAGTGCAGGGGAATCTGGCCTCATCTCGCGGCAAGGAGGATGTCTCATGGTTTTTCTAAGTAGCGGCCGGAACCTGGGGTATATTCTGAGTTACGACGCGGAGGGCCCTTCCAGACACGTGTTTGTTCAGCGACGTCAGGACTCATGCCTAGGTGCGAGGGACACCTCGGGATTCTCCGCGAGTCTTGGCATGGCAATTGGGACGCGTCTCCACGTGAGGCGGGAGACCTTGGGTCCCTTTCCACGTGCCACAGGGATCCTGGGACTCCTATCCATTTTCAAGAAGAGTCAGGCATCTTCTCCTTTGGAAGCATTGATCTCCGCGGACCTCTCGAATTTTCAAAGGATGTGAGGCCTCCGGTCGCGATGAGGCGGAGAACAAGGTCTTTCTCTGTGGTCTCCACAGGGGATTCAGACAACCCTTCGTCTTGGGAGATGCAAGACGAGCCTGCATTCAATTCACTGCAGGCATATCCGGCCTTACTTCGAGTCAGAGCATCTCGCTGTCCATTCCACTTTGGCCAAAAACTCAGGGTCCCTCTCACATACCTGTAGCTGAGAGAAGCCTCCTCTTGAGTGGCCTGTGGAAAGTTCGTATTCCTCTTGAGTCGAAACCAGGGACTAAGCTCTCATCTCGTGTTGATTTGGGGTCCCCGGAGCCCTTTAATGTTGCTCCAGTGACCTCAGGATCCCTCTAGACTTGAGACAGTGATCTTGGGTTTTCTCTGGAGTGCCATCAAGGAAATCAAGGCTCCTATCATATTTGATGTGGAACACGGAATTGCTCTGCACGCAGTGCAGGGGAATCGGGCCTCATCTCGCGGCGAGGGGGAAGTCTCATGGTTTTTCTCGAGTTGCGGCCGGAACTTGGGGTATATTCTCGAGTTACGATGGGGAGGGCCCTTCCAGACACGTGTTTGTTCAGCGACGTCAGGACTCCTGCCTAGGTGCGAGGGACACCTCGGGATTCTCCTCGAGTCTTGGCATGGCAATTGGGACGCGCCTCCATGTGAGGCGGAAGGCCCAGGGTCGCTTTCCACGTGCCACAGGGTTCCTGGGACTCCTATCCATTTTCAAGAGGAGTCAGGCATCGTCTCCTTTGGAAGCATTGATCTCCGCCCACCTCTCGAGTTTTCAAAGGATGTGAGGCCTCCGGTCACGAGAAGGCGGAGAACTAGGTTTTTCTCTGTGGTCTCCACGGGGGATTCAGACATCCCTTCGTCTTGGGAGATGCAAGACGAGTCTGCATTCAAATCACTGCAGGGATATCCGGTTTACTTCTAGTCAGAGCATCTTGGTGTCCATTCCACTTGAGGCCACAAACTCAGGGTCCCTCTCACATACCTGTTGCTTAGAGAATCCTCCTCTTGAGGTGCTTGTGAAAAGTTGGTATTCCTCTGGAGTCGAAGCCAGGGATTAAGCTCTCATCTCGAGTTGATTTGGGGTCCACGGAGCCCTTTCGTGTTGCTCCAGTGACCTCAGGATCCCTCTAGACTTGAGACAGTGATCTTGGGTTTTCTCTGGAGTGCCATCAAGGAAATCAAGGCTCCTTTCACGTTTGATGAGGAACACGGAATTGCTTTGCATGCAGTGCAGGGGAATCGGGCCTCATCTCGCGGCGAGGGGGAAGTCTCATGGTTTTTCTCGAGTTGTGGCCGGAACCTGGGGTATATTCTCGAGGTACGACGGGGAGGGCCCTTCCAGACATGTGTTTGTTCAGCGACGGCAGGACTCCTGCCTAGGTGCGAGGGACACCTCGGGATTCTCCTCGAGTCTTGCCATGGCAATTGGGACGCGTCTCCACGTGAGGCGGGAGACCCAGGGTCCCTTTCCACGTGCCACAGGGATCCTGGGACTCCTATCCATTTTCAAGAGGAGTCAGGCATCGTCTCCTTTTGAAGCATTGATCTCCGCGGACCTCTCGAGTTTTCAAAGGATGTGAGGCCTCCAGTCGCGATGAGTCGGAGAACCAGGTCATTCTCTCTGGTCTCCACAGGGGATTCATAAATCTCTTCGTCTTGGGAGATGCAAGACGAGCCTGCATTCAATTCACTGTTGGGATATCCGGCCTTACTTCGAGTCAGAGCATCAAGGTGTCCATTCCACTTGAGGCCACAAAATCAGGGTAACTCTCATATACTTGTAGCTGAGAGAAGCCTCCTCTTGAGGTGCTTGTGGAAAGTTGGTATTCCTCTTGAGTCGAAGCCAGGGACTAAGCTCTCATCTCGAGTTGATTTAGGGTCCACGGAGCCCTTTCCTGTAGCTACAGTGACCTCAGGGTCCCCCTAGACTTGAGACAGTGATCTTGGCTTTTCTCTGGGGTGCCATCAAGGAAATCAAGGCTCCTTTCACGTTTGATTTGTCACACGGAATTGCTCTGCACGCAATGCAGGGGAATCGGGCCTCATCTCGCAGAGAGGGGGAAGTCTCATGGTTGTTCTCGAGTTGCGGCTGGAACCCGGGGTATATTCTCGAGTTACAACGGGGAGGCCCCTTCCACACACGTGTTTGTTCAGCGACGTCAGGACTCTTGCCTAGGAGTGAGGGACACCTCAGGATTCTCCTCGAGGCTTGGCATGGCAATTGGGACGCGTCTCCACGTGAGGCAGGAGACCCAGGGTCCCTTTCCACGTGCCACAGGGATCCTGGGACTCCTATCCATTTTCAAGAGGAGTCAGGCATCCTCTCCTTTGGAAGCATTGATCTCCGCGGGCCTCTCGCGTTTTCAAAGCATGTGAGGCCTCCGGTCGCGATGAAGCAGAGAACTAGGTCTTTCTCTGTGGTCTCCACAGGGGATTCAGACATCCCTTCTTCTTGGGAGATGCAAGACGAGCCTGCATTCAATTCACTGCAGGGATATCAGGCCTTACTTCGAGTCAGAGCATCTCGGTGTCCATTCCACTTGAGGCCACAAACTCAGGGTCCCTCTCACATACATGTAGCTGAGAGAAGCCTCCTCTTGAGGTGCTTGTGGAAAGTTGGTATTCCTCTTGAGTCGAAGCCAGGGACTAAGCTCTCAACTCCAGTTGATTTGGGGTCCACGGAACACTTTCCTGTTGCTACAGTGACCTCAGGATCCCTCTAGACTGGAGACAGTGATCTTGGGTTTTCTCTGGAGTGCCATCAAGGAAATCAAGGCTCCTTTCATGTTAGATGTGGAACAGCGAATTGCTCTTCACGCAGTGCAGGGGAATAGGGCCTCATCTCGCGGCCAGGGGGAAGTCTCATGGTTGTTCTCGAGTTGCGGCCGGAACCTGGGGTATATTCTCGAGTTACGACGGGGCGGGCCTTCCAGACAAGTGTTTGTTCAGCGACGTCTGGACTCCTGCCTAGGTGTGAGGGACACCTCGGGATTCTCCTCGAGTCTTGGCATGGCAATTGGGACGCGTCTCCACGTGAGGCAGGAGACCCAGTGTCCCGTTCCACGTGCCACAGGGATCCTGGGACTCCTATCCATTTTCAAGAGGAGTCAGGCATCGTCTCCTTTGGAAGCATTGATCTCCGCCCACCTCTCGAGTTTTCAAAGGATGTGAGGCCTCCGGTCACGAGAAGGCGGAGAACTAGGTTTTTCTCTGTGGTCTCCACAGGGGATTCAGACATCCCTTCGTCTTGGGAGATGCAAGACGAGCCTGCATTCAATTCACTGTTGGGATATCCGGCCTTACTTCGAGTCAGAGCATCAAGGTGTCCATTCCACTTGAGGCCACAAAATCAGGGTCCCTCTCACATACATGTAGCTGAGAGAAGCCTCCTCTTGAGGTGCTTGTGGAAAGTTGGTATTCCTCTTGAGTCGAAGCCAGGGACTAAGCTCTCATCTCGAGTTGATTTGGGGTCCACGGAGCCCTTTCGTGTTGCTCCAGTGACCTCAGTATCCCTCTAGACTTGAGACAGTGATCTTGGGATTTCTCTGGACTGCCATCAAGGAAATCAAGGCTCCTTTCACGTTTCATGTGGAACACGGAATTGCTCTGCACGGAGTGCAGGGGAATCGGGCCTCATCTCGCGGCGAGGGGGAAGTCTCATGGTTTTTCTCGAGGTGCGGCCGGATCCTGGGGTATATTCTCGAGTTACGACGGGGAGGGCCCTTCCACAAACGAGTTTGTTCAGCGACGACAGGACTCCTGCCTAAGTGCGAGGGACATCTCGGGATTCTCCTCGAGTCTTGGCATGGCAATTGGGACGCGTCTCCACGTGAGGCGGGAGACCCAGGGTCCCTTTCCACGTGCCACAGGGATCCTGGGACTCCTATCCATTTTCAAGAGGAGTCAGGCATCGTCTCCTTTGGAAGCATTGATCTCCGCGGACCTCTCGAGTTTTCAAAGGATGTGAGGCCTGTGGTCTCGATGAGGCGGTGAACTAGTTCTTTCTCTGTGGTCTCCACTGGGGATTCAGACATCCCTTCGTCTTGGGAGATGCAAGACGAGCCTGCATTCAGTTCACTGCAGGGATATCCGGCCTTACTTCGAGTCAGAGCATCTCGGTGTCCATTCCACTTAAGGCCACAAACTCGGGGTCCCTCTCAAATACCTGTAGCTGAGAGAAGCCTCCTCTTGAGGTGCTTGTGGAAAGTTGGTATTCCTCTTGAGTCTAAGCCAGGGACTAAGCTCTCATCTCGAGTTGATTTGGGGTCCACGGAGCCCTTTCCTGTTGGTCCAGTGACCTCAGGATCCCTCTAGACTTGAGACAGTGATCTTGGGTTTTCTCTGGAGTGCCATCAAGGAAATCAAGGCTCCTTTCACGTTTGATGTGGAACACGGAATTGCTCTGCATGCAGTGCAGGGGAATCAGGCCTCATCTCGCGGCGAGGGGGAAATCTCATGGTTTTTCTCGAGTTGCGGCCTGAACCTGGGGTATATTCTCGAGTTACGACGGGAAGGGCCTTCCAGACACGTGTTTGTTGAGCGACCTCAGGACTGCTGCCTAGGTGCGAGGGACACCTCGGGATTCTCCTCGAGTCTTGGCATGGCAATTTGGAAGCGTCTCCACGTGAGGCGGGAGACCCAGGTTCCCTTTCCACGTGCCACAGGGATCCTGGGACTCCTATCCATTTTCAAGAGGAGTCAGGCATCGTCTCCTTTGGAAGCATTGATCTCCGCGGACCTCTCGAGTTTTCAAAGGATGTGAGGCCTCCGGTCGCGATGAGGCGGAGAACTCGGTCTTTCTCTGCGGTCTCCACAGGGGATTCAGACATCCCTTCGTCTTGGGAGATGCAAGACGAGCCTGCATTCAATTCACTGCAGGGATATCCGGCCTTACTTCGAATCAGAGCATCTCGGTGTCCATTCCACTTGAGGCCACAAACTCAGGGTCCGTCTCACATACCTGTAGCTGAGAGAAGCCTCCTCTTGAGGTGCTTGTGGAAAGTTGGTATTCCTCTTGATTCGAAGCCGGGGACGAAGCTCTCATCTCGAGTTGATTTGGGGTCCACGGAGCCCTTTCCTGTTGGTCCAGTGACCTCAGGATCCCTCTAGACTTGAGACAGTGATCTTGGGTTTTCTCTGGAGTGCCATCAAGGAAATCAAGGCTCCTTTCACGTTTGATGTGGAACACGGAATTGCTCTGCATGCAGTGCAGGGGAATCGGGCCTCATCTCGCGGCGAGGGGGAAGTCTCATGGTTTTTCTAAGTAGCGGCCGGAACCTGGGGTATATTCTGAGTTACGACGCGGAGGGCCCTTCCAGACACGTGTTTGTTCAGCGACGTCAGGACTCATGCCTAGGTGCGAGGGACACCTCGGGATTCTCCTCGAGTCTTGGCATGGCAATTGGGACGCGTCTCCACGTGAGGCGGGAGACCTTGGGTCCCTTTCCACGTGCCACAGGGATCCTGGGACTCCTATCCATTTTCAAGAAGAGTCAGGCATCTTCTCCTTTGGAAGCATTGATCTCCGCGGACCTCTCGAATTTTCAAAGGATGTGAGGCCTCCGGTCGCGATGAGGCGGAGAACTAGGTCTTTCTCTGTGGTCTCCACAGGGGATTCAGACAACCCTTCGTCTTGGGAGATGCAAGACGAGCCTGCATTCAATTCACTGCAGGCATATCCGGCCTTACTTCGAGTCAGAGCATCTCGCTGTCCATTCCACTTTGGCCAAAAACTCAGGGTCCCTCTCACATACCTGTAGCTGAGAGAAGCCTCCTCTTGAGTGGCCTGTGGAAAGTTCGTATTCCTCTTGAGTCGAAGCCAGGGACTAAGCTCTCATCTCGTGTTGATTTGGGGTCCCCGGAGCCCTTTAATGTTGCTCCAGTGACCTCAGGATCCCTCTAGACTTGAGACAGTGATCTTGGGTTTTCTCTGGAGTGCCATCAAGGAAATCAAGGCTCCTATCATATTTGATGTGGAACACGGAATTGCTCTGCATGCAGTGCAGGGGAATCGGGCCTCATCTCGCGGCGAGGGGGAAGTCTCATGGTTTTTCTCGAGTTGCGGCCGGAACTTGGGGTATATTCTCGAGTTACGACGGGGAGGGCCCTTCCAGACACGTGTTTGTTCAGCGACGTCAGGACTCCTGCCTAGGTGCGAGGGACACCTCGGGATTCTCCTCGAGTCTTGGCATGGCAATTGGGACGCGCCTCCATGTGAGGCGGGAGACCCAGGGTCGCTTTCCACGTGCCACAGGGTTCCTGGGACTCCTATCCATTTTCAAGAGGAGTCAGGCATCGTCTCCTTTGGAAGCATTGATCTACGCCCACCTCTCGAGTTTTCAAAGGATGTGAGGCCTCCGGTCTTGAGAAGGCGGAGAACTAGGTTTTTCTCTGTGGGCTCCACGGGGGATTCAGACATACCTTCGTCTTGGGAGATGCAAGACGAGTCTGCATTCAAATCACTGCAGGGATATCCGGCCTTACTTCGAGTCAGAGCATCTCGGTGTCCATTCCACTTGAGGCCACAAAATCAGGGTCCCTCTCACATACATGTAGCTGAGAGAAGCCTCCTCTTGAGGTGCTTGTGGAAAGTTGGAATTCCTGTTGAGTCAAAGCCAGGGACTAAGCTCTCATCTCGAGTTGATTTGGGGTCCACGGAGCCCTTTCGTCTTGCTCCAGTGACCTCAGGATACCTCTAGACTTCAGACAGTGATCTTGGGTTTTCTCTGGAGTGCCATCAAGGAAATCAAGGCTCCTTTCAAGTTTGATGTGGAACACGGAATTGCTCTGCACGCAGTTCAGGGGAATCGGGCCTCATCTCGCGGCAAGGGGGATGTCTCATGGTTTTTCTCGACTTGGGGCCGGAACCTGGGGTATATTCTCGAGTTACGACGGGGAGGGCCCTTTCAGACACGTGTTTGTTCAGCGACGTCAGGACTCCTGCCTAGGTGCGAGGGATACCTCGGGATTCTCCTCGAGTCTTGGCATGGCAATTGGGATGCGTCTCCACATGAGGCGGGAGAACCAGGGTCCCTTTCCCCGTGCCACAAGGATCCTCGGACTCCTATCCATTTTCAAGAAGAGTCAGGCATCGTCTCCTTTGGAAGCATTTATCTCCGCGGACCTCTCGAGTTTTCAAAGGATGTGAGGCCTCCGGTCTCGATGAGGCGGTGAACTAGTTCTTTCTCTGTGGTCTCCACTGGGGATTCAGACATCCCTTCGTCTTGGGAGATGCAAGACGAGCCTGCATTCAGTTCACTGCAGGGATATCCGGCCTTACTTCGAGTCAGAGCATCTCGGTGTCCATTCCACTTTAGGCCACAAACTCGGGGTCCCTCTCAAATACCTGTAGCTGAGAGAAGCCTCCTCTTGAGGTGCTTGTGGAAAGTTGGTATTCCTCTTGAGTCTAAGCCAGGGACTAAGCTCTCATCTCGAGTTGATTTGGGGTCCACGGAGCCCTTTCCTGTTGGTCCAGTGACCTCAGGATCCCTCTAGACTTGAGACAGTGATCTTGGGTTTTCTCTGGAGTGCCATCATGGAAATCAAGGCTCCTTTCACGTTTGATGTGGAACACGGAATTGCTCTGCATGCAGTGCAGGGGAATCGGGCCTCATCTCGCGGGGAGGGGGAAGTCTCATGGTTTTTCTCAAGTTGTGGCCGGAACCTGGGGTATATTCTCGAGGTACGACGGGGAGGGCCCTTCCAGACATGTGTTTGTTCAGCGACGGCAGGACTCCTGCCTAGGTGCGAGGGACACCTCGCGATTCTCCTCGAGTCTTGGCATGGCAATTGGGACGCGTATCCACGTGAGGTGGGAGACCCAGGGTCCCTTTCCACGTGCCACAGGGATCCTGGGACTCCTATCCATTTTCAAGAGGAGTCAGGCATCGTCTCCTTTTGAAGCATTGATCTCCGCGGACCTCTCGAGTTTTCAAAGGATGTGAGGCCTCCAGTCGCGATGAGTCGGAGAACCAGGTCATTCTCTCTGGTCTCCACAGGGGATTCATAAATCTCTTCGTCTTGGGAGATGCAAGACGAGCCTGCATTCAATTCACTGTTGGGATATCCGGCCTTACTTCGAGTCAGAGCATCAAGGTGTCCATTCCACTTGAGGCCACAAAATCAGGGTAACTCTCATATACTTGTAGCTGAGAGAAGCCTCCTCTTGAGGTGCTTGTGGAAAGTTGGTATTCCTCTTGAGTCGAAGCCAGGGACTAAGCTCTCATCTCGAGTTGATTTGGGGTCCACGGAGCCCTTTCCTGTAGCTACAGTGACCTCAGGGTCCCCCTAGACTTGAGACAGTGATCTTGGCTTTTCTCTGGGGTGCCATCAAGGAAATCAAGGCTCCTTTCACGTTTGATTTGTCACACGGAATTGCTCTGCACGCAATGCAGGGGAATCGGGCCTCATCTCGCAGAGAGGGGGAAGTCTCATGGTTGTTCTCGAGTTGCGGCTGGAACCCGGGGTATATTCTCGAGTTACAACGGGGAGGCCCCTTCCACACACGTGTTTGTTCAGCGACGTCAGGACTCTTGCCTAGGAGTGAGGGACACCTCAGTATTCTCCTCGAGGCTTGGCATGGCAATTGGGACGCGTCTCCACGTGAGGCAGGAGACCCAGGGTCCCTTTCCACGTGCCACAGGGATCCTGGGACTCCTATCCATTTTCAAGAGGAGTCAGGCATCGTCTCCTTTGGAAGCATTGATCTCCGCGGGCCTCTCGCGTTTTCAAAGGATGTGAGGCCTCCGGTCGCGATGAAGCAGAGAACTAGGTCTTTCTCTGTGGTCTCCACAGGGGATTCAGACATCCCTTCTTCTTGGGAGATGCAAGACGAGCCTGCATTCAATTCACTGCAGGGATATCAGGCCTTACTTCGAGTCAGAGCATCTCGGTGTCCATTCCACTTGAGGCCACAAACTCAGGGTCCCTCTCACATACATGTAGCTGAGAGAAGCCTCCTCTTGAGGTGCTTGTGGAAAGTTGGTATTCCTCTTGAATCGAAGCCAGGGACTAAGCTCTCATCTCGCGATAATTTGGGGTCCACGGAGCCATTTCGTGTTGCTCCAGTGACCTCAGGATCCCTCTAGACTTGAGACAGTGATCTTGGGTTTTCTCTGGAGTGCCATCAAGGAAATCAAGGGTCCTTTCAAGTTTGAGGTGGAACACGGAACTGCTCTGCCCGCAGTGCAGGGGAATCGGGCCTCATCTCGCGGCGAGGGGGAAGTCTCATGGTTTTTCTCGAGTTGCGGCCGGAACCTGGGCTATATTCTCGAGTTACGACGGGGAGGGCCCTTCCAGACACGTGTTTGTTCAGCGACGTCAGGACTCCTGCCTTGGTGCGAGGGACACCTCGGGATTCTCCTTGAGTCTTGGCATGGCAATTGGGACGCGTCTCCACGTGAGGCGGGAGACGCAGGGTCCCTTTCCTCGTGCCACAGGGATCCTGGGACTCCTATCCATTTTCAAGAGGAGTCAGTCATCGTCACCTTTGGAAGCATTGATCTCTGAAGACCTCTCTAATTTTCAAAGGATGTGAGGCCTCCGGTCGCAATGAGGCGGAGAACTTGGTCTTACTCTGCGTTCTCCACAGGGGATTCAGACATCCCTTCGTCTTGGGAGATGCAAGACGAGCCTGCATTCAATTCACTGCAGGGATATCTGGCCTTATTTCGAGTCAGAGCATCTCGGTGTCCATTCCACTTGAGGCCACAAATTCAGGGTCCCTCTCACATACCTGTAGCTGAGAGAAGCCTCCTCTTGAGGTGCTTGTGGAAATTTGGTATTCCTCTTGAGTCGAAGCCAGGGACTAATCTCTCATCTCGATTTGATTTGGGGTCCACGGAGCCCTTTCTTTTTGCTCCAGTGTCCTCAGGATCCCTCTAGACTTGGGACAGTGATCTTGGGTTTTCTCTGGAGTGCAATCAAGGAAATCAAGTCTCCTTTCTCGTTTCATGTGGAACATGGAATTGCTCTGCACGCAGTGTAGGGGAATCGGGCCTCATCTCGCAGAGAGGCGGAAGTCTCACGGTTTTTCTCGAGTCTCGGCCGGAACCTGGGGTATATTCTCGAGTTACGACGGGGAGTGCCCTTCCAGACACGTGTTTGTTCAGCGACGTCAGGCCTCCTGCCTAGGTGCGAGGGACACCTCGGGATTCTCCTCGAGTCTTGGCATGGCAATTGGGTCGTGTCTCCACGTGAGGCGGGAGACCAAGTGTCCCGTTCCACGTGCCACAGGGATCCTGGGACTCCTATCCATTTTCAAGAGGAGTCAGGCATCCTCTCCTTTGGAAGCATTGATCTCCGCGGACCTCTCGAGTTTTCAAAGGATGTGAGGCCTCCGTCACGATGAGGCGGAGAACTAGGTCTTTCTCTCTGGTCTCCACAATGGATTCAGACATCCCCTCGTCTTGGGAGATGCAAGACGAGCCTGCATTCAATTCACTGCAGGGATATCCGGCCTTACTTCGAGTCAGAGCATCTCGGTGTCCATTGAACTTGAGGCCACAAACTCAGGGTCCCTCTCACATACCTGTAGCTGAGAGAAGCTTCCTCTTGAGGTGCTTGTGGAAAGTTGGTATTCCTCTTGAGTGGAAGCCAGGGACTAAGCTCTCATCTCGAGTTGATTGTGGTCCACGGAGCCCTTTCGTGTTGCTCCTGTGACCTCAGGATCCCTCTAGACTTGAGACAGTGATCTTGGGTTTTCTCTGGACTGCCATCAAGGAAATCAAGGCTCCTTTCAGGTTTGATGTGGAACACGGAATTGCTCTGCACGGAGTGCAGGGGAATCGGGCCTCATCTTTCGGCGAGGGGAAGTATCATGGTTTTTCTCGAGGTGCGGCCGGATCCTGGGGTATATTCTCGAGTTACGACGGGGAGGGCCCTTCCACACACGAGTTTGTTCAGCGACGTCAGGACTCCTGCCTAGGTGCGAGGGACACCACGGGATTCTCCTCGAGTCTTGGCATGTCAATTGGGATGCCTCTCCACATGAGGCGGGAGACCCAGGGTCCCCTTCCACGTGCCACAGGGATCCTGGGACTCCTATCCATTTTCAAGAGGAGTCAGGCATCATCTCCTTTGGAAGCATTGATCTCCGCGGACCTCTCGAGTTTTCAAAGGATGTGAGGCCTCCGGTCGCGATGAGGCGGAGAACCAGGTCTTTCTCTGTGGTCTCCACAGGGGATTCAGACATCCCTTCGTCTTGGGAGATGCAAGACGAGAATGCATTTAATTCACTGGAGGGATATCCGGCCTTACTTCGAGTCAGAGCATCTCGGTGTCCATTCCACTTGAGGCCACAAACTCAGGGTTCCTCTCACATACCTGTAGCTGAGAGAAGCCTCCTCTTGAGGTGCTTGTGGAAAGTTGGTATTCCTCTTGAGTCCAAGCCAGGGACTAAGCTCTCATCTCGAGTTGATTGGGGGTCCACGGAGCCCTTTCCTGTTGCTCCAGGGACCTCAGGATCCCTCTAGACTTGAGACAGTGATCTTGGGTATTCTCTGGAGTGCCATCAAGGAAATCAAGGCTCCTTTCATGTTTGATGTGGAACACGGAATTGCTCTGCACGCAGTGCAGGGGAATCTGGTTTCATCTCGCGGCGAGGGGGAAGACTCATGGTTTTTCTCGAGTTGCGGCCCGAACCTGTGGTATATTCTGGAGTTACGACGGGGAGGGCCCTTCCAGACACATGCTTGTTCAGCGACGTCAGGACTCCTGCCTAGGTGCGAGGGACACCTCGGGATTCTCCTCGAGTCTTGGCATGGCAATTGGGACGCCTCTCTATGTGAGGCGGGAGGCCCAGGTTCCCTTTCCAGGTGCCACAGGAATCCTGGGACTCCTATCCATTCTCAAGAGGAGTCAGGCATCGTCTCCTTTGGAAGCATTGATCTCCGTGGACCTCTAGAGTTTTCAAAGGATGTGAGGCCTCCAGTCGCGATGAGGCGGAGGACTAGGTCTTTCTCTGTGGTCTCCACAGGGGATTCAGACATCCCTTCGTCTTGGGAGATGCAAGACGAGCCTGCATTCAATTCACTGCAGGGATATCCGGCCTTACTTCGAGTCAGAGCATCAAGGTGTCCATTCCACTTGAGGCCACAAAATCAGGGTAACTCTCATATACTTGTACCTGAGAGAAGCCTCCTCTTGAGGTGCTTGTGGAAGGTTGGTATTCCTCTTGAGTCGAAGCCAGGGACTAAGCTCTCATCTCGAGTTGATCTGGGGTCCCCGGAGCCCTTTCCTGTAGCTACAGTGACCTCAGGGTCCCTCTAGACTTGAGACAGTGTTCTTGGGTTTTCTCTGGAGTGCCATCAAGGAAATCAAGGCTCCTTTCACGTTTGATGTGGAACACGGAATTGCTCTGCACGCAGTGCAGGGGAATCGGGCCTCATCTCGCGACGAGGGGGAAGTCTCATGGTTTTTCTCGAGTTGCGGCCGGAACCTGGGGTATATTCTCGAGTTACGACGGGGAGGGCCCTTCCAGACACGTGTTTGTTCAGCGACGTAAGGACTCCTGCCTAGGTGGGAGGGACACCTCGGGATTCTCCTCGAGTCTTGGCATGGCAATTGGGACGCGTCTCCACGTGAGGCGGGAGACCCAGGGTCCCTTTTGACATGCCACAGGGATCCTGGGACTCCTATCCACTTTCAGGAGGAGTCAGGCATCGTCTCCTTTGGAAGCATTGATCTCCGTGGACCTCTAGAGTTTTCAAAGGATGTGAGGCCTCCGTTCGCGTTGAGGCGGACGACTAGGTCTTTCTCTGTGGTCTCCACAGGGGATTCAGACATCCCTTCGTCTTGGGAGATGCAAGAAGAGCCTGCATTCAATTCACTGCAGGGATATCCGGCCTTACTTCGAGTCAGATCATCTCGGTGTCCCTTCCACTTGAGGCCACAATCTCAGGGTCCCTCTCACATACCTGTAGCTGAGAGAAGCCTCCTCTTGAGGTGCTCTTGGAAATTTGGTATTCCTCTTGAGTCGAAGCCAGGGACTAAGCTCTCATCTCGAGTTGATTTGGGGTCCACGGGGCCCTTTCGTGTTGCTCCAGTGACCTCAGGATCCCTCTAGACTTGAAACAGTGTTCTTGGGTTTTCTCTGGAGTGCCATCAAGGAAATCAAGGCTCCTTTCACGTTTGATGTGGAACACGGAATTGCTCTGCACGCAGTGCAGGGGAATCGGGCCTCATCTCGCGGCGAGGGGGAAGTCTCATTGTTTTTCTCGAGTTGCGGCCGGAACCTGGGGTATATTCTCGAGTTACGACGGGGAGGGCCCTTCCAGACACGTGTTTGTTCAGCGACGTCAGGACTCCTGCCTAGGTGCGAGGGACACCTCGGGATTCTCCTCGAGTCTTGGCATGGCAATTGGGACGCGTCTCCACGTGAGGCGGTTGACCCAGTGTCCCTTTCCACGAGCCACAGTGATCCTGGGACTCCTATGCATTTTCAAGAGGAGTCAGGCATCGTCTCCTTTGGAAGCATTGATCTCTGCAGACCTCTCGAGTTTTCAAAGGATGTGAGGCCTCCGGTCACGATGAGGCGGAGGATTAGGTCTTTCTCTGTGGTCTCCAGAGGGGATTCAGACATCCCGTCGTCTTGGGAGATGCAAGACGAGCCTTCATTCAATTCACTGCAGGGATATCCGGCCTTACTTCGTGTCAGAGCATCTCGGTGACCATTCCACTTGAGGCCACAAACTCAGGGTCCCTCTCACATACCTGTAGCTGAGAGAAGCTTCCTCTTGAGGTGCTTGTGGAAAGTTGGTATTCCCCTTGAGTCGAAGCCAGGAACTAAGCTCTCATCTCGAGTTGATTTGGGGTCCACGGAGCCCTTTCGTGTTGCTCCAGTGACCTCAGGATCCCTCTAGTCTTGAGACAGTGATCTTGGGTTTTCTCTGGAGTGCCATCAAGGAAATCAAGGCTCCTTTCACGTTTGATGTGGAACACGGAATTGCTCTGAACGCAGTGCAGGGGAATCGGGCCTCATCCAGCGGCGAGGGGGAAGTCTCATGGTTTTTCTCGAGTTGCGGCCGGAACCTGGGGTATATTCTCGAGTTACGACGGGGAGGGCCCTTCCAGACACGTGTTTGTTCAGCGACGTCAAGACTCCTGCCTAGGTGCGAGGGACACCTCGGGATTCTCCTCGAGTCTTGGCATGGCAATTGGGACGCATCTCCATGTGAGGCGGGAGACTCAGGGTCCCTTTCCACGTGCCACAGGTATCCTGGGTCTCCTATCCATTTTCAAGAAGAGTCAGGCATCGTCTCCTTTGGAAGCATTGATCTCCGCGGACTTCTCGAGTTTTCAAAGGATGTGAGGCCTCCGGTCGCGTTCAGGCGGAGGACTAGGTCTTTCTCTGTGGTCTCCACAGGGGATTCAGACAACCCTTCGTCTTGGGAGATGCAAGACAAGCCTGCATCCAATTCACTGCAGGGATATCCGGCCTTACTTCGAGTCAGAGCATCTCGGTGTCCATTCCACTTGAGGCCACAAACTCGGGGTCCCTCAAATATACCTGAAGCTGAGAGAAGCCTCCTCTTGAGGTGCTGGTGGAAAGTTGTTATTCCTCTTGACTCGAAGCCAGCGACTAAGCTCTCATCTCGAGTTGATTTGGGGTCCAGGGAGCCTTTTCGTGTTGCTACAGTGACCTCAGGATCCCTCTGGACTTGAGACAGTGATCTTGGGTTTTCTCTGGAGTGCCATCAAGAAAATCAAGGCTCCTTTCACGTTTGATGTGGAACACGGAATTGCTCTGCATGCAGTGCAGGGGAATTGGGCCTCATCTCGCGGCGAGGGGGAAGTCTTGGTTTTTCTCGTGTTGCGGCCGGAACCTGGGGTATATTCTCGAGTTACGACGGGGAGGGCCTTCCAGACACGTGTTTCTTCAGCGAAGTGAGGACTCCTGCCTAGGTGCGAGGGACACCTCGGGGTTCTCCTCGAGTGTTGGCATGGCAATTGGGACGCGCCTCCATGTGCGGCGCGAGACCCAGGGTCCCTTTCCACGTGCCACAGGGATCCTGGGACTCCTATCCATTTTCAAGAGGACTCAGGCATCGTCTCCTTTGGAAGCATTGATCTCCGCAGACCTCTCGAGTTTTGAAAGGATGTGAGGCCTCCGGTCGCGATGAGCGGGAGAACTAGTTCTTTCTCTGTGGTCTCCACAGGGGATTCAGACATCCCTTCCTCTTGGGAGATGCAAGACGAGCCTGCTTTCAATTCACTGCAGGAATATCCGGCCTTACTTCGAGTCAGAGCCTCTCGGTGTCCATTCCACTTGAGGCCACAAACTCAGGGTCCCTCTCACATACCTGTAGCTGATGGAAGCCTCCTCTTGAGGTGCTTGTGGAAAGTTGGTATTCCTCTTGAGTCGAAGCCAGGGACTAAGCTCTCATCTCGAGTTGATTTGGGGTTCACGGAGCGCTTTCGAGTTGCTCCAGTGACTTCAGGATCCCTCTGGACTTGAGACAGTGAACTTGGGTTTTCTCTGGAGTGCCATCAAGGAAATCAAGGCTCATTTCACATTTGATGTGGAACACGGAATTGCTTTGCACGCAGTGCAGGGGAATCGGGCCTCATCTCGCGGCGAGGGGGAAGTCTCATGGTTTTTCTCGAGTTGCGGCCGGAACCTGGGGTATATTCTCGAGTTAGGACGGGGAGGGCCCGTCCAGACACGTGTCTGTTCAGCGACGTCAGAACTCCTGCCTAGGTTCGATGGACACCTCGGTATTCTCCCCAAGTCTTGGCATGGCAATTGGGACGCGTCTCCACGTGAGGCGGGAGACCCAGGGTCCCTTTCCACGTGCCACAGGAATCCTGGGACTCCTATCCATTTTCAAGAGGAGTCAGGAATCGTTGCCTTGGGAAGCATTGGTCTCCGCGGACCTCTCAAGTTTTCAATGGATGTGAGGCCTCCGGTCGCGATGAGGCGGAGAACTAGGTCTTTCTCATTGGTCTCCACAGGGGATTCAGACATGCCTTCGTCTTGGGAGATGAAAGACGAGCCTGCATCCAATTCACTGCAGGGATATCCGGCCTTACTTCGAGTCAGAGCATCTCGGTATCCATTCCACTTGAGGCCACAAACTCGGGGTCCCTCAAATATACCTGAAGCTGAGAGAAGCCTCCTCTTGACGTGCTTGTGGAAAGTTGTTATTCCTCTTGACTCGAAGCCAGGGACTAAGCTCTCATCTCGAGTTGATTTGGGGTCCACGGAGCCTTTTCGTGTTGCTACAGTGACCTCAGGATCCCTCTGGACTTGAGACAGTGATCTTGGGTTTTCTCTGGAGTGCCATCAAGGAAATCAAGGCTCCTTTCACGTTTGATGTGGAACACGGAATTGCTCTGCACGCAGTGCATTGGAATCGGGCCTCATCTCGCGGCGAGGGGGAAGTCTCATGGTTTTTCTCGATTTGCGGCCCGAACCTGGGGTATATTCTCGAGTTACGACGGGGAGGGCCCTTCCAGACACGTGTTTGTTCAGCGACATCAGGACTCCTGCCTTGGTGCGAGGGACACCTCGGGATTTTCCTCGAGTCGTGGAATGGCAATTGGGACGCGTCTCAACGTGAGGCGGGAGACCCAGGGTCCCTTTCCACGTGCCACAGGGATCCTGGGATTCCTATCCATTTTCAAGAGGAGTCAGGCATCGTCTCCTTTGGAAGCATTGATTTCCTCGGATCCCTCGAGTTTTCAAAGGATATGAGGCCTCCGTTCGCGATGAGGAGGAGAACTAGGTCTTTCTCTGTGGTCTGCACAGGGTACTCAGACATCCTTTCGCCTTGGGAGATGCAAGACGAGCCTGCATTCAATTCACTGCAGGGACATTCGGCCTTACTTCGAGTCAGAGTATCTCGGTGTCCATTCCACTTGAGGCCACAAATTCGGGGTCCCTCTCACATACCTGTAGCCGAGAGAAGCCTCCCCTTGAGGTGCTTGTGGAAAGTTGGTATTCGTCTTGAGTCGAAGCCAGGGACTACGCTCTCATCTCAAGTTAATTTGGGGTCCATGGAGCACTTTCGTGTTGCTCCAGTGACCTCAGAATCCCTCTATTCCTGAGACAGTGATCTTGGGTTTTCTCTGGAGTGTGATCAAGGAAATCAAGGCTCCTTTCAAGTTTGATGTGGAACACGGAATTGCTCTGCACGCCGTGCAGGGGAATCGGGCCTCATCTCGCGGCGAGGGGGAAATCTCATGGTTTTCTCGAGTTGCGGCCGGAACCTGGTGTATATTCTCGAGTTACGACGGGGAGGGCCATTCCAGACACGTGTTTGTTCAGCGACGTCTGGACTCCTGCCTAGGTGCTAGGGACACCTCGGGATTCTCCTCGAGTCTTCGCGGCAATTGGGACGCGTCTCCACGTGAGGCGGGAGACCCAGGGTCCGTTTTCACGTGCCACAGGGATCCTGGGACTCTTATCTATTTTCAAGAGGAGTCAGGCATCGTCTACTTTGGAAGCATTGATCTCCGCGGACCTCTTGAGTTTTCAAAGGATGTGAGGCCTCCGGTCGCGATGAGGCGGAGAAGTAGTTCTTTCTCTGTGGTCTCCACAGGGGATTCAGACATCCCGTCGTCTTGGGAGATGCAAGACGAGCCTGCATTCAATTCACTGCAGGCATATCCGGCTTTACTTCGAGTCAGAGCATCTCGGTGTCCATTCTACTTGAGGCCACAAATTCCAGGTGCCTCTCACATACCTGTAGCTGAGAGAAGCCTCCTCTTGAGGTGCTTGTGGAAAGTTGGTATTCCTCTTGAGTCGAAGCCAGGGACTAAGCTCTCATCTCGAGTTGATTTGGGGACCACGGAGCCCTTTCGTATTGCTCCAGTGACCTCAGGATCCCTCTAGACTTGAGACAGTGATCTTGGGTTTTCTCTGGAGTGCCATCAAGGAAATCAAGGCTCCTTTCACATTTGATGTGGAACACGGAATTGCTCTGCACGCAGTGCAGGGGAATCGGGCCTCATCTCGCGGCGAGGGGGAAGTCTAATGGTTTTTCTCGAGTTGCGTCCGGAACAAGGGGTATATTCTCGACTTACAATGGGGAGGGCCCTTCCAGACACGTGTTTGTTCAGCGACGTCAGGACTCCTGCCTAGGTGGGAGGGACTCCCGGGATTCTCCTCGAGTCTCGGCATGCAAATTGGGACGCGTCTCCACGTGAGGCGGCAGACCCAGGGTCCCTTTCCACGTGCCACAGGGAACCTGCATCTCCTATCCATTTTCAAGAGGAGTCAGGCATCGTCTCCTTTGGAAGCATTGATCTCCGCGGACCTCTCGAGTTTTCAAAGGATGTGAGAACTCCGGTCGCGATGAGGCGGATAACTAGGTCTTTCTCTGTGGTCTCCACAGGGGATTCAGACATCCCTTCGTATTGGGAGATGCAAGACGAGCCTGCATTCAATTCACTGCAGGGATATCCAGCCTTACTTCGTGTCAGAGCATCTCGGTGTCCATTCCACTTGAGGCCACAAACTCAGGGTCCCTATCACATACCAGTAGCTGAGAGAAGCCTCCTCTTGAGGTACATGTGGAAATTTGGTATTCCCCTTGAGTCGAAGCCAGGGACTAAGCTCTCATCTCAACTTGATTTGGGGTCCACGGAAAATTTTCATGTTGCTACAGTGACCTCTGGATCCCTCTAGACATGAGACAGTGATCTTGGGTCTCCTCTGGAGTGCCATCAAGGAAATCAAGGCTCCTTTCATGTTTGTTGTGGAACACGGAATTGCTCTGCACGCAGTGCAGGGGAATCGGGCCTCATCTCGTGGCGAGGGGGAAGTCTCATGGTTTTTCTCGAGTTGTGGCCGGAACCTGGGGTATATTCTCGAGTTACGACGGGGAGGGCCCTTCCAGACACGGGTTTATTCAGCGACGTCAGGACTCCTGCCTAGGTGCGTGGGACACCTCGGGATTCTCCTCGAGTCTTGGCAAGGAAATTGGGATGCCTCTCCACGTGAGGCGTGAGACCCAGTGTCCCTTTCCACGTGCCACAGGGATCCTGGGACTCCTATCCATTTTCAAGAGGAGTCAGGCATCGTCTCCGTTGGAAGCATTGATCTCCACGGACCTCTCGAGTTTTCAAAGGATGTGAGGCCTCTGGTCGCGATGAGGCGGAGAACTAGGTCTTTCTCTGTGGTCTCCACAGGGGATTCAGACATCCCTTCGTCTTGGGAGATGCAAGACGAGCCTGCATTCAATTCACTGCAGGGATATCCGGCCTGACTTCGAGTCAGAGCATCTCGGTGTCCATTCCACTTGAGGCCACAAACTCAGGGTCCCTCTCACATACCTGTAGCTGAGAGAAGCCTCCTCTTGAGGTGCTTGTGGAAAGTTGGTATTCCTCTTGAGTCGAAGCCAGGGACTAAGCTCACATCTCGAGTTGATTTGGGGTCCACGGAGCCCTTTCTTGTTGCTCCAGTGACCTCAGGATCCCTCTAGACTTGAGACAGTGATCTTGGGTTTTCTCTGGAATGCCATCAAGGAAATCAAGGCTCCTTTCACGTTTGATGTGGAACACGGAATTGCTCTGCATGCAGTGCAGGGGAATCGGGCCTCATCTCGCGGCGAGGGGGAAGTCTCATTGTTTTTCTCGAGTTGCGGCCGGAACCTGGGGTATATTCTCGAGTTACGATGGGGAGGGCCCTTCCAGACACGGGTTTATTCAGCGACGTCCTGACTCCTGCCTAGGTGCGAGGGACACCTCGGGATTCTCCTCGAGTCTTGGCAAGGAAATTGGGATGCCTCTCCACGTGAGGCGGGAGACCCAGGGTCCCTTTCCACGTGCCACAGGGATCCTGGGACTCCTATCCATTTTCAAGAGGAGTCAGGCATCGTCTCCTTTGGAAGCATTGATCTCCACGGACCTCTCGAGTTTTCAAAGGATGTGAGGCCTCTGGTCGCGATGAGGCGGAGAACTAGGTCTTTCTCTGTGGTCTCCACAGGGGATTCAGACATCCCTTCGTCTTGGGAGATGCAAGACGAGCCTGCATTCAATTCACTGCAGGGATATCCGGCCTTACTTCGAGTCAGAGCATCTCGGTGTCCATTCCACTTGAGGCCACAAACTCAGGGTACCACTCACATACCTGTAGCTGTGAGAAGCCTCCTCTTGAGGTGCTTGTGGAAAGTTGGTATTCCTCTTGAGTCGAAGCCAGGGACTAAGCTCACATCTCTAGCTGATTTGGGGTCCACGGAGCCCTTTCTTGTTGCTCCAGTGACCTCAGGATCCCTCTAGACTTGAGACAGTGATCTTGGGTTTTCTCTGGAGTGCCATCAAGGAAATCAAGGCTCCTTTCACGTTTGATGTGGAACACGGAATTGCTCTGCACGCATTGCAGGGGAATCGGGCCTCATCTCGCGGCGAGGGGGAAGTCTCATTGTTTTTCTCGAGTTGCGGCCGGAACCTGGGGTATATTCTCGAGTTACGACGGGGAGGGCCTTTCCAGACACGTGTTTGTTCAGCGACATCAGGACTCCTGCCTAGGTGCGAGGGACACCTCGGGATTCTCCTCGAGTCTTGGCATGGCAATTGGGACGCGTCTCCACGTGAGGCGGGAGACCCAGGGTCCCTTTCCACGTGCCACAGGGATCCTGGGACTCCTATCCATTTTCAAGAGGAGTCAGGCATCGTCTCCTTTGGAAGCGTTGATTGCCGCGGACCTCTCGAGTTTTCAAAGGATGTGAGGCCTCCGGTCGCAATCAGGCGGGAAACTAGGTCTTTCTCTGTGGTCTGCACAGGGTACTCAGACATCCTTTCGCCTTGGGAGACGCAAGACGAGCCTGCATTCAATTCACTGCAGGGATATACGGCCTTATTTCGAGTCAGAGCATCTCGGTGTCCATTCCACTTGAGGCCACAAACTCAGGGTCCCTCTCACATACCAGTAGCTGAGAGAAGCCTCCTCTTGAGGTGCTTGTCGAAAGTTGGTATTCCTCTTGAGTCCAAGCCAGGGACTAAGCTTTCATCTCGAGTTGATTTGGGGTCCAAGGAGTCCTTTCGTGTTGCTCCAGTGACCTCAGGATCCCTCTAGACTTGAGACAGTGATCTTGGGTTTTGTCTGGAGTGCCATCAAGGAAATCAAGGCTCCTTTCACGTTTGATGTGGAACACCGAATTGCTCTGCACCCAGTGCAGGGGAATCGGCCCTCATCTCGCGGAGAAAGGGAAGTCTCATGGTTTTTCTCGAGTTGAGGCCGGAACCTGGGGTATATTCTCGAGTTACGACTGGGAGGGCCCTTCCAGACACGAGTTTGTTCAGCGACGTCAGGACTCCTGCCTAGGTGCGAGGGACACCTCGGGATTTTCCTCGAGTCGTGGAATGGCAATTGGGACGCGTCTCAACGTGAGGCGGGAGACCCAGGGTCCCTTTCCACGTGCCACAGGGATCCTGGGATTCCTATCCATTTTCAAGAGGAGTCAGGCATCGTCTCCTTTGGAAGCATTGATCTCCTCGGATCCCTCGAGTTTTCAAAGGATGTGAGGCCTCCGGTCGCGATGAGGAGGAGAACTAGGTCTTTCTCTGTGGTCTGCACAGGGTACTCAGACATCCTTTCGCCTTGGGAGATGCAAGACGAGCCTGCATTCAATTCACTGCAGGGATATCCGGCCTTACTTCGAGTCAGAGTATCTCGGTGTCCATTCCACTTGAGGCCACAAATTCGGGGTCCCTCTCACATACCTGTAGCCGAGAGAAGCCTCCCCTTGAGGTGCTTGTGGAAAGTTGGTATTCCTCTTGAGTCGAAGCCAGGGACTACGCTCTCATCTCAAGTTAATTTGGGGTCCATGGAGCACTTTCGTGTTGCTCCAGTGACCTCAGGATCCCTCTAGTCTTGAGACAGTGATCTTGGGTTTTCTCTGGAGTGCGATCAAGGAAATCAAGGCTCCTTTCAAGTTTGATATGGAACACGGAATTGCTCTGCACGCAGTGCAGGGGAACCGAGCCTCATCTCGCGGCGAGGGGGAAATCTCATGGTTTTCTCGAGTTGCGGCCGGAACCTGGTGTATATTCTCGAGTTACGACGGGGAGGGCCATTCCAGACACGTGTTTGTTCAGCGACGTCAGGACTCCTTCCTAGGTGGGAGGGACACGTCAAGATTCCCCTCGAGTCTTGGCATGGCAATTGGGACACATCTCCACGTGAGGCGGGAGACCCAGTGTCCCTTTCCACGTGGCACAGGGATCCTGGGACTCCTATCCATTTTCAAGAGGAGTCAGGCTTCGTCTCCTTTGGAAGCATTGATCTCCGCGGACCTCTCGAGTTTTCAAAGGATGTGAGGCCTCTTGTCGCGTTGAGTCGGAGAATTAGGTCTTTCTCTGTGGTCTCCACAGGGGATTCAGACATCCCTTCGTCTTGGGAGATGCTAGACGAGCCTGCATTCAATTCACTGCAGGGATATCCGGCCTTACTTCGAGTCAGAGCATCTCGGTGTTCATTCCACTTGAGGCGACAAACTCAGGGTCCCTCTCACATACCTGTAGCTGAGAGAAGCCTCCTCTTGAGGTGCTTGTGGAAAGTTTGTATTCCTCTTGACTCGAAGCCAGGGACTAAGCTCTCATCTCGAGTTGATTTGGGGTCCACGGAGCCCTTTCGTGTTGCTCCAGTGACCTCAGGATCCCTCTAGACTTGAGACAGTGATCTTGCGTTTTCTCTGGAGTGCCATCAAGGAAATCAAGGCTCCTTTCACGTTTGATATGGAACATGAAATTGCTCTGCATGCAGTGCAGGGGAATCGGGCCTCATCTCGTGGCGAGGGGGAAGTCTCATGGTTTTTCTCGAGTTGCGGCCAGAACCTGGGGTATATTCTCGAGTTACGAAGGGGAGGTCTCTTCCAGACACGTGTCTGTTCAGCGACGTCAGGACTCCTGCCTAGGTGCGAGGGACACCTCGGGATTCTCCTCGAGCCTTGGCATGGCAATTGGGACGCGTCTCCACGTGAGGCGGGAGACCCAGGGTCCCTTTCCACGTGCCACAGGGATCCTGGAACTCCTATCCATTTTCAGTAGGAGTCAGGCATCGTCTCCTTTGGAAGCATTGATCTCCGCGGACCTCTCGAGTTTTCAAAGGAAGTGAGGCCTCCGGTCGCGATGAGGCGGAGAACTAGGTCTTTCTCTGTGGTCTCCACAGGGGATTCAGACATTCCTTCGTCTTGGGAGACGCAAGAATAGCCTGCATTCAATTCACGGCAAAGATATCCCGCCTTACTTCGAGTCAGAGCATCTCGGTGTCCATTCCACATGAGGCCACAAACTCAGGGTCCCTCTCACATACCTGTAGCTGAGGGAAACCTCCTCTTGAAGTGCTTGTGGAAAGTTGGTATTCCTCTTGAGTCGAAGCCAGGGACAAAGCTCTCATCTCGAGTTGATTTGGGGTCCACGGAGCCCTTTCGTGTTGCTCCAGTGACCTCAGGATCCCTCTAGACTTGAGACAGTGATCTTGGGTTTTCTCTGGAGTGCCATCAAGGAAATCAAGGCTCCTTTCACGTTTGATATGGAACATGAAATTGCTCTGCATGCAGTGCAGGGGAATCGGGCCTCATCTCGTGGCGAGGGGGAATTCTCATGGTTTTTCTCGAGTTGCGGCCGGAACCTGGGGTATATTCTCGAGTTACGAAGGGGAGGTCTCTTCCAGACACGTGTTTGTTCAGCGACGTCAGGACTCCTGCCTAGGTGCGAGGGACACCTCGGGATTCTCCTCGAGCCTTGGCATGGCAATTTGGACGCATCTCCACGTGAGGCGGGAGACCCAGTGTCCCTTTCCACGTGCCACAGGGATCCTGGAACTCCTATCCATTTTCAGTAGGAGTCAGGCATCGTCTCCTTTGGAAGCATTGATCTCCGCGGACCTCTCGAGTTTTCAAAGAATGTGAGGCCTCCGGTCTCAATGAGGCGGAGGACTAGGTCTTTCTCTGTGGTCTCCACAGGGGATTCAGACATCCCATCGTCTTGGGAGACGCAAGAAGAGCCTGCATTCAATTCACGGCAAAGATATCCCGCCTTACTTCGAGTCAGAGCATCTCGGTGTCCATTCCACATGAGGCCACAAACTCAGGGTCCCTCTCACATACCTGTAGCTGAGGGAAACCTCCTCTTGAAGTGCTTGTGGAAAGTTGGTATTCCTCTTGAGTCGAAGCCAGGGACAAAGCTCTCATCTCGAGTTGATTTGGGGTCCACGGAGCCCTTTCGTGTTGCTCCAGTGACCTCAGGATCCCTCTAGACTCTAGACAGTGATCTTGGGTTTTCTCTGGAGTGCCATCAAGGAAATCAAGGCTCCTTTCACATTTGATGTGGAACACGGAATTGCTCTGCACGCAGTGCATGGGAATCGGGCCTCATCTTGCGGCGAGGGGGAAGTCTCATGGTTTTTCTCGAGTTGCGGCCGGAACCTAGGGTATATTCTCGAGTTATGACGGGGAGGGCCCTTCCAGACACGTGTTTGTTCAGCGACGTCAGGATTCCTGCCTAGGTGCGAGGGACACCTCGGGATTCTCCTCGAGTCTTGGCATGGCAACTTGGACGCGTCTCCACGTGAGGCTGGAGACCCAGGGTCCCTTTCCACGTGCCACAGGGATCTTGGGACTCCTATCCATTTTCAAGAGGAATCAGGCATCGTCTTCTTTGGAAGCATTGATCTCTGCGGACCTCTCGAGTTTTCAAAGGATGTGAGGCCTCCGGTCGCGATGAGGCGGAGAACTCGGTCTTTCTCTGAAGTCTCCACAGGGGATTCAGACATCCCTTCGTCTTGGGAAATGCAAGACGAGCCTGCATTCAATTCACTGCAGGGATATCCGGCCTTACTTCGAGTCAGAGCATCTCGCTGTCCATTGCAATTTGGCCACAAACTCAGGGTCCCTCTCACATACGTGTAGCTGAGAGAAGCCTCCTCTTGAGGGGCCTGTGGAAAGTTCGTATTCCTCTTGAGTCGAAGCCAGGGACTAAGCTCTCTTCTCGAGTTGATTTGGGGTCCACGGAAACCTTTCGTGTTGCTCCAGTGACCTCAGGATCCCTGTAGACTTGAGACAGTGATCTTGGGTTTTCTCTGGAGTGCCATCAAGGAAATCAAGGCTCCTTTCATTTTTGATGTGGAATACGGAATTGCTCTGCATGCAGTGCAGGGGAATCGGGCCTCATATCGCGGCGAGGGGGAAGTCTCATGGTTTTTCTCGAGTTGTGGCCGGAACCTGGGGTATATTCTCGAGTTACGACGGGGAGGGCCCTTCCAGACACGTGTTTGTTCAGCGAGGTCAGGACTCCTGCCTAGGTGCGAGGGACACCTCGGGATTCTCCTCGAGTCTTGGCATGGCAATTGGGACGCGTCTCCACGTGAGGCGGAAGACCCAGGGTCCCTTTCCACGTGCCACAGGGATCCTGGGACTCCTATCCATTTTCTGGAGGTGTCAGGCATCGTCTCCTTTGGAAGCATTGATCTCCGCAGACCTCTCGAGTTTTCAAAGGATTTGAGGCCTCCGGACGCGATGAGCGGGAGAACTAGTTCTTTCTCTGTGGTCTCCACAGGGGATTCAGACATCCCTTCCTCTTGGGAGATGCAAGACGAGCCTGCTTTCAATTCACTGCAGGGATATCCGGCCTTACTTCGAGTCAGAGCATCTCGGTGTCCATTCCACTTGAAGCCACAAACTCAGGGTCCCACTCACATACCTGTAGCTGAGAGAAGCCTCCTCTTGAGGTGCTTGTGGAAAGTTGGTATTCCTCTTGATTCGAATCCAGGGACTAAGCTCTCATCACGAGTTGATTTGGGGTCCATGGAGCCTTTTGGTGTTGCTCCAGTGACCTCAGGATCCCTCTAGACTTGAGACAGTGATCTTGGGTTTTCTCTGGAGTGCCATCAAGGAAATCAAGTCTCCTTTCACGTTTAGTGTGGAACACGGAATTGTTCTGCACACAGTGCAGGGGAATCGGACCTCATCTCGCAGCGAAGGGGAAGTCTCATGGTGTTTCTCGAGTTGTGGCCGGAACCTGGGGTATATTCTCGAGTTACGACGGGGAGGGCCCTTCCAGACACGTGTTTGTTCAGCAACGTCAGGACTCCTGCCTAGGTGCGAGGGACACCTCGGGATACTCCTCGAGTCTTGGCATGGCAATTGGGACGCGTATCCACGTGAGGGGGGAGACCCAGGCTCCCTATCCACGTGCCACAGGGATCCTGGGACTCCTATCCATTTTCAAGAGGAGTCAGGCATCGTCTCCTTTGGAAGCATTGATCTCCTCAGACATCTCGAGTTTTCAAAGGATGTGAGGCCTCCGGTCGCGTTGAGGCGGAGGACTAGGACATTCTCTGTGATCTCCACAGGGGATTCAGACATCCCTTCGTCTTGGGAGATGCAAGACGAGCCTGCATTCAATTCACTGCAGGGATATCCAGCCTTACTTCGAGTCGAGCATCTCGGTGTCCATTCCATTTAAGGCCACAAACTCGGGGTCCCTCTCACATACCTGTAGCTGAGAGAAGCCTCCTCTTGAGGTGCTTGTGGAAAGTTGGTATTCCTCTTGAGTCGAAGCCAGGGACTAAGCTCACATCTCTAGCTGATTTGGGGTCCACGGAGCCCTTTCTTGTTGCTCCAGTGACCTCAGGATCCCTCTAGACTTGAGACAGTGATCTTGGGTTTTCTCTGGAGTGCCATCAAGGAAATCAAGGCTCCTTTCATTTTTGATGTGGAATACGGAATTGCTCTGCACGCAGGGCAGGGGAATCGGGCCTCATATCGCGGCGAGGGGGAAGTCTCATGGTTTTTCTCGAGTTGTGGCCGGAACCTGGGTATATTCTCGAGTTACGACGGGGAGGGCCCTTCCAGACACGTGTTTGTTCAGCGAGGTCAGGACTCCTGCCTAGGTGCGAGGGACACCTCAGGATTCTCCTCGAGTCTTGGCATGGCAATTGGGACGCGTCTCCACGTGAGGCAGGAGACCCAGGGTCCCTTTCCACGTGCCACAGGGATCCTGGGACTCCTATCCATTTTCTGGAGGTGTAAGGCATCGTCTCCTTTGGAAGCATTGATCTCCGCAGACCTCTCGAGTTTTCAAAGGATGTGAGGCCTCCGGTCGCGTTGAGGCGGAGGACTAGGACATTCTCTGTGATCTCCACAGGGGATTCAGACATCCCTTCGTCTTGGGAGATGCAAGACGAGCCTGCATTCAATTCACTGCAGGGATATCCAGCCTTACTTCGAGTCGAGCATCTCGGTGTCCTTTCCACTTGAGGCCACAAAATCAGGGTCCCTCTCACATACCTGTAGCTGAGAGAAGCCTCCTCTTGAGGTGCTTGTGGAAACTTGGTATTCCTCTTGAATCGAAGCCAGGGAATAAGCTCTCATCTCGAGTTGATTTGGGGTCCCCGGAGCCCTTTCATGTTGCTCCAGTGACCTCAAGATCCCTCTAGACTTGAGACAGTGATCTTGGGTTTTCCCTGGAGTGCCATCAAGGAAATCAAGGCTCCTATCATGTTTGATGTGGAACACGGAATTGCTCTGCCCGCAGTGCAGGGGAATCGGGCCTCATCTCGCGGCGAGGGGGATGTCTCATGGTTTTTCTCGAGTTGCGGCCAGAACTTGGGTTATATTCTCGAGTTACGGACGCGGAGGGCCCTTCCAGACACGTGTTTGTTCAGCGACGTCAGGACTCCTGCCTAGGTGCGAGGGACACCTCGGGATTCTCCTCGAGTCTTGGCATGGCAATTGGGATGCGTCTCCACGTGAGGCGGGAGACCCAGGGTCCCTTTCCACGTGCCACAGGGATCCTGGGACTCCTATCCATTTTCAAGAGGAGTCAGACATCGTCTCCTTTGGAAGTATTGATCTCCGCGGTCCTCTCGAGTTTTCAAAGGATATGAGGCCTCCGGATGCGTTGAGGTGGAGGACTAGGTCTTTCTCTGTGGTCTCCACAGGGGATTCAGACAACCCTTCGTCTTGGGAGATGCAAGACGAGCCTGCATTCAATTCACTGCAGGGATATCCGGCCTTACTTCGAGTCAGAGCATCACGGTGTCCATTCCACTTGAGGCCACAAACTCGGGGTCCGTCTCAAATAACTGTAGCTGAGAGAAGCCTCCTCTTGAGGTGCTTGTGGAAAGTTGGTATTCCTCTTGAGTCTAAGCCAGGGACTAAGCTCTCATCTCGAGTTGATTTGGGGTCCACGGAGCCCTTTCCTGTTGGTCCAGTGACCTCAGGATCCCTCTAGACTTGAGACAGTGATCTTGGGTTTTCTCTGTAGTGCCATCAAGGAAATCAAGGCTCCTTTCACGTTTGATGTGGAACACGGAATTGCTCTGCATGCAGTGCAGGGGAATCAGGCCTCATCTCGCGGCGAGGGGGAAATCTCATGGTTTTTCTCGAGTTGCGGCCTGAACCTGGGGTATATTCTCGAGTTACGACGGGAAGGGCCTTCCAGACACGTGTTTGTTGAGCTACGTCAGGACTCCTGCCTAGGTGCGAGGGACACCTCGGGATTCTCCTCGAGTCTTGGCATGGCAATTTGGACGCGTCTCCACGTGAGGCGGGAGACCCAGGTTCCCTTTCCACGTGCCACAGGGATCGTGGGACTCCTATCCATTTTCAAGAGGAGTCAGGCATCGTCTCCTTTGGAAGCATTGATCTCCGCGGACCTCTCGAGTTTTCAAAGGATGTGAGGCCTCCGGTCGCGATGAGGCGGAGTACTCGGTCTTTCTCTGCGGTCTCCACAGGGGATTCAGACATCCCTTCGTCTTGGGAGATGCAAGACGAGCCTGCATTCAATTCACTGCAGGGATATCCGGCCTTACTTCGAATCAGAGCATCTCGGTGTCCATTCCACTTGAGGCCACAAACTCAGGGTCCGTCTCACATACCTGTAGCTGAGAGAAGCCTCCTCTTGAGGTGCTTGTGGAAAGTTGGTATTCCTCTTGATTCGAAGCCGGGGACTAAGCTCTCATCTCGAGTTGATTTGGGGTCCACGGAGCCCTTTCGTGTTGCTCCAGTGACCTCAGGATCCCTCTAGACTTGAGACAGTGATCTTGGGTTTTCTCTGGAGTGCCATCAAAGAAATCAAGGCTCCTTTCACGTTTGATGTGGAACACGGAATTGCTCTGCATGCAGTGCAGGGGAATCTGGCCTCATCTCGCGGCAAGGAGGATGTCTCATGGTTTTTCTAAGTAGCGGCCGGAACCTTGGGTATATTCTGAGTTACGACGCGGAGGGCCCTTCCAGACACGTGTTTGTTCAGCGACGTCAGGACTCATGCCTAGGTGCGAGGGACACCTCGAGATTCTCCGCGAGTCTTGGAATGGCAAGTGGGACGCGTCTCCACGTGAGGCGGGAGACCTTGGGTCCCTTTCCACGTGCCACAGGGATCCTGGGACTCCTATCCATTTTCAAGAAGAGTCAGGCATCTTCTCCTTTGGAAGCATTGATCTCCGCGGACCTCTCGAATTTTCAAAGGATGTGAGGCCTCCGGTCGCGATGAGGCGGAGAACTAGGTCTTTTCTGTGGTCTCCACAGGGGATTCAGACAACCCTTCGTCTTGGGAGATGCAAGACGAGCCTGCATTCAATTCACTGCAGGCATATCCAGCCTTACTTCGAGTCAGAGCATCTCGCTGTCCATTCCACTGTGGCCAAAAACTCAGGGTCCCTCTCACATACCTGTAGCTGAGAGAAGCCTCCTCTTGAGTGGCCTGTGGAAAGTTCGTATTCCTCTTGAGTCGAAGCCAGGGACTAAGCTCTCATCTCGTGTTGATTTGGGGTCCCCGGAGCCCTTTAATGTTGCTCCAGTGACTTCAGGATCCCTCTAGACTTGAGACAGTGATCTTGGGTTTTCTCTGGAGTGCCATCAAGGAAATCAAGCCTCCTATCATATTTGATGTGGAACACGGAATTGCTCTGCACGCAGTGCAGGGGAATCGGGCCTCATCTCGCGGCGAGCGGGAAGTCTCATGGTTTTTCTCGAGTTGCGGCCTGAACCTGGGGTATATTCTCGAGTTACGACGGGAAGGGCCTTCCAGACACGTGTTTGTTGAGCTACGTCAGGACTCCTGCCTAGGTGCGAGGGACACCTCGGGATTCTCCTCGAGTCTTGGCATGGCAATTTGGACGCGTCTCCACGTGAGGCGGGAGACGCAGGTTCCATTTCCACGTGCCACAGGGATCCTGGGACTCCTATCCATTTTCAAGAGGAGTCAGGCATCGTCTCCTTTGGAAGCATTGATCTCCGCGGACCTCTCGAGTTTTCAAAGGATGTGAGGCCTCCGGTCGCGATGAGGCGGAGAACTCGGTCTTTCTCTGCGGTCTCCACAGGGGATTCAGACATCCCTTCGTCTTGGGAGATGCAAGACGAGCCTGCATTCAATTCACTGCAGGGATATCCGGCGTTACTTCGAATCAGAGCATCTCGGTGTCCATTCCACTTGAGGCCACAAACTCAGGGTCCCTCTCACATACCTGTACCTGAGAGAAGCCTCCTCTTGAGGTGCTTGTGGAAAGTTGGTATTCCTCTTGATTCGAAGCCGGGGACTAAGCTCTCATCTCGAGTTGATTTGGGGTCCACGGAGCCCTTTCCTGTTGGTCCAGTGACCTCAGGATCCCTCTAGACTTGAGACAGTGATCTTGGGTTTTCTCTGGAGTGCCATCAAGGAAATCAAGGCTCCTTTCACGTTTGATGTGGAACACGGAATTGCTCTGCATGCAGTGCAGGGGAATCTGGCCTCATCTCGCGGCAAGGAGGATGTCTCATGGTTTTTCTAAGTAGCGGCCGGAACCTTGGGTATATTCTGAGTTACGACTCGGAGGCCCTTCCAGACACGTGTTTGTTCAGCGACGTTAGGACTCATGCCTAGGTGCGAGGGACACCTCGAGATTCTCCGCGAGTCTTGGAATGGCAAGTGGGACGCGTCTCCACGTGAGGCGGGAGACCTTGGGTCCCTTTCCACGTGCCACAGGGATCCTGGGACTCCTATCCATTTTCAAGAAGAGTCAGGCATCTTCTCCTTTGGAAGCATTGATCTCCGCGGACCTCTCGAATTTTCAAAGGATGTGAGGCCTCCGGTCGCGATGAGGCGGAGAACTAGGTCTTTCTCTGTGGTCTCCACATGGGATTCAGACAACCCTTCGTCTTGGGAGATGCAAGACGAGCCTGCATTCAATTCACTGCAGGCATATCCGGCCTTACTTCGAGTCAGAGCATCTCGCTGTCCATTCCACTTTGGCCAAAAACTCAGGGTCCCTCTCACATACCTGTAGCTGAGAGAAGTCTCCTCTTGAGTGGCCTGTGGAAAGTTCGTATTCCTCTTGAGTCGAAGCCAGGGACTAAGCTCTCATCTCGTGTTGATTTTTGGTCCCCGGAGCCCTTTAATGTTGCTCCAGTGACTTCAGGATCCCTCTAGACTTGAGACAGTGATCTTGGCTTTTCTCTGGGGTGCCATCAAGGAAATCAAGGCTCCTTTCACGTTTGATTTGTCACACGGAATTGCTCTGCACGCAATGCAGGGGAATCGGGCCTCATCTCGCAGAGAGGGGGAAGTCTCATGGTTGTTCTCGAGTTGCGGCTGGAACCCGGGGTATATTCTCGAGTTACAATGGGGAGGCCCCTTCCACACACGTGTTTGTTCAGCGACGTCAGGACTCTTGCCTAGGAGTGAGGGACACCTCGGGACTCTCCTCGAGGCTTGGCATGGCAACTGGGACGCGTCTCCACGTGAGGCGGGAGACCCAGGGTCCCTTTCCACGTGCCACAGGGATCCTGGGACTCCTATCCATTTTCAAGAGGAGTCAGGCATCGTCTCCTTTGGAAGCATTGATCTCCGCGAACCTCTCGAATTTTCAAAGGATGTGAGGCCTCCTGTCGCGATGAGGCGGAGAACTAGTTCTTTCTCTGTGGTCTCCACAGGGGATTCAGACATCCCGTCGTCTTGGGAGATGCAAGACGAGCCTGCATTCAATTCACTGCAGGGATATCCGGCCTTACTTCGAGTCAGAGCATCTCGGTGTCCATTCCACCTGAGGCCACAAATTCAGGGTCTTTCTCACATACCTGTAGCTGAGAGAAGCCTCCTCTTGAGGTGCTTGTGGAAAGTTGGTATTCCTCTTGAATCGAAGCCAGGGACTAAGCTCTCATCTCGAGTTGATTGGGGGTCCAGGGAGCCCTTTCATGTTGCTCCAGTGACCTCAGGATCCCTCTAGACTTGAGACAGTGATCTTGGGTTTTCTCTGGAGTGCCATCAAGGAAATCAAGGGTCCTTTCAAGTTTGAGGTGGAACACGGAACTGCTCTGCCCGCAGTGCAGGGGAATCGGGCCTCATCTCGCGGCGAGGGGGAAGTCTCATGGTTTTTCTCGAGTTGCGGCCGGAACCTGGGCTATATTCTCGAGTTACGACGGGGAGGGCCCTTCCAGACACGTGTTTGTTCAGCGACGTCAGGACTCCTGCCTTGGTGCGAGGGACACCTCGGGATTCTCCTTGAGTCTTGGCATGGCAATTGGGACGTGTCTCCACGTGAGGCGGGAGATGCAGGGTCCCTTTCCTCGTGCCACAGGGATCCTGGGACTCCTATCCATTTTCAAGAGGAGTCAGGCATCGTCTCCTTTGGAAGCATTGATCTCTGAAGACCTCTCGAGTTTTCAAAGGATGTGAGGCCTCCGGTCGCAATGAGGCGGAGAACTTGGTCTTTCTCTGCGGTCTCCACAGGGGATTCAGACATCCCTTCGTCTTGGGAGATGCAAGACGAGCCTCCATTCAATTCACTGCAGGGATATCCAGCCTTACTTCATGTCAGACCATATCGGTGTCCATTCCACTTGAGGCCACAAACTCAGGGTCCCTCTCAAATACCTGTTGCTGAGAGAAGCCTCCTCTTGAGGTGATTGTGGAAAGTTGGTATTCCTGTTGAGTCGAAGCCAGGGACTAAGCTCTCATCTCGAGTTGATTTGGGGTCCACGGAGCTCTTTCGTGTTGCTCCAGTAACCTCAGAATCCCTCTAGACATGAGACAGTGATCTTGGGTTTTCTCTGGAGTGCCATCAAGGAAATCAAGGCTCCTTTCAAGTTTGATGTGGAACACGGAATTGCTCTACCCGCATTGCAGGGGAATCGGGCCTCATCTCACGGCGAGGGGGAAGTCTCATGGTTTTTCTCGAGTTGCGGCAGAAACCTGGGGTATATTCTCGAGTGACGACGGGGAGGGCCCTTCCATACACGTGTTTGTTCAGCGACGTCAGGTCTCCTGCCTAGGTGCGAGGGACACCTCGTGATTCTCTTCGAGTCTTGGCATGGCAATTCGGACGCGTCTCCACGTGAGACGGGGGACCCAGCGTCCCTTTCCCCGTGCCACAGGGATCCTGGGACTCCTATCCATTTTCAAGAGGAATCAGGCATCGTCTCCTTTGGAAGCATTGATCTCCGAGGACCTCTCGAGTTTTCAAAGGATATGAGGCTTCCGGTCGCCATGAGGTGGAGAACTAGGTCTTTCTCTGTGGTCTCCACAGGGGATTCAGACATCCCTTCGTCTTGGGAGATGCAAGACGACCCTGCATTCAATTCACAGCAGGGATATCCGGCTTAACTTCGAGTCAGTGGGTCTCGGTGTCCATTCCACTTGAGGCCACAACCTCAGGGTCGCTCTCTCATACCTGTAGCTGAGAGAAGCCTCCTCTTGAGGTGCTTGTGGAAAGTTGGTATACCTCTTGAGTCGAAGCCAGGGACTAAGCTCTCATCTCGAGTTGATTTGGGGTCCACGGAGCCCTTTCGTGTTGCTACAGTGACCTCAGGATCCCTCTAGACTTGAGACAGTGATCTTGGGTTTTCTCTGGAGTGCCATCAAGGAAATCAAGGCTCCTTTCACGTTTGATGTGGAACACGGATTTGCTCTGCACGCAGTGCATCGGAATCGGGCCTGATATCGCAGCGAGGGGTAAGTCTCATGGTTTTTCTCGAGTTGCGGCCGGAACCTGTGGTATATTCTCGAGTTACGACGGGGAGGGCCCTTCCAGACACGTGTTTCTTCAGCGACGTCAGGACTCCTGCCTAGGTGCGAGGGACACCTCGGGATTCTCCTCGAGTCTTGGCATGGCAATTGGGACGCGTTTCCACTTGAAGCGGGAGACCCTGGGTCCATTTCCACGTGCCACAAGGATCCTGGGACACCTATCCATTTTCAAGAGGAGTCAGGCATCGTAGCCTTTGGAAGCATTGATCTCCGCGGACGTCGTGAGTTTTCAAAGGATGTGAGGCCTCCAGTCGTGAAGAGGTGGAGACCTAGGTCTTCTCTGTGGTCTCCACAGGGGATTCAGACATCCCTTCGTCTTGGGAGATGCAAGACGAGCCTGCATTCAATTCACTGCAGGAATATCCAGCCTTACTTCGAGTCAGAGCATCTCGGTGTCCATTCCACTTGAGGCCACAAACTCAGGGTCCCTCTCACATACCTGTAGCTGAGAGAAGCCTCCTCTTGAGGTGCTTGTGGAAAGTTGGTATTCCTCTTGATTCGAAGCCAGGGACTAAGCTCTCATCTCGAGTTAATTTGGGGTCCAGGGAGCATTTTCGTGTTGCACCAGTGACCTCAGGATCCCTCTAGACTTGAGACAGTCATCTTGGGTTTTCTCTGGAGTGCCATCAAGGAAATCAAGGCTCCTTTCACGTTTGATGTGGAACACGGATTTGCTCTGCACGCAGTGCAGGGGATTCGGGACTCTTCTCGCGGCGAGGGGGAAGTCTCATGGTTTTTCTCGAGTTGCGGCCGGAACCTGTGGTATATTCTCGAGTTACGACGGGGAGGACCCTTCCAGACACGTGTTTGTTCAGCGACGTCAGGACTCCTGCCTAGGTGCGAGGGACACCTCGGGATTCTCCTCGAGTCTTGGCATGGCAATTGGGACGCGTCTCCACGTGAGGCGGGAGACCCAGGGTCCCTTATAACGTGCCACAGGGATCCTGGGACTCCTATCCATTTGCAAGAGGAGTCAGGCATCGTCTCCTTTGGAAGCATTGATCTCCGCGGACGTCTCGAGTTTTCAAAGGATGTGAGGCCTCCGGTCGCGATGAGGCGGAGAACTAGTTCTTTTTCTGTGGTCTCCACAGGGGATTCAGACATCCCTTCGTCTTGGGAGATGCAAGACGAGCCTGCATTCAATTCACTGCAGGGATATCCGGCCTTACTTCGAGTCAGAGCATCTCGCTGTCCATTCATCTTGAGGCCACAAACTCAGGGGCCCTCTCACATACCTGTAGCTGAGAGAAGCCTCCTCTTGAGGTGCTTGTGGAAAGTTGGTATTCCTCTTGAGTCGAAGCCAGGGACTAAGCTCTCATCTCGAGTTGATTTGGGGTCCGCGGAGCCCTTTCGTGTTGCTCCAGTGACCTCAGGATATCTCTAGACTTGAGACAGTGATCTTGGGTTTTCTCTGGAGTGCCATCAAGGAAATCAAGGCTCCTTTCACGTTCGATGTGGAACACGCAATTGCTCTGCACGCAGTGCAGGGGAATCGGGCCTCATCTCGCGGCGAGGGGGAAGTCTCATGGTTTTTCTCGAGTTGCGGCCGGAACCTGGGGTATATTCTCGAGTTACTAAGGGGAGGGCCCTTCCAGACACGTGTTTGTTCAGCGACGTCAGGACTCCTGCCTAGGTGCGAGGGACACCTCGGGATTCTCCTCGAGACTTGGCATGGCATTTGGGACGCGTTTCAACTTGAGGCGGGAGAACTAGGGTCCCTTTCGACGTGCCACAGAGATCCTGGGACTCCTATCCATTTTCAAGAGGAGTCAGGCATCGTATCCTTTGGAAGCATTGATCTCCGCAGACGTCTTGAATTTTCAAAGGATGTTAGGCCTCCAGTCGTGAAGAGGTGGAGAACTAGGTCTTCTCTGTGGTCTCCACAGGGGATTCAGACATCCCTTCGTCTTGGGAGATGCAAGACGAGCCTGCATTCAATTCACTGCAGGAATATCCGGCCTTACTTCGAGTCAGAGCATCTCGGTGTCCATTCCACTTGAGGCCACAAACTCAGGGTCCCTCTCACATACCTGTAGCTGAGAGAAGCCTCCTCTTGACGTGCTTGTGGAAAGTTGGTATTCCTCTTGAGTCGAAGCCAGGGACTAAGCTCTCATCTCGAGTTAATTTGGGGTCCAGGGAGACCTTTCGTGTTGCTCCAGTGACCTCAGGATCCCTCTAGACTTGAGACAGTCATCTTGGGTTTTCTCTGGAGTGCCATAGAGGAAATCAAGGCTCCTTTCACGTTTGATGTGGAACACGGAATTGCTCTGCATGCAGTGCAGGGGAATCGGGCCTCATCTCGCGGCAAGTGTTATGTCTCATGGTTTTTATCAAGTTGCGGCCGGAACATGGGGTATATTCTCGACTTACGACGGGGACGGCCCTTCCAGACACGTGTTTGTTCAGCGACGTCAGGACTCCTACCTAGGTGTGAGGGACACCTCTGGATTCTCCTCGAGTCCTGACATGGCAATTGGGACGCTTCTCCACGTGAGGCGGGAGACCCAGGGTCCCTTTCCACGTGCCACACAGATCCTGGGACTCCTATCCATTTTCAAGAGGAGTCAGGCATCGTCTCCTTTGGAAGCATTGATCTCCGCGGACCTCTCGACTTTTCAAAGGATATGAGGCTTCCGGTTGCCATGAGGTGGAGAACTAGGTCTTTCTCTGTGGTCTCCATAGGGGATTCAGACATCCCTTCATCTTGGGAGATGCAAGACGAGCCTGCATTCAATTCACTGCAGGGATATCCGGCTTAACTTCGAGTCAGAGGTTCTCGGTGTCCATTCCATTTGAGGCCACAACCTCAGGGTCGCTCTCTCATACCTGTAGCTGAGAGAAGCCTCCTCTTGAGGTGCTTGTGGAAAGTTGGTATACCTCTTGAGTCGAAGCCAGGGACTAAGCTCTCATCTCGAGTTGATTTGGGGTCCACGGAGCCCTTTCGTGTTGCTACAGTGACCTCAGGATCCCTCTAGACTTGAGACAGTGATCTTGGGTTTTCTCTGGAGTGCCATCAAGGAAATCAAGGCTCCTTTCACTTTTGATGTGGAATACGGACTTGCTCTGCACGCAGGGCAGGGGAATCGGGCCTCATCTCGCGGCGAGGGGGAAGTCTCATGGTTTTTCTCGAGTTGCGGCCGGAACCTAGGGTATATTCTCGAGTTACGATGGGAAGGGCCCTTCCAGACACGTGTTTGTTCAGCGACGTCAGGACTCCTGCCTAGGTGCGAGGGACACCTCGGGATTCTCCTCGAGATTTGGCATGGCAATTGGGACGCGTCTCCACGTGAGGCGGGAGAGCCAGGGTCCCTTTCCACGTGCCACAGGGATCCTGGGACTCCTATCCATTTTCAAGAGGAGTCAGGCATCGTCTCCTTTGGAAGCATTGATCTCCGCGGACCTCTCGAATTTTCAAAGGATGTGAGGCCCCCGGTCGCTATGAGGCGGAGAATTAGGTCTTTCTCTGTGGTCTCCACAGGGGATTCAGACATCCCTTCGTCTTGGAAGATGTAAGACGAGCCTGCATTCAATTCACTGCAGGGATATCCGGCCTTACTTCGAGTCAGAGCATCTCGGTGTCCATTCCACTTGAGGCCACAAACTCAGGGTCCCTCAAATATACCTGTAGATGAGAGAAGCCTCCTCTTGAGATCCTTGTGGAAAGTTGGTATTCCTCTTGAGTCTAAGCCAGGGTCTAAGCTCTCATCTGTGGTTGATTTGTGGTCCACGAAGCCCTTTCCTATTGGTCCAGTGACCTCAGGATCCCTCTAGACTTGAGACAGTGATCTTGGGATTCCTCTGGAGTGCCATCAAGGAAATCAAGGCTCCTTTCACGTTTGATGTGGAACACGCAATTGCTCTGCACCCAGTGCAGGGGAATGGGGCCTCAAATCGAGGCGAGGGGGAAGTCTCATGGTTTTTCTCGAGTTGCGGCCGGAACCTGGGGTATATTCTCGAGTTACGACGGGGAGGGCGCTTCCATACACGTGTTTGTTCAGCGACGTCAGGACTCCTGCCTAGGTGTGAGGGACACCTCGGGATTCTCCTCGAGTCTTGGCATGGCAATTGGGACGCGTCTCCACATGAGGCGGGAGACCCAGGGTCCCTTTCCACGTGCCACAGGGATCCTGGGACTCCTATCCATTTTCAAGAGGAGTCAGGCATCGTCTCCTTTGGAACCATTGATCTCCGCGGACGTCTCGAGTTTTCAAAGGATGTGAGGCCTCCGGTCGTGACGAGGCGGACGACTAGGTCTTTCTCTGTCGTCTCCACAGGGGATTCAGAGATCCCTTCGTCTTTGGAGATGCAAGACGAGCCTGCATTCAATTCACTGCAGGGATATCCGGCCTTCCTTCGAGTCAGAGCATCTCGGTGTCCATTCCACTTGAGGCCACAAACTCAGGGTCCCTCTCACATAGCTTTAGCTGAGAGAAGCCTCCTCTTGAGGTGCTTATGAAAAGTTGGTATTCCTCTTGAGTCGAAGCCAGGGACTAAGCTCTCATCTCGAGTTGATTTATCGTCCACGGAGCCCTTTTGTGTTGCTCCAGTGAGCTCAGGATCCCTCTAGACTTGAGACAGTGATCTTGGGTTTTCTCTGCAGTGCCATCAAGGAAATAAAGGCTCCTTTCATGTTTGATGTGGAACACGGAATTGCTCTGCACGCAGTGCATGGGAATCTGGCCTCATCTTGCGGCGAGGGGGAAGACTCATGGTTTTTCTCGAGTTGCGGCCCGAACCTGTGGTATATTCTGGAGTTACGAAGGGGAGGGCCCTTCCAGACACGTGCTTGTTCAGCGACGTCAGGACTCCTGTCTAGGTGCGAGGGACACCTCGGGATTCTCCTCGAGTCTTGGCATGGCAATTGGGACGCCTCTCTATGTGAGGCGGGAGCCCCAGTTTCCCTTTCCACGTGCCACAGGAATCCTGGGACTCCTATCCATTCTCAAGAAAAGTCAGGCATCGTCTCCTTTGGAAGCATTTATCTCCGCGGACCTCTCGAGTTTTCAAAGGATGTGAGGCCTCCGGTCGCGATGAGGCGGAGAACTAGGTCTTTCTCTGTGGTCTCCACAGGGGATTCAGACATCCCTTCGTCTTGGGAGATGCAAGACGAGCCTGCATTCAATTCACTGCAGGGATATCCAGCCTTACTTCGAGTCAGAGCATCTCGGTGTCCATTCCACTTGAGGCCACAAACTCAGGGTCCCTCTCACATACCTGTAGCTGAGAGAAGCCTCCTCTTGAGGTGCTTCTGGAAAGTTGGTATTCCTCTTGAGTGGAAGCAGGGACTAAGCTCTCATCTCGAGTTGATTTGGGGTCCACGGAGCCCTTTCATGTTGCTACAGTGTCCTCAGGATCCCTCTAGACTTGAGACATTGATCTTGGGTTTTCTCTGGAGTGCCATCAAGGAAATCAAGGCTCCTTTCACGTTTGAGGAGGATCATGGAATTGCTCTGCACGCAGTGCAGGGGAATCGGGCATCATCTCTCGGCGAGGGAGAAGTCTCATGGTTTTTCTCGAGTTGCGGTTGGAACCTGGGGTATATTCTCGAGTTACGACGGGGAGGGCCCTTCCAAACACATGTTTGTTCAGCGACGTCAGGACTCCTGCCTAGGTGCGAGGGACACCTCGGGATTCTCCTCGAGTCTTGGCATGGCAATTGGGACGCGTCTCCACGTGAGGGGGGAGACCCAGGGTCCCTTTCCACGTGCCACAGGTATCCTGGGACTCCTATCCATTTTCAAGAGGAGTCAGGCATCGTCTCCTTTGGAAGCATTGATCTCTGCGGTCCTCTCGAGTTTTCAAAGTATGCGTGGCCTCCGTTCGCGATGAAACGGAGAACTAGGTCTTTCTCTGTGGTCTCCACAGGGGATTCAGACACCCCTTCTTCTTGGGAGATGCAAGACGAGCCTGCATTCAATTCACTGCAGGGATATCCGGCCTTACTTCGAGTCAGAGCATCTCGGTGTCCATTCCGCTTGAGTCCACAAACTAAGGGTCCCTCTCACATACCTGTAGCTGACAGAAGCCTCCTCTTGAGGTGCTTGTGGAAAGTTGGTATTCCTCTTGAGTCGAAGCCAGGGACTAAGCTCTCATCTCGAGTTGATTTGGGGTCCACGGAGCCCTTTCGTGTTGCTACAGTGACCTCAGGATCCCTCTAGACTTGAAACAGTGATCTTGGGTTTCCTCTGGAGTGCCATCAAGGAAATCATGGCTCCTTTCATGTTTGATGTGGAACACGAAATTGGTCTGCAAGCAGTGCTGGGGAATCGGCCTTAATCTCGCGGGCGAGGGGGAAGTCTCATGGTGTTTCTCGAGTTGCGGCCGAAACCTGGGGTGTATTCTCGAGTTACGACGGGGAGGGCCCTTCCAGACCCGTGTTTGTTCAGCGACGTCAGGACTTCTGCCTACGTGCGAGGGACACCTCGGTATTATCCGCGAGTCTTGGCATGGCAATTGGGACGCGTCTCCTCGTGAGGCACGAGACCCAGTGTCCCTTTCCACGTCCCACAGGGATCCTCGGACTCCTATCCATTTTCAAGAGGAGTCAGGCATCGTCTCCTTTGTAAGCATTGATCTCGGCGGACCTCTTGAGATTTCAAAGGATTTCAGGCCTCCGGTCGCGATGAGGCGGAGAACTAGGTCTTTCTCTGTGGTCTCCACGGGGGATTCAGACATTCCTTCGTCTTGGTAGATGCAAGACGAGTCTGCATTCAAATCACTGCAGGGATATACGGCTTACTTCGAGTCAGAGCATCTTGGTGTCCATTCCACTTGAGGCCACAAACTCAGGGTCCCTCTCACATACCTGTTGCTTAGAGAATCCTCCTCTTGAGGTGCTTGTGAAAAGTTGGTATTCCGCTGGAGTCGAAGCCAGGGATTAAGCTCTCATCTCGAGTTGATTTGGGGTCCAAGGAGCCCTTTCGTGTTGCTACAGTGACCTCAGGATCCCTCTAGACTTGAGACAGTGATCTTGGGTTTTCTCTGGAGTGCCATCAAGGAAATCAAGGCTCCTTTCACGTTTGATGAGGAACACGGAATTGCTTTGCATGCAGTGCAGGGGAATCGGGCCTCATCTCGCGGCGAGGGGGAAGTCTCATGGTTTTTCTCGAGTTGTGGCCGGAACCTGGGGTATATTCTCGAGGTACGACGGGGAGGGCCTTTCCAGACATGTGTTTGTTCAGCGACGTCAGGACTCCTGCCTAGGTGCGAGGGACACCTCGGGATTCTCCTCGAGTCTTGGCATGGCAATTGGGACGCGTCTCCACGTGAGGCGGGAGAGCCAGTGTCCCTTTCCACGTGCCACAGTGATCCTGGGACTCCTATCCATTTTCAAGACGAGTCAGGCATCGTCTCCTTTGGAAGCATTGATCTCCGCGGACCTCTCGAGTTTTCAAAGGATGTGAGGCCTCCAGTCGTGATGAGTCGGAGAACCAGGTCTTTCTCTCTGGTCTCCACAGGGGATTCATAAATCTCTTCGTCTTGGGAGATGCAAGACGAGCCTGCATTCAATTCACTGTTGGGATATCCGGCCTTACTTCGAGTCAGAGCATCAAGGTGTCCATTCCACTTGAGGCCACAAAATCAGGGTAACTCTCATATACTTGTAGCTGAGAGAAGCCTCCTCTTGAGGTGCTTGTGGAAAGTTGGTATTCTTCTTGAGTCGAAGCCAGGGACTAACCTCTCATCTCGAGTTGATTTGGGGTCCACGGAGCCCTTTCCTGTAGCTACAGTGACCTCAGGGTCCCTCTAGACTTGAGACAGTGATCTTGGATTTTCTCTGGAGTGCCATCAAGGAAATCAAGGCTCCTTTCTCGTTTGATTTGTCACACGGAATTGCTCTGCACGCAATGCAGGGGAATCGGGCCTCATCTCGCAGAGAGGGGGAAGTCTCATGGTTGTTCTCGAGTTGCGGCTGGAACCCGGGGTATATTCTCGAGTTACAACGGGGAGGCCCCTTCCACACACGTGTTTGTTCAGCGACGTCAGGACTCTTGCCTAGGAGTGAGGGACAACTCGGGATTCTCCTCGAGGCTTGGCATGGCAATTGGGACGCGTCTCCACGTGAGGGGGGAGACCCAGGGTCCCTTTCCACGTGCCACAGGGATCCTGGGACTCCTATCCATTTTCAAGAGGAGTCAGGTATCGTCTCCTTTGGAAGCATTGATCTCCGCGGGCCTCTCGCGTTTTCAAAGGATGTGAGGCCTCCGGTCGCGATGAGGCAGAGAACTAGGTCTTTCTCTGTGGTCTCCACAGGGGATTCAGACATCCCTTCTTCTTGGGAGATGCAAGACGAGCCTGCATTCAATTCACTGCAGGGATATCAGGCCTTACTTCGAGTCAGAGCATCTCGGTGTCCATTCCACTTGAGGCCACAAACTCAGGGTCCCTCTCACATACATGTTGCTGAGAGAAGCCTCCTCTTGAGGTGCTTGTGGAAAGTTGGTATTCCTCTTGAGTCGAAGCCAGGGACTAAGCTCTCATCTCCAGTTGATTTGGGGTCCACGGAACACTTTCCTGTTGCTACAGTGACCTCAGGATCCCTCTAGACTTGAGACAGTGATCTTGGGTTTTCTCTGGACTGCCATCAAGGAAATCAAGGCTCCTTTCACGTTTGAGGAGGATCATGGAATTGCTCTGCACGCAGTGCAGGGGAATCGGGCATCATCTCTCGGCGAGGGAGAAGTCTCATGGTTTTTCTCGAGTTGCGGTTGGAACCTGGGGTATATTCTCGAGTTACCACGGGGAGGGCCCTTCCAGACACATGTTTGTTCAGCGACGTCAGGACTCCTGCCTAGGTGGGAGGGACACCTCGGGATTCTCCTCGAGTATTGGCATGGCAATTGGGACGCGTCTCCACGTGAGGGGGGAGACCCAGGGTCCCTTTCCACGTGCCACAGGGATCCTGGGACTCCTATCCATTTTCAAGAGGAGTCAGGCATCGTCTCCTTTGGAAGCATTGATCTCTGCGGTCCTCTCGAGTTTTCAAAGTATGCGTGGCCTCCGTTCGCGATGAAACGGAGAACTAGGTCTTTCTCTGTGGTCTCCACAGGGGATTCAGACACCCCTTCTTCTTGGGAGATGCAAGACGAGCCTGCATTCAATTCACTGCAGGGATATCCGGCCTTACTTCGAGTCAGAGCATCTCGGTGTCCATTCCGCTTGAGTCCACAAACTAAGGGTCCCTCTCACATACCTGTAGCTGACAGAAGCCTCCTCTTGAGGTGCTTGTGGAAACTTAGTATTCCTCTTGAGTCGAAGCCAGGGACTAAGCTCTCATCTCGAGTTGATTTGGGGTCCACGGAGCCCTTTCGTGTTGCTACAGTGACCTCAGGATCCCTCTAGACTTGAAACAGTGATCTTGGGTTTCCTCTGGAGTGCCATCAAGGAAATCATGGCTCCTTTCATGATTGATGTGGAACACGTAATTGGTCTGCAAGCAGTGCTGGGGAATCGGCCTTAATCTCGAGGGCGAGGGGGAAGTCTCATGGTGTTTCTCGAGTTGCGGCCGAAACCTGGGGTATATTCTCGAGTTACGACGGGGAGGGCCCTTCCAGACCCGTGTTTGTTCAGCGACGTCAGGACTTCTGCCTACGTGCGAGGGACACCTCGGTATTATCCGCGAGTCTTGGCATGGCAATTGGGACGCGTCTCCTCGTGAGGCACGAGACCCAGTGTCCCTTTCCACGTCCCACAGGGATCCTGGGACTCCTATCCATTTTCAAGAGGAGTCAGGCATCGTCTCCTTTGGAAGCATTGATCTCGGCGGACCTCTTGAGATTTCAAAGGATTTCAGGCCTCCGGTCGCTATGAGGCGGAGAACTAGGTCTTTCTCTGTGGTCTCCACGGGGGATTCAGACATCCCTTCGTCTTGGTAGATGCAAGACGAGTCTGCATTCAAATCACTGCAGGGATATCCGGCTTACTTCGAGTCAGAGCATCTTGGTGTCCATTCCACTTGAGGCCACAAACTCAGGGTCCCTCCCCCATACCTGTTGCTTAGGGAATCCTCCTCTTGAGGTGCTTGTGAAAAGTTGGTATTCCTCTGGAGTCGAAGCCAGGGATTAAGCTCTCATTTCGAGTTGATTTGGGGTCCACGGAGCCCTTTCGTGTTGCTACAGTGACCTCAGGATCCCTCTAGACTTCAGACAGTGATCTTGGGTTTTCTCTGGAGTGCCATCAAGGAAATCAAGGCTCCTTTCACGTTTGATGAGGAACACGGAATTGCTTTGCATGCAGTGCAGGGGAATCGGGCCTCATCTCGCGGCGAGGGGGAAGTCTCATGGTTTTTCTCGAGTTGTGGCCGGAACCTGGGGTATATTCTCGAGGTACGACAGGGAGGGCCCTTCCAGACATGTGTTTGTTCAGCGACGTCAGGACTCCTGCCTAGGTGCGAGGGACACCTCGGGATTCTCCTCGAGTCTTGCCATGGCAATTGGGACGCGTCTCCACGTGAGGCGGGAGACCCAGGGTCCCTTTCCACGTGCCACAGGGATCCTGGGACTCCTATCCATTTTCAAGAGGAGTCAGGCATCGTCTCCTTTGGAAGCATTGATCTCCGCGGGCCTCTCGCGTTTTCAAAGGATGTGAGGCCTCCAGTCGCGATGAGTCGGAGAATCAGGTCTTTCTCTCTGGTCTCCACAGGGGATTCATAAATCTCTTCGTCTTGGGAGATGCAAGACGAGCCTGCATTCAATTCACTGTTGGGATATCCGGCCTTACTTCGAGTCAGAGCATCAAGGTGTCCATTCCACTTGAGGCCACAAAATCAGGGTAACTCTCATATACTTGTAGCTGAGAGAAGCCTCCTCTTGAGGTGCTTGTGGAAAGTTGGTATTCCTCTTGAATCGAAGCCAGGGACTAACCTCTCATCTCGAGTTGATTTGGGGTCCACGGAGCCCTTTCCTGTAGCTACAGTGACCTCAGGGTCCCTCTAGACTTGAGACAGTGATCTTGGCTTTTCTCTGGAGTGCCATCAAGGAAATCAAGGCTCCTTTCACGTTTGATTTGTCACACGGAATTGCTCTGCACACAATGCAGGGGAATCGGGCCTCATCTCGCAGAGAGGGGGAAGTCTCATGGTTGTTCTCGAGTTGCGGCTGGAACCCGGGGTATATTCTCGAGTTACAACGGGGAGGCCCCTTCCACACACGTGTTTGTTCAGCGACGTCAGGACTCTTGCCTAGGAGTGAGGGACACCTAGGGATTCTCCTCGAGTCTTGGCATGGCAATTGGGACGCGTCTCCACGTGAGGCGGGAGACCCAGAGTCCCTTTCCACGTGCCACAGGGATCCTGGGACTCCTATCCATTTTCAAGAAGAGTCAGGCATCTTCTCCTTTGGAAGCATTGATCTTCGCGGACCTCTCGAATTTTCAAAGGATGTGAGGCCTCCGGTCGCGATGAGGCGGAGAACTAGGTCTTTCTCTGTGGTCTCCACAGGGGATTCAGACAACCCTTCGTCTTGGGAGATGCAAGACGAGCCTGCATTCAATTCACTGCAGGCATATCCGGCCTTACTTCAAGTCAGAGCATCTCGCTGTCCATTCAACTTTGGCCACAAACTCAGGGTCCCTCTCACATACCTGTAGCTGAGAGAAGCCTCCTCTTGAGGGGCCTGTGGAAAGTTCGTATTCCTCTTGAGTCGAAGCCAGGGACTAAGCTCTCATCTCGAGTTGATTTGGGGTCCACGGAACCCTTTCGTTTTGCTCCAGTGACCTCAGGATCCCTCTAGACTTGAGACAGTGATCTTGGGTTTTCTCTGGAGTACCATCAAGGAAATCAAGGTCCTTTCATTTTTGATGTGGAATACGGAATTGCTCTGCACGCAGGGCAGGGGAATCGGGCCTCATATCGCGGCGAGGGGGAAGTCTCATGGTTTTTCTCGAGTTGTGGCCGGAACCTGGGGTATATTCTCGAGTTACGACGGGGAGGGCCCTTCCAGACACATGTTTGTTCAGCGACGTCAGGACTCCTGCCTAGGTGCGAGGGACACCTCGGGATTCTCCTCGAGTCTTGGCATGGCAATTGGGACGCGTCTCCACGTGAGAAGGGAGACCCAGGTTCCCTTTCCACGTGCCACAGTGATCCTGGGACTCCTATCCATTTTCAAGAGGAGTCAGGCATCGTCTCCTTTGGAAGCATTGATCTCCACGGACCTCTCGAGTTTTCAAAGGATGTGAGGCCTCCGGTGGCGATGAGGCGGAGGACTAGGTCATTCTCTGTGGCCTCCACAGTGGATTCAGACATCCCTTCGTCTTGGGAGATGCAAGACGAGCCTGCATTCAATTCACTGCAGGGATATCCGGCCTTACTTCGAGTCAGAGCATCTCGCTGTCCATTCCACTTGAGGCCACAAACTCAGGGTCCCTCTCACATACCTGTAGCTGAGAGAAGACTCCTCTTGAGGTGCTTTTGGAAAGTTGGTATTCCTCTTGAGTCGAAGCCAGGGACTAAGCTCTCATCTCGAGTTGATTTGGGGTCCAAGGGGAAATTTCGTGTTGCTCCAGTGACCTCAACATCCCTCTAGAGTTGAGACAGTGATCTTGGGTTTTCTCTGGAGTGCCATCAAGGAAATCAAGGCTCCTTTCACGTTTAATGTGGAACACGGAATTGCTCTGCACGCAGTGCAGGGGAATCGGGCCTCACCTCGCGGCGACGGGTAAATATCATGGTTTTTCTCGAGTTGCGGACGGAACCTGGGGTATATTCTCGAGTTACGACGGGGAGGGCCCTTCCAGACACGTGTTTGTTCAGCGACGTCAGGACTCCTGCCTAGGGGCGAGGGACACCTCGGGATTCTCCTCGAGTCTTGGCATGGCAATTGGGACGCGTCTCCACGTGAGGCGGGAGACCCAGGGTCCCTTTCCACGTGCCTCAGGGATCCTGGGACTCCTATCCATTTTCAAAAGGAGTCAGGCATCGTCTCCTTTGGAAGCATTGATCTCCGCAGACCTCTTGACGTTTCAAAGGATGTGAGGCCTCCGGTCGCGATGAGGCGGAGAACTAGGTCTTTCTCTGTGGTCTCCACAGGGGATTCAGACATCCCTTCTTCTTGGGAGATGCAAGACGAGCCTGCATTCAATTCACTGCAGGGATATCCGGCCTTACTTCGAGTCAGAGCATCTCGGTGTCCATTCCACTTGAGGCCACAAACTCAGGGTCCCTCTCACTTACCTGTAGCTGAGAGAATCCTCCTCTTGAGCTGCTTGTGAAAAGTTGGTATTCCTCTTGAGTCGAAGCCAGGGACTAAGCTCTCATCTCGAGTTGATTTGGGGTCCACGGAGCCCTTTCGTGTTGCTCCAGTGACCTCAGGATCCCTCTAGACTTGAGACAGTGATCTTGGGTTTTCTCTGGAGTGCCATCAAGGAAATCAAGGCTCCTTTCACGTTTGATGTGGAACACGGAATTGCTCTGCATTCAGTGCAGGGGAATCGGGCCTCAACTCGATGCGAGGGGGAAATCTCATGGTTTTTCTCGAGTTGCGGCCGGAACCTGGGGTATATTCTCGAGTTACGACGGGGAGGGCCCTTCCAGACACGTGTTTGTTCAGCGACGTCAGGACTCCTGCCTAGGTGCGAGGGACACCTCGGGATGCTCCTCGAGTCTTGGCATGGCAATTGGGACGCGTCTCCACGTGAGGCGGAAGACCCAGGGTCCCTTTCCACGTGCCACAGGGATCCTGGGGCTCCTATCCATTTTCAAGAGGAGTCAGGCATCGTCTCCTTTGGAAGCATTGATCTCCGCGGACCTCTTGAGTTTTCAAAGGATGTGAGGCCTCCGGTCGCGATGAGGCGGAGAAGTCGGCCTTTCTCTGAGGTCTCCACAGGGGATTCAGACATCCCTTCGTCTTGGGAGATGCAAGACGAGCCTCATTCAATTCACTGCAGGGATATCCGGCCTTACTTCGAGTCAGAGCATCTCGGTGTCCATTCCACTTGAGGCCACAAACTCAGGGTCCCCCTCACTTACCTGTAGCTGAGAGAAGCCTCCTCTTGAGCTGCTTGTGAAAAGTTGGTATTCCTCTTGAGTCGAAGCCAGGGACTAAGCTCTCATCTCGAGTTGATTTGGGGTCCACGGAGCCCTTTCGTGTTGCTCCAGTGACCTCAGGATCCCTCTAGACTTGAGACAGTGATATTGAGCTTTCTCTGGAGTGCCATCAAGGAAATCAAGGCTCCTTTCACGTTTGATGTGGAACACGGAATTGCTCTGCATTCAGTGCAGGGGAATCGGGCCTCAACTCGATGCGAGGGGGAAATCTCATGGTTTTTCTCGAGTTGCGGCCAGAACCTGGGGTATATTCTCGAGTTTCGACGGGGAGGGCCCTTCCAGACACGTGTTTGTTCAGTGACGTCAGGAATCCTACCTAGGTGCTAGGGACACTTCGGGATTCTCCTCCAGTCATGGCATGGCAATTGGGACAAATCTCCACGTGAGGCGGGAGACCCCGGATCCCTTTCCACGTGCCACAGGGATCCTGGGACTCCTATCCATTTTCAAGAAGAGTCAGGCATCGTCTCCTTTGGAAGCATTGATCTCCGAGGACCTCTCTAGTTTTCAAAGGATGTGAGGCCTCAGGTCGCGTTGAGGCGGAGAACTAGGTCTTTCTCTGTGCTCTCCACAGGGGATTCAGACATCCCTTCGTCTTGGGAGATGCAAGACGAGCCTGCCTTCAATTCACTGCAGGGATATCTGGCCTTACTTCGAGTCAGAGCATCTCGGTGTCCATTCCACTTGAGGCCACAAAGTCAGGGTCCCTCTCACATACCATTAGCTGAGAGTAGCCTCCTCTTGAGGTGCTTGTGGAAAGTTGGTATTCCTCTCGATTTGAAGGCAGGGAATAAGCTCTCATCTCGAGTTGATTTGGGGTCCACGGAGCCCTTTCGTGTTGCTCCAGTGACCTCAGGATCCCTCTAGACTTGAGACAGTGATCTTGGGTTTTCTCTGGAGTGTCATCAAGGAAATCACGGCTCCTTTCATTTTTGATGTGGAAACGGAATTGCTCTGCACGCAGGGCAGGGGAATCGGGCCTCATCTCGCGTCAATGGGGAAGTCTCATGGTTTTTCTCGAGTTGCGGCCGGAACCTGGGGTATATTCTCGAGTTACGACGGGGAGGGACCTTCCAGACACTTGTTTGTTCAGCGACGTCAGGACTCCGGCCTAGGTGCGAGGGACACCTCAGGATTCTCCTCGACTCTTGGCATGGTAATTGGGGCGCGTCTCCACGTGAGACGGTAGACCCAGTGTCCCTTTCCACGTGCCACAGTGATCCTGGGACTCCTATCCATTTTCAAGAGGAGTCAGGCATCGTCTCCTTTGGAAGCATTGATCTCCGCGGACCTCTCGAGTTTTCAAAGGATGTGAGGCCTCCGGTCGCGATGAGGCAGAGGACTAGGTCTTTCTCTGTGGTCTCCACAGGGGATTCAGACATCCCTTCGTCTTGGGAGATGCAAGACGAGCCTGCATTCAATTCGCTGCAGGGATAACCGGCCTTACTTCGAGTCAGAGCATCTCGGTGTCCATTCCACTTGAGGCCACAAACTCAGGGTCCCTCTCACATACCTGTAGCTGAGAGAAGCCTCCTCTTGAGGTGCTTGTGGAAAGTTTGTATTCCTCTTGAGTCAAAGCCAGGGACTAAGCTCTCATCTCGAGTTGATTTGGGGTCCACGGAGCCCTTTCGTGTTGCTCCAGTGACCTCAGGATCCCTCTAGACTTGAGACAGTCATCTTGGGTTTTCTCTGGAGTGCCATCAAGGAAATCAAGGCTCCTTTCACGTTTGATGTGGAACACGGAATTGCTCTGCACAAAGTGCAGGGGAATCGGGCCTCATCCAGCGGCGAGGGGGAAGTCTCATGGTGTTTCTCGAGTTGCGGCCGGAACCTGGGGTATATTCTCGAGTTACGACGGGGAGGGCCCTTCCAGACACGTGTTTGTTCAGTGACGTCAGGACTCCTACCTAGGTGCTAGGGACACCTCGGGATTCTCCTCGAGTCTTCCATGGCAATTGGGACAAATCTCCACGTGAGGCGGGAGACCCAGGGTCCCTTTCCACGTGCCACAGGGATCCTGGGACTCCTATCCATTTTCAAGAGGAGTCAGGCATCGTCTCCTTTGGAAGCATTGATCTCCGCGGTCCTCTCTAGTTTTCAAAGGATGTGAGGCCTCCGGTCGCGTTGAGGCGGAGAACTAGGTCTTTCTCTGTGGTCTCCACAGGGGATTCAGACAACCCTTCGTCTTGGGAGATGAAAGACGAGCCTGCATTCAATTCACTGCAGGGATATCCGGCCTTACTTCGAGTCAGAGCATCTCGGTGTCCATTCCACTTGAGGCCACAAACTCAGGGTCCCTCTCACATACCTGTAGCTGAGAGAAGCCTCGTCTTGAGGTGCTTGTGAAAAGTGGGTATTCCACTTGTGTCGAAGCCAGGGTCTAAGCTCTCATCTCGAGTTGATTTTGGGTCCACGGAGCCATTTTGTGTTGGTCCAGTGACCTCAGGATCCCTCTAGACTTGAGACAGTGATCTTGGGTTTTCTCTGGAGTTCCATCAAGGAAATCAAGGCTCCTTTCACGTTTGATGTGTAACACGGAATTGCTCTGCACGCAGTGCCGGGGAATCAGGCCTCATCTCACGGCGAGGGGGAAGTCTCATGGTTTTTCTCGAGTTGCGGCCGGAACCTGGGGTATATTCTCGAGTTACGACGGGGAGGGCCCTTCCAGACACGTGTTTGTTCAGTGACGTCAGGACTCCTGGCCAGGTGCGAGGGACACCTCGGTATTCTCCTCTTGTCTTGGCATGGCAATGGGGACGCGTCTCCACGTGAGGCGGGAGACCCAGGGTCCCTTTCCACGTGCCAGAGGGATCCTGGGACTCCTATCAATTTTCAAGAGGAGTCAGGCATTGTCTCCTTTGGAAGCATTGATCTCCGCGGACCTCTCGAGTTTTCAAAGGATGTGAGGCCTCCGGTCGCGATGAGGCAGAGGACTAGGTCTTTCTCTGTGGTCTCCACAGGGGATTCAGACATCCCTTCGTCTTGGGAGATGCAAGACGAGCCTGCATTCAATTCGCTGCAGGGATATCCGGCCTTACTTCGAGTCAGAGCATCTCGGTGTCCATTCCACTTGAGGCCACAAACTCAGGGTCCCTATCACATACCAGTAGCTGAGAGAAGCCTCCTCTTGAGGTGCTTGCGGAAAGTTGGTATTCCTCTTGAGTCAAAGCCAGGGACTAAGCTCTCATCTCGAGTTGATTTGGGGTCCACGGAGCCCTTTCGTGTTGCTCCAGTGACCTCAGGATCCCTCTAGACTTGAGACAGTGATCTTGGGTTTTCTCTGGAGTGCCATCAAGGAAATCAAGGCTCCTTTCACGTTTGATGTCGGACACGGAATTGCTCTGCAAGCAGTGCAGGGGAATCGGGCCTCATCTCGCGGCGAGGGGGAAGTTTCATGGTTTTTCTCGAGTTGCGGCCGGAAGCTGGGGTATATTCTCGAGTTACGACGGGGAGGGCGTTCCAGACACGTGTTTGTTCAGCGACGTCAGCACTCCTTCCTAGGTGCGAGGGACACCTCGGGATTCTCCTCGAGTCTTGGCATGGAAATTGGGACGCGTCTCCACGTGAGGCGGGAGACCCAGGGTCCATTTCCACGTGCCACAGGGATCCTGGGACTCCTATCCATTTTCAAGAGGAGTCAGGCATCGTCTCCTTTGGTAGCATTGATCTCTGCGGACCTCTCGAGTTTCCAAAGGATGTGAGGCCTAATGTCGCGTTGAGGCGGAGGACTTGGTCTTTCTCTGTGGTCTCCACAGGTGATTCAGACATCCCTTCGTCTTGGGAGAGGCAAGACGAGCCTGCATTCAATTCACTGCAGGGATATCCGGCCTTACTTCGAGTCAGAGAATCATGGTGTCCATTCCACTTGAGGCCACAAACTCAGGGGCCCTCTCACATACCTGTAGCTGAGAGAGTTCTCCTCTTGTGGTGCTTGTGGAAAGTTTGTGTTCCTCTTGAGTCGAAGCCAGGGACTAAGCTCTCATCTCGAGTTGATTTGGGGTCCACGGAGCCCTTTCGTGTTGCTCCAGTGACCTCAGGATCCCTCTAGACTTGAGACAGTGATCTTGGGTTTTCTCTGGAGTGCCATCAAGGAAATCAAGGCTCCTTTCACGTTTGATGTGGAACACGGAATTGTTCTGCACGCAGTGCAGGGGAATCGGGCCTCATCCAGCGGCGAGGGGGAAGTCTCATGGTTTTTATCGAGTTGCGGCCGGAAGCTGGGGTATATTCTCGAGTTACGACCGGGAGGGCCCTTCCAGACACGTGTTTGTTCAGTGACGTCAGGACTCCTGCCTAGGTGCGAGGGACACCTCGGGATTCTCCTCGAGTCTTGGCATGGCAATTGGGACGCGTCTCCACGTAAGTCGGGAGACCCAGGGTCCCTTTCCACATGCCACACGGATCCTGGGACTCCTATCCATTTTCAAGAGGAGTCAGGCATCGTCTCCTTTGGAAGCATTGATCTCCGCGGACCGCTCGAGTTTTCAAAGGATGTGAGGCCTCCGGTCGCGATGAGGCGGAGAACGAGGTCTTTCTCTGTGGTCTCCACAGGGGATTCAGACATCCCTTCGTCTTGGGAGATGCAAGACGAGCCTGCATTCAATCCACTGCAGGGATATCCGGCCTTACTTCGAGTCAGAGCATCTCGGTGTCCATTCCACTTGAGGCCACAAACTCAGGGTCCCTCTCACATACCTGTAGCTGAGAGAAGCCTCCTCTTGAGGTGCTTGTGGAAAGTTGGCATTCCTCTTGAGTCGAAGCCAGGGACTAAGCTCTCATCTCGAGTTGATTTGGGGTCCACGGAGCCCTTTCGTGTTGCTCCAGTGACCTCAGGATCCCTCTAGACTTGAGACAGTGAACTTGGGTTTTCTCTGGAGTGCCATCAAGGAAATCAAGGCTCCTTTAACGTTTGATGTGGAAAACGGAATTGCTCTGCACGCAGTGCAGGGGAATCGGGCCTCAACTCGCGGCGAGGGGGAAATCTCGTGGTTTTTCTCGAGTTGCGGCCGGAACCTGGGGTATATTCTCGAGTTACGACGGGGAGGGCCCTTCCAGACATGTTTGTTCAGCGACGTCAGGACTCCTGCCTAGGTGCGAGGGACACCTCGGGATTCTCCTCGAGTCTTGGCATGGCAATTGGGACGCGTTTCCACGTGAGGCGGGAGACCCAGGGTCCCTTTCCACGTGCCACAGGGATCCTGGGACTCCTGTCCATTTTCAAGAAGAGTCAGGCATCGTCTCTTTTGGAAGCATTGATCTCCGCGGACCTCTCGAGTTTTCAAAGGATGTGAGGCCTCCGGTCGTGATGAGGCGGAGAACTAGGTCTTTCTCTGTTGTCTCCACAGGGGATTCAGACATCCCTTCTTCTTGGGAGATGCAAGGCGAGCTTGCATTCAATTCACTGCAGCGATATCCGGCCTTAATTCGAGTCAGAGCATCTCGGTGTCCATTCCACTTGAGGCCACAAACTCAGGGTATCTCTCACATACACATAGCTGAGAGAAGCCGCCTCTTGAGGTGTTTGTGGAAACTTGGTATTCCTCTTGAGTCAAAGCCAGGGACTAAGCTCTCATCTCGAGTTGATTTGGGGTCCACGGAGCCCTTTCGTGTTGCTCCAGTGACCTCAGGATCCCTCTAGACTTGAGACAGTGACTTTGGGTTTTCTCTGGAGTGGCATCAAGGAAATCAAGGCTCCTTTCAAGTTTGATGTGGAATACGGAATTGCTCTGCACTCAATGCAGGGGAATCGGGCCTCATCTCGCGGCGAGGGGGAAGTCTCATTGTTTTTCTCGAGTTGCGCCGGAACCTGGGGTATATTCTCGAGTTACGACGGGGAGGGTCCTTCCAGACACGTGTTTGTTCAGCGACGTCAGGACTCCTGCCTAGGTGCGAGGGACACCTCGGGATTCTCCTCGAGTCTTGGCATGGCAATTGGGACGCGTCTCCACGTGAGGCGGGAGACCCAGGGTCCCTTTCCACGTGCCACAGGGATCCTGGGAATCCTATCCATTTTCAAGAGGAGTCAGGCATCGTCTCCTTTGGAAGCATTGATCTCTGCGGACCCCTTGAGTTTTCAAAGGATGTGAGGTCTGCCGTCGCGTTGAGGCAGAGGACTAGGTCTTTCTCTGCGGTCTCCACAGGGAATTCAGACAACCCTTCGTCTTGGGAGATGCGAGACGAGCCTGCATTCAATTCACTGCTGGGATATCCGGCCTTACTTCGAGTCAGAGCATCTCGGTGTCTATTCAACTTGAGGCCGCAAACTCAGGGTCCCTCTCACATACCTGTAGCTGAGAGAAGCCTCCACTTGAGGTGCTTTTGGAAAGTTGGTTTTCCTCTTAAGTCGAAGCCAGGGACTAAGCTCTCATCTCGAGTTGATTTGGGTTCCACGGAGCCCTTTCGTGTTGCTCCAGTGGCCTCAGGATCCCTCTAGACTTGAGACAGTGACTTTGGGTTTTCTCTGGAGTGCCATCATGGAAATCAAGGCTCCTTTCACGTTTGATGTGGAACACGGAATTGCTCTGCACGCAGTGCAGGGGAATCGGGCCTGATCTCGCGGCGAGGGGGAAGTCTCATGGTTTTTCTCGAGTTGCGGCCGGAACCTGGGGTATATTCTCGAGTTATGACAGGGAAGGCCCTTCCAGACACGTGTTTGTTCAGCGACGTCAGGACTCCTGCCTAGGTGCGAGGGACACCTCGGGATTCTCCTCGAGTCTTGGCATGGCAATTGGGACGCGTCTCCACGTGAAGTGGAAGACCGAGGGTCCCTTTACACGTGCCACAGGGATCCTGGGACTCCTATCCATTTTCAAGAGGAGTCAGGCATCGTCTCCTTTGGAAGCATTGATCTCCGCGGACCTCTCGAGTTTTCAAAGGATGTGCGGCCTCCGGTCGCGATGAGGCGGAGGACTAGATCTTTCTCTGTGGTCCGCACAGGGAACTCAGACATCCCTTCGTCTTGGGAGATGCAAGGCGAGCCTGCATTCAATTCACTGCAGGGATATCCGGCCTTACTTCGAGTCAGAGCATCTCGGTGTCCATTCCACTTGAGGCCACAAACTCAGGGTCCCTCTCACATACCTGTAACTGAGAGAAGCCTCCTCTTGAGGTGCTTGTGGAAAGTTGGCATTCCTCTTGAGTCGAAGCCAGGGACTAAGCTCTCATCTCGAGTTGATTTGGGGTCCACGGAGCCTTTTCGTGTTGCTACAGTGACCTCAGGATCCCTCTAGACTTGAGACAGTGATCTTGAGTTTTCTCTGGAGTGCCATCAAGGAAATCAAGGCTCCTTTCAAGTTTGATGTGGAACACGGAATTGCTCTACACGCATTGCAGGGGAATCGGGCCTCATCTCACGGCGAGGGGGAAGTCTCATGGTTTTTCTCGAGTTGCGGCAGAAACCTGGGGTATATTCTCGAGTTACGACGGGGAGGGCCCTTCCATACACGTGTTTGTTCAGTGACGTCAGGTCTCCTGCCTAGGTGCGAGGGACACCTCGTGATTCTCTTCGAGTCTTGGCATGGCATTTCGGACGCGTCTCCACGTGAGACGGGGGACCCAGCGTCCCTTTCCCCGTGCCACAGGGACCTGGGACTCCTATCCATTTTCAAGAGGAATCAGGCATCGTCTCCTTTGGAAGCATTGATCTCCGAGGACCTCTCGAGTTTTCAAAGGATGTGAGGCCTCCGGTCGCGATGAGTGGGAGGACTAGGTCTTTCTCTGTGGTCTCCACTGGGGATTCCGACATCCCTTCATCTTGGGAGATGCAAGACGAGCCTGCATTCAATTCATTGCAGGGATATCCGGCCTTACTTCGAGTCAGAGCATCTCGGTGTCCATTCCACTTGAGGCCACAAACTCAGGGGAGCTCTCACATACCTGTAGCTGAGAGAAGCCTCCTCTTGAGGTGCTTGTGGAAAGTTGGTATTCCTCTTGAGTCGAAGCCAGGGACTAAGCTCTCATCTCGAGTTGATTTGCGTTCCACGGAGCCCTTTCGTGTTGCTACAGTGACCTCAGGATCCCTCTAGACTTGAGACAGTGATCTTGGGTTTTGTCTGAAGTGCCATCAAGGAAATCAAGGCTCCTTTCATGTTTGATGTGGAACACGGAATTGCTCTGCACGCAGTGCAGGGGAATCGGGCCTCATCTCACGGCGAGGGGGAAGTCTCATGGTTTTTCTCGAGTTGCGACCGGAACCTGGTGTATATTCTCGAGTTACGACGGGGAAGGCCCTTCCAGACACGTGTTTGTTCAGCAACGTCAGGACTCCTGCCTATGTGCGAGGGACACCTCGGGATTCTCCTCGAGTCTTGGCATGGCAATTGGGACGCGTCTCCACGTAAGGTGGGAGACCCAGAGTCTCAATTCACGTGCCATAGGGATGCTGGGAATCCTATCCATTTTCAAGAGGAATCAGACATCGTCTCCTTTGGAAGCATTGATCTCCGCGGAACTCTCGAGTTTTCAAAGGATGTGAGGCCTCAGGTCGCAATGAGGTGGAGGACTAGGTCTTTCTCTGTGGTCTCCACAGGGGATTCAGACATCCCTTCGTCTTGGCAGATGCAAGACGAGCCTGCATTCAAATCACTGCAGTCATATCCGGCCTTACTTCGAGTCAGAGCATCTCGGTGTCCATTCCACTTTAGGCCACAAACTCAGGGGCCCTCTCACATACCTGTAGCTGAGAAAAGCCTCCTCTTGAGTTGCTTGTGGAAACTTGGTATTCCTCTTGAGTCGAAGCCAGGGACTAAGCTCTCATCTCGAGTTGATTTGGGGTCCACGGAGCCCTTTCGTCTTGCTCCAGTGACCTCAGGATCCCTCTAGACTTGAGACAGTGATCTTGGGTTTTCTCTGGAGTGCCATCAAGGAAATCAAGGCTCCTTTCACGTTTGATGTGGAACACGGAATGGCTCTGCCCGCAATGCAGGGGAATTGGGGCTCATCTCGCGTCGAGGGGGAAGTCTCATGTTTTTTTTCGAGTTGCGGTCGGAACCTGGGGTATATTCTCGAGTTACGATGGGGAGGGCCCTTCCAGACACGTGTTTGTTCAGAGACGTCAGGACTCCTGCCTAGGTGCGAGGGACACCTCGGGATTCTCCTCGAGTCTTGGCATGGCAATTGGGATGCGTCTCCATGTGAGGCGGGAGACCCAGTGTCCCTTTCCACGTGCCACAGGGATCCTGGGACTCCTATCCATTTTCAAGAGGAGTCAGGCATTGTCTCCTTTGGAAGCATTGTTCTCGCGGACCTCTCGAGTTTTCAAAGGATGTGAGGCCTCCGCTCTCGATGATGCGGAGAACTCGGTCTTTCTCTGTCGTCTCCACAGGGGATTCAGACATCCCTTCGTCTCGGGAGATGCAAGACGAGCCTGCATTCAATTCACTGCAGGGATATCCGGCCTTACTTCGAGTCAGAGCATCTCGGTGTCCATTCCACTTGAGGCCACAAATTCAGGGTCCCTCTCACATACCTGTAGCTGAGAGAAGCCTCCTCTTGAGGTGCTTGTGGAAAGTTGGTATTCCTCTTGAGTCGAAGCCAGGGACTAAGCTCTCATCTCGAGTTGATTTGGGGTCAACGGAGCCCTTTCGTGTTGCTCCAGTGACCTCAGGATCCCTCTAGACTTGAGACAGTGAACTTGGGTTTTCTCTGGAGTGCCATCAAAGAAATCAAGACTCCTTTCACGTTTGATGTGGAACACGGAATTGCTCTGCACCCAGTGCAGGGGAATCCGGCCTCATCTCGCGGCGAGGGGGAAGTCTCATGGTTTTTCTCGAGTTGCGGCCGGAACCTGGGGTATATTCTCGAGTTACGACGGGGAGGGCCCTTCCAGACACGTGTTTGTTCAGCGACGTCAGGACTCCTGCCTAGGTGCGAGGGACACCTCGGGATTCTCCTCGAGTCTTGGCATGGCAATTGGGACGCGTATCCACGTGAGGCGGGAGACCCAGGGTCCCTTTCCACGTGCCACAGCGATCCTGGGACTCCTATCCATTTTCAAGAGGAGTCAGGTATCGACTCCTTCGGAAGTATTGATATCCGAGGACCTCTCGAGTTTTCAAAGGATATGAGGCCTCCGGTTGCTTTGAGGTGGAGGAATAGGTCTTTCTCTGATGTCTCCACAGGGGATTCAGACAACCCTTCGTCTTGGGAGATGCAAGACGAGCCTGCATTCAATTCACTGCAGGGATATCCGGCCTTACTTCGAGTCAGAGCATCTCGGTGTCCATTCCACTTGAGGCCACAAACTCAGGGTCCCTCTCACATACCTGTAGCTGAGAGAAGCCTCCTCTTGAGGTGCTTGTGGAAAGTTGGTATTCCTCTTGAGTCGAAGCCAGGGACTAAGCTCTCATCTCGAGTTGATTTGGGGTCCACGGAGCCCTTTCGTGTTGCTACAGTGACCTCAGGATCCCTCTAGACTTGAGATAGTGATCTTGGTTTTTCTCTGGAGTGTCATCAAAGAAATCAAGGCTCCTTTCACGTTTGATGTGGAACACGGAATTGCTCTGCACGCAGTGCAGGGGAATCGGGCCTCATCTCGCGGCGAGGGGGAAGTCTCATGGTTTTTCTCGAGTTGCGGCCCGAACCTGGGGTATATTCTCGAGTTACGACGGGGAGGGCCCTTCCAGACACGTGTTTGTTCAGCGACATCAGGACTCCTGCCTTGGTGCGAGGGACACCTCGGGATTCTCCTGGAGTCTTGGCATGGCAATTTGGACGCGTCTCCACGTGAGGCGGGAGACCCAGGGTCCCTTTCCACGTGCCACAGGGATCCTGGGACTCCTATCCATTTTCAAGAGGAGTCAGGCATCGTCTCCTTTCGAAGCATTGATCTCCGCATACCTCTCGAATTTTCAAAGAATGTGAGGTCTCCGGTCGCGATGAGGCGGAGGACTAGGTCTTTCTCTGTGGTCTCCACAGCGGATTCAGACATCCCTTCGTCTTGGGAGATGCAAGACGAGCCTGCATTCAATTCACTGCAGGGTTCTCCGGCCTTACTTCGAGTCAGAGCATCTCGGAGTCCATTCCATTTGAGGCCACAAACTCAGGGTCCCTCTCACATACCTGTAGTTGAGAGAAGCCTTCTCTTGAGGTGCTTGTGGAAAGTTGGTATTCCTCTTGATTCGAAGCCAGGGACTAAGCTCTCATCTCGAGTTGATTTGGGGTCCCCGGAGCCCTTTCGTGTTGCTCCAGTGACCTCAGGATCCCTCTAGACTTGAGACAGTGATCTTGGGTTTTCTCTGGAGTGCCATCAAGGAAATCAAGGCTCCTTTCACGTTTGATGTGGAACACGGAATTGCTCTGCACGCAGTGCAGGGGAATCGGGTCTCATCTCGCGGTGAGGGGGAAGTCTCATGGTTTTTCTCGAGTTGCGGCCAGAACCTGGGGTATATTTTCGTTTTACGACGGGGAGGGCCCTTCCAGACACGTGTTTGTTCAGCGACGTCAGGACTCCTGCCTAGGTGCGAGGGACACCTCGGGATTCTCCTCGAGTCTTGGCATGGCAATTGGGACGCGTCTCCACGTGAGGCGGGAGACCCAGGGTCCCTTTCCACGTGCCACAGGGATCGTGGCACTCCTATCCATTTTCAAGAAGAGTCAGGCATCGTCTCCTTTGGAAGCATTGATCTCCGCGGACCTCTCGAGTTTTCAAAGGATATGAGGCCTCCGGTCGTGATGAGGCGGAGGACTAGGTCTTTCTCTGTGGTCTCCACAGGGGATTCAGACATCCCTTCGTCTTGGGAGATGCAAGACGAGCCTGCATTCAATTCACTGCAGGGATATCCGGCCTTACTTCGAGTCAGAGCATCTCGGTGTCCATTCCACTTGAGGCCACAAAATCAGGGTCCCTCTCACATACATGTAGCTGAGAGAAGCCTCCTCTTGAGGTGCTTGTGGAAAGTTGGTATTCCTCTTGAGTCGAAGCCAGGGACTAAGCTCTCATCTCGAGTTGATTTGGGGTCCACGGAGCCCTTTCGTCTTGCTCCAGTGACCTCAGGATCCCTCTAGCCTTGAGACAGTGATCTTGGGTTTTCTCTGGAGTGCCATCAAGGAAATCAAGGCTCCTTTCAAGTTTGATTTTGAAACACAGAATTTCTCTGCACGCAGTTCAGGGGAATCGGGCCTCATCTCGCGGCAAGGGGGATGTCTCATGGTTTTTCTCGACTTGCGGCCGGAACCTGGGGTATATTCTCGAGTTACGACGGGGAGGGCCCTTTCAGACACGTGTTTGTTCAGCGACGTCAGGACTCCTGCCTAGGTGCGAGGGACACCTCGGGATTCTCCTCGAGTCTTGGCATGGCAATTGGGATGCGTCTCCACGTGAGGCGGGAGACCCAGGGTCCCTTTCCCCGTGCCACAAGGATCCTCGGACTCCTATTCATTTTCAAGAAGAGTCAGGCATCGTCTCCTTTGGAAGCATTTATCTCCGCGGACCTCTCGAGTTTTCAAAGGATGTGAGGCCTCCGGTCTCGATGAGGTGGTGAACTAGTTCTTTCTCTGTGGTCTCCACAGGGGATTCAGACATCCCTTCGTCTTGGGAGATGCAAGACGAGCCTGCATTCAGTTCACTGCAGGGATATCCGGCCTTACTTCGAGTCAGAGCATCTCGGTGTCCATTCCACTTAAGGCCACAAACTCGGGGTCCCTCTCAAATACCTGTAGCTGAGAGAAGCCTCCTCTGGAGGTCCTTGTGTAAAGTTGGTATTCCTCTTGAGTCTAAGCCAGGGACTAAGCTCTCATCTCGAGTTGATTTGGGGTCCACGGAGCCCTTTCGTGTTGCTACAGTGACCTCAGGATCCCTCTAGACTCTAGACAGTGATCTTGGGTTTTCTCTGGAGTGCCATCAAGGAAATCAAGTCTCCTTTCACGTTTGATGTGGAACACGGAATTGCTCTGCACGCAGTGCAGGGGAATCGGGTCTCATCTCGCGGCGAGGGGGAAGTCTCATGGTTTATCTCGAGTTGCGGCCGGAACCTGGGGTATATTCTCGGGTTACGACGGGGAGGGCCCTTCCAGACACGTGTTTGTTCAGGGACGTCAGGACCCCTGCCTAGGTGCGAGGGACACCTCGGGATTCTCCTCGAGTCTTGGCATTGCAATTGGGAGGCGTCTCCACGTGAGGCGGGAGGCCTAGGGTCCCTTTCCACGTCCCACAGGGATCCTTGGACTCCTATCCATTTTCCAGAGGAGTCAGGCATCGTCTCCTTTGAAGGATTGATCTCCGCGGACCTCTCGAGTTTTCAAAGGATATGAGGCCTCTGGTCGCGATGAGGCGGAGAACTCAGTCTTTCTCTGTCATCTCCACAGGGGATTCAGACATCCCTTCGTCTTGGGAGATGCAAGACGAGCCTGCATTCAATTCACTGCAGGGATATCCGGCCTTACTTCTAGTCAGAGCATCTCGGTGTCCATTCCTCTTGAGGCAACAAACTCAGGGGCCCTCTCACATACCTGTAGCTGAGAGAAGCCTCCTCTTGAGGTGCTTGTGGAAAGTTGGTATGCCTCTTGATTCGAAGCCAGGAACTAAGCTCTCATCTCGAGTTGATTTGGGGTCCACGGAGCCCTTTCGTGTTGCGCCAGTGACCTCAGGATCCCTCTAGACTTGAGACAGTGATCTTGGGTTTTCTCTGGAGTGTCATCAAGGAAATCAAGGCTCCTTTCTCGTTTGATGTGGAACACGGAATTGCTCTGCACGCAGTGCAGGGGAATCGGGCCTCATCTCGCGGCGAGGGGGAAGTCTCATGGTTTTTCTCGAGTTGCGGCCCGAACCTGGGGTATATTCTCGAGTTACGACGGGGAGGGCCCTTCCAGACACGTGTTTGTTCAGCGACATCAGGACTCCTGCCTTGGTGCGAGGGACACCTCGGGATTCTCCTGGAGTCTTGGCATGGCAATTTGGACGCGTCTCCACGTGAGGCGGGAGACCCAGGGTCCCTTTCCACGTGCCACAGGGATCCTGGGACTCCTATCCATTTTCAAGAGGAGTCAGGCATCGTCTCGTTTGGAAGCATTGATCTCCGCGGACCTCTCGAGTTTTCAAAGGATGTGAGGCCTCCGGTCGCGATGAGGCGGAGGACTAGGTCTTTCTCTGTGGTCTCCACAGCGGATTCAGACATCCCTTCGTCTTGGGAGATGCAAGACGAGCCTGCATTCAATTCACTGAAGGGTTCTCCGGCCTTACTTCGAGTCAGAGCATCTCGGAGTCCATTCCATTTGAGGCCACAAACTCAGGGTCCCTCTCACATACCTGTAGTTGAGATAAGCCTTCTCTTGAGGTGCTTATGGAAAGTTGGTATTCCTCTTGATTCGAAGCCAGGGACTAAGCTCTCATCTCGAGTTGATTTGGGGTCCCCGGAGCCCTTTCGTGTTGCTCCGTGACCTCAGGATCCCTCTAGACTTGAGACAGTGATCTTGGGTTTTCTCTGGAGTGCCATCAAGGAAATCAAGGCTCCTTTCACGTTTGATGTGGAACACGGAATTGCTCTGCACGCAGTGCAGGGGAATCGGGTCTCATCTCGCGGCGAGGGGGAAGTCTCATGGTTTTTCTCGAGTTGGGGCTGGGACCTGGGGTATATTCTCGAGTTACGACGGGGAGGGCCCTTTCAGACACGTGTTTGTTCAGCGACGTCAGGACTCCTGCCTAGGTGCGAGGGACACCTCGGGATTCTCCTCGAGTCTTGGCATGGCAATTGGGACGCGTCTCCACGTGAGGCGGGAGACCCAGGGTCCCTTTCCCCGTGCCACAAGGATCCTCGGACTCCTATCCATTTTCAAGAAGAGTCAGGCATCGTCTCCTTTGGAAGCATTTATCTCCGCCCCTCTCTCGAATTTTCAAAGGATGTGAGGCCTCCGTTCTCGATGAGGCGGTGAACTAGTTCTTTCTCTGTGGTCTCCACAGGGGATTCAGACATCCCTTCGTCTTGGGAGATGCAAGACGAGCCTGCATTCAGTTCACTGCAGGGATATCCGGCCTTACTTCGAGTCAGAGCATCTCGGTGTCCATTCCACTTGAGGCCACACACTCAGGGTCCCTCTCACATACCTGTAGCTGAGAGAAGCCTCCTCTTGAGGTGCTTGTGGAAAGTTGGTATTCCTCTTGAGTCGAAACCAGGGAATAAGCTCTCATCTCGAGTTGATTTGGGGTCCCCAGAGCCCTTTCATGTTGCTCCAGTGAACTCAGGATCCCTCTAGACTTGAGACAGTGATCTTGGGTTTTCTCTGGAGTGCCATCAAGGAAATCAAGGCTCCTATCATGTTTGATGTGGAACACGGAATTGCTCTGCACGCAGTGCAGGGAAATCGGGCCTCATCTCGCGGCGAGGGGGAAGTCTCATGGTTTTTCTCTAGTTCCGGCCGGAACTTGGGGTATATTCTCGAGTTAAGACGGGGAGGGCCCTTCCAGACACGTGTTTGTTCAGCGACGTCAGGACTCCTGCCTAGGTGCGAGGGACACCTCGGGATTCTCCTCGAGTCTTGGCATGGCAATTGGGATGCGTCTCCACGTGAGGCGGGAGACCCAGGGTCCCTTTCCACGAGCCACAGGGATCCTGGGACTCCTATCCATTTTCAAGAGGAGTCAGACATCGTCTCCTTCGGAAGTATTGATCTCCGCGGTCGTCTCGAGTTTTCAAAGGATATGAGACCTCCAGTTGTGTTGAGGTGGAGGTCTAGGTCTTTCTCTGTGGTCTGCACAGGGGATTCAGACAACCCTTCGTCTTGGGAGATGCAAGACGAGCCTGCATTCAATTCACTGCAGGGATATCCGGCCTTACTTCGAGTCAGAGCATCTCGGTGTCCATTCCACTTAAGGCCACAAAATCGGGGTCCCTCTCACATACCTGTAGCTGAGAGAAGCCTCCTCTTGAGGTGCTTGTGGAAAGTTGGTATTCCTCTTGAGTCTAAGGCAGGGACTAAGCTCTCATCTCGAGTTGATTTGGGGTCCACGGAACACTTTCCTGTTGCTACAGTGACCTCAGGATCCCTCTAGACTTGAGACAGTGATCTTGGGTTTTCTCTGGAGTGCCATCAAGGAAATCAAGCCTCCTTTCACGTTTGATGTGGAACACGGATTTGCTCTGCATGCAGTGCAGGGGAATCGGGCCTCAACTCGCGGCGAGGGGGAAATCTCATGGTTTTTCTCGAGTTGCGGCCCGAACCTGGGGTATATTCTCGAGTTACGACGGGAAGGGCCCTTCCAGACACGTGTTTGTTCAGCGACGTCAGGACTCCTGCCTAGGTGCGAGGGACACCTCGGGATTCTCCTCGAGTCTTGGCATGGCAATTTAGACGCGTCTCCACGTGAGGCTGGAGACCCAGGGTCCCTTTCCACGTGCCACAGGGATCTTGGGACTCCTATCCATTTTCAAGAGGAATCAGGCATCGTCTCCTTTGGAAGCATTGATCTCCGCGGACCTCTCGAGTTTTCAAAGGATGTGAGGCCTCCGGTCGCGATGAGGCGGAGAACTCGGTCTTTCTCTGAAGTCTCCACAGGGGATTCAGACATCCCTTCGTCTTGGGAGATGCAAGACGAGCCTGCATTCAATTCACTGCAGGGATATCCGGCCTTACTTCGAGTCAGAGCATCTCGGTGTCCATTCCACTTGAAGCCACAAACTCAGGGTCCGTCTCACATACCTGTAGCTGAGAGAAGCCTCCTCTTGAGGTGCTTGTGGAAAGTTGGTATTCCTCTTGAGTCGAAGCCAGGGACTAAGCTCTCATCACGAGTTGATTTGGGGTCCACGGAGCCTTTTGGTGTTGCTCCAGTGACCTCAGGATCCCTCTAGACTTGAGACAGTGATCTTGGGTTTTCTCTGGAGTGCCATCAAGGAAATCAAGGCTCCTTTCACGTTTAGTGTGGAACACGGAATTGTTCTGCACGCAGTGCAGGGGAATCGGGCCTCATCTCGCGGCGAAGGGGAAGTCTCAAGGTGTTTCTCGAGTTGTGGCCGGAACCTGGGGTATATTCTCGAGTTACGACGGGGAGGGCCCTTCCAGACACGTGTTTGTTCAGCGACGTCAGGACTCCTGCCTAGGTGCGAGGGACACCTCGGGATACTCCTCGAGTCTTGGCATGGCAATTGGGACGCGTATCCCCGTGAGGGGGGAGACCCAGGCTCCCTTTCCACGTGCCACAGGGATCCTGGGACTCCTATCCATTTTCAAGAGGAGTCAGGCATCGTCTCCTTTGGAAGCATTGATCTCCTCAGACATCTCGAGTTTTCAAAGGATGTGAGGCCTCCGGTCGCGTTGAGGCGGAGGACTAGGACATTCTCTGTGGTCTCCACAGGGGATTCAGACATCCCTTCGTCTTGGGAGATGCAAGACGAGCCTGCATTCAATTCACTGCAGGGATATCCAGCCTTACTTCGAGTCGAGCATCTCGGTGTCCTTTCCACTTGAGGCCACAAACTCAGGGTCCCTCTCACATACCTGTAGCTGAGAGAAGCCTCCTCTTGAGGTGCTTGTGGAAACTTGGTATTCCTCTTGAATCGAAGCCAGGGAATAAGCTCTCATCTCGAGTTGATTTGGGGTCCCCGGAGCCCTTTCATGTTGCTCCAGTGACCTCAGGATCCCTCTAGACTTGAGACAGTGATCTTGGGTTTTCCCTGGAGTGCCATCAAGGAAATCAAGGCTCCTATCATGTTTGATGTGGAACACGGAATTGCTCTGCACGCAGTGCAGGGGGATCGGGCCTCATCTCGCGGCGAGGGGGATGTCTCATGGTTTTTCTCGAGTTGCGGCCGGAACTTGGGATATATTTTCGAGTTACGGACGGGGAGGGCCCTTCCAGACACGTGTTTGTTCAGCGACGTCAGGACTCCTGCCTAGGTGCGAGGGACACCTCGGGATTCTCCTCGAGTCTTGGCATGGCAATTGGGATGCGTCTCCACGTGAGGCGGGAGACCCAGGGTCCCTTTCCACGTGCCACAGGGATCCTGGGACTCCTATCCATTTTCAAGAGTAGTCAGACATCGTCTCCTTCGGAAGTATTGATCTCCGCGGTCCTCTCGAGTTTTCAAAGGATATGAGGCCTCCGGATGCGTTGAGGTGGAGGACTACGTCTTTCTCTGTGGTCTCCACAGGGGATTCAGACAACCCTTCGTCTTGGGAGATGCAAGACGAGCCTGCATTCAATTCACTGCAGGGATATCCGGCCTTACTTCGAGTCAGAGCATCACGGTGTCCATTCCACTTGAGGCCACAAACTCGGGGTCCGTCTCAAATACCTGTAGCTGAGAGAAACCTCCTCTTGAGGCGCTTGTGGAAAGTTGGTATTCCTCTTGAGTCTAAGCCAGGGACTAAGCTCTCATCTCGAGTTGATTTGGGGTCCACGGAGCCCTTTCCTGTTGGTCCAGTGACCTCAGGATCCCTCTAGACTTGAGACAGTGATCTTGGGTTTTCTCTGGAGTGCCATCAAGGAAATCAAGGCTCCTTTCACGTTTGATGTGGAACACGGAATTGCTCTGCATGCAGTGCAGGGGAATCAGGCCTCATCTCGCGGCGAGGGGGAAATCTCATGGTTTTTCTCGAGTTGCGGCCCGAACCTGGGGTATATTCTCGAGTTACGACGGGAAGGGCCTTCCAGACACGTGTTTGTTGAGCGACGTCAGGACTCCTGCCTAGGTGCGAGGGACACCTCGGGATTCTCCTCGAGTCTTGGCATGGCAATTTGGACGCGTCTCCACGTGAGGCGGGAGACCCAGGTTCCCTTTCCACGTGCCACAGGGATCCTGGGACTCCTATCCATTTTCAAGAGGAGTCAGGCATCGTCTCCTTTGGAAGCATTGATCTCCGCGGACCTCTCGAGTTTTCAAAGGATGTGAGGCCTCCGGTCGCGATGAGGCGGAGAACGCGGTCTTTCTCTGCGGTCTCCACAGGGGATTCAGACATCCCTTCGTCTTGGGAGATGCAAGACGAGCCTGCATTCAATTCATTGCAGGGATATCCGGCCTTACTTCGAGTCAGAGCATCTCGGTGTCCATTCCACTTGAGGCCACAAACTCAGGGTCCCTCTCACATACCTGTAGCTGAGAGAAGCCTCCTCTTGAGGTGCTTGTGGAAAGTTGGTATTCCTCTTGAGTCGAAGCCGGGGACTAAGCTCTCATCTCGAGTTGATTTGGGGTCCACGGAGCCCTTTCCTGTTGGTCCAGTGACCTCAGGATCCCTCTAGACTTGAGACAGTGATCTTGGGTTTTCTCTGGAGTGCCATCAAGGAAATCAAGGCTCCTTTCACGTTTGATGTGGAACACGGAATTGCTCTGCATGCAGTGCAGGGGAATCTGGCCTCATCTCGCGGCAAGGAGGATGTCTCATGGTTTTTCTAAGTAGCGGCCGGAACCTGGAGTATATTCTGAGTTAAGACGCGGAGGGCCCTTCCAGACACGTGTTTGTTCAGCGACGTCAGGACTCATGCCTAGGTGCGAGGGACACCTCGGGATTCTCCGCGAGTCTTGGCATGGCAATTGGGACGCGTCTCCACGTGAGGCGGGAGACCTAGGGTCCCTTTCCACGTGCCACAGGGATCCTGGGACTCCTATCCATTTTCAAGAAGAGTCAGGCATCTTCTCTTTGGAAGCATTGATCTCCGCGGACCTCTCGAATTTTCAAAGGATGTGAGGCCTCCGGTCGCGATGAGGCGGAGAACTATGTCTTTCTCTGTGGTCTCCACAGGGGATTCAGACAACCCTTCGTCTTGGGAGATGCAAGACGAGCCTACATTCAATTCACTGCAGGCATATCCGGCCTTACTTCGAGTCAGAGCATCTCGCTGTCCATTCCACTTTGGCCACAAACTCAGGGTCCCTCTCACATACCTGTAGCTGAGAGAAGCCTCCTCTTGAGTGGCCTGTGGAAAGTTCGTATTCCTCTTGAGTCGAAGCCAGGGACTAAGCTCTCATCTCGTGTTGATTTGGGGTCCCCGGAGCCCTTTAATGTTGCTCCAGTGACCTCAGGATCCCTCTAGACTTGAGACAGTGATCTTGGGTTTTCTCTGGAGTGCCATCAAGGAAATCAAGGCTCCTATCATATTTGATGTGGAACACGGAATTGCTCTGCACGCAGTGCAGGGGAATCGGGCCTCATCTCGCGGCGAGGGGGAAGTCTCATGGTTTTTCTCGAGTTGCGGCCGGAACTTGGGGTATATTCTCGAGTTACGACGGGGAGGGCCCTTCCAGACACGTGTTTGTTCAGCGACGTCAGGACTCCTGCCTAGGTGCGAGGGACACCTCGGGATTCTCCTCGAGTCTTGGCATGGCAATTGGGACGCGTCTCCACATGAGGCGGGAGACCCAGGGTCCCTTTCCACGTGCCACACGGATCCTGGGACTCCTATCCATTTTCAAGAGGAGTCAGGCATCGTCTCCTTTGGAAGCATTGATCTCCGTGGACCTCTCGAGGTTTCAAAGAATGTGAGGCCTCCGCTCGCGGTGAGGTGGAGAATTAGGTCTTTCTCTGTGGTCTCCACATGGGATTCAGACATCCCTTCGTCTTGGGAGATGCAAGACAAGCCTTCATTCAATTCACTGCAGGGATATCCGGCCTTACTTCGAGTCAGAGCATCTCGGTGTCCATTCCACTTGAGGCCACAAACTCAGGGTCCCTCAAATATACCTGTAGCTGAGAGAAGCCTCCTCTTGAGGTGCTTGTGGAAAGTTGGTATTCCTCTTGAGTCGAAGCCAGGGCCTAAGCTGTCATCTCGAGTTGATTTGGGGTCCACGGAGCCCTTTCCTGTTGGTCCAGTGACCTCAGGATCCCTCTAGACTTGAGACAGTGATCTTGGGTTTTCTCTGGAGTGCCATCAAGGAAATCAAGGCTCCTTTCACGTTTGATGTGGAACACGGAATTGCTCTGCATGCAGTGCAGGGGAATCGGGCCTCATCTCCCGGCAAGGGGGATGTCTCATGGTTTTTCTCAAGTTGCGGCCGGAACCTGGGGTATATTCTCGAGTTATGACGGGGAGGGCCCTTCCAGACACGTGTTTGTCCAGCAACGTCAGGACTCCTGCCTAGGTGCGAGGGATATCTCGGGATTCTCCTCGAGTCTTGGCATGGCAATTGGGACGCCTATCCACGTGAGGCGAGAGACCCAGGGTCCCTTTCCACGTGCCACAGGGATCCTGGAACTCCTATCCATTTTCAAGAAGAGTCAGGCATCTTCTCATTTGGAAGCATTGATCTCCGCGGACCTCTCGAGTTTTCAAAGGATGTGAGGCCTCTGGTCTCGATGAGGCGGAGAACTAGGTCTTTCTCTGTGGTCTCCACAGGGGATTCAGACAACCCTTCGTCTTGGGAGATGCAAGATGAGCCTGCATTCAATTCACTGCAGGGATATCCGGCCTTACTTCGAGTCAGAGCATCTCGGGGCCCATTCCACTTGAGGCCACAAACTCAGGGTCCCTCTCACATACCTGTAGCTGAGAGAAGCCTCCTCTTGAGGTGCTTGTGGAAAGTTGGTATTCCTCATGAGTCGAAGCCAGGGACTAACCTCTCATCTCGAGTTGATTTGGGGTCCACGAAGCCCTTTCGTGTTGCTCCAGTGACCTCAGGATCCCTCTAGGCTCTAGACAGTGATCTTGGGTTTTCTCTGGAGTGCCATCGAGGAAATCAAGGCTACTTTCACGTTTAATGTGGAACACGGAATTGCTCTGCATGCAGTGCAGGGGAATCGTGCCTCAATTTGCGGATAGGGGAAATCTCATGGTTTTTCACGAGTTGCGGCCGAAACCTGGGGTATATTCTAGAGTTACGACGGGGAGGGCCCTTCCAGACACGTGTTTGTTCAGCGACGTCAGGACTCCTGCCTAGGTGCGAGGGACACCTTGGGATTCTCCTCGAGTCTTGGCATGGATATTGGGACGCGTCTCCACGTGAGGCGCGAGTCCCAGGGTCCTTTTCCACGTGCCACAGGGATCCTGGGACTCCTATCCATTTTCGAGAGGAGTCAGGCATCGTCTCCTTTGGAAGCATTGATCTCCGCGGACCTCTCGAATTTTCAAAGGATGTGAGACCTCCGGTCGCGATGAGGCGTAGAACTAAGGCTTTCTCTGTGGTCTCCACATTGGATTCAGACATCCCTTCGCTTGGGAGATGCAATTCAATTCAACGAGCCTGCATTCAATTCACTGCAGGGATATCCGGCCTTCCTTCGAGTCAGAGCATCTCGGTGTCCATTCCACTTGAGGCCACAAACTCAGGGTCCCTCTCACATACCTTTAGCTGAGAGAAGCCTCCTCTTGAGGTGCCTTTGAAAAGTTGGTATTCCTCTTGAGTCGAAGCCAGGGACTAAGCTCTCATCTCGAGTTGATTTATCGTCCACGGAGCCCTTTTGTGTTGCTCCAGTGACCTCAGGATCCCTCTAGACTTGAGACAGTGATCTTGGGTTTTCTCTGCAGTTCCATCAAGGAAATAAAGGCTCCTTTCATGTTTGATGTGGAACACGGAATTGCTCTGCACGCAGTGCAGGGGAATCTGGCCTCATCTCGCGGCGAGGGGGAAGACTCATGGTTTTTCTCGAGTTGCGGCCCGAACCTGTGGTATATTCTGGAGTTACGAAGGGGAGGGCCCTTCCAGACACGTGCTTGTTCAGCGACTTCAGGACTCCTGCCTAGGTGCGAGGGACACCTCGGGATTCTCCTCGAGTCTTGGCATGGCAATTGGGACGCGTCTCCACGTGAGGGGGGTGACCCAGGGTCCCTTTCCACGTGCCACAGGGTTCCTGGGACTCCTATCCATTTTCAAGAGGAGTCAGGCATCGTCTCCTTTGGAAGCATTGATCTCTGCGGTCCTCTCGAGTTTTCAAAGTATGCGTGGCCTCCGTTCGCGAAGAAACGGAGAATTAGGTCTTTCTCTGTGGTCTCCACAGGGGATTCAGACACCCCTTCTTTTTGGGAGATGCAAGACGAGCCTGCATTCAATTCACTGCAGGGATATCCGGCCTTACTTCGAGTCAGAGCATCTCGGTGTCCATTCCGCTTGAGTCCACAAACTAAGGGTCCCTCTCACATACCTGTAGCTGACAGAAGCCTCCTCTTGAGGTGCTTGTGGAAAGTTGGTATTCCTCTTGAGTCGAAGCCAGGGACTAAGCTCTCATCTCGAGTTGATTTGGGGTTCCCGGAGCCCTTTCGTGTTGCTCCAGTGACCTCAGGATCCCTATAGACTTGAGACAGTGATTGTGGGTTTTCTCTGGAGTGCCATCAAGGAAATCAAGGCTCCTTTCACGTTTGATGTGGAACACGGAATTGCTCTGCACGCAGTGAAGGGGAATCAGGCCTCATCTCGGGGCGAGGGGGAAGTCTCATGGTTTTTCTCGAGTTGCGGCTGGAACCTGGGGTATATTCTCGAGTTACGACGGGGAGGGCCCTTCCAGACACGTGTTTGTTCAGCGACGTCAGGACTCCTGCCTAGGTGCGAGGGACACCTCGGGATTCTCCTCGAGTCTTGGCATGGCAATTGGGACGCGTCTCCACGTAAGGCGGGAGACCCAGGGTCCCTTTCCACGTGCCACAGGGATCCTGGGACTCCTATCCATTTTGAAGAGGAGTCAGGCATCGTCTCCTTTGGAAGCATTGATCTCCCCGGACCTCTCGAGTTTTCAAATGATGTGAGGCCTCCGGTCGCGATGAGGCGGAGAAGTCGGTCTTTCTCTGAGGTCTCCACAGGGGATTCAGACATCCCTTCGTCTTGGGAGATGCAAGACGAGCCTGCATTCAATTCACTGCAGGGATATCCGGCCTTACTTCGAGTCAGAGCATCTCGGTGTCCATTCCACTTGAGGCCACAAACTCAGGGTCCCTCTCACACACCTGTAGCTGAGAGAAGCCTCCTCTTGAGGTGCTTATGGAAAGTTGGTATTCCTCTTGAGTCGAAGCCAGGGACTAAGCTCTCATCTCGAGTTGATATGGGGTCCAAGGGGAAATTTCGTGTTGCTCCAGTGACCTCAGGATCACTCTAGACTTGAGACAGTGATCTTGGGTTTTCTCTGGAATGCCATCAAGGAAATCAAGGCTCCTTTCACGTTTGATGTGGAACACGGAATTGCTCTGCATGCAGTGCAGGGGAATCGGGCCTCAACTCGCGGCGAGTGGGAAATCTCATGGTTTTTCTCGAGTTGCGGCCGGAACCTGGGGTATATTCACGAGTTATGACGGGGAGGGCCCTTCCAGACACGTGTTTGTTCAGCGACGTCAGGACTCCTGCCTAGGGGAGAGGGACACCTCGGGATTCTCCTCGAGTCTTGCCATGGCAATTGGGACGCGTCTCCACGTGAGGCGGGAGACCCAGGGTCCCTTTCAACGTGCCACAGGGATCGTGGGACTCCTATCCATTTTCAAGAAGAGTCAGGCATCGTCTCCTTTGGAAGCATTGATCTCCGCGGACCTCTCGAGTTTTCAAAGGATGTGAGGCCTGAGGTCGCGTTGAGGCGGAGGACTAGGTCTTTCTCTGTGGTCTCCACAGGGGATTCAGATAACCCTTCGTCTTGGGAGATGCAAGACGAGCCTGCATTCAATTCACTGCTGGGATATCCGGCCTTACTTCGAGTCAGAGCATCACGGTGTCCATTCCACTTGAGGCCACAAATTCAGGGTCCCTCTCACATACCTGTAGCTGAGAGAAGGCTCCTCTTGAGGTGCTTGTGGAAAGTTGGTAGTCCTCTGGAGTAGAAGCCAGGGACTAAGCTCTCATCTCGAGTTGATTTGGGGTCCACGGAGCCCTTTCGTGTTGCTCCAGTGACCTTAGGATCCCTCTAGACTTGAGACAGTGATCTTGGGTTTTCTCTGGAGTGCCATCAAGGAAATCAAGGCTCCTTTCACGTTTGATGTGGAACACGCAATTGCTCTACACGCAGTGCAGGGGAATCGGGCCTCATCTCGCTGCGAGGGGGAAGTCTCATGGTTTTTCTCGAGTTGCGGCCGGAACCTGGGGTATATTCTCGAGTAACGACGGGGAGGGCCCTTCCAGACACGTGTTTGTTCAGCGACGTCGGACTCCTGCCTAGGTGCGAGGGACACCTCGGGATTCTCCTCGAGTCTTGGCAGGGCAATTGGGACGCGTCTCCACGAGAGCCGGGAGACCCAGGGTCCCTTTCAACGTGCCACAGGGATCGTGGGACTCCTATCCATTTTCAAGAAGAGTCAGGCATCGTCTCCTTTGGAAGCATTGATCTCCGCAGACCTCTCGAGTTTTCAAAGATGTGAGGCCTCCGGTCTTGATGAGGCGGAGGACTAGGTCATTCTCTGTGGTCTCCACAGGGGATTCAGACATCCCTTCGTCTTGGGAGATGCAAGACGAGCCTGCATTCAATTCACTGCAGGGATATCCGGCCTTACTTCGAGTCAGAGCATCTCGGTGTCCATTCCACTTGAGGCCACAAACTCAGGGTCCCTCTCACATACCTGTAGCTGAGAGAAGCCTCCTCTTGAGGTGCTTATGGAAAGTTGGTATTCCTCTTGAGTCGAAGCCAGGGACTAAGCTCTCATGTCGAGTTGATTTGAGGTCCAAGGGGAAATTTCGTGTTGCTCCAGTGACCTCAGCATCCCTCTAGAATTGAGAGAGTGATTTTGGGTTTCCTCTGGAGTGCCATCAAGGAAATCAAGGCTCCTTTCACGTTTGATGTGGAACACGGAATTGCTATGCACGCAGTCCAGGGGAATCGGGCCTCAACTCGCGGCGACGGGGAAATCTCATGGTTTTTCTCGAGTTGCGGACGGAACCTGGGGTATATTCTCGAGTTAAGGCGGGGAGGGACCTTCCAGACACGGGTTTGTTCAGCGACGTCAGGACTCCTGCCTAGGGGCGAGGGACACCTCGGGATTCTCCTCGAGTCTTGGCATGGCAATTGGGTCGCGTCTCCACGTGAGGCGGGAGACCCAGGGTCCCTTTCCACGTGCCACAGGCATCCTGGGACTCCTATCCATTTTCAAGAGGAGTCAGGCATCGTCTCCTTTGGAAGCATTGATCTCTGCAGACCTCTTGAGGTTTCAAAGGATGTGAGGCCTCCGGTCGCGATGAGGCGGAGAACTAGGTCTTTCCTGTGGTCTCCAGAGGGGATTCAGACATCCCTTCGTCTTGGGAGATGCAAGACGAGCCTGCATTCAATTCACTGCAGGAATATCAGGCCTTATTTCGAGTCAGAGCATCTCGGTGTCCATTCCACTTGAGGGCACAAACTCAGGGTCCCTCTCACTTACCTGTAGCTGAGAGAAGCCTCCTCTTGAGGTGCTTGTGAAAAGTTGGTATTCCTCTTGAGTCGAAGCCAGGGACTAAGCTCTCATCTCGAGTTGATTTGGGGTCCAAGGGGAAATTTCGTGTTGCTCCAGTGACCTCAGGATCCCTCTAGACTTGAGACAGTGATCTTGGGTTTTCTCTGGAGTGCCATCAAGGAAATCAAGGCTCCTTTCACGTTTGATGTGGAACACGGAATTGCTCTACACGCAGTGCAGGGGAATCGGGCCTCATCTCGCGGCGAGGGGGAAGTCTCATGGTTTTTCTCGAGTTGGGGCCGGAACCTGGCGTATATTCTCGAGTTACGACGGGGAGGGCCCTTCCAGACACGTGTTTGTTCAGCGACGTCGGACTCCTGCCTAGGTGCGAGGGACACCTCGGGATTCTCCTCGAGTCTTGGCATGGCAATTGGGACGCGTCTCCACGTGAGGCGGGAGACCCAGGGTCACTTTCGACGTGCCACAGGGATCCTGGGACTCCTATCCATTTTCAAGAGGAGTCAGGCATCGTCTCCTTTGGAAGCATTGATCTCCGCAGACCTCTCGAGTTTTCAAAGGATGTGAGGCCTCCGGTCCCGATGAGGCGGAGGACTAGGTCTTTCTCTGTGGTCTCCACAGGGGATTCAGACATCCCTTCGTCTTGGGAGATGCAAGACGAGCCTGCATTCAACTCACTGCAGGGATATCCGGCCTTACTTCGAGTCAGAGCATCTCGGTGTCCATTCCACTTGAGGCCACAAACTCAGGGTCCCTCTCAAATACCTGTTGCTGAGAGAAGCCTCCTCTTGAGGTGCTTGTGGAAAGTTGGAATTCCTGTTGAGTCGAAGCCAGGGACTAAGATCTCATCTCGAGTTGATTTGGGGTCCACGGAGCTCTTTCGTGTTGCTCCAGTGACCTCAGGATCCCTCTAGACTTGAAACAGAGATCTTGGGTTTTCTCTGGAGTGTCATCAAGGAAATCAAGGCTCCTTTCACGTTTGATGTGGAATACAGAATTGCTCTGGATGCAGTGCAGGGGAATCGGGCCTCATCTCGCGGAGAGGGGGAAGTCTCATGGTTTTTCTCGAGTTGCGGCCAGAACCTGGGGTATATTCTCGAGTTACGACGGGGAGGGCCCTTCCAGACACGTGTTTGTTCAGCGACATAAGGACTACTGCCTAGGTGCGAGGGACACCTCGGGATTCTCCTCGAGTCTTGGCATGGCAATTGGGGCGCGTCTCCACGTGAGGCGGGAGACCCAGGGTCCCTTTCCACGTGCCACAGGGATCCTGGGACTCCTATCTATTTTCAAGAGGAGTCAGTCATCGTCTCCTTTGGAAGCATTGATCTCCGCGGACCTCTCGAGTTTTCAAAGGATGTGAGGCCTCCGCTCGCGATGAGGCGGAGAATTAGGTCTTTCTCTGTGGTCTCCACAGGGGATTCAGACATCCCTTCGTCTTGGGAGATGCAAGACGAGGCTGCTTTCAATTCACTGCAGGGATATCCAGCCTTACTTCGAGTCAGAGCATCTCGGTGTCCATTCCACTTGAGGCCACAAACTCAGGGGCCCTCCCACTTACCTGTAGCTGAGAGAAGCCTCCTCTTGAGTTGCTTGTGGAAAGTTAGTATTCCTCTTGAGTCGAATTCAGGGACTAAGCTCTCATCTCGAGTTGATTTGGGGTCCATGGAGCCTTTTCTTGTTGGTAGAATGACCTCAGGATCCCTCTAGACTTGAGACAGTGATCTTGGGTTTTCTCTGGAGTGCCATCAAGGAAATCAAGGATCCTTTCACTTTTGATGTGGAATACGGAATTGCACTGCACGCAGGGCAGGGGAATCGGGCCTCATCTCGTGGCGAGTGTGAAGTCTCATGGTTTTCCTCGAGTTGTGGCCCAAAACTGGGGTATATTCTTGAGTTAAGACGGGGAGGGCCGTTCCAGACACGTGTTTGTTAAGCGACATCAAGACTACTGCCTAGGTGCTAGGGACACCTCGGGATTCTCCTCGAGTCTTGGCATGGCAATTGCAACGTGTCCCCAGGTGAGGCGGGAGCCCCAGAGTCCCTTTCCACGTGGCACAGAGATCCTGGGACTCCTATCCATTTTCAAGAGGAGTCAGGAATCGTCTCCTTTGGAAGCATTGATCTCTGGGGACCTCTTGAATTTTCAAAGGATGTGAGGCCTCCGGTCACGATGAGGGGGAGAACTAGGTCTTTCTCTGTGGTCTCCAAAGTTGACTCAGACATCCCTTCATCTTGAGAGATGCAAGACGAGCCTGCATTCAATTCACTGCAGGGATATCCGGCCTTACATCGAGTCAGAGCATCTCGGTGTCCATTCCACTTGAGGCCACAAACTCAGGGTCCCTCTCACATACCTGTAGCTGAGAGAAGCGTCCTCTTGAGGTGCTTATGGAAAGTTGGTATTTCTCTTGAGTCGAAGCCAGGGACGATGCTCGCATCTCGAGTTGATTTGGGGTCCACGGAGCCCTTTCGTGTTGCTCCAGTGACCTCAGGATCCCTCTAGACTTGAGACAGTGATCTTGGGTTTTCTCTGGAGTGCCATCAAGGAAATCAAGGCTCCCTTCTCGTTTGATGTGGAACACGGAATTGCTCTGCAGGCAGTGCAGGGGAATCGGGCCTCATCTCGAGGCGAGGGGGAAGTCTCATGGTTTTTCTCGAGTTGCGGCCGGAACATGGGGTATATTCTCGATAAGATGGGGAGGGCTCTTCCATTCACGTGTTTTTTCAGCGACGTCAGGACTCCTGCCTAGGTGCGATGGACACCTCGGCATTCTCCACGAGTCTTGGCATGGCAATTGGGACGCGTCTCCACGTGAGGCGGGAGTCGCAGGGTCCCTTTCCAAATGCCAAAGGGAACCTGGAACTCCTATCCATTTTCAAGAGGAGTCAGGCATCGTCTCCTTTGGAAGCCTTGATCTCCGCGGACCTCTCGAGCTTTCAAAGGATGTGATGCCTCCGGTCGCGATCAGGCGGAGAACTACTTCTTTCTCTGTTGTCTCCACAGGGGATCCGACATCCCTTCGTCTTGGCAGATGCAAGACGAGCCTGCATTCAATTCACTGCAGGGATATCCGGCTTTACTTCGAGTCAGAGCATCTCGGTGTCCATTCGACTTGAGGCCACAAACTCAGGGTCCCTCTCACATACCTGTAGCTGAGAGAAGCCTCCTCTTGAGGTGCTTGTGGAAAGTTAGTATTCCTCTTGAGTCGAAGCCAAGGACTAAGTTCTCATGTCGAGTTCATTTGGGGTCCACGGAGCCCTTTTGTGTTGCTCCAGTGACCTCAGGATCCCTCTAGACTTGAGACAGTGATCTTGGGTTTTCTCTGGAGTGCCATCAAGGAAATCAAGGCTCCTTTCACGTTTGATGTGGAACACGGAATTGCTCTGCACGCAGTGCAGGGGAATCGGGCCTCATCTCGCGGCGAGGGGGAATTCTCATGGTTTTTCTCAAGTTGCGGCCGGAACCTGGTGTATATTCTCGAGTTACGACGGGGAGGGCCCTTCCAGACACGTGTTTGTTCAGCGACGTCACTCCTGCCTAGGTGCGAGGGACACTTCGGGATTCTCCACGAGTCTTGGCATGGCAATTGGGATGCGTCTCCACGTGAGGCGGGAGACCCAGGGTCCCTTTCCACGTGCCACAGGGATCCTGGGACTCCTATCCATTTTCAAGAGGAGTCAGGCATCGTCTCCTTTGGAAGCATTGATCTCCGTGGACCTCTCGAGTTTTCAAAGTATGTGAGGCCTCCGGTCGCTATGAGGCGGAGAACTAGGTCTTTCTCGGTGGTCTCCACAGGGGATTCAGACATCCCTTCGTCTTGGGAGATGCAAGACAAGCCTGCATTCAAATCACTGCAGGGATATCTGGCCTTACTTCGAGTCAGAGCATCTCGGTGTCCATTCCACTTGAGGCAACAAACTCAGGGTCCCTCTCACATACCTGTAGCTGAGAGAAGCCTCCACTTGAGGTGCTTGTGGAAAGTTGGTATTCCTCTTGAGTCGAAGCCAGGGACTAAGCTCTCATCTCGAGTTGATTTGGGGTCCACGGAGCCTTTTGGTGTTGCTCCAGTGACCTCAGGATCCCTCTAGACTTGAGACAGTGATCTTGGGTTTTCTCTGTAGTGCCATCAAGGAAATCAAGGCTCCTTTCACGTTTGATGTGGAACACGGAATTGCTCTGCACGCATTGCAGGGGAATCGGGCCTCATCTCGCGGCGAGGGGGAAGTCTCATGGATTTTCTCGAGTTGCGGCCGGAACATGGGGTATATTTTCGAGTTACGACGGGGAGGGCCCTTCCAGACAAGTGTTTGTTCAGCGACGTCAGGACTCCTGCCTTGGTGCGAGGGACACCTCGGGATTCTCCTCGAGTCTTGGCATGGCAATTGGGACGCGTCTCCACGTGAGGCGGGAGACCCAGTTTCCCTTTCCACGTGCCACAGGGATCCTGGGACTCCTATCCATTTTCAAGAGGCGTCAGGCATCTTCTCCTTTGGAAGCACTGATCTCCGCGGACCTCTCGAGTTTTGAAAGGATGTGAGGCCTCCGGTCGCGATGAGGCGGAGGACTAGGTCTTTCTCTGTGGTCTCCACAGGGGATTCAGACATCCCTTCGTCTTGGGAGATGCAAGACGAGCCTGCATTCAATTCACTGCAGGGATATCCGGCCTTACTTCGATTCAGAGCATCTCGGTGTCCATTGCACTTGAGGCCACAAACTCAGGGTTCCTCTCACATACCTGTAGCTGAGAGAAGCCTCCTCTTGAGGTGCTTGTGGATAGTTGGTATTCCTCTTGAGTCTAAGCCAGGGACTAAGTTCTCATCTCGAGTTGATTTGGGTTATATGGAGCCCTTTCATGTTGCTCCAGTGACCTCAGGATCCCTCTAGACTTGAGACAGTGATCTTGGGTTTTCTCTGGAGTGCCATCAAGGAAATCAAGGCTCCTTTCACGTTTGATGTGGAACACGGAATTGCTCTGCACGCAGTGCAGGGGAATCGGGCCTCAACTCGCGGCGAGGGGGAAATCTCATGGTTTTTCTCGAATTGCGGCCGGAACCTAGGGTATATTCTCGAGTTACGACGGGGAGGGCCCTTCCAGACACGTGTTTGTTCAGCGACGTCAGGACTCCTGCCTAGGTGCGAGGGACACCTCGGGATTCTCCTCGAGTCTTGGCATGGCAATTGGGACGCGTCTCCACGTGAGGCCGGAGACCCAGGGTCCCTTTCCACGTGCCACAGGGATCCTGGGACTCCTATCCATTTTCAAGAGGAGTCAGGCATCGTCACCTTTGGAAGCATTGATCTCCGCGGACCTCTTGAGTTTTCAAAGGATGTGAGGCCTCCGGTCGCGATGAGGCGGAGAAGTAGTTCTTTCTCTGTGGTCTCCACAGGGGATTCAGACATCCCTTCGTCTTGGGAGATGCAAGACGAGCCTGCATTCAATTCACTGCAGAGATATCCGGCCTTACATCGAGTTAGAGCATCTCGGGTCCATTCAACTTGACGCCACAAACTCAGGGTCCTTCTCACATACTTGTAGCTGAGAGAAGCCTGCTCTTGAGGTGCTTGTGGAAAGTTGGTATTCCTCTTGAGTCGAAGCCAGGGACTAAGCTCTCATATCGAGTTGATTTGGGGTCCACGGAGCCCTTTCCTGTTGCTCCAGTGACCTCAGGATCCCTCTAGACTTGAGACAGTGATCTTGGGTTTTCTCTGGAGTGCCATCAAGGAAATCAAGGCTCCTTTCACGTTCGATGTGGAACACGGAATTGCTCTGCACGCAGTGCAGTGGAATCTAGCCTCATGTCGTGGCGAGTGTGAAGTCTCATGGTTTTTCTCGAGTTGTGGCCCAAACCTGGGGTATATTCTTGAGTTAAGACGGGGAGGGCCGTTCCAGACACGTGTTTGTTAAGCGACATCAAGACTACTGCCTAGGTGCTAGGGACACCTCGGGATTCTCCTCGAGTCTTGGCATGGCAATTGCGACGTGTCTCCAGGTGAGGCGGGAGCCCCAGAGTCCCATTCCACGTGGCACAGAGATCCTGGGACTCCTATCCATTTTCAAGAGGAGTCAGGAATCGTCTCCTTTGGAAGCATTGATCTCTGGGGACCTCTTGAATTTTCAAAGGATGTGAGGCCTCCGGTCACGATGAGTGGGAGAACTAGGTCTTTCTCTGTGGTCTCCAAAGTTGATTCAGAAATCCCTTCATCTTGAGAGATGCAAGACGAGCCTGCATTCAATTCACTGCAGGGATATCCGGCCTTACATCGAGTCAGAGCATCTAGGTGTCCATTCCACTTGAGGCCACAAACTCAGGGTCCCTCTCACATACCTGTAGCTGAGAGAAGCCTCCTCTTGAGGTGCTTATGGAAAGTTGGTATTTCTCTTGAGTCGAAACCAGGGACTATGCTCGCAACTCGAGTTGATTTGGGGTCCACGGAGCCCTTTCGTGTTTCTCCAGTGACCTCAGGATCCCTCTAGACTTGAGACAGTGATCTTGGGTTTTCTCTGGAGTGCCATCAAGGAAATCAAGGCTCCCTTCTCGTTTGATGTGGAACATGGAATTGCTCTGCAGGCAGTGCAGGGGAATCGGGCCTCATCTCGAGGCGAGGGGGAAGTCTCATGGTTTTTCTCGAGTTGCGGCCGGAACATGGGGTATATTCTCGATACGATGGGGAGGGCTCTTCCATTCACGTGTTTTTTCAGCGACGTCAGGACTCCTGCCTAGGTGCGATGGACACCTCGGCATTCTCCTCGAGTCTTGGCATGGCAATTGGGACGCGTCTCCACGTGACGCGGGAGTCGCAGGGTCCCTTTCCAAATGCCTCAGGGATCCTGGGACTCCTATCCATTTTCAAGAGGAGTCAGGCATCGTCTCCTTTGGAAGCCTTGATCTCCGCGGACCTCTCGAGCTTTCAAAGGATGTGATGCCTCCGGTCGTGATCAGGTGGAGAACTACTTCTTTCTCTGTAGTCTCCACAGGGGATTCAGACATCCCTTCGTCTTGGGAGATGCAAGACGAGCCTGCATTCAATTCACTGCAGGGATATCTGGCCTTACTTCAAGACAGAGCATCTCGGTGTCCATTCCACTTGAAGACACAAACTCAGGGTCCCTCTCACATACCTGTAGCTGAGAGAAGCCTCCTCTTGAGGTGCTTGTGGAAAGTTGGTATTCCTCTTGAGTCGAAGCCAGGGACTAAGCTCTCATCTCGAGTTGATTTGGGGTCCACGGAGCCCTTTCGTGTTGCTCCAGTGACCTCAGGATCCCTCTAGACTTGAGACAGTGATCTTGGGTTTTCTCTGGAGTGCCATCAAGGAAATCAAGGCTCCATTCACGTTTGATGTGGTACACGGAATTGCTCTGCACGCAGTGGAGGGGAATCGGGTCTCATCTCGCCGCAAGGGGGATGTCTCATGGTTTTTCTCAAGTTGCGGCCGAAACCTGGGGTATATTCTCGAGTTACGACGGGGAGGGCCCTTCCAGACCCGTGTTTGTTCAGCGACGTCAGGACTCCTGCCTAGGTGCGAGGGACACCTCGGGATTCTCCTTGAGTCTTGGCATGGCAATTGGGACGCGTCTCCACGTGAGGCCTGAGACCCAGGGTCCCTTTCGACGTGCCACAGGGATCCTGGGACTCCTATCCATTTCCAAGAAGAGTCAGGCATCTTCTCCTTTGGAAGCATTGATCTCCGCGGACCTCTCGAGTTTTCAAAGGATGTGAGGCCTCCGGTCTCGATGAGGCGGAGGACTAGGACATTCTCTGTGATCTCCACAGGGGATTCAGACATCCCTTCGTCTTGGGAGATGCAAGACGAGCCTGCATTCAATTCACTGCAGGGATATCCAGCCTTACTTCGAGTCGAGCATCTCGGTGTCCATTCCACTTAATGCCACAAACTCGGGGTCCCTCTCACATACCTGTAGCTGAGAGAAGCCTCCTCTTGAGGTGCTTGTGGAAAGTTGGTATTCCTCTTGAGTCGAAGCCAGGGACTAAGCTCACATCTCTAGCTGATTTGGGGTCCACGGAGCCCTTTCTTGTTGCTCCAGTGACCTCAGGATCCCTCTAGACTTGAGACAGTGATCTTGGGTTTTCTCTGGAGTGCCATCAAGGAAATCAAGGCTCCTTTCATTTTTGATGTGGAATACGGAATTGCTCTGCACGCAGGGCAGGGGAATCGGGCCTCATATCGCGGCGAGGGGGAAGTCTCATGGTTTTTCTCGAGTTGTGGCCGGAACCTGGGGTATATTCTCGAGTTACGACGGGGAGGGCCCTTCCAGACACGTGTTTGTTCAGCGAGGTCAGGACTCCTGCCTAGGTGCGAGGGACACCTCGGGATTCTCCTCGAGTCTTGGCATGGCAATTGGGACGTGTCTCCACGTGAGGCGGGAGACCCAGGGTCCCTTTCCACGTGCCACAGGGATCCTTGGACTCCTATCCATTTTCTGGAGGTGTCAGGCATCGTCTCCTTTGGAAGCATTGATCTCTGCAGACCTCTCGACTTTTCAAAGGATTTGAGGCCTCCGGACGCAATGAGGCGGAGGAGTACTTCTTTCTCTGTGGTCTCCACAGGGGATTCAGACATCCCTTCGTCTTGGGAGATGCAAGACGAGCCTGCATTCAATTCACTGCAGGGATATCCGGCCTTACTTCGAGTCAGAGCATCTCGGTGTCCATTCCACTTGAAGCCACAAACTCAGGGTCCCTCTCACATACCTGTAGCTGAGAGAAGCCTCCTCTTGAGGTGCTTGTGGAAAGTTGGTATTCCTCTTGATTCGAAGCCAGGGACTAAGCTCTCATCACGAGTTGATTTGGGGTCCACGGAGCCTTTTGGTGTTGCTCCAGTGACCTCAGGATCCCTCTAGACTTGAGACAGTGATCTTGGGTTTTCTCTGGAGTGCCATCAAGGAAATCAAGGCTCCTTTCACGTTTAGTGTGGAACACGGAATTGTTCTGCACGCAGTGCAGGGGAATCGGGCCTCATCTCGCGGCGAAGGGGAAGTCTCATGGTGTTTCTCGAGTTGTGGCCGGAACCTGGGGTATATTCTCGAGTTACGACGGGCAGGGCCCTTCCAGACACGTGTTTGTTCAGCGACTTCAGGACTCCTGCCTAGGTGTGAGGGACACCTCGGGATTCTCCTCGAGTCTTGGCATGGCCATTGGGACGCGTATCCACGTGAGGGGGGAGACCCAGGCTCCCTTTCCACGTGCCACAGGGATCCTGGGACTCCTATCCATTTTCAAGAGGAGTCAGGCATCGTCTCCTTTGGAAGCATTGATCTCCTCAGACATCTCGAGTTTTCAAAGGATGTGAGGCCTCCGGTCGCGTTGAGGCGGAGGACTAGGACATTCTCTGTGATCTCCACAGGGGATTCAGACATCCCTTCTTCTTGGGAGATGCAAGAAGAGCCTGCATTCAATTCACTGCAGGGATATCCGGCCTTACTTCGAGTCAGAGCATCTCGGTGTCCATTCTACTTGAGGCCACAAACTCAGGGTCCCTCTCACATACCTGTAGCTGAGAGAAGCCTCCTCTTGAGGTGCTTGTGGAAAGTTGGTATTCCTCTTGAGTCGAAGCCAGGGACTAAGCTCACATCTCGAGTTGATTTGGGGTCCACGGAGCCCTTTCGTGTTGCTCCATTGACCTCAGGATCCCTCTAGACTTGAGACAGTGATCTTGGGTTTTCTCTGGAGTGCCATCAAGGAAATCAAGGCTCCTTTCACGCTTGATGTGGAACACGGAATTTCTCTGCATGCAGTGCAAGGGGAATCGGGCCTCATCTCGCGGAGAGGGGGAATTCTCATGGTTTTTCTCGAGGTGCGGCCGGAACCTGGGGTATATTCTCGAGTTACGACGGGGAGGGCCCTTCCAGACACGTGTTTGTTCAGCGCCGTCAGGACTCCTGCTAGGTGTGAGGGACACCTCGGGATTTTCCTCGAGTCGTGGAATGGCAATTGGGACGTGTCTCAACGTGAGGCGGGAGACCCAGGGTCCCTTTCCACGTGCCACAGGGATCCTGGGATTCCTATCCATTTTCAAGAGGAGTCAGGCATCGTCTCCTTTGGAAGCATTGATCTCCTCGGATCCCTCGAGTTTTCAAAGGATGTGAGGCCTCCGGTCGCGATGAGGAGGAGAACTAGGTCTTTCTCTGTGGTCTGCACAGGGTACTCAGACATCCTTTCGCTATGGGAGATGCAAGACGAGCCTGCATTCAATTCACTGCAGGGACATTCGGCCTTACTTCGAGTCAGAGTATCTCGGTGTCCATTCCACTTGAGGCCACAAATTCGGGGTCCCTCTCACATACCTGTAGCCGAGAGAAGCCTCCCCTAGAGGTGCTTGTGGAAAGTTGGTATTCCTCTTGAGTCGAAGCCAGGGACTACGCTCTCATCTCAAGTTAATTTGGGGTCCATGGAGCACTTTCGTGTTGCTCCAGTGACCTCAGGATCTCTCTAGCCTTGAGACAGTGATCTTGGGTTTTCTCTGGAGTGCCATCAAGGAAATCAAGGCTCCTTTCACGTTTGATGTGGAACAAGGAATTGCTCTACCCGCAGTGCAGGGGATTCGGGCCTCATCTCGCGGCAAGGGGGAAGTCTCATGGTTTTTCTGGAATTGCGGCCGGAACCTGGGGTATATTCTCGAGTTACGACGGGGAGGGCCCTTCCAGACACGTGTTTGTTCAGCGACGTCAGGACTCCTGCCTAGGAGCGAGGGACACGTCGGGATTCTCCTCGAGTCTTGGCATGGCAATTGGGACGCGTCTCCACGTGAGGCACGAGACCCAGTGTCCCTTTCGACGAGCCACAGGGATCCTGGGACTCCTATCCATTTTCAAGAGAGGTCAGGCATCGTCTCCTTTGGAAGCATTGATCTCCGCAGACCTCTCGAATTTTCAAAGGATGTGAGCCCTCCGGTCGCGATGAAGCGGAGGACTAGGTCTTCCTCTTTTGTCTCCACAGGGGATTCAGACATCCCTTCATCTTGGGAGATGCAAGACGAGCCTGCATTCAATTCACTGCAGGGATATCTGGCCTTACTTCAAGTCAGAGCATCTCGATGTCCATTCCACTTGAGGCCACAAACTCATGGTCCCTCTCACATACCTATAGCTTAGATAAGCCTCCTCTTGAGGTGCTTGTGGAAAGTTGGTATTCCTCTTGAGTCGAAGCCAGGGACTAAGCTCTCATCTCGAGTTGATTTGGGGTCAACGGAGCCCTTTCGTGTTGCTCCAGTGACCTCATTATCCCTCTAGACTTGAGACAGTGATCTTGGGTTTTCTCTGGAGTGTCATCAAGAAAATCAAGGCTCCTTTCACGTTTGATGTGGAACACAGAATTGCTCTGGACGCAGTGCAGGGGAATCGGGCTTCATCTCGCGGCGAGGGGGAAGTCTCATGGTTTTTCTCGATTTGCGGCCAGAACCTGGGGTATATTCTCGAGTTACGACGGGGAGGGCCCTTCCAGACACGTGTTTGTTCAGCGACATAAGGACTACTGCCTAGGGGCGAGGGACACTTCGGGATTCTCCTCGAGTCTTGGCATGGCAATTGGGTCGCGTCTCCACGTGAGGCGGGAGACCCAGGGTCCCTTTCCACGTGCCACAGGGATCCTGGGACTCCTATCCATTTTCAAGAGGAGTCAGGCATCGTCTCCTTTGGAAGCATTGATCTCCGCGGACCTCTTGAGGTTTCAAAGGATGTGAGGCCTCCGGTCGCGATGAGGCGGAGAACTAGGTCTTTGTCTGTGGTCTCCACAGGGGATTCAGACATCCATTCGTCTTGGGAGATGCAAGACGAGCCTGCATTCAATTCACTGCAGGGATATCCGGCCTTACTTCGAGTCAGAGCATCTCGGTGTCCATTCCACTTGAGGCCACAAACTCAGGGTCCCTCTCACTTACCTGTAGCTGTGAGAAGCCTTCTCTTGAGCTGCTTGTGAAAAGTTGGTATTCCTCTTGAGTCGAAGCCAGGGTCTAAGCTCTCATCTCGAGTTAATCTGGGGTCCACGGAGCACTTTCATTTTGCTCCAGTGACCTCAGGATCACTCTAGACTTGAGACAGTGATTTTGGGTTTTCTCTGGAGTGCCATCAAGGAAATCAAGGCTCCTTTCACGTTTGATGTGGAACACGGAATTGCTCTGCACGCAGTGCAGGGGAATCGGGCCTCATCTCGCGGCGAGGGGGAAATCTCATGGTTTTTCTCGAGGTGCGGCCGGAACCTGGGGTATATTCTCGAGTTACGACGGGGAGGGCCCTTCCAGACACGTGTTTGTTCAGCGACGTCAGGACTCCTGCCTAGGTGCGAGAGACACCACGGGATTCTCCTCGAGTCTTGGCATGGTAATTTGGACGCGTCTCCACGTGAGGCGGGAGACCCAGGGTCCCTTTCCACGTGCCACAGGGATCCTGGGACTCCTATCCATTTTCAAGAGGAGTCAGGCATCGTCTCGTTTGGAAGCATTGATCTCCGCGGACCTCTCGAGTTTTCAAAGATGTGAGGCCTCCGGTCGCGATGAGGCGGAGAGGTCGGTCTTTATCTGAGGTCTCCACAGGAGATTCAGACATCCCTTCGTCTTGGGAGATGCAAGACGAGCCTGCATTCAATTCACTGCAGGGATATCTGGCCTTACTTCGAGTCAGAGCATCTCGGTGTCCATTCCACTTGAGGCCACAAACTCAGGGTCCCTGTCACATACCTGTAGCTGAGAGAAGCCTCCTCTTGAGGTGCATATGGAAAGTTGGTATTCCTCTTGAGTCGAAGCCAGGGACTAAGCTCACATCTCTAGCTGATTTGGTTTCCACGGAGCCCTTTCTTGTTGCTCCAGTGACCTCAGGATCCCTCTAGACTTAAGACAGTGATCTTGGGTTTTCTCTGGAGTGCCATCAAGGAAATCAAGGCTCCTTTCATTTTTGATGTGGAATACGGAATTGCTCTGCACGCAGGGCAGGGGAATCGGGCCTCATATCGCGGCGAGGGGGAAGTCTCATGGTTTTTCTCGAGTTGTGGCCGGAACCTGGGGTATATTCTCGAGTTACGACGGGGAGGGCCCTTCCAGACACGTGTTTGTTCAGCGAGGTCAGGACTCCTGCCTAGGTGCGAGGGACACCTCGGGATTCTCCTCGAGTCTTGGCATGGCAATTGGGACGTGTCTCGACGTGAGGCGGGAGACCCAGGGTCCCTTTCCACGTGCCACAGGGATCCTGGGACTCCTATCCATTTTCTGGAGGTGTCAGGCATCGTCTCCTTTGGAAGCATTGATCTCCGCAGACCTCTCGAATTTTCAAAGGATTTGAGGCCTCCGGACGCAATGAGGCGGAGGAGTACTTCTTTCTCTGTGGTCTCCACAGGGGATTCAGACATCCCTTCGTCTTGGGAGATGCAAGACGAGCCTGCATTCAATTCACTGCAGGGATATCCGGCCTTACTTCGAGTCAGAGCATCTCGGTGTCCATTCCACTTGAAGCCACAAACTCAGGGTCCCTCTCACATACCTGTAGCTGAGAGAAGCCTCCTCTTGAGGTGCTTGTGGAAAGTTGGTGTTCCTCTTGATTCGAAGCCAGGGACTAAGCTCTCATCACGAGTTGATTTGGGGTCCACGGAGCCTTTTGGTGTTGCTCCAGTGACCTCAGGATCCCTCTAGACTTGAGACAGTGATCTTGGGTTTTCTCTGGAGTGCCATCAAGGAAATCAAGGCTCCTTTCACGTTTAGTGTGGAACACGGAATTGTTCTGCACGCAGTGCAGGGGAATCGGGCCTCATCTCGCTGCGAAGGGGAAGTCTCATGGTGTTTCTCGAGTTGTGGCCGGAACCTGGGGTATATTCTCGAGTTACGACGGGCAGGGCCCTTCCAGACACGTGTTTGTTCAGCGACGTCAGGACTCCTGCCTAGGTGCGAGGGACACCTCGGGATACTCCTCGAGTCTTGGCATGGCAATTGGGACGCGTATCCACGTGAGGGGGGAGACCCAGGCTCCCTTTCCACGTGCCACAGGGATCCTGGGACTCCTATCCATTTTCAAGAGGAGTCAGACATCGTCTCCTTTGGAAGCATTGATCTCCTCAGACATCTCGAGTTTTCAAAGGATGTGAGGCCTCCGGTCGCGTTGAGGCGGAGGACTAGGACATTCTCTGTGATCTCCACAGGGGATTCAGACATCCCTTCGTCTTGGGAGATGCAAGACGAGCCTGCATTCAATTCACTGCAGGGATATCCAGCCTTAATTCGAGTCGAGCATCTCGGTGTCCTTTCCACTTGAGGCCACAAACTCAGGGTCCCTCTCACATACCTGTAGCTGAGAGAAGCCTCCTCTTGAGGTGCTTGTGGAAACTTGGTATTCCTCTTGAATCGAAGCCAGGGAATAAGCTCTCATCTCGAGTTGATTTGGGGTCCCCGGAGCCCTTTCATGTTGCTCCAGTGACCTCAGGTTCCCTCTAGACTTGAGACAGTGATCTTGGGTTTTCCCTGGAGTGCCATCAAGGAAATTAAGGCTCCTATCATGTTTGATGTGGAACACGGAATTGCTCTGCACGCAGTGCAGGGGAATCGGGCCTCATCTCGCGGCGAGGGGGATGTCTCATGGTTTTTCTCGAGTTGCGGCCAGAACTTGGGATATATTCTCGAGTTACGGACGGGGAGGGCCCTTCAAGACACGTGTTTGTTCAGCGACGTCAGGACTCCTGCCTAGGTGCGAGGGACACCTCGGGATTCTCCTCGAGTCTTGGCATGGCAATTGGGATGCGTCTCCACGTGAGGCGGGAGACCCAGGGTCCCTTTCCACGTGCCACAGGGATCCTGGGACTCCTATCCATTTTCAAGAGGAGTCAGACATCGTCTCCTTCGGAAGTATTGATCTCCGCGGTCCTCTCGAGTTTTCAAAGGATATGAGGCCTCCGGATGCGTTGAGGTGGAGGACTAGGTCTTTCTCTGTGGTCTCCACAGGGGATTCAGACAACCCTTCGTCTTGGGAGATGCAAGACGAGCCTGCATTCAATTCACTGCAGGGATATCCGGCCTTACTTCGAGTCAGAGCATCACGGTGTCCATTCCACTTGAGGCCACAAACTCGGGGTCCGTCTCAAATACCTGTAGCTGAGAGAAGCCTCCTCTTGAGGTGCTTGTGGAAAGTTGGTATTCCTCTTGAGTCTAAGCCAGGGACTAAGCTCTCATCTCGAGTTGATTTGGGGTCCACGGAGCCCTTTCTTGTTGGTCCAGTGACCTCAGGATCCCTCTAGACTTGAGACAGTGATCTTGGGTTTTCTCTGGAGTGCCATCAAGGAAATCAAGGCTCCTTTCACGTTTGATGTGGAACACGGAATTGCTCTGCATGCAGTGCAGGGGAATCAGGCCTCATCTCGCGGCGAGGGGGAAATCTCATGGTTTTTCTCGAGTTGCGGCCTGAACCTGGGGTATATTCTCGAGTTACGACGGGAAGGGCCTTCCAGACACGTGTTTGTTGAGCTACGTCAGGACTCCAGCCTAGGTGCGAGGGACACCTCGGGATTCTCCTCGAGTTTTGGCATGGCAATTTGGACGCGTCTCCACGTGAGGCGGGAGACCCAGGTTCCCTTTCCACGTGCCACAGTGATCCTGGGACTCCTATCCATTTTCAAGAGGAGTCAGGCATCGTCTCCTTTGGAAGCATTGATCTCCTCGGGCCTCTCGAGTTTTCAAAGGATGTGAGGCCTCCGGTCGCGATGAGGCAGAGAAATAGGTCTTTCTCTGTGGTCTCCACAGGGGATTCAGACATCCTTTCGCCTTGGGAGACGCAAGACGAGCCTGCATTCAATTCACTGCAGGGATATCCGGCCTTACTTCGAGTCAGAGCATCTCGGTGTCCATTCCACTTGAGGCGACAAACTCAGGGTCCCTCTCACATACCTGTAGCTGAGAGAAGCCTCCTCTTGAGGTGCTTGTGGAAAGTTGGTATTCCTCTTGAGTCGAAGCCAGGGACTAAGCTCACATCTCGAGTTGATTTGGGGTCCACGGAGCCCTTTCGTGTTGCTCCATTGACCTCAGGATCCCTCTAGACTTGAGACAGTGATCTTGGGTTTTCTCTGGAGTGCCATCAAGGAAATCAAGGCTCCTTTCACGCTTGATGTGGAACACGGAATTTCTCTGCATGCAGTGCAAGGGGAATCGGGCCTCATCTCGCGGAGAGGGGGAATTCTCATGGTTTTTCCCGAGGTGCGGCCGGAACCTGGGGTATATTCTCGAGTTACGACGGGGAGGGCGCTTCCAGACACGTGTTTGTTCAGCGCCGTCAGGACTCCTGCCTAGGTGTGAGGGACAACTCGGGATTTTCCTCGAGTCGTGGAATGGCAATTGGGACGCGTCTCCACGTGAGGCGCGAGACCCAGGGTCCCTTTCCACGTGCCACAGGGATCCTGGGATTCCTATCCATTTTCAAGAGGAGTCAGGCATCGTCTCCTTTGGAAGCATTGATCTCCTCGGATCCCTCGAGTTTTCAAAGGATGTGAGGCCTCCGGTCGCGATGAGGAGGAGAACTAGGTCTTTCTCTGTGGTCTGCACAGGGTACTCAGACCTCCTTTCGCCTTGGGAGATGCAAGACGAGCCTGCATTCAATTCACTGCAGGGACATTCGGCCTTACTTCGAGTCAGAGTATCTCGGTGTCCATTCCACTTGAGGCCACAAATTCGGGGTCCCTCTCACATACCTGTAGCCGAGAGAAGCCTCCCCTTGAGGTGCTTGTGGAAAGTTGGTATTCGTCTTGAGTCGAAGCCAGGGACTACGCTCTCATCTCAAGTTAATTTGGGGTCCATGGAGCACTTTCGTGTTGCTCCAGTGACCTCAGGATCCCTCTAGTCCTGAGACAGTGATCTTGGGTATTCACTGGAGTGCGATCAAGGAAATCAAGGCTCCTTTCAAGTTTGATGTGGAACACGGAATTGCTCTGCACGCAGTGCAGGGGAATCGGGCCTCATCTCACGGCGAGGGGGAAATCTCATGGTTTTCTCGAGTTGCGGCCGGAACCTGGTGTATATTCTCGAGTTACGACGGGGAGGGCCATTCCAGACACGTGTTTGTTCAGCGACGTCAGGACTCCTGCCTAAGTGGGAGGGACTCCCGGGATTCTCCTCGAGTCTCGGCATGCCAATTGGGACGCGTCTCCACGTGAGGCGGCAGACCCAGGGTCCCTTTCCACGTGCCACAGGGAACCTGCGACTCCTATCCATTTTCAAGAGGAGTCAGGCATCGTCTCCTTTCGAAGCATTGATCTCCGCGGACCTCTCGAGTTTTCAAAGGATGTGAGGCCTCCGGTCACGAAGAGGTGGAGAACTAGGTCTTTCTCTGTGGTCTCCACAGGGGATTCAGACATCCCTTGGTATTGGGAGATGCAAGACGAGCCTGCATTCAATTCACTGCAGGGATATCCAGCCTTACTTCGAGTCAGAGCATCTCGGTGTCCATTCCACTTGAGGCCACAAACTCAGGGTCCCTATCACATACCAGTAGCTGAGAGAAGCCTCCTCTTGAGGTACTTGTGGAAATTTGGTATTCCTCTTGAGTCGAAGCCAGGGACTAAGCTCTCAGCTCAACTTGATTTGGGGTCCACGGAAACCTTTCATGTTGCTACAGTGACCTCTGGATCCCTCTAGACATGAGACAGTGATCTTAGGTCTCCTCTGGAGTGCCATCAAGGAAATCAAGGTTCCTTTCATGTTTGTTGTGGAACACGGAATTGCTCTGCACGCAGTGCAGGGGAATCGGGCCTCATCTCGTGGCGAGGGGGAAGTCTCATGGTTTTTCTCGAGTTGCGGCCAGAACCTGGGGTATATTCTCGAGTTACGATGGGGAGGGCCCTTCCAGACACGTGTTTGTTCAGCAACGTCAGAACTCCTGCCTAGGTTCGATGGACACCTCGGTATTCTCCCGAAGTCTTGGCATGGCAATTGGGACGCGTCTCCACGTGAAGCAGGAGACTCACGGTCCCTTTCCACCTGCCACAGGGATCCTGGGACTCCTATCCATTTTCAAGAGGAGTCAGGCATCCTCTCCTTTGGAAGCATTGATCTCCGCGGACCTCTCGAGTTTTCAAACGATGTGAGGCCTCCGGTCGCGATGAGGGGGAGAAGTCGGTCTTTTTCTGAAGTCTCCACAGGAGATTCAGACATCCATTCGTCTTGGGAGATGCAAGACGAGCCTGCATTCAATTCACTGCAGGGATATCCGGCCTTACTTCGAGTCAGAGCATCTCGGTGTCCATTCCACTTGAGGCCACAAACTCAGGGTCCCTGTCACATACCTGTAGCTGAGAGAAGCCTCCTCTTGAGGTGCTTGTGGAAAGTTGGTAGTCCTCTTGAGTAGAAGCCAGGTACGAAGCGCTCATCTCGAGTTGATTTGGGGTCCACGGAGCCCTTTGGTGTTGCTCCAGTGACCTTACGATCCCTCTAGACTTGAGACAGTGATCTTGGGTTTTCTCTGGAGTGCCATCAAGGAAATCAAGGCTCCTTTCACGTTTGCTGTGGAACACGGAATTGCTCTACACGCAGTGCAGGGGAATCGGGCCTCATCTCGCGGCGAGGGGGAAGCCTCATGGTTTTTCTCGAGTTCCGGACGGAACCTGGGGTATATTCTCGAGTTACGACGGGGAGGGCCCTTCCAGACACGTGTTTGTTCAGCGACGTCGGACTCCTGCCTAGGTGCGAGGGACACCTCGGGATTCTCCTCGAGTCTTGGCATGGCAATTGGGACGCGTCTCCACGGGAGCCGGGAGACCCAGGGTCCCTTTCAACGTGCCACAGAGATCGTGGGACTCCTATCCAATTTCAAGAAGAGTCAGGCATCGTCTCCTTTGGAAGCATTGATCTCCGCAGACCTCTCGAGTTTTCAAAGGATGTGAGGCCTCCGGTCTTGATGAGGCGGAGGACTAGGTCTTTCTCTGTGGTCTCCACAGGGGATTCAGACATCCCTTCGTCTTGGGAGATGCAAGACGAGCCTGCATTCAATTCACTGCAGGGATATCCGGCCTTACTTCGAGTCAGAGCATCTCGGTGTCCATTCCACTTGAGGCGACAAACTCAGGGTCCCTCTCACATACCCCTAGCTGAGAGAAGCCTCCTCTTGAGGTGCTTATGGAAAGTTGGTATTCCTCTTGAGTCGAAGCCAGGGACTAAGCTCTCATCTCGAGTTGATTTGGGGTCCAAGGGGAAATTTCGTGTTGCTCCAGTGACCTCAGCATCCCTCTAGAGTTGAGACAGTGATCTTGGGTTTTCTCTGGAGTGCCATCAAGGAAATCAAGGCTCCTTTCACGTTTGATGTGGAACACGGAATTGCTCTACACGCAGTGCAGGGCAATCGGGCCTCATCTCGCGGCGATGGGGAAGTCTCATGGTTTTTCTCGAGTTGCGGCCGGAACGTGGGGTATATTCTCGAGTTACGACGGGGAGGGCCCTTCCATACACGTGTTTGTTCAGCGAAGTAAGGACTCCTGCCTAGGTGCGAGGGACACCTCGGGATTCTCCTCGAGTCTTGGCATGGCAATTGGGACGCGTCTCCACGGGAGCCGGGAGACCCAGGTTCCCTTTCCACGTGCCACAGGGATCCTGGGACTCCTATCCAATTTCAAGAAGAGTCAGGCATCGTCTCCTTTGGAAGCATTGATCTCCGCGGACCTCTCGAGTTTTCAAAGGATGTGAGGCCTCCGGTCTTGATGAGGCGGAGGACTAGGTCTTTCTCTGTGGTCTCCACAGGGGATTCAGACATCCCTTCGTCTTGGGAGATGCAAGACGAGCCTGCATTCAATTCACTGCAGGGATATCCGGCCTTACTTCGAGTCAGAGCATCTCGGTGTCCATTCCACTTGAGGCCACAAACTCAGGGTCCCTCTCACATACCTGTAGCTGAGAGAAGCCTCCTCTTGAGGTGCTTATGGAAAGTTGGTGTTCCTCTTGAGTCGAAGCCAGGGACTAAGCTCTCATCTCGAGTTGATTTGGGGTCCAAGGGGAAATTTCGTGTTGCTCCAGTGACCTCAGCATCCCTCTAGAGTTGAGACAGTGATCTTGGGTTTTCTCTGGAGTGCCATCAAGGAAATCAAGGCTCCTTTCACGTTTGATGTGGAACACGGAATTGCTCTGCACGCAGTCCAGGGGAATCGGGCCTCAACTCTCGGCGACGGGGAAATCTCATGGTTTTTCTCGAGTTGCGGACGGAACCTGGGGTATATTCTCGAGTTACGACGGGGAGGGACCTTCCAGACACGTGTTTGTTCAGCGACGTCAGGACTCCTGCCTAGGGGCGAGGGACACTTCGGGATTCTCCTCGAGTCTTGGCATGGCAATTGGGTCGCGTCTCCACGTGAGGCGGGAGACCCAGGGTCCCTTTCCACGTGCCACAGGGATCCTGGGACTCCTATCCATTTTCAAGAGGAGTCAGGCATCGTCTCGTTTGGAAGCATTGATCTCCGCGGACCTCTTGAGGTTTCAAAGGATGTGAGGCCTCCGGTCGCGATGAGGCGGAGAACTAGGTCTTTCTCTGTGGTCTCCAAAGGGGATTCAGACATCCCTTCGTCTTGGGAGATGCAAGACGAGCCTGCATTCAATTCACTGCAGGGATATCCGGCCTTACTTCGAGTCAGAGCATCTCGGTGTCCATTCCACTTGAGGCCACAAACTCAGGGTCCCTCTTACTTACCTGTAGCTGAGAGAAGCCTCCTCTTGAGCTGCTTGTGAAAAGTTGGTATTCCTCTTGAGTCGAAGCCAGGGACTAAGCTCTCATCTCGAGTTGATTTGGGGTCCACGGAGCCCTTTCGTGTTGCTCCAGTTACCCCAGGATCCCTCTAGACTTGAGACAGTGATCTTGGGTTTTCTCTGGAGTGCCATCAAGGAAATCAAGGCTCCTTTCACGTTTGATGTGGAACTCGGAATTGCTCTGCACGCAGTGAAGGGGAATCAGGCCTCATCTCGCGGCGAGGGGGAAGTCTCATGGTTTTTCTCGAGTTGCGGCCGGAACCTGGGGTATATTCTCGAGTTACGACGGGGAGGGCCCTTCCACACACGTGTTTGTTCAGCGACGTCAGGACTCCTGCCTAGGTGCGAGGGACACCTCGGGATTCTCCTCGAGTCTGGCATGGCAATTGGGACGCGTCTCCACGTGAGGCGGGAGACCCAGGGTCCCTTTCCACGTGCCACAGGGATCCTGGGACTCCTATCCATTTTCAAGAGGAGTCAGGCATCGTCTCCTTTGGAAGCATTGATCTCCGCGGACCTCTCGAGTTTTCAAAGGATGTGAGGCCTCCGGTCGCGATGAGGCGGAGAAGTCGGTCTTTCTCTGAGGTCTCCACAGGGGATTCAGACATCCCTTCGTCTTGGGAGATGCAAGACGAGCCTGCATTCAATTCACTGCAGGGATATCCGGCCTTACTTCGAGTCAGAGCATCTCGGTGTCCATTCCACTTGAGGCCACAAACTCAGGGTCCCTCTCACACACCTGTAGCTGAGAGAAGCCTCCTCTTGAGGTGCTTATGGAAAGTTGGTATTCCTCTTGAGTCGAAGCCAGGGACTAAGCTCTCATCTCGAGTTGATTTGGGGTCCAAGGGGAAATTTCGTGTTGCTCCAGTGACCTCATGATCACTCTAGACTTGAGACAGTGATCTTGGGTTTTCTCTGGAGTGCCATCAAGGAAATCAAGGCTCCTTTCACGTTTGATGTGGAACACGGAATTGCTCTGCATGCAGTGCAGGGGAATCGGGCCTCAACTCGCGGCGAGTGGGAAATCTCATGGTTTTTCTCGAGTTGCGGCCGGAACCTGGGGTATATTCACGAGTTATGACGGGGAGGGCCCTTCCAAACACGTGTTTGTTCAGCGACGTCAGGACTCCTGCCTAGGGGAGAGGGACACCTCGGGATTCTCCTCGAGTCTTGGCATGGCAATTGGGACGCGTCTCCACGTGAGGCGGGAGACCCAGGGTCCCTTTCCACGTGCCTCAGGGATCCTGGGACTCCTATCCATTTTCAAGAAGAGTCAGGCATCGTCTCCTTTGGAAGCATTGATCTCCGCGTACCTCTCGAGTTTTCAAAGGATGTGAGGCCTCAGGTCGCGTTGAGGCGGAGGACTAGGTCTTTCTCTGTGGTCTCCACAGGGGATTCAGACAACCCTTCGTCTTGGGAGATGCAAGACGAGCCTGCATTCAATTCACTGCAGGGATATCTGGCCTTACTTCGAGTCAGAGCATCACGGTGTCCATTCCACTTGAGGCCACAAATTCAGGGTCCCTCTCACATACCTGTAGCTGAGAGAAGCCTCCTCTTGAGGTGCTTGTGGAAAGTTGGTAGTCCTCTTGAGTAGAAGCCAGGGACTAAGCTCTCATCTCGAGTTGATTTGGGGTCCACGGAGCCCTTTCGTGTTGCTCCAGTGACCTTAGGATCCCTCTAGACTTGAGACAGTGATCTTGGGTTTTCTCTGGAGTGCCATCAAGGTAATCAAGGCTCCTTTCACGTTTGATGTGGAACACGGAATTGTTCTACACGCAGTGCAGGGGAATCGGGCCTCATCTCGCGGCGAGGGGGAAGTCTCATGGTTTTTCTCGAGTTGCGGCCGGAACCTGGGGTATATTCTCGAGTAACGACGGGGAGGGCCCTTCCAGACACGTGTTTGTTCAGCGACGTCGGACTCCTGCCTAGGTGCGAGGGACACCTCGGGATTCTCCTCGAGTCTTGGCAGGGCAATTGGGACGCGTCTCCACGGGAGCCGGGAGACCCAGGGTCTCTTTCAACGTGCCACAGGGATCGTGGGACTCCTATCCATTTTCAAGAAGAGTCAGGCATCGTCTCCTTTGGAAGCATTGATCTCCGCAGACCTCTCGAGTTTTCAAAGGATGTGAGGCCTCCGGTCTTCATGAGGCGGAGGACTAGGTCTTTCTCTGTGGTCTCCACAGGGGATTCAGACATCCCTTCGTCTTGGGAGATGCAAGACGAGCCTGCATTCAATTCACTGCAGGGATATCCGGCCTTACTTCGAGTCAGAGCATCTCGGTGTCCATTCCACTTGAGGCCACAAACTCAGGGTCCCTCTCACATACCTGTAGCTGAGAGAAGCCTCCTCTTGAGGTGCTTATGGAAAGTTGGTATTCCTCTTGAGTCGAAGCCAGGGACTAAGCTCTCATCTCGAGTTGATTTGAGGTCCAAGGGGAAATTTCGTGTTGCTCCAGTGACCTCAGCATCCCTCTAGAATTGAGAGAGTGATCTTGGGTTTTCTCTGGAGTGCCATCAAGGAAATCAAGGCTCCTTTCACGTTTGATGTGGAACACGGAATTGCTCCGCACACAGTCCAGGGAATCGGGCCTCAACTCGCGGCGACGGGGAAGTCTCATGGTTTTTCTCGAGTTGCGGACGGAACCTGGGGTATATTCTCGAGTTAAGGCGGGGAGGGACCTTCCAGACACGGGTTTGTTCAGCGACGTCAGGACTCCTGCCTAGGGGCGAGGGACACCTCGGGATTCTCCTCGAGTCTTGGCATGGCAATTGGGTCGCGTCTCCACGTGAGGCGGGAGACCCATGGTCCCTTTCCACGTGCCACAGGCATCCTGGGACTCCTATCCATTTTCAAGAGGAGTCAGGCATCGTCTCCTTTGGAAGCATTGATCTCCGCAGACCTCTTGAGGTTTCAAAGGATGTGAGGCCTCCGGTCGCGATGAGGCGGAGAACTAGGTCTTTCTCTGTGGTCTCCACAGGGGATTCAGACATCCCTTCGTCTTGGGAGATGCAAGACGAGCCTGCATTCAATTCACTGCAGGGATATCAGGCCTTATTTCGAGTCAGAGCATCTCTGTGTCCATTCCACTTGAGGCCACAAACTCAGGGTCCCTCTCACTTACCTGTAGCTAGAGAAGCCTCCTCTTGAGGTGCTTGTGAAAAGTTGGTATTCCTCTTGAGTCGAAGCCAGGGACTAAGCTCTCATCTCGAGTTGATTTGGGGTCCACGGAGCCATTTCGTGTTGCTCCAGTGACCTCAGGATCCCTCTAGACTTGAGACAGTGATCTTGGGTTTTCTCTGGAGTGCCATCAAGGAAATCAAGGCTCCTTTCACGTTTGATGTGGAACACGGAATTGCTCTGCACGCAGTGAAGGGGAATCAGGCCTCATCTCGCGGCGAGGGGCAAGTCTCATGGTTTTTCTCGAGTTGCGGCCGGAACCTGGGGTATATTCTCGAGTTACGACGGGGAGGGCCCTTCCAGACACGTGTTTGTTCAGCGACGTCAGGACTCCTGCCTAGGTGCGAGGGACACCTCGGGATTCTCCTCGAGTCTTGGCAAGGCAATTACGACGCCACTCCACGTGAGGCGGCAGACCCACGGTCCCTTTCCACGTGCCACAGGAATCCTGGGACTCCTATTCATTTTCAAAAGGAGTCAGGCATCGTCGCCTTTGGAAGCATTGATCTCCGCGGACCTCTGGAGTTTTTAAAGGATGTGAGGCCCCCGGTCGCTATGAGGCGGAGAATTAGGTCTTTCTCTGTGGTCTCCACAGGGGATTCAGACATCCCTTCGTCTTGGGAGATGCAAGACGAGCCTGCATTCAATTCACTGCAGGGATATCCGGCCTTACTTCGAGTCGAGCATCTCGGGGTCCTTTCCACTTGAGGCCACAAACTCAGGGTCCCTCTCACATACCTGTAGCTGAGAGAAGCCTCCTCTTGAGGTGCTTGTGGAAAGTTGGTATTCCTCTTGAGTCTAAGCCAGGGTCTAAGCTCTCATCTCGAGTTGATTTGGGGTCCACAAAGCCCTTTCCTGTTGGTCCAGTGACCTCAGGATCCCTCTAGACTTGAGACAGTGATCTTGGGTATTTTCTGGAGTGCCATCAAGGAAATCAAGGCTCCTTTAACGTTTGATGTGGAACACGGAATTGCTCTGCATGCAGTGCAGGGGAATCGGGCCTCAACTCGCGGCGAGGGGGAAATCTCATGGTTTTTCTCGAGTTGCGGCCGGAACCTGTGGTATATTCACGAGTTACGACGGGGAGGGCCCTTCCAGACATGTGTTTGTTCAGCGACGTCAGGACTCCTGCCTAGGGGCGAGGGACACCTCGGGATTCTCCTCGAGTCTTGGCATGGCAATTGGAACGCGTCTCCACGTGAGGCTGTAGACCCAAGGTCCCTTTCCACGTGCCACACGGATCCTGGGACTCCTATCCATTTTCAAGAGGAGTCAGGCATCGTCTCCTTTGGAAGCATTGATCTCCGCAGACCTCTCGAGTTTTCAAAGGATGTGACACCTCCGTTCGCGTTGAGGCAGAGGACTAGGTCTTTCTCTGTGGTCTCCACAGGGGATTCAGACATCTCTTCGTCTTGGGAGATGCAAGACGAGCCTGCATTCAATTCACTGCAGGGATATCCGGCCTTACTTCGAGTCAGAGCATCTCGGTGTCCATTCCACTTGAGGCCACAAACTCAGGGTCCCTCTCAAATACCTGTTGCTGAGAGAAGCCTCCTCTTGAGGTGCTTGTGGAAAGTTGGAATTCCTGTTGAGTCGAAGCCAGGGACTAAGCTCTCATCTCGAGTTGATTTGGGGTCCACGGAGCTCTTTCGTGTTGCTCCAGTGACCTCAGGATCCCTCTAGACATGAGACAGTGATCTTGGGTTTTCTCTGGAGTGCCATCAAGGAAATCAAGGCTCCTTTCACGTTTGATGTGGAACACGGAATTGCTCTGCACGCAGTGCAGGGGAATCGGGCCTCATCTCGCGGCGAGGGGGAAGTCTCATGGTTTTTCTCGAGTTGCGGCCGGAACCTGGGGTATATTCTCGAGTTACGACGGGGAGGGCCCTTCCAGACAAGTGTTTGTTCAGCGACTTCAGGACTCCTGCCTAGGTGCGAGGGACACGTCGGGATTCTCCTCGAGTCTTGGCATGGCAATTGGGACGCGTCTCCACGTGAGGCAGGAGACCCAGTGTCCCTTTCGACGAGCCACAGGGATCCTGGGACTCCTATCCATTTTGAAGAGGGGTCAGGCATCGTCTCCTTTGGAAGCATTGATCTCCGCAGACCTCTCGAATTTTCAAAGGATATGAGGCCTCCGGTCGCGATGAGGCGAAGGACTAGGTCTTTCTCTATGGTCTCCACAGGGGATTCAGACATCCCTTCGTCTTGGGAGATGCAAGACGAGCCTGCATTCAATTCACTGCAGGGATATCTGGCCTTACTTCAAGTTAGAGCATCTCGATGTCCATTCCACTTGTGGCCACAAACTCATGGTCCCTCTCACATACCTGTAGCTGAGAGAAGCCTCCTCTTGAGGTGCTTGTGGAAAGTTGGTATTCCTCTTGAGTCGAAGCCAGGGACTAAGCTCTCATCTCGAGTTGATTTGGGGTCGACGGAGCCCTTTCTTGTTGCTCCAGTGACCTCATTATCCCTCTAGACTTGAGACAGTGATCTTGGGTTTTCTCTGGAGTGTCATCAAGGAAATCAAGGCTCCTTTCACGTTTGATGTGGAACACGGAATTGCTCTGGACGCAGTGCAAGGGAATCGGGCCTCAACTCGCGGCGAGGGGGAAATCTCATGGTTTTTCTCGAGTTGCGGCCAGAACCTGGGATATATTCTCGAGTTACGACGGGGAGGGCCCTTCCAGACACGTGTTTGTTCAGCGACATAAGGACTACTGCCTAGGTGCGAGGGACACCTCGGGATTCTCCTCGAGTCTTGGCATGGCAATTGGGACGCGTCTCCACGTGAGGCGGGAGACCCAGGGTCCCTTTCCACGTGCCACAGGGATCCTGGGACTCCTATCCATTTTCAAGAGGAGTCAGGCATCGTCTCCTTTGGAAGCATTGATCTCCTTGGACCTCTCGAGTTTTCAAAGGATGTGAGGCCTCCGGTCGCGATGAGGCGGAGGACTAGGTCTTTCTCTATGGTCTCCACAGGGGATTCAGACATCCCTTCGTCTTGGGAGATGTAAGAAGAGCCTGCATTCAATTCACTGCAGGGATATCCGGCCTTACTTCGAGTCAGAGCATCTCGATGTCCATTTCACTTGAGGCCACAAACTCAGGGTCCCTCTCACATACATGTAGCTGAGAGAAGCCTCCTCTTGAGGTGCTTGTGGAAATTTGGTATTCCTCTTGAGTCGAAGCCAGGGACTAAGCTCTAATCTCGAGTTGATTTGGGGTCCACGGAGCCCTTTCGTGTTGCTCCACTGACCTCAGGATCCCTCTAGACTCTAGACAGTGATCTTGGGTTTTCTCTGGAGTGCCATCAAGGAAATCAAGGCTCCTTTCACGTTTGATGTGGAACACGCAATTGCTCTGCACGCAGTGCAGGGGAATCGGGCCTCATCTCGCGGCGAGGGGGAAGTCTCATGGTTTTTCTCGAGTTGCGGCCAGAACCTGGGGTATATTCTCGAGTTACGACGGGGAGGGCCCTTCCAGACACGTGTTTGTTCAGCGACGTCAGGACTCCTGCCTAGGTGCGAGGGACACCTCGGGATTCCCCTCGAGTCTTGGCATGGCAATTGGAAGGCGTCTCCACGTGAGGCGGGAGACCCAGGGTCCCTTTCCACGTGCCACAGGGATCCTGGGACTCCTATCAATTTTCAAGAGGAGTCAGGCATCGTCTCCTTTGGAAGCATTGATCTCCGCGGACCTCTCGAGTTTTCAAAGGATGTGAGGCCTCCGGTTGCGTTGAGGCGGAGGACTAGGTCTTTCTCTGTCGTCTCCACAGGGGATTCAGACATCCCTTCGTCTTGGGCGATGCAAGACGAGCCTGCATTCAATTCACTGCAGGGATATCCGGCCTTACTTCGAGTCAGAGCATCTCGGTGTCCATTCAACTTGAGGCCACAAACTCAGGGGCCCACTCACTTACCTGTAGCTGAGAGAAGCCTCATCTTGAGGTGCTTGTGGAAAGTTCGTATTCCTCTTGAATCGAAGCCAGGGACTAAGCTCTCATCTCGAGTTGATTTGGGGTCCACGGAGCATTTTCGTGTTGGTACAGTGACCTCAGGATCCCTCTAGACTTGAGACAGTGATCTTGGGTTTTCTCTGGAGTGCCATCAAGGAAATCAAGTATCCTTTCACTTTTGATGTGGAATACGGAATTGCTCTGCATGCAGTGCAGGAGAATCGGGCCTCATCTCGCGGCGAGTGGGAAAATTCATGGTTTCTCTCGAGTTGCGGCCGGAACCTGGGGTATATTCTCGAGTTACGACGGGGAGGGCCCTTCCAGACACGTGTTTGTTCAGCGGCGTCAGTACTCCTGCCTAGGTGCGAGGGACACCTCGGGATTCTCCTCGAGTCTTGGCATGGCAATTGGGACGCGTCTCCACATGAAGCGGAAGACCCAGTGTCCCCGTCCATGTGGACAGGGATCCTGGGACTCCTAACCATTTTCAAGAGGAGTCAGGCATCGTCTCCTTTGGAAGCATTGATCTCCGCGGACTTCTCGAAATTTCAAAGGATGTGAGGCCTCCGGTCTCGATGAGGCGGAGGACTAGGTCTTTCTCTGTGGTCTCCACAGGGGATTCAGACATCCCTTCGTCTTGGGAGATGCAAGACGAGCTTGCATTCAATTCACTGCAGGGATATCCGGCCTTACTTCGAGTCAGAGCATCTCGGTGTCCATTCCACTTGAGGCCACAAACTCAGGGTACCTCTCGCATACATGTAGCTGAGAGAAGCCTCCTCTTGAGGGGCTTGTGGAAAGTTGGTATTCCTCTTGAGTCGAAGCCAGGGACTAAGCTCTCATCTCGAGTTGATTTGGGGTCCACGGAGCCCTTTCCTGTTGCTCCAGTGACCTCAGGATCCCTCTAGACTTGAGACAGTCATCTTGGGTTTTCTCTGTAGTGCCATCAAGGAAATAAAGGCTCCTTCCTGGTTCGAGGTGGAACACGGAATTGCTCTGCACGCAGTGCAGTGGAATCTAGCCTCATGTCGTGGCGAGTGTGAAGTCTCATGGTTTTTCTCGAGTTGTGGCCCAAACCTGGGGTATATTCTTGAGTTAAGACGGGGAGGGCCGTTCCAGACACGTGTTTGTTAAGCGACATCAAGACTACTGCCTAGGTGCTAGGGACACCTCGGGATTCTCCTCGAGTCTTGGCATGGCAATTGCAACGTGTCTCCAGGTGAGGCGGGAGCCCCAGAGTCCCTTTCCACGTGGCACAGAGATCCTGGGACTCCTATCCATTTTCAAGAGGAGTCAGGAATCGTCTCCTTTGGAAGCATTGATCTCTGGGGACCTCTTGAATTTTCAAAGGATGTGAGGCCTCGGGTCACGATGAGGGGGAGAACTAGGTCTTTCTCTGTGGTCTTAAAAGTTGATTCAGACATCCCTTCATCTTGAGAGATGCAAGACGAGCCGGCATTCAATTCACTGTAGGGATATCTGGCCTTACTTCAAGACAGAGCATCTTGGTGTCCATTCCACTTGAAGACACAAACTCAGGGTCCCTCTCACATACATGTAGCTGAGAGAAGCCTCCCCTTGAGGTGCTTCTGGAAAGTTGGTATTCCTCTTGAGTCGAAGCCAGGGACTAAGCTCTCATCTCGAGTTGATTTGGGGTCCACGGAGCCCTTTCGTGTTGCTACAGTGACCTCAGGATCCCTCTAGACTTGAGACAGTGATCTTGGGTTTTCTCTGGAGTGCCATCAAGGAAATCAAGGCTCCTTTCACGTTTGATGTGGAACAATGAATTGCTCTGCACGCAGTGCAGGGGAATCGGGCCTCATCTCGCGGCGAGGGGGAAGTCTCATGGTTTTTCTCGAGTTGAGGCCGGAACCTGGGGTGTATTCTCGAGTTACGACGGGGAGGGCCTTTCCAGACACGTGTTTGTTCAGCGACGTCAGGACTCCTGCCTAGGTGCGAGGGACACCTCGGGATTCTCCTCGAGTCTTGGCATGGCAATTGGGACGCGTCTCCACGTGAGGCGGGAGACCCAGGATCCCTTTCCACGTGCCACAGGGATCCTGGGACTCCTATCCATTTTCAAGAGGCTTCAGGCATCTTCTCCTTTGGAAGCATTGATCTCCGCGGACCTCTCGAGTTTTCAAAGGATGTGAGGCCTCCGGTCTTGATGAGGCGGAGGACTAGGTCTTTCTCTGTGGTCTCCACAGGGGATTCAGACATCCCTTCTTCTTGGGAGATGCAAGACGAGCCTGCATTCAATTCACTGCAGGGATATCCGGCCTTACTTCGAGTCAGAGCATCTCGGTGTCCATTGCACTTGAGGCCACAAACTCAGGGTTCCTCTCACATACCTGTAGCTGAGAGAAGCCTCCTCTTGAGGTGCTTGTGGATAGTTGGTATTCCTCTTGAGTCGAAGTCAGGGTCTTAGCTCTTATCTCGAATATATTTGGGGTCCACGGAGAACTTTCGTGTTGCTCCAGTGACCTCAGGATCCCTCTAGATTTGAGACAGTGATCTTGGGTTTTCTCTGCAGTGCCATCAAGGAAATCAAGGCTCCTTTCACGTTTGATGTGGAACACGGAATTGCTCTGCACGCAGTGCAGGGGAATCGGGCCTCATCTCGCGGCGAGGGGGAAGTCTCATGGTTTTTCTCGAGTTGCGGCCGGAACCTGGGGTATATTCTCGAGTTACGACGGGGAGGGCCCTTCCAGACACGTGTTTGTTCAGCGACGTCAGGACTCCTGCCTAGGTGCGAGGGACACCTCGGGATTTTCCACGAGTCTTGGCATGGCAATTTGGACCCGTCTCCACGTGAGGCGGGAGACCCAGGGTCCCTTTCCACGTGCCACAGGGATGCTGAGACTCCTATCCATTTTCAAGAGGAGTCAGGCATCGTCTCCTTTGGAAGCATTGATCTCCGCGGACCTCTCGAGTTTTCCAAGGATGTGAGGCCTCCAGTCGCGATGAGGCTGAGAACTCGGTCTTTCTCTGTGGTCTCCACAGGGGATTCAGACATCCCTTCGTCTTGGGAGATGCAAGACGAGCCTGAATTCAATTCACTGCAGGGATATACGGCCTTACTTCGAGTCAGAGCATCTCGGTGTCCATTCCACTTGAGGCCACAAACTCAGGGTCCATCTCACATACCTGTAGCTGAGAGAAGCCTCCTCTTGAGGTGCTTGTGGAAAGTTGGTATTCCTCTTGAGTCGAAGCCAGGGACTAAGCTCTCATCTCGAGTTGATTTGGGGTCCACGGAGCCCTTTCGTGTTGCTCCAGTGACCTCAGGATCCCTCTAGACTTGAGACAGTGATCTTGGGTTTTCTCTGGAGTGCCATCAAGGAAATCAAGGCTCCTTTCACGTTTGATGTGGAACACGGAATTGCTCTGCACGCAGTGCAGGGGAATCGGGCCTCATTTTGCGGCGAGGGGGAAGTCTCATGGTTTTTCTCGAGTTGCGGCCAGAACCTGGGGTATATTCTCGAGTTACGACGGGGAGGGCCCTTCCAGACACGTGTTTGTTCAGCGACGACAGGACTCCTGCCTAGGTGCGAGGGACACCTCGGGATTCTCCTCGAGTCTTGGCATGGCAATTGGGACCCGTCTCCACGTGACGCGGGAGACCCAGGGTCCCTTTCCACGTGCCACAGGGATCCTGGGACTCCTATCCATTTTCAAGAGGAGTCAGGCATCGTCTCCTTTGGAAGCATTGATCTCCGCGGACCGCTTGAGTTTTCCAAGGATGTGAGGCCTCCGGTCGCGATGAGGCGGAGAACTCGGTCTTTCTCTGTGGTCTCCACAGGGGATTCAGACATCCCTTCGTCTTGGGAGATGCAAGACGAGCCTGCATTCAATCCACTGCAGGGATATCTGGCCGAATTCGAGTCAGAGCATCTCGGTGTCCATTCCACTTGAGGCCACAAACTCAGGGTCCCTCTCACATACCTGTAGCTGAGAGAAGCCTCCTCTTGAGGTGCTTGTGGAAACTTGGTATTCCTCTTGAGTGGAAGCCAGGGACTAAGCTCTCATCTCGAGTTGATTTGGGGTCCACAGACCCCTTTCGTGTTGCTCCAGTGACCTCAGGATCCCTCTAGACTTGAGACAGTGAACTTGGGTTTTCTCTGGAGTGCCATCAAGGAAATCAAGGCTCCTTTCACGTTTGATGTGGAACACGGAATTATTCTGCACGCAGTGCAGGGGAATCGGGCCTCATCTCGCGGCGAGGGGGAAGTCTCATGGTTTTTCTCGAGTTGTAGCCGGAACCTGGGGTATATTCTCGAGTTATGACGGGGAGGGCCCTTCCAGACACGTGTTGTTCAGCGACGTCAGGACGCCTGCCTAGGTGCGAGGGAAACCTCGGGATTCTCCTCGAGTCTTGGCATGGCAATTGGGACGCGTCTCCACGTGAGGCGGGAGACCCAGGGTCCCGTTCCACGTGCCACAGGGATCCTGGGACTCCTATCCATTTTCAAGAAGAGTCAGGCATCTTCTCCTTTGGAAGCATTGATCTCCGCCGACCTCTCGAGTTTTCAAAGGATGTGAGGCCTCTGGTCTCGATGAGGCGGAGAACGAGGTCTTTCTCTGTGGTCTCCACAGGGGATTCAGACAACCCTTCGTCTTGGGAGATGCAAGACGAGCCTGCATTCAATTCACTGCAGGGATATCCGGCCTTACTTCGAGTCAGAGCATCTCGGTGTCCATTCCACTTGAGGCCACAAAATCTGGGTCCCTCTCACATACCTGTAGCTGAGAGAAGCCTCCTCTTGAGGTGCTTGTGGAAAGTTGGTATTCCTCTTGAGTCGAAGCCAGGGACTAAGCTCTCATCTCGAGTTGATTTGGGGTCCACAGAGCCCTTTCGTGTTGCTCCAGTGACCTCAGGATCCCTCCAGACTTGAGACAGTGATCTTGGGTTTTCTCTGGAGTGCCATCAAGGAAATCAAGGCTCCTTTCACGTTTGATGTGGAACAGGGAATTGCTCTGCACGCAGTGGAGGGGAATCGGGTCTCATCTCGCCGCAAGGGGGATGTCTCATGGTTTTTCTCAAGTTGCGGCCGAAACCTGGGGTATATTCTCGAGTTACGACGGGGAGGGCCCTTCCAGACACGTGTTTGTTCAGCGACGTCAGGACTCCTGCCTAGGTGCGAGGGACACCTTGGGATTCTCCTTGAGTCTTGGCATGGCAATTGGGACGCGTCTCCACGTGAGGCGGGAGACCCAGGGTCCCTTTTGACGTGCCACAGGGATCCTGGGACTCCTATCCATTTCCAAGAAGAGTCAGGCATCTTCTCCTTTGGAAGCATTGATCTCCGCGGACCTCTCGAGTTTTCAAAGGATGTGAGGCCTCCGGTCTCGATGAGGCGGTGAACGAGGTCTTTCTCTGTGGTCTCCACAGGGGATTCAGACAACCCTTCGTCTTGGGAGATGCAAGAAGAGCCTGCATTCAATTCACTGCAGGGATATCCGGCCTTACTTCGAGTCAGAGCATCTCGGTGTCCATTCCACTTGAGGCCACAAACTCAGGGTCCCTCTCACATACCTGTAGCTGAGAGAAGCCTCCTCTTGAGGTGCTTGTGGAAAGTTGATATTCCTCTTGAGTCGAAGCCAGGGACTAAGCTCTCATCTCGAGTTGATTGGGGGACCACGGAGCCCTTTCCTGTTGGTCCAGTGACCTCAGGATCCCTCTAGACTTGAGACAGTGTTCTTGGGTTTTCTCTGGAGTGCTATCAAGGAAATCAAGGCTCCTTTCACGTTTGATGTGGAACACGGAATTGCTCTGCACGCAGTGCAGGCGAATCAGGCCTCAACTCGCGGCGAGGGGGAAGTCTCATGGTTTTTCTCGAGTTGCGGCCCGAACCTGGGGTATATTCTCGAGTTACGACGGGGAGGGCCCTTCCAGACACGTGTTTGTTCAGCGACGTCAGGACTCCTGCCTAGGTGCGAGGGACATCTAGGGATTCTCCTCGAGTCTTGGCATGGCAATTGGGACGCGTCTCCACGTGAGGCGGGAGACCCAGGGTCCCTTTCCACGTGCCACACGGATCCTGGGACTCCTATCCATTTTCAAGAGGAGTCGGGCATCGGCTCCTTTGGAAGCATTGATCTCTGCAGACCTCTCGAGTTTTCAAAGGATGTGAGGCCTCTGGTCGCTATGAGGTGGAGGACTAAGTCTTTCTCTGTGGTCTCCACAGGGGATTCAGACATCCCTTCGTCTTGGAAGATGCAAGACGAGCCTGCATTCAATTCACTGCAGGGATATCCGAACTTACTTCGAGTCAGAGCACCTCGGTTTCCTTTCCACTTGAGGCCACAAACTCAGGGGCCCTCTCACATACCTGTAGCTGAGAGAAGCCTCCTATTGAGGTGCTTGTGGAAAGTTTTCATTCCTCTTGAGTCGAAGCCAGGGACTAAGCTCTCATCTCGAGTTGATTTGGGGTCCATGGAGCCCTTTCGTGTTGCTCGAGTGACCCTAGGATCCCTCCAGACTTGAGACAGTGATCTTGGGTTTTCTCTGGAGTGCCATCAAGGAAATCAAGGCTCCTTTCACGTTTGATGTGGAACACGGAATTGCTCTGCGTGCAGTGCAGGGGAATCGGGCCTCAACTTGCGGCGAGGGGGAAGTCTCATGGTTTTTCTCGAGTTGCGGCCGGAACCTGGGGTATATTCTCGAGTTACGACGGGGAGGGCCCTTCCAGACACGTGTTTGTTCAGCGACGTCAGGACTCCTGCCTAGGTGCGAGGGACACCTCGGGATTCTCCTCGAGTCTTGGCATGGCAATTGGGACGCGTCTCCATGTCAGGCGGGAGACCCAGTTTCCCTTTCCACGTGCCACAGGGATCCTGGGACTCCTATCCATTTTCAAGAGGAGTCAGGTATCGTCTCCTTTGAAAGCATTGATCTCCGCGGACCTCTCGAATTTTCAAAGGATGTGAGGCCTCCGGTCGCGATGAGGCGGATAACTAGGTCTTTCTCTGTGGTCTCCACAGGTGATTCAGACAACCCTTCATCTTGGGAGATGCAAGACGAGCCTGCATTCAATTCACTGCAGGGATATCCGGCCTTATTTCGAGTCAGAGCATCTCGGTGTCCATTCCACTTGAGGCCACAAACTCAGGGTCCCTCTGACATACCTGTAACTGAGAGAAGCCTCCTCTTAAGGTGCTTGTGGAAACTTGGTATTCTTCTTGAGTTGAAGCCAGGGACTAAGCTCTCATCTCGAGTTGATTTGGGGTCCACGGAGCCCTTTCGTGTTGCTCCAATGACCTCAGGATCCCTCTAGACTTGAGACAGTGATCATGGGTTTTCTCTGTAATGCCATCAAGGAAATCAAGGCTCCTTTCACGTTTGATGTGGAACACGGAATTGCTCTGCACGCAGTGCAGGGGAATCAGGCCTCATCTCACGGCGAGGGGGAAGTCTCATGGTTTTTCTCGAGTTGCGGCCGGAACCTGGGGTATATTCTCGAGTTATGACGGGGAGGGCCCTTCCAGACACGTGTTTGTTCAGCGATGTCAGGACTCCTGCCTAGGTGCGAGGGACACCTCGGGATTCTCCTCGAGTCTTGGCATGGCAATTGGGACGCTTCTCCACGTGAGGCGGGAGACCCAGGGTCCCTTTCCACGTGCCACAGGGATCCTCGGACTCCTATCCATTTTCAAGAGGGGTCAGGCATCGTCTCCTTCAGAAGTATTGATCTCCGCGGACCTCTCGAGTTTTCAAAGGATATGAGGCCTCCGGTTCCGTTGAGGTGGAGGACTAGGTCTTTCTCTGTGGTCTCCACAGGGGATTCAGACAACCCTTCGTCTTGGGAGATGCAAGACGAGCCTGCATTCAATTCACTGCAGGAATATCCAGAATTACTTCAGGTCAGAGCATCTCGGTGTCCATTCCACTTGAGGCCACAAACTCAAGGTCCCTCAAATATACCTGTAGCTGAGAGAAGCCTCCTCTTGAGGTGCTTGTGGAAAGTTGGTATTCCTCTTGAGTCGAAGCCAGGGACTAAGCTCTCATCTCGAGTTGATTTGGGGTCCATGGAACCCTTTCGTGTTGCTCCAGTGACCTCAGGATCCCTCTAGACTTGAGACAGTGATCTTGGGTTTTCTCTGGAGTGCCATCAAGGAAATCAAGGCTCCTTTCACGTTTGATGTGGAACACGGAATTGCTCTGCATGCAGTGCAGGGGAATCGGGCCTCATCTCGGGGCGAGGGGGAAATCTCATGGTTTTTCACGAGTTGCGGCCGGAACCTGGGGTATATTCTCGAGTTACGACGGTGAGGGCCCTTCCAGACATGTGTTTGTTCAGCGACGTCAGGACTCCTGCCTAGGTGCGAGGGACACCTCGGGATTCTCCTCGAGTCTTGGCATGGCAATTGGGACGCGACTCCATGTCAGGCGCGAGACCCAGTGTCCCTTTCCACGTGCCACAGGGATCCTGGGACTCCTATCCATTTTCAAGAGGAGTCAGGCATCGTCTCCTTTGGAAGCGTTGATCTCCGCGGACCTCTCGAGTTTTCAAAGGATGTGAAGCCTCCGCTCGCGATGATGCGGAGAACTCGGTCTTTCTCTGTGGTCTCCACAGGGGATTCAGACATCCCTTCTTCTTGGGAGATGCAAGACGAGCCTGCATTCAATTCACTGCAGGGATATCCGGCCTTACTTCGAGTCAGAGCATCTCGGTGTCCATTCCACTTGAGGCCACAAATTCAGCGTCCCTCTCACATACCTGTAGCTGAGAGAAGCCTCCTCTTGAGGTGCTTGTGGAAAGTTGGTATTCCTCTTGAGTCGAAGCCAGGGACTAAGCTCTCATCTCGAGTTGATTTGGGGTCCACGGAGCCTTTTCGTGTTGCTACAGTGACCTCAGGATCCCTCTAGACTTGAGACAGTGATCTTGGGTTTTCTCTGGAGTGCCATCAAGGAAATCAAGGCTCCTTTCAAGTTTGATGTGGAACACGGAATTGCTCTGCACGCATTGCAGGGGAATCGGGCCTCATCTCACGGCGAGGGGGAAGTCTCATGGTTTTTCTCGAGTTGCGGCAGGAACCTGGGGTATATTCTCGAGTTACGACGGGGAGGGCCCTTCCAGACACGTGTTTGTTCAGAGACGTCAGGTCTCCTGCCTAGGTGCGAGGGACACCTCGTGATTCTCTTCGAGTCTTGGCATGGCAATTCGGACGCGTCTCCACGTGAGACGGGGGACCCAGCGTCCCTCTCCCCGTGCCACAGGGATCCTGGGACTCCTATCCATTTTCAAGAGGAATCAGGCATCGTCTCCTTTGGAAGCATTGATCTCCGAGGACCTCTCGAGTTTTCAAAGGATGTGAGGCCTCCGGTCGCGATGAGTGTGAGGACTAGGTCTTTCTCTGTGGTCTCCACTGGGGATTCCGACATCCCTTCATCTTGGGAGATGCAAGACGAGCCTGCATTCAATTCATTGCAGGGATATCCGGCCTTACTTCGAGTCAGAGCATCTCGGTGTCCATTCCACTTGAGGCCACAAACTCAGGGGCCCTCTCACATACCTGTAGCTGAGAGAAGCCTCCTCTTGAGGTGCTTGTGGAAAGTTGGTATTCCTCTTGAGTCGAAGCCAGGGACTAAGCTCTCATCTCGAGTTGATTTGCGTTGCACGGAGCCCTTTCGTGTTGCTACAGTGACCTCAGGATCCCTCTAGACTTGAGACAGTGATCTTGGGTTTTGTCTGAAGTGCCATCAAGGAAATCAAGGCTCCTTTCATGTTTGATGTGGAACACGGAATTGCTCTGCACGCAGTGCAGGGGAATCGAGCCTCATCTCACGGCGAGGGGGAAGTCTCATGGTTTTTCTCGAGTTGCGACCGGAACCTGGTGTATATTCTCGAGTTACGACGGGGAAGGCCCTTCCAGACACGTGTTTGTTCAGCAACGTCAGGACTCCTGCCTATGTGCGAGGGACACCTCGGGATTCTCCTCGAGTCTTGGCATGGCAATTGGGACGCGTCTCCACGTGAGGTGGGAGACCCAGAGTCCCAATTCACATGCCATAGGGATGCTGGGACTCCTATCCATTTTCAAGAGGAATCAGACATCGTCTCCTTTGGAAGCATTGATCTCCGCGGACCTCTCGAGTTTTCAAAGGATGTGAGGCCTCAGGTCGCAATGAGGCGGAGGACTAGGTCTTTCTCTGTGGTCTCCACAGGGGATTAAGACATCCCTTCGTCTTGGGAGATGCAAGAGGAGCCTGCATTCAAATCACTGGAGTCATATCCGGCCTTACTTCGAGTCAGAGCATCTCGGTGTCCATTTCACTTTAGGCCACAAACTCAGGGGCCCTCTCACATACCTGTAGCTGAGAAAAGCCTCCTCTTGAGGTGCTTGTGGAAACTTGGTATTCCTCTTGAGTCGAAGCCAGGGACTAAGCTCTCATCTCGAGTTGATTTGGGGTCCACGGAGCCCTTTCGTGTTGTTCCAGTGACCTCAGGATCCCTCTAGACTTGAGACAGTGATCTTGGGTTTTCTCTGGAGTGCCATCAAGGAAATCAAGGCTCCTTTCACGTTTGATGTGGAACACGGAATGGCTCTGCACGCAGTGCAGGGGAATTGGGGCTCATCTCGCGTCGAGGGGGAAGTCTCATGTTTTTTTTCGAGTTGCGGTCGGAACCTGGGGTATATTCTCGAGTTACGACGGGGAGGGCCCTTCCAGACACGTGTTTGTTCAGAGACGTCAGGACTCCTGCCTAGGTGCGAGGGACACCTCGGGATTCTCCTCGAGTCTTGGCATGGCAATTGGGATGCGTCTCCATGTGAGGCGGGAGACCCAGCGTCCCTTTCCACGTGCCACAGGGATCCTGGGACTCCTATCCATTTTCAAGAGGAGTCAGGCATTGTCTCCTTTGGAAGCATTGTTCTCGCGGACCTCTCGAGTTTTCAAAGGATGTGAGGCCTCCGCTCTCGATGATGCGGAGAACTCGGTCTTTCTCTGTCGTCTCCACAGGGGATTCAGACATCCCTTCATCTCGGGAGATGCAAGACGAGCCTGCATTCAATTCACTGCAGGGATATCCGGCCTTACTTCGAGTCAGAGCATCTCGGTGTCCATTCCACTTGAGGCCACAAACTCAGGGTCCCTCTCACATACCTGTAGCTGAGAGAAGCCTCCTCTTGAGGTGCTTGTGGAAAGTTGGTATTCCTCTTGAGTCGAAGCCAGGGACTAAGTTCTCATCTCGAGTTGATTTGGGGTCAACGGAGCCCTTTCGTGTTGCTCCAGTGACCTCAGGATCCCTCTAGACTTGAGACAGTGAACTTGGGTTTTCTCTGGAGTGCCATCAAAGAAATCAAGACTCCTTTCACGTTTGATGTGGAACACGGAATTGCTCTGCACCCAGTGCAGGGGAATCGGGCCTCATCTCGCGGCGAGGGGGAAGTCTCATGGTTTTTCTCGAGTTGCGGCCGGAACCTGGGGTATATTCTCGAGTTACAACTGGGAGGGCCCTTCCAGACACGTGTTTGTTCAGCGACGTCAGGACTCCTGCCTAGGTGCGAGGGACACCTCGGGATTCTCCTCGAGTCTTGGCATGGCAATTGGGACGCGTATCCACGTGAGGCGGGAGACCCAGGGTCCCTTTCCATGTGCCACAGCGATCCTGGGACTCCTATCCATTTTCAAGAGGAGTCAGGCATCGTCTCCTTCGGAAGTATTGATATCCGAGGACCTCTCGAGTTTTCAAAGGATATGAGGCCTCCGGTTGCTTTGAGGTGGAGGAATAGGTCTTTCTCTGAAGTCTCCACAGGGGATTCAGACATCCCTTCGTCTTGGGAGATGCAAGACGAGCCTGCATTCAATTCACTGCAGGGATATCCGGCCTTACTTCGAGTCAGAGCATCTCGGTGTCCATTCCACGTGAGACCACAAACTCAGGGTCCCTCTCACATACCTGTAGCTGAGAGAAGCCTCCTCTTGAGGTGCTTGTGGAAAGTTGGTATTCCTCTTGAGTCGAAACCAGGGAATAAGCTCTCATCTCGAGTTGATTTGTGGTCCACGGAGCCTTTTCGTCTTGCTCAAGTGACCTCAGGATCCCTCTAGACTTGAGACAGTGATCTTGGGTTTTCTCTGGAGTGCCATCAAGGAAATCAAGGCTCCTTTCAAGTTTGATGTGGAACACGGAATTGCTCTGCACGCAGTTCAGGGGAATCGGGCCTCATCTCGCGGCAAGGGGGATGTCTCATGGTTTTTCTCGACTTGGGGCCGGAACCTGGGGTATATTCTCGAGTTACGACGGGGAGGGCCCTTTCAGACACGTGTTTGTTCAGCGACATCAGGACTCCTGCCTAGGTGCGAGGGACACCTCGGGATTCTCCTCGAGTCTTGTCTTGGCAATTGGGATGCGTCTCCACGTGAGGCGGGAGACCCAGAGTCCCTTTCCCCGTGCCACAAGGATCCTCGGACTCCTATCCATTTTCAAGAAGAGTCAGGCATCGTCTCCTTTGGAAGCATTTATCTCCGCGGACCTCTCGAGTTTTCAAAGGATGTGAGGCCTCCGTTCTCGATGAGGCGGTGAACTAGTTCTTTCTCTGTGGTCTCCACAGGGGATTCAGACATCCCTTCGTCTTCGGAGATGCAAGACGAGCCTGCATTCAGTTCACTGCAGGGATATCCGGCCTTACTTCGAGTCAGAGCATCTCGGTGTCCATTCCACTTGAGGCCACAAACTCAGGGTCCCTCTCACATACCTGTAGCTGAGAGAAGCCTCCTCTTGAGGTGCTTGTGGAAAGTTGGTATTCCTCTTGAGTCGAAACCAGGGAATAAGCTCTCATCTCGAGTTGATTTGGGGTCCCCAGAGCCCTTTCATGTTGCTCCAGTGAACTCAGGATCCCTCTAGACTTGAGACAGTGATCTTGGGTTTTCTCTGGAGTGCCATCAAGGAAATCAAGGCTCCTATCATGTTTGATGTGGAACACGGAATTGCTCTGCATGCAGTGCAGGGGAATCGGGCCTCATCTCGCGGCGAGGGGGAAGTCTCATGGTTTTTCTCGAGTTCCGGCCGGAACTTGGGGTATATTCTCGAGTTAAGACGGGGAGGGCCCTTCCAGACACGTGTTTGTTCAGCGACGTCAGGACTCCTGCCTAGGTGCGAGGGACACCTCGGGATTCTCCTCGAGTCTTGGCATGGCAATTGGGATGCGTCTCCACGTGAGGCGGGAGACCCAGGGTCCCTTTCCACGAGCCACAGGGATCCTGGGACTCCTATCCATTTTCAAGAGGAGTCAGACATCGTCTCCTTCGGAAGTATTGATCTCCGCGGTCGTCTCGAGTTTTCAAAGGATATGAGACCTCCGGTTGCGTTGAGGTGGAGGTCTAGGTCTTTCTCTGTGGTCTCCACAGGGGATTCAGACAACCCTTCGTCTTGGGAGATGCAAGACGAGCCTGCATTCAATTCACTGCAGGGATATCCGGCCTTACTTCGAGTCAGAGCATCTCGGTGTCCATTCCACTTAAGGCCACAAACTCGGGGTCCCTCTCACATACCTGTAGCTGAGAGAAGCCTCCTCTTGAGGTGCTTGTGGAAAGTTGGTATTTCTCTTGAGTCTAAGGCAGGGACTAAGCTCTCATCTCGAGTTGATTTGGGGTCCACGGAACACTTTCCTGTTGCTACAGTGACCTCAGGATCCCTCTAGGCTTGAGACAGTGATCTTGGGTTTTCTCTGGAGTGCCATCACGGAAATCAAGCCTCCTTTCACGTTTGATGTGGAACACGGATTTGCTCTGCATGCAGTGCAGGGGAATCGGGCCTCAACTCGCGGCGAGTGGGAAATCTCATGGTTTTTCTCGAGTTGCGGCCCGAACCTGGGGTATATTCTCGAGTTACGACGGGAAGGGCCCTTCCAGAAACGTGTTTGTTCAGCGACGTCAGGACTCCTGCCTAGGTGCGAGGGACACCTCGGGATTCTCCTCGAGTCTTGGCATGGCAATTTGGACGCGTCTCCACGTGAGGCTGGAGACCCAGGGTCCCTTTCCATGTGCCACAGGGATCTTGGGACTCCTATCCATTTTCAAGAGGAATCAGGCATCGTCTCCTTTGGAAGCATTGATCTCCGCGGACCTCTCGAGTTTTCAAAGGATGTGAGGCCTCCGGTCGCGATGAGGCGGAGAACTCGGTCTTTCTTTGAAGTCTCCACAGGGGATTCAGACATCCCTTCGTCTTGGGAGATGCAAGACGGGCCTTCATTCAATTCACTGCAGGGTTCTCCGGCCTTACTTCGAGTCAGAGCATCTCGCTGTCCATTCCACTTTGGCAACAAACTCAGGTCCCTCTCACATACCTGTAGCTGAGAGAAGCCTCCTCTTGAGGGGCCTGTGGAAAGTTCGTATTCCTCTTGAGTCGAAGCCAGGGACGAAGCTCTCTTCTCGAGTAGATTTGGGGTCCACGGAACCCTTTCGTGTTGCTCCAGTGACCTCAGGATCCCTCTAGACTTGAGACAGTGATCTTGGGTTCTCTCTGGAGTGCCATCAAGGAAATCAAGGCTCCTTTCATTTTTGATGTGGAATACGGAATTGCTCTGCACGCAGGGCAGGGGAATCGGGCCTCATATCGCGGCGAGGGGGAAGTCTCATGGTTTTTCTCGAGTTGTGGCCGGAACCTGGGGTATATTCTCGAGTTACGACGGGGAGGGCCCTTCCAGACACGTGTTTGTTCAGCGAGGTAAGGAGTCCTGCCTAGGTGCGAGGGACACCTCGGGATTCTCCTCGAGTCTTGGCATGGCAATTGGGACGCGTCTCCACGTGAGGCGGGAGACCCAGGGTCCCTTTCCACGTGCCACAGGGATCCTGGGACTCCTATCCATTTTCTGGAGGTGTCAGGCATCGTCTCCTTTGGAAGCATTGATCTCCGCAGATCTCTCGAGTTTTCAAAGGATGTGAAGCCTCCGGTCGCGTTGAGGCGGAGGACTAGGACATTCTCTGTGGTCTAAACAGGGGATTCAGACATCCCTTCGTCTTGGGAGATGCAAGACGAGCCTGCATTCAATTCACTGCAGGGATATCCAGCCTTACTTCGAGTCGAGCATCTCGGTGTCCTTTCCACTTGAGGCCACAAACTCAGGGTCCCTCTCACATACCTGTAGCTGAGAGAAGCCTCCTCTTGAGGTGCTTGTGGAAACTTGGTATTCCTCTTGAATCGAAGCCAGGGAATAAGCTCTCATCTCGAGTTGATTTGGGGTCCCCGGAGCCCTTTCATGTTGCTCCAGTGACCTCAGGATCCCTCTAGACTTGAGACAGTGATCTTGGGTTTTCCCTGGAGTGCCATCAAGGAAATCAAGGCTCCTATCATGTTTGATGTGGAACGCGGAATTGCTCTGCACGCAGTGCAGGGGAATCGTGCCTCATCTCGCGGCGAGGGGGATGTCTCATGGTTTTTCTCGAGTTGCGGCCGGAACTTGGGATATATTTTCGAGTTACGGACGGGGAGGGCCCTTCCAGACACGTGTTTGTTCAGCGACGTCAGGACTCCTGCCTAGGTGCGAGGGACAACTCGGGATTCTCCTCGACTCTTGGCATGGCAATTGGGATGCGTCTCCACGTTAGGCGGGAGACCCAGGGTCCCTTTCCACGAGCCACAGGGATCCTGGGACTCCTATCCATTTTCAAGAGTAGTCAGACATCGTCTCCTTCGGAAGTATTGATCTCCGCGGTCCTCTCGAGTTTTCAAAGGATATGAGGCCTCCGGATGCGTTGAGGTGGAGGACTAGGTCTTTCTCTGTGGTCTCCACAGGGGATTCAGACAACCCTTCGTCTTGGGAGATGCAAGACGAGACTGCATTCAATTCACTGCAGGCATATCCGGCCTTACTTCGAGTCAGAGCATCTCGTTGTCCATTCCACTTTGGCCACAAACTCAGGGTCCCTCTCACATACCTGTAGCTGAGAGAAGCCTCCTCTTGAGTGGCCTGTGGAAAGTTCGTATTCCTCTTGAGTCGAAGCCAGGGACTAAGCTCTCATCTCGTGTTGATTTGGGGTCCCCGGAGCCCTTTAATGTTGCTCCAGTGACCTCAGGATCCCTCTAGACTTGAGACAGTGATCTTGGGTTTTCTCTGGAGTGCCATCAAGGAAATCAAGGCTCCTATCATATTTGATGTGGAACACGGAATTGCTCTGCACGCAGTGCAGGGGAATCGGGCCTCATCTCGCGGCGAGGGGGAAGTCTCATGGTTTTTCTCGAGTTGCGGCCGGAACTTGGGGTATATTCTCGAGTTACGACAGGGAGGGCCCTTCCAGACACGTGTTTGTTCAGCGACGTCAGGACTCCTGCCTAGGTGCGAGGGACACCTCGGGATTCTCCTCGAGTCTTGGCATGGCAATTGGGACGCGCCTCCATGTGAGGCGGGAGACCCAGGGTCGCTTTCCACGTGCCACAGGGTTCCTGGGACTCCTATCCATTTTCAAGAGGAGTCAGGCATCGTCTCCTTTGGAAGCATTTATCTCCGCCCACCTCTCGAGTTTTCAAAGGATGTGAGGCCTCCGGTCGCGAGAAGGCGGAGAACTAGGTTTTTCTCTGTGGTCTCCACAGGGCATTCAGACATCCCTTCGTCTTGGGATGTGAAAGACGAGCCTGCATTCAATTCACTGCAGGGATATCCGGCCTTACTTCGAGTCAGAGCATCTCGGTGTCCATTCCACTTGAGGCCACAAACTCAGGGTCCTTCTCACATACCTGTAGCTGAGAGAAGCCTTCTCTTGAGGTGCTTGTGGAAAGTTGGTATTCCTCTTGAGGCGAAGCCAGGGACTAAGCTCTCATCTCGAGTTGATTTGGGGTCCACGGAGCCCTTTCGTGTTGCTCCAGTGACCTCAGGATCCCTCTAGACTTGAGACAGTGATCTTGGGTTTTCTCCAGAGTGCCATCAAAGAAATAAAGGCACCTTTCACGTTTGATGTGGAACACGGAATTGCTCTGCACGCAGTGCAGGGGAATCGGGCCTCATCTCGCGGCGAGGGGGAAATCTCATGGTTTTTCTAGAGTTGCGGCCGGAACCTGGGGTATATTCTCGAGTTACGACGGGAAGGGCCCTTCCAGACACGTGTTTGTTCAGCGACGTCAGGACTCCTGCCTAGGTGGGAGGGACACCTCGGGATTCTCCTCGAGTCTTGGCATGACAATTGGGACGCGTCTCCACTTAAGGCGGGAGACCCAGGGTCCCTTTCCACGTGCCACAGGGATCCTGGGACTCGTATGCATTTTCAAGAGTAGTCAGGCATTGTCTCCTTTGGAAGCATTGATCTCCGCGGACCTCTCGAGTTTTCAAAGGATGTGAGGCCTCCAGTAGCGATGAGGCGGAGGACTAGGTCTTTCTCTGTCATCTCCACAGGGGATTCAGACATCCCTTCGTCTTGAGAGATGGAAGAAGAGCGTGCATTCAATTCACTGCAGGGATATCCGGCCTTACTTCGAGTCAGAGCATCTCGGTGTCCATTCCACTTAAGGCCACAAACTCGGGGTCCCTCTCACATACCTGTAGCTGAGAGAAGCCTCCTCTTGAGGTGCTTGTGGAAAGTTGGTATTTCTCTTGAGTCTAAGGCAGGGACTAAGCTCTCATCTCGAGTTGATTTGGGGTCCACGGAACACTTTCCTGTTGCTACAGTGACCTCAGGATCCCTCTAGGCTTGAGACAGTGATCTTGGGTTTTCTCTGGAGTGCCATCACGGAAATCAAGTCTCCTTTCACGTTTGATGTGGAACACGGATTTGCTCTGCATGCAGTGCAGGGGAATCGGGCCTCAACTCGCGGCGAGTGGGAAATCTCATGGTTTTTCTCGAGTTGCGGCCCGAACCTGGGGTATATTCTCGAGTTACGACGGGAAGGGCCCTTCCAGACACGTGTTTGTTCAGCGACGTCAGGACTCCTGCCTAGGTGCGAGGGACACCTCGGGATTCTCCTCGAGTCTTGGCATGGCAATTTGGACGCGTCTCCACGTGAGGCTGGAGACCCAGGGTCCCTTTCCATGTGCCACAGGGATCTTGGGACTCCTATCCATTTTCAAGAGGAATCAGGCATCGTCTCCTTTGGAAGCATTGATCTCCGCGGACCTCTCGAGTTTTCAAAGGATGTGAGGCCTCCGGTCGCGATGAGGCGGAGAACTCGGTCTTTCTTTGAAGTCTCCACAGGGGATTCAGACATCCCTTCGTCTTGGGAGATGCAAGACGGGCCTTCATTCAATTCACTGCAGGGTTCTCCGGCCTTACTTCGAGTCAGAGCATCTCGCTGTCCATTCCACTTTGGCAACAAACTCAGGTCCCTCTCACATACCTGTAGCTGAGAGAAGCCTCCTCTTGAGGGGCCTGTGGAAAGTTCGTATTCCTCTTGAGTCGAAGCCAGGGACGAAGCTCTCTTCTCGAGTTGATTTGGGGTCCACGGAACCCTTTCGTGTTGCTCCAGTGACCTCAGGATCCCTCTAGACTTGAGACAGTGATCTTGGGTTCTCTCTGGAGTGCCATCAAGGAAATCAAGGCTCCTTTCATTTTTGATGTGGAATACGGAATTGCTCTGCACGCAGGGCAGGGGAATCGGGCCTCATATCGCGGCGAGGGGGAAGTCTCATGGTTTTTCTCGAGTTGTGGCCTGAACCTGGGGTATATTCTCGAGTTACGACGGGGAGGGCCCTTCCAGACACGTGTTTGTTCAGCGAGGTAAGGACTCCTGCCTAGGTGCGAGGGACACCTCGGGATTCTCCTCGAGTCTTGGCATGGCAATTGGGACGCGTCTCCACGTGAGGCGGGAGACCCAGGGTCCCTTTCCACGTGCCACAGGGATCCTGGGACTCCTATCCATTTTCTGGAGGTGTCAGGCATCGTCTCCTTTGGAAGCATTGATCTCCGCAGACCTCTCGAGTTTTCAAAGGATGTGAGGCCTCCGGTCGCTTTGAGGCGGAGGACTAGGACATTCTCTGTGGTCTAAACAGGGGATTCAGACATCCCTTCGTCTTGGGAGATGCAAGACGAGCCTGCATTCAATTCACTGCAGGGATATCCAGCCTTACTTCGAGTCGAGCATCTCGGTGTCCTTTCCACTTGAGGCCACAAACTCAGGGTCCCTCTCACATACCTGTAGCTGAGAGAAGCCTCCTCTTGAGGTGCTTGTGGAAACTTGGTATTCCTCTTGAATCGAAGCCAGGGAATAAGCTCTCATCTCGAGTTGATTTGGGGTCCCCGGAGCCCTTTCATGTTGCTCCAGTGACCTCAGGATCCCTCTAGACTTGAGACAGTGATCTTGGGTTTTCCCTGGAGTGCCATCAAGGAAATCAAGGCTCCTATCATGTTTGATGTGGAACGCGGAATTGCTCTGCACGCAGTGCAGGGGAATCGTGCCTCATCTCGCGGCGAGGGGGATGTCTCATGGTTTTTCTCGAGTTGCGGCCGGAACTTGGGATATATTTTCGAGTTACGGACGGGGAGGGCCCTTCCAGACACGTGTTTGTTCAGCGACGTCAGGACTCCTGCCTAGGTGCGAGGGACAACTCGGGATTCTCCTCGACTCTTGGCATGGCAATTGGGATGCGTCTCCACGTTAGGCGGGAGACCCAGGGTCCCTTTCCACGAGCCACAGGGATCCTGGGACTCCTATCCATTTTCAAGAGTAGTCAGACATCGTCTCCTTCGGAAGTATTGATCTCCGCGGTCCTCTCGAGTTTTCAAAGGATATGAGGCCTCCGGATGCGTTGAGGTGGAGGACTAGGTCTTTCTCTGTGGTCTCCACAGGGGATTCAGACAACCCTTCGTCTTGGGAGATGCAAGACGAGACTGCATTCAATTCACTGCAGGCATATCCGGCCTTACTTCGAGTCAGAGCATCTCGCTGTCCATTCCACTTTGGCCACAAACTCAGGGTCCCTCTCACATACCTGTAGCTGAGAGAAGCCTCCTCTTGAGTGGCCTGTGGAAAGTTCGTATTCCTCTTGAGTCGAAGCCAGGGACTAAGCTCTCATCTCGTGTTGATTTGGGGTCCCCGGAGCCCTTTAATGTTGCTCCAGTGACCTCAGGATCCCTCTAGACTTGAGACAGTGATCTTGGGTTTTCTCTGGAGTGCCATCAAGGAAATCAAGGCTCCTATCATATTTGATGTGGAACACGGAATTGCTCTGCACGCAGTGCAGGGGAATCGGGCCTCATCTCGCGGCGAGGGGGAAGTCTCATGGTTTTTCTCGAGTTGCGGCCGGAACTTGGGGTATATTCTCGAGTTACGACAGGGAGGGCCCTTCCAGACACGTGTTTGTTCAGCGACGTCAGGACTCCTGCCTAGGTGCGAGGGACACCTCGGGATTCTCCTCGAGTCTTGGCATGGCAATTGGGACGCGCCTCCATGTGAGGCGGGAGACCCAGGGTCGCTTTCCACGTGCCACAGGGTTCCTGGGACTCCTATCCATTTTCAAGAGGAGTCAGGCATCGTCTCCTTTGGAAGCATTTATCTCCGCCCACCTCTCGAGTTTTCAAAGGATGTGAGGCCTCCGGTCGCGAGAAGGCGGAGAACTAGGTTTTTCTCTGTGGTCTCCACAGGGCATTCAGACATCCCTTCGTCTTGGGATGTGAAAGACGAGCCTGCATTCAATTCACTGCAGGGATATCCGGCCTTACTTCGAGTCAGAGCATCTCGGTGTCCATTCCACTTGAGGCCACAAACTCAGGGTCCTTCTCACATACCTGTAGCTGAGAGAAGCCTTCTCTTGAGGTGCTTGTGGAAAGTTGGTATTCCTCTTGAGGCGAAGCCAGGGACTAAGCTCTCATCTCGAGTTGATTTGGGGTCCACGGAGCCCTTTCGTGTTGCTCCAGTGACCTCAGGATCCCTCTAGACTTGAGACAGTGATCTTGGGTTTTCTCCAGAGTGCCATCAAAGAAATAAAGGCACCTTTCACGTTTGATGTGGAACACGGAATTGCTCTGCACGCAGTGCAGGGGAATCGGGCCTCATCTCGCGGCGAGGGGGAAATCTCATGGTTTTTCTAGAGTTGCGGCCGGAACCTGGGGTATATTCTTGAGTTACGACGGGAAGGGCCCTTCCAGACACGTGTTTGTTCAGCGACGTCAGGACTCCTGCCTAGGTGGGAGGGACACCTCGGGATTCTCCTCGAGTCTTGGCATGACAATTGGGACGCGTCTCCACTTAAGGCGGGAGACCCAGGGTCCCTTTCCACGTGCCACAGGGATCCTGGGACTCGTATGCATTTTCAAGAGTAGTCAGGCATTGTCTCCTTTGGAAGCATTGATCTCCGTGGACCTCTCGAGTTTTCAAAGGATGTGAGGCCTCCAGTAGCGATGAGGCGGAGGACTAGGTCTTTCTCTGTCATCTCCACAGGGGATTCAGACATCCCTTCGTCTTGAGAGATGGAAGAAGAGCGTGCATTCAATTCACTGCAGGGATATCCGGCCTTACTTCGAGTCAGAGCATCTCGGTGTCCATTACACTTGAGGCCACAAATTCAGGGTCCCTCTCACATACCTGTAGCTGAGAGAAGCCTCCTCTTGAGGGACTTATGGAAAGTTGGTATTCCTCTTGTGTCTAAGCAAGGGACTAAGCTCTCATCTCGAGTTGATTTGGGGTCCACGGAGCACTTTCGTGTTGCTCCAGTGACCTCAAGATCCCTCTAGACTTGAGACAGTGATCTTGGGTTGTCTCTGGAGTGCCATCAAGGAAATCAAGGCTCGTTTCACGTTTAATGTGGGATACGGAATTGCTCTGCACGCAGTGCAGGGGAATCGGGCCTCATCTCGCGGCGAGGGGGAAGTCTAATGTTTTTTCTCGAGTTGCGGCCGGAACCTCGGGTATATTCTCGAGTTACGACGGGGAGGGCCCTTCCAGACACGTGTTTGTTCAGCGACGTCAGGACTCCTGCCTAGGTGCGAGGGACACCTCGGGATTCTCCTCGATTCTTGGCATGGCAATGGGGAAGCGTCTCCACGTGAGGCGGGAGACCCAGGGTCCCTTTCCACGTGCCACAGGGATCCTGGGACTCCTATCCATTTTCAAGAGGAGTCAGGCATCGTCTCCTTTGGAAGCATTGATCTCCGCGGACCTCTCGAATTTTCAAAGGATGTGAGGCCCCCGGTCGCTATGAGGCGGAGAATTAGTTCTTTCTCTGTGGTCTCCACAGGGGATTCAGACATCCCTTCGTCTTGCGAGATGCAAGACGAGCCTGCATTCAATTCACTGCAGGGATATCCGGCCTTACTTCGAGTCAGAACATCTTGGTGTCCATTCCATTTGAGGCTACAAATTCAGGGTCCCTCAAATATACGTGGTGCTGAGAGAAACCTCCTCTTGAGGTCCTTGTGGAAAGTTGGTATTCCTCTTGAGTCTAAGCCAGGGTCTAAGCTCTCATCTCGAGTTGATCTGGGGTCCACGAAGCCCTTTCGTGTTGCTCCAGTGACCTCAGCATCCCTCTATACTTGAGACAGTGATCTTGGGTTTTCTCTGGAGTGCCATCAAGGAAATCAAGGCTCCTTTCACGTTTGATATGGAACACGGAATTGCTCTGCACGCAGTCCAGGGGAATCGGGCCTCATCTGGCGGCGAGGGGGAAGTCTCATGGTTTTTCTCGAGTTGCGGCCGGAACCTCGGGTATATTCTCGAGTTACGATGGGGAGGGTCCTTCCAGACACGTGTTTGTTCAGCGACGTCAGGACTCCTGACTAGGGGCGAGGGACACCTCGGGATTCTCCTCGAGTCTTGGCATGGCAATGGGGACGCGTCTCCACGGGAGCCGGGAGACCCAGGCTCCCTTTCAACGTGCCACACGGATCGTGGGACTCCTATCCATTTTCAAGAAGAGTCAGGCATCGTCTCCTTTGGAAGCATTGATCTCCGCGGACCTCTCGAGTTTTCAAAGGATGTGAGGCCTCCGGTCGCGTTGAGGCGGAGGACTAGGTCTTTCTCTGTGGTCTCCACAGGGGATTCAGACAATCCTTCGTCTTGGGAGATGCAAGACGAGCCTGCATTCAATTCACTGCAGGGATATCCGGCCTTACTTCGAGTCAGAGCATCTCGGTGTCCATTCCACTTGAGGCCACAAACTCAGGGTCCCTCAAATATACGTGTAGCTGAGAGAAGCCTCCTTTTGAGGTGCTTTTGAAAAGTGGGTATTCCTCTTGAGTCGAAGCCAGGGACTAAGCTCTCATGTCGAGTTGATTTGGGGTCCACGGAGCCCTTTCATGTTGCTCCAGTGACCTCAGGATCCCTCTAGACTTGAGACAGTGATCTTGGGTTTTCTCTGGAGTGCCATCAAGAAAATCAAGGCTCCTTTCACGTTTGATGTGGAACACGGAATTGCTCTGCATGCAGTGCAGGGGAATCGGGCCTCATCTCGCGGCGAGGGGGAAGTCTCATGGTTTTTCTCGATTTGCGGCTGGAACCTGGGGTATATTCTCGAGTTACGACGGGGAGGGCCCTTCCAGACACGTGTTTGTTCAGCGACGTCAGGACTCCTGACTAGGGGCGAGGGACAACTCGGGATTCTCCTCGAGTCTTGACATGGCAATTGGGACGCGTCTCCAAGTGAGGGGGGAGACCCAGGGTCCCTTTCTACGTGCCACAGGGATCCTGGGACTCCTATCCATTTTCAAGAGGAGTCAGGCATCGTCTCCTTTGGAAGCATTGATCTCCACGGACCTCTCGAGTTTTCAAAGGATGTGAGGCCTCCGGTCGCGATGAGGCGGAGGACTAGGTCTTTCTCTGTGGCCTCCACAGTCGATTCAGTCATCCCTTCGTCTTGGGAGATGCAAGACGAGCCTGCATTCAATTCACTGCAGGGATATCCGGCCTTACTTCGAGTCAGAGCATCTCGGTGTCCATTCCACTTGCGGGCACAAACTCAGGGTCCCTCTCACTTACCTGTAGCTGAGTGAAGCCTCCTCTTGAGGTGCTTGTGGAAAGTTGGTATTCCTCTTGATTTGACGCCAGGGACTAAGCTCTCATCTCGAGTAGATTTGGGGTAAACGGAGCCCTTTCGTGTTGCTCCAGTGACCTCAGGATCCCTCTAGACTTGATACAGTGATCTTGGGTTTTCTCTGGAGTGCCATCAAGGAAATCAAGGCTCCTTTCACGTTTGATGTGGAACACGGAATTGCTCTGCATGCAGTGCAGGGGAATCGGGCCTCATCTCGCGGCGAGGGGGAAATCTCATGGTTTTTCTCGAGTTGCGTCCGGAACCTGGGGTATATTCTCGAGTTACGACGGGGAGGGCCCTTCCAGACACGTGTTTGTTCAGCGACGTCAGGACTCCTGCCTAGGTGCGAGGGACACCTCGGGATTCTCCTCGAGTCTTGGCATGGCAATTGGGACGCGTCTCCACGTGAGGCGGGAGAGCCAGTGTCCCTTTCCACGTGCCACAGGGATTCTGGGACTCCTATCCATTTTCAAGAGGAGTCAGGCATCATCTCCTTTGGAAGCATTGATCTCCGCGGACCTCTTGGGTTTTCAAAGGATGTGAGGCCTCCGGTCGCGTTGAGGCGGAGGACTAGGTCTTACTCTGTGGTCTCCACAGGGGATTCAGACAACCCTTCGTCTTGGGAGATGCAAGACGAGCCTGCATTCAATTCATGCAGGGATATCCGGCCTTACTTCGAGTCAGAGCATCTCGGTGTCCATTCCACTTGAGGCCACAAACTCAGGGACCCTCTCACATACCTGTAGCTGAGAGAAGCCTCGTCTTGAGGTGCTTGTGGAAAGTGGGTATTCCTCTTGAGTCTAAGCCAGGGTCTAAGCTCTCATCTCGAGTTGATTTGTGGTCAACGAAGCCCTTTCCTGTTGGTCCAGTGACTTCAGGATCCCTCTAGACTAGAGACAGTGATCTTGGGTTTTCTCTGGAGTGCCATCAAGGAAATCAAGGCTCCTTTCACGTTTGATGTGGAACACGGAATTGCTCTGCATTCAGTGCAGGGGAATCGGGCCTCAACTCGCGCCGAGGGGGAAATCTCATGGTTTTTCTCGAGTTGCGGCCGGAACCTGGGGTATATTCTCGAGTTACGACAGGGAGGGCCCTTCCAGACACGTGTTTGTTCAGCGACATCAGGACTCCTGCCTAGGTGCGAGGGACACCTCGGGATTCTCCTCGAGTCTTGGCATGGTAATTTGGACGCGTCTCCACGTGAGGCGGGAGACCCAGGGTCCCTTTTCACGTGCCACAGGGATCCTGGGACTCCTATCCATTTTCAAGAGGTGTCAGGCATCGTCTCCTTTGGAAGCATTGATCTCCGCGGACCTCTCGAGTTTTCAAAGGATGTGAGGCCCCCGGTCGCGATCAGGCGGAGAACTAGGTCTTTCTCTGTGGTCTCCACAGAGGATTCAGACATCCCTTCGTCTTGGGAGATGCAAGACGAGCCTGCATTCAATTCACTGCAGGGATATCCGGCCTTATTTCGAGTCAGAGCATCTCGGTGTCCATTCCACTTGAGGCCACAAACTCAGGGTCCCTCAAATATACCTGTAGCTGAGAGAAGCCTCCTCTTCAGGGCCTTGTGGAAAGTTGGTATTCCTCTTGAGTCTAAGCCAGGGTCTAAGCTCTCATCTCGAGTTGATTTGGGGTCCACGAAGCCCTTTCCTGGTGGTCCAGTGACCTCAGGATCCCTCTAGACTTGAGACAGTGATCTTGGGTTTTCTCTGGACTGCCATCAAGGAAATCAAGGATCCTTTCACGTTTGATGTGGAACACGGAATTGCTCTGCACGCAGGGCAGGGGAATCGGGCCTCATCTCGCAGCGAGGTGGAAGTCTCATGGTTTTTCTCGAGTTGCGGCCGGATCCTGGGGTATATTCTCGAGTTACGACGGGGTGGGCCATTACAGACACGTGTTTGTTCAGCGACGTCAGGACTCCTGCCTAGGTGCGAGGGACACCTCGGGATTCTCCTCGAGTCTTGGCATGGCAATGGGGACGCGTCTCCACGTGAGGCGGGAGACCCAGGGTCCCGTTCCACGTGCCACAGGGATCCTGGGACTCCTATCCATTATCAAGAAGAGTCAGGCATCGTCTCCTTTGGAAGCATTGATCTCCGCGGACCTCTCCAGTTTTCAAAGGATGTGAGGCCTCTGGTCGCGATGAGGCGGAGAACTTGGTCTTTCTCTGTGGTCTCCACAGGGGATTCAGACATCCCTTCGTCTTGCGAGATGCAAGACGAGCCTGCATTCAATTCACTGCAGGGATATCCGGGCTTACTTCGAGTAAGAGCATCTCGGTGTCCATTCCACTTGAGGCCACAAATTCAGGGTCCCTCTCACATACCTGTAGCTGAGAGAAGCCTCCTCTTGTGGTGCTTGTGGAAGGTTGGTATTCCTCTTGAGTCGAAGCCAGGGACTAAGCTCTCATCTCGAGTTGATTTGGGGTCCACGGAGCCCTTTCGTGTTCCTACAGTGACCTCAGGATCCCTCTAGACCTGAGAGAGTGATCTTGGGATTTCTCTAGAGTGCCATCAAGGAAATCAAGGCTCCTTTCATGTTTGATGTGGAACACTCAATTGCTCTGTACGCAGTGCAGGGGAATCTGGCCTCATGTCGCGGCGAGGGGGAAGTGTCATGGTTTTTCTCAAGTTGCGGCCGGAACCTGGGCTATATTCTGGAGTAACGACGGGGAGGGCCCTTCGAGAAACCTGTTTTTTTCAGCGACGTCAGGACTCCTGCCTAGGTGCGAGGGACAACTCGGGATTCTCCTCGAGTCTTGGCATGGCAATTGGGACGCGTCTCCACGTGAGGCGGGAGACCCAGGGTCCCTTTCCACGTGCCACAGGGATCCTGGGACTCCTATCCATTTTCAAGAGGAGTGAGGCATCGTCTCCTTTGGAAGCATTGATCTCCGCGGACCTCTCGAGTTTTCAAAGGATGTGAGGCCTCCGGTCTCGATGAAGCGGAGAATTAGGTCTTTCTCTGTGGTCTCCACAGGGGATTCAGACATCCCTTCGTCTTGGGAGATGCAAGACGAGCCTGCTTTCAATTCACTGCAGGGATATCCGGCCTTACTTCGAGTCAGAGCATCTCGGTGTCCATTCCACTTGAGGCCACAAACTCAGGGTCCCTCTCACATACCTGTATCTGAGAGAAGCCTCCTCTTGAGGTGCTTGTGGAAAGTTGGTATTCCTCTTGAGTCGAAGCCAGGGACTAAGCTCTCATCTCGAGATGATTTGGGGTCCACGGAGCCCTTTCGTGTTGATCCAGTGACGTCAGGATCCCTCTAGACTAGAGACAGTGACTTTGGGTTTTCTCTGGAGTGCCATCAAGGAAATCAAGGCTCCTTTCACGTTTGATGCGGAACATGGAATTGCTCTGCACGCAGTGCAGGGGAATCTGGCCTCATGTCGCGGCGAGGGGAAAGTCTCATTGTTTTTCTCGAGTTGCGGCCGGAACCTGGGGTATATTCTCGAGTTACGACGGGGAGGGCCCTACCAGGCACGTGTTTGTTCAGCGACGTCAGGACTCCTGCCTAGGTGCGAGGGACACCTCGGGATTCTCCTCGAGTCTTGGCATGGCAATGGGGACGCGTCTCCACGTGAGGCGGGAGACCCAGGGTCACTTTCCACGTGCCACAGGGATCCTGGGACTCCTATCCACTTTCAAGAGAAGTCAGGCATCGTCTCCTTTGGAAGCATTGATCTCCGCGGACCTCTAGAGTTTTCAAAGGATGTGAGGCCATCAGTCGCGATGAGTGGGAGAACCAGGTCTTTCTCTCCGGTCTCCACAGGGGATTCATAAATCTCTTCGTCTTGGGAGATGCAAGACGAGCCTGCATTCAATTCACTGTTGGGATATCCGGCCTTACTTCGAGTCAGAGCATCAAGGTGTCCATTCCACTTGAGGCCACAAAATCAGGGTAACTCTCATATACTTGTAGCTGAGAGAAGCCTCCTCTTGAGGTGCTTGTGGAAAGTTGGTATTCCTCTTGAGTCGAAGCCAGGGACTAAGCTCTCATCTCGAGTTGATTTGGGGTCCCAGGAGCCCTTTCCTGTAGCTACAGTGACCTCAGGGTCCCTCTAGACTTGAGACAGTGATCGTGGGTTTTCTCTGGAGTGCCATCAAGGAAATCAAGGCTCCTTTCACTTTTGATGGGGAACACGGAATTGCTCTGCACACAGTGCAGGGGAATCGGGCCTCATCTCGCGGCGAGGGGGAAGTCTCATGGTTTTTCTCGAGTTGCGGCCGGAACCTGGGGTATATTATCGAGTTACGACGGGGAGGGCCCTTCCAGACACGTGTTTGTTCAGCGACGTCAGGACTCCTGCCTAGGTGCGAGGGACACCTCGGGATTCTCCTCGAGTCTTGGCATGGCAATTGGGACGCGTCTCCACGTGAGGCGGGAGACCCAGGGTCCCTTTCCACGTGCCACAGGGATCCGGGGACTCCTATCCATTTTCCGGAGGTGTCAGGCATCGTCTCCTTTGGAAGCATTGATCTCCGCAGACGTCTCTAGTTTTCAAAGGATGTGAGGCCTCCGGAGGCGATGAGGCGGAGGACTACTTCTTTCTCTGTCGTCTCCACAGGGGATTCAGACATCCCTTCGTCTTGGGAGATGCAAGACGAGCCTGCATTCAATTCACTGCAGGGATATCCGGCCTTACTACGAGGCAGAGCATCTCGGTGTCCATTCCACTTGAGGCCACAAAATCAAGGTCCCTCTCACATACCTGTAGCTGAGAGAAGCCTCCTCTTGAGGTGCTTGTGGAAAGTTGATATTCCTCTTGAGTCGAAGCCAGGGACTAAGCTCTCATCTCGAGTTGATTTGTGGTCCACGGAGCCCTTTCTTGTTGCTCCAGTGACCTCAGGATCCCTCTAGACTTGAGACAGTGATCTTGGGTTTTCTCTGTAGTGCCATCAAGGAAATCAAGGCTCCTTTCACGTTTGATGTGGAACACGGAATTGCTCTGCACGCATTGCAGGGGAATCGGGCCTCATCTCGCGGCGAGGGGGAAGTCTCATGGTTTTTCTCGAGTTGCGGCCGGAACCTGGTGTATATTCTCGAGTTACGATGGGGAGGGCCCTTCCAGACAAGTGTTTGTTCAGCGACGTCAGGACTCCTGCCTAGGTGCGAGGGACACCTCGGGATTCTCCTCGAGTCTTGGCATGGCAATTGGGACGCGTCTCCACGTGAGGCGGGAGACCCAGGGTCCCTTTCCACGTGCCACAGGGATCCTGGGACTCCTATCCATTTTCAAGAGAAGTCGGGCATCGTCTCCTTCGGAAGTATTGATCTCCGCGGACCTCTCGAGTTTTCAAAGCATGTGAGGCCTTCGGTTGCGTTGAGGCGGAGGACTAGGTCTTTCTCTGTGGGTTCCACAGGGGATTCAGACAACCGTTCGTCTTGGGAGATGCAAGACGAGCCTGCATTCAATTCACTGCAGGGATATCCGGCCTTATTCGAGTCAGAGCATCTCGGTCTCCATTCCGCTTGAGGCCACAAACTCTTGGTCCCTCTCACATACCTGTAGCTGAGAGAACCCTCCTCTTGAGGGGCTTGTGGATAGTTGGTATTCCTCTTGAGTCTAAGCCAGGGACTAAGTTCTCATCTCGAGTTGATTTGGGTTATATGGAGCCCTTTCATGTTGCTCCAGTGACCTCAGGATCCCTCTAGACTTGAGACAGTGATCTTGGGTTTTCTCTGGAGTGCCATCAAGGAAATCAAGGCTCCTTTCACGTTTGATGTGGAACACGGAATTGCTCTGCACGCAGTGCAGGGGAATCGGGCCTCATCTCGCGGCGAGGGGGAAGTCTAATGGTTTTTCTCGAGTTGCGGCCGGAACCTGTGGTATATTCTCGAGTTACGACGGGGAGGGCCCTTCCAGACACGTGTTTGTTCAGCGACGTCAGGACTCCTGCCTAGGTGCGAGGGACACCTCGGGATTCTCCTCGAGTCTTGGCATGGCAATTGGGACGCGTATCCACGTGAGGCGGGAGACCCAGGGTCCCTTTCCACGTGCCACAGGAATCCTGGGACTCCTATCCATTTTCAAGAGGAGTCAGGCATCGTCACCTTTGGAAGCATTGATCTCCGCGGACCTCTCGAATTTTCAAAGGATGTGAGGCCTCCGGTCGCGATGAGGCGGAGAACTAGGTCTTTCTCTGTGGTCTCCCCAGGGGATTCAGACATCCCTTCGTCTTGGGAGATGCAAGACGAGCCTGCATTCAATTCACTGCAGAGATATCCGGCCTTACATCGAGTTAGAGCATCTCGGGTCCATTCAACTTGACGCCACAAACTCAGGGTCCTTCTCACATACTTGTAGCTGAGAGAAGCCTGCTCTTGAGGTGCTTGTGGAAAGTTGGTATTCCTCTTGAGTCGAAGCCAGGGACTAAGCTCTCATATCGAGTTGATTTGGGGTCCACGGAGCCCTTTCCTGTTGCTCCAGTGACCTCAGGATCCCTCTAGACATGAGACAGTGATCTTGGGTTTTCTCTGGAGTGCCATCAAGGAAATCAAGGCTCCTTTCACGTTCGATGTGGAACACGGAATTGCTCTGCACGCAGTGCAGTGGAATCTAGCCTCATGTCGTGGCGAGTGTGAAGTCTCATGGTTTTTCTCGAGTTGTGGCCCAAACCTGGGGTATATTCTTGAGTTAAGACGGGGAGGGCCGTTCCAGACACGTGTTTGTTAAGCGACATCAAGACTACTGCCTAGGTGCTAGGGACACCTCGGGATTCTCCTCGAGTCTTGGCATGGCAATTGCGACGTGTCTCCAGGTGAGGCGGGAGCCCCAGAGTCCCATTCCACGTGGCACAGAGATCCTGGGACTACTATCCATTTTCAAGAGGAGTCAGGAATCGTCTCCTTTGGAAGCATTGATCTCTGGGGACCTCTTGAATTTTCAAAGGATGTGAGGCCTCCGGTCACGATGAGGGGGAGAACTAGGTCTTTCTCTGTGGTCTCCAAAGTTGATTCAGACATCCCTTCATCTTGAGAGATGCAAGACGAGCCTGCATTCAATTCACTGCAGGGATATCCGGCCTTACATCGAGTCAGAGCATCTCGGTGTCCATTCCACTTGAGGCCACAAACTCAGGGTCCCTCTCACATACCTGTAGCTGAGAGAAGCCTCCTCTTGAGGTGCTTATGGAAAGTTGGTATTTCTCTTGAGTCGAAGCCAGGGACTATGCTCGCATCTCGAGTTGATTTGGGGTCCACGGAGCCCTTTCGTGTTGCTCCAGTGACCTCAGGATCCCTCTAGACTTGAGACAGTGATCTTGGGTTTTCTCTGGAGTGCCATCAAGGAAATCAAGGCTCCCTTCTCGTTTGATGTGGAACATGGAATTGCTCTGCAGGCAGTGCAGGGGAATCGGGCCTCATCTCGAGTCGAGGGGGAAGTCTCATGGTTTTTCTCGAGTTGCGGCCGGAACATGGGGTATATTCTCGATGCGATGGGGAGGGCTCTTCCATTCACGTGTTTTTTCAGCGACGTCAGGACTCCTGCCTAGGTGCGAGGGACACCTCGGCATTCTCCTCGAGTCTTGGCATGGCAATTGGGACGCGTCTCCATGTGAGGCGGGAGTCGCAGGGTCCCTTTCCAAATGCCACAGGGATCCTGGGACTCCTATCCATTTTCAAGAGGAGTCAGGCATCGTCTCCTTTGGAAGCCTTGATCTCCGCGGACCTCTCGAGCTTTCAAAGGATGTGATGCCTCCGGTCGCGATCAGGCGGAGAACTACTTCTTTCTCTGTAGTCTCCACAGGGGATTCAGACATCCCTTCGTCTTGGGAGATGCAAGACGAGCCTGCATTCAATTCACTGCTGGGATATCTGGCCTTACTTCAAGACAGAGCATCTTGGTGTCCATTCCACTTGAAGACACAAACTCAGGGTCCCTCTCACATACATGTAGTTGAGAGAAGCCTCCCCTTGAGGTGCTTCTGGAAAGTTGGTATTCCTCTTGAGTAGAAGCCAGGGACTAAGCTCTCATCTCGAGTTGATTTGGGGTCCACGGAGCCCTTTCGTGTTGCTATAGTGACCTCAGGATCCCTCTAGACTTGAGACAGTGATCTTGGGTTTTCTCTGGAGTGCCATCAAGGAAATCAAGGCTCCTTTCACTTTTGATGTGGAACAACGAATTGCTCTGCACGCAGTGCAGGGGAATCGGGCCTCATCTCGCGGCGAGGGGGAAGTCTCATGGTTTTTCTAGAGTTGAGGCCGGAACCTGGGGTGTATTCTCGAGTTACAACGGGGAGGGCCCTTCCAGACACGTGTTTGTTCAGCGACGTCAGGACTCCTGCCTAGGTGCGAGGGACACCTCGGGATTCTCCTTGAGTCTTGGCATGGCAATTGGGACGCGTCTCCACGTGAGGCCGGAGACCCAGGGTCCCTTTCCACGTGCCACAGGGATCCTGGGACTCCTATCCATTTTCAAGAGGAGTCAGGCATCGTCTCCTTTGGAAGCATTGATCTCCGTTTACCTCTCGAGTTTTCAAAGTATGTGAGGCCTCCGGTCGCGATGAGGCGGAGAACTAGGTCTTTCTCTGTGGTCTCCACAGGGGATTCAGACATCCCTTCGTCTTGGGAGATGCAAGACGAGCCTGCATTCAAATCACTGCAGGGATATCTGGCCTTACTTCGAGTCAGAGCATCTCGGTGTCCATTCCACTTGAGGCGACAAACTCAGGGTCCGTCTCACATACCTGTAGCTGAGAGAAGCCTCCTCTTGAGGTGCTTGTGGAAAGTTGGTATTCCTCTTGAGTCGAAGCCAGGGACTAAGCTCTCATCTCGAGTTGATTTGGAGTCCACGGAGCCCTTTGGTGTTGCTCCAGTGACCTCAGGATCCCTCTAGACTTGAGACAGTGATCTTGGGTTTTCTCTGTAGTGCCATCAAGGAAATCAAGGCTCCTTTCACGTTTGATGTGGAACACGGAATTGCTCTGCACGCATTGCAGGGGAATCGGGCCTCATCTTGCGGCGAGGGGGAAGTCTCATGGTTTTTCTCGAGTTGTTGCCGGAACCTGGGGTATATTCTCGAGTTACGACGGGGAGGGCCCTTCCAGACACGTGTTTGTTCAGGGACGTCAGGACTCCTGCCTAGGTGCGAGGGACACCTCGGGATTCTCCTCGAGTCTTGGCATGGCAATTGGGACACGTCTCCACGTGAGGCGGGAGACCCAGGGTCCCTTTCCACGTGCCACAGGGATCCTGGGACTCCTATCCATTTTCAAGAGGCTTCAGGCATTTTCTCCTTTGGAAGCATTGATCTCCGCGGACCTCTCGAGTTTTCAAAGGATGTGAGGCCTCCGGTCGCGATGAGGCGGAGAACTAGGTCTTTCTCTGTGGTCTCCACAGGGGATTCAGACATCCCTTCTTCTTGGGAGATGCAAGACGAGCCTGCATTCAATTCACTGCAGGGATATCCGGCCTTACTTCGAGTCAGAGCATCTCGGTGTCCATTCCACTTGAGGCCACAAACTCAGGGTTCCTCTCACATACCTGTAGCTGAGAGAAGCCTCCTCTTGAGGTGCTTGTGGATAGTTGGTATTCCTCTTGAGTCGAAGCCAGGGTCTAAGCTCTTATCTCGAGTATATTTGGGGTCCACGGAGAACTTTCGTGTTGCTCCAGTGACCTCAGGATCCCTCTAGACTTGAGACAGTGATCTTGGGATTTCTCTGCAGTGCCATCAAGGAATTCAAGTCTCCTTTCACGTTCGATGTGGAACACGGAATTGCTCTGCACGCAGTGCAGTGGAATCTAGCCTCATGTCGTAGCGAGTGTGAAGTCTCATGGTTTTTCTCGAGTTGTGGCCCAAACCTGGGGTATATTCTTGAGTTAAGACGGGGAGGGCCGTTCCAGACACGTGTTTGTTAAGCGACATCAAGACTACTGCCTATGTGCTAGGGACACCTCGGGATTCTCCTCGAGTCTTGGCATGGCAATTGCGTCGTGTCTCCAGGTGATGCGGGAGCCCCAGAGTCCCATTCCACGTGGCACAGAGATCCTGGGACTCCTATCCATTTTCAAGACGAGTCAGGAATCGTCTCCTTTGGAAGCATTGATCTCTGGGGACCTCTTGAATTTTCAAAGGATGTGAGGCCTCCGGTCACGATGAGGGGGAGAACTAGGTCTTTCTCTGTGGTCTCCAAAGTTGATTCAGACATCCCTTCATCTTGAGAGATGCAAGACGAGCCTGCATTCAATTCACTGCTGGGATATCCGGCCTTACATCGAGTCAGAGCATCTCGGTGTCCATTCCACCTGAGGCCACAAACTCAGGGTCCCTCTCACATACCTGTAGCTGAGAGAAGCCTCCTCTTGAGGTGCTTATGGAAAGTTGGTATTTCTCTTGAGTCGAAGCCAGGGACTATGCTCGCATCTCGAGTTGATTTGGGGTCCACGGAGCCCTTTCGTGTTGCTCCAGTGACCTCAGGATCCCTCTAGACTTGAGACAGTGATCTTGGGTTTTCTCTGGAGTGCCATCAAGGAAATCAAGGCTCCCTTCTCGTTTGATGTGGAACATGGAATTGCTCTGCAGGCAGTGCAGGGGAATCGGGCCTCATCTCGAGTCGAGGGGGAAGTCTCATGGTTTTTCTCGAGTTGCGGCCGGAACATGGGGTATATTCTCGATACGATGGGGAGGGCTCTTCCATTCACGTGTTTTTTCAGCGACGTCAGGACTCCTGCCTAGGTGCGAGGGACACCTCGGGATTCTCCTCGAGTCTTGGCATGGCAATTGGGACGCGTTTCCAATTGAAGCGGGAGACCCTGGGTCCCTTTCCACGTGCCACAAGGATCCTGGGACACCTATCCATTTTCAAGAGGAGTCAGGCATCGTAGCCTTTGGAAGCATTGATCTCCGCGGACGTCGTGAGTTTTCAAAGGATGTGAGGCCTCCAGTCGTGAAGAGGTGGAGACCTAGGTCTTCTCTGTGGTCTCTACAGGGGATTCAGACATCCCTTCGTCTTGGGAGATGCAAGACGAGCCTGCATTCAATTCACTGCAGGAATATCCAGCCTTACTTCAGTCAGAGCATCTCGGTGTCCATTCCACTTGAGGCCACAAACTCAGGGTCCCTCTCACATACCTGTAGCTGGGAGAAGCCTCCTCTTGAGGTGCTTGTGGAAAGTTGGTATTCCTCTTGATTCGAAGCCAGGGAATAAGCTCTCTTCTCGAGTTAATTTGGGGTCCAGGGAGCATTTTCGTGTTGCTCCAGTGACCTCAGGATCCCTCTAGACTTGAGACAGTCATCTTGGGTTTTCTCTGGAGTGTCATCAAGGAAATCAAGGCTCCTTTCACGTTTGATGTGGAACACGGATTTGCCCTGCACGCAGTGCAGGGGAATCTGGACTCTTCTCGCGGCGAGGGGGAAGTCTCATGGTTTTTCTCGAGTTGCGGCCGGAACCTGTGGTATATTCTCGAGTTACGACGGGGAGGACCCTTCCAGACACGTGTTTGTTCAGCGACGTCAGAACTCCTGCCTAGGTGCGAGGGACACCTCGGGATTCTCCTCGAGTCTTGGCATAGCAATTGGGACGCGTCTCCACGTGAGGCGGGAGACCCAGGGTCCCTTATAACGTGCCACAGGGATCCTGGGACTCCTATCCATTTGCAAGAGGAGTCAGGCATCGTCTCCTTTGGAAGCATTGATCTCCGCGGACGTCTCGAGTTTTCAGAGGATGTGAGGCCTCCGGTCGCGATGAGGCGGAGAACTAGTTCTTTTTCTGTGGTCTCCACAGGGGATTCAGACATCCCTTCGTCTTGGGAGATGCAAGACGAGCCTGCATTCAATTCACTGCAGGGATATCCGGCCTTACTTCGAGTCAGAGCATCTCGGTGTCCATTCATCTTGAGGCCACAAACTCAGGGGCCCTCTCACATACCTGTAGCTGAGAGAAGCCTCCTCTTGAGGTGCTTGTGGAAAGTTGGTATTCCTCTTGAGTCGAAGCCAGGGACTAAGCTCTTATCTCGAGTTGATTTGGGGTCCGCGGAGCACTTTCGTGTTGCTCCAGTGACCTCAGGATCCCTCTAGACTTGAGACAGTGATCTTGGGTTTTCTCTGGAGTGCCATCAAGGAAATCAAGGCTCCTTTCACGTTTGATGTGGAACACGCAATTGCTCTGCACGCAGTGCAGGGGAATCGGGCCTCATCTCGCGGCGCGGGGGAAGTCTCATGGTTTTCCTCGAGTTGCAGCCGGAACCTGTGGTATATTCTCGAGTTACTAAGGGGAGGGCCCTTCCAGACACGTGTTTGTTCAGCGACGTCAGGACTCCTGCCTAGGTGCGAGGGACACCTCGGGATTCTCCTCGAGACTTGGCATGGCAATTGGGACGCGTTTCCACTTGAGGCGGGAGAACTAGGGTCCCTTTCCACGTGCCACAAGGATCCTGGGACTCCTATCCATTTTCAAGAGGAGTCAGGCATCGTATCCTTTGCAAGCATTGATCTCCGCAGACGTCTTGAATTTTCAAAGGATGTTAGGCCTCCAGTCGTGAAGAGGTGGAGAACTAGGTCTTCTCTGTGGTCTCCACAGGGGATTCAGACATCCCTTCGTCTTGGGAGATGCAAGACGAGCCTCCATTCAATTCACTGCAGGGATATCCGGCCTTACTTCGAGTCAGAGCATCTCGGTGTCCATTCCACTTGAGGCCACAAACTCAGGGTCCCTCTCACATACCTGTAGCTGAGAGAAGCCTCCGCTTGAGGTGCTTGTGGAAAGTTGGTATTCCTCTTGAGTCGAAGCCAGGGACTAAGCTCTCATCTCGAGTTGATTTGGGGTCCACGGAGCCCTTTCGTGTTGCTCCAGTGACCTCAGGAACCCTCTAGACTTGAAACAGTGATCTTGGGTTTTCTCTGGAGTGCCATCAAGGAAATCAAGGCTCCTTTCACGTTTGATGTGGAACACGGATTTGCTCTGCACGCAGTGCATCGGAATCGGGCCTGATCTCGCGGCGAGGGGTAAGTCTCATGGTTTTTCTCGAGTTGCGGCCGGAACCTGTGGTATATTCTCGAGTTACGACGGTGAGGGCCCTTCCAGACACGTGTTTCTTCAGCGACGTCAGGACTCCTGCCTAGGTGCGAGGGACACCTCGGGATTCTCCTCGAGTCTTGGCATGGCAATTGGGACGCGTTTCCACTTGAAGCGGGAGACCCTGGGTCCCTTTCCACGTGCCACAAGGATCCTGGGACACATATCCATTTTCAAGAGGAGTCAGGCATCGTAGCCTTTGGAAGCATTGATCTCCGCGGACGTCGTGAGTTTTCAAAGGATGTGAGGCCTCCAGTCGTGAAGAGGTGGAGACCTAGGTCTTCTCTGTGGTCTCCACAGGGGATTCAGACATCCCTTCGTCTTGGGAGATGCAAGACGAGCCTGCATTCAATTCACTGCAGGAATATCCAGCCTTACTTCGAGTCAGAGCATCTCGGTGTCCATTCCACTTGAGGCCACAAACTCAGGGTCCCTCTCACATACCTGTAGCTGAGAGAAGCCTCCTCTTGAGGTGCTTGTGGAAAGTTGGTATTCCTCTTGATTCGAAGCCAGGGACTAAGCTCTCATCTCGAGTTAATTTGGGGTCCAGGGATCATTTTCGTGTTGCTCCAGTGACCTCAGGATCCCTCTAGACTTGAGACAGTCATCTTGGGTTTTCTCTGGAGTGCCATCAAGGAAATCAAGGCTCCTTTCACGTTTGATGTGGAACACGGATTTGCTCTGCACGCAGTGCAGGGGAATCGGGACTCTTCTCGCGGCGAGGGGGAAGTCTCATGGTTTTTCTCGAGTTGCGGCCGGAACCTGTGGTATATTCTCGAGTTACGACGGGGAGGACCCTTCCAGACACGTGTTTGTTCAGCGACGTCAGGACTCCTGCCTAGGTGCGAGGGACACCTCGGGATTCTCCTCGAGTCTTGGCATGGCAATTGGGACGCGTCTCCACGTGAGGCGGGAGACCCAGGGTCCCTTATAACGTGCCACAGGGATCCTGGGACTCCTATCCATTTGCAAGAGGAGTCAGGCATCGTCTCCTTTGGAAGCATTGATCTCCGCGGACGACTCGAGTTTTCAAAGGATGTGAGGCCTCCGGTCGCGATGAGGCAGAGAACTAGTTCTTTTTCTGTGGTCTCCACAGGGGATTCAGACATCCCTTCGTCTTGGGAGATGCAAGACGAGCCTGCATTCAATTCACTGCAGGGATATCCGGCCTTACTTCGAGTCAGAGCATCTCGGTGTCCATTCATCTTGAGGCCACAAACTCAGGGGCCCTCTCACATACCTGTAGCTGAGAGAAGCCTCCTCTTGAGGTGCTTGTGGAAAGTTGGTATTCCTCTTGAGTCGAAGCCAGGGACTAAGCTCTCATCTCGAGTTGATTTGGGGTCCGCGGAGCACTTTCGTGTTGCTCCAGTGACCTCAGGATCCCTCTAGACTTGAGACAGTGATCTTGGGTTTTCTCTGGAGTGCCATCAAGGAAATCAAGGCTCCTTTCACGTTTGATGTGGAACACGCAATTGCTCTGCACGCAGTGCAGGGGAATCGGACCTCATCTCGCGGCGAGGGGGAAGTCTCATGGTTTTTCTCGAGTTGCCGCCGGAACCTGTGGTATATTCTCGAGTTACTAAGGGGAGGGCCCTTCCAGACACGTGTTTGTTCAGCGACGTCAGGACTCCTGCCTAGGTGCGAGGGACACCTCGGGATTCTCCTCGAGACTTGGCATGGCAATTGGGACGCGTTTCCACTTGAGGCGGGAGAACTAGGTTCCCTTTCCACGTGCCACAAGGATCCTGGGACTCCTATCCATTTTCAAGAGGAGTCAGGCATCGTATCCTTTGCAAGCATTGATCTCCGCAGACGTCTTGAATTTTCAAAGGATGTTAGGCCTCCAGTCGTGAAGAGGTGGAGAACTAGGTCTTCTCTGTGGTCTCCACAGGGGATTCAGACATCCCTTCGTCTTGGGAGATGCAAGACGAGCCTGCATTCAATTCACTGCAGGAATATCCGGCCTTACTTCCAGTCAGAGCATCTCGGTGTCCATTCCACTTGAGGCCACAAACTCAGGGTCCCTCTCACATACCTGTAGCTGAGAGAAGCCTCCTCTTGACGTGCTTGTGGAAAGTTGGTATTCCTCTTGAGTCGAAGCCAGGGACTAAGCTCTCATCTCGAGTTAATTTGGGGTCCAGGGAGACCTTTCGTGTTGCTCCAGTGACCTCAGGATCCCTCTAGACTTGAGACAGTCATCTTGGGTTTTCTCTGGAGTGCCATCAAGGAAATCAAGGCTCCTTTCACGTTTGATGTGGAACACGGAATTGCTCTGCACGCATTGCAGGGGAATCGGGCCTCATCTCGCGGCGAGGGTGAAGTCTCATTATTTTTCTCGAGTTGCGGCCGGAACCTGGGGTATATTCTCGAGTTACGACGGGGAGGGCCTTTCCAGACACGTGTTTGTTCAGCGACATCAGGACTCCTGCCTAGGTGCGAGGGACACCTCGGGATTATCCTCGAGTCTTGGCATGGCAATTGGGACGCGTCTCCACGTGAGGCGGGAGACCCAGGGTCCCTTTCCACGTGCCACAGGGATCCTGGGACTCCTATCCAATTTCAAGAGGAGTCAGGCATCGTCTCCTTTGGAAGCGTTGATTGCCGCGGACCTCTCGAGTTTTCAAAGGATGTGAGGCCTCCGGTCGCAATCAGGCGGAAAACTAGGTCTTTCTCTGTGGTCTGCACAGGGTACTCAGACATCCTTTCGCCTTGGGAGACGCAAGACGAGCCTGCATTCAATTCACTGCAGGGATATACGGCCTTACTTCGAGTCAGAGCATCTCGGTGTCCATTCCACTTGAGGCCACAAACTCAGGGTCCCTCTCACATACCAGTAGCTGAGAGAAGCCTCCTCTTGAGGTGCTTGTCGAAAGTTGGTATTCCTCTTGAGTCCAAGCCAGGGACTAAGCTTTCATCTCGAGTTGATTTGGGGTCCACGGAGTCCTTTCGTGTTGCTCCAGTGACCTCAGGATCCCTCTAGACTTGAGACAGTGATCTTGGGTTTTGTCTGGAGTGCCATCAAGGAAATCAAGGCTCCTTTCACGTTTGATGTGGAACACCGAATTGCTCTGCACCCAGTGCAGGGGAATCGGGCCTCATCTCGCGGAGAAAGGGAAGTCTCATGGTTTTTCTCGAGTTGAGGCCGGAACCTGGGGTATATTCTCGAGGTACGACTGGGAGGGCCCTTCCAGACACGGGTTTGTTCAGCGACGTCAGGACTCCTGCCTAGGTGCGAGGGACAACTCGGGATTCTCCTCGAGTCTAGGCAAGGAAATTGGGATGCCTCTCAACGTGAGGTGGGAGACCCAGGGTCCCTTTCCACGTGCCAGAGGGATCCTGGGATTCCTATCCATTTTCAAGAGGAGTCAGGCATCGTCTCCTTTGGAAGCATTGATCTCCTCGGATCCCTCGAGTTTTCAAAGGATGTGAGGCCTCCGGTCGCGATGAGGAGGAGAACTAGGTCTTTCTCTGTGGTCTGCACAGGGTACTCAGACATCCTTTCGCCTTGGGAGATGCAAGACGAGCCTGCATTCAATTCACTGCAGGGACATTCGGCCTTACTTCGAGTCAGAGTATCTCGGTGTCCATTCCACTTGAGGCCACAAATTCGGGGTCCCTCTCACATACCTGTAGCCGAGAGAAGCCTCCCCTTGAGGTGCTTGTGGAAAGTTGGTATTCGTCTTGAGTCGAAGCCAGGGACTACGCTCTCATCTCAAGTTAATTTGGGGTCCATGGAGCACTTTCGTGTTGCTCCAGTGACCTCAGGATCCCTCTAGTCTTGAGACAGTCATCTTGGGTTTTCTCTGGAGTGCGATCAAGGAAATCAAGGCTCCTTTCAAGTTTGATGTGGAACACGGAATTGCTCTGCACGCAGTGCAGGGGAACCGAGCCTCATCTCGCGGCGAGGGGGAAATCTCATGGTTTTCTCGAGTTGCGGCCGGAACCTGGGGTATAATCTCGAGTTACGACGGTGAGGGCCATTCCAGACACGTGTTTGTTCAGCGACGTCAGGACTCCTGCCTAGGTGCGAGGGACACCTCGGGATTCTCCTCGAGTCTTGGCATGGCAATTGGGACGCGTCTCCACGTGAGGCGGGAGACCCAGGGTCCCTTTCCACGTGCCACAGGAATCCTGGGACTCCTATCCATTTTCAAGAGGAGTCAGGCATCGTCACCTTTGGAAGCATTGATCTCCGCGGACCTCTCGAATTTTCAAAGGATGTGAGGCCTCCGGTCGCGATGAGGCGGAGTACTAGGTCTTTCTCTGTGGTCTCCACAGGGGATTCAGACATCCCTTCGTCTTGGGAGATGCAAGACGAGCCTGCATTCAATTCACTGCAGAGATATCCGGCCTTACATCGAGTTAGAGCATCTCGGGTCCATTCAATTTGACGCCACAAACTCAGGGTCCTTCTCACATACCTGTAGCTTTGAGAAGCCTGCTCTTGAGGTGCTTGTGGAAAGTTGGTATTCCTCTTGAGTCGAAACCAGGGAGTAAGCTCTCATCTCGAGTTGATTTGGGGTCCACGGAGCCCTTTCGTGCTGGTACAGTGACCTCAGGATCCCTCTAGACTTGAGACAGTGACTTTGGGTTTTCTCTGGAGTGCCATCAAGGAAATCAAGGCTCCTTTCTGGTTCGATGTGGAACACGGAATTGCTCTGCAAGCAGTGCAGGGGAATCGGGCCTCATCTCGCGACGAAGGGGAAGTCTCATGGTTTTTCTCGAGTTGCGGCCAAAACCTGGGGTATATTCTCGAGTTATGATGGGGAGGGCCCGTCCAGACACGTGTTTGTTCAGCGACGTCAGGACTCCTGCCTAGGTGCGAGGGACAACTCGGGATTCTCCTCGAGTCTTGGCATGGCAATTGGGACGAGTCTCCACGGGAGCCGGGAGACCCAGGGTCCCTTTCCACGTACCACAGGGATCCTGGTAATCCTATCCATTTTCAAGAGGAGTAAGGCATCGTCTCCTTTGGAAGCATTGATCTCCGCGGACCTCTCGAGTTTTCAACGGATGTGAGGCTCCGGTCGAGATGAGGCGGAGAACTAGGTCTTTCTCTGTGGTCTCCACAGGGGATTCAGACATCCCTTCGTCTTGGGAGATGCAAGACGAGCCTTCATTCAATTCCCTGCAGGGATATCCGGCCTTACTTCGAGTCAGAGCATCTCGGTGTCCATTCCACTTGAGGGCACAAACTCAGGGTCCCTCTCACATACCTGTAGCTGAGAGCAGCCTCCTCTTGAGGTGCTTGTGGAAAGTTGGTATTCCACTTGAGTTGAAGCCAGGGACTAATCTCTCATCTCGAATTGATTTGGGGTCCACGGATCCCTTTCGTGTTGCTCCAGTGACCTCAGGATCCCTCTACACTTGAGACAGTGATCTTGGGTTTTCTCTGGAGTGGCATCAAGGAAATCAAGGCTCGTTTCACGTTTGATGTGGAACACGGAATTGCTCTGCACGCAGTGCAGGGGAATCGGGCCTCATCTCGCGGCGAGGGGGAAGTCCTAAGGTTTTTCTCGAGTTGCGGCCGGAACCTGTGGTATATTCTCGAGTTACGACGGGGAGGGCCGTTCCAGACACGTGTTTGTTCAGCGACGTCAGGACTCCTGCCTAGGTGTGAAGGACACCTCGGGATTCTCCTCGAGTCTTGGCATGGCAATTGGGACGCGTCTCCACATGAAGCGGAAGACCCAGTGTCCCCGTCCATGTGGACAGGGATCCTGGGACTCCTAACCATTTTCAAGAGGAGTCAGGCATCGTCTCCTTTGGAAGCATTGATCTCCGCGGACTTCTCGAATTTTCAAAGGATGTGAGGCCTCCGGTCTCGATGAGGCGGAGGACTAGGTTTTTCTCTGTGGTCTCCACAGGGGATTCAGACATCCCTTCGTCTTGGGAGATGCAAGACGAGCTTGCATTCAATTCACTGCAGGGATATCCGGCCTTACTTCGAGTCAGAGCATCTCGGTGTCCATTCCACTTGAGGCCACAAACTCAGGGTACCTCTCGCATACATGTAGCTGAGAGAAGCCTACTCTTGAGGTGCTTGTGGAAAGTTGGTATTCCTCTTGAGTCGAAGCCAGGGACTAAGCTCTCATATCGAGTTGATTTGGGGTCCACGGAGCCCTTTCCTGTTGCTCCAGTGACCTCAGGATCCCTCTAGACTTGAGACAGTCATCTTGGGTTTTCTCTGGAGTGCCATCAAGGAAATAAAGGCTCCTTTCTGGTTCGAGGTGGAACACGGAATTGCTCTGCACGCAGTGCAGTGGAATCTAGCCTCATGTCGTGGCGAGTGTGAAGTCTCATGGTTTTTCTCGAGTTGTGGCCCAAACCTGGGGTATATTCTTGAGTTAAGACGGGGAGGGCCGTTCCAGACACGTGTTTGTTAAGCGACATCAAGACTACTGCCTAGGTGCTAGGGACACCTCGGGATTCTCCTCGAGTCTTGGCATGGCAATTGCAATGTGTCTCCAGGTGAGGCGGGAGCCCCAGAGTCCCTTTCCACGTGGCACAGAGATCCTGGGACTCCTATCCATTTTCAAGAGGAGTCAGGAATCGTCTCCTTTGGAAGCATTGATCTCTGGGGACCTCTTGAATTTTCAAAGGATGTGAGGCCTCCGGTCACGATGGGGGGGAGAACTAGGTCTTTCTCTGTGGTCTCCAAAGTTGATTCAGACATCCCTTCATCTTGAGAGATGCAAGACGAGCCTGCATTCAATTCACTGTAGGGATATCTGGCCTTACTTCAAGACAGAGCATCTTGGTGTCCATTCCACTTGAAGACACAAACTCAGGGTCCCTCTCACATACATGTAGCTGAGAGAAGCCTCCCCTTGAGGTGCTTCTGGAAAGTTGGTATTCCTCTTGAGTCGAAGCCAGGGACTAAGCTCTCATCTCGAGTTGATTTGGGGTCCACGGAGCCCTTTCGTGTTGCTACAGTGACCTCAGGATCCCTCTAGACTTGAGACAGTGATCTTGGGTTTTCTCTGGAGTGCCATCAAGGAAATCAAGGCTCCTTTCACTTTTGATGTGGAACAACGAATTGCTCTGCACGCAGTGCAGGGGAATCGGGCCTCATCTCGCGGCGAGGGGGAAGTCTCATGGTTTTTCTCGAGTTGAGGCCGGAACCTGGGGTGTATTCTCGAGTTACGACGGGGAGGGCCCTTCCAGACACGTGTTTGTTCAGCGACGTCAGGACTCCTGCCTAGGTGCGAGGGACACCTCGGGATTCTCCTCGAGTCTTGGCATGGCAATTGGGACGCGTCTCCACGTGAGGCGGGAGACCCAGGATCCCTTTCCACGTGCCACAGGGATCCTGGGACTCCTATCCATTTTCAAGAGGCTTCAGGCATCTTCTCCTTTGGAAGCATTGATCTCCGCGGACCTCTCGAATTTTCAAAGGATGTGAGGCCTCCGGTCGCGATGAGGCGGAGGACTAGGTCTTTCTCTGTGGTCTCCACAGGGGATTCAGACATCCCTTCTTCTTGGGAGATGCAAGACGAGCCTGCATTCAATTCACTGCAGGGATATCCGGCCTTACTTCGAGTCAGAGCATCTCGGTGTCCATTGCACTTGAGGCCACAAACTCAGGGTTCCTCTCACATACCTGTAGCTGAGAGAAGCCTCCTCTTGAGGTGCTTGTGGATAGTTGGTATTCCTCTTGAGTCGAAGCCAGGGTCTAAGCTCTTATCTCGAATATATTTGGGGTCCACGGAGAACTTTCGTGTTGCTCCAGTGACCTCAGGATCCCTCTAGATTTGAGACAGTGATCTTGGGTTTTCTCTGCAGTGCCATCAAGGAAATCAAGGCTCCTTTCACGTTTGATGTGGAACACGGAATTCCTCTGCACGCAGTGCAGGGGAATCGGGCCTCATCTGGCGGCGAGGGGGAAGTCTCATGGTTTTTCTCGAGTTGCGGCCGGAACCTGGGGTATATTCTCGAGTTACGACGGGGAGGGCCCTTCCAGACACGTGTTTGTTCAGCGACGTCAGGACTCCTGCCTAGGTGCGAGGGACACCTCGGGATTTTCCTCGAGTCTTGGCATGGCAATTTGGACCCGTCTCCACGTGAGGCGGGAGACCCAGCGTCCCTTTCCACGTGCCACAGGGATGCTGAGACTCCTATCCATTTTCAAGAGGAGTCAGGCATCGTCTCCTTTGGAAGCATTGATCTCCGCGGACCTCTCGAATTTTCCAAGGATGTGAGGCCTCCAGTCGCGATGAGGCGGAGAACTCGGTCTTTCTCTGTGGTCTCCACAGGGGATTCAGACATCCCTTCGTCTTGGGAGATGCAAGACGAGCCTGAATTCAATTCACTGCAGGGATATACGGCCTTACTTCGAGTCAGAGCATCTCGGTGTCCATTCCACTTGAGGCCACAAACTCAGGGTCCCTCTCACATACCTGTAGCTGAGAGAAGCCTCCTCTTGAGGTGCTTGTGGAAAGTTGGTATTCCTCTTGAGTGGAAGCCAGGGACTAAGCTCTCATCTCGAGTTGATTTGGGGTCCACAGACCCCTTTCGTGTTGCTCCAGTGACCTCAGGATCCCTCTAGACTTGAGACAGTGAACTTGGGTTTTCTCTGGAGTGCCATCAAGGAAATCAAGGCTCCTTTCACGTTTGATGTGGAACACGGAATTATTCTGCACGCAGTGCAGGGGAATCGGGCCTCATCTCGCGGCGAGGGGGAAGTCTCATGGTTTTTCTCGAGTTGTAGCCGGAACCTGGGGTATATTCTCGAGTTATGACGGGGAGGGCCCTTCCAGACACGTGTTTGTTCAGCGACGTCAGGACGCCTGCCTAGGTGCGAGGGAAACCTCGGGATTCTCCTCGAGTCTTTGCATGGCAATTGGGACGCGTCTCCACGTGAGGCGGGAGACCCAGGGTCCCGTTCCACGTGCCACAGGGATCCTGGGACTCCTATCCATTTTCAAGAAGAGTCAGGCATCTTCTCCTTTGGAAGCATTGATCTCCGCCGACCTCTCGAGTTTTCAAAGGATGTGAGGCCTCTGGTCTCGATGAGGCGGAGAACGAGGTCTTTCTCTGTGGTCTCCACAGGGGATTCAGACAACCCTTCGTCTTGGGAGATGCAAGACGAGCCTGCATTCAATTCACTGCAGGGATATCCGGCCTTACTTCGAGTCAGAGCATCTCGGTGTCCATTCCACTTGAGGCCACAAAATCTGGGTCCCTCTCACATACCTGTAGCTGAGAGAAGCCTCCTCTTGAGGTGCTTGTGGAAAGTTGGTATTCCTCTTGAGTCGAAGCCAGGGACTAAGCTCTCATCTCGAGTTGATTTGGGGTCCACGGAGCCCTTTAATGTTGCTCCAGTGACCTCAGGATCCCTCCAGACTTGAGACAGTGATCTTGGGTTTTCTCTGGAGTGCCATCAAGGAAATCAAGGCTCCTTTCACGTTTGATGTGGAACAGGGAATTGCTCTGCACGCAGTGGAGGGGAATCGGGTCTCATCTCGCCGCAAGGGGGATGTCTCATGGTTTTTCTCAAGTTGCGGCCGAAACCTGGGGTATATTCTCGAGTTACGACGGGGAGGGCCCTTCCAGACACGTGTTTGTTCAGCGACGTCAGGACTCCTGCCTAGGTGCGAGGGACACCTCGGGATTCTCCTTGAGTCTTGGCATGGCAATTGGGACGCGTCTCCACGTGAGGCGGGAGACCCAGGGTCCCTTTTGACGTGCCACAGGGATCCTGGGACTCCTATCCATTTCCAAGAAGAGTCAGGCATCTTCTCCTTTGGAAGCATTGATCTCCCCGGACCTCTCGAGTTTTCAAAGGATGTGAGGCCTCCGGTCTCGATGAGGCGGTGAACGAGGTCTTTCTCTGTGGTCTACACAGGGGATTCAGACAACCCTTCGTCTTGGGAGATGCAAGAAGAGCCTGCATTCAATTCACTGCAGGCATATCCGGCCTTACTTCGAGTCAGAGCATCTCGGTGTCCATTCCACTTGAGGCCACAAACTCAGGGTCCCTCTCACATACCTGTAGCTGAGAGAAGCCTCCTCTTGAGGTGCTTGTGGAAAGTTGATATTCCTCTTGAGTCGAAGCCAGGGACTAAGCTCTCATCTCGAGTTGATTGGGGGTCCACGGAGCCCTTTCCTGTTGGTCCAGTGACCTCAGGATCCCTCTAGACTTGAGACAGTGTTCTTGGGTTTTCTCTGGAGTGCTATCAAGGAAATCAAGGCTCCTTTCACGTTTGATGTGGAACACGGAATTGCTCTGCACGCAGTGCAGGCGAATCAGGCCTCAACTCGCGGCGAGGGGGAAATCTCATGGTTTTTCTCGAGTTGCGGCCCGAACCTGGGGTATATTCTCGAGTTACGACGGGGAGGGCCCTTCCAGACACGTGTTTGTTCAGCGACGTCAGGACTCCTGCCTAGGTGCGAGGGACATCTCGGGATTCTCCTCGAGTCTTGGCATGGCAATTGGGACGCGTCTCCACGTGAGGCGGGAGACCCAGGGTCCCTTTCCACGTCCCACACGGATCCTGGGACTCCTATCCATTTTCAAGAGGAGTCGGGCATCGGCTCCTTTGGAAGCATTGATCTCTGCAGACCTCTCGAGTTTTCAAAGGATGTGAGGCCTCTGGTCGCTATGAGGTGGAGGACTAAGTCTTTCTCTGTGGTCTCCACAGGGGCTTCAGAAATCCCTTCGTCTTGGAAGATGCAAGACGAGCCTGCATTCAATTCACTGCAGGGATATCCGACCTTACTTCGAGTCAGAGCACCTCGGTTTCCTTTCCACTTGAGGCCACAAACTCAGGGGCCCTCTCACATACCTGTAGCTGAGAGAAGCCTCCTATTGAGGTGCTTGTGGAAAGTTTTCATTCCTCTTGAGTCGAAGCCACGGACTAAGCTCTCATCTCGAGTTGATTTGGGGTCCATGGAGCCCTTTCGTGTTGCTCGAGTGACCCTAGGATCCCTCCAGACTTGAGACAGTGATCTTGGGTTTTCTCTGGAGTGCCCTCAAGTAAATCAAGGCTCCTTTCACGTTTGATGTGGAACACGGAATTGCTCTGCATGCAGTGCAGGGGAATCGGGCCTCAACTTGCGGCGAGGGGGAAGTCTCATGGTTTTTCTCGAGTTGCGGCCGGAACCTGGGGTATATTCTCGAGTTACGACGGGGAGGGCCCTTCCAGACACGTGTTTGTTCAGCGACGTCAGGACTCCTGCCTAGGTGCGAGGGACACCTCGGGATTCTCCTCGAGTCTTGGCATGGCAATTGGGACTCGTCTCCATGTCAGGCGGGAGACCCAGTTTCCCTTTCCACGTGCCACAGGGATCCTGGGACTCCTATCCATTTTCAAGAGGAGTCAGGTATCGTCTCCTTTGAAAGCATTGATCTCCGCGGACCTCTCGAATTTTCAAAGGATGTGAGGCCTCCGGTCGCGATGAGGCGGATAACTAGGTCTTTCTCTGTGGTCTCCACAGGTGATTCAGACAACCCTTCATCTTGGGAGATGCAAGACGAGCCTGCATTCAATTCACTGCAGGGATATCCGGCCTTACTTCGAGTCAGAGCATCTCGGTGTCCATTCCACTTGAGGCCACAAACTCAGGGTCCCTCTGACATACCTGTAACTGAGAGAAGCCTCCTCTTAAGGTGCTTGTGGAAACTTGGTATTCCTCTTGAGTTGAAGCCAGGGTCTAAGCTCTCATCTCGAGTTGATTTGGGGTCCACGGAGCCCTTTCGTGTTGCTCCAATGACCTCAGGATCCCTCTAGACTTGAGACAGTGATCATGGGTTTTCTCTGTAATGCCATCAAGGAAATCAAGGCTCCTTTCACGTTTGATGTGGAACACGGAATTGCTCTGCACGCAGTGCAGGGGAATCGGGCCTCATCTCACGGCGAGGGGGAAGTCTCATGGTTTTTCTCGAGTTGCGGCCGGAACCTGGGGTATATTCTCGAGTTATGACGGGGAGGGCCCTTCCAGACACGTGTTTGTTCAGCGACGTCAGGACTCCTGCCTAGGTGCGAGGGACACCTCGGGATTCTCCTCGAGTCTTGGCATGGCAATTGGGACGCTTCTCCACGTGAGGCGGGAGACCCAGAGTCCCTTTCCACGTGCCACAGGGATCCTCGGACTCCTATCCATTTTCAAGAGGGGTCAGGCATCGTCTCCTTCAGAAGTATTGATCTCCGCGGACCTCTCGAGTTTTCAAAGGATATGAGGCTTCCGGTTCCGTTGAGGTGGAGGACTAGGTCTTTCTCTGTGGTCTCCACAGGGGATTCAGACAACCCTTCGTCTTGGGAGATGCAAGACGAGCCTGCATTCAATTCACTGCAGGAATATCGGGCCTTACTTCAGGTCAGAGCATCTCGGTGTCCATTCCACTTGAGGCCACAAACTCAGGGTCCCTCAAATATACCTGTAGCTGAGAGAAGCCTCCTCCTGAGGTGCTTGTGGAAAGTTGGTATTCCTCTTGAGTCGAAGCCAGGGACTAAGCTCTCATCTCGAGTTGATTTGGGGTCCATGGAACCCTTTCGTGTTGCTCCAGTGACCTCAGGATCCCTCTAGACTTGAGACAGTGATCTTGGGTTTTCTCTGGAGTGCCATCAAGGAAATCAAGGCTCCTTTCACGTTTGATGTGGAACACGGAATTGCTCTGCATGCAGTGCAGGGGAATCGGGCCTCATCTCGGGGCGAGGGGGAAATCTCATGGTTTTTCACGAGTTGCGGCCGGAACCTGGGGTATATTCTCGAGTTACGACGGGGAGGGCCCTTCCAGACATGTGTTTGTTCAGCGACGTCAGGACTCCTGCCTAGGTGCGAGGGACACCTCGGGATTCTCCTCGAGTCTTGGCATGGCAATTGGGACGCGACTCCATGTCAGGCGCGAGACCCAGTGTCCCTTTCCACGTGCCACAGGGATCCTGGGACTCCTATCCATTTTCAAGAGGAGTCAGGCATCGTCTCCTTTGGAAGCGTTGATCTCCGCGGACCTCTCGAGTTTTCAAAGGATGTGAAGCCTCCGCTCGCGATGATGCGGAGAACTCGGTCTTTCTCTGTGGTCTCCACAGGGGATTCAGACATCCCTTCTTCTTGGGAGATGCAAGACGAGCCTGCATTCAATTCACTGCAGGGATATCCGGCCTTACTTCGAGTCAGAGCATCTCGGTGTCCATTCCACTTGAGGCCACAAATTCAGGGTCCCTCTCACATACCTGTACCTGAGAGAAGCCTCCTCTTGAGGTGCTTGTGGAAATTTGGTATTCCTCTTGAGTCGAAGCCAGGGACTAAGCTCTCATCTCGAGTTGATTTGGGGTCCACGGAGCCTTTTCGTGTTGCTACAGTGACCTCAGGATCCCTCTAGACTTGAGACAGTGATCTTGGGTTTTCTCTGGAGTGCCATCAAGGAAATCAAGGCTCCTTTCAAGTTTGATGTGGAACACGGAATTGCTCTGCATGCATTGCAGGGGAATCGGGCCTCATCTCACGGCGAGGGGGAAGTCTCATGGTTTTTCTCGAGTTGCGGCAGGAACCTGGGGTATATTCTCGAGTTACGACGGGGAGGGCCCTTCCAGACACGTGTTTGTTCAGCGACGTCAGGTCTCCTGCCTAGGTGCGAGGGACACCTCGTGATTCTCTTCGAGTCTTGGCATGGCAATTCGGACGCGTCTCCACGTGAGACGGGGGACCCAGCGTCCCTCTCCCCGTGCCACAGGGATCCTGGGACTCCTATCCATTTTCAAGAGGAATCAGGCATCGTCTCCTTTGGAAGCATTGATCTCCGAGGACCTCTCGAGTTTTCAAAGGATGTGAGGCCTCCGGTCGCGATGAGTGGGAGGACTAGGTCTTTCTCTGTGGTCTCCACTGGGGATTCCGACATCCCTTCATCTTGGGAGATGCAAGACGAGCCTGCATTCAATTCATTGCAGGGATATCCGGCCTTACTTCGAGTCAGAGCATCTCGGTGTCCATTCAACTTGAGGCCACAAACTCAGGGGCCCTCTCACATACCTGTAGCTGAGAGAAGCCTCCTCTTGAGGTGCTTGTGGAAAGTTGGTATTCCTCTTGAGTCGAAGCCAGGGACTAAGCTCTCATCTCGAGTTGATTTGCGTTGCACGGAGCCCTTTCGTGTTGCTACAGTGACCTCAGGATCCCTCTAGACTTGAGACAGTGATCTTGGGTTTTGTCTGAAGTGCCATCAAGGAAATCAAGGCTCCTTTCATGTTTGATGTGGAACACGGAATTGCTCTGCACGCAGTGCAGGGGAATCGGGCCTCATCTCACGGCGAGGGGGAAGTCTCATGGTTTTTCTCGAGTTGCGACCGGAACCTGGTGTATATTCTCGAGTTACGACGGGGAAGGCCCTTCCAGACACGTGTTTGTTCAGCAACGTCAGGACTCCTGCCTATGTGCGAGGGACACCTCGGGATTCTCCTCGAGTCTTGGCATGGCAATTGGGACGCGTCTCCACGTGAGGTGGGAGACCCAGTGTCCCAATTCAAGTGCCATAGGGATGCTGGGACTCCTATCCATTTTCAAGAGGAATCAGACATCGTCTCCTTTATAAGCATTGATCTCCGCGGACCTCTCGAGTTTTCAAAGGATGTGATGCCTCAGGTCGCAATGAGGCGGAAGACTAGGTCTTTCTCTGTGGTCTCCACAGGGGATTAAGACATCCCTTCGTCTTGGGAGATGCAAGAGGAGCCTGCATTCAAATCACTGGAGTCATATCCGGCCTTACTTCGAGTCAGAGCATCTCGGTGTCCATTCCACTTTAGGCCACAAACTCAGGGGCCCTCTCACATACCTGTAGCTGAGAAAAGCCTCCTCTTGAGGTGCTTGTGGAAACTTGGTATTCCTCTTGAGTCGAAGCCAGGGACTAAGCTCTCATCTCGAGTTGATTTGGGGTCCACGGAGCCCTTTCGTGTTGCTCCAGTGACCTCAGGATCCCTCTAGACTTGAGACAGTGATCTTGGGTTTTCTCTGGAGTGCCATCAAGGAAATCAAGGCTCCTTTCACGTTTGATGTGGAACACGGAATGGCTCTGCACGCAGTGCAGGGGAATTGGGGCTCATCTCGAGTCGAGGGGGAAGTCTCATGTTTTTTTTCGAGTTGCGGTCGGAACCTGGGGTATATTCTCGAGTTACGATGGGGAGGGCCCTTCCAGACACGTGTTTGTTCAGAGACGTCAGGACTCCTGCCTAGGTGCGAGGGACACCTCGGGATTCTCCTCGAGTCTTGGCATGGCAATTGGGATGCGTCTCCATGTGAGGCGGGAGACCCTGCGTCCCTTTCCACGTGCCACAGGGATCCTGGGACTCCTATCCATTTTCAAGAGGAGTCAGGCATTGTCTCCTTTGGAAGCATTGTTCTCGCGGACCTCTCGAGTTTTCAAAGGATGTGAGGCCTCCGCTCTCGATGATGCGGAGAACTCGGTCTTTCTCTGTCGTCTCCACAGGGGATTCAGACACCCCTTCATCTCGGGAGATGCAAGACGAGCCTGCATTCAATTCACTGCAGGGATATCCGGCCTTACTTCGAGTCAGAGCATCTCGGTGTCCATTCCACTTGAGGCCACAAACTCAGGGTCCCTCTCACATACCTGTAGCTGAGAGAAGCCTCCTCTTGAGGTGCTTGTGGAAAGTTGGTATTCCTCTTGAGTCGAAGCCAGGGACTAAGTTCTCATCTCGAGTTGATTTGGGGTCAACGGAGCCCTTTCGTGTTGCTCCCGTGACCTCAGGATCCCTCTAGACTTGAGACAGTGAACTTGGGTTTTCTCTGGAGTGCCATCAAAGAAATCAAGACTCCTTTCACGTTTGATGTGGAACACGGAATTGCTCTGCACCCAGTGCAGGGGAATCGGGCCTCATCTCGCGGCGAGGGGGAAGTCTCATGGTTTTTCTCGAGTTGCTGCCGGAACCTGGGGTATATTCTCGAGTTACAACGGGGAGGGCCCTTCCAGACACGTGTTTGTTCAGCGACGTCAGGACTCCTGCCTAGGTGCGAGGGACACCTCGGGATTCTCCTCGAGTCTTGGCATGGCAATTGGGACGCGTATCCACGTGAGGCGGGAGACCCAGGGTCCCTTTCCATGTGCCACAGCGATCCTGGGACTCCTATCCATTTTCAAGAGGAGTCAGGCATCGTCTCCTTCGGAAGTATTGATATCCGAGGACCTCTCGAGTTTTCAAAGGATATGAGGCCTCCGGTTGCTTTGAGGTGGAGGAATAGGTCTTTCTCTGAGGTCTCCACAGGGGATTCAGACATCCCTTCGTCTTGGGAGATGCAAGACGAGCCTGCATTCAATTCACTGCAGGGATATCCGGCCTTACTTCGAGTCAGAGCATCTCGGTGTCCATTCCACTTGAGGCAACAAACTCAGGGTCCCTCTCACATACCTGTAGCTGAGAGAAGCCTCCTCTTGAGGTGCTTGTGGAAAGTTGGTATTCCTCTTGAGTCGAAGCCAGGGACTAAGCTCTCATCTCGAGTTGATTTGTGGTCCACGGAGCCTTTTCGTCTTGCTCAAGTGACCTCAGGATCCCTCTAGACTTGAGACAGTGATCTTGGGTTTTCTCTGGCGTGCCATCAAGGAAATCAAGGCTCCTTTCAAGTTTGATGTGGAACACGGAATTGCTCTGCACGCAGTTCAGGGGAATCGGGCCTCATCTCGCGGCAAGGGGGATGTCTCATGGTTTTTCTCGACTTGGGGCCGTAACCTGGGGTATATTCTCGAGTTACGACGGGGAGGGCCCTTTCAGACACGTGTTTGTTCAGCGACATCAGGACTCCTGCCTAGGTGCGAGGGACACCTCGGGATTCTCCTCGAGTCTTGTCTTGGCAATTGGGATGCGTCTCCACGTGAGGCGGGAGACCCAGAGTCCCTTTCCCCGTGCCACAAGGATCCTCGGACTCCTATCCATTTTCAAGAAGAGTCAGGCATCGTCTCCTTTGGAAGCATTTATCTCCGCGGACCTCTCGAGTTTTCAAAGGATGTGAGGCCTCCGTTCTCGATGAGGCGGTGAACTAGTTCTTTCTCTGTGGTCTCCACAGGGGATTCAGACATCCCTTCGTCTTCGGAGATGCAAGACGAGCCTGCATTCAGTTCACTGCAGGGATATCCGGCCTTACTTCGAGTCAGAGCATCTCGGTGTCCATTCCACTTGAGGCCACAAACTCAGGGTCCCTCTCACATACCTGTAGCTGAGAGAAGCCTCCTCTTGAGGTGCTTGTGGAAAGTTGGTATTCCTCTTGAGTCGAAACCAGGGAATAAGCTCTCATCTCGAGTTGATTTGGGGTCCCCAGAGCCCTTTCATGTTGCTCCAGTGAACTCAGGATCCCTCTAGACTTGAGACAGTGATCTTGGGTTTTCTCTGGAGTGCCATCAAGGAAATCAAGGCTCCTATCATGTTTGATGTGGAACACGGAATTGCTCTGCACGCAGTGCAGGGGAATCGGGCCTCATCTCGCGGCGAGGGGGAAGTCTCATGGTTTTTCTCGAGTTGCGGCCCGAACCTGGGGTATATTCTCGAGTTACGACGGGAAGGGCCCTTCCAGACACGTGTTTGTTCAGCGACGTCAGGACTCCTGCCTAGGTGCGAGGGACACCTCGGGATTCTCCTCGAGTCTTGGCATGGCAATTGGGATGCGTCTCCACGTGAGGCGGGAGACCCAGGGTCCCTTTCCACGAGCCACAGGGATCCTGGGACTCCTATCCATTTTCAAGAGGAGTCAGACATCGTCTCCTTCGGAAGTATTGATCTCCGCGGTCGTCTCGAGTTTTCAAAGGATATGAGACCTCCGGTTGCGTTGAGGTGGAGGTCTATGTCTTTCTCTGTGGTCTCCACAGGGGATTCAGACAACCCTTCGTCTTGGGAGATGCAAGACGAGCCTGCATTCAATTCACTGCAGGGATATCCGGCCTTACTTCGAGTCAGAGCATCTCGGTGTCCATTCCACTTAAGGCCACAAACTCGGGGTCCCTCTCACATACCTGTAGCTGAGAGAAGCCTCCTCTTGAGGTGCTTGTGGAAAGTTGGTATTTCTCTTGAGTCTAAGGCAGGGACTAAGCTCTCATCTCGAGTTGATTTGGGGTCCACGGAACACTTTCCTGTTGCTACAGTGACCTCAGGATCCCTCTAGACTTGAGACAGTGATCTTGGGTTTTCTCTGGAGTGCCATCACGGAAATCAAGCCTCCTTTCACGTTTGATGTGGAACACGGATTTGCTCTGCATGCAGTGCAGGGGAATCGGGCCTCAACTCGCGGCGAGGGGGAAATCTCATGGTTTTTCTCGAGTTGCGGCCCGAACCTGGGGTATATTCTCGAGTTACGACGGGAAGGGCCCTTCCAGACACGTGTTTGTTCAGCGACGTCAGGACTCCTGCCTAGGTGCGAGGGACACCTCGGGATTCTCCTCGAGTCTTGGCATGGCAATTTGGACGCGTCTCCACGTGAGGCTGGAGACCCAGGGTCCCTTTCCACGTGCCACAGGGATCTTGGGACTCCTATCCATTTTCAAGAGGAATCAGGCATCGTCTCCTTTGGAAGCATTGATCTCCGCGGACCTCTCGAGTTTTCAAAGGATGTGAGGCCTCCGGTCGCGTTGAGGCGGAGGACTAGGACATTCTCTGTGGTCTAAACAGGGGATTCAGACATCCCTTCGTCTTGCGAGATGCAAGACGAGCCTGCATTCAATTCACTGCAGGGATATCCGGCCTTACTTCGAGTCAGAGCATCTCGGTGTCCATTCCATTTGAGGCTACAAATTGAGGGTCCCTCAAATATACGTGGTGCTGAGACAAGCCTCCTCTTGAGGTGCTTGTGGAAAGTTGGTATTCCTCTTGAGTGGAAGCCCGGGACTGAATTCTCATCTCGAGTTGATTTGGGGTCCACGGATCCCTTTCGTGTTGCTCCAGTGACCTCAGGATCCCTCTAGACTTCAGACAGTGACTTTGGGTTTTCTCTGGAGTGCCATCAAGGAAATCAAGGCTCCTTTCAGGTTTGATGTGGAACACGGAACTGCTCTGCACGCAGTGCAGGGGAATCGGGCCTCATCTCGCGTCGAGGGGGAAGTCTCATGGTTTTTCTCGAGTTGCGGCCGGAACCTGGGCTATATTCTCGAGTTACAACGGGGAGGGCCCTTCCAGACATTTGTTTGTTCAGCGATGTCAGGACTCCTGCCTAGGTGCGAGGGACACCTCGGGATTCTCCTCGAGTCTTGGCATGGATATTGGGACGCGTCTCCACGTGAGGCGCGAGTCCCAGGGTCCTTTTCCACGTGCCACAGGGATCCTGGGACTCCTATCCATTTTCGAGAGGAGTCAGGCATCATCTCCTTTGGAAGCATTGATCTCCGCGGACCTCTCGAATTTTCAAAGGATGTGAGACCTCCGGTCGCGATGAGGCGGAGAACTAAGGCTTTCTCTGTGGTCTCCACATTGGATTCAGACATCCCTTCGCTTGGGAGATGCAATTCAATTTAACGAGCCTGCATTCAATTCACTGCAGCGATATCCGGCCTTACTTCGAGTCAGAGCATCTCGGTGTCCATTCCACTTGAGGCGACAAACTCAGGGTCCCTCTCACATACCTGTAGCTGAGAGAAGCCTCCTCTTGAGGTGCTTGTGGAAAGTTGGTATTCCTCTTGAGTCGAAGCCAGGGACTAAGCTCTCATCTCAAGTTAATTTGGGGTCCATGGAGCCCTTTCGTGTTTCTCCATTGACCTCAGGATCCCTCTAGACTTGAGACAGTGATCTTGGGTATTCTCTGGAGTGCCATCAAGGAAATCAAGGCTCCTTTCAAGTTTGATGTGGAACACGGAATTGCTCTGCACGCAGTGCAGGGGAACCGAGCCTCATCTCGCGGCGAGGGGAAAGTCTAATGGTTTTTCTCGAGTTCCATCCGGAACATGGGGTATATTCTCGACTTACAATGGGGAGGGCCCTTCCAGACACGTGTTTGTTCAGCGACGTCAGGACTCCTGCCTAGGTGGGAGGGACTCACGGGATTCTCCTCGAGTCTTGGCATGCCAATTGGGACGCGTCTCCACGTGAGGCGGCAGACCCAGGGTCCCTTTCCACGTGCCACAGGGAACCTGCGACTCCTATCCATTTTCAAGAGGAGTCAGGCATCGTCTCCTTTGGAAGCATTGATCTCCGCGGACCTCTCGAGTTTTCAAAGGATGTGAGGCCTCCGGTCGCGAAGAGGCGGAGAACTAGGTCTTTCTCTGTGGTCTCCACAGGGGATTCAGACATCCCTTCGTATTGGGAGATGCAAGACGAGCCTGCATTCAATTCACTGCAGGGATATCCAGCCTTACTTCGAGTCAGAGCATCTCGGTGTCCATTCCACTTGAGGCCACAAACTCAGGGTCCCTATCACATACCAGTAGCTGAGAGAAGCCTCCTCTTGAGGTACTTGTGGAAATTTGGTATTCCCCTTGAGTCAAAGCCAGGGACTAAGCTCTCATCTCAACTTGATTTGGGGTCCACGGAAACCTTTCATGTTGCTACAGTGACCTCTGGATCCCTCTAGACATGAGACAGTGATCTTGGGTCTCCTCTGGAGTGCCATCAAGGAAATCAAGGCTCCTTTCATGTTTGTTGTCGAACACGGAATTGCTCTGCACGCAGTGCAGGGGAATCGGGCCTCATCTCGCGGCGAGGGGGAAGTCTCATTGTTTCTCTCGAGTTGCGGCCGGAACCTGGGGTATATTCTCGAGTTACGACGGGGAGGGCCCTTCCAGACACGGGTTTATTCAGCGACGTCAGGACTCCTGCCTAGGTGCGAGGGACACCTCGGGATTCTCCTCGAGTCTTGGCAAGGAAATTGGGATGCCTCTCCACGTGAGGCGTGAGACCAAGTGTCCCTTTCCACGTGCCACAGGGATCCTGGGACTCCTATCCATTTTCAAGAGGAGTCAGGCATCGTCTCCTTTGGAAGCATTGATCTCCACGGACCTCTCGAGTTTTCAAAGGATGTGAGGCCTCTGGTCGCGATGAGGCGGAGAACTAGGTCTTTCTCTGTGGTCTCCACAGGGGATTCAGACATCCCTTCGTCTTGGGAGATGCAAGACGAGCCTGCATTCAATTCACTGCAGGGATATCCGGCCTTACTTCGAGTCAGAGCATCTCGGTGTCCATTCCACTTGAGGCCACAAACTCAGGGTCCCTCTCACATACCTGTAGCTGAGAGAAGCCTCCTCTTGAGGTGCTTGTGGAAAGTTGGTATTCCTCTTGAGTCGAAGCCAGGGACTAAGCTCACATCTCGAGTTGATTTGGGGTCCACGGAGCCCTTTCGTGTTGCTCCAATGACCTCAGGATCCCTCTAGACTTGAGACAGTGATCTTGGGTTTTCTCTGGAGTGCCATCAAGGAAATCAAGGCTCCTTTCAAGTTTGAGGTGGAACACGGAACTGCTCTGCCCGCAGTGCAGGGGAATCGGGCCTCATCTCGCGGCGAGGGGGAAGTCTCATGGTTTTTCTCGAGTTGCGGCCGGATCCTGGGGTATATTCTCGAGTTACGACGGGGAGGGCCCTTCCAGACACGTGTTTGTTCAGCGACGTCAGGACTCCTGCCTTGGTGCGAGGGACACCTCGGGATTCTCCTTGAGTCTTGGCATGGCAATTGGGACGCCTCTCCATGAGCGGCGTGAGACGCAGAGTGCCTTTCCACGTGCCACAGGGATCCTGGGACTCCTATCCATTTTCAAGAGGAGTCAGGCATCGTCTCCTTTGGAAGCATTGATCTACATGAACCTCTCGAGTTTTCAAAGAATGTGAGGCCTCCGGTCGCGATGAGGCGGAGAACTAGGTCTTTCTCTGTGGTCTCCACAGGGGATTCAGACATCCTTTCGTCTTGGGAGATGCAAGACGAGCCTGCATTTAATTCACTGCAGGGATATCCGGCCTTACTTCGAGTCAGAGCATCTCGGTGTCCATTCCACTTGAGGCCACAAATTCAGGGTCCCTCTCACATACCTGTAGCTGAGAGAAGCCTCTTCTTGAGGTGCTTTTGGAAAGTTGGTATTCCTCTTGAGTCGAAGCCAGCGACTAATCTCTCATCTCGATTTGATTTGGGGTCCACGGAGCCCTTTCTTTTTGCTCCAGTGTCCTCAGGATCCCTCTAGACTTGGGACAGTGATCTTGGGTTTTCTCTGGAGTGCAATCAAGGAAATCAAGTCTCCTTTCTCGTTTCATGTGGAACATGGAATTGCTCTGCACGCAGTGCAGGGGAACCGAGCCTCATCTCGCGGCGAGGGGGAAGTCTAATGGTTTTTCTCGAGTTCCGTCCGGAACATGGGGTATATTCTCGACTTACAATGGGGAGGGCCCTTCCAGACACGTGTTTGTTCAGCGACGTCAGGACTCCTGCCTAGGTGGGAGGGACTCCCGGGATTCTCCTCGAGTCTTGGCATGGCAATTGGAACGCGTCTCCACGTGAGGCGGGAGACGCAGGGTCCCTTTCCTCGTGCCACAGGGATCCTGGGACTCCTATCCATTTTCAAGGGGAGTCAGGCATCGTCTCCTTTGGAAGCATTGATCTCTGAAGACCTCTCGAGTTTTCAAAGGATGTGAGGCCTCCGGTCGCAATGAGGCGGAGACTTGGTCTTTCTCTGCGGTCTCCACAGGGGATTCAGACATCCCTTCATCTTGGTAGATGCAAGACGAGCCTGCATTCAATTCACTGCAGGGATATCTGGCCTTATTTCGAGTCAGAGCATCTCGGTGTCCATTCCACTTGAGGCCACAAAATCAGGGTCCCTCTCACATACCTGTAGCTGAGAGAAGCCTCCTCTTGAGGTGCTTTTGGAAAGTTGGTATTCCTCTTGAGTCGAAGCCAGGGACTAATCTCTCATCTCGATTTGATTTGGGGTCCACGGAGCCCTTTCTTTTTGCTCCAGTGTCCTCAGGATCCCTCTAGACTTGGGACAGTGATCTTGGGTTTTCTCTGGAGTGCAATCAAGGAAATCAAGTCTCCTTTCTCGTTTCATGTGGAACATGGAATTGCTCTGCACGCAGTGCAGGGGAATCGGGCCTCATCTCGCAGAGAGGCGGAAGTCTCACGGTTTTTCTCGAGTCGCGGCCGGAACCTGGGGTATATTCTCGAGTTACGACGGGGAGTGCCCTTCCAGACACGTGTTTGTTCAGCGACGTCAGGCCTCCTGCCTAGGTGCGAGGGACACCTCGGGATTCTCCTCGAGTCTTGGCATGGCAATTGGGTCGTGTCTCCACGTGAGGCGGGAGACCCAGGGTCCCTTTCCATGTGCCACAGGGATCCTGGGACTCCTATCCATTTTCAACAAGAGTCAGGCATCTTCTCCTTTGGAAGCATTGATCTCCGGGGACCTCTCGAGTTTTCAATGGATGTGAGGCCTCCGCTCGCGATGAGGCAGAGAACTAGGTCTTTCTCTGTGGTCTCCACAGTGGATTTAGACATCCCTTCGTCTTGGGAGATGCAAGACGAGCCTGCATTCAATTCACTGCAGGGATATCCAGCCTTACTTCATGTCAGACCATATCGGTGTCCATTCCACTTGAGGCCACAAACTCAGGGTCCCTCTCAAATACCTGTTCCTGAGAGAAGCCTCCTCTTGAGGTGCTTGTGGAAAGTTGGTATTCCTGTTGAGTCGAAGCCAGGGACTAAGCTCTCATCTCGAGTTGATTTGGGGTCCACGGAGCTCTTTCGTGTTGCTCCAGTGACCTCAGAATCCCTCTAGACATGAGACAGTGATCTTGGGTTTTCTCTGGAGTGCCATCAAGGAAATCAAGGCTCCTTTCACGTTTGATGTGGAACACGGAATTGCTCTGTACGCAGTGCAGGGGAATCGGGCCTCATCTCGCGGCAAGGGGGAAGTCTCATGGTTTTTCTGGAATTGCGGCCGGAACCTGGGGTATATTCTCGAGTTACGACGGGGAGGGCCCTTCCAGACACGTGTTTGTTCAGCGACGTCAGGACTCCTGCCTAGGAGCGAGGGACACGTCGTGATTCTCCTCGAGTCTTGGCATGGCAATTGGGACGCGTCTCCACGTGAGGCACGATACCCAGTGTTCCTTTCTACGAGCCACAGGGATCCTGGGACTCCTATCCATTTTCACGAGAGGTCAGGCATCGTCTCCTTTGGAAGCATTGATCTCCGCAGACCTCTCGAATTTTCAAAGGATGTGAGCCCTCCGGTCGCGATGAGGTGGAGGACTAGGTCTTCCTTTTTTGTCTCAACAGGGGATTCAGACATCCCTTCATCTTGGGAGATGCAAGACGAGCCTGCATTCAATTCACTGCAGGGACATCTGGCCTTACTTCAAGTCAGAGCATCTCGATGTCCATTCCACTTGAGGCCACAAACTCATGGTCCCTCTCACATACGTGTAGCTTAGATAATCCTCCTCTTGAGGTGCTTGTGGAAAGTTGATATTCCTCTTGAGTCGAAGCCAGGGACTAAGCTCTCATCTCGAGTTGATTTGGGGTCAACGGAGCCCTTTCGTGTTGCTCCAGTGACCTCATTATCCCTCTAGACTTGAGACAGTGATCTTGGGTTTTCTCTGGAGTGTCATCAAGAAAATCAAGGCTCCTTTCATGTTTGATGTGGAACACGGAATTGCTCTGGACGCAGTGCAGAGGAATCGGGCTTCATCTCGCGGCGAGGGGGAAGTCTCATGGTTTTTCTCGAGTTGCGGCCAGAACCTGGTGTATATTCTCGAGTTACGACGGGGAGGGCCCTTCCAGACACGTGTTTGTTCAGCGACATAAGGACTACTGCCTAGGTGCGAGGGACACCTCGGGATTCTCCTCGAGTCTTGGCATGGCAATTGGGACGCGTCTCCACGTGAGGCGGGAGACCCAGGGTCCCTTTCCACGTGCCACAGGGATCCTGGGACTCCTATCCATTTTCAAGAGGAGTCAGGCATCGTCTCCTTTGGAAGCATTGATCTCCTTGGACCTCTCGAGTTTTCAAAGGATGTGAGGCCTCCGGTCGCGATGAGGCGGAGGACTAGGTCTTTCTCTGTGGTTTCCACAGGGGATTCAGACATCCCTTCGTCTTGGGAGATGCAAGACGAGCCTGCATTCAATTCACTGCAGGGATATCCGGCCTTACTTCGAGTCAGAGCATCTCGGTGTCCATTCCACTTGAGGTCACAAACTCAGGGTCCTTTTCACATACATGTAGGTGAGAGAAGCCTCCTCTTGAGGTGCTTGTGGAAATTTGGTATTCCTTTTGAGTCGAAGCCAGGGACTAATCTCTCATCTCGAGTTGATTTGGGGTCCACGGAGCCCTTTCGTTGTGCTCCAGTTACCTCAGGATCCCTCTAGACTCTAGACAGTGATCTTGGGTTTTCTCTGGAGTGCCATCAAGGATATCAAGGCTCCTTTCACGTTTGATGTGGAACACGGAATTGCTCTGCACGCAGTGCAGGGGAATCGGGGCTCATCTCGCGGCGAGGGGGAAGTCTCATGGTTTTTCTCGAGTTGCAGCCATAACCTGGGGTATATTCTCGAGTTACGACGGGGAGGGCCTTTTGAGACACGTTTTGTTCAGCGACGTCAGGACTCCTGCCTAGGTGCGAGGCACACCTCGGGATTCTCCTCGAGTCTTGGCATGGCAATTGGGACGCCTCTCCATGAGCGGCGTGAGACGCAGAGTGCCTTTCCACGTGCCACAGGGATCCTGGGACTCCTATCCATTTTCAAGAGGAGTCAGGCATCGTCTCCTTTGGAAGCATTGATCTACATGGACCTCTCGAGTTTTCAAAGAATGTGAGGCCTCCGGTCGCGATGAGGCGGAGAACTAGGTCTTTCTCTGTGGTCTCCACAGGGGATTCAGACATCCTTTCGTCTTGGGAGATGCAAGACGAGCCTGCATTTAATTCACTGCAGGGATATCCGGCCTTACTTCGAGTCAGAGCATCTCGGTGTCCATTCCACTTGAGGCCACAAACTCAGGGTCCCTCTCACATACCTGTAGCTGAGACAAGCCTACTCTTGAGATGCTTGTGGAAAGTTGGTATTCCTCTTGAGTCGAAGCCAGGGACTAAGCTCTCATCTCGAGTTGAGTTGGGGTCCATGGAGACATTTCGTGTTGCTCCAGTGACCTCAGGATCCCTCTAGACTTGAGACAGTGATCTTGGGTTTTCTCTGGAGTGCCATCAAGGAAATCAAGGCTCCTTTCACGTTTGATGTGGAACACGGAATTGCTCTGCATGCAGTGCAGGAGAATCGGGCCTCATCTCGCGGCTAGGGGGAAGTCTCATTGTTGTTCTCGAGGTGCGGCCGAAACCTGGGGTATATTCTCGAGTTACGACGGGGAGGGCCCTTCCAGACACGTGTTTGTTCAGCGACGTCAGGACTCCTGCCTAGGTGCGAGGGACACGTCGGGATTCTCCTCGAGTCTTGGCATGGCAATTGGGACGCGTCTCCACGTGAGGCGGGAGACCCAGCGTCCCTTTCCACGTGCCACAGGGATCCTCGGACTCTTATCCATTTTCAAGAGGAGTCAGGCATCGTCTCCTTTGGAAGCATTGATCTACGCGGACCTCTCGAGTTTTCAAAGGATGTGAGGCCTCCGGTCGCGATGAGCCGGAGAACTATTTCTTTCTCTGGGTTCTCCACAGGTGATTCAGACATCTTTTCGCCTTGGGAGATGCAAGACGAGCCTGCATTCAATCACTGCAAGAATATCCAGCCTTACTTCTAGTCACAGCATCTCGATGTCCATTCCACTTGAGGCCACAAACTAAGGGTCCCTCTCACATACATGTAGCTGAGAGAAGCCTCCTTTTGAGGTGCTTGTGGAAAGTTGGTATTCCTCTTGAGTCAAAGCCAGGGACTAAGCTCTCATCTCGAGTTGATTTGGGGTCCACGGAGCTCTTTCGAGTTGCTCCAGTGACCTCAGGATCCTTCTAGACTTGAGACAGTGATCTTGGCTTTTCTCTGGAGTGCCATCAAGGAAATCAAGGCTCCTTTCACGTTTGATGAGGAACACGGAATTGCTCTGCACGCAGTGCAGGGGAATCGGGCCTCATCTCGCGGCGAGGGGGAAGTCTCATTGTTTTTCACTAGTTGCGGCCAGAACCTGGGGTATATTCTCGAGTTATGACGGGGAGGGCCCTTCGAGACACGTGTTTGTTCAGCGAAGTCAGGACTCCTGCCTAGATGCAAGGCACACCTCGGGATTCTCCTCGAGTCTTGGCATGGCAATTGGGACGCGTCTCCACGTGAGGCCGGAGACCCAGGGTCCCTTTTGACGTGCCACAGGGATCCTGGGACTCCTATCTATTTTCAAGAGGAGTCAGGCATCGTCTCCTTTGGAAGCATCGATCTCCATGGACCTCTCGAGTTTTCAAAGGATGTGAGGCCTCCGGTCGCGATGAGGCGAAGAACTAGTTCTTTCTCTGTGGTCTCCACAGGGGATTCAGACAAACCTTCGTCTTGGGAGATGCAAGACGAGCCTGCATTCAATTCACTGCAGGGATATACGGCCTTACTTCGAGTTAGAGCATCTTGGTGTCCATTCCACTTGAGGCCTCAAACTCAGGGTCCCTCTCACATACCTGTAGCTGAGAGAAGCCTCCTCTTGAGGTGCTTGTGGAAAGTTGGTATTCCTCTTGAGTCGAAGCCAGGGACTAAGCTCTCATCTCGAGTTGATTTGGGGTCCACGGAGCCCTTTTGTTTTGCTCCAGTGACCTCAGGATCCCTCTAGACTTGAGACAGTGATCTTGGGTTTTCTCTGGACTGCCATCAAGGAAATCAAGGATCCTTTCACGTTTGATGTGGAACACGGAATTGCTCTGCACGCAGGGCAGGGGAATCGGGCCTCATCTCGCAGCGAGGTGGAAGTCTCATGGTTTTTCTCGAGTTGCGGCCGGATCCTGGGGTATATTCTCGAGTTACGACGGGGAGGGCCCTTACAGACACGTGTTTGTTCAGCGACGTCAGGACTCCTGCCTAGGTGCGAGGGACACCTCGAGATTCTCCTCGAGTCTTGGCATGGCAATGGGGACGTGTCTCCACGTGAGGCGGGAGACCCAGGGTCCCGTTCCACGTGCCACAGGGATCCTGGGACTCCTATCCATTATCAAGAAGAGTCAGGCATCGTCTCCTTTGGAAGCATTGATCTCCGCGGACCTTTCCAGTTTTCAAAGGATGTGAGGCCTCTGGTCGCGATGAGGCGGAGAACTTGGTCTTTCTCTGTGGTCTACACAGGGGATTCAGACATCCCTTCATCTTGCGAGATGCAAGACGAGCCTGCATTCAATTCACTGCAGGGATATCCGGGCTTACTTCGAGTCAGAGCATCTCGGTGTCCATTCCACTTGAGGCCACAAATTCAGGGTCCCTCTCACATACCTGTAGCTGAGAGAAGCCTCCTCTTGTGGTGCTTGTGGAAGGTTGGTATTCCTCTTGAGTCGAAGCCAGGGACTAAGCTCTCATCTCGAGTTGATTTGGGGTCCACGGAGCCCTTTCGTGTTCCTACAGTGACCTCAGGATCCCTCTAGACCTGAGAGAGTGATCTTGGGATTTCTCTAGAGTGCCATCAAGGAAATCAAGGCTCCTTTCATGTTTGATGTGGAACACGCAATTGCTCTGTACGCAGTGCAGGGGAATCTGGCCTCATGTCGCGGCGAGGGGGAAGTGTCATGGTTTTTCTCAAGTTGCGGCCGGAACCTGGGCTATATTCTGGAGTAACGACGGGGAGGGCCCTTCGAGAAACCTGTTTGTTCAGCGACGTCAGGACTCCTGCCTAGGTGCGAGGGACAACTCGGGATTCTCCTCGAGTCTTGGCATGGCAATTGGGACGCGTCTCCACGTGAGGCGGGAGACCCAGGGTCCCTTTCCACGTGCCACAGGGATCCTGGGACTCCTATCCATTTTCAAGAGGAGTGAGGCATCGTCTCCTTTGGAAGCATTGATCTCCGCGGACCTCTCGAGTTTTCAAAGGATGTGAGGCCTCCGGTCTCGATGAAGCGGAGAATTAGGTCTTTCTCTGTGGTCTCCACAGGGGATTCAGACATCCCTTCGTCTTGGGAGATGCAAGACGAGCCTGCTTTCAATTCACTGCAGGGATATCCGGCCTTACTTCGAGTCAGAGCATCTCGGTGTCCATTCCACTTGAGGCCACAAACTCAGGGTCCCTCTCACATACCAGCAGCTGAGAGAAGCCTCCTCTTGAGGTGCTTGTGGAAAGTTGGTATTCCTCTTGAGTCGAAGCCAGGGACTAAGCTCTCATCTCGAGATGATTTGGGGTCCACGGAGCCCTTTCGTGTTGATCCAGTGACGTCAGGATCCCTCTAGACTAGAGACAGTGACTTTGGGTTTTCTCTGGAGTGCCATCAAGGAAATCAAGGCTCCTTTCACGTTTGATGCGGAACACGGAATTGCTCTGCACGCAGTGCAGGGGAATCTGGCCTCATGTCGCGGCGAGGGGAAAGTCTCATTGTTTTTCTCGAGTTGCGGCCGGAACCTGGGGTATATTCTCGAGTTACGACTGGGAGGGCCCTTCCAGACTCTGGTTTGTTCAGCGACGTCAGGACTCCAGCCTAGGTGCGAGGGACACCTCAGGATTCTCCTCGTGTCTTGGCATGGCAATTCGGATGCCTCTCCACGTGAGGCGGGAGACCCAGGGTCCCTTTCCACGTGCCACAGGGATCCTGGGACTCCTATACATTTCAAGAGGAGTACGGCATCGTCTCCTTTAGAAGCATTGATCTCCGCGGACCTCTCGAATTTTCAAAGGATGTGAGGCCTCAGGTCGCGATCAGGCGGAGAACTAGGTCTATCTCTGTGGTCTGCACAGGGTATTCAGACATCCTTTCGCCTTGGGAGACGCAAGACGAGCCTGCATTCAATTCACTGCAGGGATATCCGGCCTTATTTCGAGTCAGAGCATCTCGGTGTCCATTCCATTTGAGGCCACAAACTCAGGGTCCCTCTCACATACCTGTAGCTGAGAGAAGCCTCCTCTTGAGGTGCTTGTGGAAAGTTGGTATTCTTCTTGAGTGGAAGCCATGGACTAAGCTCTCTTCTCGAGTTGATTTGCGGTCCATGGAGCCCTTTTGTGTTGCTACAGTGACCTCAGGATCCCTCTAGACTTGAGACAGTGATCTTGGGTTTTCTCTGGAGTGCCATCAAGGAAATCAAGGCTCCTTTCACGTTTGATGTGGAACTCGGAATTGCTCTGCACGCAGTGCAGGGGAATCTGGCCTCATCTCGCGGCGAGGGGGAAGTCTCATTGTTTTTCTCGAGTGGCGGCCGGAACCTGGGGTATATTCTCGAGTTACGACGGGGAGGGCCCTTCCAGACACGTGTTTGTTCAGCAAAGTCAGGACTCGGGCCAAGGTGAGAGGGACACCTCCAGATTCTCCGCGAGTCTTGGCAAAGCAATTGGGACGCGTCTCCACGTGAGGCCGGAGACCCAGTGTCCCTGTCCACGTTCCACAGGGATCCTGGGACTCCTATCCATTTTCAAGAGGAGTCAGGCATCGTCTCCTGTGGAAGCATTGATCTCCGCGGACCTCTCGAGTTTTCAAAGGATGTGAGGCCTCAGGTCGCGATGAGGCGGAGAACTAGGTCTTTCTCTGTGGTCTCCACAGGGGATTCAGACATCCCTTCATCTTGGAAATGCAAGACGAGCCTGCATTCATTTCACTGCAGGGATATCCGGCCTTACTCCGAGTCAGAGCATCTCGGTGTCCATTCCACTTGAGGCCACAAACTCCGGGTCCCTCTCAAATACCTGTAGCTGAGAGAAGCCTACTCTTGAGGTGCTTGTGGAAACTTGGTATTCCTCTTGATTCGAAGCCAGGGACTAAGCTCTCATCTCGAGTGGATTTCGTGTCCATAGAGCCCTTTCGTGTTGCTACAGTGACCTCAGGATCCCTCTAGACTTGAAACAGTGATCTTGGGTTTTCTCTGGAGTGCCATCAAGGAAATCAAGGCTCCTTTCACGTTTGATTGGGAAAACGGAATTGCTCTGCATGCAGTGCAGGGGAATCGGGCCTCATCTAGGGGCGAATGGGAAGTCTCATGGCTTTTCTCGAGGTGTGGACGGACCCTGGGTTATATTCTCGAGTTACGACGGGGAGGGCTCTTCCAGACACCTGTTTGTTCAGCGACGTCAGGACTCCTGCCTAGGTGCTAGGGACACCTCGGGATTCTCTTCGAGTCTTGGCATGGCAATTTGGACGCGTCTCCACGTGAGGCGGGAGACCCAGGGTCCCTTTCCAAGTTACACAGGAGTCCTGGAACTCCTATCCATTTTCAAGAGGAGTCAGGCATCGTCTCCTTTGGAAGCATTGATCTCCGCGGACCTCTCGAGTTTTCAAAGGATGTGAGGCCTCCGTCGCGATGAGGCGGAGAACTAGGTCTTTCTCTGTGGTCTCCACACGGGATTCAGACATCCCTTCGTCTTGGGAGATGCAAGACGAGCCTGCATTCAATTCACTGCAGGGATATCCGGCCTTACTTCGAGTCAGAGCATCTCGGTGTCCATTGAACTTGAGGCCACAAACTCAGGGTCCCTCTCACATACCTGTAGATGAGAGAAGCTTCCTCTTGAGGTGCTTGTGGAAAGTTGGTATTCCTCTTGAGTGGAAGCCAGGGACTAAGCTCTAATCTCGAGTTGATTGGGGTCCACGGAGCACTTTCGTGTTGCTCCTGTGACCTCAGGATCCCTCTAGACTTGAGACAGTGATCTTGGGTTTTCTCTGGACTGCCATCAAGGAAATCAAGGCTCCTTTCAGGTTTGATGTGGAACACGGAAGTGCTCTGCACGGAGTGCAGGGGAATCGGGCCTCATCTCTCGGCGAGGGGGAAGTATCATGGTTTTTCTCGAGTTGCGGCCGGATCCTGGGGTATATTCTCGAGTTACGACGGGGAGGGCCCTTCCACACACGAGCTTGTTCAGCGACGTCAGGACTCCTGCCTAGGTGCGAGGGACACCACGGGATTCTCCTCGAGTCTTGGCATGTCAATTGGGATGCCTCTCCACATGAGGCGGGAGACCCAGGGTCCCTTTCCACATGCCACAGTGATCCTGGGACTCCTATCCACTTTCACGAGGAGTCAGGCATCGTCTCCTTGGGAAGCATTGATCTCCTCGGACCTCTAGAGTTTTCAAAGGATGTGAGGCCTCCGTTCGCGTTGAGGCGGACGACTAGGTCTTTCTCTGTGGTCTCCACAGGGGATTCAGACATCCCTTCGTCTTGGGAGATGCAAGACGAGGTTGCATTCAATTCACTGCAGGGACATCCGGCCTTACTTCGAGTCAGAGCATCTCGGTGTCCATTCCACTTGAGGCCACAAATTCAGGGTCCCTCTCACATACCTGTAGCTGAGAGAAGCCTCCTTTGAGGTGCTTGTGGAAAGTTAGTATTCCTCTTGAGTCGAAGCCAGGGACTAAGCTCTCATCTCGAGTTGATTTGGGGTCCACGGATCCCTTTCGTGTTGCTCCAGTGACCTCAGGATCCCTCTAGACTTGAGCCAGTGATCTTGGGTTTTCTCTGGAGTGCCGTCAAGGAAATCAAGGCTCCTTTCACGTTTGATGTGGAACAAGGAATTGCTCTTCACGCAGTGCAGGGGATTCGGGCCTCATCTCTCGGCGAGGGGGAAGTCTCATGGTTTTTCTCGAGTTGCGACCGGAACCTGGGGTATATTCTCGAGTTACGACGGGGAGGGCCCTTCCAGGCACGTGTTTGTTCAGCGACGTCAGGACTCCTGCCTAGGTGCGAGGGACACCTCGGGATTCTCCTCGAGTTGGCATGGCAATGGGGACGCGTCTCCACGTGAGGCGGGAGACCCAGGGTCACTTTCCACGTGCCACAGGGATCCTGGGACTCCTATCCACTTTCAAGAGAAGTCAGGCATCGTCTCCTTTGGAAGCATTGATCTCCGCGGACCTCTAGAGTTTTCAAAGGATGTGAGGCCATCAGTCGCGATGAGTCGGAGAACCAGGTCTTTCTCTCCGGTCTCCACAGGGGATTCATAAATCTCTTCGTCTTGGGAGATGCAAGACGAGCCTGCATTCAATTCACTGTTGGGATATCCGGCCTTACTTCGAGTCAGAGCATCAAGGTGTCCATTCCACTTGAGGCCACAAAATCAGGGTAACTCTCATATACTTGTAGCTGAGAGAAGCCTCCTCTTGAGGTGCTTGTGGAAAGTTGGTATTCCTCTTGAGTCGAAGCCAGGGACTAAGCTCTCATCTCGAGTTGATTTGGGGTCCACGGAGCCCTTTCCTGTTGGTCCAGTGACCTCAGGATCCCTCTAGACTTGAGACAGTGATCTTGGGATTTCTCTGGAGTGCCATCAAGAAAATCAAGGCTCCTTTCACGTTTGATGTGGAACACGGAATTGCTCTGCACGCAGTGCAGGGGAATCAGGCCTCATCTCGCGGCAAGGAGGATGTCTCATGGTTTTTCTAAGTAGCGGCCGGAACCTGGGGTATATTCTCGAGTTACGACGCGGAGGGCCCTTCCAGACACGTGTTTGTTCAGCGACGTCAGGACTCCTGCCTAGGTGGGAGGGACACCTCGGGATTCTCCTCGAGTCTTGGCATGGCAATTGGGACGCGTCTCCACGGGAGCCGGGACACCCAGGGTCCCTTTCCACGTGCCACAGGGATCCTGGGACTGCTATCCATTTTCAAGAAGAGTCAGGCATCTTCTCCTTTGGAAGCATTGATCTCCGCAGACCTCTCGAATTTTCAAAGATGTGAGGCCTCCAGTCGCGATTAGGTGGAGAACTAGGTCTTTCTCTGTGGTCTCCACAGGGGATTCAGACAACCCTTCGTCTTGGGAGATGCAAGACGAGCCTGCATTCAATTCACTGCAGGGATATCCGGCCTTACTTCGAGGCAGAGCATCTCGGTGTCCATTCCACTTGAGGCCACAAAATCAGCGTCCCTTTCACATACCTGTAGCTGAGAGAAGCCTCCTCTTGAGGTGCTTGTGGAAAGTTGGTATTCCTCTTGAGTCGAAGCCAGGGACTAAGCTCTCATCTCGAGTTGATTTGGGGTCCACGGAGCCCTTTCGTGTTGCTCCAGTGACCTCAGGATCCCTCTAGACTTGAGACAGTGATCTTGGGTTTTCTCTGGAGTGCCATCAAGGAAATCAAGGCTCCTTTCATGTTTGATGTGGAACACGGAATTGCTCTGCCCGCAGTGCAGGGGAATCGGGCCTCATCTCGCGGCGAGGGGGAAGTCTCATGGTTTTCCTCGAGTTGCGGCCGGAACCTGGGGTATATTCACGAGTTACGACGGGGAGGGCCCTTCCAGACACGTGTTTGTTCAGCGACGTCAGGACTCCTGCCTAGGGGCGAGGGACACCTCGGGATTCTCCTCGAGTCTTGGCATGGCAATTGGGACGCGTCTCCACGTGAGGCCGGAGACCCAGGGTCCCTTTCCACGTGCCACAGGGATCCTGGGACTCCTATCCATTTTCAAGAGGAGTCAGGCATCGTCACCTTTGGAAGCATTGATCTCCGCGGACCTCTTGAGTTTTCAAATGATGTGAGGCCTCCGGTCGCGATGAGGCCGAGGACTAGGACTTTCTCTGTGGTCTCCACAGGGGATTCAGACATCCCGTCGTCTTGGGAGATGCAAGACGAGCCTGCTTTCAATTCACTGCAGGGATATCCGGCCTTACTTCGAGTCAGAGCATCTCGGTGTCCATTCCACTTGAGGCCACAAATTCAGGGTCCCTCTCACATACCTGTAGCTGAGAGAAGCCTCCTCTTAAGGTGCTTGTGGAAAGTTGGTATTCCTCTTGAGTCGAAGCCAGGGACTAAGCTCTCATCTCGAGTTAATTTGGGGTCCACGGAGCCCTTTCATTTTGCTCCAGTGACCTCAGGATCCCTCTAGACTTGAGACAGTGATTTTGGGTTTTCTCTGGAGTGCCATCAAGGAAATCAAGGCTCCTTTCACGTTTGATGTGGAACACGGAATTGCTCTGCATGCAGTGCAGGGGAATCGGGCCTCAACTCGCGGCGACGGGGAAATCTCATGGTTTTTCACGAGTTGCGGCCGGAACCTGGGGTATATTCTCGAGTTCGACGGGGAGGGCCCTTCCAGACACGTGTTTGTTCAGCGACGTCAGGACTCCTGCCTAGGTGCGAGGGACACCTCGGGATTCTCCTCGAGTCTTGGCATGGTAATTTGGACGCGTCTCCACGTGAGGCGGGAGACCCAGGGTCCCTTTCCACGTGCCACAGGGATCCTGGGACTCCTATCCATTTTCAAGAGGAGTCAGGCTTCGTTTCCTTTGGAAGCATTGATCTCCGCGGACCTCTCGAGTTTTCAAAGGATGTGAGGCCTCCGGTCGCGATGAGTCGGAGAAGTCGGTCTTTCTCTGAGGTCTCCACAGGAGATTCAGACATCCCTTCGTCTTGGGAGATGCAAGACGAGCCTGCATTCAATTCACTGCAGGGATATCTGGCCTTACTTCGAGTCAGAGCATCTCGGTGTCCATTCCACTTGAGGCCACAAACTCAGGGTCCCTGTCACATACCTGTAGCTGAGAGAAGCCTCCTCTTGAGGTGCATATGGAAAGTTGGTATTCCTCTTGAGTCGAAGACAGGGACTCAGCTCTCATCTCGAGTTGATTTGTGGTCCAAGGGGAAATTTCGTGTTGCTCCAGTGACCTCAGCATCCCTCTAAACTTGAGACAGTGATCTTGGGTTTTCTCTGGAGTGCCATCAAGGAAATCAAGGCTCCTTTCACGTTTGATGTGGAACACGGAATTGCTCTGCATGCAGTCCAGGGGAATCGGGCCTCAACTCGCGGCGAGGGGGAAATCTCATGGTTTTTCTCGAGTTGCGGACGGAATCTGGGGTATATTCTCGATTACGACGGGGAGGGCCCTTCCAGACATGTGTTTGTTCAGCGACGTCAGGACTCCTGCGTAGGTGCGAGGGACACCTCGGGATTCTCCTCGAGTCTTGGCATGGCAATTGGGACGCGTCTCCACGTGAGGCGGGAGACCCAGGGTCCCTTTCCACGTGGCACAGGGATCCTGGGACTCCTATCCATTTTCAAGAGGAGTCAGGCATCGTCTCCTTTGGAAGCATTGATCTCCGCGGACCTCTTGGGTTTTCAAAGGATGTGAGGCCTCCGGTCGCGTTGAGGCGGAGGACTAGGTCTTACTCTGTGGTCTCCACAGGGGATTCAGACAACCCTTCGACTTGGGAGATGCAAGACGAGCCTGCATTCACTTCATGCAGGGATATCCGGCCTTACTTCGAGTCAGAGCATCTCGGTGTCCATTCCACTTGAGGCCACAAACTCAAGGTCCCTCTCACATACCTGTAGCTGAGAGAAGCCTCGTCTTGAGGTGCTTGTGAAAAGTGGGTATTCCTCTTGAGTCGAAGCCAGGGTCTAAGCTCTCATCTCGAGTTGATCTGGGGTCCACGGAGCCCTTTCGTGTTGCTCCAGTGACCTCAGGATCCCTCTAGACTCTAGACAGTGATCTTGGGTTTTCTCTGGAGTGCCATCAAGAAAATCAAGGCTCCTTTCACGTTTGATGTGGAACACGGAATTGCTCTGCATGCAGTGCAGGGGAATCGGGCCTCAACTCGCGGCGACGGGGAAATCTCATGGTTTTTCACGAGTTGCGGACGGAACCTGGGGTATATTCTCGAGTTACGACGGGGAGGGACCTTCCAGACACGTGTTTGTTCAGCGACGTCAGGACTCCTGCCTAGGGGCGAGGGACACTTCGGGATTCTCCTCGAGTCTTGGCATGGCAATTGGGTCGCGTCTCCACGTGAGGCGGGAGACCCAGGGTCCCTTTCCACGTGCCACAGGGATCCTGGGACTCCTATCCATTTTCAAGAGGAGTCAGGCATCGTCTCCTTTGGAAGCATTGATCTCCGCGGACCTCTTGAGGTTTCAAAGGATGTGAGGCCTCCGGTCGCGATGAGGCGGAGAACTAGGTCTTTCTCTGTGGTCTCCAAAGGGGATTCAGACATCCCTTCGTCTTGGGAGATACAAGACGAGCCTGCATTCAATTCACTGCAGGGATATCCGGCCTTACTTCGAGTCAGAGCATCTCGGTGTCCATTCCACTTGAGGCCACAAACTCAGGGTCCCTCTCACTTACCTGTAGCTGAGAGAAGCCTCCTCTTGAGCTGCTTGTGAAAAGTTGGTATTCCTCTTGAGTCGAAGCCAGGGACTAAGCTCTCATCTCGAGTTGATTTGGGGTGCACGGAGCCCTTTCGTGTTGCTCCAGTGACCTCAGGATCCCTCTAGACTTGAGACAGTGATCTTGGGTTTTCTCTGGAGTGCCATCAAGGAAATCAAGGCTCCTTTCACGTTTGATGTGGAACTCGGAATTGCTCTGCACGCAGTGAAGGGGAATCAGGCCTCATCTCGCGGCGAGGGGGAAGTCTCATGGTTTTTCTCGAGTTGCGGCCGGAACCTGGGGTATATTCTCGAGTTACGACGGGGAGGGCCCTTCCAGACACGTGTTTGTTCAGCGACGTCAGGACTCCTGCCTAGGTGCGAGGGACACCTCGCGATTCTCCTCGAGTCTGGCATGGCAATTGGGACGCGTCTCCACGTGAGGCGGGAGACCCAGGGTCCCTTTCCACGTGCCACAGGGATCCTGGGACTCCTATCCATTTTCAAGAAGAGTCAGGCATCGTCTCCTTTGGAAGCATTGATCTCCGCGGACCTCTCGAGTTTTCAAAGGATGTGAGGCCTCAGGTCGCGTTGAGGCGGAGGACTAGGTCTTTCTCTGTGGTCTCCACAGGGGATTCAGACAACCATTCGTCTTGGGAGATGCAAGACGAGCCTGCATTCAATTCACTGCTGGGATATCCGGCCTTACTTCGAGTCAGAGCATCACGGTGTCCATTCCACTTGAGGCCACAAATTCAGGGTCCCTCTCACATACCTGTAGCTGAGAGAAGCCTCCTCTTGAGGTGCTTGTGGAAAGTTGGTAGTCCTCTTGAGTAGAAGCCAGGGACTAAGCTCTCATCTCGAGTTGATTTGGGGTCCACGGAGCCCTTTCGTGTTGCTCCAGTGACCTTAGGATCCCTCTAGACTTGAGACAGTGATCTTGGGTTTTCTCTGGAGTGCCATCAAGGAAATCAAGGCTCCTTTCACGTTTGATGTGGAACACGGAATTGCTCTACACGCAGTGCAGGGGAATCGGGCCTCATCTCGCGGCGAGGGGGAAGTCTCATGGTTTTTCTCGAGTTGCGGCCGGAACCTGGGGTATATTCTCGAGTTACGACGGGGAGGGCCCTTCCAGACACGTGTTTGTTCAGCGACGTCGGACTCCTGCCTAGGTGCGAGGGACACCTCGGGATTCTCCTCGAGTCTTGGCAGGGCAATTGGGACGCGTCTCCACGGGAGCCGGGAGACCCAGGGTCCCTTTCAACGTGCCACAGGGATCGTGGGACTCCTATCCATTTTCAAGAAGAGTCAGGCATCGTCTCCTTTGGAAGCATTGATCTCCGCAGACCTCTCGAGTTTTCAAAGGATGTGAGGCCTCCGGTCTTGATGAGGCGGAGGACTAGGTCTTTCTCTGTGGTCTCCACAGGTGATTCAGACATCCCTTCGTCTTGGGAGATGCAAGACGAGCCTGCATTCAATTCACTGCAGGGATATCCGGCCTTACTTCGAGTCAGAGCATCTCGGTGTCCATTCCACTTGAGGCCACAAACTCAGGGTCCCTCTCACATACCTGTAGCTGAGAGAAGCCTCCTCTTGAGGTGCTTATGGAAAGTTGGTATTCCTCTTGAGTCGAAGCCAGGGACTAAGCTCTCATCTCGAGTTGATTTGAGGTCCAAGGGGAAATTTCGTGTTGCTCCAGTGACCTCAGCATCCCTCTAGAATTGAGAGAGTGATCTTGGGTTTTCTCTGGAGTGCCATCAAGGAAATCAAGGCTCCTTTCACGTTTGATGTGGAACACGGAATTGCTCTGCACGCAGTCCAGGGGAATCGGGCCTCAACTCTCGGCGACGGGGAAATCTCATGGTTTTTCTCGAGTTGCGGACGGAACCTGGGGTATATTCTCGAGTTAAGGCGGGGAGGGACCTTCCAGACACGGGTTTGTTCAGCGACGTCAGGACTCCTGCCTAGGGGCGAGGGACACCTCGGGATTCTCCTCGAGTCTTGGCATGGCAATTGGGTCGCGTCTCCACGTGAGGCGGGAGACCCAGGGTCCCTTTCCACGTGCCACAGGCATCCTGGGACTCCTATCCATTTTCAAGAGGAGTCAGGCATCGTCTCCTTTGGAAGCATTGATCTCCGCAGACCTCTTGAGGTTTCAAAGGATGTGAGGCCTCCGGTCGCGATGAGGCGGAGAACTAGGTCTTTCTCTGTGGTCTCCACAGGGGATTCAGACATCCCTTCGTCTTGGGAGATGTAAGACGAGCCTGCATTCAATTCACTGCAGGGATATCAGGCCTTATTTTGAGTCAGAGCATCTCGGTGTCCATTCCACTTGAGGCCACAAACTCAGGGTCCCTCTCACTTACCTGTAGCTGAGACAAGCCTCCTTTTGAGGTGCTTGTGAAAAGTTGGTATTCCTCTTGAGTCGAAGCCAGGGACTAAGCTCTCATCTCGAGTTGATTTGGGGTCCACGGAGCCCCTTCGTGTTGCTCCAGTGACCTCAGGATCCCTCTAGACTTGAGACAGTGATCTTGGGTTTTCTCTGGAGTGCCATCAAGGAAATCAAGGCTCCTTTCACGTTTGATGTGGAACACGGAATTGCTCTGCACGCAGTGAAGGGGAATCAGGCCTCATCTCGCGGCGAGGGGGAAGTCTCTTGGTTTTTCTCGAGTTGCGGCCGGAACCTGGGGTATATTCTCGAGTTACGACGGGGAGGGCCCTTCCAGACACGTGTTTGTTCAGCGACGTCAGGACTCCTGCCTAGGTGCGAGGGACACCTCGGGATTCTCCTCGAGTCTTGGCATGGCAATTGGGACGCGTCTCCACGTGAGGCGGGAGACCCAGGGTCCCTTTCCACGTGCCACAGGGATCCTGGGACTCCTATCCATTTTCAAGAGGAGTCAGGCATCGTCTCCTTTGGAAGAATTGATCTCGGCGAACCTCTCGAGTTTTCAAAGGATGTGAGGCCTCTGGTCGCGATGAGGCGGAGAAGTCGGTCTTTCTCTGAGGTCTCCACAGGGGATTCAGACATCCCTTCGTCTTGGGAGATGCAAGACGAGCCTGCATTCAATTCACTGCAGGGATATCCGGCCTTACTTCGAGTCAGAGCATTTCGTTGTTCATTCCACTTGAGGCCACAAACTCAGGGTCCCTCTCACACACCTGTAGCTGAGAGAAGCCTCCTCTTGAGGTGCTTATGGAAAGTTGGTATTCCTCTTGAGTCGAAGCCAGGGACTAAGGTCTCATCTCGAGTTGATTTGGGGTCCAAGGGGAAATTTAGTGTTGCTCCAGTGACCTCAGGATCCCTCTAGACTTGAGACAGTGATCTTGGGTTTTCTCTGGAGTGCCATCAAGGAAATCAAGGCTCCTTTCACGTTTGATGTGGAACACGGAATTGCTCTGCATGCAGTGCAGGGGAATCGGGCCTCAACTCGCGGCGAGGGGGAAATCTCATGGTTTTTCTCGAGTTGCGGCCGGAACCTGGGGTATATTCACGAGTTATGACGGGGAGGGCCCTTCCAGACACGTGTTTGTTCAGTCACGTCAGGACTCCTGCCTAGGGGAGAGGGACACCTCGGGATTCTCCTCGAGTCTTGGCATGGCAATTGGGACGCGTCTCCACGTGAGGCGGGAGACCCAGGGTCCCTTTCCACGTGCCACAGGGATCCTGGGACTCCTATCCATTTTCAAGAGGAGTCAGGCATCGTCTCCTTTGGAAGCATTGATCTCCGCGGACCTCTCGAGTTTTCAAAGGATGTGAGGTCTCAGGTCGCGTTGAGGCGGAGGACTAGGTCATTCTCTGTGGTCTCCAGAGGGGATTCAGATAACCCTTCGTCTTGGGAGATGCAAGACGAGCCTGCATTCAATTCACTGCAGGGATATCCGGCCTTACTTCAAGTCAGAGCATCTCGGTGTCCATTCCACTTGAGGCCACAAATTCACGGTCCCTCTCACATACCTGTAGCTGAGAGAAGCCTCCTCTTGAGGTGCTTGTGGAAAGTTGGTAGTCCTCTTGAGTAGAAGCCAGGGACTAAGCTCTCATCTCGAGTTGATTTGGGGTCCAAGGGGAAATTTCGTGTTGCTCCAGTGACCTCAGCATCCCTCTAGAGTTGAGACAGTGATCTTGGGTTTTCTCTGGAGTGCCATCAAGGAAATCAAGGCTCCTTTCACGTTTGATGTGGAACACGGAATTGCTCTGCACGCAGTCCAGGGAAATCGGGCCTCAACTCGCGGCGACGGGTAAATCTCATGGTTTTTCTTGAGTTGCGGATGGAACCTGGGGTATATTCTCGAGTTACGACGGGGAGGGCCCTTCCAGACACGTGTTTGTTCAGCGACGTCAGGACTCCTACCTAGGTGCTAGGGACACCTCGGGATTCTCCTCGAGTCTTGGCATGGCAATTACGACGCCACTCCACGTGAGGCGGCAGACCCACGGTCCCTTTCCACGTGCCACAGGAATCCTGGGACTCCTATCCATTTTCAAGAGGAGTCAGGCATCGTCTCCTTTGGAAGCATTGATCTCCGCGGACCTCTGGAGTTTTTAAAGGATGTGAGGCCCCCGGTCGCTATGAGGCGGAGAATTAGGTCTTTCTCTGTGGTCTCCACAGGGGATTCAGACATCCCTTCGTCTTGGGAGATGCAACACGAGCCTGCATTCAATTCACTGCAGGGATATCCGGCCTTACTTCGAGTCAGAGCATCTCGGTGTCCATTCCATTTGAGGCCACAAATTCAGGGTCCCTCTCACATACCTGTAGCTGAGAGAAGCCTCCTCTTGAGGTGCTTGTGGAAAGTTGGTATTCCTCTTGAGTCTAAGCCAGGGTCTAAGCTCTCATCTCGAGTTTATTTGGGGTCCACAAAGCCCTTTCCTGTTGGTCCAGTGACCTCAGGATCCCTCTAGACTTGAGACAGTGATCTTGGGTATTTTCTGGAGTGCCATCAAGGAAATCAAGGCTCCTTTAACGTTTGATGTGGAACACGGAATTGCTCTGCATGCAGTGCAGGGGAATCGGGCCTCAACTCGCGACGAGGGGGAAATCTCATGGTTTTTCTCGAGTTGCGGCCGGAACCTGTGGTATATTCACGAGTTACGACGGGGAGGGCCCTTCCAGACACGTGTTTGTTCAGCGACGTCAGCACTCCTGCCTAGGTGCGAGGGACACCTCGGGATTCTCCTCGAGTCTTGGCATGGCAATTGGGACGCGTCTCCACGTGAGGCGGGAGACCCAGGGTCCCTTTCCACGTGCCACAGGGATCCTGGGACTCCTATCCATTTTCAAGAGGAGTCAGGCATCGTCTCCTTTGGAAGCATTGATCTCCGCGGACCTCTCGAGTTTTCAAAGGATATGAGGCCTCCAGTCGTGAAGAGGTGGAGAACTAGGTCTTCTCTGTGGTCTCCACAGGGGATTCAGACATCCCTTCGTCTTGGGAGATGCAAGACGAGCCTGCATTCAATTCACTGCAGGAATATCCGGCCTTACTTCGAGTCAGAGCATCTCGGTGTCCATTCCACTTGAGGCCACAAACTCAGGGTCCCTCTCACATACCTGTAGCTGAGAGAAACCTCCTCTTGAGGTGCTTGTGGAAAGTTGGTATTCCTCTTGAGTCAAAGCCAGGGACTAAGCTCTCATCTCGAGTTAATTTGGGGTCCAGGGAGCCCTTTCGTGTTGCTCCAGTGACCTCAGGATCCTTCTAGACGTGAGACAGTGATCTTGGGTTTTCTCTGGAGTGCCATCGAGGAAATCAAGGCTCTTTTCACGTTTGATGTGGAACACGGAATTGCTCTGCATGCAGTGCAGGGGAATCTGGCCTCATCTCACGGCGAGGGGGAAGTCTCATGGTTTTTCTCGAGTTCCGGCAGCAACCTGGGGTATATTCTCGAGTTACGACGGGGAGGGCCCTTCCAGACACGTGTTTGTTCAGCGACGTCAGCACTCCTGCCTAGGTGCGAGGGACACCTCGGGATTCTCCTCGAGTCTTGGCATGGCAATTGGGACGCGTCTCCACGTGAGGCGGGAGACCCAGGGTCCCTTTCCACGTGCCACAGGGATCCTGGGACTCCTATCCATTTTCAAGAGGAGTCAGGCATCGTCTCCTTTGGAAGCATTGATCTCCGCGGACCTCTCGAGTTTTCAAAGGATGTGAGGCCTCCGGTCTCGATGAGGGGGAGGACTAGGTCTTTCTCTGTGGTCTCCACAGGGGATTCAGACATCCCTTCGTCTTGGGAGATGCAAGACGAGCCTGCATTCAATTCACTGCAGGGATATCCGGCCTTACTTCGAGTCAGAGCATCTCGGCGTCCATTCCACTTGAGGCCACAAACTCAGGGTCCCTCTCACATACCTGTAGCTGAGAGAAGCCTCCTCTTGAGGTGCTTGTGGAAAGTTGGCATTCCTCTTGAGTCGAAGCCAGGGACTAAGCTCTCATCTCTTGTTGATTTGGGGTCCACGGAGCCCTTTCGTGTTGCTCCAGTGACCTCAGGATCCCTCTAGACTTGAGACAGTGATCTTGGGTTTTCTCTGGAGTGCCATCAAGGAAATCAAGGATCCTTTCACGTTTGATGTGGAAAACCGAATTGCTCTGCACGCAGTGCAGGGGAATCGGGCCTCATCTCGCGGCGAGGGGAAAGTCTCATGATTTTTCTCGAGTTGCGGCCGGAACCTGGGGTATATTCTCGAGTTACGACGGGGAGGGCCCTTCCAGACACGTGTTTGTTCAGCGACGTCAGGACTCCTGCCTAGGTGCGAGGGACACCTCGGGATTCTCCTTGAGTCTTGGCATGGCAATTGGGACGCGTCTCCACGTGAGGCGGGAGACCCAGGGTCCCTTTCCACGTGCCACAGGGATCCTGGGACTCCTATCCATTTTCAAGAGGAGTCAGGCATCGTCTCCTTTGGAAGCATTGATCTCCGCAGACCTCTCGAGTTTTCAAAGGATGTGAGGCCTCCGGTCGCGATGAGGCGGAGGACTAGGTCTTTCTCTGTGGTCTCCACAGGGGATTCAGACATCCCTTCATCTTGGGAGATGCAAGACGGGCCTGCATTCAATTCACTGCAGGGATATCCGGCCTTACATCGAGTCAGAGCATCTCTGTGTCCATTCCATTTGAGGCCACAAATTCAGGGTCCCTGTCACATACATGTGGCTGAGAGAAGCCTCCCCTTGAGGTGCTTGTGGAAAGTTTTTATTCCCCTTGAGTCGAAGCCAGGGACTAAGCTCTCATCTCGAGTTGATTTGGGGTTCATGGAGCCCTTTCCTGTTGCCTCAGTGACCTCAGGATCTCTCTAGACTTGAGACAGTGATCTTGGGTTTTCTCTGGAGTGCCATTAAGGAAATCAAGGCTAATTTCACGTTTGATGTGGAACACGGAATTGCTCTGCACGCGGTGCACGGGAATCGGGCCTCATCTCGCGGCGAAGGGGAAGTCTCATGGTTTTTCTCGAGTTACGGCCGGAACCTGGGGTATAATCTCGAGTTACGACGGCGAGGGCCATTCCCGACACGTGTGTGTTCAGCGACGTCAGGACTCCTGCCTAGGTGCGAGGGACACCTCGGGATTCTCCTCGAGTCTTGGCATGGCAATTGGGACGCGTCTCCACGTGAGGCGGGAGACCCAGGGTCCCTTTCCACGTGCCACAGGAATCCTGGGACTCCTATCCATTTTCAAGAGGAGTCAGGCATCGTCACCTGTGGAAGCATTGATCTCCGCGGACCTCTCGAGTTTTCAAAGGATGTGAGGCCTCCGGTCGCGATGAGGCGGAGTACTAGGTCTTTCTCTGTGGTCTCCACAGGGGATTTAGACATCCCTTCGTCTTGGGAGATGCAAGACGAGCCTGCATTCAATTCACTGCAGAGATATCCGGCCTTACATCGAGTTAGAGCATCTCGGGTCCATTCAACTTGACGCCACAAACTCAGGGTCCTTCTCACATACCTGTAGCTGAGAGAAGCCTCCTCTTGAGGTGCTTGTGGAAAGTTGGTATTCCTCTTGAGTCGAAGCCAGGGAGTAAGCTCTCATCTCGAGTTGATTTGGGGTCCACGGAGCCCTTTCGTGCTGGTACAGTGACCTCAGGATCCCTCTAGACTTGAGACAGTGACTTTGGGTTTTCTCTGGAGTGCCATCAAGGAAATCAAGGCTCCTTTCTGGTTCGATGTGGAACACGGAATTGCTCTGCAAGCAGTGCAGGGGAATCGGGCCTCATCTCGCGACGAGGGGGAAGTCTCATGGTTTTTCTCGAGTTGCGGCCAAAACCTGGGGTATATTCTCGAGTTATGATGGGGAGTGCCCTTCCAGACACGTGTTTGTTCAGCGACGTCAGGACTCCTGCCTAGGTGCGAGGGACAACTCGGGATTCTCCTCGAGTCTTGGCATGGCAATTGGGATGCGTCTCCACGTGAGGCGGGAGACCCAGGGTCCCTTTCCACGTGCCACAGGGATCCCGGTACTCCTATCCATTTTCAAGAGGAGTAAGTCATCGTCTCCTTTGGAAGCATTGATCTCCGCGGACCTCTCGAGTTTTCAAAGGATGTGAGGCTCCGGTCGAGATGAGGCGGAGAACTAGGTCTTTCTCTGTGGTCTCCACAGGGGATTGAGACATCCCTTCGTCTTGGGAGATGCAAGACGAGCCTGCATTCAATTCCCTGCAGGGATATCCGGCCTTACTTCGAGTCAGAGCATCTCGGTGTCCATTCCACTTGAGGCCACAAACTCAGGGTCCCTCTCACATACCTGTAGCTGAGAGAAGCCTCCTCTTGAGGTGCTTGTGGAAAGTTGGTATTCCACTTGAGTTGAAGCCAGGGACTAAGCTCTCATCTCGAATTGATTTGGGGTCCATGGATCCCTTTCGTGTTGCTCCAGTGACCTCAGGATCCCTCTAGACTTGAGACAGTGATCTTGGGCTTTCTCTGGAGTGGCATCAAGGAAATCAAGGCTCGTTTCACGTTTGATGTGGAACACGGAATTGCTCTGCACGCAGTGCAGGAGAATCGGACCTCATCTCGCGGCGAGGGGGAAGTCCTAAGGTTTTTCTCGAGTTGCGGCCGGAAACTGTGGTATATTCTCGAGTTACGACGGGGAGGGCCGTTCCAGACACGTGTTTGTTCAGCGACGTCAGGACTCCTGCCTAGGTGTGAAGGACACCTCGGGATTCTCCTCGAGTCTTGGCATGGCTATTGGGACGCGTCTCCACATGAAGCGGAAGACCCAGTGTCCCCGTCCATGTGGACAGGGATCCTGGGACTCCTAACCATTTTCAAGAGGAGTCAGGCATCGTCTCCTTTGGAAGCATTGATCTCCGCGGACTTCTCGAATTTTCAAAGGATGTGAGGCCTCCGGTCTCGATGAGGCGGAGGACTAGGTCTTTCTCTGTGGTCTCCACAGGGGATTCAGACATCCCTTCGTCTTGGGAGATGCAAGACGAGCTTGCATTCAATTCACTGCAGGGATATCCGGCCTTACTTCGAGTCAGAGCATCTCGGTGTCCATTCCACTTGAGGCCACAAACTCAGGGTACCTCTCGCATACATGTAGCTGAGAGAAGCCTCCTCTTGAGGTGCTTGTGGAAAGTTGGTATTCCTCTTGAGTCGAAGCCAGGGACTAAGCTCTCATCTCGAGTTGATTTGGGGTCCACGGAGCCCTTTCGTGTTGCTCCAGTGACCTCAGGATCCCTCTAGACTTGAGACAGTGATCTTGGGTTTTCTCTGTAGTGCCATCAAGGAAATCAAGGCTCCTTTCACGTTTGATGTGGAACACGGAATTGCTCTGCACGCATTGCAGGGGAATCGGGCCTCATCTCGCGGCGAGGGGGAAGTCTCATGGTTTTTCTCGAGTTGCGGCCGGAACCTGGTGTATATTCTCGAGTTACGATGGGGAGGGCCCTTCCAGACACGTGTTTGTTCAGCGACGTCAGGACTCCTGCCTAGGTGCGAGGGACACCTCGGGATTCTCCTCGAGTCTTGGCATGGCAATTGTGACGCGTCTCCACGTGAGGCGGGAGACCCAGGGTCCCTTCCCACGTGCCACAGGGATCCTGGGACTCCTATCCATTTTCAAGAGGAGTCAGGCATCGTCTCCTTTGGAAGCATTGATCTCCGCGGACCTCTCAAGTTTTCAAAGGATGTGAGGCCTCCGGTCGCGATCAGGCGGAGGACTAGGTCTTTCTCTGTGGTCTCCACAGGGGATTCAGACATCCCTTCGTCTTGGGAGATGCAAGACGAGCCTGCATTCAATTCACTGCAGGAATATCCGGCCTTACTTCGAGTCAGAGCATCTCGGTGTCCATTCCACTTGAGGCCACAAACTCTGGGTCCCTCTCACATACCTGTAGCTGAGAGAAGCCTCCTCTTGAGGCGCTTGTGGAAAGTTGGTATTCCTCTTGAGTCGAAGCCAGAGACTAAGCTCTCATCTCGAGTTGATTTGGGGTCCACGGAGCCCTTTCGTGTTGCTCCAGTGACCTCAGGATCCCTCTAGACTTGAGCCAGTGATCTTGGGTTTCTCTGGAGTGCCATCAAGGAAATCAAGGCTCCTTTCACGTTTGATGTGGAACACCGAATTGCTCTGCACGCATTGCAGGGGAATCGGGCCTAATCTCGCGGCGAGGGGGAAGTCTCATCTTTTTTCTCGAGTTGCGGCCGGAACATGGGGTATATTCTCGAGTTACGACGGGGAGGGCCCTTCCAGACACGTGTTTGTTCAGCGACGTCAGGACTCCTGCCTAGGTGCGATGGACACCTCGGGATTCTCCTCGAGTCTTGGCATGGCAATTGGGACGCGTCTCCACGTGAGGCGGGAGACCCAGGGTCCCTTTCCACGTGCCACAGGGATCCTGGGACTCCTATCCATTTTCAAGAGGAGTCAGGCATCGTCTCCTTTGGAAGCATTGATCTCCGCGGACGTCTCGAGTTTTCAAAGGATATGAGGCCTCCAGTCGTGAAGAGGTGGAGAACTAGGTCTTCTCTGTGGTCTCCACAGAGGATTCAGACATCCCTTCGTCTTGGGAGATGCAAGACGAGCCTGCATTCAATTCACTGCAGGAATATCCGGCCTTACTTCGAGTCAGAGCATCTCGGTGTCCATTCCACTTGAGGCCACAAACTCAGGGTCCCTCTCACATACCTGTAGCTGAGAGAAACCTCCTCTTGAGGTGCTTGTGGAAAGTTGGTATTCCTCTTGAGTCAAAGCCAGGGACTAAGCTCTCATCTCGAGTTAATTTGGGGTCCAGGGAGCCCTTTCGTGTTGCTCCAGTGACCGCAGGATCCTTCTAGACGTGAGACAGTGATCTTGGGTTTTCTCTGGAGTGCCATCGAGGAAATCAAGGCTCCTTTCACGTTTGATGTGGAACACGGAATTACTCTGCATGCAGTGCAGGGGAATCTGGCCTCATCTCACGGCGAGGGGGAAGTCTCATGGTTTTTCTCGAGTTCCGGCAGGAACCTGGGGTATATTCTCGAGTTACGACGGGGAGGGCCCTTCCAGACACGTGTTTGTTCAGCGACGTCAGGACTCCTGCCTAGGTGCGAGGGACACCTCGGGATTCTCCTCGAGTCTTGGCATGGCAATTGGGACGCGTCTCCACGTGAGGCGGGATACCCAGGGTCCCTTTCCACGTGCCACAGGGATCCTGGGACTCCTATCCATTTTCAAGAGGAGTCAGGCATCGTCTCCTTTGGAAGCATTGATCTCCGCGGACCTCTCGAGTTTTCAAAGGATGTGAGGCCTCCGGTCTCGATGAGGGGGAGGACTAGGTCTTTCTCTGTGGTCTCCACAGGGGATTCAGACATCCCTTCGTCTTGGGAGATGCAAGACGAGCCTGCATTCAATTCACTGCAGGGATATCCGGCCTTACTTCGAGTCAGAGCATCTCGGCGTCCATTCCACTTGAGGCCACAAACTCAGGGTCCCTCTCACATACCTGTAGCTGAGAGAAGCCTCCTCTTGAGGTGCTTGTGGAAAGTTGGTATTCCTCTTGAGTCGAAGCCAGGGACTAAGCTCTCATCTCGAGTTGATTTGGGGTCCACGGAGCCCTTTCGTGTTGCTCCAGTGACCTCAGGAACCCTCTAGACTTGAGACAGTGATCTTGGGTTTTCTCTGGAGTGCCATCAAGGAAATCAAGGCTCCTTTCACGTTTGATGTGGAACACGGATTTGCTCTGCACGCAGTGCATCGGAATCGGGCCTCATCTCGCGGCGAGCGGGAAGTCTCATGGTTTTTCTCGAGTTGCGGCCGGAACCTGGGGTATATTCTCGAGTTACTAAGGGGAGGGCCCTTCCAGACACGTGTTTGTTCAGCGACGTCAGGACTCCTGCCTAGGTGCGAGGGACACCTCGGGATTCTCCTCGAGACTTGGCATGGCAATTGGGACGCGTTTCCACTTGAGGCGGGAGAACTAGGGTCCCTTTCCACGTGCCACAGAGATCCTGGGACTCCTATCCATTTTCAAGAGGAGTCAGGCATCGTATCCTTTGGAAGCATTGATCTCCGCAGACGTCTTGAATTTTCAAAGGATGTTAGGCCTCCAGTCGTGAAGAGGTGGAGAACTAGGTCTTCTCTGTGGTCTCCACAGGGGATTCAGACATCCGTTCGTCTTGGGAGATGCAAGACGAGCCTGCATTCAATTCACTGCAGGAATATCCGGCCTTACTTCGAGTCAGAGCATCTCGGTGTCCATTCCACTTGAGGCCACAAACTCAGGGTCCCTCTCACATACCTGTAGCTGAGAGAAGCCTCCTCTTGACGTGCTTGTGGAAAGTTGGTATTCCTCTTGAGTCGAAGCCAGGGACTAAGCTCTCATCTCGAGTTAATTTGGGGTCCAGGGAGACCTTTCTTGTTGCTCCAGTGACCTCAGGATCCGTCTAGACTTGAGACAGTCATCTTGGGTTTTCTCTGGAGTGCCATAGAGGAAATCAAGGCTCCTTTCACGTTTGATGTGGAACACGGAATTGCTCTGCATGCAGTGCAGGGGAATCGGGCCTCATCTCGCGGCAAGGGTTATGTCTCATGGTTTTTATCAAGTTGCGGCCGGAACATGGGGTATATTCTCGACTTACGACGGGGACGGCCCTTCCAGACACGTGTTTGTTCAGCGACGTCAGGACTCCTACCTAGGTGTGAGGGACAACTCTGGATTCTCCTCGAGTCCTGACATGGCAATTGGGACGCTTCTCCACTTGAGGCGGGAGACCCAGGGTCCCTTTCCACGTGCCACACGGATCCTGGGACTCCTATCCATTTTCAAGAGAAGTCAGCCATCGTCTCCTTTGGAAGCATTGATCTCCGCGGACCTCTCGACTTTTCAAAGGATATGAGGCTTCCGGTCGCCATGAGGTGGAGAACGAGGTCTTTCTCTGTGGTCTCCACAGGGGATTCAGACATCCCTTCGTCTTGGGAGATGCAAGACGAGCCTGCATTCAATTCACTGCAGGGATATCCGGCTTAAATTCGAGTCAGAGGTTCTCGGTGTCCATTCCACTTGAGGCCACAACCTCAGGGTCGCTCTCTCATACCTGTAGCTGAGAGAAGCCTCCTCTTGAGGTGCTTGTGGAAAGTTGGTATACCTCTTGAGTCGAAGCCAGGGACTAAGCTCTCATCTCGAGTTGATTTGGGGTCCACGGAGCCCTTTCGTGTTGCTACAGTGACCTCAGGATCCCTCTAGACTTGAGACAGTGATCTTGGGTTTTCTCTGGAGTGCCATCAAGGAAATCAAGGCTCCTTTCACTTTTGATGTGGAATACGGAATTGCTCTGCACGCAGGGCAGGGGAATCGGGCCTCATCTCGCGGCGAGGGGGAAGTCTCATGGTTTTTCTCGAGTTGCGGCCGGAACCTGTGGTATATTGAGGAGTTACGACGCGGAGGGCCCTTCCAGACACGTGTTTGTTCAGCGACGTCAGGACTCCTGCCTAGGTGCGAGGGACACCTCGGGATTCTCCTCGAGTCTTGGCATGGCAATTGGGAAGCGTCTCCACGTGAGGCGGGAGACCCAGGGTCCCTTTCCACGTGCCACAGGGATCCTGGGACTCCTATCCATTTTCAAGAGGAGTCAGGCATCGTCTCCTTTGGAAGCATTGATCTCCGCGGACCTCTCGATTTTTCAAAGGATGTGAGGTCCCCGGTCGCTATGAGGCGGAGAATTAGGTCTTTCTCTGTGGTCTCCACAGGGGATTCAGACATCCCTTCGTCTTGGGAGATGCAAGACGAGCCTGCATTCAATTCACTGCAGGGATATCCGGCCTTACTTCGAGTCAGAGCATCTCGGTGTCCATTCCACTCGAGGCCACAAACTCAGGGTCCCTCAAATATACCTGTAGCTGAGAGAAGCCTCCTCTTGAGGTCCTTGTGGAAAGTTGGTATTCCTCTTGAGTCTAAGCCAGGGTCTAAGCTCTCATCTCTGGTAGATTTGGGGTCCACGAAGCCCTTTCCTGTTGGTCCAGTGACCTCAGGATCCCTCTAGACTTGAGACAGTGATCTTGGGATTCCTCTGGAGTGCCATCAAGGAAATCAAGGCTCCTTTCACGTTTGATGTGGAACACGCAATTGCTCTGCACGCAGTGCAGGGGAATGGGGCCTCAAATCGAGGCGAGGGGGAAGTCTCATGGTTTTTCTCGAGTTGCGGCCGGAACCTGGGGTATATTCTCGAGTTACGACGGGGAGGGCCCTTCCATACACGTGTTTGTTCAGCGACGTCAGGACTCCTGCCTAGGTGTGAGGGACACCTCGGGATTCTCCTCGAGTCTTGGCATGGCAATTGGGACGTGTCTCCACATGAGGCGGGAGACCCAGGGTCCCTTTCCACGTGCCACAGGGATCCTGGGACTCCTATCCATTTTCAAGAGGAGTCAGGCATCGTCTCCTTTGGAAGCATTGATCTCCGCGGACCTCTCGAGTTTTCAAAGGATGTGAGGCCTCAGGTCGTGACGAGGCGGACGACTAGGTCTTTCTCTGTCGTCTCCACAGGGGATTCAGACATCCCTTCGTCTTGGGAGATGCAAGACGAGCCTGCATTCAATTCATTGCAGGGATATCCGGCCTTAATTCGAGTCAGAGCATCTCGGTGTCCATTCCACTTGAGGCCACAAACTCAGGGTCCCTCTCACATACCTGTAGCTGAGAGAAGCCTCCTCTTGAGGTGCTTGTGGAAAGTTGGTATTCCTCTTGAGTCGAAGCCAGGGACTAAGCTCTCATCTCGAGTTGATTTGGGGCCCACGGAGCCCATTTTTTTTGCTCCAGTGACCTCAGGATCCCTCTAGACTTGAGACAGTGATCTTGGGTTTTCTCTGGAGTGCCATTAAGGGAATCAAGGCTCCTTTCACGTTTGATGTGGAACACGGAATTGCTCTGCACGCAGTGCAGGGGAATCGGGCCTCATCTCACGGCGAGGGGGAAGTCTCATGGTTTTTCTCGAGTTGCGGCCTGAACCTGGTGTGTATTCTCGAGTTACGACGGGGAGGGCCCTTCCATACACGTGTTTGTTCAGCGACGTCAGGACTCCTGCCTAGGTGCGAGGGACACCTCGGGATTCTCCTCGAGTCTTGGCATGGCAATTGGGACGCGTCTCCACGTGAGGCGGGAGACCCAGGGCCCCTTTCCTCGTGCAACAGGGATCCTGGGACTCCTATCCATTTTCAAGAAGAGTCAGGCATCGTCTCCTTTGGAAGCATTGACCTCCGCAGACCTCTCGAGTTTTCAAAGGATGTGATGCCTCCGGTCTCGATGAGGCGGAGGACTAGGTCTTTCTCTGTGGTCTCCACAGGGGATTCAGACATCCCTTCATCTTGGGAGATGCAAGACGAGCCTGCATTCAATTCACTATTGGGATATCTGGCCTTACTTCGAGTGAGAGCGTCTAGGTGTCCATTCCAATTGAGGCCACAAACTCAGGGTCCCTCTCAAATACCTTTAGCTGAGAGAAGCCTCCTCTTGAGGTGCTTGTGGAAAGTTGGTATTCCTCTTGAGTCGAAACCAGGGACTAAGCTCTCATCTCGAGTTGATTTGGGGTCCACGGAGCCCTTTCGTGTTGCTCCAGTGACCTCAGGAACCCTCTAGACTTGAGACAGTGATCTTGGGTTTTCTCTGGAGTGCCATCAAGGAAATCAAGGCTCCTTTCACGTTTGATGTGGAACACGGATTTGCTCTGCACGCAGTGCATCGGAATCGGGCCTGATCTCGCGGCGAGGGGTAAGTCTCATGGTTTTTCTCGAGTTCCGGCCGGAACCTGGGGTATATTCTCGAGTTACGACGGGGAGGGCCCTTCCAGACACGTGTTTGTTCAGCGACGTCAGGACTCCTGCCTAGGTGCGAGGGACACCTCGGGATTCTCCTCGAGTCTTGGCATGGCGATTGGGACGTGTCTTCACGTGAGGCGGGAGACCCAGTGTCCTTTCCACGTGCCACAGGGATCCTGGGACTCCTATCCATTTTCAAGAGGAGTCAGGCATCGTAGCCTTTGGAAGCATTGATCTCCGCGGACGTCGTGAGTTTTCAAAGGATGTGAGGCCTCCAGTCGTGAAGAGGTGGAGACCTAGGTCTTCTCTGTGGTCTCCACAGGGGATTCAGACATCCCTTCGTCTTGGGAGATGCAAGACGAGCCTGCATTCAATTCACTGCAGGAATATCCAGCCTTACTTCGAGTCAGAGCATCTCGGTGTCCATTCCACTTGAGGCCACAAACTCAGGGTCCCTCTCACATACCTGTAGCTGAGAGAAGCCTCCTCTTGAGGTGCTTTTGGAAAGTTGGTATTCCTCTTGATTCGAAGCCAGGGACTAAGCTCTCATCTCGAGTTAATTTGGGGTCCAGGGAGCATTTTCGTGTTGCTCCAGTGACCTCAGGATCCCTCTAGACTTCAGAGAGTCATCTTGGGTTTTCTCTGGAGTGCCATCAAGGAAATCAAGGCTCCTTTCACGTTTGATGTGGAACACGGATTTGCTCTGCACGCAGTGCAGGGGAATCGGGACTCTTCTCGCGGCGAGGGGGAAGTCTCATGGTTTTTCTCGAGTTGCGGCCGGAACCTGTGGTATATTCTCGAGTTACGACGGGGAGGACCCTTCCAGACACGTGTTTGTTCAGCGACGTCAGGACTCCTGCCTAGGTGCGAGGGACACCTCGGGATTCTCCTCGAGTCTTGGCATGGCAATTGGGACGCGTCTCCACGTGAGGCGGGAGACCCAGGGTCCCTTATAACGTGCCACAGGGATCCTGGGACTCCTATCCATTTGCAAGAGGAGTCAGGCATCGTCTCCTTTGGAAGCATTGATCTCCGCGGACGTCTCGAGTTTTCAAAGGATGTGAGGCCTCCGGTCGCGATGAGGCAGAGAACTAGTTCTTTTTCTGTGGTCTCCACAGGGGATTCAGACATCCCTTCGTGTTGGGAGATGCAAGACGAGCCTGCATTCAATTCACTGCAGGGATATCCGGCCTTACTTCGAGTCAGAGCATCTCGGTGTCCATTCATCTTGAGGCCACAAACTCAGGGGCCCTCTCACATACCTGTAGCTGAGAGAAGCCTCCTCTTGAGGTGCTTGTGGAAAGTTGGTATTCCTCTTGAGTCGAAGCCAGGGACTAAGCTCTCATCTCGAGTTGATTTGGGGTCCGCGGAGCACTTTCGTGTTGCTCCAGTGACCTCAGGATCCCTCTAGACTTGAGACAGTGATCTTGGGTTTTCTCTGGAGTGCCATCAAGGAAATCAAGGCTCCTTTCACGTTTGATGTGGAACACGCAATTGCTCTGCACGCAGTGCAGGGGAATCGGACCTCATCTCGCGGCGAGGGGGAAGTCTCATGGTTTTTCTCGAGTTGCCGCCGGAACCTGTGGTATATTCTCGAGTTACTAAGGGGAGGGCCCTTCCAGACACGTGTTTGTTCAGCGACGTCAGGACTCCTGCCTAGGTGCGAGGGACACCTCGGGATACTCCTCGAGACTTGGCATGGCAATTGGGACGCGTTTCCACTTGAGGCGGGAGAACTAGGTTCCCTTTCCACGTGCCACAAGGATCCTGGGACTCCTATCTATTTTCAAGAGGAGTCAGGCATCGTATCCTTTGCAAGCATTGATCTCCGCAGACGTCTTGAATTTTCAAAGGATGTTAGGCCTCCAGTCGTGAAGAGGTGGAGAACTAGGTCTTCTCTGTGGTCTCCACAGGGGATTCAGACATCCCTTCGTCTTGGGAGATGCAAGACGAGCCTCCATTCAATTCACTGCAGGAATATCCGGCCTTACTTCGAGTCAGAGCATCTCGGTGTCCATTCCACTTGAGGCCACAAACTCAGGGTCCCTCTCACATACCTGTAGCTGAGAGAAGCCTCCTCTTGAGGTGCTTGTGGAAAGTTGGTATTCCTCTTGAGTCGAAGCCAGGGACTAAGCTCTCATCTCGAGTTAATTTGGGGTCCAGGGAGACCTTTCGTGTTGCTCCAGTGACCTCAGGATCCCTCTAGACTTGAGACAGTCATCTTGGGTTTTCTCTGGAGTGCCATAGAGGAAATCAAGGCTCCTTTCACGTTTGATGTGGAACACGGAATTGCTCTGCACGCAGGGCAGGGGAATCGGGCCTCATCTCGCGGCAAGGGTTATGTCTCATGGTTTTTATCAAGTTGCGGCCGGAACATGGGGTATATTCTCGACTTACGACGGGGACGGCCCTTCCAGACACGTGTTTGTTCAGCGACGTCAGGACTCCTACCTAGGTGTGAGGGACACCTCTGGATTCTCCTCGAGTCCTGACATGGCAATTGGGACGCTTCTCCACGTGAGGCGGGAGACCCAGGGTCCCTTTCCACGTGCCACACGGATCCTGGGACTCCTATCCATTTTCAAGAGGAGTCAGCCATCGTCTCCTTTGGAAGCATTGATCTCCACGGACCTCTCGACTTTTCAAAGGATATGAGGTCCGGTCGCCATGAGGTGGAGAACTAGGTCTTTCTCTGTGGTCTCCACAGGGGATTCAGACATCCCTACGTCTTGGGAGATGCAAGACGAGCCTGCATTCAATTCACTGCAGGGATATACGGCTTAACTTCGAGTCAGAGGTTCTCGGTGTCCATTCCACTTGAGGCCACAACCTCAGGGTCGCTCTCTCATACCTGTAGCTGCGAGAAGCCTCCTCTTGAGGTGCTTGTGGAAAGTTGGTATACCTCTTGAGTCGAAGCCAGGGACTAAGCTCTCATCTCGAGTTGATTTGGGGTCCACGGAGCTCTTTCGTGTTGCTACAGTGACCTCAGGATCCCTCTAGACTTGAGACAGTGATCTTGGGTTTTCTCTGGAGTGCCATCAAGGAAATCAAGGCTCCTTTCACTTTTGATGTGGAATACGGAATTGCTCTGCATGCAGGGCAGGGGAATCGGGCCTCATCTCGCGGCGAGGGGGAAGTCTCATGGTTTTTCTCGAGTTGCGGCCGGAACCTAGGGTATATTCTCGAGTTACGATGGGAAGGGCCCTTCCAGACACGTGTTTGTTCAGCGACGTCAGGACTCCTGTCTAGGTGCGAGGGACACCTCGGGATTCTCCTCGAGTCTTGGCATGGCAATTGGGACGCGTCTCCACGTGAGGCGGGAGACCCAGGGTCCCTTTCCACGTGCCACAGGGATCCTGGGACTCCTATCCATTTTCAAGAGGAGTCAGGCATCGTCTCCTTTGGAAGCATTGATCTCCGCGGACCTCTCGAATTTTCAAAGGATGTGAGGCCCCCGGTCGCTATGAGGCGGAGAATTAGGTCTTTCTCTGTGGTCTCCACAGGGGATTCAGACATCCCTTCGTCTTGGGAGATGCAAGACGAGCCTGCATTCAATTCACTGCAGGGATATCCGGCCTTACTTCGAGTCAGAGCATCTCGATGTCCATTCCACTTGAGGCCACAAACTCAGGGTCCCTCAAATATACCTGTAGCTGAGAGAAGCCTCCTCTTGAGGTTCTTTTGGAAAGTTGGTATTCCTCTTGAGTCTAAGCCAGGGTCTAAGCTCTCATCTCTGGTTGATTTGGGGTCCACGAAGCCCTTTCCTGTTGGTCCAGTGACCTCAGGATCCCTCTAGACTTGAGACAGTGATCTTGGGATTCCTCTGGAGTGCCATCAAGGAAATCAAGGCTCCTTTCACGTTTGATGTGGAACACGCAATTGCTCTGCACGCAATGCAGGGGAATGGGGCCTCAAATCGAGGCGAGGGGGAAGTCTCATGGTTTTTCTCGAGTTGCGGACGGAACCTGGGGTATATTCTCGAGTTACGACGGGGAGGGCCCTTCCATACACGTGTTTGTTCAGCGACGTCAGGACTCCTGCCTAGGTGTGAGGGACACCTCGGGATTCTCCTCGAGTCTTCGCATGGCAATTGGGACGCGTCTCCACATGAGGCGGGAGACCCAGGGTCCCTTTCCACGTGCCACAGGGATCCTGGGACTCCTATCCATTTTCAAGAGGAGTCAGGCATCGTCTCCTTTGGAAGCATTGATCTCCGCGGACCTCTCGAGTTTTCAAAGGATGTGAGGCCTCCGGTCGTGACGAGGCGGACGACTAGGTCTTTCTCTGTCGTCTCCACAGGGGATTCAGACATCCCTTCGTCTTGGGAGATGCAAGACGAGCCTGCATTCAATTCACTGCAGTGATATCCGGCCTTAATTCGAGTCAGAGCATCTCGGTGTCCATTCCACTTGAGGCCACAAACTCAGGGTCCCTCCCACATACCTGTAGCTGAGAGAAGCCTCCTCTTGAGGTGCTTGTGGAAAGTTGGTATTCCTCTTGAGTCGAAGCCAGGGACTAAGCTCTCATCTCGAGTAGATTTGGGGCCCACGGAGCCCTTTCTTGTTGCTCCAGTGACCTCAGGATCCCTCTAGACTTGAGACAGTGATCTTGGGTTTTCTCTGGAGTGCCATTAAGGAAATCAAGGCTCCTTTCACGTTTGATGTGGAACACGGCATTGCTCTGCACGCAGTGCAGGGGAATCGGGCCTCATCCCGCGGCGAGGGGGAAGTCTCATGGTTTTTCTCGGGTTGCGGCCGGAACCTGGGGTGTATTCTCGAGTTACGATGGGGGTGGCCGTTCCAGACACGTGTTTGTTCAGCGACGTCAGGACTCCTGCCTAGGGGCGAGGGACACCTCGGGATTCTCCTCGAGTCTTGGCATGGCAATTGGGACGCGTCTCCACGTGAGGCGGGAGACCCAGGGTCCCTTTCCACGTGCCACAGGGATCCTGGGACTCCTATCCATTTTCAAGAGGAGTCAGGCATCGTCTCCTTTGGAAGCATTGATCTCCGCAGACCTCTCGAGTTTTCAAAAGATGTGAGGCCTCCAGTCGCGATGAGGCGGAGGACTAGGTCTTTCTCTGTGGTCTCCACAGCAGATTCAGACATCCCTTCGTCTTGGGAGATGCAAGGCGAGCCTGCATTCAATTCACTGCAGGGATATCTGGCCTTACTTCGAGTCAGAGCATCTCGGTGTCCATTCCACTTGAGGCCACAAACTCTGAGTCCCTCTCAAGTACCTTTAGCTGAGAGAAGCCTCCTCTTGAGGTGCTTGTGGAAAGTTGGTATTCCTCTTGAGTCGAAGCCAGGGACTAAGCTCTCATCTCGAGTTGATTTGGGGTCCACGGAGCCCTTTCGTGTTGCTCCAGTGACCTCAGGATCCCTCTAGACTAGAGACAGTGATCTTGGGTTTTCTCTGGAGTGCCATCAAGGAAATCAAGGCTCCTTTGACTTTTGATGTGGAATACGGAATTGCTCTGCACGCAGGGCAGGGGAATCGGGCCTCATCTCGCGGCGAGGGGGAAGTCTCATGGTTTTTCTCGAGTTGCGGCCGAAACCTGGGGTATATTCTCGAGTTACGACGGGGAGGGCCCTTCCAGACACGTGTTTGTTCAGCGACGTCAGGACTCCTGCCTAGGTGGGAGGGACACCTCTGGATTCTCCTCGAGTCTTGGCATGGCAATTGGGACGCGTCTCCACGTGAGGCGGGAGACCCAGGGTCCCTTTCCACGTGCCACAGGGATCCTGGGACTCCTATCCATTTTCAAGAAGAGTCAGGCATCGTCTCCTTTGGAAGCATTGACCTCCGCAGACCTCTCGAGTTTTCAAAGGATGTGATGCCTCCGGTCTCCATGAGGCGGAGGACTAGGTCTTTCTCTGTGGTCTCCACAGGGGATTCAGACATCCCTTCGTCTTGGGAGATGCAAGACGAGCCTGCATTCAATTCACTGCAGGCATATCCGGCCTTACTTCGAGTCAGAGCATCTTGGTGTCTATTCCACTTGATGCCACAAACTCAGGGTCCCTCTCACATACCTGTAGCTGAGAGAAGCCTCCTCTTGAGGGGCTTGTGGAAAGTTGGTATTCCTCTTGAGTCGAAGCCAGGGACGAAGCACTCATCTCAAGTTGATTTGGGGTCCACGGAGCCTTTTCGTGTTGCTCCACTGACCTCAGGATCCCTCTAGACTTGAGACAGTGATCTTGGGTTTTCTCCGGAGTTCCATCAAGGAAATCAAGGCTCCTTTCACGTTTGATGTGGAACACGGAATTGCTCTGCACGCAGTGCAGGGGAATCAGGCCTCATCTCGGGGCGAGGGGGAAGTCTCATGGTTTTTCTCGAGTTGCGGCCGGAACCTGGGGTGTATTCTCGAGTTATGACGGGGAGGGCCCATCCAGACACGAGTTTGTTCACCGACGTCAGGACTCCTGCCTAGGTGCGAGGGACACCTCGGGATTCTCTTTGAGTCTTGGCATGGCATTTCGGATGCCTCTCAACGTGAGGCGGGAGACCCAGGGTCCCTTTCCACGTGCCACAGGGATCCTGGGACTCCTTTCCATTTTCAAGAGGAGTCAGGCATCGTCTCCTTTGGAACCATTAATCTCCGCGGACCTCTCCAGTTTTCAAAGGATGTGAGGCCTCCGGTCGCGATCAGGCGGAGAAAGAGATCTTTCTCTGTGGTCTCCACAGGGGATTCAGACATCCCTTCGTATTGGGAGATGCAAGACGAGCCTTCATTCAATTCACTGCAGGGATATCCGGCCTTACTTCGAGTCAGAGCATCTCGGTGTCCATTCCACTTGAGGCCACAAACTCAGGGTCCCTCTCACATACCTGTAGCTGAAAGAAGCCACCTCTTGAGGTGCTTGTGGAAAGTTGGTATTCCTCTTGAGTCGAAGCCAGGGACTAAGCTCTCATCTAGAATTGATTAGGGGTCCACTGAGCCCTTTCCTGTTGCTCCAGTGACCTCAGGATCCCTCTAGACTTGAGACAGTGATCTTGGGTTTTCTCTCGAGTGCCACCAAGGAAATCAAGGCTCCGTTCAAGTTTGATGTGGAACACGGAACTGCTCTGCACGCAGTGCAGTGGAATCGGGCCTCATCTCGCGTCGAGGGGGAAGTCTCATGGTTTTTCTCGAGTTGCGGCCGGAACCTGGGCTATATTCTCGAGTTACGACGGATAGGGCCCTTCCAGACATTTGTTTGTTCAGCGATGTCAGGACTCCTGCCTAGGTGCGAGGGACACCTCGGGATTCTCCTTGAGTCTTGGCATGGCTATTGGGATGCGTCTCCACGTGAGGCGCGAGTCCCAGGGTCCCTTTCCAAGTGCCACAGGGATCCTGGGAATCCTATCCATTTTCGAGAGGAGTCAGGCATCATCTCCTTTGGAAGCATTGATCTCCGCGGACCTCTCGAATTTTCAAAGGATGTGAGACCTCCGGTCGCGATGAGGCGGAGAACTAAGGCTTTCTCTGTGGTCTCCACAGGGGATTCAGACATCGCTTCGTCTTGGGAGATGCAAGACGAGCCTGCATTCAATTCACTGCAGGGATATCCGGCCTTACTTCGAATCAGAGCATCTTGGTGTCTATTCCACTTGATGCCACAAACTCAGGGTCCCTCTCACATACCTGTAGCTGAGAGAAGCCTCCTCTTGAGGGGCTTGTGGAAAGTTGGTATTCCTCTTGAGTAGAAGCCAGGGACTAAGCACTCATCTCGAGTTGATTTGGGGTCCACGGAGCCTTTTCGTGTTGTTCCACTGACCTCAGGATCCCTCTAGACTTGAGACAGTGATCTTGGGTTTTCTCCGGAGTTCCATCAAGTAAATCAAGGCTCCTTTCACGTTTGATGTGGAACACGGAATTGCTCTGCACGCAGTGCAGGGGAATCGGGCCTCATCTTGCGGCCAGGGGGAAGTCTCATGGTTTTTCTCGAGTTGCGTCCGGAACCTGGGGTATATTCTCGAGTTACGACGGGGAGGGCCCTTCCAGACACGTGTTTGTTCAGCTATGTCAGGACTCCAGGCTAGGTGCGAGGGACACCTAGGGATTCTCCTCGAGTCTTGGCATGGCAATTCGGATGCCTCTCCACGTGAGGCGGGAGACCCAGGGTCCCTTTCCACGTGGCACAGTGATCCTGGGACTCCTATCCATTTTCAAGCGGAGTACGGCATCGTCTCCTTTGGAAGCATTGATCTCCGGGGACCTCTCGAGTTTTCAAAGGATGTGAGGCCTCCGGTCGCGATGAGGTGGAGAACTAGGTCTTTCTCTTTGGTCTCCAAAGGGTATTCAGACATCCATTCGTCTTGGGAGATTCAAGACGAGCCTGCATTCAATTCACTGCAGGGATATCCGGCCTTACTTAGAGTCAGAGCATCTCGGTGTCCATTCCACTTGAGGCCACAAACTCAGGGTCCGTCTCACATACATGTAGCTGAGAGAAGCCTCCTCTTCAGGTGCTTGTGGAAAGTTGGTATTCCTCTTGAGTCGAAGCCAGGGATTAAGCTCTCATCTCGAGTTGATTTGAGGTCCACGGAGCCTTTTTGTGTTGCTCCAGTGATCTCAGGATCCCTCTAGACTTGAGACAGTGATCTTGGGTTTTCTCTGGAGTGCCATCAAGGAAATCAAGGCTACTTTCACGTTTGATGTGGAACACGCAATTGCTCTGCACGCAGTGCAGGGGAACCGGGCCTCATCTCGCGGCGAGGGGGAAGTCTCATGGTGTTTCTCGAGTTGCGGCCGGAACCTGGGGTGTATTCTCGAGTTATGACGGGCAGGGCCCATCCAGACACGAGTTTGTTCAGCGACGTCAGGACTCCTGCCTAGGTGCGAGGGACACCTCGGCATTCTCCTCGAGTCTTGGCATGGCAATTCGGATGCCTCTCAACGTGAGGCGGGAGACCCAGGGTCCCTTTCCACGTGCCACAGGGATCCTTGGACTCCTTTCCATTTACAAGAGGAGTCAGACATCGTCTCCTTTGGAACCATTGATCTCCGCGGACCTCTCCAGTTTTCAAAGGATGGAGGGCTCCGGTCGCGATCATGCGGAGAAATAGATCTTTCTCTGTGGTCTCCACAGGGGATTCAGACATCCCTTCGTCTTGGGAGATGCAAGACGAGCCTTCATTCAATTCACTGCAGGGATATCCGGCCTTACTTCGAGTCAGAGCATCTCGGTGTCCATTCCACTTGAGGCCACAATCTCAGGGTCCCTCTCACATACCTGTAGCTGAGAGAATCCACCTCTTGACGTGCTTGTGGAAAGTTGGTATTCCTCTTGAGTCGTAGCCAGGGACTAAGCTCTCATCTCGAGTTGATTTGCGGTCCACGGAGCCCTTTCGTGTTGCTCCAGTGACCTCAGGATCCCTCTAGACTTGAGACAGTGATCTTGGGTTTTCTCTGGAGTGCCATCAAAGAAATCAAGGCTCCTTTCACGTTTGATGTGGAACTCGGAATTGCTCTGCACGCAGTGCAGGGGAATCTGGCGTCATGTCACGGCGAGGGGGAAGTCTCATTGTTTTTCTCGAGTTCCGGCCGGAACCTGGGGTATATTCTCGAGTTACGACGGGGAGGGCCCTTCCAGACACGTGTTTGTTCAGCGACGTCAGGACTCCTGCCTAGGTGCGAGGGACACCTCGGGATTCTCCTCGAGTCTTGGCATGGCAATTGGGACGCGTCTCCACGTGAGGCGGGAGACCCAGGGTCCCTTTCCACGTGCCACAGGGATCCTGGGACTCCTATCCATTTTCAAGAGGAGTCAGGCATCGTCTCCTTTGGAAGCATTGATCTCCGCAGACCTCTCGAGTTTTCAAAGGATGTGAGGCCTCCGGTCGCGATGAAGCGGAGAACTAGGTCTTTCTCTGTGGTCTGCACAGGGTATTCAGACATCCCTTCGCCTTGGGAGACGCAAGACGAGCCTGCATTCAATTCACTGCAGGGATATCCGGCCTTACTTCGAGTCAGAGCATCTCGGTGTCCATTCCGCTTGAGGCCACAAACTCTGGGTCCCTCTCACATACCTGTAGCTGAGAGAAGCCTCCTCTTGAGGTGCTTTTGGAAAGTTGGTATTCCTCTTGAGTGGAAACCAGGGACTAAGCTCTAATCTCGAGTTGATTTGGTGTCCACGGAGCCCTTTCGTGTTGCTCCAGTGACCTCAGGATCCATCTAGACTTGAGATAGAGATCTTGGGTTTTCTCTGGAGTGCCATCAAGGAAATCAAGGCTCCTTTCACGTTTGATGTGGAACACGGAATTGCCCTGCACGCAGTGCAGGGGAATTGGGCCTCATCTCGTGGCGAGGGGGAAGTCTCATGGTTTTTCTCGAGTTGCGGCCGGAACCTGAGGTATATTCTCGAGTTACGACGGGGAGAGCCCTTCCAGACATGTGTTTGTTCAGCGACGTCAGGACTCCTGCCTAGGTGTGAGGGACTCCTCAGGATTCTCCTTGAGTCTTGGCATGGCAATTGGGACACAACTCCACATGAAGCGGGAGACCCAGGGTCCCTTTCGAAGTGCCACAGGGATCCTGGGACTCCTATCCATTTTCAAGAGGAGTCAGGCATCGTCTCCTTTAGAAGCATTGATCTCTGCGGACCTCACGAGTTTTCAAAGGATGTGAGGCCTCCGGTCGCGATGAGGCGGAGGACTCGGTCTTTCTCTGTGATCTCCACACGGGATTCAGACATCCCTTCGCGTGGGAGATGCAAGACGAGCCTGCATTCACTTCACTGCAGGGATATCCGGCCTTACTTCGAGTCAGAGCATCTCGGTGTCCATTCCACTTGAGGCCACAAACTCAGGGTCCGTCTCACATACCTGTAGCTGAGAGAAGCCTCCTCTTGAGGTGCTTGTGGAAAGTTGGTATTCCTCTTGAGTCGAAGCCAGGGACTACGCTCTCATCTCGAGTTGATTAGGGGTCCATGGAGCCCTTTCCTTTTGCTCCAGTGACCTCAGGATCCCTATAGACTTGAGACAGTGATCTTGGGTTTTCTCTGGAGTGCCATCAAGGAAATCAAGGCTCAGTTCAAGTTTGATGTGGAACACGGAACTGCTCTGCACGCAGTGCAGGGGAATCGGGCCTCATCTCGCGTCGAGGGGGAAGTCTCATGGTTTTTCTCGAGTTGCGGCTGGACCCTGGGCTATATTCTCGAGTTACGACGGGGAGGGCCCTTCCAGACATTTGTTTGTTCAGCGATGTCAGGACTCCTGCCTAGGTGCGAGGGACACCTCGGGATTCTCCTCGAGTCTTGGCATGGCTATTGGGACGCGTCTCCACGTGAGGCGCGAGTCCCAGGGTCCCTTTCCACGTGCCACAGGGATCCTGGGACTCCTATCCATTTTCGAGAGGAGTCAGGCATCGTCTCCTTTGGAAGCATTGATCTCCGCGGACCTCTCGAATTTTCAAAGGATGTGAGATCTCCGGTCGCGAAGAGGGGGAGAACTAAGGCATTCTCTGTGGTCTCCACATTGGATTCAGACATCCCTTCGCTTGGGAGATGCAAGAAGAGCCTGCATTCAATTCACTGCAGGGATATCCTGCCTTCCTTCGAGTCAGAGCATCTCGGTGTCCATTCCACTTGAGGCCACAAACTTATGGGTCCCTCTCACATACCTTTAGCTGAGAGAAGCCTCCTCTTGAGGTGCTTATGAAAAGTTGGTATTCCTCTTGAGTCGAAGCCAGGGACTAAGCTCTCATCTCGAGTTGATTTATCGTCCACGGAGCACTTTTGTGTTGCTCCAGTGACCTCAGGATCCCTCTAGACTTGAGACAGTGATCTTGGGTTTTCTCTGCAGTGCCATCAAGGAAATAAAGGCTCCTTTCATGTTTGATGTGGAACACGGAATTGCTCTGCATGCAGTGCAGGGGAATCAGGCCTCATCTCACGGCGAGGGGGAAGACTCATGGTTTTTCTCAGGTTGCGGGCCGAACCTGTGGTATATTCTGGAGTTAAGAAGGGGAGGGCCCTTCCAGACACGTGCTTGTTCAGCGACGTCAGGACTCCTGCCTAGGTGCGATGGACACTTCGGGATTCTCCTCGAGTCTTCGCGGCAATTGGGACGCGTCTCCACGTGAGGCGGGAGACCCAGGGTCCGTTTTCACGTGCCACAGGGATCCTGGGACTCCTATCTATTTTCAAGAGGAGTCAGGCATCGTCTACTTTGGAAGCATTGATCTCCGCGGACCTCTAGAGTTTTCAAAGGATGTCAGGCGTCCGGTCCCGAAGAGGCGGAGAACTAGGTCTTTGTCTGTGGTCTCCACAGGGGATTAAGACATCCCTTTGTCTTGGGAGATGCAAGACGAGCCTGCATTCAATTCACTGCAGGGCTATCTGGCCTTACTTCGAGTCAGAGCATTTCGGTGTCCTTTCCACTTGAGGCCACAAACTCAGGGTTCCTCTCACATACCTGTAGCTGAGAGACGCCTCCTCTTGAGGTGCTGGTGGAAAGTTGGTATTCCTCTTGAGTCGAAGCCACGGACTAAGCTCTCATCTTGAGTTGATTTGGGGTCCACGGAGCCCTTTCGTGTTGCTCCAGTGACCTCAGGATCCCTCTAGACTTGAGACAGTGATCTTGCTTTTTCTCTGGAGTGCCATCAAGGAAATCAAGCCTCCTTTCATGTTTGATGTGGAACACGGAATTGCTCTGCACACAGTGCAGGGGAATCGGGCCTCATCTCACGGCGAGGGGGAAGTCTCATGGTTTTTCTCGAGTTGCGGCCGGAACCTCGGGTATATTCTCGAGTTATCACGGGGAGGGCCCTTCCAGACACGTGTTTGTTCAGCGACCTCAGGACTCCTGCCTAGGTGCGAGGGACACCTCGGGATTCTCCTCAAGTCTTGGCATGGCAATTGGCACGCGTCTCCACGTGAGGCGGGAGACCCAGGGTCCCTTTCCACGTGCCACAGGGATCCTGGGACTTCTATCCATTTTCAAGAGGAGTCAGGCATCGTCTCCTTTGGAAAAATTGATCTCCGCGGACCTCTCGAGTTTTCAAAGGATGTGAGGCCTCCGGTCGCGATGAGGCGGAGAACTAGGTCTTTCTTTGTGGTCTCCACAGGGGATTCAGACATCCCTTCATCTTGGGAGATGCAAGACGAGCCTGCATTCAATTCACTGCAGGGATAGACGGCCTTACTTCGAGTCAGAGCATCTCGGTGTCCATTCCACTTGAGGGCACAAATTACAGGTGCCTCTCACATGCCTGTAGCTGAGAGAAGCCTCCTCTTGAGGTGCTTGTAGAAAGTTGGTATTCCTCTTGAGTCGAAGCCAGGGACTAAGCTCTCATCTCGAGTTGATTTGGGGTCCACGGAGCCCTTTCATTTTGCTACAGTGACTTCAGGGTCCCTCTAGACTTGAGACAGTGATCTTGGGTTTTCTCTTGAGTGCCATCAAGGAAATGAAGGGTCCTTTCTCGTTTGATGTGGAAAACGGAATTGCTCTGCACGCAGTGCAGGGGAATTGGCCTCATCTCTTGGCGAGAGGGAAGTCTCATGGTTTTTCTCGAGTTGCGGCCGGAACCTGGGGTATATTCTTGAGTTACGACGGGGAGAGCCCTTGCAGACACGTGTTTGTTCAGCGACGTCAGGACTCCTGCCTATGTGCGAGGGACACCTCGGGATTCTCCTCGAGTCTTGGCATGGCAATTGTGATGCGTCTCCACATGAAGCGGGAGACCCAGGGTCCGTTTTCACGTGCCACAGGGATCCTGGGACTCCTATCCATTTTCAAGAGGAGTCAGGCATCGTCTACTTTGGAAGCATTGTTCTCCGAAAACCTCTCGAGTTTTCAAAGGATGTGAGGCGTCTGGTCGCGATGAGGCAGAGAATTAGGTCTTTCTCTGTGGTCTCCACAGGGGATTCAGACATCCCTTCGTCTTGAGAGATGCAAGACGAGCCTGCATTCAATTCACTGCAGGGATATCCGGCCTTACTTCGCGTCAGAGCTTCTCGGTGTCCATTCCACTTGAGGCCACAAATTCCAGGTACCTCTCACATACCTGTAGCTGAGAGAAGCCTCCTCTTGAGGTGCTTGTGGAAACTTGGTATTCCTCTTGAGTCGAAGCCAGGGACTAAGCTCTCATCTCGAGTTGATTTGGGGACCACGGAGCCCTTTTGTATTGCTCCATTGACCTCAGGATCCCTCTAGACTTGAGACAGTGATCTTGGGTTTTCTCTGGAGTGCCATCAAGGAAATCAAGGCTCCTTTCACGTTTGATGTGGAACACGGAATTGCTCTGCACGCAGTGCAGGGGAATCGGGCCTCTTCTCGCGGCGAGGGGGAAATCTCATGGTTTTTCTCGAGTTCCGTCCGGAACATAGGGTATATTCTCGACTTACAACGGGGAGGTCCCTTCCAGACACGTGTTTGTTCAGCGTCGTCAGGACTCCGGCCTAGGTGGGAGGGACTCCCGGGATTCTCCTCGAGTCTCGGCATGGCAATTGGGACACGTCTCCACGTGAGGCGGGAGACCCAGCGTCCCTTTCCACGTGCCACAGGGATCCTGCGACTCCTATCCATTTTCAAGAAGAGTCAGGCATCGTCTCCTTTGGAAGCATTGATCTCCGCGGACCTCTCGAGTTTTCAAAGGATGTGAGGCCTCCGGTCGCGAAGAGGCGGAGAACTAGGTCTTTCTCTGTGGTCTCCACAGGGGATTCAGACATCCCTTCCTATTGGGAGATGCAAGACGAGCCTGCATTCAATTCACTGCAGGGACATCCAGCCTTATTTCGAGTCAGAGCATCTCGGTGTCCATTCCACTTGAGGCCACAAACTCAGGGTCCCTCTCACATACCGGTAGCTGAGAGAAGCCTCCTCTTGAGGTACTTGTGGAAATTTGGTATTCCTCTTGAGTCGAAGCCAGCGACTAAGCTCTCATCTCAACTTGATTTGGGGTCCACGGAAACCTTTCATGTTGCTACAGTGACCTCTGGATCCCTCTAGACATGAGACAGTGATCTTGGGTCTCCTCTGGAGTGCCATCAAGGAAATCAAGGCTCCTTTCATGTTAGATGTGGAACACAGAATTGCTCTGCACGCAGTGCAGGGGAATCGGGCCTCATCTCGTGGCGAGGGGGAAGTCTCATGGTTTTTCTCGAGTTGCGGCCAGAACCTGGGGTATATTCTCGAGTTACGATGGGGAGGGCCCTTCCAGACACGTGTTTGTACAGCCACTTCTGGACTCCTGCCTAGGTGCCAGGGACACCTCGGGATTCTCCTCGAGTTTTTGCATTGCCATTGGGACGCGTCTCCACGTGAGGCGGAAGACCCAGGGTCCCTTTCCACGTGCCACAGGGATCCTGGGACTCCTATCCATTTTCAAGAGTAGTCAGGCATCTTCTCCTTTGGAAGCATTGATCTCCGCGGACCTCTCGAGTTTTCAAAGGATGTGAGGCCTCCGGTCGTGATGAGGTGGAGAACTAGGTTTTTCTCTGTGGTGTCCACAGGGGATTCAGACATCCCTTCGTCTTGGGAAATGCAAGACGAGCCTGCATTCAATTCACTGCAGGGATATTCGTCCTTACTTCGAATCAGAGCATCTCGGTGTCCATTCCACTTGAGGCCACAAAATCAGGGTCCCTCTCACATAACTGGTGCTGAGAGAAGCCTCCTCTTGAGGTGCTTGTGGAAAGTTGGTATTCCTTTGAGTCGAAGCCAGGGACTAAGCTCTCATCTCGAGTTGATTTGGGGTCCACGGAGCCCTTTCGTGTTGCTCCAGTGACCTCAGGATCCCTCTAGACTTGAGACAGTGATCTTGGGTTTTCTCTGGAGTGCCATCAAGGATATCAAGGCTCCTTTCAACTTTGATGTGGAACACGGAATTGCTCTGCACGCAGTGCAGGGGAATCGGGCCTCATCTCGCGGTAAGGGGGAAGTCTCATGGTTTTTCTCGAGTTGCGACCGGAACCTGGGGCATATTCTCGAGTTACGACGGGGAGGGCCCTTCCAGACCCGTGTTATTTCAGCGACGTCAGGACGCCTGCCTAGGTGCGAGGGACACCTCGGGATTCTCCTCCAGTCTTGGCATGGCAATTGGGAAGCGTCTCCACATGAGGCGGGAGTCCCAGGGTCCCTTTCCACGTGCCACACGGATCCTGGTACTCCTATTCATTTTCAAGAAGAGTCAGGCATCGTCTCCTTTGGAAGCATTGATCTTCGCGGACCTCTCGAGTTTTCAAAGAATTTGAGGCCTCCGGTCGCGATGAGGCGGAGAACTAGGTCTTTCTCTGTGGTCTCCACAGGTGATTCAGACATCCCTTCGTCTTGGGAGATGCAAGACGAGCCTGCATTCAATTTATTGCAGGGATATCCGGCCTTACGTCGAGTCAGAGCATCTCGGTGTCCATTCCACTTGAGGCCACAAACTCAGGGTCCCTCTCACATACCTGTAGCTGAGAGAAGCCTCATCTTGAGGTGCTTTTGGAAAGTTGGTATTCCTCTTGAGTCGAAGCCACGGACTAAGCACTCATCTCGAGTTGATTTGGGGTCCACGGAGCCCTTTCGTGTTGCTCCAGTGACCTCAGGATCCCTCTAGACTTGAGACAGGGATCTTGGCTTTTCTCTGGAGTGCCATCAAGGAAATCAAGGCTTCTTTCACGTTTGATGTGGAACACGGAATTGCTCTGCACGCAGTGCAGGCGAATCGGGCCTCATCTCGCGGCGAGGGGGAAGTCTCATGGTTTTTCTCGAGTTGCAGTCGGAACCTGGGGTATATTCTCGAGTTAAGACGGGCAGGGCCCTTCCAGACACGTGTTTGTTCAGCGACCTCAGAACTCCTGCCTAGGTGCGAGGGACACCTCGGGATTCTCCTCGAATCTTGGCATGGCAATTGGGACGCGTCTCCATGAGAGGCGGGAGACCCAGGGTCCCTTTCCACGTGCCACAGGGATCCTGGGACTCCTATCCATTTTCAAGAGGAGTCAGGCATCGTCTCCTTTGGAAGCATTGATCTCCGCGGACCTCTCGAGTTTTCAAAGGATGTGAGACCTCCGGTCTCGATGAGGCGGAGAATTACGTCTTTCTCTGTGGTCTCCACAGGGGATTCAGACATCCCTTCGTCTTGGGAGATGCAAGACGAGCCTGCATTCAATTCACTGCAGGGATATCCGGCCTTACTTCGAGTCAGAGCATCTCGGTGTGCATTCCACTTGAGGCCACTAACTCAGGGTCCCTCTCAGATACTTGTAGATGAGAGAAGCCTCCTCTTGAGGTGCTTGTGGAAAGTTGGTATTTCTCTTGAGTCAATGCCAGGGACTAAGCTCTCATCTCGATTTGATTTGGGGTCCGTGGAGCCCTTTCGTGTTGCTACACTGACCTCAGGATCCCTCTAGACTTGTGACAGTGATCTTGGGTTTCCTCTGGAGTGCCATCAAGGAAATCAAGGCTCCTTTCAATTTGATGTGGAATACGGAATTGCTCTGCACGCAGGGCAGGAGAATCGGGCCTCACATCGCGGCGAGGGGGAAGTCTCATGGTTTTCCTGGAGTTGCGGCCGGAACCTGGGCAATATTCTCGAGTTACGACGGGGAGGGCCCTTCCAGACACGTGTTTGTTCAGCGACGTCAGGACTCCTGCCTAGGAGCGAGGGACACGTCGGGATTCTCCTCGAGTCTTGGCATGGCAATTGGGACGCATCTCCACGTGAGGCACGAGACCCAGTGTCCCTTTCGACGAGCCACAGGGATCCTGGGGCTCCTATCCATTTTCAAGAGGAGTCAGGCATCGTCTCCTTTGGAAGCATTGATCTCCGCGGACCTCTCGAATTTTCAAAGGATGTGAGGCCTCCGGTCTCGATGAGGCGGAGAACTAGGTCTTTCTCTGTGGTCTCCACATGGGATTCAGACATCCCTTCTTCTTGGGAGATGCAAGAGGAGCCTGCATTCATTTCACTGCAGGGATATCCGGCCTTACTTCGAGTCAGAGCATCTCGGTGTCCATTCCACTTGAGGCCACAATCTCAGGGTCCCTCTCACATACCAGTAGCTGAGAGAAGCCTCCTCTTGAGGTGCTTGTGGAAAGTTAGTATTCCTCTTGAGTCTAAGCCAGGGACTAAGCTCTCATCTCGAGTTGATTTGGGGTCCACGGAGCCCTTTCGTGTTGCTCCAGTGACCTCAGGATCCCTCTAGACTTGAGACAGTGATCTTGGGTTTTTTCTGGAGTGCCCTCAAGGAAATCAAGGCTCCTTTCACGTTTGATGTGGAACATGGAATTGCTCTGCACGCAGTGCAGGGGCATCGGGGCTCATCTCGCGGCGAGGGGGAAGTCTCATATTTTTTCTCGAGTTGCGGCCGAAACCTGATTCATATTCTCGAGTTACGACGGGGAGGGCCCTTCCAGACACCTGTTTGTTCAGCGACGTCAGGACTCCTGTCTAGGTGCGAGGGACACATCGGAATTCTCCTTGATTCTTGGCATGGCAATTGGTAGGCGTCTCCACGTGAGGCGGGAGACCCAGGGTCCCTTTCCACGTGCCACAGGGATCCTGGGACTCCTATCCATTTTCAAGAGGAGTCAGGCATCGTCTCCTTTGGAAGCATTATTCTGCGCGTACCTCTCGAGTTTTCAAAGGATGTGAGGCCTCCGGGCGCGATGAGGCGGAGAACTAGGTCTTTCTCTGTGGTCTCCACAGGGGATTCAGACATCCCGTCGTCTTGGGAGATGCAAGACCAGCCTGCATTCAATTCACTGCAGGGATATCCGGCCTTACTTCGAGTCAGAGCATCTCGGTGTCCATTCCACTTGAGGCCACAAACTCAGGGTCCTCTCACATACCAGTAGCTGAGAGAAGACTCCTCTTGAGGTGCTTGTGGAAAGTTTGTATTACTCTTCAGTCAAAGCCAGAGACTAAGCTCTCATCTCGAGTTGATTTGGGGTCCACGGAGCCCTTTCGTGTTGCTCCAGTGACCTCAGGATCCCTCTAGACTTGAGACAGTGATATTGGGTTTTCTCTGGAGTGCCATCAAGGAAATCAAGGCTCCTTTCACGTTTCATGTGGAAGACAGAATTGCTCTGCACGCAGTGCAGGGGAATCGGGCCTCATCTCGCGGTGAGGGGGAAGTCTCATATTTTTTCGCGAGTTGCGGCCGAAACCTGATTCATATTCTCGAGTTACGACGGGGAGGGCCCTTCCAGACACGTGTTTGTTCAGCGACGTCAGGACTCCTGCCTAGGTGCGAGGGACACCTCGGAATTCTCCTTGAGTCTTGGCATGGCAATTGGTAGGCATCTCCACGTGAGGCGGGAGACCCAGGGTCCCTTTCCACGTGCCTCAGGGATCCTGGGACTCGTATCCATTTTCAAGAGGAGTCAGGCATCGTCTCCTTTGGAAGCATTGATCTCCGCGGACCTCTCCAGTTTTCAAAGGATGTGAGGCCTCCGGTCGCGTTGAGGCGGAGGACTAGGTCTTTCTCTGTGGTCTCCACAGGGGATTCAGACATCCCTTCGTCTTGGGAGATGCAAGACGAGCCTGCATTCAATTCACTGCAGGGATATCCGGCCTTACTTCGAGTCAGAGCATCTCGGTGTCCATTCCACTTGAGGCCACAAACTCAGGGTCCCTCTCAAATACCTGTTGCTGAGAGAAGCCTCCACTTGAGGTGCTTGTGGAAAGTTGGTATTCCTCTTGAGTCGATGCCAGGGACTAAGCTCTCATCTCGAGTTGATTTGGGGTCCACGGAGCTCTTTCTTGTTGCTCCAGTGACCTCAGGATCCCTCTAGACTTGAGACAGTGATCTTGGGGTTTCTCTGGAGTGCCAACAAGGAAATCAAGGCTCCTTTCACGTTTGATTTGGAACACGGAATTGCTCTGCACGCAATGCAGGTGAATCGGGCCTCATCTCGCCGCGAGGGGGAAGTCTCATGGTTTTTCTCGAGTTGCGGCGGGAACCTGGGGTATATTCTCGAGTTACGACGGGGAGGGCCCTTCCAGACACGTGTTTGTTCAGCGACGTCAGGTCTCCTGCCTAGGTGCGAGGGACACCTCGGGATTCTCCTCGAGTCTTGGCATGGCAATTGGGACGTGTCTCCACGTGAGTCGGGAGACCCAGGGTCCCTTTCCACGTGGCACAGTGATCCTGGGACTCCTATCCATTTTCAAGAGGAGTACGGCATCGGCTCCTTTGGAAGCATTGATCTCCGGGGACCTCTCGAGTTTTCAAAGGATGTGAGGCCTCCGGTCTTGATGAGGTGGAGGACTAGGTCTTTCTCTGTAGTCTCCACAGGGGATTCAGACATCCCTTCGTCTTGGGAGATGCAAGACGAGCCTGCATTCAATTCACTGCAGGGATATCTGGCCTTACTTCGAGTCAGAGCATCTCCGTGTCCATTCCACTTGAGGCCACAAACTCAGGGTCCCTCTCACATACCTGTAGCTGAGAGAAGCCTCCTCTTGAGGTGCTTGTGAAAAGTTGGTATTCCTCTTGAGTCGAAGCCAGGGACTAAGCTCTCATCTCGAGTTGATTTGGGGTCCACGGAGCCGTTTCGTGTTGCTCCAGTGACCTCAGGATCCCTCTAGACTTGAGAGAGTGATCTTGGGTTTTCTCTGGAGTGCCATCAAGGAAATCAAGGCTACTTTCACGTTTGATGTGGAACACGGAATTGCTCTGCACGCTTTGCTGGGGAATCGGGCCTCATCTCGCGGCGAGGGGGAAGTCTCATGGTTTTACTCGAGTTGCGGCCGGAACCTGGGGTATATTCTCGAGTTACGACGGGGAGGGCCCTTCCAGACACGTGTTTGTTCAGCGACGTCAGGACTCCTGCCTAGGTGCGAAGGACACCTCGGGATTCTCCTCGAGTCTTAGCATGGCAATTGGGACGCGTCTCCACGTGAGGCGGGAGACCCAGGGTCCCTTTCCACGTGCCACAGGGATCCTGGGACTCCTATCCATTTTCAAAAGGAGTCAGGCATCGTCTCCTTTGGAAGCATTGATCTCCGCGGACCTCTCGAGTTTTCAAAGGATGTGAGGCTTCCGGTCGCGTTGAGGCGGAGGACTAGGTCTTTCTCTGTGGTCTCCACAGGGGATTCAGACAATCCTTCGTCTTTGGAGATGCAAGATGAGCCTGCATTCAATTCACTGCAGGGATATCCGGCCTTACTTCGAGTCAGAGCATCTCGGTGTCCATTCCACTTGAGGCCAAAAACTCAGGGTCCCTCTCACATACCTGTAGCTGAGAGAAGCCTCGTCTTGAGGTGCTTATGAAAAGTGGGTATTCCTCTTGAGTCGAAGCCAGGGTCTAAGCTCTCATCTCGAGTTGATCTGGGGTGCACGGAGCCCTTTCATGTTGCTCCAGTGACCTCAGGATCCCTCTAGACTTGAGAGAGTGATCTTGGGTTTTCTCTGGAGTGCCATCAAGGAAATCAAGGCTCCTTTCACGTTTGATGTGGAACACGGAATTGCTCTGCACGCAGTGCAGGGGAATCGGGCCTCATCTCGCGGCGAGGGGGAAGTCTCATGGTTTTTCTCGAGTTGCGGCCGGAACCTGGGGTATATTCTCGAGTTACGACGGGGAGGGCCCTTCCAGACACGTGTTTGTTCAGCGACGTCAGGAGTCCTGACTAGGGGCGAGGGACACCTCGGGATTCTCCTCGAGTCTTGGCATGGCAATTGGGACGCGTCTCCAAGTGAGGGGGGAGACCCAGGGTCCCTTTCTACGTGCCACAGGGATCCTGGGACTCCTATCCATTTTCAAGAGGAGTCAGGCATCGTCTCCTTTGGAAGCATTGATCTCCACGGACCTCTCGAGTTTTCAAAGGATGTGAGGCCTCCGGTCGCGATGAGGCGGAGGACTAGGTCTTTCTCTGTGGCCTCCACAGTCGATTCAGACATCCCTTCGTCTTGGGAGATGCAAGACGAGCCTGCATTCAATTCACTGCAGGGATATCCGGCCTTACTTCGAGTCAGAGCATCTCGGTGTTCATTCCACTTGCGGGCACAAACTCAGGGTCCCTCTCACTTACCTGTAGCTGAGAGAAGCCTCCTCTTGAGGTACTTGTGGAAAGTTGGTATTCCTCTTGATTTGACGCCAGGGACTAAGCTCTCATCTCGAGTAGATTTGGGGTAAACGGAGCCCTTTCGTGTTGCTCCAGTGACCTCAGGATCCCTCTAGACTTGATACAGTGATCTTGGGTTTTCTCTGTAGTGTCATCAAGGAAAGCAAGGCTCCTTTCACGTTTGATGTGGACCACGGAATTGCTCTGCATGCAGTGCAGGGGAATCGGACCTCATCGCGGCGAGGGGGAAATCTCATGGTTTTTCTCGAGTTGCGGCCGGAACCTGGGGTATATTCTCGAGTTACGACGGGGAGGGACCTTCCAGACACGTGTTTGTTCAGCGACGTCAGGACTCCTGCCTAGGTGCGAGGGACACCTCGGGATTCTCCTCGAGTCTTGGCATGGCAATTGGGACGCGTCTCCAAGAGAGGCGGGAGACCCAGGGTCCCTTTCCACGTGCCACAGGGATTCTGGTACTCCTATCCATTTTCAAGAGGAGTCAGGCATCGTCTCCTTTGGAAGCATTGATCTCCGCGGACCTCTTGGGTTTTCAAAGGATGTGAGGCCTCCGGTCGCGTTGAGGCGGAGGACTAGGTCTTACTCTGTGGTCTCCACAGGGGATTCAGACAACCCTTCGTCTTGGGAGATGCAAGACGAGCCTGCATTCAATTCATGCAGGGATATCCAGCCTTACTTCGAGTCAGAGCATCTCGGTGTCCATTCCACTTGAGGCCACAAACTCAGGGTCCCTCTCACATACCTGTAGCTGAGAGAAGCCTCGTCTTGAGGTGCTTGTGAAAAGTGGGTATGCCTCTTGAGTCTAAGCCAGGGTCTAAGCTCTCATCTCGAGTTGATTTGTGGTCAACGAAGCCCTTTCCTTTTGGTCCAGTGACTTCAGGATCCCTCTAGACTAGAGACAGTGATCTTGGGTTTTCTCTGGAGTGCCATCAAGGAAATCAAGGCTCCTTTCACGTTTGATGTGGAACACGGAATTGCTCTGCCTTCAGTGCAGGGGAATCGGGCCTCAACTCGCGGCGAGGGGGAAATCTCATGGTTTTTCTCGAGTTGCGGCCGGAACCTGGGGTATATTCTCGAGTTAGGACAGGGAGGGCCCTTCCAGACACGTGTTTGTTCAGCGACATCAGGACTCCTGCCTAGGTGCGAGGGACACCTCGGGATTCTCCACGAGTCTTCGCATGGTAATTTGGACGCGTCTCCACGTGACGCGGGAGACCCAGGGTCCCTTTCCACGTGCCACAGGGATCCTGGGACTCCTATCCATTTTCAAGAGGAGTCAGGCATCGTCTCCTTTGGAAGCATTGATCTCTGCGGACCTCTTGAGGTTTCAAAGGATGTGAGGCCTCCGGTCGCGATGAGGCGGAGAACTAGGTCTTTCTCTGTGGTCTCCACAGAGGATTCAGACATCCCTTCGTCTTGGGAGATGCAAGACGAGCCTGCATTCAATTCACTGCAGGGATATCCGGCCTTACTTCGAGTCAGAGCATCTCGGTGTCCATTCCACTTGAGGCCACAAACTCAGGGTCCCTCTCACTTACCTGTAGCTGAGAGAAGTCTCCTCTTGAGCTGCTTGTGAAAAGTTGGTATTCCTCTTGAGTCGAAGCCAGGGACTAAGCTCTCATCTCGAGTTGATTTGGGGTCCACGGAGCCCTTTCGTGTTGCTCCAGTGACCTCAGGATCCCTCTAGACTTGAGACAGTGATCTTGGGTTTTCTCTGGAGTGCCATCAAGGAAATCAAGGCTCCTTTCACGTTTGATGTGGAACACGGAATTGCTCTGCACGCAGTGCAGGGGAATCAGGCCTCATCTCGCGGCGAGGGGGAAGTCTCATGGTTTTTCTCGAGTTGCGGCTGGAACCTGGGGTATATTCTCGAGTTACGACGGGGAGGGCCCTTCCAGACACGTGTTTGTTCAGCGACGTCAGGACTCCTGCCTAGGTGCGAGGGACACCTCGGGATTCTCCTCGAGTCTTGGCATGGCAATTGGGACGCGTCTCCACGTGAGGCGGGAGACCTAGGGTCCCTTTCCACGTGCCACAGGGATCCTGGGACTCCTATCCATTTTCAAGAGGAGTCAGGCATCGTCTCCTTTGGAAGCATTGATCTCCGCGGACCTCTCGAGTTTTCAAAGGATGTGAGGCCCCCGGTCGCTATGAGGCAGAGAATTAGGTCTTTCTCTGTGGTCTCCACAGGGGATTCAGACATCCCTTCGTCTTGGGAGATGCAAGACGAGCCTGCATTCAATTCACTGCAGGGATATCCGGCCTTACTTCGAGTCAGAGCATCTCGGTGTCCATTCCACTTGAGGCCACAAACTCAGGGTCCCTCAAATATACCTGTAGCTGAGAGAAACCTCCTCTTGAGGTCCTTGTGCAAAGTTGGTATTCCTCTTGAGTCTAAGCCAGGGACTAAGCTCTCATCTCGAGTTGATTTGGGGTCCACGAAGCCCTTTCCTGTTGGTCCAGTGACTTCAGGATCCCTCTAGACTTGAGACAGTGATCTTGGGTGTTCTCTGGAGTGCCATCAAGGAAATCAAGGCTCCTTTCACGTTTGATGTGGAACACGGAATTGCTCTGCACACAGTGCAGGGGAATCGGGGCTCAACTCGCGGCGAGGGGGAAATCTCATGGTTTTTCTCGAGTTGCGGACGGAACCTGGGGTATATTCTCGAGTGACGACGGGGAGGGCCCTTCCAGACACGTGTTTGTTCAGCGACGTCAGGACTCCTGCCTAGGGGCGAGGGGCACCTCGGGATTCTCCTCGAGTCTTGGCATGGCAATTGGGACGCGACTCCACGTGAGGCCGGAGACCCAGGGACCCTTTCCACGTGCCACAGGGATCCTGGGACTCCTATCCATTTTCAAGATTAGTCAGGCATCGTCTCCTTTGGAAGCATTGATCTCCGCGGACCTCTTGAGTTTTCAAATGATGTGAGGCCTCCGGTCGCGATGAGGCCGAGGACTAGGACTTTCTCTGTGGTCTCCACAGGTGATTCAGACATCCCGTCGTCTTGGGAGATGCAAGACGAGCCTGCTTTCAATTCACTGCAGGGATATCCGGCCTTACTTCGAGTCAGAGCATCTCGGTGTCCATTCCACTTGAGGCCACAAATTCAGGGTCCCTATCACATACCTGTAGCTGAGAGAAGCCTCCTCTTAAGGTGCTTGTGGAAAGTTGGTAGTCCTCTTGAGTCGAAGCCAGGGACTAAGCTCTCATCTCGAGTTAATTTGGGGTCCACGGAGCCCTTTCGTATTGCTCCAGTGACCTCAGGATCCCTATAGACTTGAGACAGTGATCTTGGGTTTTCTCTGGAGTGCCATCAAGGAAATCAAGGCTCCTTTCACGTTTGATGTGGAACACGGAATTGCTCTGCACGCAGTCCAGGGGAATCGGGCCTCAACTCGCGGCGACGGGGAAATCTCATGGTTTTTCTCGAGTTGCGGACGGAACCTGGGGTATATTCTCGAGTTACGACGGGGAGGGCCCTTCCAGACACGTGTTGGTTCAGTGACGTCAGGACTCCTGCCTAGGTGCGAGGGACACCTCGGGATTCTCCTCGAGTCTTGGCATGGCAATTACGACGCGACTCCACGTGAGACGGGAGACCCAGGGTCCCTTTCCACGTGCCACAGGAATCCTGGGACTCCTATCCATTTTCAAGAGGAGTCAGGCATCGTCTGCTTTGGAAGCATTGATCTCCGCGGACCTCTGGAGTTTTAAAAGGATGTGAGGCCCCCGGTCGCTATGAGGCGGAGAATTAGGTCTTTCTCTGTGGTCTCCACAGGGGATTCAGACATCCCTTCGTCTTGGGAGATGCAAGACGAGCCTGCATTCAATTCACTGCAGGGATATCCGGCCTTACTTCGAGTCAGAGCATCTCGGTGTCCATTCCACTTGAGGCCACAAATTCAGGGTCCCTCTCACATACCTGTAGCTGAGAGAAGCCTCCTCTTGAGGTGCTTGTGGAAAGTTGGTATTCCTCTTGAGTCTAAGCCAGGGTCTAAGCTCTCATCTCGAGTAGATTTGGGGTCCACAAAGCCCTTTCCTGTTGTTCCAGTGACCTCAGGATCCCTCTAGACTTGAGACAGTGATCTTGGGTTTTCTCTGGAGTGCCATCAAGGAAATCAAGGCTCCTTTAACGTTTGATGTGGAACACGGAATTGCTCTGCATGCAGTGCAGGGGAATCGGGCCTCATCTCGCGGCAAAGGGGAAGTCTCATGGTTTTTCTCGAGTTGCGGCCGGAACCTGCGGTATATTCTCGAGTTACATCTGGGAGGCCCTTCCAGACACGAGTTTGTTCAGCGACGTCAGGACTCCTGCCTAGGTGCGAGGCACACCTCGGTATTCTCCACGAGTCTTGGCATGGCAATGGGGAAGCGTCTCCACGTGAGGCGGGAGACCCAGGGTCCCTTTCCATGTGCCACAGGGATCCTGGGACTCCTATCCATTTTCAAGAGGAGTCAGGCATCGTCTCCTTTGGAAGCATTGATATCCGCGGACCTCTCGAGTTTTCAAAGGATGTGAGGCCTCCGGTCGCGATGAGGCGGAGAAGTTGGTCTTTCTCTGAGGTCTCCACAGGGGATTCAGACATCCCTTCGTCTTGGGAGATGCAAGAGGAGCCTGCATTCAATTCACTGCAGGGATATCCGGCCTTACTTCGAGTCAGAGCATCTCGGTGTCCATTCCACTTGAGGCCACAAACTCAGGGTCCCTCTCACACACCTGTAGCTGAGAGAAGCCTCCTCTTGAGGTGCTTATGGAAAGTTGGTATTCCTCTTGAGTCGAAGCCAGGGACTAAGCTCTCATCTCGAGTTGATTTGGGGTTCAAGGGGAAATTTCGTGTTGCTCCAGTGACCTCAGGATCACTCTAGACTTGAGACAGTGATCTTGGGTTTTCTCTGGAGTGCCATCAAGGAAATCAAGGCTCCTTTCACTTTTGATGTGGAACACGGAATTGCTCCGCATGCAGAGCAGGGGAATCGGGCCTCAACTCGCGGCGAGTGGGAAATCTCATGGTTTTTCTCGAGTTGCGGCCGGAACCTGGGGTATATTCACGAGTTATGACGGGGAGGGCCATTCCAGACACGTGTTTGTTCAGCGACGTCAGGACTCCTGCCTAGGGGAGAGGGACACCTCGGGATTTTCCTCGAGTCTTGGCATGGCAATTGGGACGCGTCTTCACGTGAGGCGGGAGACCCAGGGTCCCTTTCCACGTGCCACAGGGATCCTGGGACTCCTATCCATTTTCAAGAGGAGTCAGGCATCGTCTCCTTTGGAAGCATTGATCTCCGCGGACCTCTAGAGTTTTCAAAGGATGTGAGGCCTCAGGTCGCGTTGAGGCGGAGGACTAGGTCTTTCTCTGTGGTCTACACAGGGGATTCAGACAACCCTTCGTCTTGGGAGATGCAAGACGAGCCTGCATTCAATTCACTGCTGGGATATCCGGCCTTACTTCGAGTCAGAGCATCACGGTGTCCATTCCACTTGAGGCCACAAATTCAGGGTCCCTCTCAGATACCTGTAGCTGAGAGAAGCCTCCTCTTGAGGTGCTTGTGGAAAGTTGGTAGTCCTCTTGAGTAGAAGCCAGGGACTAAGCTCTCATCTCGAGTTGATTTGGGGTCCACGGAGCCCTTTCTTGTTGCTCCACTGACCTCAGGATCCCTCTAGACTTGAGACAGTGATCTTGGGTTTTCTCTGGAGTGCCATCAAGGAAATCAAGGCTCCTTTCACGTTTGATGTGGAACACGGAATTGCTCTACACGCAGTGCAGGGGAATCGGGCCTCATCTCGCGGCGAGGGGGAATTCTCATGGTTTTTCTCGAGTTGCGTCCGGAACCTGGGGTATATTCTCGAGTAACGACGGGGAGGGCCCTTCCAGACACGTGTTTGTTCAGCGACGTCGGACTCCTGCCTAGGTGCGAGGGACACCTCGGGATTCTCCTCGAGTCTTGGCAGGGCAATTGGGACGCGCCTCCACGGGAGCCGGGAGACCCAGGGTCCCTTTCAACGTGCCACAGGGATCGTGGGACTCCTATCCATTTCAAGAAGAGTCAGGCATCGTCTCCTTTGGAAGCATTGATCTCCGCAGACCTCTCGAGTTTTCAAAGGATGTGAGGCCTCTGGTCGCGATTAGGCGGAGGACTAGGTCTTTCTCTGTGGTCTCCACAGGGGATTCAGACATCCCTTCGTCTTGGGAGATGCAAGACGTGCCTGCATTCAATTCACTGCAGGGATATCCGGCCTTACTTCGAGTCAGAGCATCTCGGTGTCCATTCCACTTGAGGCCACAAACTCAGGGTCCCTCTCACATACCTGTAGCTGAGAGAAGCCTCCTCTTGAGGTGCTTATGGAAAGTTGGTATTCCTCTTGAGTCGAAGCCAGGGACTAAGCTCTCATCTCGAGTTGATTTGAGGTCCAAGGGGAAATTTCGTGTTGCTCCAGTGACCTCAGCATCCCTCTAGAATTGAGAGAGTGATCTTGGGTTTTCTCTGGAGTGCCATCAAGGAAATCAAGGCTCCTTTCACGTTTGATGTGGGACACGGAATTGCTCTGCACGCAGTCCAGGGGAATCGGGCCTCAACTCGCGGCGACGGGGAAATCTCATGGTTTTTCTCGAGTTGCGGACGGAACCTGGGGTATATTCTCGAGTTAAGGCGGGGAGGGACCTTCCAGACACGGGTTTGTTCAGCGACGTCAGGACTCCTGCCTAGGGGCGAGGGACACCTCGGGATTCTCCTCGAGTCTTGGCATGGCAATTGGGTCGCGTCTCCACGTGAGGCGGGAGACCCAGGGTCCCTTTCCACGTGTCACAGGCATCCTGGGACTACTATCCATTTTCAAGAGGAGTCAGGCATCGTCTCCTTTGGAAGCATTGATCTCCGCAGACCTCTTGAGGTTTCAAAGGATGTGAGGCCTCCGGTCGCGATGAGGCGGAGAACTAGGTCTTTCTCTGTGGTCTCCAAAGGGGATTCAGACATCCCTTCGTCTTGGGAGATGCAAGACGAGCCTGCATTCAATTCACTGCAGGGATATCAGGCCTTATTTCGAGTCAGAGCATCTCGGTGTCCATTCCACTTGAGGCCACAAACTCAGGGTCCCTCTCACTTACCTGTAGCTGAGAGAAGCCTCCTCTTGAGGTGCTTGTGAAAAGTTGGTATTCCTCTTGAGTCGAAGCCAGGGACTAAGCTCTCATCTCGAGTTGATTTGGGGTCCACGAAGCCCTTTCGTGTTGCTCCAGTGACCTCAGGATCCCTATAGACTTGAGACAGTGATCTTGGGTTTTCTCTGGAGTGCCATCAAGGAAATCAAGGCTCCTTTCACGTTTGATGTGGAACACGGAATTGCTCTGCATGCAGTGCAAGGGAATCGGGCCTCATCTCGCGGCGAGGGGGAAATCTCATGGTTTTTCTCGAGATGCGGCCGGAACCTGGGGTATATTCTCGAGTTACGATGGGGAGGGCCCTTCCAGACACGTGTTTGTTCAGCGACGTCTGGACTCCTGCCTAGGTGCGAGGGACACCTCGGGATTCTCCTCGAGTCTTGGCATGGCAATTGGGACGCGTCTCCACGTGATTCGGGAGACCGAGGGTCCTTTTCCACGTGCCACAGGGATCCTGGGACTCCTATCCATTTTCAAGAGGAGTCAGGCATCGTCTCCTTTGGAAGCATTGATCTCCGCGGACCTCTCGAGTTTTAAAGAATGTGAGGCCTCCGGTCGCGTTGAGGCGGAGGACTAGGTCTTTCTTTGTGGTCTCCAGAGGGGATTCAGACAACCCTTCGTCTTGGGAGATGCAAGACGAGCCTGCATTCAATTCACTGCAGGGATATCCGGCCTTACTTCGAATCAGAGCATCTCGATGTCCATTCCACTTGAGGCCAGAAACTCAGGGTCCCTCTCACATACCTGTAGCTGAGAGAAGCCTCGTCTTCAGGTGCTTGTGAAAAGTGGGTATTCCTCTTGAGTCGAAGCCAGGGACTAAGCTCTCATCTCGAGTTGATTTGGGGTCCACGGGACCCTTTCGTGTTGCTCCAGTGACGTCAGGATCCCTCTAGACTTGAGACAGTGATCTTGGGTTTTCTCTGGAGTGCCATCAAGGAAATCAAGGCTCCTTTCACGTTTGATGTGGAACACGGAATTGCTCTGCACGCAGTGCAGGGGAATAGGGCCTCATCTCGCGGCGAGGGGGAAGTCTCATGGTTTTTCTCGAGTTGCGGCCGGAACCTGGGGTATATTCTCGAGTTACGACGGGGAGGGCCCTTCCAGACACGTGTTTGTTCAGCGACATCAGGACTCCTGCCTAGGTGCGAGGGACACGTCGGGATTCTCCTCGAGTCTTGGCATGGCAATTGGGACGCGTCTCCACGTGAGGCAGGAGACCCAGTGTCCCTTTCGACGAGCCACAGGGATCCTGGGACTCCTATCCATTTTCAAGAGGGGTCAGGCATCGTCTCCTTTGGAAGCATTGATCTCCGCGGACCTCTCGAGGTTTCAAAGGATGTGAGGCCTCCGGTCGCGATGAGGCGGAGGACTAGGTCTTTCTCTGTGGTCTCCACAGGGGATTCAGACATCCCTTCGTCTTGGGAGATGCAAGACGTGCCTGCATTCAATTCACTGCAGGGATATCCGGCCTTACTTCGAGTCAGAGCATCTCGGTGTCCATTCCACTTGAGGCCACAAACTCAGGGTCCCTCTCACATACCTGTAGCTGAGAGAAGCCTCCTCTTGAGGTGCTTATGGAAAATTGGTATTCCTCTTGAGTCGAAGCCAGGGACTAAGCTCTCATCTCGAGTTGATTTGGGGTCCAAGGGGAAATTTCGTGTTGCTCCAGTGACCTCAGGATCCCTCTAGACTTGAGACAGTGATCTTGGGTTTTCTCTGGAGTGCCATCAAGGAAATCAAGGCTCCTTTCACGTTTGATGTGGAACACGGAATTGCTCTGCATGCAGTGCAGGGGAATCGGTCCTCAACTCGCGGCGAGGGGGAAATCTCATGGTTTTTCTCGAGTTGCGGCCGGAACCTGGGGTATATTTACGAGTTATGACGGGGAGGGCCCTTCCAGACACGTTTTTGTTCAGCGACGTCAGGACTCCTGCCTAGGGGAGAGGGACACCTCGGGATTCTCCTCGAGTCTTGGCATGGCAATTGGGACGCGTCTCCAAGTGAGGCGGGAGACCGAGGATCCCTTTCCACGTGCCACAGGGATCCTGGGACTCCTATCCATTTTCAAGAGGAGTCAGGCATCGTCTCCTTTGGAAGCATTGATCTCCGCGGACCTCTCGAGTTTTCAAAGGATGTGAGGCCTCAGGTCGCGTTGAGGCAGAGGACTAGGTCTTTCTCTGTGGTCTCCAGAGGGGATTCAGACAACCCTTCGTCTTGGGAGATGCAAGACGAGCCTGCATTCAATTCACTGCAGGGATATCCGGCCTTACTTCAAGTCAGAGCATCTCGGTGTCCATTCCACTTGAGGCCACAAATTCAGGGTCCCTCTCACATACCTTTAGCTGAGAGAAGCCTCCTCTTGAGGTGTTTGTGGAAAGTTGGTAGACCTCTTGAGTAGAAGCCAGGGACTAAGCTCTCATCTAGAGTTGATTTGGGGTCCAAGGGGAAATTTCGTGTTGCTCCAGTGACCTCAGCATCCCTCTAGAGTTGAGACAGTGATCTTGTGTTTTCTCTGGAGTGCCATCAAGGAAATCAAGGCTCCTTTCACGTTTGATGTGGAACACGGAATTGCTCTGCACGCAGTCCAGGGGAATCGGGCCTCAACTCGCGGCGACGGGGAAATCTCATGGTTTTTCTTGAGTTGCGGACGGAACCTGGGGTATATTCTCGAGTTACGACGGGGAGGGCCCTTCCAGACACGTGTTGGATCAGTGACGTCAGGACTCCTGCCTAGGTGCGAGGGACACCTCGGGATTCTCCTCGAGTCTTGGCATGGCAATTACGATGCGACTCCACGTGAGGCGGGAGACCCAGGGTCCCTTTCCACGTGCCACAGGAATCCTGGGACTCCTATCCATTTTCAAGAGGAGTCAGGCATCGTCTGCTTTGGAAGCATTGATCTCCGCGGACCTCTGGAGTTTTCAAAGAATGTGAGGCCCCCGGTCGCTATGAGGCGGAGAATTAGGTCTTTCTCTGTGGTCTCCACAGGGGATTCAGACATCCCTTCGTCTTGGGAGATGCAAGACGAGCCTGCATTCAATTCACTGCAGGGATATCCGGCCTTACTTCGAGTCAGAGCATCTCGGTGTCCATTCCACTTGAGGCCACAAACTCATGGTCCCTCTCACATACCTGTAGCTTAGAGAAGCCTCCTCTTGAGGTGCTTGTGGAAAGTTGGTATTCCTCTTGAGTCTAAGCCAGGGTCTAAGCTCTCATCTCGAGTAGATTTGGGGTCCACAAAGCCCTTTCCTGTTGTTCCAGTGACCTCAGGATCCCTCTAGACTTGAGACAGTGATCTTGGGTTTTCTCTGGAGTACCATCAAGGAAATCAAGGCTCCTTTAACGTTTGATGTGGAACACGGAATTGCTCTGCATGCACTGCAGGTGAATCGGGCCTCATCTCGCGGCGAGGGGGAAGTCTCATGGTTTTTCTCAAGTTGCGGCCGGAACCTGGGGTATATTCTCGAGTTACGACGGGGAGGGCCCTTCCAGACACGTCTTTGTTCAGCGTCTTCAGGACTCCTGCCTAGGTGCGAGGGACACATCGGGATTCTATTCGAGTCTTGGCATGGCAATTGGGACGCGTCTCCACGTGAGGCAGGAGACCCAGTGACCCTTTCGACGAGCCACAGGGATCTTGGGACTCCTATCCATTTTCAAGAGGGGTCAGGCATCGTCTCATTTGGAAGCATTGATCTCCGCGGACCTCTCGAGTTTTCAAAGGATGTGAGGCCTCCGATCGCGTTGAGGCGGAGGACTAGGTCTTTCTCTGTGGTCTCCACAGGGGATTCAGACAACCCTTCGTCTTCGGAGATGCAAGACGAGCCTGCATTCAATTCACTGCAGGGATATCCGGCCTTACTTCGAGTCAGAGCATCTCGGTGTCCATTCCACTTGAGGCCAGAAATTCAGGGTCCCTCACACATACCTGTAGCTGAGAGAAGCCTCGTCTTCAGGTGCTTGTGAAAAGTGGATATTCCTCTTGAGTCGAAGCCAGGGACTAAGCTCTCATCTCGAGTTGATTTGGGGTCCACGGGACCCTTTCGTGTTGCTCGAGTGACGTCAGGATCCCTCTAGACTTGAGACAGTGATCTTGGGTTTTCTCTGGAGTGCCATCAAGGAAATCAAGGCTCCTTTCACGTTTGATGTGGAACACGGAATTGCTCTGCACGCAGTGCAGGGGAATCGGGCCTCATCTCGCGGCGAGGGGGAAGTCTCATGGTTTTTCTCGAGTTGCGGCCGGAACCTGGGGTATATTCTCGAGTTACGACGGGGAGGGCCCTTCCAGACACGTGTTTGTTCAGCGACATCAGGACTCCTGCCTAGGTGCGAGGGACACGTCGGGATTCTCCTCGAGTCTTGGCATGGCAATTGGGACGCGTCTCCACGTGAGGCAGGAGACCCAGTGTCCCTTTCGACGAGGCACAGGGATCCTGGGACTCCTATCCATTTTCAAGAGGGGTCAGGCATCGTCTCCTTTGGAAGCATTGATCTCCGCGGACCTCTCGAGGTTTCAAAGGATGTGAGGCCTCCGGTCGCGATGAGGCGGAGGACTAGGTCTTTCTCTGTTGTCTCCACAGGGGATTCAGACATCCCTTCATCTTGGGAGATGCAAGACGAGCCTGCATTCAATTCACTGCAGGGATATCTGGCCTTACTTCAAGTCAGAGCATCTCGATGTCCATTCCACTTGAGGCCACAAACTCATGGTCCCTCTCACATACCTGTAGCTGAGAGAAGCCTCCTCTTGAGGTGCTTGTGGAAAGTTGGTATTCCTCTTGAGTCGAAGCCAGGGACTAAGCTCTCATCTCGAGTTGATTTGGGGTCCACGGAGCCCTTTCGTGTTGCTCCAGTGACCTCATTATCCCTCTAGACTTGAGACAGTGATCTTGGGTTTTCTCTGGTGTGCCATCAAGGATATCAAGGCTCCATTCACGTTTGATGTGGAACACAGAATTGCTCTGGACGCAGTGCAGGGGAATCGGGCCTCATCTCGCGGCGAGGGGGAAGTCTCATGGTTTTGCTCGAGTTGCGACCAGAACCTGGGGTATATTCTCGAGTTACGACGGGGAGGGCCCTTCCAGACACGTGTTTGTTCAGCGACGTCAGGACTCCTGCCTAGGTGCGAGGGACACCTCGGGATTCTCCTCGAGTCTTGGCATGGCAATTGGGACGCGTCTCCACGTGAGGCGGGAGACCCAGGGTCCCTTTCCACGTGCCACAGGGATCCTGGGACTCCTATCCATTTTCAAGAGGAGTCAGGCATCGTCTCCTTTGGAAGCATTGATCTCCGCGGACCTCTCGAGTTTTCAAAGGATGTGAGGCCTCAGGTCGCGTTGAGGCAGAGGACTAGGTCTTTCTCTGTGGTCTCCAGAGGGGATTCAGACAACCCTTCGTCTTGGGAGATGCAAGACGAGCCTGCATTCAATTCACTGCAGGGATATCCGGCCTTACTTCAAGTCAGAGCATCTCGGTGTCCATTCCACTTGAGGCCACAAATTCAGGGTCCCTCTCACATACCTTTAGCTGAGAGAAGCCTCCTCTTGAGGTGCTTGTGGAAAGTTGGTAGACCTCTTGAGTAGAAGCCAGGGACTAAGCTCTCATCTAGAGTTGATTTGGGGTCCAAGGGGAAATTTCGTGTTGCTCCAGTGACCTCAGCATCCCTCTAGAGTTGAGACAGTGATCTTGGGTTTTCTCTGGAGTGCCATCAAGGAAATCAAGGCTCCTTTCACGTTTGATGTGGAACACGGAATTGCTCTGCACGCAGTCCAGGGGAATCGGGCCTCAACTCGCGGCGACGGGGAAATCTCATGGTTTTTCTTGAGTTGCGGACGGAACCTGGGGTATATTCTCGAGTTACGACGGGGAGGGCCCTTCGAGACACGTGTTGGTTCAGTGACGTCAGGACTCCTGCCTAGGTGCGAGGGACACCTCGGGATTCTCCTCGAGTCTTGACATGGCAATTACGACGCGACTCCACGTGAGGCGGGAGACCCAGGGTCCCTTTCCACGTGCCACAGGAATCCTGGGACTCTTATCCATTTTCAAGAGGAGTCAGGCATCGTCTGCTTTGGAAGCATTGATCTCCGCGGACCTCTGGAGTTTTCAAAGGATGTGAGGCCCCCGGTCGCTATGAGGCGGAGAATTAGGTCTTTCTCTGTGGTCTCCACAGGGTATTCAGACATCCCTTCGTCTTGGGCGATGCAAGACGAGCCTGCATTCAATTCACTGCAGGGATATCCGGCCTTACTTCGAGTCAGAGCATCTCGGTGTCCATTCCACTTGAGGCCACAAATTCAGGGTCCCTCTCACATACCTGTAGCTGAGAGAAGCCTCCTCTTGAGGTGCTTGTGGAAAGTTGGTATTCCTCTTGAGTCTAAGCCAGGGTCTAAGCTCTCATCTCGAGTTGATTTGGGGTCCACAAAGCCCTTTCCTGTTGTTCCAGTGACCTCAGGATCCCTCTAGACTTGAGACAGTGATCTTGGGTTTTCTCTGGCGTGCCATCAAGGAAATCAAGGCCTCTTTCACGTTTGATGTGGAACACGGAATTGCTCTGCACGCAGTGCAGGGGAATCGGGCCTCATCTCGCGGCGAGGGGGAAGTCTCATGGTTTTTCTCGAGTTGCGGCCGAAACCTGGGGTATATTCTCGAGTTACGACGGGGAGGGCCCTTCCAGACACGTGTTTGTTCAGCGACATCAGGACTCCTGCCTAGGTGCGAGGGACACGTCGGGATTCTCCTCGAGTCTTGGCATGGCAATTGGGACGCGTCTCCACGTGAGGCAGGAGACCCAGTGTCCCTTTCGACGAGGCACAGGGATCCTGGGACTCCTATCCATTTTCAAGAGGGGTCAGGCATCGTCTCCTTTGGAAGCATTGATCTCCGCGGACCTCTCGAGGTTTCAAAGGATGTGAGGCCTCTGGTCGCGATGAGGCGGAGGACTAGGTCTTTCTCTGTTGTCTCCACAGGGGATTCAGACATCCCTTCATCTTGGGAGATGCAAGACGAGCCTGCATTCAATTCACTGCAGGGATATCTGGCCTTACTTCAAGTCAGAGCATCTCGATGTCCATTCCACTTGAGGCCACAAACTCATGGTCCCTCTCACATACCTGTAGCTGAGAGAAGCCTCCTCCTGAGGTGCTTGTGGAAAGTTGGTATTCCTCTTGAGTCGAAGCCAGGGACTAAGCTCTCATCTCGAGTTGATTTGGGGTCCACGGAGCCCTTTCGTGTTGCTCCAGTGACCTCATTATCCCTCTAGACTTGAGACAGTGATCTTGGGTTTTCTCTGGAGTGCCATCAAGGAAATCAAGGCTTCTTTCACGTTTGATGTGAAATACGGAATTACTCTGCACGCAGTCCAGGGTAATCGGGCTTCATCTCGCTGCGAGGGGGAAGTCTCATGGTTTTTCTCGTGTTGCGGACCGTACCTGGGGTATATTCTCGAGTTAGAAGGGAAGGGCCTTTCCAGACACATGTTTGTTCAGCGACGTCAGGACTCCTGCCTAGGTGCTAGGGACACCTCGGTATTCTCTTCGAGTCTTGGCATGGCAATTGGGACGCGTTTCCACGTGAGCCGGGAGACCAAGGATCCCTTTCCAAGTTCCACAGGAGTCCTGGAACTCCTATCCATTTTCAAGAGGAGTCAGGCATCGTCTCCTTTGGAAGCATTGATCTCCGCGGACCTGTCGAGTTTTCAAAGGATGTGAGGTCTCCGGCCGCGATGAGGCGGAGAACTAGGTCTTTCTCTGTGGTCTCCACAGGGGATTCACACATCCCTTCGTCTTGGGAGATGCAAGACGAGCCTGCATTCAATTCACTGCAGGGATATCCGGCCTTACTTCGAGTCAGAGCATCTCGATGTCTATTCCACTTGAGGCCACAAACTCATGGTCCCTCTCACATACCTGTAGCTGAGAGAAGCCTCCTCTTGAGGTGCTTGTGGATAGTTGGTATTCCTCTTGAGTCGAAGCCAGGGACTAAGCTCTCATCTCGAGTTGATTTGGGGTCCACGGAGCCCTTTCGTGTTGCTCCAGTGACCTCATTATCCCTCTAGACTTGACACAGTGATCTTGGGTTTTCTCTGGAGTGCCATCAAGGAAATCAAGGCTCCTTTCACGTTTGATGTGGAACACAGAATTGCTCTGGACGCAGTGCAGGGGAATCGGGCCTCATCTCGCGGCGAGGGGGAAGTCTCATGGTTTTGCTCGAGTTGCGACCAGAACCTGGGGTATATTCTCGAGTTACGACGGGGAGGGCCCTTCCAGACACGTGTTTGTTCAGCGACGTCAGGACTCCTGCCTAGGTGCGAGGGACACCTCGGGATTCTCCTCGAGTCTTGGCATGGCAATTGGGACGCGTCTCCACGTGAGGCGGGAGACCCAGGGTCCCTTTCCACGTGCCACAGGGATCCTGGGACTCCTATCCATTTTCAAGAGGAGTCAGGCATCGTCTCCTTTGGAAGCATTGATCTCCGCGGACCTCTCGAGTTTTCAAAGGATGTGAGGCCTCGGCTCGCGATGAGGCGGAGAATTAGGTCTTTATCTGTGGTCTCCACAGGGGATTCAGACATCCCTTCGTCTTGGGAGATGCAAGACGAGCCTGCATTCAATTCACTGCAGGGATATCCAGCCTTACTTCGAGTCAGAGCATCTCGGTGTCCATTCCACTTGAGGCCACAAACTCAGGGGCCCTCCCACTTACCTGTAGCTGAGAGAAGCCTCCTCTTGAGTTGCTTGTGGAAAGTTAGTATTCCTCTTGAGTCGAAGCCAGGTACGAAGCGCTCATCTCGAGTTGATTTGGGGTCCATGGAGCCTTTTCTTGTTGGTACAATGACCTCAGGATCCCTCTAGACTTGAGACAGTGATCTTGGGTTTTCTCTGGAGTGCCATCAAGGAAATCAAGGATCCTTTCACTTTTGATGTGGAATATGGAATTGCACTGCACGCAGGGCAGGGCAATCGGGCCTCATCTCGTGGCGAGATGGAAGTCTCATGGTTTTTCTCTAGTTGCGGACGGACCCTGGGGTATATTCTCGAGTTACGACGGGGAGGGCCCTTCCAGACACGTGTTTGTTCATCGACGCCAGGACTCGGGCCTAGGTGCGAGGGACACCTCGGGATTCTCCTCGAGTCTTGGCATGGCAATTGGGACGCGTCTCCACGTGAGGCGGGAGACCCAGTGTCCCTTTCCACGTGCCACAGGGATCCTGGGACTCCTATCCATTTTCAAGAGGAGTCAGGCATCGTTTCCTTTGGAAGCATTGATCTCCGCGGACCTTTCGAGTTTTCAAAGGATGTGAGGCCTCCGGTCGCGATGAGGCGGAGAACTAGGTATTTCTCTGTGGTCTACACAGGGGATTCAGACATCCCTTCGTCTTGGGAGATGCAAGACGAGCCTGCGCTCAATTCACTGCAGGGATATCCGGCCTTACTTCCAGTCAGAGCATCTCGGTGTCCAGTCCACTTGAGGCCACAAAATCAGGGTCCCTCTCACATACCAGTTGCTGAGAGAAGCCTCCTCTTGAGGTGCTTGTGGAAACTTGGTAATCCTCTTGAGTCAAAGCCAGACACTAAGCTCTCATCTCGAGTTGATTTGGGGTCCACGGAGCCCTTTCGTGTTGCTCCAGTGACCTCAGTATCCCTCTAGAATTGAGACAGTAATCTTGGGTTTTCTCTGGAGTGCCATCAAGGAAATCAAGTCTTCTTTCACGTTTGATGTGAAATACGGAATTACTCTGCACGCAGTGCAGGGTAATCTTGCTTCATCTCGCTGCGAGGGGGAAGTCTCATGGTTTTTCTCGAGTTGCGGACCGAACCTGGGGTATATTCTCGAGTTAGAAGTGAAGGGCCTTTCCAGACACATGTTTGTTCAGCGACGTCAGGACTCCTGCCTCGGTGCTAGGGACACCTCGGTATTCTCTTCGAGTCTTGGCATGGCAATTGGGACGCGTTTCCACGTTAGGCGGGAGACCAAGGATCCCTTTCCAAGTTCCACAGGAGTCCTGGAACTCCTATCCATTTTCAAGAGGAGTCAGGCATCGACTCCTTTGGAAGCATTGATCTCCGCGGACCTGTCGAGTTTTCAAAGGATGTGAGGTCTCCGGCCGCGATGAGGCGGAGGACTAGGTCTTTCTCTGTGGTCTCCACAGGGGATTCACACATCCCTTCGTCTTGGGAGATGCAAGACGAGCCTGCATTCAATTCACTGCAGGGATATCCGGCCTTACTTCGAGTCAGAGCATCTCGGTGTCCAGTCCACTTGAGGCCACAAATTCAGGGTCCCACTCACATACCTGTAGGTGAGAGAAGCGTCCTCTTGAGGTGTTGTGGAAACTTGGTAATCCTCTTGAGTTGAAGCCAGACACTAAACTCTCATCTCGAGTTGATTTGGGGTCCACAGAGCCCTTTCGTGTTGCTCCAGTGACCTCAGGATCCCTCTAGAATTGAGACAGTGATCGTGGGTTTTCTCTGTAGTGCCATCAAGGAAATCAAGGCTCCTTTCACGTTTGATGTGGAATACGGAATTACTCTGCACGCAGTGCAGGGTAATCGGGCCTCATCTCGCTGCGAGGGGGAAGTCTCATGGTTTTTCTCGAGTTGCGGACGGAACCTGGGGTATATTCTCGAGTTACCATGGGGAATGCCCTTCCAGACACGTGTTTGTTCAGCGACGTCAGGACTCCTGCCTAGGTGTAAGGGACACCTCGGGCTTCTCCTGGAGTCTTGGCATGGCAATTGGGACGCGTCTCCACATGAGGCGGGAGACCCAGGGTCCATTTCCACGTGCTACAGGGATCCTGGGACTCCTATCCATTTTCAAGAGGAGTCAGGCATCGTCTCCTTTGGTAGCATTGATCTCTGCGGACCTCTCGAGTTTCCAAAGGATGTGAGGCCTCCTGTCGCGATGAGGCGGAGGACTTCGTCTTTCTCTGTGGTCTCCACAGGTGATTCAGACATCCCTTCGTCTTGTGAGATGCAAGACGAGCCTGCATTCAATTCACTGCAGGGATATCCGGCCTTACTTCGAGTCAGAGCATCTCGGTGTCCATTCCACTTGAGGCCACAAACTCAGGGGCCCTCTCACATACCTGTAGCTGAGAGAAGCCTCCTCTTGAGGGGCTTGCGGAAAGTTCGTATTCCTCTTGAGTTGAAGCCAGGGACTAATCTCTCATCTCGAGTTGATTTGGGGTCCACGGAGCCATTTCGTGTTGCTCCAGTGACCTCAGGATCCCTCTAGACTTGAGACAGTGATCTTGGGTTTTCTCTGGAGTGCCATCAAGGAAATCAAGGCTCCTTTCACGTTTGATGTGGAACACGGAATTGCTCTGCACGCAGTGCAGGAGAATCGGGCCTCATCTCGCGGCGAGGGGGAAGTCTCATGGTTTTTCTCGAGTTGCGGCCGGAACCTGGGGTATATTCTCGAGTTACGATGGGGAGGGCCCTTCCAGACACGGGTTTGTTCAGCGACGTGACGACTCCTGCCTAGGTGCGAGGGACACCTCGGGATTCTCCTCGAGTCTTGGCATGGCAATTGGGACGCGTCTCCACGTGAGGCGGGAGACCCAGGGTCCCTTTCCACGTGCCACAGTGATCCTGGGACTCCTATCCATTTTCAAGAGGAGTCAGGCATCGTCTCCTTTGGAAGCATTGATCTCGGCAGACGTCTCGAGTTTTCAAAGGATGTGAGGCCTCCGGTCGCGTTGAGGCGGAGGACTAGGTCTTTCTCTCTGTTCTGCACAGGGGATTGAGACATCCCTTCGTCTTGGGAGATGCAAGAAGAGCTTGCTTTCAATTCACTTCAGGGATATCCGGCCTTACTTCGAGTCCGAGCATCTCGGTGTCCATTCCACTTGATGTCACAAAATCAGGGTCCCTCTCACATACCTGTAGCTGAGAGAAGCCTCCTCTTGAGGGGCTTGTGGAAAGTTCGTATTCCTCTTGAGTCGAACCCAGGGACTAATCTCTCATCTCGAGTTGATTTGGGGTCCACGGAGCCCTTTCGTGTTGCTCCGGTGACCTCAGGATCCCTCTAGACTTGACACAGTGATCTTGGGTTTTCTCTGGAGTGCCATCAAGGAAATCAAGGCTCCTTTCACGTTTGATGTGGAACACGGAATTGCTTGCACGCAGGGCAGGGGAATCGGGCCTCATCTCGCGGCGATGGGGAAGTCTCATGGTTTTTCTCGATTTGCGGCCGGAACCTGGGGTATACTTTCGAGTTACGACGGGGAGGGCCCTTCCAGACACGTGTTTGTTCAGCGACGTCAGGACTCCGGCCTAGGTGCGAGGGACACCTCGGGATTCTCCTCGAGTCTTGGCATGGCAATTGGGACACGTCTCCACGTGAGGCGGGAGACCCAGGGTCCCTTTCCACGTGTCACAGGGATCCTGGGACTCCTATCCTTTTTCAAGAGGAGTCAGGCATCCTCTCCTTTGGAAGCATTGATCTCCGCGGACCTTTCGAGTTTTCAAAGGATGTGAGGCCTCCGGTCGCGATGAGGCGGAGGACTAGGTCTTTCTCTGTGGTCTCCACAGGGGATTCAGACATCCCTTCGTCTTGGGAGATGCAAGACGAGCCTGCATTCAATTCACTGCAGGGATATCCGGCCTTACTTCGAGTCAGAGCATCTCGGTGTCCATTCCACTTGATGCGACAAACTCAAGGTCCCTCTCACATACCATTAGGTGAGAGTAGCCTCCCCTTGAGGGGCTTCTGTAAAGTTGGTATTCCTCTTGAGTCGAAGCCAGGGACTAAGCTCTCATCTCGAGTTGATTTGGGGTCCACGGAGCCGTTTCGTGTTGCTACAGTGACCTCAGGATCCCTCTAGACTTGAAACAGTGATCTTGGGTTTTCTCTGGAGTGCCATTAAGGAAATCAAGGCTCCTTTCACTTTTGATGTGGAACACGGAATTGGTCTGCACGCAGTGCAGGGGAATCGGGCCTCATCTCGCGGGGAGGGGGAAGTCTCATGGTTTTTCTCGAGTTGCGGCCGGAACCTGGGGTATATTCTCGAGTTACGATGGGGAGGGCCCTTCCAGACACAGGTTTGTTCAGCGACGTGAGGACTCCTGCCTAGGTGCGAGGGACACCTCGGGATTCTCCTCGAGTCTTGGCATGGCAATTGGGACGCGTCTCCACGTGAGGCGGGAGATCCAGGGTCCCTTTCCACGTGCCACAGGGATCCTGGGACTCCTATCCATTTTCAAGAAGGGTCAGGCATCTTCTCCTTTGGAAGCATTGATCTCCGCGGACCTCTCGAGTTTTCAAAGGATGTGAGGCCTCCGGTCGCGATGAGGCGGAGAACTCGGTCTTTCTCTGTGATCTCCACAGGGGATTCAGACATCCCTTCGTCTTGGGAGATGCAAGACGAGCCTGCATTCAACTCACTGTTGGGATATCCGGACTTACTTTGAGTCAGAGCATCTCGGTGTCCATTCCACTTGAGGCCACAAACTCAGGGGCCCTCTCACATACCTGTAGTTGAGAGAAGCCTCCTCCTGAGGTGCTTGTGGAAAGTTGGTATTCCTCTTGAGTCGAAGCCAGGGACTAAGCTCTCATCTCGAGTTGATTTGGGGTTCACGGAGCACTTTCGTGTTGCTCCAGTGACCTCAGGATCCCTCTAGACTTGAGACAGTGATCTTGGGTTTTCTCTGGAGTGCCATCAAGGAAATCAAGGCTCCTTTCACGTTTGATGTGGAATACGAAATTGCTCTGCATGCAGTGCAGGGGAATCGGGCCTCAACTCACGGCGAGGGGGAAATCTCATGGTTTTTCTTGAGTTGCGGCCAGAACCTGGGGTATATTCTCGAGTAACGACGGGGAGGGCCCTTCTAGACACGTGTTTGTTCAGAGACATTAGGACACCTTCCTAGGTGCGAGGGACACCTCGGGATTCTCCTCGAGTCTTGGCATGGTAATTGGGACGCGTCTCCACATGAGGCGGGAGACCCAGGGTCCCTTTCCACGTGCCACAGGGATCCTTGGACTCCTATCCATTTTCAAGAGGAGTCAGGCATCGTCTCCTTTGGAAGCATTGATCTCCGCGGACCTCTCGAGTTTTCAAAGGATGTGAAGCTTCCGCTCGCGATGAGGCGGATAATTAGGTCTTTCTCTGTTGTCTCCACAGGGGATTCAGACATCCCTTCGTCTTGGGAGATGCCAGACGAGCCTGCATTCACTTCACTCCAGGGATATCCGGCCTTACTTCGAGTCAGAGCATCTCGGTGTCCATTCCACTTGAGGCCACAAACTCAGGGACCCTCTCACATACCTGTAGCTGAGAGAAGCCTCCTCTTGAGGTGCTTGTGGATAGTTGGTATTCCTCTAGAGTCGAAGCTAGGGACTAAGCTCTCATCTCGAGTTGATTTGGGGTCCACGGAGCCCTTTCGTGTTGCTCCAGTGACCTCAGGATCCCTCTAGACTTGAGACAGTGATCTTGGGTTTTCTCTGGAGTGCCATCAAGGAAATCAAGGCTCCTTTCACGTTTGATGTGGAACACAGAATTGCTCTGGACGCAGTGCAGGGGAATCGGGCCTCATCTCGCGGCGAGGGGGAAGTCTCATGGTTTTGCTCGAGTTGCGACCAGAACCTGGGGTATATTCTCGAGTTACGACGGGGAGGGCCCTTCCAGACACGTGTTTGTTCAGCGACGTCAGGACTCCTGCCTAGGTGCGAGGGACACCTCGGGATTCTCCTCGAGTCTTGGCATGGCAATTGGGACGCGTCTCCACGTGAGGCGGGAGACCCAGGGTCCCTTTCCACGTGCCACAGGGATCCTGGGACTCCTATCCATTTTCAAGAGGAGTCAGGCATCGTCTCCTTTGGAAGCATTGATCTCCGCGGACCTCTCGAGTTTTCAAAGGATGTGAGGCCTCGGCTCGCGATGAGGCGGAGAATTAGGTCTTTATCTGTGGTCTCCACAGGGGATTCAGACATCCCTTCGTCTTGGGAGATGCAAGAAGAGCTTGCTTTCAATTCACTTCAGGGATATCCGGCCTTACTTCGAGTCCGAGCATCTCGGTGTCCATTCCACTTGATGTCACAAAATCAGGGTCCCTCTCACATACCTGTAGCTGAGAGAAGCCTCCTCTTGAGGGGCTTGTGGAAAGTTCGTATTCCTCTTGAGTCGAACCCAGGGACTAATCTCTCATCTCGAGTTGATTTGGGGTCCACGGAGCCCTTTCGTGTTGCTCCGGTGACCTCAGGATCCCTCTAGACTTGACACAGTGATCTTGGGTTTTCTCTGGAGTGCCATCAAGGAAATCAAGGCTCCTTTCACGTTTGATGTGGAACACGGAATTGCTTGCACGCAGGGCAGGGGAATCGGGCCTCATCTCGCGGCGATGGGGAAGTCTCATGGTTTTTCTCGATTTGCGGCCGGAACCTGGGGTATACTTTCGAGTTACGACGGGGAGGGCCCTTCCAGACACGTGTTTGTTCAGCGACGTCAGGACTCCGGCCTAGGTGCGAGGGACACCTCGGGATTCTCCTCGAGTCTTGGCATGGCAATTGGGACACGTCTCCACGTGAGGCGGGAGACCCAGGGTCCCTTTCCACGTGTCACAGGGATCCTGGGACTCCTATCCTTTTTCAAGAGGAGTCAGGCATCCTCTCCTTTGGAAGCATTGATCTCCGCGGACCTTTCGAGTTTTCAAAGGATGTGAGGCCTCCGGTCGCGATGAGGCGGAGGACTAGGTCTTTCTCTGTGGTCTCCACAGGGGATTCAGACATCCCTTCGTCTTGGGAGATGCAAGACGAGCCTGCATTCAATTCACTGCAGGGATATCCGGCCTTACTTCGAGTCAGAGCATCTCGGTGTCCATTCCACTTGATGCGACAAACTCAAGGTCCCTCTCACATACCATTAGGTGAGAGTAGCCTCCCCTTGAGGGGCTTCTGTAAAGTTGGTATTCCTCTTGAGTCGAAGCCAGGGACTAAGCTCTCATCTCGAGTTGATTTGGGGTCCACGGAGCCGTTTCGTGTTGCTACAGTGACCTCAGGATCCCTCTAGACTTGAAACAGTGATCTTGGGTTTTCTCTGGAGTGCCATTAAGGAAATCAAGGCTCCTTTCACTTTTGATGTGGAACACGGAATTGGTCTGCACGCAGTGCAGGGGAATCGGGCCTCATCTCGCGGGGAGGGGGAAGTCTCATGGTTTTTCTCGAGTTGCGGCCGGAACCTGGGGTATATTCTCGAGTTACGATGGGGAGGGCCCTTCCAGACACAGGTTTGTTCAGCGACGTGAGGACTCCTGCCTAGGTGCGAGGGACACCTCGGGATTCTCCTCGAGTCTTGGCATGGCAATTTTGACGCGTCTCCACGTGAGGCGGGAGACCCAATGTCCCTTTCCACGTGCCACAGGGATCCTGGGACTCCTATCCATTTTCAAGAGGAGTCAGGCATCGTCTCCTTTGGAAGCATTGATCTCCGCGGACCTCTCGAGTTTTCAAAGGATGTGAGGCCTCCGGTCGCGATGAGGCGGAGAACGAGGTCTTTCTCTGTGGTCTCCACAGGGGATTCAGACATCCCTTCGTCTTGGGAGATGCAAGACGAGCCTGCATTCAATTCACTGCAGGGATATCCGGCCTTACTTCGAGTCAGAGCATCTCGGTGTCCATTCCACTTGAGGCCACAAACTCAGGGTCCCTCTCACATACCTGTAGCTGAGAGAAGCCTCCTCTTGAGGTGCTTGTGGAAAGTTTGTATTCCTCTTGAGTCGAAGCCAGGGACTAAGCTCTCATCTCGAGTTGATTTGGGGTCCACGGAGCCCTTTCGTGTTGCTCCAGTGACCTCAGGATCCCTCTAGACTTGAGACAGTGAACTTGGGTTTTCTCTGGAGTGCCATCAAGGAAATCAAGGCTCCTTTCACGTTTGATGTGGAAAACGGAATTGCTCTGCACGCAGTGCAGGGGAATCGGGCCTCATCTCGCGGCGAGGTGGAAGTCTCATGGTTTTTCTCGAGTTGCGGCCGGAACCTTCGGTATATTCTCGAGTTACGACGGGGAGGGCCCTTCCAGACATGTGTTTGTTCAGCGACGTCAGGACTCCTGCCTAGGTGCGAGGGACACCTCGGGATTCTCCTCGAGTCTTGGCATGGCAATTGGGACGCGTCTCCACGTGAGGCGGGAGATCCAGGGTCCCTTTCCACGTGCCACAGGGATCCTGGGACTCCTATCCATTTTCAAGAAGGGTCAGGCATCTTCTCCTTTGGAAGCATTGATCTCCGCGGACCTCTCGAGTTTTCAAAGGATGTGAGGCCTCCGGTCGCGATGAGGCGGAGAACTCGGTCTTTCTCTGTGATCTCCACAGGGGATTCAGACATCCCTTCGTCTTGGGAGATGCAAGACGAGCCTGCATTCAACTCACTGTTGGGATATCCGGACTTACTTTGAGTCAGAGCATCTCGGTGTCCATTCCACTTGAGGCCACAAACTCAGGGGCCCTCTCACATACCTGTAGTTGAGAGAAGCCTCCTCCTGAGGTGCTTGTGGAAAGTTGGTATTCCTCTTGAGTCGAAGCCAGGGACTAAGCTCTCATCTCGAGTTGATTTGGGGTTCACGGAGCACTTTCGTGTTGCTCCAGTGACCTCAGGATCCCTCTAGACTTGAGACGGTGATCTTGGGTTTTCTCTGGAGTGCCATCAAGGAAATCAAGGCTCCTTTCACGTTTGATGTGGAATACGAAATTGCTCTGCATGCAGTGCAGGGGAATCGGGCCTCAACTCACGGCGAGGGGGAAATCTCATGGTTTTTCTTGAGTTGCGGCCAGAACCTGGGGTATATTCTCGAGTAACGACGGGGAGGGCCCTTCTAGACACGTGTTTGTTCAGAGACATTAGGACACCTTCCTAGGTGCGAGGGACACCTCGGGATTCTCCTCGAGTCTTGGCATGGTAATTGGGACGCGTCTCCACATGAGGCGGGAGACCCAGGGTCCCTTTCCACGTGCCACAGGGATCCTTGGACTCCTATCCATTTTCAAGAGGAGTCAGGCATCGTCTCCTTTGGAAGCATTGATCTCCGCGGACCTCTCGAGTTTTCAAAGGATGTGAAGCCTCCGCTCGCGATGAGGCGGATAATTAGGTCTTTCTCTGTTGTCTCCACAGGGGATTCAGACATCCCTTCGTCTTGGGAGATGCCAGACGAGCCTGCATTCACTTCACTCCAGGGATATCCGGCCTTACTTCGAGTCAGAGCATCTCGGTGTCCATTCCACTTGAGGCCACAAACTCAGGGACCCTCTCACATACCTGTAGCTGAGAGAAGCCTCCTCTTGAGGTGCTTGTGGATAGTTGGTATTCCTCTTGAGTCGAAGCCAGGGACTAAGCTCTCATCTCGAGTTGATTTGGGGTCCACGGAGCCCTTTCGTGTTGCTCCAGTGACCTCAGGATCCCTCTAGACTTGAGACAGTGATCTTGGGTTTTCTCTGGAGTGCCATCAAGGAAATCAAGGCTCCTTTCACGTTTGATGTGGAACACAGAATTGCTCTGGACGCAGTGCAGGGGAATCGGGCCTCATCTCGCGGCGAGGGGGAAGTCTCATGGTTTTGCTCGAGTTGCGACCAGAACCTGGGGTATATTCTCGAGTTACGACGGGGAGGGCCCTTCCAGACACGTGTTTGTTCAGCGACGTCAGGACTCCTGCCTAGGTGCGAGGGACACCTCGGGATTCTCCTCGAGTCTTGGCATGGCAATTGGGACGCGTCTCCACGTGAGGCGGGAGACCCAGGGTCCCTTTCCACGTGCCACAGGGATCCTGGGACTCCTATCCATTTTCAAGAGGAGTCAGGCATCGTCTCCTTTGGAAGCATTGATCTCCGCGGACCTCTCGAGTTTTCAAAGGATGTGAGGCCTCGGCTCGCGATGAGGCGGAGAATTAGGTCTTTATCTGTGGTCTCCACAGGGGATTCAGACATCCCTTCGTCTTGGGAGATGCAAGACGAGCCTGCATTCAATTCACTGCAGGGATATCCAGCCTTACTTCGAGTCAGAGCATCTCGGTGTCCATTCCACTTGAGGCCACAAACTCAGGGGCCCTCCCACTTACCTGTAGCTGAGAGAAGCCTCCTCTTGAGTTGCTTGTGGAAAGTTAGTATTCCTCTTGAGTCGAAGCCAGGTACGAAGCGCTCATCTCGAGTTGATTTGGGGTCCATGGAGCCTTTTCTTGTTGGTACAATGACCTCAGGATCCCTCTAGACTTGAGACAGTGATCTTGGGTTTTCTCTGGAGTGCCATCAAGGAAATCAAGGATCCTTTCACTTTTGATGTGGAATATGGAATTGCACTGCACGCAGGGCAGGGCAATCGGGCCTCATCTCGTGGCGAGATGGAAGTCTCATGGTTTTTCTCTAGTTGCGGACGGACCCTGGGGTATATTCTCGAGTTACGACGGGGAGGGCCCTTCCAGACACGTGTTTGTTCATCGACGCCAGGACTCGGGCCTAGGTGCGAGGGACACCTCGGGATTCTCCTCGAGTCTTGGCATGGCAATTGGGACGCGTCTCCACGTGAGGCGGGAGACCCAGTGTCCCTTTCCACGTGCCACAGGGATCCTGGGACTCCTATCCATTTTCAAGAGGAGTCAGGCATCGTTTCCTTTGGAAGCATTGATCTCCGCGGACCTTTCGAGTTTTCAAAGGATGTGAGGCCTCCGGTCGCGATGAGGCGGAGAACTAGGTATTTCTCTGTGGTCTACACAGGGGATTCAGACATCCCTTCGTCTTGGGAGATGCAAGACGAGCCTGCGCTCAATTCACTGCAGGGATATCCGGCCTTACTTCCAGTCAGAGCATCTCGGTGTCCAGTCCACTTGAGGCCACAAAATCAGGGTCCCTCTCACATACCAGTTGCTGAGAGAAGCCTCCTCTTGAGGTGCTTGTGGAAACTTGGTAATCCTCTTGAGTCAAAGCCAGACACTAAGCTCTCATCTCGAGTTGATTTGGGGTCCACGGAGCCCTTTCGTGTTGCTCCAGTGACCTCAGTATCCCTCTAGAATTGAGACAGTAATCTTGGGTTTTCTCTGGAGTGCCATCAAGGAAATCAAGTCTTCTTTCACGTTTGATGTGAAATACGGAATTACTCTGCACGCAGTGCAGGGTAATCTTGCTTCATCTCGCTGCGAGGGGGAAGTCTCATGGTTTTTCTCGAGTTGCGGACCGAACCTGGGGTATATTCTCGAGTTAGAAGTGAAGGGCCTTTCCAGACACATGTTTGTTCAGCGACGTCAGGACTCCTGCCTCGGTGCTAGGGACACCTCGGTATTCTCTTCGAGTCTTGGCATGGCAATTGGGACGCGTTTCCACGTTAGGCGGGAGACCAAGGATCCCTTTCCAAGTTCCACAGGAGTCCTGGAACTCCTATCCATTTTCAAGAGGAGTCAGGCATCGACTCCTTTGGAAGCATTGATCTCCGCGGACCTGTCGAGTTTTCAAAGGATGTGAGGTCTCCGGCCGCGATGAGGCGGAGGACTAGGTCTTTCTCTGTGGTCTCCACAGGGGATTCACACATCCCTTCGTCTTGGGAGATGCAAGACGAGCCTGCATTCAATTCACTGCAGGGATATCCGGCCTTACTTCGAGTCAGAGCATCTCGGTGTCCAGTCCACTTGAGGCCACAAATTCAGGGTCCCACTCACATACCTGTAGGTGAGAGAAGCGTCCTCTTGAGGTGTTGTGGAAACTTGGTAATCCTCTTGAGTTGAAGCCAGACACTAAACTCTCATCTCGAGTTGATTTGGGGTCCACAGAGCCCTTTCGTGTTGCTCCAGTGACCTCAGGATCCCTCTAGAATTGAGACAGTGATCGTGGGTTTTCTCTGTAGTGCCATCAAGGAAATCAAGGCTCCTTTCACGTTTGATGTGGAATACGGAATTACTCTGCACGCAGTGCAGGGTAATCGGGCCTCATCTCGCTGCGAGGGGGAAGTCTCATGGTTTTTCTCGAGTTGCGGACGGAACCTGGGGTATATTCTCGAGTTACCATGGGGAATGCCCTTCCAGACACGTGTTTGTTCAGCGACGTCAGGACTCCTGCCTAGGTGTAAGGGACACCTCGGGCTTCTCCTGGAGTCTTGGCATGGCAATTGGGACGCGTCTCCACATGAGGCGGGAGACCCAGGGTCCATTTCCACGTGCTACAGGGATCCTGGGACTCCTATCCATTTTCAAGAGGAGTCAGGCATCGTCTCCTTTGGTAGCATTGATCTCTGCGGACCTCTCGAGTTTCCAAAGGATGTGAGGCCTCCTGTCGCGATGAGGCGGAGGACTTCGTCTTTCTCTGTGGTCTCCACAGGTGATTCAGACATCCCTTCGTCTTGTGAGATGCAAGACGAGCCTGCATTCAATTCACTGCAGGGATATCCGGCCTTACTTCGAGTCAGAGCATCTCGGTGTCCATTCCACTTGAGGCCACAAACTCAGGGGCCCTCTCACATACCTGTAGCTGAGAGAAGCCTCCTCTTGAGGGGCTTGCGGAAAGTTCGTATTCCTCTTGAGTTGAAGCCAGGGACTAATCTCTCATCTCGAGTTGATTTGGGGTCCACGGAGCCATTTCGTGTTGCTCCAGTGACCTCAGGATCCCTCTAGACTTGAGACAGTGATCTTGGGTTTTCTCTGGAGTGCCATCAAGGAAATCAAGGCTCCTTTCACGTTTGATGTGGAACACGGAATTGCTCTGCACGCAGTGCAGGAGAATCGGGCCTCATCTCGCGGCGAGGGGGAAGTCTCATGGTTTTTCTCGAGTTGCGGCCGGAACCTGGGGTATATTCTCGAGTTACGATGGGGAGGGCCCTTCCAGACACGGGTTTGTTCAGCGACGTGACGACTCCTGCCTAGGTGCGAGGGACACCTCGGGATTCTCCTCGAGTCTTGGCATGGCAATTGGGACGCGTCTCCACGTGAGGCGGGAGACCCAGGGTCCCTTTCCACGTGCCACAGTGATCCTGGGACTCCTATCCATTTTCAAGAGGAGTCAGGCATCGTCTCCTTTGGAAGCATTGATCTCGGCAGACGTCTCGAGTTTTCAAAGGATGTGAGGCCTCCGGTCGCGTTGAGGCGGAGGACTAGGTCTTTCTCTCTGTTCTGCACAGGGGATTGAGACATCCCTTCGTCTTGGGAGATGCAAGAAGAGCTTGCTTTCAATTCACTTCAGGGATATCCGGCCTTACTTCGAGTCCGAGCATCTCGGTGTCCATTCCACTTGATGTCACAAAATCAGGGTCCCTCTCACATACCTGTAGCTGAGAGAAGCCTCCTCTTGAGGGGCTTGTGGAAAGTTCGTATTCCTCTTGAGTCGAACCCAGGGACTAATCTCTCATCTCGAGTTGATTTGGGGTCCACGGAGCCCTTTCGTGTTGCTCCGGTGACCTCAGGATCCCTCTAGACTTGACACAGTGATCTTGGGTTTTCTCTGGAGTGCCATCAAGGAAATCAAGGCTCCTTTCACGTTTGATGTGGAACACGGAATTGCTTGCACGCAGGGCAGGGGAATCGGGCCTCATCTCGCGGCGATGGGGAAGTCTCATGGTTTTTCTCGATTTGCGGCCGGAACCTGGGGTATACTTTCGAGTTACGACGGGGAGGGCCCTTCCAGACACGTGTTTGTTCAGCGACGTCAGGACTCCGGCCTAGGTGCGAGGGACACCTCGGGATTCTCCTCGAGTCTTGGCATGGCAATTGGGACACGTCTCCACGTGAGGCGGGAGACCCAGGGTCCCTTTCCACGTGTCACAGGGATCCTGGGACTCCTATCCTTTTTCAAGAGGAGTCAGGCATCCTCTCCTTTGGAAGCATTGATCTCCGCGGACCTTTCGAGTTTTCAAAGGATGTGAGGCCTCCGGTCGCGATGAGGCGGAGGACTAGGTCTTTCTCTGTGGTCTCCACAGGGGATTCAGACATCCCTTCGTCTTGGGAGATGCAAGACGAGCCTGCATTCAATTCACTGCAGGGATATCCGGCCTTACTTCGAGTCAGAGCATCTCGGTGTCCATTCCACTTGATGCGACAAACTCAAGGTCCCTCTCACATACCATTAGGTGAGAGTAGCCTCCCCTTGAGGGGCTTCTGTAAAGTTGGTATTCCTCTTGAGTCGAAGCCAGGGACTAAGCTCTCATCTCGAGTTGATTTGGGGTCCACGGAGCCGTTTCGTGTTGCTACAGTGACCTCAGGATCCCTCTAGACTTGAAACAGTGATCTTGGGTTTTCTCTGGAGTGCCATTAAGGAAATCAAGGCTCCTTTCACTTTTGATGTGGAACACGGAATTGGTCTGCACGCAGTGCAGGGGAATCGGGCCTCATCTCGCGGGGAGGGGGAAGTCTCATGGTTTTTCTCGAGTTGCGGCCGGAACCTGGGGTATATTCTCGAGTTACGATGGGGAGGGCCCTTCCAGACACAGGTTTGTTCAGCGACGTGAGGACTCCTGCCTAGGTGCGAGGGACACCTCGGGATTCTCCTCGAGTCTTGGCATGGCAATTTTGACGCGTCTCCACGTGAGGCGGGAGACCCAATGTCCCTTTCCACGTGCCACAGGGATCCTGGGACTCCTATCCATTTTCAAGAGGAGTCAGGCATCGTCTCCTTTGGAAGCATTGATCTCCGCGGACCTCTCGAGTTTTCAAAGGATGTGAGGCCTCCGGTCGCGATGAGGCGGAGAACGAGGTCTTTCTCTGTGGTCTCCACAGGGGATTCAGACATCCCTTCGTCTTGGGAGATGCAAGACGAGCCTGCATTCAATTCACTGCAGGGATATCCGGCCTTACTTCGAGTCAGAGCATCTCGGTGTCCATTCCACTTGAGGCCACAAACTCAGGGTCCCTCTCACATACCTGTAGCTGAGAGAAGCCTCCTCTTGAGGTGCTTGTGGAAAGTTTGTATTCCTCTTGAGTCGAAGCCAGGGACTAAGCTCTCATCTCGAGTTGATTTGGGGTCCACGGAGCCCTTTCGTGTTGCTCCAGTGACCTCAGGATCCCTCTAGACTTGAGACAGTGATCTTGGGTTTTCTCTGGAGTGCCATCAAGGAAATCAAGGCTCCTTTCACGTTTGATGTGGAAAACGGAATTGCTCTGCACGCAGTGCAGGGGAATCGGGCCTCATCTCGCGGCGAGGTGGAAGTCTCATGGTTTTTCTCGAGTTGCGGCCGGAACCTTCGGTATATTCTCGAGTTACGACGGGGAGGGCCCTTCCAGACATGTGTTTGTTCAGCGACGTCAGGACTCCTGCCTAGGTGCGAGGGACACCTCGGGATTCTCCTCGAGTCTTGGCATGGCAATTGGGACGCGTCTCCACGTGAGGCGGTAGATCCAGGGTCCCTTTCCACGTGCCACAGGGATCCTGGGACTCCTATCCATTTTCGAGAAGGGTCAGGCATCTTCTCCTTTGGAAGCATTGATCTCCGCGGACCTCTCGAGTTTTCAAAGGATGTGAGGCCTCCGGTCGCGATGAGGCGGAGAACTCGGTCTTTCTCTGTGATCTCCACAGGGGATTCAGACATCCCTTCGTCTTGGGAGATGCAAGACGAGCCTGCATTCAACTCACTGTTGGGATATCCGGACTTACTTTGAGTCAGAGCATCTCGGTGTCCATTCCACTTGAGGCCACAAACTCAGGGGCCCTCTCACATACCTGTAGTTGAGAGAAGCCTCCTCCTGAGGTGCTTGTGGAAAGTTGGTATTCCTCTTGAGTCGAAGCCAGGGACTAAGCTCTCATCTCGAGTTGATTTGGGGTTCACGGAGCACTTTCGTGTTGCTCCAGTGACCTCAGGATCCCTCTAGACTTGAGACAGTGATCTTGGGTTTTCTCTGGAGTGCCATCAAGGAAATCAAGGCTCCTTTCACGTTTGATGTGGAATACCAAATTGCTCTGCATGCAGTGCAGGGGAATCGGGCCTCAACTCACGGCGAGGGGGAAATCTCATGGTTTTTCTTGAGTTGCGGCCAGAACCTGGGGTATATTCTCGAGTAACGACGGGGAGGGCCCTTCTAGACACGTGTTTGTTCAGAGACATTAGGACACCTTCCTAGGTGCGAGGGACACCTCGGGATTCTCCTCGAGTCTTGGCTTGGTAATTGGGACGCGTCTCCACATGAGGCGGGAGACCCAGGGTCCCTTTCCACGTGCCACAGGGATCCTTGGACTCCTATCCATTTTCAAGAGGAGTCAGGCATCGTCTCCTTTGGAAGCATTGATCTCCGCGGACCTCTCGAGTTTTCAAAGGATGTGAAGCCTCCGCTCGCGATGAGGCGGATAATTAGGTCTTTCTCTGTTGTCTCCACAGGGGATTCAGACATCCCTTCGTCTTGGGAGATGCCAGACGAGCCTGCATTCACTTCACTCCAGGGATATCCGGCCTTACTTCGAGTCAGAGCATCTCGGTGTCCATTCCACTTGAGGCCACAAACTCAGGGACCCTCTCACATACCTGTAGCTGAGAGAAGCCTCCTCTTGAGGTGCTTGTGGATAGTTGGTATTCCTCTAGAGTCGAAGCTAGGGACTAAGCTCTCATCTCGAGTTGATTTGGGGTCCACGGAGCCCTTTCGTGTTGCTCCAGTGACCTCAGGATCCCTCTAGACTTGAGACAGTGATCTTGGGTTTTCTCTGGAGTGCCATCAAGGAAATCAAGGCTCCTTTCATTTTTGATGTGGAATACGGAATTGCTCTGCATGCAGTGCAGGGGAATCGGGCCTCAACTCGCGGCGAGGGGGAAATCTCATGGTTTTTCACGAGTTGCGGCCGGATCCTGGGGTATATTCTCGAGTTACAATTGGGACGGCCCTTCCAGACACGTGTTTGTTCAGCGTCGTCAGGACTCCTGCCTAGGTGCGAAGGACACCTCGGGATTCTCCTCGAGTCTTGGCATGGCAATTTGGACCCGTCTCCACGTGAGGCGGGAGACCCAGGGTCCCTTTCCACGTGCCACAGGGATCCTGGCACTCCTATCCATTTTCAAGAGGAGTCAGGCATCGTCTCCTTTGGAAGCATTGATCTCCGCGGACCTCTCGAGTTTTCAAAGGATGTGAGGCCTCCGGTCGCGATGAGGCGGAGAACTCGGTCTTTCTCTGTGGTCTCCTCAGGGGATTCAGACATCCCTTCTTCTTGGGAGATGCAAGACGAGCCTGCATTCAATTCACTGCAGGGATATCCGGCCTTACTTTGAGTCAGAGCATCACGGTGTCCATTCCACTTGAGGCCACAAACTCAGGGGCCCTCTCACATACCTGTAGTTGAGAGAAGCCTCCTCCTGAGGTGCTTGTGGAAATTTGGTATTCCTCTTGAGTCGAAGCCAGGGACTAAGCTCTCATCTCGAATTGATTTGGGGTCGACGGAGCCCTTTCCTGTTGCTCCAGTGACCTCAGGATCCCTCTAGAATTGAGACAGTGATCTTGGGTTTTCTCTGGAGTGCCATCAAGGAAATCAAGGCTCCTTTCATTTTTGATGTGGAATACGGAATTGCACTGCACGCAGTGCAGGGGAATCGGGCCTCATCTCGCGGCGAGGGGGAAGTCTCATGGTTTTTCTCGAGTTGCGGCCGGAACCTGGGGTATATTCTCGAGTTACGACGGGGAGGGCCCTTCCAGACACGTGTTTTTTTCAGCGACCTCAGGACACCTGCCTAGGTGCGAGGGACACCTCGGAATTCTCCTCGAGTCTTGGCATGGCAATTGGGATGTGTCTCCACGTGAGGCGGGAGACCCAGGGTCCCTTTCCACGTGCCACACGGATCCTGGGACTCCTATCCATTTTCAAGAGGAGTCAGGCATCGTCTCCTTTGGAAGCATTGATGTTTGCAGACCTCTCGAGTTTTCAAAGGATATGATGCCTCCGGTTGCGTTGAGGTGGATGACTAGGTCTTTCTCTTTGGTCTCCACAGGGGATTCAGACAACCCTTCGTCTTGGGAGATGCAAGACGAGACTGCATTCAATTCACTGCAGGCATATCCGGCCTTACTTCGAGTCAGAGCATCTCGGTGTCCATTCCACTTGAGGCCACAAACTCAGGGTCCCTCTCACATACCTGTAGCTGAGAGAAGCCTCCTCTTGAGGTGCTTGTGGAAAGTTGCTATTACTCTTGAGTCGAAGCCCGGGACTAAGCTCTCATCTCGAGTTGATTTGGGGTCCACGCAGCCCTTTCGTGTTGCTCCAGTGACCTCAGGATCCCTCTAGACTTGAGACAGTGATCTTGGGTTTTCTCTGCAGTGCCATCAAGGAAATCAAGGCTCCTTTCACGTTTGATGTGGAACACGGAATTGCTCTGCACGCAGTGCAGGGAAATCGGGACTCATCCAGCGGTGAGGGGAAGTCTCATGGTTTTTCTCGAGTTGTAGCCGGAACCTGGGTTATATTCTCGAGTTACGACGGGGAGGGCCCTTCCAGACACGTGTTTGTTCAGCGACGTCAGGACTCCTGCCTAGGTGCGAGGGAAACCTCAGGATTCTCCTGGAGTCTTGGCATGGCAATTGGGACGCGTCTCCACGTGAGGCGGGAGACCCAGGGTCCCTTTCGACGTGCCACAGGGATCCTGGGACTCCTATCCATTTCCAAGAAGAGTCAGGCATCGTCTCCTTTGGAAGCATTGATCTCCGCGGACCTCTCGAGTTTTCAAAGGATGTGAGGCCTCCGATCTCGATGAGGCGGAGAACGAGGTCTTTCTCTGTGGTCTCCACAGGGGATTCAGACAACCATTCGTCTTGGGAGATGCAAGAAGAGCCTGCATTCAATTCATTGCAGGGATATCCGGCCTTACTTCGAGTCAGAGCATCTCGGTGTCCATTCCACTTGAGGCCACAAACTCAGGGTCCCTCTCACAAACCTGTAGCTGAGAGAAGCCTCCTCTTGAGTTGCTTGTGGAAAGTTGATTTTCCTCTTGAGTCGAAGCCAGGGACTAAGCTCTCATCTCGAGTTGATTTGGGGTCCACGCAGCCCTTTCGTGTTGCTCCAGTGACCTCAGGATCCCTCTAGACTTGAGACAGTGATCTTGGGTTTTCTCTGGAGTGCCATCAAGGAAATCAAGGCTCCTTTCACGTTTGATGTGGAACACGGATTGCTCTGCTCGCAGTGGAGGGGAATCGGGTCTCATCTCGAGGCAAGGGGGATGTCTCATGGTTTTTCTCAAGTTGCGGCCGAAACCTGGGGTATATTCTCGAGTTACGACGGGGAGGGCCCTTCCAGACACGTGTTTGTTCAGCGACGTCAGGACTCCTGCCTAGGTGCGAGGGACACCTCGGGATTCTCCTCGAGTCTTGGCATGGCAATTGGGACGCGTCTCCACGTGAGGCGGGAGACCCAGGGTCCCTTTCCACGTGCCACACGGATCCTGGGACTCCTATCCATTTTCAAGAGGAGTCAGGCATCGTCTCCTTTGGAAGCATTGATCTCCGGGGACCGCTCGAGGTTTCAAAGGATGTGAGGCCTCCGGTCGCGATCAGGCGGAGAACGAGGTCTTTCTCTGTGGTCTCCACAGGGGATTCAGACATCCCTTCGTCTTGGGAGATGCAAGACGAGCCTGCATTCAATCCACTGCAGGGATATCCGGCCTTACTTCGAGTCAGAGCATCTCGGTGTCCATTCCACTTGAGGCCACAAACTCAGGGTCCCTCTCACATACCTGTAGCTGAGAGAAGCCTCCTCTTGAGGTGCTTCTGTAAAGTTGGTATTCCTCTTGAGTCGAAGCCAGGGACTAAGCTCTCATCTCGAGTTGATTTGGGGTTCACAGAGCCCTTTCGTGTTGCTCCAGTGACCTCAGGATCCCTCTAGACTTGAGACAGTGATCTTGGGTTTTCTCTGGAGTGCCATTAAGGAATTCAAGGCTCCTTTCACTTTTGATGTGGAACACGGAATTGGTCTGCACGCAGTGCAGGGGAATCGGGCCTCATCTCGCGGGGAGGGGGAAGTCTCATGGTTTTTCTCGAGTTGCGGCCGGAACCTGGGGTATATTCTCGAGTTACGATGGGGAGGGCCCTTCCAGACACAGGTTTGTTCAGCGACGTGAGGACTCCTGCCTAGGTGCGAGGGACACCTCGGGATTCTCCTCGAGTCTTGGCATGCCAATTTTGACGCGTCTCCACGTGAGGCGGGAGACCCAATATCCCTTTCCACGTGCCACAGGGATCCTGGGACTCCTATCCATTTTCAAGAGGAGTCAGGCATCGTCTCCTTTGGAAACATTGATCTCCGCGGACCTCTCGAGTTTTCAAAGGATGTGAGGCCTCCGGTCGCGATGAGGCGGAGAACGAGGTCTTTCTCTGTGGTCTCCACAGGGGATTCAGACATCCCTTCGTCTTGGGAGATGCAAGACGAGCCTGCATTCAATTCACTGCAGGGATATCCGGCCTTACTTCGAGTCAGAGCATCTCGGTGTCCATTCCACTTGAGGCCACAAACTCAGGGTCCCTCTCACATAACTGTAGCTGAGAGAAGCCTCCTCTTGAGGTGCTTGTGGAAAGTTGGTATTCCTCTTGAGTCGAAGCCAGGGACTAAGCTCTCATCTCGAGTTGATTTGGGGTCCACGGAGCCCTTTCGTGTTGCTCCAGTGACCTCAGGATCCCTCTAGACTTGAGACAGTGAACTTGGGTTTTCTCTGGAGTGCCATCAAGGAAATCAAGGCTCCTTTCACGTTTGATGTGGGACATGGTATTGCTCTGCACGCAGTGCAGGGGAATCGGGCCTCATCTCGCGGCGAGGGGGAAGTCTCATGGTTTTTCTCGAGTTGCGGCTGGAACCTTCGGTATATTCTCGAGTTACGACGGGGAGGGCCCTTCCAGACATGTGTTTGTTCAGCGACGTCAGGACTCCTGCCTAGGTGCGAGGGACACCTCGGGATTCTCCTCGAGTCTTGGCATGGCAATTGGGACGCGTCTCCACGTGAGGCGGGAGATCCCGGGTCCCTTTCCACGTGCCACAGGGATCCTGGGACTCCTATCCATTTTCAAGAAGGGTCAGGCATCTTCTCCTTTGGAAGCATTGATCTCCGCGGACCTCTCGAGTTTTCAAAGGATGTGAGGCCTCCGGTCGCGATGAGGCGGAGAACTCGGTCTTTCTCTGTGATCTCCACAGGGGATTCAGACATCCCTTCGTCTTGGGAGATGCAAGACGAGCCTGCATTCAACTCACTGTTGGGATATCCGGACTTACTTTGAGTCAGAGCATCTCGGTGTCCATTCCAATTGAGGCCACAAATTCAGGGGCCCTCTCACATACCTGTAGTTGAGAGAAGCCTCCTCCTGAGGTGCTTGTGGAAAGTTGGTATTCCTCTTGAGTCTAATCCAGGGACTAAGCTCTCATCTCGAGTTGATTTGGGGTTCACGGAGCACTTTCGAGTTGCTCCAGTGACCTCAGGATCCCTCTAGACTTGAGACAGTGATCTTGGGTTTTCTCTGGAGTGCCATCAAGGAAATCAAGGCTCCTTTCACGTTTGATGTAGAACACGAAATTGCTCTGCATGCAGTGCAGGGGAATCGGGCCTCAACTCACGGCGAGGGGGAAATCTCATGGTTTTTCTTGAGTTGCGGCCAGAACCTGGGGTATATTCTCGAGTAACGACGGGGAGGGCCCTTCTAGACACGTGTTTGTTCAGAGACATCAGGACACCTGCCTAGGTGCGAGGGAAACCTCGGGATTCTCCTCGAGTCTTGGCATGGTAATTGGGACGCGTCTCCACATGAGGCGGGAGACCCAGGGTCCCTTTCCACGTGCCACAGGGATCGTGGGACTCCTATCCATTTTCAAGAGGAGTCAGGCATCGTCTCCTTTGGAAGCATTGATCTCCGCGGACCTCTCGAGTTTTCAAAGGATGTGAGGCCTCCGGTCGCGATGAGGCGGAGAACTCGGTCTTTCTCTGTGGTCTCCACAGGGGATTCAGACATCCCTTCGTCTTGGGAGATGCAAGACGAGCCTGCATTCAATTCACTGCAGGGATATCCGGCCTTACTTTGAGTCAGAGTATCTCGGTGTCCATTCCACTTAAGGCCACAAACTCAGGGGCCCTCTCACATACCGGTAGTTGAGAGAAGCCTCCTCCTGAGGTGCTTGTGGAAAATTGGTATTCCTCTTGAGTCGAAGCCAGGGACTAAGCTCTCATCTCGAATTGATTTGGGGTCCACGGAGCCCTTTCCTGTTGCTCCAGTGACCTCAGGATCCCTCTAGAATTGAGACAGTGATCTTGGGTTTTCTCTGGAGTGCCATCAAGGAAATCAAGGCTCCTTTCATTTTTGATTTGGAATAAGGAATTGCTCTGCACGCAGTGCAGGGGAATCGGGCCTCATCTCGCAGCGAGGGGGAAGTCTCATGGTTTTTCTCGAGTTGCGGCCGGAACCTGGGGTATATTCTCGAGTTACGACGGGGAGGGCCCTTCCAGACACGTGTTTTTTCAGCGACCTCAGGACACCTGCCTAGGTGCGAGGGACACCTCGGAATTCTCCTCGAGTCTTGGCATGGCAATTGGGATGTGTCTCCACGTGAGGCGGGAGACCCAGGGTCACTTTCCACGTGCCACACGGATCCTGGGACTCCTATCCATTTTCAAGAGGAGTCAGGCATCGTCTCCTTTGGAAGCATTGATGTCTGCAGACCTCTCGAGTTTTCAAAGGATATGATGCCTCCGGGTGCGTTGAGGTGGATGACTAGGTCTTTCTCTTTTGTCTCCACAGGGGATTCAGACAACCCTTCGTCTTGGGAGATCAAAGGCGAGCCTGCATTCAATTCACTGCAGGGATATCCGGCCTTACTTCGAGTCAGAGCATCTCGGTGTCCATTCCACTTGAGGCCACAAACTCAGGGTCCCTCTCACATACCTGTAGCTGAGAGAAGCCTCCTCTTGAGGTGCTTGTGGAAAGTTGCTATTACTCTTGAGTCGAAGCCCGGGACTAAGCTCTCATCTCGAGTTGATTTGGGGTCCACGCAGCCCTTTCCTGTTGCTCCAGTGACCTCAGGATCCCTCTAGACTTGAGACAGTGATCTTGGGTTTTCTCTGCAGTGCCATCAAGGAAATCAAGGCTCCTTTCACGTTTGATGTGGAAAACGGAATTGCTCTTCACGCAGTGCAGGGAAATCGGGCCTCATCCAGCGGCGAGGGGAAGTCTCATGGTTTTTCTCGAGTTGTAGCCGGAACCTGGGTTATATTCTCGAGTTATGACGGGGAGGGCCCTTCCAGACACGTGTTTGTTCAGCGACGTCAGGACTCCTGCCTAGGTGCGAGGGAAACCTCAGGATTCTCCTGGAGTCTTGGCATGGCAATTGGGACGCGTCTCCACGTGAGGCGGGAGACCCAGGGTCCCTTTCGACGTGCCACAGGGATCCTGGGACTCCTATCCATTTCCAAGAAGAGTCAGGCATCGTCTCCTTTGGAAGCATTGATCTCCGCGGACCTCTCGAGTTTTCAAAGGATGTGAGGCCTCCGATCTCGATGAGGCGGAGAACGAGGTCTTTCTCTGTGGTCTCCACAGGGGATTCAGACAACCCTTCGTCTTGGGAGATGCAAGAAGAGCCTGCATTCAATTCATTGCAGGGATATCCGGCCTTACTTCCAGTCAGAGCATCTCGGTGTCCATTCCATTTGAGGCCACAAACTCAGGGTCCCTCTCACATACCTGTAGCTGAGAGAAGCCTCCTCTTGAGTTGCTTGTGGAAAGTTGATTTTCCTCTTGAGTCGAAGCCAGGGACTAAGCTCTCATCTCGAGTTGATTTGGGGTCCACGAAGCCCTTTCCTGGTGGTCCAGTGACCTCAGGATCCCTCTAGACTTGAGACAGTGATCTTGGGTTTTCTCTGGAATGCCATCAAGGAAATCAAGGCTCCTTTCACGTTTGATGTGGAACACGGATTGCTCTGCTCGCAGTGGAGGGGAATCGGGTCTCATCTCGAGGCAAGGGGGATGTCTCATGATTTTTCTCAAGTTGCGGCCGAAACCTGGGGTATATTCTCGAGTTACGACGGGGAGGGCCCTTCCAGACACGTGTTTGTTCAGCGACGTCAGGACTCCTGCCTAGGTGCGAGAGACACCTCGGGATTCTCCTCGAGTCTTGGCATGGCAATTGGGACGCGTCTCCACGTGAGGCGGGAGACCCAGGGTCCCTTTCCACGTGCCACACGGATCCTGGGACTCCTATCCATTTTCAAGAGGAGTCAGGCATCGTCTCCTTTGGAAGCATTGATCTCCGCGGACCGCTCGAGTTTTCAAAGGATGTGAGGCCTCCGGTCGCGATGAGGCGGAGAACGAGGTCTTTCTCTGTGGTCTCCACAGGGGATTCAGACATCCCTTCGTCTTGGGAGATGCAAGACGAGCCTGCATTCAATCCACTGCAGGGATATCCGGCCTTACTTCGAGTCAGAGCATCTCGGTGTCCATTCCACTTGAGGCCACAAACTCAGGGTCCCTCTCACATACCTGTAGCTGAGAGAAGCGTCCTCTTGAGGTGCTTGTGGAAAGTTGGTATTCCTCTTGAGTGGAAGCCAGGGACTAAGCTCTCATCTCGAGTTGATTTGGGGTTCACAGAGCCCTTTCGTGTTGCTCCAGTGACCTCAGGATCCCTCTAGACTTGAGACAGTGATCTTGGGTTTTCTCTGGAGTGCCATCAAGGAAATCAAGGCTCCTTTCACGTTTGATGTGGAACACGGAATTGTTCTGCACGCAGTGCAGGGGAATCGGGCCTCATCCAGCGGCGAGGGGGAAGTCCCATTGTTTTTCTCGAGTTGTAGCCGGAACCTGGGTTATATTCTCGAGTTACGACGGGGAGGGCTCTTCCAGACACGTGTTTTGTTCAGCGACGTCAGGACTCCTGCCTAGGTGCGAGGGACACCTCGGGATTCTCCTGGAGTCTTGGCATGGCAATTGGGACGCGTCTCCACGTGAGGCGGGAGACCCAGGGTCACTTTTCACGTGCCACAGGGATCCTGGGACTCCTATCCATTTTCAAGAAGAGTCAGGCATCTTCTCCTTTGGAAGCATTGATCTCCGCCGACCTCTCGAGTTTTCAAAGGATGTGAGGCCTCTGATCTCGATGAGGCGGAGAACGAGGTCTTTCTCTGTGGTCTCCACAGGGGATTCAGACAACCCTTCGTCTTGGGAGATGCAAGATGAGCCTGCATTCAATTCACTGCAGGGATATCTGGCCTTACTTCGAGTCAGAGCATCTCGGTGTCCATTGCACTTGAGGCCACAAACTCAGGGTCCCTCTCACATACCTGTAGCTGAGAGAAGCCTCCTCTTGAGGTGCTTGTGGAAAGTTGGTATTCCTCTTGAGTCGAAGCCAGGGACTAAGCTCTCTTCTCGAGTTCATTTGGGGTCCAAGGAGACCTTTCGTGTTGCTCCAGTGACATCATTATCCCTCTAGACTTGAGACAGTGATCTTGGGTTTTCTCTGGAGCGCCATCAACGAAATCAAGGGTCCTTTCTCGTATGATATGGAACACAGAATTGCTCTGCACGCACTGCAGTGGAATCTGGCCTCATCTCGCCGCGAGGGGGACGTCTCATAGTTTTTCTAGTGTTGTGGCCGGAACCTGGTGTATATTCTTGAGTTACGACTGGGAGGGCCCTTCCAGACACGTGTTTGTTCAGCGACATCAGGACTCCTGCCTAGGTGCTAGGGACACCTCGGGATTCTCCTCGAGTCTTGGCATGGCAATTGGGACGCGTCTCCAAGAGAGGCGGGAGACCCAGGGTCCCTTTCCACGTGCCATAGGGATCCTGCGACTCCTATCCATTTTCAAGAGGAGTCAGGCATCGTCTCCTTTGGAAGCATTGATCTCTGTGGACCTCTCGAACTTTCAAAGGATTTGAGTCCTCCGGTCGCGATGAGGGGGAGAACTTGGTCTTTCTCTGTGGTCTCCAAAGTTGATTCAGACATCCCTTCATCTTGGGAGATGCAAGACAAGGCTGCATTCAATTCACTGCAGGGATATCTGGCCTTAAATCGAGTCAGAGCATCTCGGTGTCCATTCCACTTGAGGCCACAAACTCAGGGTCCCTCTCACATACCTGTAGCTGAGAGAAGCCTCCTCTTGAGGTGCTTGTGGAAAGTTGGTATTTCTCTTGAGTCGAAGCCAGGGACTAAGCTCGCATCTCGAGTTGATTTGGGGTCCACGGAGCACTTTTGTGTTGCTACAGTGACCTCAGGATCCCTCTATACTTGAGACAGTGATCTTGGGTTTTCTCTGGATTGCCATCAAGGAAATCAATGCTCCTTTCACGTTTGATGTGGAACACGGAATTGCTCTGCACACAGTGCAGGGGAATCGGGCCTCATCTCGCGGCGAGGGGGAAGTCTCATGGTTTTTCTCGAGTTGCGCCGGAACCTGGGGTATATTCTCGAGTTACAATGGGGAGGGACCTTCCAGACACGTGTTTGTTCAGCGACGTCAGGACTCCTGCCTAGGTGCGAGGACACCTCGGGATTCTCCTCGAGTCTTGGCATGGCAATTGGGACGCGTCTCCACGGGAGCCGGGAAACCCAGGGTCCCTTTCCACGTGCCACAGGGATCCTGGGACTCCTATCCATTTTCAAGAGGAGTCAGGCATCGTCTCCTTTGGAAGCATTGATCTCCGCGGACCTCTTGAGATTTCAAAGTATGTGAGGCCTCCGGTCGCGATGAGGCGGAGAACTAGGTCTTTCTCTGTGGTCTCCACAGGGGATTCAGACATCCCTTCGTCTTGGGAGATGCAAGACGAGCCTGCATTCAATTCACTGCAGGGATATCCGGCCTTACTTCGAGTCAGAGCATCTCGGTGTCCATTCCACTTGAGGCCACAAACTCAGGGTCCCTCTCACATACATGTAGCTGAGAGAAGCCTCCTCTTGAGGTGCTTGTGGAAACTTGGTATTCCTCTTGAGTCGAAGACAGGGACTAAGCTCTCATCTCGAGTTGATTTGGGGTCCACGGAGCCCTTTCGTGTTGCTCCAGTGACCTCAGGATCCCTCTAGACTTGAGACAGTGAACTTGGGTTTTCTTGGAGTGCCATCAAAGAAATCAAGGCTCCTTTCACGTTTGATGTGGAACACGGAATTGCTCTGCATTCAGTGCAGGGGAATCGGGCCTCATCTCGCGGCGAGGGGGAAGTCTCATGGTTTTTCTCGAGTTGCGGCCGGAACCTGGGGTATATTCTCGAGTTACGACGGGGAGGGCCCTTCCAGACACGTGTTTGTTCAGCGACGTCAGGACTCCTGCCTAGGTGCGAGGGACACCTCGGGATTCTCCTCGAGTCTTGGCATGGCAATTGGGACGCGTATCCACGTGAGGCGGGAGACCCAGGGTCCCTTTCCACGTGCCACAGGGATCCTGGGACTCCTATCCATTTTCAAGAGGAGTCAGGCATTGTCTCCTTTGGAAGCATTGTTCTCTGCGGACCTCTCGAGTTTTCAAAGGATATGAGGCCTCCGGTTGCTTTGAGATGGAGGAATAGGTCTTTCTCTGAGGTCTCCACAGGGGATTCAGACATCCCTTCGTCTTGGGAGATGCAAGACGAGCCTGCATTCAATTCACTGCAGTGATATCCGGCCTTACTTCGAGTCAGAGCATTTCGGTGTCCATTCCACTTGAGGCCACAAACTCAGGGTCCCTCTCACATACCTGTAGCAGAGAGAAGCCTACTTTTGAGTTGCTTGTGGAAAGTTGGTATTCCTCTTGAGTCAAAGCCAGGGACTAAGGTCTCATCTCGAGTTGATTTGGGATCCACGGAGCCCTTTCTTGTTGCTACAGTGACCTCAGGATCCCTCTAGACTTGAGAGAGTGATCTTGGGTTTTCTCTGGAGTGCCATCAAGGAAATCAAGTCTCCTTTCACGTTTGATGTGGAACACGGAATTACTCTGCACGCAGTGCAGGGGAATCGGGCCTCATCTCGCGGCGAGGGGGAAGTCTCATGGTTTTTCTCGAGTTGCGACCGGAACCTGGGGTATATTCTCGAGTTACGACGGGGAGGGCCCTTCCAGACACGTGTTTGTTCAGGGACGTCAGGACCCCTGCCTAGGTGCGAGGGACACCTCGGGATTCTCCTCGAGTCTTGGCATTGCAATTGGGAGGCGTCTCCACGTGAGGTGGGAGACCCAGGGTCCCTTTCCACGTCCCACAGGGATCCTGGGACTCCTATCCATTTTCAAGAGGAGTCAGGCATCGTCTCCTTTGGAAGCATTGATCCTCGCATACCTCTCGAGTTTTCAAAGGATGTGAGGCCTCTGGTCGCGATGAGGCGGAGAACTCAGTCTTCCTCTGTCATCTCCACAGGGGATTCAGACATCCCTTTGTCTTGGGAGATGCAAGATGAGCCTGCATTCAATTCACTGCAGGGATATCCGGCCTTACTTCGAGTCAGAGCATCTCGGTGTCCATTCCACTTGAGGCCACAAAATCAGGGTCCCTCTCACATACCTGTAGCTGAGAGAAGCCTCCTCTTGAGGTGCTGGTGGAAAGTTGGTATTCCTCTTGAGTCGAAGCCAGGGACTAAGCTCTCATCTCGAGTTGATTTGGGGTCCACGGAGCCCTTTCCTGTTGGTCCAGTGACCTCAGGATCCCTCTAGACTTGAGACAGTGATCTTGGGTTTTCTCTGTAGTGCCATCAAGGAAATCAAGGCTCCTTTCACGTTTGATGTGGAACACGGAATTGATCTGCACGCAGTGCAGGGGAATCGGGCCTCAACTCGCGGCGAGGGGGAAATCTCATGGTTTTTCTCGTGTTGCGGCCAGAACCAGGGGTATATTCTCGAGTTACGACGGGGAGGGCCCTTCCAGATACGTGTTTTTTCAGCGACGTCAGGACTCCTGCCTAGGTGCGAGGGACACCTCGGGATTCTCCTCGAGTCTTGGCATGGCAATTGGGACGCGTCTCCACGTAAGGCGGGAGACCCAGGGTCCCTTTCCACGTGCCACAGGGATCCTGGGACTCCTATCCAATTTCCAGAGGAGTCAGGAATCGTCTCCTTTGGAAGCATTGATCTCCGCGGACCTCTCGAGTTTTCAAAGGATGTGAGGCCTCCGCTCGCGATGAGGCGGAGAACTCGGTCTTTCTCTGTCATCTCCACAGGGGATTCAGACATCCCTTCGTCTTGGGAAATGCAAGACGAGCCTGCATTCAATTTACTGCAGGGATATCCGGCCTTACTTCGAGTCAGAGCATCTCGGTGTCCATTCCACTTGAGGGAACAAACTCAGGGGCCCTCTCACATACCTGTAGCTGAGAGAAGCCTCTTCTTGAGGTGCTTGTGGAAAGTTGGTATTCCTCTTGAGTCGAAGCCAGGGACTGAGCTCTCATCTCGAGGTGATTTGGGGTCCACGGAGCCCTTTCGTGTTGCTCCAGTGACCTCAGGATCCCTCTAGACTTGAGACAGTGATCTTGGGTTTTGTCTGGAGTGTCATCAAGGAAATCAAGGCTCCTTTCACGTTTGATGTGGAACACGGAATTGCTCTGCACGCAGTGCAGGGGAATCGGGCCTCATCTCGCGGCGAGGGGGAAGTCTCATGGTGTTTCTCGAGTTGTGGCCGGAACCTGGGGTATATTCTCGAGTTACGACGGGGAGGGCCCTTCCAGACACGTGTTTGTTCAGCGACGTCAGGACTCCTGCCTAGGTGCGAGGGACACCTCGGGATTCTCCTGGAGTCTTGGCATGGCAATTGGGACGCGTCTCCAAGTTAGGCGGGAGACCCCGGGTCCCTTTCCACGTGCCACAGGGATCCTGGGACTCCTATCCATTTTCAAGAAGAGTCAGGCATCTTCTCCTTTGGAAACATTGATCTTCGCGGACCTCTCGAATTTTCAAAGGATGTGAGGCCTCCGGTCGCGATGAGGCGGAGAACTAGGTCTTTCTCTGTGGTCTCCACAGGGGATTCAGACAACCCTTCGTCTTGGGAGATGCAAGACGAGACTGCATTCAATTCACTGCAGTGATATCCAGCCTTACTTCGAGTCGAGCATCTCGGTGTCCTTTCCACTTGAGGCCACAAACTCAGGGTCCCTCTCACATACCTGTAGCTGAGAGAAGCCTCCTCTTGAGGTGCTTGTGGAAACTTGGTATTCCTCTTGAGTCGAAGCCAGGGAATAAGCTCTCATCTCGAGTTGATTTGGGGTCCCGGAGCCCTTTCATGTTGCTCCAGTGACCTCAGGATCCATCTAGACTTGAGACAGTGATCTTGGGTTTTCTCTGGAGTGCCATCAAGGAAATCAAGGCTCCTATCATGTTTGATGTGGAACACAGAATTGCTCTGCACTCAGTGCAGGCGAATCGGGCCTCATCTCGCGGCGAGGGGGAAGTCTCATGGTTTTTCTCGAGTTGCGGCCGGAACCTGGGGTATATTCTCGAGTTACGACGGGGAGGGCCCTTCCAGACACGTGTTTGTTCAGCGACGTCAGGACTCCTGCCTAGGTGCAAGGGACACCTCGGGATTCTCCTCGAGTCTTGGCATGGCAATTGGGATGCGTCTCCACGTGAGGCGGGAGACCCAGGGTCCCTTTCCACGTGCCACAGGGATCCTGGGACTCCTATCCATTTTCAAGAGGAGTCAGACATCGTCTCCTTTGGAAGTATTGATCTCCGCGGTCCTCTCGAGTTTTCAAAGGATATGAGGCCTCCGGTTGCGTTGAGGTGGAGGACTAGGTCTTTCTCTGTGGTCTCCACAGGGGATTCAGACAACCGTTCTTCTTGGGAGATGCAAGACGAGCCTGCATTCAATTCACTGCAGGGATATCCGGCCTTACTTCGAATCAGAGCATCTCGGTGTCCATTCCACTTGAGGCCACAAACTCAGGGTCCCTCTCACATACCTGTAGCTGAGAGAAGCCTCCTCTTGAGGTGCTTGTGGAAAGTTGGTATTCCTCTTGAGTCGAAGCCAGGGACTAAGCTCTCATCTCGAGTTGATTTGGGGTCCACGGAGCCCTTTCCTGTTGGTCCAGTGACCTCAGGATCCCTCTAGACTTGAGACAGTGATCTTGGGTTTTCTCTGGAGTGCCATCAAGGGAATCAAGGCTCCTTTCACGTTTGATGTGGAACACGGAATTGCTCTGCACGCAGTGCAGGGGTTCGGGCCTCATCTCGCGGCAAGGAGGACGTCTCATGGTTTTTCTAAGTAGCGGCCGGAACCTGGGGTATATTCTCGAGTTACGACGGGGAGGGCCCTTCCAGACACGTGTTTTTTCAGCGACGTCAGGACTACTGCCTAGGTGCGAGGGACACCTAGGGATTCTCCTCGAGTCTTGGCATGGCAATTGGGATGCGTCTCCAAGTGAGGCGGGAGACCCAGCGTCCCTTTCCACGTGCCACAGGGATCCTGGGACTCCTATCCATTTTCAAGAAGAGTCAGGCATCTTCTCCTTTGGAAGCATTGATCTTCGCGGACCTCTCGAATTTTCAAAGGATGTGAGGCCTCCGGTCGCGATGAGGCGGAGAACTAGGTCTTTCTCTGTGGTCTCCACAGGGGATTCAGACAACCCTTCGTCTTGGGAGATGCAAGACGAGCCTGCATTCAATTCACTGCAGGCATATCCGGCCTTACTTAGAGTCAGAGCATCTCGCTGTCCATTCAACTTTGGCCACAAACTCAGGGTCCCTCTCACATACCTGTAGCTGAGAGAAACCTCCTCTTGAGGCGCCTGTGGAAAGTTCGTATTCCTCTTGAGTCGAAGCCAGGGACTAAGCTCTCATCTCGAGTTGATTTGGGGTCCACGGAACCCTTTTGTTTTGTTCCAGTGACCTCAGGATCCCTCTAGACTTGAGACAGTGATCTTGGGTTTTCTCTGGAGTACCATCAAGGAAATTAAGGCTCCTTTCATTTTTGATGTGGAATACGGAATTGCTCTGCACGCAGGGCAGGGGAATCGGGCCTCATATCGCAGCGAGGGGGAAGTCTCATGGTTTTTCTCGAGTTGTGGCCGGAACCTGGGGTATATTCTCGAGTTACGACGGGGAGGGCCCTTCCAGACACGTGTTTGTTCAGCGACGTCAGGACTCCTGCCTAGGTGCGAGGGACACCTCGGGATTCTCCTCGAGTCTTGGCATGGCAATTGGAACGCGTCTCCACGTGAGACGGGAGACCCAGGGTCCCTTTCCACGTGCCACAGGGATCCAGGGACTCCTATCCATTTTCCGGGGGTGTCAGGCATCGTCTCCTTTGGAAGCATTGATCTCCGCACCTCTCGAGTTTTCAAAGAATGTGAGGCCTCCGGACGAGATGAGGCAGAGGACTACTTCTTTCTCTGTCTTCTCCACAGGGGATTCAGACATCACTTCGTCTTGGGAGATGCAAGACGAGCCTGCATTCAATTCACTGCAGGGATATCCGGCCTTACTTCGAGTCAGAGCATCTCGCTGTCCATTCAACTTTGGCCACAAACTCAGGGTCCCTCTCACATACCTGTAGCTGAGAGAAGCCTCCTCTTGAGGTGCTTGTGGAAAGTTTGTATTCCTCTTGAGTCGAAGCCACGGACTAAGCTCTCATCTCGAGTTGATTTGGGGTCCACGGAGCCCTTTCGTGTTGCTCCAGTGACCTCAGGATCCCCCTAGACTTGAGACAGTGATCTTGGGTTTTCTCTGGAGTGCCATCAAGGAAATCAAGGCTCCTTTCAAGTTTGATGTGGAACACGGAATTGTTCTGCACGCAGTGCAGGGGAATCGGGCCTCATCTCGCGGCGAGGGGGAAGTCTCATGGTGTTTTTCGAGTTGTGGCCGGAACCTGGGGTATATTCTCGAGTTATGACGGGGAGGGCCCTTCCAGACACGTGTTTGTTCAGCGACGTCAGGACTCCTGCCTAGGTGCGAGGGACACCTCGGTATTCTCCTCGAGTCTTGGCATGGCAATTGGGACGCTTCTCCACGTGAGGCGGGAGACCCAGGGTCCCTTTCCACGTGCCACAGGGATCCAGGGACTCCTATCCATTTTCAAGAGGAGTCAGGCATCGTCTCCTTTGGAAGCATTGATCTCCGCAGACATCTCGAGTTTTCAAAGGATGTGAGGCCTCCGGTCGCGTTGAGGCGGAGGACTAGGACATTCTCTGTGGTCTCCACAGGGGATTCAGACATCCCTTCGTCTTGGGAGATGCAAGACGAGCCTGCATTCAATTCACTGCAGGGATATCCAGCCTTACTTCGAGTTGAGCATCTCGGTGTCCTTTCCACTTGAGGCCACAAACTCAGGGTCCCTCTCACATACCTGTAGCTGAGAGAAGCCTCCTCTTGAAGTGCTTGTGGAAACTTGGTATTCCTCTTGAGTCGAAGCCAGGGAATAAGCTCTCATGTCGAGTTGATTTGGGGTCCCCGGAACCCTTTCATGTAACTCCAGTGACCTCAGGATCCCTCTAGACTTGAGACAGTGATCTTGGGTTTTCTCTGGAGTGCCATCAAGGAAATCAAGGCTCCTATCATGTTTGATGTGGAACACAGAATTGCTCTGCACTCAGTGCAGGGGAATCTGGCCTCATCTCGCGGCGAGGGGGAAGTCTCATGGTTTTTCTCGAGTTGCGGCCGACACCTGGGGTATATTCTCGAGTAACGACGGGGAGGGCCCTTCCAGACACGTGTTTGTTCAGCGACGTCAGGACTCTTGCCTCCGTGCGAGGGACACCTCGGGATTCTCTTCGAGTCTTGGCATGGCAATTGGGACGCGTCTCCACGTGAGGCGGGAGACCCAGGGTCCCTTTCCACGTGCCACAGGGATCCGGGGACTCCTATCCATTTTCCGGGGGTGTCAGGCATCGTCTCCTTTGGAAGCATTTATCTCCGCAGACCTCTCGAGTTTTCAAAGGATGTGAGGCCTCCGGACGCGATTAGGCGGAGGACTACTTCTTTCTCTGTCGTCTCCAAAGGGATTCAGACATCCCTTCGTTTTGGGAGATGCAAGACGAGCCTGCATTCAATTCACTGCAGGGATATCCGGCCTTACTTCGAGTCAGAGCATCTCGGTGTCCATTCCACTTGAGGCCACAAAATCAGGGTCCCTCTCACATACATGTAGCTGAGAGAAGCCTCTTCTTGAGGTGCTTGTGGAAAGTTGGTATTCCTCTTGAGTCAAAGCCAGGGACTAAGCTCTCATATCGAGTTGATTTGGGGTCCACGGAGCCCTTTCGTGTTGCTCCAGTGACCTCAGGATCCCTCTAGACTTGAGACAGTGATCTTGGGTTTTCTCTGGAGTGCCATCAAGGAAATCAAGGCTCCTTTCAAGTTTGATGTGGAACACGGAATTGTTCTGCACGCAGTGCAGGGGAATCGGGCCTCATCTCGGGGCGAGGGGGAAGTCTCATGGTGTTTCTCGAGTTGCGGCCGGAACCTGGGGTATATTCTCGAGTTATGACTGGGAGGGCCCTTCCAGACACGTGTTTGTTCAGCGACATCAGGACTTCTGACTAGGGGCGAGGGACACCTCGGGATTCTCCTCGAGTCTTGGCATGGCAATTGGAACGCGTCTCCAAGTGAGGGGGGAGACCCAGGGTCCCTTTCTACGTGCCACAGGGATCCTGGGACTCCTATCCATTTTCAAGAGTAGTCAGGCATCGTCTCCTTTGGAAGCATTGATCTCCACGGACCTCTCGAGTTTTCAAAGGATGTGAGGCCTCCGGTGGCGATGAGGCGGAGGACTAGGTCATTCTCTGTGGCCTCCACAGTGGATTCAGACATCCCTTCGTCTTGGGAGATGCAAGACGAGCCTGCATTCAATTCACTGCAGGGATATCCGGCCTTACTTCGAGTCAGAGCATCTCGCTGTCCATTCCACTTGAGGCCACAAACTCAGGGTCCCTCTCACATACCTGTAGCTGAGAGAAGCCTCCTCTTGAGGTGCTTTTGGAAAGTTGGTATTCCTCTTGAGTCGAAGCCAGGGACTAAGCTCTCATCTCGAGTTGATTTGGGGTCCAAGGGGAAATTTCGTGTTGCTCCAGTGACCTCAACATCCCTCTAGAGTTGAGACAGTGATCTTGGGTTTTCTCTGGAGTGCCATCAAGGAAATCAAGGCTCCTTTCACGTTTAATGTGGAACACGGAATTGCTCTGCACGCAGTCCAGGGGAATCGGGCCTCAACTCGCGGCGACGGGTAAATATCATGGTTTTTCTCGAGCTGCGGACGGAACCTGGGGTATATTCTCGAGTTACGACGGGGAGGGCCCTTCCAGACACGTGTTTGTTCAACGACGTCAGGACTCCTGCCTAGGGGCGAGGGACACCTCGGGATTCTCCTCGAGTCTTGGCATGGCAATTGGGACGCGTCTCCACGTGAGGCGGGAGACCCAGTGTCCCTTTCCACGTGCCACAGGGATCCTGGGACTCCTATCCATTTTCAAGAGGAGTCAGGCATCGTCTCCTTTGGAAGCATTGATCTCCGCAGACCTCTTGAGGTTTCAAAGGATTAGAGGCCTCCGGTCGCGATGAGGCGGAGAACTAGGTCTTTCTCTGTGGTCTCCACAGGGGATTCAGACATCCCTTCGTCTTGGGAGATGCAAGCCGAGCCTGCATTCAATTCACTGCAGGGATATCCGGCCTTACTTCGAGTCAGAGCATCTCGGTGTCCATTCCACTTGAGGCCACAATCTCAGGGTCCCTCTCACTTACCTGTAGCTGAGAGAAGCCTCCTCTTGAGCTGCTTGTGAAAAGTTGGTATTCCTCTTGAGTCGAAGCCAGGGACTAAGCTCTCATCTCGAGTTGATTTGGGGTTCACGGAGCACTTTCGTGTTGCTACAGTGACCTCAGGATCCCTCTAGACTTGAGACAGTGATCTTGGGTGTTCTCTGGAGTGCCATCAAGGAAATCAAGGCTCCTTTCACGTTTGATGTGGAACACGGAATTGCTCTGCATTCAGTGCAGGGGAATCGGGCCTCAACTCGATGCGAGGGGGAAATCTCATGGTTTTTCTCGAGTTGCAGCCGGAACCTGGGGTATATTCTCGAGTTACGACGGGGAGGGCCCTTCCAGACACGTGTTTGTTCAGTGACGTCAGGACTCCTGCCTAGGTGCGAGGGACACCTCGGGATGCTCCTCGAGTCTTGGCATGGCAATTGGGACGCGTCTTCACGTGAGGCGGGAGACCCAGGGTCCCTTTCCACGTGCCACAGGGATCCTGGGGCTCCTATCCATTTTCAAGAGGAGTCAGGCATCGTCTCCTTTGGAAGCATTGATCTCCGCGGACCTCTTGAGTTTTCAAAGGATGTGAGGCCTCCGGTCGCGATGAGGCGGAGAAGTCGGCCTTTCTCTGAGGTCTCCACAGGGGATTCAGACATCCCTTCGTCTTGGGAGATGCAAGACGAGCCTCATTCAATTCACTGCAGGGATATCCGGCCTTACTTCGAGTCAGAGCATCTCGGTGTCCATTCCACTTGAGGCCACAAACTCAGGGTCCCCCTCACTTACCTGTAGCTGAGAGAAGCCTCCTCTTGAGCTGCTTGTGAAAAGTTGGTATTCCTCTTGAGTCGAAGCCAGGGACTAAGCTCTCATCTCGAGTTGATTTGGGGTCCACGGAGCCCTTTCGTGTTGCTCCAGTGACCTCAGGATCCCTCTAGACTTGAGACAGTGATATTGGGCTTTCTCTGGAGTGCCATCAAGGAAATCAAGGCTCCTTTCACGTTTGATGTGGAACACGGAATTGCTCTGCATTCAGTGCAGGGGAATCGGGCCTCAACTCGATGCGAGGGGGAAATCTCATGGTTTTCCTCGAGTTGCGGCCGGAACCTGGGGTATATTCTCGAGTTACGACGGGGATTGCCCTTCCAGACACGTGTTTGTTCAGTGACGTCAGGACTCCTACCTAGGTGCTAGGGACACCTCGGGATTCTCCTCGAGTCTTGGCATGGCAATTGGGAAAAATCTCCACGTGAGGCGGGAGACCCAGGGTCCCTTTCCACGTGCCACAGGGATCCTGGGACTCCTATCAATTTTCAAGAGGAGTCAGGCATCGTCTCCTTTGGAAGCACTGATCTCCGAGGACCTCTCTAGTTTTCAAAGGATGTGAGGCCTCCGGTCGCGTTGAGGCGGAGAACTAGCTCTTTCTCTGTGGTCTCCACAGGGGATCAGACAACCCTTCGTCTTGGGAGATGAAAGACGAGCCTGCATTCAATTCACTGCAGGGATATCCGGCCTTACTTCGAGTCAGAGCATCTCGGTGTCCATTCCACTTGAGGCCACAAACTCAGGGTCCCTCTCACATACCTGTAGCTGAGAGAAGCCTCGTCTTCAGGTGCTTGTGAAAAGTGGGTATTCCACTTGAGTCAAAGCCAGGGTCTAAGCTCTCATCTCGAGTTGATTTGGGGTCCACGGAGCCCTTTTGTGTTGGTCCAGTGACCTCAGGATCCCTCTAGACTTGAGACAGTGATCTTGGGTTTTCTCTGGAGTGCCATCAAGGAAATCAAGGCTCCTTTCACGTTTGATGTGTAACAAGGAATTGCTCTGCACGCAGTGCCGGGGAATTAGGCCTCATCTCGCGGCGAGGGGGAAGTCTCATGGTTTTTCTCGAGTTGCGGCCGGAACCTGGGGTATATTCTCGAGTTACGACGGGGAGGGCCCTTCCAGACACGTGTTTGTTCAGTGACGTCAGGACTCCTGCCTAGGTGCGAGGGACACCTCGGTATTCTCCACTTGTCTTGGCATGGCAATGGGGACGCGTCTCCACGTGAGGCGGGAGACCCAGTGTCCCTTTCCACGTGCCACAGGGATCCTGGGACTCCTATCCATTTTCAAGAGGAGTCAGGCATTGTCTCCTTTGGAAGCATTGATCTCCGAGTACCTCTCTAGTTTTCAAAGATGTGAGGCCTCCGGTCGCGTTGAGGCGGAGAACTAGGTCTTTCTCTGTGCTCTCCACAGGGGATTCAGACATCCCTTCGTCTTGGGAGATGCAAGACGAGCCTGCATTCAATTCACTGCAGGGATATCTTGCCTTACTTCGAGTCAGAGCATCTCGGTGTCCATTCCACTTGAGGCCACAAAGTCAGGGTCCCTCTCACATACCGTTAGCTGAGAGTAGCCTCCTCTTGAGGTGCTTTTGGAAAGTTGGAATTCCTCTCGATTTGAAGGCAGGGAATAAGCTCTCATCTCGAGTTGATTTGGGGTCCACGGAGCCCTTTCGTGTTGCTCCAGTCACCTCAGGATCCCTCTAGACTTGAGAGAGTGATCTTGGGTTTTCTTTGGAGTGTCATCAAGGAAATCACGGCTCCTTTCATTTTTGATGTGGAAACGGAATTGCTCTGCATTCAGTGCAGGGGAATCGGGCCTCATCTCGCGGCGAGGGGGAAGTCTCATGGTTTTTCTCGAGTTGCGGCCGGAACCTGGGGTATATTCTCGAGTTACGACGGGGAGGTCCCTTCCAGACACTTGTTTGTTCAGCGACGTCAGGACTCCGGCCTAGGTGCGAGGGACACCTCAGGATTCTCCTCGAGTCTTGGCATGGTAATTGGGAAAAATCTCCACGTGAGGCGGGAGACCCAGGGTCCCTTTCCACGTGCCACAGTGATCCTGGGACTCCTATCCATTTTCAAGAGGAGTCAGGCATCGTTTCCTTTGGAAGCATTGATCTCCGCGGACATCTCGAGTTTTCAAAGGATGTGAGGCCTCCGGTCGCGATGAGGCAGAGGACTAGGTCTTTCTCTGTGGTCTCCACAGGGGATTCAGACATCCCTTCGTCTTGGGAGATGCAAGACGAGCCTGCATTCAATTCGCTGCAGGGATATCCGGCCTTACTTCGAGTCAGAGCATCTCGGTGTCCATTCCACTTGAGGCCACAAACTCAGGGTCCCTCTCACATACCTGTAGCTGAGAGAAGCCTCCTCTTGAGGTGCTTGTGGAAATTTGGTATTCCTCTTGAGTCGAAGCCAGGGACTAAGCTCTCATCTAGAGTTGATTTGGGGTCCACGGAGCCCTTTTGTGTTGCTCCAGTGACCTCAGGATCCCTCTAGACTTGAGACAGTGATCTTGGGTTTTCTCTGGAGTGCCCTCAAGGAAATCAAGGCTCCTTTCACGTTTGATGTGGAACACGGAATTGTTCTGCACGCAGTGCAGGGGAATCGGGCCTCATCTCGCGGCGAGGGGGAAGTTTCATGGTTTTTCTCGAGTTGCGGCCGGAAGCTGGGGTATATTCTCGAGTTACGAGGTGGAGGGCGTTCCAGACACGTGTTTGTTCAGCGACGTCAGCACTCCTTCCTAGGTGCGAGGGACACCTCGGGATTCTCCTCGAGTCTTGGCATGGAAATTCGGACGCGTCTCCACCTGAGGTGAGAGACCCAGGGTCCATTTCCACGTGCTACAGGGATCCTGGGACTCCTATCCATTTTCAAGAGGAGTCAGGCATCGTCTCCTTTGGTAGCATTGATCTCTGCGGACCTCTCGAGTTTCCAAAGGATGTGAGGCCTCCGGTCGCGTTGAGGCGGAGGACTTGGTCTTTCTCTGTGGTCTCCACAGGTGATTCAGACATCCCTTCGTCTTGGGAGAGGCAAGACGAGCCTGCATTCAATTCACTGCAGGGATATCCGGCCTTACTTCGAGTCAGAGAATCTCGGTGTCCATTCCACTTGAGGCCACAAACTCAGGGGCCCTCTCACATACCTGTAGCTGAGAGAGTTCTCCTCTTGTTGTGCTTGTGTAAAGTTTGTGTTCCTCTTGAGTCGAATCCAGGGACTAAGCTCTCATCTCGAGTTGATTTGGGGTCCACGGAGCCCTTTCGTGTTGCTCCAGTGACCTCAGGATCCCTCTAGACTTGAGATAGTGATCTTGGGTTTTCTCTGGAGTGCCATCAAGGAAATCAAGGCTCCTTTCACGTTTGATGTGGAACACGGAATTGTTCTGCACGCAGTGCAGGGGAATCGGGCCTCATCCAGCGGCGAGGGGGAAGTCTCATGGTTTTTATCGAGTTGCAGCCGGAACCTGCGGTATATTCTCGAGTTACGACCGGGAGGGCCCTTCCAGACACGTGTTTGTTCAGCGACGTCAGGACTCCTGCCTAGGTGCGAGGGACACCTCGGGATTCTCCTCGAGTCTTGGCATGGCAATTGGGACGCGTCTCCACGTAAGGCGGGAGACCCAGGGTCCCTTTCCACGTGCCACACGGATCCTGGGACTCCTATCCATTTTCAAGAGGAGTCAGGCATCGTCTCCTTTGGAAGCATTGATCTCCGCGGACCGCTCGAGTTTTCAAAGGATGTGAGGCCTCCGGTCGCGATGAGGCGGAGAACGAGGTCTTTCTCTGTGGTCTCCACAGGGGATTCAGACATCCCTTCGTCTTGGGAGATGCAAGACGAGCCTGCATTCAATTCACTGCAGGGATATCTTGCCTTACTTCGAGTCAGAGCATCTCGGTGTCCATTCCACTTGAGGCCACAAACTCAGGGTACCTCTCACATACCTTTAGCTGAGAGAAGCCTCCTCTTGAGGTGCTTGTGGAAAGTTGGTATTCCTCTTGAGTGGAAGCCAGGGACTAAGCTCTCATCTCGAGTTGATTTGGTGTCCAGGGAGCCCTTTCGTGTTGCTCCAGTGACCTCAGGATCCCTCTAAACTTGAAACAGTGATCTTGGGTTTTCTCTGGAGTGCCATCAAGGAAATCAAGGCTCCTTTCACGTTTGATGTGGAACACGGAATTGCTCTGCACGCAGTGCAGGGGAATCGGGCCTCATGTCGCGGCGAGGGGGAAGTCTCATGGTGTTTCTCGAGTTGCGGCCGGAACCTGGGGTATATTCTCAAGTTACGACGGGGAGGGCCCTTCCAGACACGTGTTTGTTCAGCGACGTCAGGACTCCTGCCTAGGTGCGAGGGACACCTCGGGATTCTCCTCGAGTCTTGGCATGGCAATAGGGAGGCGTCTCCACGTGAGGCGGGAGACCCAGGGTCCCTTTCCACGTGCCACAGGGATCCTGGGACTCCTATCCATTTTCAAGAGGAGTCAGGCATCGTCTCCTTTGGAAGCATTAATCTCCGTGGACCTCTCTAGTTTTCAAAGGATGTGAGGCCTCCGGTCGCGTTGATTCGGAGGACTAGGTCTTTCTCTGTAGTCTCCACAGGGGATTCAGACATCCCTTCGTCTTGGGAAATACAAGACGGGCTTGCATTCAATTCACTGCAGGGATATCCGGCCTTACTTCGAGTCAGAGCATCTCGGTGTCCATTCCACTTGAGGCCACAAACACAGGGTCCCTCTCACATACCTGTAGCTGAGAGAAGCCTCCTCTTGAGGTGCTTGTGGAAAGTTGGTATTCCTCTTGATTCGAAGCCAGGGAAAAGCTCTCATCTCGAGTTGATTTGGGGTCCACGGAGCCCTTTCGTGTTGCTCCAGTGACCTCAGGATCACTCTAGACATGAGACAGTGATCTTGGGCTTTCGCTGGAGTGCCACCAAGGAAATCAAGGCTCCTTTCACGTTTGATGTGGAACACGGAATTGCTCTGCACGCAGTGCAGGGTAATCGGGCCTCATCTCGCGGCGAGGGGGAAGTCTCATGGTTTTTCTCGACTTGCGGCCCGAACCTGGAGTATATTCTCGAGTTACGACGGGGAGGGCCCTTCCAGACACGTGTTTGTTCAGCGACGTTAGGACTCCTGCCTAGGTGCGAGGGACACCTCGGGATTCTCCTCGAGTCTTGGCATGGCAATTGGGACGCGTATCGACGTGAGGCGGGAGACCCAGGGTCCCTTTCCACGTGCCACAGGGATCCTGGGACTCCTATCCATTTTCAAGAGGAGTCAGGCATCCTCTCCTTTGGAAGCATTGATCTCCGCGGACCTCTCGAGTTTTCAAAGGATGTGAGGCCTCCGCTCGCGATGAGGCGGAGAACTCGGTCTTTCTCTGTGGTCTCCACAGGGGATTCAGACATCCCTTCGTCTTGGGAGATGCAAGACGAGCCTGCATTCAATTCACTACAGGGATATCCGTCCTTCCTTCGAGTCAGAGCATCTCGGTGTCCATTCCACTTGAGGCCACAAACTCAGGGTCCCTCTCACATACCTGTACCTGAGAGAAGCCTCCTCTTGAGGTGCTTGTGGAAAGTTGGTATTCCTCTTGAGTCGAAGCCAGGGCTAAGCTCTCGTCTCGAGTTGATTTGGGGTGCACGGAGCCCTTTCATGTTGCTCCAGTGACCTCAGGATCCCTCTAGACTTGAGACAGTGATCTTGGGTTTTCTCTGGAGTGCCATGAAGGAAATCAAGGCTCCTTTCACGTTTGATGTGGAACACGGAATTGCTCTGCACGCAGTGCAGTGGAATTGGGCCTCATCCTGCGGCGAGGGGGAAGTCTCATGGTTTTTCTCGAGTTGCGGCCCGAACCTGGGGTATATTCTCGAGTTACGACGGGGAGGGCCCTTCCAGACACGTGTTTGTTCAGCGACGTCAGGACTCCTGCCTAGGTGCGAGGGACACCTCGGGATTCTCCACGAGTCTTGGCATGGCAATTTGGACACGTCTCCACGTGAGGCGGGAGGCCCAGGGTCCCTTTCCACGTGCCACAGGGATCCTGGGACTCCTATCCATATTCAAGAGGAGTCAGGCATCGTCTACTTTGGAAATATTGATCTGCGCGGACCTCTCGAGTTTTCAAATGATGTGAAGCCTCCGGTCGGGATGAGGCGGAGAACTTTGTTTTTCTCTGTGGTCTCCACAGGGGATTCAGACATCCCTTCGTCTTGGGAGATGCAAGACGAGCCTGCATTCAATTCACTGCAAGGATATCTGGCCTTACTTCGAGTCAGAGCATCTCTGTGTCCATTCCACTTGAGGCCACAAACTCAGGGTCCCTCTCACATACATGTAGCTGAGAGAAGCCTCCTCTTGAGGGGCTTGTGGAAAGTTCGTATTCCTCTTGAGTCGAAGCCAGGGACTAAGCTCTCATCTCGAGTTGATTTGGGGTCCACGGAGCCCTTTCCTGTTGGTCCAGTGACCTCAGGATCCCTCTAGACTAGAGACAGTGATCTTGGGTTTTCTCTGGAGTGCCATCAAGGAAATCAAGGCTCCTTTCACGATTGATGTGGAACACGGAATTGCTCTGCATGCAGTGCAGGGGAATCAGGCCCCAACTCGCGGAGAGGGGTAAATCTCATGGTTTTTCTCGAGTTGCGGCCCGAACCTGGGGTATATTCTCCAGTTACGACGGGGAGGGCCCTTCCAGACACGTGTTTGTTCAGCGACGTCAGGATTCCTGCCTAGGTGCGAGGGACACCTCGGGATTCTCCTCGAGTCTTGACATGGCAATTTGGACGCGTCTCCACGTGAGGCGGGAGACCCAGGGTCCCTTTCCACGTGCCACAGGGATCCTGGGACTCCTATCCATTTTCAAGAGGAGTCAGGCATCGTCTCCTTTGGAAGCATTGATCTCCGTGGACCTGTCGAGTTTTCAAAGGATGTGAGGCCACCGGTCGCGATGAGGCAGAGAACTCGGTCTTACTCTGTGGTCTCCACAGGAGATTCAGACGTCCCTTCGTCTTGGGAGATGCAAGATGAGCCTGCATTCAATTCACTGCAGGGTTATCCGGTCTTACTTCGAGTCAGAGCATCTCGGTGTCCATTCCACTTGAGGCCACAAATTCAGGATCCCTCTCACATACCTGTAGCTGAGAGAAGCCTCCTCTTGAGGTGCTTGTGGAAAGTTCCTATTCCTCTTGAGTCGAAGCCAGGGACTAAGCTCTCATCCCGAGTTGATTTGGGGTCCACGGAGCCCTTTCGGGTTGTTCCAGTGACCTCAGGATCCCTCTAGAATTGAGACAGTGATCTTGGGTTTTCTCTGGAGTGCCATCAAGGATATCAAGGCTCCTTTCACGTTTGATGTGGAACACGGAATTGCTCTGCACGCAGTCCAGGGGAATCGGGCCTCATCTCGCGGCGAGGGGGAAGTCTCATGGTTTTTCTCGACTTGCGGCCGGAACCTGGGGTATATTCTCGAGTTACGACGGGGAGGGCCCTTCCAGACACGTGTTTGTTCAGCGACGTCAGGACTCCTGCCTAGGTGCGAGGGACACCTCGGGATTCTCCACGAGTCTTGGCATGGCAATTGGGAGGCGTCTCCACGTGAGGCGGGAGACCCAGGGTCCCTTTCCATGTGCCACAGGGATCCTGGGACTCCTATCCATTTTCAAGAGGAGTCAGGCATCGTATCCTTTGGAAGCATTGATCTCCGCAGACCTCTCGAATTTTCAAAGGATGTGAGGCCTCCGGTTGCTTTGAGGTGGAGGACTAGGTCTTTCTCTGTGGTCTCCACAGGGGATTCAGACATCCCTTCGTCTTGGGAGATGCAAGAAGAGCCTGCATTCAATTCACTGCAGGGATATCCAGCCTTACTTCGAGTCAGAGCATCTCGCTGTCCATTCCACTTGAGGCCACAAACTCAGGGTCCCTCTCACATACCTGTAGCTGAGAGAAGCCTCCTCTTGTGAGGCTTGTGGAAAGTTCGTATTCCTCTTGAGTCGAAGCCAGGGACTAAGCTCTCATCTCGAGTTGATTTGGGGTCCACGGATCCCTTTCGGGTAGCTCCAGTGACCTCAGGATCCCTCTAGACTTGAGACAGTGATCTTGGGTTTTCTCTGGAGTGCCATCAAGGATATCAAGGCTCCTTTCAAGTTTGATGTGGAACACGGAATTGCTCTGCACGCAGTGCAGGGGAATCGGGCCTCATCTCGCGGCGAGGGGGAAGTCTCATGGTTTTTCTCGAGTTGCGGCCGGAACCTGGGGTATATTCTCGAGTTAGGACGGGGAGGGCCCGTCCAGACACGTGTCTGTTCAGCGACGTCAGAACTCCTGCCTAGGTTCGATGGACACCTCGGTATTCTCCCCAAGTCTTGGCATGGCATTTGGGACGCGTCTCCACGTGAGGCGGGAGACCCAGGGTCCCTTTCCACGTGCCACAGGAATCCTGGGACTCCTATCCATTTTCAAGAGGAGTCAGGAATCGTCTCCTTTGGAAGCATTGGTCTCAGCGGACCTCTCAAGTTTTCAATGGATGTGAGGCCTCCGATCGCGATGAGGCGGAGAACTTGGTCTTTCTCATTGGTCTCCACAGGGGATTCAGACATGCCTTCGTCTTGGGAGATGAAAGACGAGCCTGCTTTCAATTCACTGCAGGGATATCCGGCCTTACTTCGAGTCAGAGCATCTCGGTGTCCATTCCACTTGAGGCCACAAACTCAGGGTCCCTCTCACATACCTGTAGCTGAGAGAAGCCTCCTCTTGAGGTGCTTGTGGAAAGTTGGTATTCCTCTTGAGTCGAAGCCAGGGACTAAGCTCTCATCTCGAGTTGATTTGGTGTCCACGGAGCATTTTTGTGTTGCTCCAGTGACCTCAGGATCCCTCTAGACATGAGACAGTGATCTTGGGTTTTCTCTGGAGTGCCATCAAGGAAATCAAGGCTCCGTTCACGTTTGATGTGGAACACGGAATTGCTTTGCACGCAGTGCACGGAATCGGGCCTCATCTTGGGTCGAGGGGGAAGTCTCATGGTTTTTCTCGAGTTGCGGACGGACCCTGGGGTATATTCTCGAGTTACGACGGGAGGGCCCTTCCAGACACGTGTTTGTTGAGCGACGCCAGGCCTCGGGCCTAGGTGAGAGGGACACCTCGGGATTCTCCTCGAGTCTTGGCATGGCAATTGGGACGCGTCTCCACGTGAGGCGGGAGACCCAGGGTCCCTTTCCACGTGCCACAGGGATCCTGGGACTCCTATCCATTTTCAAGAGGAGTCAGGCATCGTCTCCTTTGGAAGCATTGATCTCCGCAGACCTCTCAAGTTTTGAAAGGATGTGAGGCCTCCGGTCGCGATGAGCCGGAGAACTAGTTCTTTCTCTGTGGTCTCCACAGGGGATTCAGACATCCCTTCCTCTTAGGAGATGCAAGACGAGCCTGCTTTCAATTCACTGCAGGGATATCCGGCCTTACTTCGAGTCAGAGCATCTCGGTGTCCATTCGATTTGAGGCCACAAACTCAGGGTCCCTCTCACCTACCTGTAGCTGAGAGAAGCCTCCTCTTGAGGTGCTTGTGGAAAGTTGGTATTCCTCTTGACTCGAAGCCAGGGACTAAGCTCTCATCTCGAGTTGATTTGGGGTCCATGGAGCCCTTTCGTGTTGCTCCAGTGTCCTCAGGATCCCTCTAGACTTGAGACAGTGATCTTGCGTTTTCTCTGGAGTGCCATCAAGGAAATCAAGGCTCCTTTCACGTTTGATATGGAACATGAAATTGCTCTGCATGCAGTGCAGGGGAATCGGGCCTCATCTCGTTGCGAGGGGGAAGTCTCATGGTTTTTCTCGAGTTGCGGCCGGAACCTGGGGTATATTCTCGAGTTACGAAGGGGAGGTCTCTTCCAGACACGTGTTTGTTCAGCGACGTCAGGACTCCTGCCTAGGTGCGAGGGACACCTCGGGATTCTCCTCGAGCCTTGGCATGGCAATTGGGACGCGTCTCCACGTGAGGCGGGAGACCCAGGGTCCCTTTCCACGTGCCACAGGGATCCTGGGACTCCTATCCATTTTCAGTAGGAGTCAGGCATCGTCTCCTTTGGAAGCATTGATCTCCGCGGACCTCTCGAGTTTTCAAAGGATGTGAGGCCTCCGGTCGCGATGAGGCGGAGGACTAGGTCTTTCTCTGTGGTCTCCACAGGGGATTCAGACATCCCATCGTCTTGGGAGACGCAAGAAGAGCCTGCATTCAATTCACGGCAAAGATATCCTGCCTTACTTCGAGTCAGAGCATCTCGGTGTCCATTCCACATGAGGCCACAAACTCAGGGTCCCTCTCACATACCTGTAGCTGAGGGAAACCTCCTCTTGAAGTGCTTGTGGAAAGTTGGTATTCCTCTTGAGTCGAAGCCAGGGACAAAGCTCTCATCTCGAGTTGATTTGGGGTCCACGGAGCCCTTTCGTGTTGCTCCAGTGACCTCAGGATCCCTCTAGACTCTAGACAGTGATCTTGGGTTTTCTCTGGAGTGCCATCAAGGAAATCAAGGCTCCTTTCACATTTGATGTGGAACACGGAATTGCTCTGCACGCAGTGCAGGGAAATCGGGCCTCATCTCACGGCGAGGGGGAAGTCTCATGGTTTTTCTCGAGTTGCGGCAGGAACCTGGGGTATATTCTCGAGTTACGACGGGGAGGGCCCTTCCAGACACGTGTTTGTTCAGCGACGTCAGGACTCCTGCCTAGGTGCGAGGGACACCTCCGGATTCTCCTCGAGTCTTGGCATGGCAATTGGGACGCGTCTCCACGTGAGGCGGGAGACCCAGTGTCCCTTTCGACGAACCACAGGGATCCTGGGACTCCTATCCATTTTCAAGAGGAGTCAGGCATCGTCTCCTTTGGAAGCATTGATCTCCGCGGACCTCTCGAGTTTTCAAAGGATGTGAGGCCTCCGGTCGCGATGAGGCGGAGGACTAGGTCTTTCTCTTTGGTCTCCACAGATGATTCAGGCAACCCTTCGTCTTGGGAGATGCAAGACGAGCCTGCATTCAATTCACTGCAGGGATACACGGCCTTACTTCTAGTCAGAGCATCTCGGTGTCCATTCCACTTGAGGCCACAAACTCAGGGTCCCTCTCTCATACCTGTAGCTGAGAGAAGCCTCCTCTTGAGGTGCTTGTGGAAACTTGGTATTCCTCTTGAGTCGAAGCCAGGGACTAAGCTCTCATCTCGAGTTGATTTGGGGTCCACGGAGCCCTTTCGTGCTGCTACAGTGACCTCAGGATCCCTCTAGACTTGAGACAGTGACTTTGGGTTTTCTCTGGAGTGCCATCAAGGAAATCAAGGCTCCTTTCACGTTTGATGTGGAACACGGAATTGCTCTGCACGCAGTGCAGGGGAATCGAGCCTCATCTCGTGGCGAGGGGGAAGTCTAATGGTTTTTCTCGTGTGGCGGCCGTAACCTGGGGTATATTCTCGAGTTATGACGGGGAGGGCCCTTCCAGACACGTGTTTGTTCAGCGACGTCAGGACTCCTTCCTAGGTGTGAAGGACACCTCGGGATTCTCCTCGAGTCTTGGCATGGAAATTGGGATGCGTCTCCCCGTGAGTCGGAAGACCCAGTGTCCCTTTCCACGTGACACAGGGATCCTGGGACTCCTATCCATTTTCAAGAGGAGTCAGGCATCGTCTCCTTTGGAAGCATTGATCTCCGCGGACCTCTCGAGTTTTCAAAGGATGTGAGGCCTCCGGTCGCGATTGGGGCGGAGGACTAGGTCTTTCTCTGTGGTCTCCAGAGGGGATTCAGGCAACCCTTCGTCTTGGGAGATGCAAGACGAGCCTGCATTCAATTCACTGCAGGGATATCCGGCCTTACTTCGAGTCAGAACATCTCGGTGTCCATTCCACTTGAGGCCACAAACTCAGGGTCCCTCTCACATACATGTAGCTGAGAGAAGCCTCCTCTTGAGGGGCTTGTGGAAAGTTCGTATTCCTCTTGAGACGAAGCCAGGGACTAAGCTCTCATCTCGAGGTGATTTGGGGTCCACGGAGCCCTTTCCTGTTGTTCCAGTGACCTCAGGATCCCTCTAGACTTGAGACAGTGATCTTGGGTTTTCTCTGGAGTGCCATCAAGGAAATCAAGGCTCCTTTCACGTTTGATGTGGAACACGGAATTGCTCTGCATGCAGTGCAGGGGAATCAGGCCTCAACTCGCGGCGAGGGGTTAATCTCATGGTTTTTCTCGAGTTGCGGCCCGAACCTGGGGTATATTCTCGAGTTACGACGGGGAGGGCCCTTCCAGACACGTGTTTGTTCAGCGACGTCAGGACTCCTGCCTAGGTGCGAGGGACACCTCCGGATTCTCCTCGAGTCTTGGCATGGCAATTGGGACGCGTCTCCACGTGAGGCGGGAGACCCAGGTTCCCTTTCCACGTGCCACAGGGATCCTGGGACTCCTATACATTTTCAAGATGAGTCAGGCATCGTCTCCTTTGGAAGCATTGATCTCCGCGGACCTCTCGAGTTTTCAAAGGATGTGAGGCCACCGGTCGCGATGAGGCAGAGAACTCGGTCTTTCTCTGTGGTCTCCACAGGGGATTAAGACATTCCTTCGTCTTGGGAGATGCAAGATGAGCCTGCATTCAATTCACTGCAGGGATAACCGGCCTTACTTCGAGTCAGAGAATCTCGGTGTCCATTCCACTTGAGGCCACAAACTCAGGGTCCCTCTCACATACCTGTAGCTGAGAGAAGCCTCATCTTGAGGTGCTTGTTTAAAGTTCCTATTCCTCTTGAGTCGAAGCCAGGGACTAAGCTCTCATCTCGAGTTGATTTGGGGTCCACGGAGCCCTTTCGGGTAGCTCCAGTGACCTCAGGATCCCTCTAGACTTGAGACAGTGATCTTGCGTTTTCTCTGGAGTGCCATCAAGGAAATCAAGGCTCCTTTCACGTTTGATGTGGAACACGGAATTGCTCTGCACGCAGTGCAGGGGAATCGGGCCACACCCAGCGGCGAGGGGGAAGTCTCATGGTTTTTCTCGATTTGCGGCCGGAACCTGGGGTATATTCTTGAGTTACGACGGGGAGGGCCCTTCCAGACATGTGTTTGTTCAGTGACGTCAGGACTCCTGCCTAGGTGCGAGGGACACCTCGGGATTCTCCTCGAGTCTTGGCATGGCAATTGGGCCGCATATCCACGTGAGGCGGGACACTCAGGGTCCCTTTCCAGGTGCCACAGGGATCCTGGGATTCCTATCCATTTTCAGGAGGAGTCAGGCATCGTCTCCTTTGGAAGCATTGATCTCCGCGGACCTCTCGAGTTTTCAAAAGATGTAAGGCCTCCGGTCGCGATGAGACGGAGGACTAGGTCTTTCTCTGTGGTCTCCACAGGGGATTCAGACATCCCTTCGTCTATGGAGATGCAAGACGAGCCTGCATTCAATTCACTGCAGGGATATCCGGCCTTACTTCGAGTCAGAGCATCTCGGTGTCCATTCCACTTGAGGCCACAAACTCAGGGTCCCTCTCACATACCTGTAGCTGAGAGAAGCCTCCTCTTGAGGTGCTTGTGGAAACTTGGTATTCCTCTTGAGTCGAAGCCAGGGACTAAGCTCTCATCTCGAGTTGATTTGGGGTCCACGGAGAACTTTCGTGTTGCTCCAGTGACCTCAGGATCCCTCTAGACTTGAGACAGTGATCTTGGGTTTTCTCTGGAGTGCCATCAAGGAAATCAAGGCTCCTTTCACGTTTGATGTGGAACATGGAATTGCTCTGCACGCAGTGCAGGGGAATCAGGCCTCATCTCGCGGCGAGGGGTAAGTCTCATGGTTTTTCTCGAGTTGCGGCCGGAACCTGGGGTATATTCTCGAGTTACGACGGGGAGGGTCCTTCCAGAAACGTGTTTGTTCAGCGACGTCAGGACTCCTGCCTAGGTGCGAGGGACACCTCGGGATTCTCCTCGAGTCTTGGCATGGCAATTGGGACGCGTCTCCACGTGAGGCGGGAGACCCAGGGTCCCTTTCCACGTGCCACAAGGATCCTCGGACTCCTATCCATTTTCAAGAGGAGTCAGGCATCGTCTCCTTTGGAAGCATTGATCTCCGCAGACCTCTCGAGTTTTCAAAGGATGTGATGCCTCCGGTCTCGATGAGGCGGAGGACTAGGTCTTTCTCTGTGGTCTCCACAGGTGATTCAGACATCCCTTCATCTTGCGAGATGCAAGACCAGCCTGCATTCAATTCACTATTGGGATATCCGGGCTTACTTCGAGTCAGAGCATCTAGGCGTCCATTCCACTTGAGGCCACAAACTCAGAGTCCCTCTCACATACCTTAGCTGAGACAAGCCTCTTCTTGAGGTGCTTGTGGAAAGTCGGTATTCCTCTTGAGTCCAAGCCAGGGACTAAGCTCTCATCTCGAGTTGATTTGGGGTCCTCGGAGCCCTTTCATGTTGCTCCAGTGATCTCAGGATCCGTCTAGACTTGAGATAGTGATCTTGGGTTTTCTCTGGAGTGCCATCAAGGAAATCAAGGCTCTATTCATGTTTGATGTGGAACACGGAATTGCTCTGCACGCAGTGCAGGGGAATCGGGCCTCATCTCACGGCGAGGGGGAAGTCTCATGGTTTTTCTCGAATTGCGGCCGGAACCTGGTGTATATTCTCGAGTTACGACGGGGAGGGCCCTTCCAGACACGTGTTTGTTCAGCGACGTCAGGACTCCTGCCTAGGTGCGAGGGACACCTCGGGATTCTCCTGGAGTCTTGGCATGGCAATGGGGACGCCTCTCCACGTGAGGCGGGAGACCCATGGTCCCTTTCCACGTGCCACAGGGATCCTGGGACTCCTTTCCATTTTCAAGAGGAGTCAGGCATCGTCTCCTTTGGAAGCATTGATCTCCGCATACCTCTCGAGTTTTCAAAGGATGTGAGGCCTCCGGTCGCGACGAGCAGGACGACTAGGTCTTTCTCTGTCGTCTCCACCGGGGACTCAGACATCCCTTCGTCTTGGGAGATGCAAGACGAGCCTGCATTCAATTCACTGCAGGGATATCCAGCCTTACTTCGAGTCAGAGCATCTCGGTGTCCATTCCACTTGAGGCCACAATCTCAGGGTCCCTCTCACATACCTGTAGCTGAGAGAACCCTCCTCTTGAGGTGCTTGTGGAAACTTTGTATTCCTCTTGAGTCGAAGCCAGGGACTAAGCTCTAATCTCGAGTTGATTTGCGGACCACGGAACCCTTTCGTGTTGCTCCAGTGACCTCAGGATCCCTCTAGACTTGAGACAGTGATCTTGGCTTTTCTCTGGAGTGCCATCAAGGAAATCTAGGCTCCTTTCACGTTTGATGGGGAACTCGGAATTGCTCTGCACGCAGTGCAGGGGAATCTGGCCTCATGTCGCGGCGAGGGGGAAGTCTCATTGTTTTTCTCGAGTTGGGGCCAGAACCTGGGGTATATTCTCGAGTTACGACGGGGAGGGCCCTTCCAGACACTGGTTTGTTTAGCGACGTCAGGACTCCTGCCTAGGTGCGAGGGACACTTCGGGATTCTCCTCGAGTCTTGGCATGGCAATTGGGACGCGTCTCCACGTGAGGCGGGAGACCCAGGGTCCCTTTCCACGTGCCACAGGGATCCTGGGACTCCTATCCATTTTCAAGAGGAGTCAGGCATTGTCTCCTTCGGAAGTATTGATCTCCGCGGACCTCTCGAGTTTTCAAAGGATGTGAGGCCTCCGGTCGCGATAAGCCGGAGGACTAGGTCTTTCTCTGTGGTCTCCACAGGGGATTCAGACATCCCTTCGTCTATGGAGATGCAAGACGAGCCTGCATTCAATTCACTGCAGGGATATCCGGCCTTACTTCGAGTCAGAGCATCTCGGTGTCCATTCCACTTGAGGCCACAAACTCAGTGTCCCTCTCACATACCTGTAGCTGAGAGAAGCCTCCTCTTGAGGTGCTTGTGGAAAGTTGGTATTCCTCTTGAGGCGAAGCCAGGTACTAAGCTCTCATCTCGAGTTGATTTGGGGTCCACGGAGCCCTTTCTTGTTGCTCCAGTGACCTCAGGATCCCTCTAGACTTGAGACAGTGATCTTGGGTTTTCTCTGGAGTGCCATCAAGGAAATCAAGGCTCCTTTCACGTTTGATGTGGAACACCGAATTGCTCTGCACGCAGGGCAGGGGAATCGGGCCTCATCTCTCGGCGAGTGGGAAGTCTCATTGTTTTTCTCTAGTTGCAGCCAGAACCTGGGGTATATTCTCGAGTTACGACGGGGAGGGTCCTTCGAGACACGTGTTTGTTCAGCGACTCAGGACTCCTGCCTTGATGCGAGGCACACCTCGGGATTCTCCTCGAGTCTTGGCATGGCAATTGGGACGCGTCTCCACGAGCGACGGGAGACCCAGTGTCCCTTTCCACGTGCCACAGGGATCCTGGAACTCCTATCTATTTTCAAGAGGAGTCAGGCATCGTCTCCTTTGGAAGCATTGATGTCCATGGACCTCTCGAGTTTTCAAAGGATGTGAGGCCTCCGGTCGCGATGAGGCGAAGAACTAGGTCTTTCTCTGTGGTCTCCACAGGGGATTCAGACAAACCTTCGTCTTGGGAGATGCAAGACGAGCCTGCATTCAATTCACTGCAGGGATATACGGCCTTACTTCGAGTCAGAGCATCTTGGTGTCCATTCCACTTGAGGCCACAAACTCAGGGGCCCTCTCACATACCTGTAGCTGAGAGAAGCCTCCTCTTGAGGTGCTTGTGGAAAGTTGGTATTCCTCTTGAGGCAAAGCCAGGGACTAAGCTCTCATCTCGAGTTGATTTGGGGTCCACGGAGCCCTTTCGTGTTGCTACATTGACCTCAGGATCCCTCTAGACTTGAGGCATTGATCTTGGGTTTTCTCTGGAGTGCCATCAAGGAAATCAAGGCTCCTTTCACGTTTGATGAGGATCAAGGAATTGCTCTGCACGCAGTGCAGGGGAATCGGACCTCATCTCTCGGCGAGGGAGAAGTCTCATGGTTTTTCTCGAGTTCCGGCCGGAACCTGGGGTATATTCTCGAGTTACGATAGGGAGGGCCCTTCCAAACACATGTTTGTTCAGCGACCTCAGGACTCCTGCCTAGGTGCGAGGGACACCTCGGGATTCTCCTCGAGTCTTGGCATGGCAATTGGGACGCGTCTCCACGTGAAGCGGGAGACCCAGTGTCCCGTTCCACGTGCCACAGGGATCCTGGGACTCCTATCCATTTTCAAGAGGAGTCAGGCATCATCTCCTTTGGAAGCATTGATCTCCGCGGACCTCTCGAGTTTTCAAAGGATGTGAGGCCTCCGGTCGCGATGAGGCGGAGAACTAGGTATTTCTCTGTGGTCTCCACAGGGGATTCAGACATCCCTTCGTCTTGGGAGATGCAAGACGAGAATGCATTTAATTCACTGGAGGGATATCCGGCCTTACTTCGAGTCAGGGCATCTCGGTGTCCATTCCACATGAGGCCACAAACTCAGGGTCCCTATCACATACCTGTAGCTGAGAGAAGCCTCCTCTTGAGGTGCTTGTGGAAAGTTGGTATTCCTCTTGAGTCGAAGCCAGGGACTAAGCTCTCATCTCGAGTTGGTTAGGGGTCCACGGAGCCCTTTCGTGTTGCTCCAGTGACCTCAGGATCCCTCTAGACTTGAGACAGTGATCTTGGGTTTTCTCTGGAGTGCCATCAAGGAAATCAAGGCTCCTTTCACGTTTGATGTGGAACACGGAATTGCTCTGCACGCAGTGAAGGGGAATCGGGCCTCATCTCGCGGCGAGGGGGAAGTCTCATGGTTTTTCTCGAGTTGCGCCCGGAACCTGGGGTATATTCTCGAGTTACGACGGGGAGGGCCCTTCCAGACACGTGTTTGTTCAGCGACGTCAGGACTCCTGCCTAGGTGCGAGGGACACCTCGGGATTCTCCTCGAGTCTTGGCATGGCAATTGGGACGCGTCTCCACGTGAGGCGGGAGACCCAGGGTCCCTTTCCACGTGCCACAGGGATCCTGGGACTCCTATCCATTTTCAAGAGGAGTCAGGCATCGTCTCCTTTGGAAGCATTGATCTCCGTGGACCTCTCGAGTTTTCAAAGGATGTGAGGCCTCAGTTCGCGTTGAGGCGGAGGACTAGGTCTTTCTCTGTGGTCTCCACAGGGGATTCAGACATCGCTTCGTCTTGGGAGATGCAAGACGAGCCTGCATTCAATTCACTGCAGGGATATCCGGCCTTACTTCGAGTCAGAGCATCTCGGTGTCCATTCCACTTGAGGCCACAAACTCAGGGTCCCTCTCACATACCTGTAGCTGAGAGAAGCCTCCTTTGAGGTGCTTGTGGAAAGTTGGTATTCCTCTTGAGTCGAAGCTAGGGACTAAGCTCTCATCTCGATTTGATCTGGGGTCCACGGATCCCTTTCATGTTGCTCCAGTGACCTCAGGATCCCTCTAGACTTGAGCCAGTGATCTTGGGTTTTCTCTGGAGTGCCATTAAGGAATTCAAGGCTCCTTTCACGTTTGATGTGGAACACGGAATTGCTCTGCACGCAGTGCAGGGGATTCGGGCCTCATCTCTCGGCGAGGGGGAAGTCTCATGGTTTTTCTCGAGTTGCGACCGGAACCTGGGGTATATTCTCGAGTTACGACGGGGAGGGCCCTTCCAGACACGTGTTTGTTCAGCGACGTCAGGACTCCTGCCTAGGTGCGAGGGACACCTCGGGATTCTCCTCGTGTCTTGGCATGGCAATTGGGACGCGTCTCCACGTGAGGCGGGAGACCCAGGATCCCTTTCCACGTGCCACAGGGATCCTGGGACTCCTATCCACTTTCAAGAGGAGTCAGGCATCGTCTCCTTTGGAAGCATTGATCTCCGCGGGCCTCTCGAGTTATCAAAGGATATGAGGCCTCCGTTCGCATTGAGGCGGAGGACTAGGTCTTTCTCTGTGGTCTCCACAGGGGATTCAGACATCCCTTCGTCTTGGGAGATGCAAGACGAGGCTGCAATCAATTCACTGCAGGGATATCCGGCCTTACTTCGAGTCAGAGCATCTCGGTGTCCATTCCACTTGAGGCCACAAACTCAGGGTCCCTCTCACATACCTGTAGCTGAGAGAAGCCTCCTCTTGAGGTGCTTGTGGAAAGTTGGTATTCCTCTTGAGTCGAAGCCAGGGACTAAGCTCTCATCTCGAGTTGATTTGGGGTCCACGGAGCCCTTTCGTGTTGCTCCAGTGACCTCAGGATCCCTCTAGACTTGAGACAGTGATCTTGGGTTTTCTCTGGAGTGCCATCAAGGAAATCAAGGCTCCTTTCACGTTTGATGTGGAACACCGAATTGCTCTGCACGCAGGGCAGGGGAATCGGGCCTCATCTCGCGGCGAGTGGGAAGTCTCATTGTTTTTCTCTAGTTGCAGCCAGAACCTGGGGTATATTCTCGAGTTACGACGGGGAGGGTCCTTCGAGACACGTGTTTGTTCAGCGACTCAGGACTCCTGCCTTGATGCGAGGCACACCTCGGGATTCTCCTCGAGTCTTGGCATGGCAATTGGGACGCGTCTCCACGAGCGACGGGAGACCCAGTGTCCCTTTCCACGTGCCACAGGTATCCTGGAACTCCTATCTATTTTCAAGAGGAGTCAGGCATCGTCTCCTTTGGAAGCATTGATGTCCATGGACCTCTCGAGTTTTCAAAGGATGTGAGGCCTCCGGTCGCGATGAGGCGAAGAACTAGGTCTTTCTCTGTGGTCTCCACAGGGGATTCAGACAAACCTTCGTCTTGGGAGATGCAAGACGAGCCTGCATTCAATTCACTGCAGGGATATACGGCCTTACTTCGAGTCAGAGCATCTTGGTGTCCATTCCACTTGAGGCCACAAACTCAGGGGCCCTCTCACATACCTGTAGCTGAGAGAAGCCTCCTCTTGAGGTGCTTGTGGAAAGTTGGTATTCCTCTTGAGGCAAAGCCAGGGACTAAGCTCTCATCTCGAGTTGATTTGGGGTCCACGGAGCCCTTTCGTGTTGCTACATTGACCTCAGGATCCCTCTAGACTTGAGGCATTGATCTTGGGTTTTCTCTGGAGTGCCATCAAGGAAATCAAGGCTCCTTTCACGTTTGATGAGGATCAAGGAATTGCTCTGCACGCAGTGCAGGGGAATCGGGCCTCATCTCTCGGCGAGGGAGAAGTCTCATGGTTTTTCTCGAGTTGCGGCCGCAACCTGGGGTATATTCTCGAGTTACGATGGGGAAGGCCCTTCCAAACACATGTTTGTTCAGCGACCTCAGGACTCCTGCCTAGGTGCGAGGGACACCTCGGGATTCTCCTCGAGTCTTGGCATGGCAATTGGGACGCGTCTCCACGTGAAGCGGGAGACCCAGTGTCCCGTTCCACGTGCCACAGGGATCCTGGGACTCCTATCCATTTTCAAGAGGAGTCAGGCATCATCTCCTTTGGAAGCATTGATCTCCGCGGACCTCTCGAGTTTTCAAAGGATGTGAGGCCTCCGGTCGCGATGAGGCGGAGAACTAGGTCTTTCTCTGTGGTCTCCACAGGGGATTCAGACATCCCTTCGTCTTGGGAGATGCAAGACGAGAATGCATTTAATTCACTGGAGGGATATCCGGCCTTACTTCGAGTCAGGGCATCTCGGTGTCCATTCCACATGAGGCCACAAACTCAGGGTCCCTATCACATACCTGTAGCTGAGAGAAGCCTCCTCTTGAGGTGCTTGTGGAAAGTTGGTATTCCTCTTGAGTCGAAGCCAGGGACTAAGCTCTCATCTCGAGTTGGTTAGGGGTCCACGGAGCCCTTTCGTGTTGCTCCAGTGACCTCAGGATCCCTCTAGACTTGAGACAGTGATCTTGGGTTTTCTCTGGAGTGCCATCAAGGAAATCAAGGCTCCTTTCACGTTTGATGTGGAACACGGAATTGCTCTGCACGCAGTGAAGGGGAATCGGGCCTCATCTCGCGGCGAGGGGGAAGTCTCATGGTTTTTCTCGAGTTGCGCCCGGAACCTGGGGTATATTCTCGAGTTACGACGGGGAGGGCCATTCCAGACACGTGTTTGTTCAGCGACGTCAGGACTCCTGCCTAGGTGCGAGGGACACCTCGGGATTCTCCTCGAGTCTTGGCATGGCAATTGGGATGCGTCTCCACGTGAGGCGGGAGACCCAGGGTCCCTTTCCACGTGCCACAGGGATCCTGGGACTCCTATCCATTTTCAAGAGGAGTCAGGCATCGTCTCCCTTGGAAGCATTGATCTCCGTGGACCTCTCGAGTTTTCAAAGGATGTGAGGCCTCAGTTCGCGTTGAGGCGGAGGACTAGGTATTTCTCTGTGGTCTCCACAGGGTATTCAGACATCCCTTTGTCTTGCGAGATGCAAGTCGAGCCTACTTTCAATTCACTGCAGGGATATCCGGCCTTACTTCGAGTCAGAGCATCTCGGTGTCCATTCCACTTGAGGCCACAAACTCAGGGTCCCTCTCACATACCTGTAGCTGAGAGAAGCCTCCTCTAGAGGTGCTTGTGGAAAGTTTGTATTCCTCTTGAATCGAAGCCAGGGTCTAAGCTCTCATCTCGAGTTGATTTGGGGTCCCCGGAGCCCTTTCGTGTTGCTCCCGTGACCTCAGGATCCCTCTAGACTTGAGACAGTGATCTTGGGTTTTCTCTGGAGTGCCATCAAGGAAATCAAGGCTCCTTTCACGTTTGATGTGGAACACGGAATTGCTCTGCACGCAGTGCAGGGGAATCGGGTCTCATCTCGCGGCGAGGGGGAAGTCTCATGGTTTTTCTCGAGTTGCGGCCAGAACCTGGGGTATATTTTCGTTTTACGACGGGGAGGGCCCTTCCGGACACGTGTTTGTTCAGCGAAGTAAGGACTCCTGCCTAGGTGCGAAGGACACCTCGGGATTCTCCTCGAGTCTTGGCATGGCAATTGGGACGCGTCTCCACGTGAGGCGGGAGACCCAGGGTTCCTTTCCACGTGCCACAGGGATCGTGGGACTCCTATCCATTTTCAAGAAGAGTCAGCCATCGTCTCCTTTGGAAGCATTGATCTCCGCGGACCTCTCGAGTTTCAAAGGATATGAGGCCTCCGGTCGTGATGAGGCGGAGGACTAGGTCTTTCTCTGTGGTCTCCAAAGGGGATTCAGACATCCCTTCGTCTTGGGAGATGCAAGACGAGCCTGCATTCAATTCACTGCAGGGATATCCGGCCTTACTTCGAGTCAGAGCATCTCGGTGTCCATTCCACTTGAGGCCACAAAATCAGGGTCCCTCTCACATACATGTAGCTGAGAGAAGCCTCCTCTTGAGGTGCTTGTGGAAAGTTGGTATTCCTCTTGAGTCGAAGCCAGGGACTAAGCTCACATCTCGATTTGATTTGGGGTCCACGGAGCCCTTTCGTCTTGCTCCAGTGACCTCAGGATCCCTCTAGACTTGAGACAGTGATCTTGGGTTTTCTCTGGAGTGTCATCAAGGAAATCAAGGCTCCTTTCAAGTTTGATGTGGAACACGGAATTGCTCTGCACGCAGTTCAGGGGAATCGGGCCTCATCTCGCGGCAAGGGGGATGTCTCATGGTTTTTCTCGACTTGGGGCCGGAACCTGGGGTATATTCTCGAGTTAAGACGGGGAGGGCCCTTTCAGACACGTGTTTGTTCAGCGACGTCAGGACTCCTGCCTAGGTGCGAGGGACACCTCGGGATTCTCCTCGAGTCTTGACATGGCCATTGGGATGCGTCTCCACGTGAGGCGGGAGACCCAGGGTCCCTTTCCCCGTGCCACAAGGATCCTCGGACTCCTATCCATTTTCAAGAAGAGTCAGGCATCGTCTCCTTTGGAAGCATTTATCTCCGCGGACCTCTCGAGTTTTCAAAGGATGTGAGGCCTCCGGTCTCGATGAGGCGGTGAACTAGTTCTTTCTCTGTGGTCTCCACATGGGATTCAGACATCCCTTCGTCTTGGGAGATGCAAGACGAACCTGCATTCAGTTCACTGCAGGGATATCCGGCCTTACTTCGAGTCAGAGCATCTCGGTGTCCATTCCACTTGAGGCCACAAACTCAGGGTCCCTCTCACATACCTGTAGCTGAGAGAAGCCTCCTCTTGAGGTGCTTGTGGAAAGTTGGTATTCCTCTTGAGTCGAAACCAGGGAATAAGCTCTCATCTCTAGTTGATTTGGGGTCTCCAGAGCCCTTTCATGTTGCTCCAGTGAACTCAGGATCCCTCTAGACTTGAGACAGTGATCTTGGGTTTTCTCTGGAGTGCCATCAAGGAAATCAAGTCTCCTTTCACGTTTAGTGTGGAACACGGAATTGTTCTGCACGCAGTGCAGGGGAATCGGGCCTCATCTCGCGGCGAAGGGGAAGTCTCATGGTGTTTCTCGAGTTGTGGCCGGAACCTGGGGTATATTCTCGAGTTACGACGGGGAGGGCCCTTCCAGACACGTGTTTGTTCAGCGACGTCAGGACTCCTGCCTAGGTGCGAGGGACACCTCGGGATACTCCTCGAGTCTTGGCATGGCAATTGGGACGCGTCTCCACGTGAGACGGGAGACCCAGGCTCCCTTTCCACGTGCCACAGGGATCCTGGGACTCCTATCCATTTTCAAGAGGAGTCAGGCATCGTCTCCTTTGGAAGCATTGATCTCCTCAGACATCTCGAGTTTTCAAAGGATGTGAGGCCTCCGGTCGCGTTGAGGCGGAGGACTAGGACATTCTCTGTGATCTCCACAGGGGATTCAGACATCCCTTCGTCTTGGGAGATGCAAGACGAGCCTGCATTCAATTCACTGCAGGGATATCCAGCCTTACTTCGAGTCGAGCATCTCGGTGTCCATTCCACTTAAGGCCACAAACTCGGGGTCCCTCTCACATACCTGTAGCTGAGAGAAGCCTCCTCTTGAGGTGCTTGTGGAAAGTTGGTATTCCTCTTGAGTCGAAGCCAGGGACTAAGCTCACATCTCTAGCTGATTTGGGGTCCACGGAGCCCTTTCCTGTTGGTCCAGTGACCTCAGGATCCCTCTAGACTTGAGACAGTGATCTTGGGTTTTCTCTGGACTGCCATCAAGGAAATCAAGGATCCTTTCACGTTTGATGTGGAACACGGAATTGCTCTGCATGCAGTGCAGGGGAATCTGGCCTCATCTCGCGGCAAGGAGGATGTCTCATGGTTTTTCTAAGTAGCGGCCGGAACCTGCGGTATATTCTGAGTTACGACGCGGAGGGCCCTTCCAGACACGTGTTTGTTCAGCGACGTCAGGACTCATGCCTAGGTGCGAGGGACACCTCGGGATTCTCCGCGAGTCTTGGCATGGCAATTGGGACGCGTCTCCACGTGAGGCGGGAGACCTTGGGTCCCTTTCCACGTGCCACAGGGATCCTGGGACTCCTATCCATTTTCAAGAAGAGTGAGGCATCTTCTCCTTTGGAAGCATTGATCTCCGCGGACCTCTCGAATTTTCAAAGGATGTGAGGCCTCCGGTCGCGATGAGGAGGAGAACTAGGTCTTTCTCTGTGGTCTCCACAGGGGATTCAGACAACCCTTCGTCTTGGGAGATGCAAGACGAGCCTGCATTCAATTCACTGCAGGCATATCCGGCCTTACTTAGAGTCAGAGCATCTCGCTGTCCATTCCACTTTGGCCAAAAACTCAGGGTCCCTCTCACATACCTGTAGCTGAGAGAAGCCTCCTCTTGAGTGGCCTGTGGAAAGTTCGTATTCCTCTTGAGTCGAAGCCAGGGACTAAGCTCTCATCTCGTGTTGATTTGGGGTCCCCGGAGCCCTTTAATGTTGCTCCAGTGACCTCAGGATCCCTCTAGACTTGAGACAGTGATCTTGGGTTTTCTCTGGAGTTCCATCAAGGAAATCAAGGCTCCTATCATATTTGATGTGGAACACGGAATTCCTCTGCAAGCAGTGCAGGGGAATCGGGCCTCATCTCGCGGCGAGGGGGAAGTCTCATGGTTTTTCTCGAGTTGTGGCCGGAACCTGGGGTATATTCTCGAGTTACGACGGGGAGGGCCCTTCCAGACACGTGTTTGTTCAGCGACGTCAGGACTCCTGCCTAGGTGCGAGGGACACCTCGGGATTCTCCTCGAGTCTTGGCATGGCAATTGGGACGCGCCTCCATGTGAGGCGGGAGACCCAGGGTCGCTTTCCACGTGCCACAGGGTTCCTGGGACTCCTATCCATTTTCAAGAGGAGTCAGGCATCGTCTCCTTTGGAAGCATTGATCTCCGCCCACCTCTCGAGTTTTGAAAGGATGTGAGGCCTCCGGTCGCGAGAAGGCGGAGAACTAGGTTTTTCTCTGTGGTCTCCACAGGGCATTCAGACATCCCTTCGTCTTGGGATGTGAAAGACGAGCCTGCATTCAATTCACTGCAGGGATATCCGGCCTTACTTCGAGTCAGAGCATCTCGGTGTCCATTCCACTTGAGGCCACAAACTCAGGGTCCTTCTCACATACCTGTAGCTGAGAGAAGCCTTCTCTTGAGGTGCTTGTGGAAAGTTGGTATTCCTCTTGAGTCGAAGCCAGGGACTAAGCTCTCATCTCGAGTTGATTTGGGGTCCACGGAGCCCTTTCGTGTTGCTCCAGTGACCTCAGGATCCCTCTAGACTTGAGACAGTGATCTTGGGTTTTCTCCAGAGTGCCATCAAAGAAATCAAGGCACCTTTCACGTTTGATGTGGAACACGGAATTGCTCTGCACGCAGTGCAGGGGAATCGGGCCTCATCTCGAGGCGAGGGGGAAGTCTCATGGTTTTTCTCGAGTTGCGGCCGGAACCTCGGGTATATTCTCGAGTTACAACGGGGAGGGCCCTTCCAGACACGTGTTTGTTCAGCGACGTCAGGACTCCTGCCTAGGTGCGAGGGACACCTCGGGATTCTCCTCGAGTCTTGGCATGGCAATGGCGAAGCGTCTCCACGTGAGGCGGGAGACCCAGTGTCCCTTTCCACGTGCCACAGGGATCCTGGGACTCCTATCCATTTTCAAGAGTAGTCAGGCATCGTCTCCTTTGGAAGCATTGATCTTCGCGGACCTCTCGAATTTTCAAAGGATGTGAGGCCCCCGGTCGCTATGAGGCGGAGAATTAGGTCTTTCTCTGTGGTTTCCACAGGGGATTCAGACATCCCTTCGTCTTGCGAGATGCAAGACGAGACTGCATTCAATTCACTGCAGGGATATCCGGCCTTACTTCGAGTCAGAGCATCTCGGTGTCCATTCCATTTGAGGCTACAAATTCAGGGTCCCTCAAATATACGTGGTGCTGAGAGAAACCTCCTCTTGAGGTCCTTGTGCAAAGTTGGTATTCCTCTTGAGTCTAAGCCAGGGTCTAAGCTCTCATCTCGAGTTGATCTGGGGTCCACGAAGCCCTTTCGTGTTGCTCCAGTGACCTCAGCATCCCTCTAGACTTGAGACAGTGATCTTGGGTTTTCCCTGGAGTGCCATCAAGGAAATCAAGGCTCCTTTCACGTTTGATGTGGAACACGGAATTGCTCTGCACGCAGTCCAGGGGAATCGGGCCTCATCTTGCGGCGAGGGGGAAGTCTCATGGTTTTTCTCGAGTTGCGGCCGGAACCTCGGGTATATTCTCGAGTTACGACGGGGAGGGTCCTTCCAGACACGTGTTTGTTCAGCGACGTCAGGACTCCTGCCTAGGTGGGAGGGACACCTCGGGATTCTCCTCGAGTCTTGGCATGGCAATGGGGACGCGTCTCCACGGGAGCCAGGAGACCCAGGCTCCCTTTCAACGTGCCACAGGGTTCCTGGGACTCCTATCCATTTTCAAGAGGAGTCAGGCATCGTCTCCTTTGGAAGCGTTGATTGCCGCGGACCTCTCGAGTTTTCAAAGGATGTGAGGCCTCCGGTCGCAATCAGGCGGAAAACTAGGTCTTTCTCTGTGGTCTGCACAGGGTACTCAGACATCCTTTCGCCTTGGGAGATGCAAGACGAGCCTGCATTCAATTCACTGCAGGGATATATGGCCTTACTTCGAGTCAGAGCATCTCGGTGTCCATTCCACTTGAGGCCACAAATTCAGGGTCCCTCTCACATACCAGTAGCTGAGAGAAGCCTCCTCTTGAGGTGCTTGTCGAAAGTTGGTATTCCTCTTGAGTCCAAGCCAGGGACTAAGCTTTCATCTCGAGTTGATTTGGGGTCCACGGAGTCCTTTCGTGTTGCTCCAGTGACCTCAGGATCCCTCTAGACTTGAGACAGTGATCTTGGGTTTTGTCTGGAGTGCCATCAAGGAAATCAAGGCTCCTTTCACGTTTGATGTGGAACACCGAATTGCTCTGCACCCAGTGCAGGGGAATCGGGCCTCATCTCGCGGAGAAAGGGAAGTCTCATGGTTTTTCTCGAGTTGAGGCCGGAACCTGGGCTATATTCTCGATTTACGACTGGGAGGGCCCTTCCAGACACGGGTTTGTTCAGCGACGTCAGGACTCCTGCCTAGGTGCGAGGGACACCTCGGGATTCTCCTCGAGACTTGGCATGGTAATTGGGACGCGTCTCCACATGAGGCGGGAGACCCAGGGTCCCTTTCCACGTGCCACAGGGATCCTTGGACTCCTATCCATTTTCAAGAGGAGTCAGGCATCGTCTCCTTTGGAAGCATTGATCATCGCGGACCTCTCGAGTTTTCAAAGGATGTGAAGCCTCCGCTCGCGATGAGGCGGATAATTAGGTCTTTCTCTGTGGTCTCCACAGGGGATTCAGACATCCCTTCGTCTTGGGAGATGCCAGACCAGCCTGCATTCACTTCACTCCAGGGATATCCGGCCTTACTTCGAGTCAGAGCATCTCGGTGTCCATTCCACTTGAGGCCACAAACTCAGGGGCCCTCTCACATACCTGTAGTTGAGAGAAGCCTCCTCCTGAGGTGCCTGTGGAAATTTGGTATTCCTCTTGAGTCGAAGCCAGGGACTAAGCTCTCATCTCGAATTGATTTGGGGTCCACGGAGCCCTTTCCTGTTGCTCCAGTGACCTCAGGATCCCTCTAGAATTGAGACAGTGATCTTGGGTTTTCTCTGGAGTGCCATCAAGGAAATCAAGGCTCCTTTCATTTTTGATGTGGAATACGGAATTGCTCTGCACGCAGTGCAGGGGAATCGGGCCTTATCTCGCGGCGAGGGGGAAGTCTCATGGTTTTTCTCGAGTTGCGGCCGGAACCTGGGGTATATTCTCGAGTTACGACGGGGAGGGCCCTTCCAGACACGTGTTTTTTCAGCGACCTCAGGACACCTGCCTAGGTGCGAGGGACACCTCGGAATTCTCCTCGAGTCTTGGCATGGCAATTGGGATGTGTCTCCACGTGAGGCGGGAGACCCAGGGTCCCTTTCCACGTGCCACACGGATCCTGGGACTCCTATCCATTTTCAAGAGGAGTCAGGCATCGTCTCCTTTGGAAGCATTGATGTCTGCAGACCTCTCGAGTTTTCAAACGATATGATGCCTCCGGTTGATTTGAGGTGGATGACTAGGTCTTTCTCTTTGGTCTCCACAGGGGATTCAGACAACACTTCGTCTTGGGAGATCAATGGCGAGCCTGCATTCAATTCACTGCAGGGATATCCGGCCTTACTTTGAGTCAGAGCATCTCGGTGTCCATTCCACTTGAGGCCACAAACTCAGGGGCCCTCTCACATACCTGTAGTTGAGAGAAGCCTCCTCCTGAGGTGCTTGTGGAAAGTTGGTATTCCTCTTGAGTCTAAGCCAGGGACTAAGCTCTCATCTCGAGTTGATTTGGGGTTCACGGAGCACTTTCGTGTTGCTCCAGTGACCTCAGGATCCCTCTAGACTTGAGACAGTGATCTTGGGTTTTCTCTGGAGTGCCATCAAGGAAATCAAGGCTCCTTTCACGTTTGATGTGGAACACGAAATTGCTCTGCATGCAGTGCAGGGGAATCGGGCCTCAACTCACGGCGAGGGGGAAATCTCATGGTTTTTCTTGAGTTGCGGCCAGAACCTGGGGTATATTCTCGAGTAACGACGGGGAGGGCCCTTCTAGACACGTGTTTGTTCAGAGACATCAGGACACCTGCCTAGGTGCGAGGGAAACCTCGGGATTCTCCTCGAGTCTTGGCATGGTAATTGGGACGCGTCTCCACATGAGGCGGGAGACCCAGGGTCCCTTTCCACGTGCCACAGGGATCCTGGGACTCCTATCCATTTTCAAGAGGAGTCAGGCATCGTCTCCTTTGGAAGCATTGATCTCCGCGGACCTCTCGAGTTTTCAAAGGATGTGAGGCCTCCGGTCGCGATGAGGCGGAGAACTCGGTCTTTCTCTGTGATCTCCACAGGGGATTCAGACATCCCTTCGTCTTGGGAGATGCAAGACGAGCCTGCATTCAATTCACTGCAGGGATATCCGGCCTTACTTTGAGTCAGAGTATCTCGGTGTCCATTCCACTTAAGGCCACAAACTCAGGGGCCCTCTCACATACCTGTAGTTGAGAGAAGCCTCCTCCTGAGGTGCTTGTGGAAAATTGGTATTCCTCTTGAGTCGAAGCCAGGGACTAAGCTTTCATCTCGAATTGATTTGGGGTCCACGGAGCCCTTTCCTGTTGCTCCAGTGACCTCAGGATCCCTCTAGAATTGAGACAGTGATCTTGGGTTTTCTCTGGAGTGCCATCAAGGAAATCAAGGCTCCTTTCATTTTTGATGTGGAATACGGAATTGCTCTGCACGCAGTGCAGGGGAATCGGGCCTCATCTCGCGGCGAGGGGGAAGTCTCATGGTTTATCTCGAGTTGCGGCCGGAACCTGGGGTATATTCTCGAGTTACGACGGGGAGGGCCCTTCCAGACACGTGTTTTTTCAGCGACCTCAGGACACCTGCCTAGGTGCGAGGGACACCTCGGAATTCTCCTCGATTTTGGCATGGCAATTGGGATGTGTCTCCACGTGAGGCGGGAGACCCAGGGTCCCTTTCCACGTGCCACACGGATCCTGGGACTCCTATCCATTTTCAAGAGGAGTCAGGCATCGTTTCCTTTGGAAGCATTGATGTCTGCAGACCTCTCGAGTTTTCAAAGGATATGATGCCTCCGGTTGCGTTGAGGTGGATGACTAGGTCTTTCTCTTTGGTCTCCACAGGGGATTCAGACAACCCTTCGTCTTGGGAGATCAAAGGCGAGCCTGCATTCAATTCACTGCAGGGATATCCGGCCTTACTTCGAGTCAGAGCATCTCGGTGTCCATTCCACTTGAGGCCACAAACTCAGGGTCCCTCTCACATACCTGTAGCTGAGAGAAGCCTCCTCTTGAGGTGCTTGTGGAAAGTTGGTATTCCTCTTGAGTCGAAGCCAGGGACTAAGCTCTCATCTCGAGTTGATTTGGGGTCCACGGAGCCCTTTCGTGTTGCTCCAGTGACCTCAGGATCCCTCTAGACTTGAGACAGTGAACTTGGGTTTTCTCTGGAGTGCCATCAAGGAAATCAAGGCTCCTTTCACGTTTGATGTGGAAAACGGAATTGCTCTGCACGCAGTGCAGGGGAATCGGGCCTCATCTCGCGGCGAGGTGGAAGTCTCATGGTTTTTCTCGAGTTGCGGCCGGAACCTTTGGTATATTCTCGAGTTACGACGGGGAGGGCCCTTCCAGACATGTGTTTGTTCAGCGACGTCAGGACTCCTGCCTAGGTGCGAGGGACACCTCGGGATTCTCCTCGAGTCTTGGCATGGCAATTGGGAAGCGTCTCCACGTGAGGCGGGAGATCCAGGGTCCCTTTCCACGTGCCACAGGGATCCTGGGACTCCTATCCATTTTCAAGAAGGGTCAGGCATCTTCTCCTTTGGAAGCATTGATCTCTGCGGACCTCTCGAGTTTTCAAAGGATGTGAGGCCTCCGGTCGCGATGAGGCGGAGAACTCGGTCTTTCTCTGTGATCTCCACAGGGGATTCAGACATCCCTTCGTCTTGGGAGATGCAAGACGAGCCTGCATTCAACTCACTGTTGGGATATCCGGACTTACTTTGAGTCAGAGCATCTCGGTGTCCATTCCACTTGAGGCCACAAACTCAGGGGCCCTCTCACATACCTGTAGTTGAGAGAAGCCTCCTCCTGAGGTGCTTGTGGAAAGTTGGTATTCCTCTTGAGTCTAAGCCAGGGACTAAGCTCTCATCTCGAGTTGATTTGGGGTTCACGGAGCACTTTCGTGTTGCTCCAGTGACCTCAGGATCCCTCTAGACTTGAGACAGTGATCTTGGGTTTTCTCTGGAGTGCCATCAAGGAAATCAAGGCTCCTTTCACGTTTGATGTGGAACACGAAATTGCTCTGCATGCAGTGCAGGGGAATCGGGCCTCAACTCACGGCGAGGGGGAAATCTCATGGTTTTTCTTGAGTTGCGGCCAGAACCTGGGGTATATTCTCGAGTAACGACGGGGAGGGCCCTTCTAGACACGTGTTTGTTCAGAGACATTAGGACACCTGCCTAGGTGCGAGGGACACCTCGGGATTCTCCTCGAGTCTTGGCATGGTAATTGGGACGCGTCTCCACATGAGGCGGGAGACCCAGGGTCCCTTTCCACGTGCCACAGGGATCCTTGGACTCCTATCCATTTTCAAGAGGAGTCAGGCATCGTCTCCTTTGGAAGCATTGATCTCCGCGGACCTCTCGAGTTTTCAAAGGATGTGAGGCCTCCGCTCGCTATGAGGCGGATAATTAGGTCTTTCTCTGTGGTCTCCACAGGGGATTCAGACATCCCTTCGTCTTGGGAGATGCCAGACGAGCCTGCATTCACTTCACTCCAGGGATATCCGGCCTTACTTCGAGTCAGAGCATCTCGGTGTCCATTCCACTTGAGGCCACAAACTCAGGGACCCTCTCACATACCTGTAGCTGAGAGAAGCCTCCTCTTGAGGTGCTTGTGGATAGTTGGTATTCCTCTAGAGTCGAAGCTAGGGACTAAGCTCTCATCTCGAGTTGATTTGGGGTCCACGGAGCCCTTTCGTGTTGCTCCAGTGACCTCAGGATCCCTCTAGACTTGAGACAGTGATCTTGGGTTTTCTCTGGAGTGCCATCAAGGAAATCAAGGCTCCTTTCATTTTTGATGTGGAATACGGAATTGCTCTGCATGCAGTGCAGGGGAATCGGGCCTCAACTCGCGGCGAGGGGGAAATCTCATGGTTTTTCACGAGTTGCGGCCGGATCCTGGGGTATATTCTCGAGTTACGACGGGGACGGCCCTTCCAGACACGTGTTTGTTCAGCGTCGTCAGGACTCCTGCCTAGGTGCGAAGGACACCTCGGGATTCTCCTCGAGTCTTGGCATGGCAATTTGGACACGTCTCCACGTGAGGCGGGAGACCCAGGGTCCCTTTCCACGTGCCACAGGGATCCTGGCACTCCTATCCATTTTCAAGAGGACTCAGGCATCGTCTCCTTTGGAAGCATTGATCTCCGCGGACCTCTCGAGTTTTCAAAGGATGTGAGGCCTCCGGTCGCGATGAGGCGGAGAACTCGGTCTTTCTCTGTGGTCTCCTCAGGGGATTCAGACATCCCTTCGTCTTGGGAGATGCAAGACGAGCCTGCATTCAATTCACTGCAGGGATATCCGGCCTTACTTCGAGTCAGAGCATCACGGTGTCCATTCCACTTGAGGCCACATACTCAGGGGCCCTCTCACATACCTGTAGTTGAGAGAAGCCTCCTCCTGAGGTGCTTGTGGAAATTTGGTATTCCTCTTGAGTCGAAGCCAGGGACTAAGCTCTCATCTCGAATTGATTTGGGGTCCACGGAGCCCTTTCCTGTTGCTCCAGTGACCTCAGGATCCCTCTAGAATTGAGACAGTGATCTTGGGTTTTCTCTGGAGTGCCATCAAGGAAATCAAGGCTCCTTTCATTTTTGTTGTGGAATACGGAATTGCTCTGCACGCAGTGCAGGGGAATCGGGCCTCATCTCGCGGCGAGGGGGAAGTCTCATGGTTTTTCTCGAGTTGCGGCCGGAACCTGGGGTATACTCTCGAGTTACGACGGGGAGGGCCCTTCCAGACACGTGTTTTTTCAGCGACCTCAGGACACCTGCCTAGGTGCGAGGGACACCTCGGAATTCTCCTCGAGTCTTGGCATGGCAATTGGGATGTGTCTCCACGTGAGGCGGGAGACCCAGGGTCCCTTTCCACGTGCCACACGGATCCTGGGACTCCTATCCATTTTCAAGAGGAGTCAGGCATCGTCTCCTTTGGAAGCATTGATGTCTGCAGACCTCTCGAGTTTTCAAAGGATATGATGCCTCCGGTTGCGTTGAGGTTGATGACTAGGTCTTTCTCTTTGGTCTCCACAGGGGATTCAGACAACCCTTCGTCTTGGGAGATCAAAGGCGAGCCTGCATTCAATTCACTGCAGGGATATCCGGCCTTACTTCGAGTCAGAGCATCTCGGTGTCCATTCCACTTGAGGCCACAAACTCAGGGTCCCTCTCACATACCTGTAGCTGAGAGAAGCCTCCTCTTGAGGTGCTTGTGGAAAGTTGCTATTACTCTTGAGTCGAAGCCCGGGACTAAGCTCTCATCTCGAGTTGATTTGGGGTCCACGCAGCCCTTTCGTGTTGCTCCAGTGACGTCAGGATCCCTCTAGACTTGAGACAGTGATCTTGGGTTTTCTCTGCAGTGCCATCAAGGAAATCAAGGCTCCTTTCACGTTTGATGTGCAACACAGAATTGCTCTGCACGCAGTGCAGGGAAATCGGGCCTCATCCAGCGGCGAGGGGAAGTCTCATGGTTTTTCTCGAGTTGTAGCCGGAACCTGGGTTATATTCTCGAATTACGACGGGGAGGGCCCTTCCAGACACGTGTTTGTTCAGCGACGTCAGGACTCCTGCCTAGGTGCGAGGGAAACCTCGGGATTCTCCTGGAGTCTTGGCATGGCAATTGGGACGCCTCTCCACGTGAGGCGGGAGACCCAGGGTCCCTTTCGACGTGCCACAGGGATCCTGGGACTCCTATCCATTTCCAAGAAGAGTCAGGCATCGTCTCCTTTGGAAGCATTGATCTCCGCGGACCTCTCGAGTTTTCAAAGGATGTGAGGCCTCCGATCTCGATGAGGCGGAGAACGAGGTCTTTCTCTGTGGTCTCCACAGGGGATTCAGACAACCCTTCATCTTGGGAGATGCAAGAAAAGCCTGCATTCAATTCATTGCAGGGATATCCGGCCTTACTTCGAGTAGGAGCATCTCGGTGTCCATTCCACTTGAGGCCACAAACTCAGGGTCCCTCTCACATACCTGTAGCTGAGAGAAGCCTCCTCTTGAGTTGCTTGTGGAAAGTTGATTTTCCTCTTGAGTCGAAGCCAGGGACTAAGCTCTCATCTCGAGTTGATTTGGGGTCCACGCAGCCCTTTCGTGTTGCTCCAGTGACCTCAGGATCCCTCTAGACTTGAGACAGTGATCTTGGGTTTTCTCTGGAGTGCCATCAAGGAAATCAAGGCTCCTTTCACGTTTGATGTGGAACACGGATTGCTCTGCTCGCAGTGGAGGGGAATCGGGTCTCATCTCGAGGCAAGGGGGATGTCTCATGGTTTTTCTCAAGTTGCGGCCGAAACCTGGGGTATATTCTCGAGTTACGACGGGGAGGGCCCTTCCAGACACGTGTTTGTTCAGCGACGTCAGGACTCCTGCCTAGGTGCGAGGGACACCTCGGGATTCTCCTCGAGTCTTGGCATGGCAATTGGGACGCGTCTCCACGTGAGGCGGGAGACCCAGGGTCCCTTTCCACGTGCCACACGGATCCTGGGACTCCTATCCATTTTCAAGAGGAGTCAGGCATCGTCTCCTTTGGAAGCATTGATCTCCGCGGACCGCTAGAGTTTTCAAAGGATGTGAGGCCTCCGGTCGCGATGAGGCGGAGAACGAGGTCTTTCTCTGTGGTCTCCACAGGGGATTCAGACATCCCTTCGTCTTGGGAGATGCAAGACGAGCCTGCATTCAATCCACTGCAGGGATATCCGGCCTTACTTCGAGTCAGAGCATCTCGGTGTCAATTACACTAGAGGCCACAAACTCAGTTCCCTCTCACATACCTGTAGCTGAGAGAAGCCTCCTCTTGAGGTGCTTGTCCAAAGTTGGTATTCCTCTTGAGTAGAAGCCAGGGACTAAGCTCTAATCTCGAGGTGATTTGTGGTCCACGGAGCCCTTTCTTGTTACTACAGTGACCTCAGGATCGCTCTAGACTTGAGACAGTGATTTTGGGTTTTCTCTGGAGTGCCACCAAGGAAATCAAGGCTCCTTTCACGTTTGATGTGGAACACGGAATTGCTCTGCACACAGTGCAGGGGAATCGGGCCTCATCTCGCGGCGCGGGGGAAGTCTCATGGTTTTTCTCGAGTTGCGGCCGGAACCAGGGGTATATTCTCGAGTTACGACGGGGAGGGCCCTTCCAGACACGTGTTTGTTCAGCGACGTCAGGACTCCTGCCTAGGTGCGAGGGACACATTGGGATTTTCCTCGAGTCTTGGCATGGCAATTGGGACACCTCTCCACGTGAGACGGGATACCCAGGGTCACTTTCCGAGTGGCACAGGGATCCTGGGACTCCTATCCATTTTCAAGAGGAGTCAGGCATCGTCTCCTTTGGAAGCATTGATCTCTGTGGACCTCTCGAACTTTCAAAGGATTTGAGTCCTCCGGTCGCGATGAGGGGGAGAACTTGGTCTTTCTCTGTGGTCTCCAAAGTTGATTCAGACATCCCTTCATCTTGGGAGATGCAAGACGAGTCTGCATTCAATTCACTGCAGGGATATCTGGCCTTAAATCGAGTCAGAGCATCTCGGTGTCCATTCCACTTGAGGCCACAAACTCACGGTCCCTCTCACATACCTGTAGCTGAGAGAAGCCTCCTCTTGAGGTGCTTGTGGAAAGTTGGTATTTCTCTTGAGTCGAAGCCAGGAACTAAGCTCGCATCTCGAGTTGATTTGGGGTCCACGGAGCACTTTTGTGTTGCTACAGTGACCTCAGGATCCCTCTATACTTGAGACAGTGATCTTGGGTTTTCTCTGGATTGCCATCAAGGAAATCAATGCTCCTTTCACGTTTGATGTGGAACACGGAATTGCTCTGCACGCAGTGCAGGGGAATCGGGCCTCATCTCGCGGCGAGGGGGAAGTCTCATGGTTTTTCTCGAGTTTCGCCGGAACCTGGGGTATATTCTCGAGTTACAATGGGGAGGGACCTTCCAGACACGTGTTTGTTCAGCGACGTCAGGACTCCTGCCTAGGTGCGAGGACACCTCGGGATTCTCCTCGAGTCTTGGCATGGCAATTGGGACGCGTCTCCACGGGAGCCGGGAGACCCAGGGTCCCTTTCCACGTGCCACAGGGATCCTGGGACTCCTATCCATTTTCAAGAGGAGTCAGGCATCGTCTCCTTTGGAAGCATTGATCTCCGCGGACCTCTTGAGTTTTCAAAGTATGTGAGGCCTCCGGTCGCGATGAGGCGGAGAACTAGGTCTTTCTCTGTGGTCTCCACAGGGGATTCAGACATCCCTTCGTCTTGGGAGATGCAAGACGAGCCTGCATTCAATTCACTGCAGGGATATCCGGCCTTACTTCGAGTCAGAGCATCTCGGTGTCCATTCCACTTGAGGCCACAAACTCAGGGTCCCTCTCACATACCTGTAGCTGAGAGAAGCCTCCTCTTGAGGTGCTTGTGGAAAGTTGGTATTCCTCTTGAGTCGAAGGCAGGGACTAAGCTCTCATCTCGAGTTGATTTGGGGTCCACGGAGCCCTTTCGTGTTGCTCCAGTGACCTCAGGATCCCTCTAGACTTGAGACAGTGATCTTGGGTTTTCTCTGGAGTGCGATCAAGGGAATCAAGGCTCCTTTCACGTTTGATGTGGAACACGGAATTGCTCTGCACGCAGTGCAGGGGAATCGGGCCTCATCTCGCGGCAAGGAGGATGTCTCATGGTTTTTCTAAGTAGCGGCCGGAACCTGGGGTATATTCTCGAGTTACGACGCGGAGGGCCCTTCCAGACACGTGTTTGTTCAGCGACGTCAGGACTACTGCCTAGGTGCGAGGGACACCTAGGGATTCTCCTCGAGTCTTGGCATGGCAATTGGGACGCGTCTCCAAGTGAGGCGGGAGACCCAGCGTCCCTTTCAACGTGCCACAGGGATCCTGGGACTCCTATCCATTTTCAAGAAGAGTCAGGCATCTTCTCCTTTGGAAGCATTGATCTTCGCGGACCTCTCGAATTTTCAAAGGATGTGAGGCCTCCGGTCGCGATGAGGCGGAGAACTAGGTCTTTCTCTGTGGTCTCCACAGGGGATTCAGACAACCCTTCGTCTTGGGAGATGCAAGACGAGCCTGCATTCAATTCACTGCAGGCATATCCGGCCTTACTTAGAGTCAGAGCATCTCGCTGTCCATTCAACTTTGGCCACAAACTCAGGGTCCCTCTCACATACCTGTAGCTGAGAGAAACCTCTACTTGAGGGGCCTGTGGAAAGTTCGTATTCCTCTTGAGTCGAAGCCAGGGACTAAGCTCTCATCTCGAGTTGATTTGGGGTCCACGGAACCCTTTCGTTTTGTTCCAGTGACCTCAGGATCCCTCTAGACTTGAGACAGTGATCTTGGGTTTTCTCTGGAGTACCATCAAGGAAATCAAGGCTCCTTTCATTTTTGATGTGGAATACGGAATTGCTCTGCACGCAGGGCAGGGGAATCGGGCCTCATATCGCGGCGAGGGGGAAGTCTCATGGTTTTTCTCGAGTTGTGGCCGGAACCTGGGGTATATTCTCGAGTTACGACGGGGAGGGCCCTTCCAGACACGTGTTTGTTCAGCGATGTCATGACTCCTGCCTAGGTGCGAGGGACACCTCGGGATTCTCCTCGAGTCTTGGCATGGCAATTGGGACGCGTCTCGACGTGAGACGGGAGACCCAGGGTCCCTTTTCACGTGCCACAGGGATCCGGGGACTCCTATCCATTTTCCGGGGGTGTCAGGCATCGTCTCCTTTGGAAGCATTGATCTCCGCAGACCTCTCGAGTTTTCAAAGAATGTGAGGCCTCCGGACGAGATGAGGCAGAGGACTACTTCTTTCTCTGTCTTCTCCACAGGGGATTCAGACATCCCTTCGTCTTGGGAGATGCAAGACGAGCCTGCATTCAATTCACTGCAGGGATATCCGGCCTTACTTCGAGTCAGAGCATCTCGCTGTCCATTCAACTTTGGCCACAAACTCAGGGTCCCTCTCACATACCTGTAGCTGAGAGAAGCCTCCTCTTGAGGTGCTTGTGGAAAGTTTGTATTCCTCTTGAGTCGAAGCCACGGACTAAGCTCTCATCTCGAGTTGATTTGGGGTCCACGGAGCCCTTTCGTGTTGCTCCAGTGACCTCAGGATCCCTCTAGACTTGAGACAGTGATCTTGGGTTTTCTTTGGAGTGCCATCAAGGAAATCAAGGCTCCTATCATGTTTGATGTGGAACACAGAATTGCTCTGCACTCAGTGCAGGGGAATCGGGCGTCATCTCGCGGCGAGGGGGAAGTCTCATGGTTTTTCTCGAGTTGCGGCCGGAACCTGGGCTATATTCTCGAGTTACGACGGGGAGGGCCCTTCCAGACACGTGTTTGTTCAGCGACGTCAGGACTCCTGCCTAGGTGCGAGGGACACCTCGGGATTCTCCTCGAGTCTTGGCATGGCAATTGGGACGCGTATCCACGTGAGGCGGGAGACCCAGGGTCCCTTTCCACGTGCCACACGGATCCTGGGACTCCTATCCATTTTCAAGAGGAGTCAGGCATCGTCTCCTTTGGAAGCATTGATCTCCGCGGACCGCTAGAGTTTTCAAAGGATGTGAGGCCTCCGGTCGCGATGAGGCGGAGAACGAGGTCTTTCTCTGTGGTCTCCACAGGGGATTCAGACATCCCTTCGTCTTGGGAGATGCAAGACCAGCCTGCATTCAATCCACTGCAGGGATATCCGGCCTTACTTCGAGTCAGAGCATCTCGGTGTCAATTACACTAGAGGCCACAAACTCAGGTCCCTCTCACATACCTGTAGCTGAGAGAAGCCTCCTCTTGAGGTGCTTGTCCAAAGTTGGTATTCCTCTTGAGTAGAAGCCAGGGACTAAGCTCTAATCTCGAGGTGATTTGTGGTCCACGGAGCCCTTTCTTGTTACTACAGTGACCTCAGGATCGCTCTAGACTTGAGACAGTGATTTTGGGTTTTCTCTGGAGTGCCACCAAGGAAATCAAGGCTCCTTTCACGTTTGATGTGGAACACGGAATTGCTCTGCACACAGTGCAGGGGAATCGGGCCTCATCTCGCGGCGCGGGGGAAGTCTCATGGTTTTTCTCGAGTTGCGGCCGGAACCAGGGGTATATTCTCGAGTTACGACGGGGAGGGCCCTTCCAGACACGTGTTTGTTCAGCGACGTCAGGACTCCTGCCTAGGTGCGAGGGACACATTGGGATTTTCCTCGAGTCTTGGCATGGCAATTGGGACACCTCTCCACGTGAGACGGGATACCCAGGGTCACTTTCCGAGTGGCACAGGGATCCTGGGACTCCTATCCATTTTCAAGAGGAGTCAGGCATCGTCTCCTTTGGAAGCATTGATCTCTGTGGACCTCTCGAACTTTCAAAGGATTTGAGTCCTCCGGTCGCGATGAGGGGGAGAACTTGGTCTTTCTCTGTGGTCTCCAAAGTTGATTCAGACATCCCTTCATCTTGGGAGATGCAAGACGAGTCTGCATTCAATTCACTGCAGGGATATCCGGCCTTACTTCGAGTCAGAGCATCTCGGTGTCCATTCCACTTGAGGCCACAAACTCAGGGTCCCTCTCACATACCTGTAGCTGAGAGAAGCCTCCTCTTGAGGTGCTTGTGGAAAGTTGGTATTTCTCTTGAGTCGAAGCCAGGAACTAAGCTCGCATCTCGAGTTGATTTGGGGTCCACGGAGCACTTTTGTGTTGCTACAGTGACCTCAGGATCCCTCTATACTTGAGACAGTGATCTTGGGTTTTCTCTGGATTGCCATCAAGGAAATCAATGCTCCTTTCACGTTTGATGTGGAACACGGAATTGCTCTGCACGCAGTGCAGGGGAATCGGGCCTCATCTCGCGGCGAGGGGGAAGTCTCATGGTTTTTCTCGAGTTTCGCCGGAACCTGGGGTATATTCTCGAGTTACAATGGGGAGGGACCTTCCAGACACGTGTTTGTTCAGCGACGTCAGGACTCCTGCCTAGGTGCGAGGACACCTCGGGATTCTCCTCGAGTCTTGGCATGGCAATTGGGACGCGTCTCCACGGGAGCCGGGAGACCCAGGGTCCCTTTCCACGTGCCACAGGGATCCTGGGACTCCTATCCATTTTCAAGAGGAGTCAGGCATCGTCTCCTTTGGAAGCATTGATCTCCGCGGACCTCTTGAGTTTTCAAAGTATGTGAGGCCTCCGGTCGCGATGAGGCGGAGAACTAGGTCTTTCTCTGTGGTCTCCACAGGGGATTCAGATATCCCTTCGTCTTGGGAGATGCAAGACGAGCCTGCATTCAATTCACTGCAGGGATATCCGGCCTTACTTCGAGTCAGAGCATCTCGGTGTCCATTCCACTTGAGGCCACAAACTCAGGGTCCCTCTCACATACCTGTAGCTGAGAGAAGCCTCCTCTTGAGGTGCTTGTGGAAAGTTGGTATTCCTCTTGAGTCGAAGGCAGGGACTAAGCTCTCATCTCGAGTTGATTTGGGGTCCACGGAGCCCTTTCGTGTTGCTCCAGTGACCTCAGGATCCCTCTAGACTTGAGACAGTGATCTTGGGTTTTCTCTGGAGTGCGATCAAGGGAATCAAGGCTCCTTTCACGTTTGATGTGGAACACGGAATTGCTCTGCACGCAGTGCAGGGGAATCGGGCCTCATCTCGCGGCAAGGAGGATGTCTCATGGTTTTTCTAAGTAGCGGCCGGAACCTGGGGTATATTCTCGAGTTACGACGCGGAGGGCCCTTCCAGACACGTGTTTGTTCAGCGACGTCAGGACTACTGCCTAGGTGCGAGGGACACCTAGGGATTCTCCTCGAGTCTTGGCATGGCAATTGGGACGCGTCTCCAAGTGAGGCGGGAGACCCAGCGTCCCTTTCAACGTGCCACAGGGATCCTGGGACTCCTATCCATTTTCAAGAAGAGTCAGGCATCTTCTCCTTTGGAAGCATTGATCTTCGCGGACCTCTCGAATTTTCAAAGGATGTGAGGCCTCCGGTCGCGATGAGGCGGAGAACTAGGTCTTTCTCTGTGGTCTCCACAGGGGATTCAGACAACCCTTCGTCTTGGGAGATGCAAGACGAGCCTGCATTCAATTCACTGCAGGCATATCCGGCCTTACTTAGAGTCAGAGCATCTCGCTGTCCATTCAACTTTGGCCACAAACTCAGGGTCCCTCTCACATACCTGTAGCTGAGAGAAACCTCCACTTGAGGGGCCTGTGGAAAGTTCGTATTCCTCTTGAGTCGAAGCCAGGGACTAAGCTCTCATCTCGAGTTGATTTGGGGTCCACGGAACCCTTTCGTTTTGTTCCAGTGACCTCAGGATCCCTCTAGACTTGAGACAGTGATCTTGGGTTTTCTCTGGAGTACCATCAAGGAAATCAAGGCTCCTTTCATTTTTGATGTGGAATACGGAATTGCTCTGCACGCAGGGCAGGGGAATCGGGCCTCATATCGCGGCGAGGGGGAAGTCTCATGGTTTTTCTCGAGTTGTGGCCGGAACCTGGGGTATATTCTCGAGTTACGACGGGGAGGGCCCTTCCAGACACGTGTTTGTTCAGCGATGTCATGACTCCTGCCTAGGTGCGAGGGACACCTCGGGATTCTCCTCGAGTCTTGGCATGGCAATTGGGACGCGTCTCCACGTGAGACGGGAGACCCAGGGTCCCTTTTCACGTGCCACAGGGATCCGGGGACTCCTATCCATTTTCCGGGGGTGTCAGGCATCGTCTCCTTTGGAAGCATTGATCTCCGCAGACCTCTCGAGTTTTCAAAGAATGTGAGGCCTCCGGACGAGATGAGGCAGAGGACTACTTCTTTCTCTGTCTTCTCCACAGGGGATTCAGACATCCCTTCGTCTTGGGAGATGCAAGACGAGCCTGCATTCAATTCACTGCAGGGATATCCGGCCTTACTTCGAGTCAGAGCATCTCGCTGTCCATTCAACTTTGGCCACAAACTCAGGGTCCCTCTCACATACCTGTAGCTGAGAGAAGCCTCCTCTTGAGGTGCTTGTGGAAAGTTTGTATTCCTCTTGAGTCGAAGCCACGGACTAAGCTCTCATCTCGAGTTGATTTGGGGTCCACGGAGCCCTTTCGTGTTGCTCCAGTGACCTCAGGATCCCTCTAGACTTGAGACAGTGATCTTGGGTTTTCTTTGGAGTGCCATCAAGGAAATCAAGGCTCCTATCATGTTTGATGTGGAACACAGAATTGCTCTGCACTCAGTGCAGGGGAATCGGGCGTTATCTCGCGGCGAGGGGGAAGTCTCATGGTTTTTCTCGAGTTGCGGCCGGAACCTGGGCCATATTCTCGAGTTACGACGGGGAGGGCCCTTCCAGACACGTGTTTGTTCAGCGACGTCAGGACTCCTGCCTAGGTGCGAGGGACACCTCGGGATTCTCCTCGAGTCTTGGCATGGCAATTGGGGTGCGTCTCCACGTGAGGCGGGAGACCCAGGGTCCCTTTCCACGTGCCACAGGGATCCTGGGACTCCTATCCATTTTCAAGAGGAGTCAGACATCGTCTCCTTCGGAAGTATTGATCTCCGCGGTCCTCTCGAGTTTTCAAAGGATATGAGGCCTCCGGTTGCGTTGAGGTGGAGGACTAGGTCTTTCTCTGTGGTCTCCACAGGGGATTCAGACAACCCTTCTTCTTGGGAGATGCAAGACGAGCCTGCATTCAATTCACTGCAGGGATATCCGGCCTTACTTTGAGTCAGAGCATCTCGGTGTCCATTCCACTTGAGGCCACAAACTCGGGGTCCCTCAAATATACCTGTAGCTGAGAGAAGCCTCCTCTTGAGGTGCTTGTGGAAAGTTGGTATTCCTCTTGAGTCGAAGCCAGGGACTAAGCTCTCATCTCGAGTTGATTTGGGGACCACGGAGCCCTTTCCTGTTGGTCCAGTGACCTCAGGATCCCTCTAGACTTGAGACAGTGATCTTGGGTTTTCTCTGGAGTGCCATCAAGGAAATCAATGCTCCTTTCATTTTTGATGTGGAATACGGAATTGCTCTGCACGCAGGGCAGGGGAATCGGGCCTCATATCGCGGCGAGGGGGAAGTCTCATGGTTTTTCTCAAGTTGTGGCCGGAACCTGGGGTATATTCTCGAGTTACGACGGGGAGGGCCCTTCCAGACACGTGTTTGTTCTGCGACGTCAGGACTCCTGCCTACGTGCGAGGGACACCTCGGGATTCTCTTCGAGTCTTGACATGGCAATTGGGACACGTCTCCACGTGAGGCGGGAGACCCAGGGTCCCTTTCCACGTGCCACAGGGATCCGGGGACTCCTATCCATTTTCCGGGGGTGTCAGGCATCGTCTCCTTTGGAAGCATTTATCTTCGCAGACCTCTCGAGTTTTCAAAGGATGTGAGGCCTCCGGACGCGATTAGGCGGAGGACTACTTCTTTCCCTGTCGTCTCCACAGGGGATTCAGACATCCCTTCGTTTTGGGAGATGCAAGACGAGCCTGCATTCAATTCACTGCAGGGATATCCGGCCTTACTTCGAGTCAGAGCATCTCGGTGTCCATTCCACTTGAGGCCACAAAATCAGGGTCCCTCTCACATACATGTAGCTGAGAGAAGCCTCTTATTGAGGTGCTTGTGGAAAGTTGGTATTCCTCTTGAGTCGAAGCCAGGGACTAAGCTCTCATATCGAGTTGATTTGGGGTCCACGGAGCCCTTTCGTGTTGCTCCAGTGACCTCAGGATCCCTCTAGACTTGAGACAGTGATCTTGGGTTTTCTCTGGAGTGCCATCAAGGAAATCAAGGCTCCTTTCAAGTTTGATGTGGAACACGGAATTGTTCTGCACGCAGTGTAGGGGAATCGGGCCTCATCTCGGGGCGAGGGGGAAGTCTCATGGTGTTTCTCGAGTTGCGGCCGGAACCTGGGGTATATTCTCGAGTTATGACTGGGAGGGCCCTTCCAGACACGTGTTTGTTCAGCGACATCAGGACTTCTGACTAGGGGCGAGGGACACCTCGGGATTCTCCTCGAGTCTTGGCATGGCAATTGGAACGCGTCTCCAAGTGAGGGGGGAGACCCAGGGTCCCTTTCTACGTGCCACAGGGATCCTGGGACTCCTATCCATTTTCAAGAGGAGTCAGGCATCGTCTCCTTTGGAAGCATTGATCTCCACGGACCTCTCGAGTTTTCAAAGGATGTGAGGCCTCCGGTGGCGATGAGGCGGAGGACTAGGTCATTCTCTGTGGCCTCCACAGTGGATTCAGACATCCCTTCATCTTGGGAGATGCAAGACGAGCCTGCATTCAATTCACTGCAGGGATATCCGGCCTTACTTCGAGTCAGAGCATCTCGCTGTCCATTCCACTTGAGGCCACAAACTCAGGGTCCCTCTCACATACCTGTAGCTGAGAGAAGCCTCCTCTTGAGGTGCTTTTGGAAAGTTGGTATTCCTCTTGAGTCGAAGCCAGGGACTAAGCTCTCATCTCGAGTTGATTTGGGGTCCAAGGGGAAATTTCGTGTTGCTCCAGTGACCTCAACATCCCTCTAGAGTTGAGACAGTGATCTTGGGTTTTCTCTGGAGTGCCATCAAGGAAATCAAGGCTCCTTTCACGTTTAATGTGGAACACGGAATTGTTCTGCACGCAGTCCAGGGGAATCGGGCCTCAACTCGCGGCGACGGGTAAATATCATGGTTTTTCTCGAGTTGCGGACGGAACCTGGGGTATATTCTCGAGTTACGACGGGGAGGGCCCTTCCAGACACGTGTTTGTTCAACGACGTCAGGACTCCTGCCTAGGGGCGAGGGACACCTCGGGATTCTCCTCGAGTCTTGGCATGGCAATTGGGACGCGTCTCCACGTGAGGCGGGAGACCCAGGGTCACTTTCCACGTGCCACAGGGATCCTGGGACTCCTATCCATTTTCAAGAGGAGTCAGGCATCGTCTCCTTTGGAAGCATTGATCTCCGAAGACCTCTTGAGGTTTCAAAGGATGTGAGGCCTCCGGTCGCGATGAGGCGGAGAACTAGGTCTTTCTCTGTGGTCTCCACAGAGGATTCAGACATCCCTTCGTCTTGGGAGATGCAAGCCGAGCCTGCATTCAATTCACTGCAGGGATATCCGGCCTTACTTCGAGTCAGAGCATCTCGGTGTCCATTCCACTTGAGGCCACAAACTCAGGGTCCCTCTCACTTACCTGTAGCTGAGAGAAGCCTCCTCTTGAGCTGCTTGTCTAAAGTTGGTATTCCTCTTGAGTCGAAGCCAGGGACTAAGCTCTCATCTCGAGTTGATTTGGGGTCCACGGAGCCCTTTCGTGTTGCTCCAGTGACCTCAGGATCCCTCTAGACTTGAGACAGTGATCTTGGGTTTTCTCTGGAGTGCCATCAAGGAAATCAAGGCTCCTTTCACGTTTGATGTGGAACACGGAATTGCTCTGCATTCAGTGCAGGGGAATCGGGCCTCAACTCGATGCGAGGGGGAAATCTCATGGTTTTTCTCGAGTTGCGGCCGGAACCTGGGGTATATTCTCGAGTTACGACGGGGAGGGCCCTTCCAGACACGTGTTTGTTCAGCGACATCAGGACTCCTGCCTAGGTGCGAGGGACACCTCGGGATGCTCCTCGAGTCTTGGCATGGCAATTGGGACGCGTCTCCACGTGAGGCGGAAGACCCAGGGTCCCTTTCCACGTGCCACAGGGATCCTGGGGCTCCTATCCATTTTCAAGAGGAGTCAGGCATCGTCTCCTTTGGAAGCATTGATCTCCGCGGACCTCTTGAGTTTTCAAAGGATGTGAGGCCTCCGGTCGCGATGAGGCGGAGAAGTCGGCCTTTCTCTGAGGTCTCCACAGGGGATTCAGACATCCCTTCGTCTTGGGAGATGCAAGACGAGCCTCATTCAATTCACTGCAGGGATATCCGGCCTTACTTCGAGTCAGAGCATCTCGGTGTCCATTCCACTTGAGGCCACAAACTCAGGGTCCCCCTCACTTACCTGTAGCTGAGAGAAGCCTCCTCTTGAGCTGCTTGTGAAAAGTTGGTATTCCTCTTGAGTCGAAGCCAGGGAATAAGCTCTCATCTCGAGTTGATTTGGGGTCCACGGAGCCCTTTCGTGTTGCTCCAGTGACCTCAGGATCCCTCTAGACTTGAGACAGTGATATTGGGCTTTCTCTGGAGTGCCATCAAGGAAATCAAGGCTCCTTTCACGTTTGATGTGGAACACGGAATTGCTCTGCATTCAGTGCAGGGGAATCGGGCCTCAACTCGATGCGAGGGGGAAATCTCATGGTTTTTCTCGAGTTGCGGCCGGAACCTGGGGTATATTCTCGAGTTACGACGGGGAGGGCCCTTCCAGACACGTGTTTATTCAGTGACGTCAGGACTCCTACCTAGGTGCTAGGGACACCTCGGGATTCTCCTCGAGTCTTGGCATGGAAATTGGGAAAAATCTCCACGTGAGGCGGGAGACCCAGGGTCCCTTTCCACGTGCCACAGGGATCCTGGGACTCCTATCCATTTTCAAGAGGAGTCAGGCATCGTCTCCTTTGGAAGCATTGATCTCCGAGGACCTCTCTAGTTTTCAAAGGATGTGAGGCCTCCGGTCGCGTTGAGGCGGAGAACTAGCTCTTTCTCTGTGGTCTCCACAGGGGATCAGACAACCCTTCGTCTTGGGAGATGAAAGACGAGCCTGCATTCAATTCACTGCAGGGATATCCGGCCTTACTTCGAGTCAGAGCATCTCGGTGTCCATTCCACTTGAGGCCACAAACTCAGGGTCCCTCTCACATACCTGTAGCTGAGAGAAGCCTCGTCTTGAGGTGCTTGTGAAAAGTGGGTATTCCACTTGAATCGAAGCCAGGGTCTAAGCTCTCATCTCGAGTTGATTTGGGGTCCACGGAGCCCTTTTGTGTTGGTCCAGTGACCTCAGGATCCCTCTAGACTTGAGACAGTGATCTTGGGTTTTCTCTGGAGTGCCATCAAGGAAATCAAGGCTCCTTTCACGTTTGATGTGGAACACGGAATTGCTCTGCACGCAGTGCCGGGGAATCAGGCCTCATCTCGCGGCGAGGGGGAAGTCTCATGGTTTTTCTCGAGTTGTAGCCGGAACCTGGGGTATATTCTCGAGTTACGACGGGGAGGGCCCTTCCAGACACGTGTTTGTTCAGTGACGTCAGGACTCCTGCCTAGGTGCGAGGGACACCTCGGTATTCTCCTCTTGTCTTGGCATGGCAATGGGGACGCGTCTCCACGTGAGGCGGGAGACCCAGGGTCCCTTTCCACGTGCCGCAGGGATCCTGGGACTCCTATCCATTTTCAAGAGGAGTCAGGCATCGGCTCCTTTGGAAGCATTGATCTCCGAGGACCTCTCTAGTTTTCAAAGGATGTGAGGCCTCCGGTCGCGTTGAGGCGGAGAACTAGGTCTTTCTCTGTGCTCTCCACAGGGGATTCAGACATCCCTTCGTCTTGGGAGATGCAAGACGAGCCTGCATTCAATTCACTGCAGGGATATCTGGCCTTACTTCGAGTCAGAGCATCTCGGTGTCCATTCCACTTGAGGCCACAAAGTCAGGGTCCCTCTCACATACCATTAGCTGAGAGTAGCCTCCTCTTGAGGTGCTTTTGGAAAGTTGGTATTCCTCTCGATTTGAAGGCAGGGAATAAGCTCTCATCTCGAGTTGATTTGGGGTCCACGGAGCCCTTTCTTGTTGCTCGAGTCACCTCAGGATCCCTCTAGACGTGAGACAGTGATCTTGGGTTTTCTCTGGAGTGTCATCAAGGAAATCACGGCTCCTTTCATTTTTGATGTGGAAACGGAATTGCTCTGCACGCAGGGCAGGGGAATCGGGCCTCATCTCGCGGCGATGGGGAAGTCTCATGGTTTTTCTCGAGTTGCGGCCGGAACCTGGGGTATATTCTCAAGTTACCATGGCGAGGACCCTTCCAGACACGTGTTTGTTCAGTGACGTCAGGACTCCTGCCTAGGTGCGAGGGACACCTCGGGATTCTCCTCGAGTCTTGGCATGGCAATTGGAACGCGTCTCCACGTGAGGCGGGAGACCCAGGGTCCCTTTCCACGTGCCACAGGGATCCTGGGACTCCTATCCATTTTCAAGAGGAGTCAGGCATCGTCTCCTTTGGAAGCATTGATCTCCGCGGACCTCTCGAGTTTTCAAAGGATGTGAGGCCTCGGGTCGCGATGAGGCGGAGAACTAGGTCTTTCTCTGTGGTCTCCACAGGGGATTCAGACATCCCTTCGTCTTGAGAGATGCAAGACGAGCCTGCATTCAATTCATTGGAGGGATTTCCAGCCTTACTTCGAGTCAGAGCATCTCGGTGTCCATTCCACTTGAGGCAACAAACTCAGGGTCCCTCTCACATACCTGTAGCTGAGCGAAGCCTACTCTTGCGGTGGTTGTGGTAAGTTGGTATTCCACTTGAGTCGAAGCAAGGGACTAAGCTCTCATCTCGAGTTGATTTGGGGTCCACGGAGCCCTTTCCTGTTGCTCCAGTGACCTCAGGCTCCCTCTAGACTTGAGACAGTGATCTTGGGTTTTCTCTGGAGTGCCATCAAGGAAATCAAGGCACCTTTCACGTTTGATGTGGAACACGGAATTGCTCTGCACGCAGTGCAGTGGAATCGGGCCTCATCTCGCGGCGCGGGGATAGTCTCATGGTTTTTCTCGAGTTGCGGCCGGAACCTGGGGTATATTCTCAAGTTACGACGGCGAGGACCCTTCCAGACACGTGTTTGTTCAGTGATGTCAGGATTCCTGCCTAGGTGCGAGGGACACCTCGGGATTCTCCTCGAGTCTTGGCATGGAAATTGGGACGCCTCTCCACGTGAGGCGGGAGACCCAGGGTCCCTTTCCACGTGCCACAGGGATCCTGGTACTCCTATCCATTTTCAAGAGGAGTCAGGCATCATCTCCTTTGGAAGCATTGATGTCCGCGGACCTCTCGAATTTTCAAAGGATGTGAGGCCTCCGGTCGCGATGAGGGTGAGAATTAGGTCTTTCTCTGTGGTCTCCACAGGGGATTCAGACTTCCCTTCATCTTGGGAGATGCAAGACGAGCCTGCATTCAATTCACTGCAGGGATATCCGGCCTTACTTCGAGTCAGAGCATCTCAGTGTCCATTCCACTTGAGGCCACAAACTCAGGGTCCCTCGCACATACCTGTAGCTGAGAAAAGCCTCCTATAGGTGCTTGTGGAAAGTTGGTATTCCTCTTGAGTGGAAGCCAGGGACTAAGCTCCCATCTCGAGTTGATTTGGGCTCCGCGGAGCCCTTTCTTTTTGCTACAGTGACCTTAGGATCTCTCTAAACTTGAGACAGTGATCTTGGGTTTTCTCTGGAGTGTCATCAAGGAAATCAAGGCTCCTTTCACGTTTGATGTGGAACACGGAATTGCTCTGCACGTAGTGCAGGGAAATCGGGCCTCATCTCGCGGCGAGGTGGAAGTCTCATGGTTTTTCTCGAGTTGTGGCCTGAACCTGGGGTATATTCTCGAGTTATGACGGGGAGTGCCCTTTCAGACACGTGTTTGTTCAGCGACCTCAGGACTCGTGCCTAGGTGCGAGGGACACCTCGGGATTCGCCTGGAGTCTTGGCATGGCAATTGGGACGCGTCTCCATGTGAGGCGGGAGACCCAGGTTCCCTTTCCACGTGCCACAGGGATCCTGGGACTGCTATCCATTTTCAAGAGGAGTCAGGCATCGTCTCTTTGGAAGCATTGATCTCCGCGGACCTCTCGAGTTTTCAAAGGATGTGAGGCCTCCGGTCTCGATGAGGTGGAGAACTAGGTCTTTATCTGTGGTTTCCACAGGGGATTCAGACATCCCTTCGTCTTCGGAGATGCAAGACGAGCCTGCATTCAATTCACTGCAGGGATATCCGGCCTTACTTCGAGTCAGAGCATCTCGGTGTCAATTACACTAGAGGCCACAAACTCAGGTCCTTCTCACATACCTGTAGCTGAGAGAAGCCTCCTCTTGAGGTGCTTGTGGTAAGTTGGTATTCCTCTTGAGTAGAAGCCAGGGACTAAGCTCTAATCTCGAGTTGATTTGTGGTCCACGGAGCCCTTTCTTGTTACTACAGTGACCTCAGGATCGCTCTAGACTTGAGACAGTGATTTTGGGTTTTCTCTGGAGTGCCATCAAGGAAATCAAGGCTCCTTTCACGTTTGATGTGGAACACGGAATTGCTCTGCACACAGTGCAGGGGAATCGGGCCTCATCTCGCGGCGAGGGGGAAGTCTCATGGTTTTTCTCGAGTTGCGGCCGGAACCCGGGGTATATTCTCGAGTTACGACGGGGAGGGCCCTTCCAGACACGTGTTTGTTCAGTGACGTCAGGACTCCTGCCTAGGTGCGAGGGACACCTCGGGATTCTCCTCGAGTCTTGGCATGGCAATTGGGACGCGTCTCCACGTGAGGCGGGAGACCCAGGGTCCCTTTCCACGTGCCACAGGGATCCTGGGACTCCTATCCATTTTCAAGAGGAGTCAGGCATCGTCTCCTTTGGAAGCATTGATCTCCGCGGACCTCTCGAGTTTTCAAAGGATGTGAGGCCTTGGGTCGCGATGTGGCGGAGAACTACGTCTTTCTCTGTGGTCTCCACAGGGGATTCAGATATCCCTTCGTCTTGGGAGATGCAAGACGAGCCTGCATTCATTTCACTGGAGGGATATCCGGCCTTACTTCCAGTCAGAGCATCTCGGTGTCCATTCCACTTGAGGCAACAAACTCAGGGTCCCTCTCACATACCTGTAGCTGAGCGAAGCCTACTCTTGCGGTGGTTGTAGTAAGTTGGTATTCCACTTGAGTCGAAGCAAGGGACTAAGCTCTCATCTCGAGTTGATTTGGGGTCCACGGAGCCCTTTCCTGTTGCTCCAGTGACCTCAGGATCCCTCTAGACTTGAGACAGTGATCTTGGGTTTTCTCTGGAGTGCCATCAAGGAAATCAATGCACCTTTCACGTTTGATGTGGAACACGGAATTGCTCTGCACGCAGTGCAGGGGAATCGGGCCTCATCTCGCGGCGCGGGGATAGTCTCATGGTTTTTCTCGAGTTGCGGCCGGAACCTGGGGTATATTCTCAAGTTTTGACGGCGAGGACCCTTCCAGACACGTGTTTGTTCAGCGACGTCAGGATTCCTGCCTAGGTGCGAGGGACACCTCGGGATTCTCCTCGAGTCTTGGCATGGAAATTGGGACGCGTCTCCACGTGAGGCGGGAGACCCAGGGTCCCTTTCCACGTGCCACAGGGATTCTGGGACTCCTATCCATTTTCAAGAGGAGTCAGGCATCATCTCCTTTGGAAGCATTGATCTCCGCGGACCTCTCGAATTTTCAAAGGATGTGAGGCCTCCGGTCGCGATGAGGGTGAGAATTAGGTCTTTCTCTGTGGTCTCCACAGTGGATTCAGACTACCCTTCATCTTGCGAGATGTAAGACGAGCCTGCATTCAATTCACTGCAGGGATATCTGGCCTTACTTCGAGTCAGAGCATCACGGTGTCCATTCCATTTGAGGCCACAAACTCAGGGTCGCTCTCACATACCTGTAGCTGAGAGAAGCCTCCCCTTGAGTTGCTTGTGGAAAGTTGGTATTCCTCTTGAGTCGAAGCCAGGGACTACGCTCTCATCTCGAGTTGATTTGGGGTCCACGGAGCCCTTTCGTGTTGCTCCAGTGACCTCAGGATCGCTCTAGACTTGAGACAGTCATTTTGGGTTTTCTCTGGAGTGCCATCAAGGAAATCAAGGCTCCTTTCACGTTTGATGACGAACACGGAATTGCTCTGCACACAGTGCAAGGGAATCGGGCCTCATCTCGCGGCGAGGGGGAAGTCTCATGGTTTTTCTCGAGTTGCGGCCGGAACCTGGGGTATATTCTCGAGTTACGACGGGGAGGGCCCTTCCAGAATCGTGTTTGTTCAGCGACTTCAGGACTCCTGCCTAGGTGGGAGGGACACCCAGGATTCTCCTCGAGTCTCGGCATGGCAATTGGGACGCGTCTCCACGTCAGGCCGGAGACCCAGGGCCTCTTTCCACGTGCCACAGTGATCCTGGGTCTCCTATCCATTTACAAGAGGAGTCAGGCATCGTCTCCTTTGGAAGCATTGATCTCCGCGGACCTCTCGAGTTTTCAAAGGATGTGAGGCCTCCGGTCGCGATGAGGCGGAGAACTAGTTCTTTCTCTGTGGTCTCCACAGGGGATTCAGACATCCCTTCGTCTTGGGAGATGCAAGACGAGCCTGCATTCAATTCACTGCAGGGATATCCGGCCTTACTTCGAGTCAGAGCATCTCGGTGTCCATTCCACTTGAGGCCTCAAACTCAGGGTCCCTCGCACATACCTGTAGCTGAGAAAAGCCTCCTATAGGTGCTTGTGGAAAGTTGGTATTCCTCTTGAGTGGAAACCAGGGACTAAGCTCTCATCTCGAGTTGATTTGGGCTCCGCGGAGCCCTTTTTTGTTGCTACAGTGACCTTAGGATCCCTCTAGACTTGAGACAGTGATCTTGGGTTTTCTCTGGAGTGTCATCAAGGAAATCAAGGCTCCTTTCACGTTTGATGTGGAATACGGAATTGCTATGCACTCAGTGCAGAGAAATCGGGCCTCATCTCGCGGCGAGGCGGAAGTCTCATGGTTTTTCTCGAGTTGTAGCCGGAACCTGGGGTATATTCTCGAGTTATGATGGGGAGGGCCCTTCCAGACACGTGTTTGTTCAGTGACCTCAGGACTCGTGCCTAGGTGCGAGGGACACCTCGGGATTCTCCTCGAGTCTTGGCATGGCAATTGGGACGCGTCTCCACGTGAGGCGGGAGACCCAGGGTCCCTTTCCACGTGCCTCAGGGATCCTGGGACTCCTATCCATTTTCAAGAGGAGTCAGGCATCGTCTCCTTTGGAAGCATTCATCTCCACAGACCTCTCGAGTTTTCAAAGGATGTGAGGCCTCTGGTCGCGATGAGGCGAGAACTAGGTCTTTCTCTGTGGTCTCCACATGGGATTCAGACATGCCTTAGTCTTGGGAGATGCAAGACGAGCCTGCATTCAATTCACTTCAGGGATATCCGGCCTTACTTCGAATCAGAGCATCTCGGTGTCCATTGCACTTGAGGCCACAAACTCAGGGTCCCTCTCACATACCTGTAGCTGAGAGAAGCCTCCTCTTGAGGTGCTTGTGGAAAGTTGGTATACCACTTGAGTCGAAGCCAGGGACAAAGCTCTCATCTCGAGGGGATTTAGGGTCCATGGAGCCCTTTCGCGTTGCTACAGTGACCTCAGGATCCCTCTAGACTTGAGACAGTGATCTTGGGTTTTCTCTGGAGTGCCATCAAGGAAATCAAGGCTCCTTTCACGTTTGATGTGGAACACGGAATTGCTCTGCACGCAGTGCAGGGGAATCGGGCCTCAACTCGATGCGAGGGGGAAATCTCATGGTTTTTCTCGAGTTGCGGCCGGAACCTGGGGTATATTCTCGAGTTACGACGGGGAGGGCCCTTCCAGACACGTGTTTGTTCAGCGACGTCAGGACTCCTGCCTAGGTGCGAGGGACACCTCGGGATGCTCCTCGAGTCTTGGCATGGCAATTGGGACGCGTCTCCACGTGAGGCGGAAGACCCAGGGTCCCTTTCCACGTGCCACAGGGATCCTGGGACTCCTATCCATTTTCAAGAGGAGTCAGGCATCGTCTCCTTTGGAAGCATTGATCTCCGAGGACCTCTCTAGTTTTCAAAGGATGTGAGGCCTCCGGTCGCGATGAGGCGGAGAACTAGCTCTTTCTCTGTGGTCTCCACAGGGGATCAGACAACCCTTCGTCTTGGGAGATGAAAGACGAGCCTGCATTCAATTCACTGCAGGGATATCCGGCCTTACTTCGAGTCAGAGCATCTCGGTGTCCATTCCACTTGAGGCCACAAACTCAGGGTCCCTCTCACATACCTGTAGCTGAGAGAAGCCTCCTCTTGAGGTGCTTGTGAAAAGTGGGTATTCCACTTGAGTCGAAGCCAGGGTCTAAGCTCTCATCTCGAGTTGATTTGGGGTCCACGGAGCCCTTTTGTGTTGGTCCAGTGACCTCAGGATCCCTCTAGACTTGAGACAGTGATCTTGGGTTTTCTCTGGAGTGCCATCAAGGAAATCAAGGCTCCTTTCACGTTTGATGTGGAACACGGAATTGCTCTGCACGCAGTGCCGGGGAATCAGGCCTCATCTCGCGGCGAGGGGGAAGTCTCATGGTTTTTCTCGAGTTGTAGCCGGAACCTGGGGTATATTCTCGAGTTACGACGGGGAGGGCCCTTCCAGACACGTGTTTGTTCAGTGACGTCAGGACTCCTGCCTAGGTGCGAGGGACACCTCGGTATTCTCCTCTTGTCTTGGCATGGCAATGGGGACGCGTCTCCACGTGAGGCGGGAGACCCAGGGTCCCTTTCCACGTGCCGCAGGGATCCTGGGACTCCTATCCATTTTCAAGAGGAGTCAGGCATTGTCTCCTTTGGAAGCATTGATCTCCGAGGACCTCTCTAGTTTTCAAAGGATGTGAGGACTCCGGTCGCGTTGAGGCGGAGAACTAGGTCTTTCTCTGTGCTCTCCACAGGGGATTCAGACATCCCTTCGTCTTGGGAGATGCAAGACGAGCCTGCATTCAATTCACTGCAGGGATATCTGGCCTTACTTCGAGTCAGAGCATCTCGGTGTCCATTCCACTTGAGGCCACAAAGTCAGGGTCCCTCTCACATACCATTAGCTGAGAGTAGCCTCCTCTTGAGGTGCTTTTGGAAAGTTGGTATTCCTCTCGATTTGAAGGCAGGGAATAAGCTCTCATCTCGAGTTGACTTGGGGTCCACGGAGCCCTTTCGTGTTGCTCGAGTCACCTCAGGATCCCTCTAGACTTGAGACAGTGATCTTGGGTTTTCTCTGGAGTGTCATCAAGGAAATCACGGCTCCTTTCATTTTTGATGTGGAAACGGAATTGCTCTGCACGCAGGGCAGGGGAATCGGGCCTCATCTCGCGGCGATGGGGAAGTCTCATGGTTTTTCTCGAGTTGCGGCCGGAACCTGGGGTATATTCTCAAGTTACCATGGCGAGGACCCTTCCAGACACGTGTTTGTTCAGTGACGTCAGGACTCCTGCCTAGGTGCGAGGGACACCTCGGGATTCTCCTCGAGTCTTGGCATGGCAATTGGAACGCGTCTCCACGTGAGGCGGGAGACCCAGGGTCCCTTTCCACGTGCCACAGGGATCCTGGGACTCCTATCCATTTTCAAGAGGAGTCAGGCATCGTCTCCTTTGGAAGCATTGATCTCCGCGGACCTCTCGAGTTTTCAAAGGATGTGAGGCCTCCGGTCGCGATGAGGCGGAGAACTAGGTCTTTATCTGTGGTCTCCACAGGGGATTCAGACATCCCTTCGTCTTGGGAGATGCAAGACGAGCCTGCATTCAATTCATTGGAGGGATTTCCAGCCTTACTTCGAGTCAGAGCATCTCGGTGTCCATTCCACTTGAGGCAACAAACTCAGGGTCCCTCTCACATACCTGTAGCTGAGCGAAGCCTACTCTTGCGGTGGTTGTGGTAAGTTGGTATTCCACTTGAGTCGAAGCAAGGGACTAAGCTCTCATCTCGAGTTGATTTGGGGTCCACGGAGCCCTTTCCTGTTGCTCCAGTGACCTCAGGCTCCCTCTAGCCTTGAGACAGTGATCTTGGGTTTTCTCTGGAGTGCCATCAAGGAAATCAAGGCACCTTTCACGTTTGATGTGGAACACGGAATTGCTCTGCACGCAGTGCAGTGGAATCGGGCCTCATCTCGCGGCGCGGGGATAGTCTCATGGTTTTTCTCGAGTTGCGGCCGGAACCTGGGGTATATTCTCAAGTTACGACGGCGAGGACCCTTCCAGACACGTGTTTGTTCAGTGATGTCAGGATTCCTGCCTAGGTGCGAGGGACACCTCGGGATTCTCCTCGAGTCTTGGCATGGAAATTGGGACGCCTCTCCACGTGAGGCGGGAGACCCAGGGTCCCTTTCCACGTGCCACAGGGATCCTGGTACTCCTATCCATTTTCAAGAGGAGTCAGGCATCATCTCCTTTGGAAGCATTGATGTCCGCGGACCTCTCGAATTTTCAAAGGATGTGAGGCCTCCGGTCGCGATGAGGGTGAGAATTAGGTCTTTCTCTGTGGTCTCCACAGGGGATTCAGACTTCCCTTCATCTTGGGAGATGCAAGACGAGCCTGCATTCAATTCACTGCAGGGATATCCGGCCTTACTTCGAGTCAGAGCATCTCAGTGTCCATTCCACTTGAGGCCACAAACTCAGGGTCCCTCGCACATACCTGTAGCTGAGAAAAGCCTCCTATAGGTGCTTGTGGAAAGTTGGTATTCCTCTTGAGCGGAAGCCAGGGACTAAACTCCCATCTCGAGTTGATTTGGGCTCCGCGGAGCCCTTTCTTGTTGCTACAGTGACCTTAGGATCCCTCTAAACTTGAGACAGTGATCTTGGGTTTTCTCTGGAGTGTCATCAAGGAAATCAAGGCTCCTTTCACGTTTGATGTGGAACACGGAATTGCTCTGCACGTAGTGCAGGGAAATCGGGCCTCATCTCGCGGCGAGGTGGAAGTCTCATGGTTTTTCTCGAGTTGTGGCCTGAACCTGGGGTATATTCTCGAGTTATGACGGGGAGTGCCCTTTCAGACACGTGTTTGTTCAGCGACCTCAGGACTCGTGCCTAGGTGCGAGGGACACCTCGGGATTCGCCTGGAGTCTTGGCATGGCAATTGGGACGCGTCTCCATGTGAGGCGGGAGACCCAGGTTCCCTTTCCACGTGCCACAGGGATCCTGGGACTCCTATCCATTTTCAAGAGGAGTCAGGCATCGTCTCTTTGGAAGCATTGATCTCCGCGGACCTCTCGAGTTTTCAAAGGATGTGAGGCCTCCGGTCTCGATGAGGTGGAGAACTAGGTCTTTATCTGTGGTTTCCACAGGGGATTCAGACATCCCTTCGTCTTCGGAGATGCAAGACGAGCCTGCATTCAATTCACTGCAGGGATATCCGGCCTTACTTCGAGTCAGAGCATCTCGGTGTCAATTACACTAGAGGCCAAAAACTCAGGTCCCTCTCACATACCTGTAGCTGAGAGAAGCCTCCTCTTGAGGTGCTTGTGGTAAGTTGGTATTCCTCTTGAGTAGAAGCCAGGGACTAAGCTCTAATCTCGAGTTGATTTGTGGTCCACGGAGCCCTTTCTTGTTACTACAGTGACCTCAGGATCGCTCTAGACTTGAGACAGTGATTTTGGGTTTTCTCTGGAGTGCCATCAAGGAAATCAAGGCTCCTTTCACGTTTGATATGGAACACGGAATTGCTCTGCACACAGTGCAGGGGAATCGGGCCTCATCTCGCGGCGAGGGGGAAGTCTCATGGTTTTTCTCGAGTTGCGGCCCGAACCTGGGGTATATTCTCGAGTTACGACGGGGAGGGCCCTTCCAGACACGTGTTTGTTCAGTGACGTCAGGACTCCTGCCTAGGTGCGAGGGACACCTCGGGATTCTCCTCGAGTCTTGGCATGGCAATTGGGACGCGTCTCCACGTGAGGCGGGAGACCCAGGGTCCCTTTCCACGTGCCACAGGGATCCTGGGACTCCTATCCATTTTCAAGAGGAGTCAGGCATCGTCTCCTTTGGAAGCATTGATCTCCGCGGACCTCTCGAGTTTTCAAAGGATGTGAGGCCTTGGGTCGCGATGTGGCGGAGAACTACGTCTTTCTCTGTGGTCTCCACAGGGGATTCAGACATCCCTTCGTCTTGGGAGATGCAAGACGAGCCTGCATTCATTTCACTGGAGGGATATCCGGCCTTACTTCCAGTCAGAGCATCTCGGTGTCCATTCCACTTGAGGCAACAAACTCAGGGTCCCTCTCACATACCTGTAGCTGAGCGAAGCCTACTCTTGCGGTGGTTGTAGTAAGTTGGTATTCCACTTGAGTCGAAGCAAGGGACTAAGCTCTCATCTCGAGTTGATTTGGGGTCCACGGAGCCCTTTCCTGTTGCTCCAGTGACCTCAGGATCCCTCTAGACTTGAGACAGTGATCTTGGGTTTGCTCTGGAGTGCCATCAAGGAAATCAATGCACCTTTCACGTTTGATGTGGAACACGGAATTGCTCTGCACGCAGTGCAGGGGAATCGGGCCTCATCTCGCGGCGCGGGGATAGTCTCATGGTTTTTCTCGAGTTGCGGCCGGAACCTGGGGTATATTCTCAAGTTTCGACGGCGAGGACCCTTCCAGACACGTGTTTGTTCAGCGACGTCAGGATTCCTGCCTAGGTGCGAGGGACACCTCGGGATTCTCCTCGAGTCTTGGCATGGAAATTGGGACGCGTCTCCACGTGAGGCGGGAGACCCAGGGTCCCTTTCCACATGCCACAGGGATCCTGGGACTCCTATCCATTTTCAAGAGGAGTCAGGCATCATCTCCTTTGGAAGCATTGATCTCCGCGGACCTCTCGAATTTTCAAAGGATGTGAGGCCTCCGGTCGCGATGAGGGTGAGAATTAGGTCTTTCTCTGTGGTCTCCACAGGGGATTCAGACTACCCTTCATCTTGCGAGATGTAAGACGAGCCTGCATTCAATTCACTGCAGGGATATCTGGCCTTACTTCGAGTCAGAGCATCACGGTGTCCATTCCATTTGAGGCCACAAACTCAGGGTCGCTCTCACATACCTGTAGCTGAGAGAAGCCTCCCCTTGAGGTGCTTGTGGAAAGTTGGTATTCCTCTTGAGTCGAAGCCAGGGACTACACTCTCATCTCGAGTTGATTTGGGGTCCACGGAGCCCTTTCGTGTTGCTCCAGTGACCTAAGGATCGCTCTAGACTTGAGACAGTCATTTTGGGTTTTCTCTGGAGTGCCATCAAGGAAATCAAGGCTCCTTTCACGTTTGATGACGAACACGGAATTGCTCTGCACACAGTGCAAGGGAATCGGGCCTCATCTCGCGGCGAGGGGGAAGTCTCATGGTTTTTCTCGAGTTCCGGCCGGAACCTGGGGTATATTCTCGAGTTACGACGGGGAGGGCCCTTCCAGAATCGTGTTTGTTCAGCGACTTCAGGAATCCTGCCTAGGTGGGAGGGACACCCAGGATTCTCCTCGAGTCTCGGCATGGCAATTGGGACGCGTCTCCACGTCAGGCCGGAGACCCAGGGCCTCTTTCCACGTGCCACAGTGATCCTGGGTCTCCTATCCATTTACAAGAGGAGTCAGGCATCGTCTCCTTTGGAAGCATTGATCTCCGCGGACCTCTCGAGTTTTCAAAGGATGTGAGGCCTCCGGTCGCGATGAGGCGGAGAACTAGTTCTTTCTCTGTGGTCTCCACAGGGGATTCAGACATCCCTTCGTCTTGGGAGATGCAAGACGAGCCTGCATTCAATTCACTGCAGGGATATCCGGCCTTACTTCGAGTCAGAGCATCTCGGTGTCCATTCCACTTGAGGCCTCAAACTCAGGGTCCCTCGCACATACCTGTAGCTGAGAAAAGCCTCCTATAGGTGCTTGTGGAAAGTTGGTATTCCTCTTGAGTGGAAACCAGGGACTAAGCTCTCATCTCGAGTTGATTTGGGCTCCGCGGAGCCCTTTTTTGTTGCTACAGTGACCTTAGGATCCCTCTAGACTTGAGACAGTGATCTTGGGTTTTCTCTGAAGTGTCATCAAGGAAATCAAGGCTCCTTTCACGTTTGATGTGGAATACGGAATTGCTATGCACTCAGTGCAGAGAAATCGGGCCTCATCTCGCGGCGAGGCGGAAGTCTCATGGTTTTTCTCGAGTTGTAGCCGGAACCTGGGGTATATTCTCGAGTTATGATGGGGAGGGCCCTTCCAGACACGTGTTTGTTCAGTGACCTCAGGACTCGTGCCTAGGTGCGAGGGACACCTCGGGATTCTCCTCGAGTCTTGGCATGGCAATTGGGACGCGTCTCCACGTGAGGCGGGAGACCCAGGGTCCCTTTCCACGTGCCTCAGGGATCCTGGGACTCCTATCCATTTTCAAGAGGAGTCAGGCATCGTCTCCTTTGGAAGCATTCATCTCCACAGACCTCTCGAGTTTTCAAAGGATGTGAGGCCTCTGGTCGCGATGAGGCGAGAACTAGGTCTTTCTCTGTGGTCTCCACATGGGATTCAGACATGCCTTAGTCTTGGGAGATGCAAGACGAGCCTGCATTCAATTCACTTCAGGGATATCCGGCCTTACTTCGAGTCAGAGCGTCTCCGTGTCCATTCCACTTGAGGCCACAAACTCAGGGTCCCTCTCACATACCTGTAGCTGAGAGAAGCCTCCTCTTGAGGTGCTTGTGGAAAGTTGGTATACCACTTGAGTCGAAGCCAGGGACAAAGCTCTCATCTCGAGGGGATTTAGGGTCCACGGAGCCCTTTCGAGTTGCTACAGTGACCTCAGGATCCCTCTAGACTTGAGACAGTGATCTTGGGTTTTCTCTGGAGTGCCATCAAGGAAATCAAGGCTCCTTTCACGTTTGATGTGGATCACGGAATTGCTCTGCACGCAGTGCAGGGGAATCGGGCCTCTTCTCGCGGCGAGCGGGAAGTCTCAGGGTGTTTCTCGAGTTGCGCCCGGAACCTGGGGTATATTGTCGAGTTACGACGCGGATGGCCCTTCCAGACATCTGTTTGTTCAGCGACGTCAGGATTCGGGCCTAGGTGCGAGGGACACCTCGGGATTCTCCTCGAGTCTTGGCATGGCAATTGGGACGCGTCTCCACGTGAGGCGGGAGATCCAGGGTCTCTTTCCAAGGGCCAGATTGATCCTGGGACTCCTATCCATTTTCAAGAGGAGTCAGGCATCGTCTCCTTTGGAAGCATTGATCTCCGAGGACTTCTCGATTTTCAAAGGATGTGAGGACTCCGGTTGCTGTGTGGGGAGAACTAGGTTTTCTCTGTGCTCACCACAGGGGATTCAGACATCCCATCATTTTGGGAGATGCAAGAGGAGCCTGCATTCAATTCACTGCAGGGATATCCGGCCTTACCTCGAATGAGAGCATCTCGGTGTCCATTCCACATGAGGCCACAAACACAGGGTCCCTCTCACATACCTGTAGCTGAGAGAAGCCTCCCCTTGAGGTGCTTGAGGAAAGTTGGTATTCGTCTTGAGTCGAAGCCAGGGACTAAGCTCTCATCTCGAGTTGATTTGCGGTCCACGGAGACCTTTCGTGTTGCTACAGTCACCTGAGGATCCCTCTAGACTTGAGACAGTGATCTTGGGTTTTCTCTGGAGTGCCATCAAGGAAATCAAGGCTCCTTTCACGTTTCATGTGGAACACGGAATTGCTCTGCACGCAGTGCAGGGTTTCAGGCCTCATCTCGCAGCGATGCGGAAGTCTCTTGGTTTTTCTCCACTTGTGGCCGGAACCTGGGGTATATTCTCGAGTTACCACGTGGGGGGCCCTTCCAGAAACGTGTTTGTTCAGCGACCTCAGGACTCCTGCCTAGGTGGGAGGGACACCCAGGATTCTCCTCGAGTCTCGGCATGGCAATTGGGACGCGTCTCCACGTCAGGCCGGAGACCCAGGGCCCCTTACCACGTGCCACAGTGATCCTGGGTCTCCTATCCATTTACCAGAGGAGTCAGGCATCGTCTCCTTTGGAAGCATTGATCTCCGCGGACCTCTCGAGTTTTCAAAGGATGTGAGGCCTCCGGTCGCGATGAGGCGGAGAACTAGTTCTTTCTCTGTGGTCTCCACAGGGGATTCAGACATCCCTTCATCTTGGGAGATGCAAGACGAGCCTGCATTCAATTCACTGCAGGGATATTCGGCCTTACTTCGAGTCAGAGCATCTCGGTGTCCATTCCACTTGAGGCCACAAACTGAGGGTCCCTCGCACATACCTGTAGCTGAGAAAAGCCTCCTATAGGTGCTTGTGGAAAGTTGGTATTCCTCTTGAGTCGAAGCCAGGGACTAAGCTCTCATCTCGAGTTGATTTGGGCTCCGCGGAGCCCTTTCTTGTTGCTAGAGTGACCTTAGGATCCCTCTAGACTTGAGACAGTGATGTTGGGTTTTCTCTGGAGTGTCATCAAGGAACTCAAGGCTCCTTTCACGTTTGATGTGGAACACGGAATTGCTCTGCACGCAGTGCAGGGAAATCGGGCCTCATCTCGCGGCGAGGGGGAAGTCTCATGGTTTTTCTCGAGTTGTGGCCGGAACCTGGGGTATATTCTCGAGTTATGACGGGGAGGGCCCTTTCAGACACTTGTTTGCTCAGTGACCTCAGGACTCGTGCCTAGGTGCGAGGGACACCTCGGGATTCGCCTGGAGTCTTGGCATGGCAATTGGGACGCGTCTTCATGTGAGGCGGGAGACCCAGGTTCCCTTTCCACGTGCCACAGGGATTCTGGGACTCCTATCCATTTTCAAGAGGAGTCAGGCATCGTCTCCTTTGGAAGCATTGATCCCCGCGGACCTCTCGAGTTTTCAAAGGATGTGAGGCCTTCGGTCGCGATGAGGCGGAGAACTAGGTCTTTCTCTGTGGTCTCCCCTGGGGATAAAGACATCCCTTCGTCTTGGGAGATGCAAGACGAGCCTGCATTCAATTCACTGCAGGGATATCCGGCCTTACTTCGAGTCAGAGCGTCCTGGTTTCCATTCCACTTGAGGCCACAAACTCAGGGTCCCTCTCACATACCTGTAGCTGAGAGAAGCCTCCTCTTGAGGTGCTTGTGGAAAGTTGGTATTCCTCTTGAGTCGAAGCCAGGGCCTAAGCTCTCATCTCGAGTTGATTTGGGGTCCACGGAGCCCTTTCATGTTGCTCCAGTGACCTCAGGATACCTCTAGTCTTGAGACAGTGATCTTGGGTTTTCTCTGGAGTGCCATCAAGGAAATCAAGGCTCCTTTCACGTTTGATGTGGGACATGGTATTGCTCTGCACGCAGTGCAGGGGAATCGGGCCTCATCTCGCGGCGAGCGGGAAGTCTCAGGGTGTTTCTCGCGTTGCGCCCGGAACCTGGGGTATATTGTCGAGTTACGACGCGGAGGGCCCTTCCAGACACCTGTTTTTTCAGCGACGTCAGGACTCGGGCCTAGGTGCGAGGGACACCTCGGGATTCTCCTCGAGTCTTGGCATGGCAATTGGGACGCGTCTCCACGTGAGGCGGGAGATCCAGGGTCTCTTTCCACGGGCCAGAGGGATCCTGGGACTCCTATCCATTTTCAAGAGGAGTCAGGCATCGTCTCCTTTGGAAGCATTGATCTCTGTGGACCTCTCGAACTTTCAAAGGATTTGAGTCCTCCGGTCGCGATGAGGGGGAGAACTTGGTCTTTCTCTGTGGTCTCCAAAGTTGATTCAGACATCCCTTCGTCTTGGGAGATGCAAAACGAGCCTGGCTTCAATTCACTGCAGGGATATCTGGCCTTACTTCGAATGAGAGCATCTCGGGGTCCATTCCACTTGAGGCCACAAACTCAGGGTCCCTCTCACATACCTGTTGCTGAGCGAAGCCTCCTCTTGAGGTGCTTGTGGAAAGTTGGTATTCCTCTTGAGTCGAAGCCATGGACTAAGCTCTGATCTCGAGTTGATTTGGGGTCCAGGGATCCCTTTCCTGTTGCTACAGTGACCTCAGGATCCCTCTAGACTTGAGACAGTGATCTTGGGTTTTCTCTGGAGTGCCATCAAAGAAATCAAGGCTCCTTTCACGTTTGATGTGGAACACGGAATTGCTCTGCACGCAGTGCAGGGGAATCGGGCCACATCCAGCGGCGAGGGGGAAGTCTCATGGTTTTTCTCGATTTGCGGCCGGAACCTGGGGTATATTCTCGAGTTACGACGGGGAGGGCCCTTCCAGACATGTCTTTGTTCAGTGACGTCAGGACTCCTGCCTAGGTGCGAGGGACACCTCGGGATTCTCCTCGAGTCTTGGCATGGCAATTGGGCCGCATATCCACGTGAGGCGGGACACCCAGGGTCCCTTTCCAGGTGCCACAGGGATCCTGGGATTCCTATCCATTTTCAGGAGGAGTCAGGCATCGTCTCCTTTGGAAGCATTGATCTCCGCGGACCTCTCGAATTTTTAAAGGATGTAAGGCCTCCGGTCGCGATGAGACGGAGGACTAGGTCTTTCTGGGTGGTCTCCACAGGGGATTCAGACATCCCTTCGTCTATGGAGATGCAAGACGAGCCTGCATTCAATTCACTGCAGGGATATCCGGCCTTACTTCGAGTCAGAGCATCTCGGTGTCCATTCCACTTGAGGCCACAAACTCAGGGTCCCTCTCACATACCTGTAGCTGAGAGAAGCCTCCTCTTGAGGTGCTTGTGGAAATTTGGTATTCCTCTTGAGTCGAAGCCAGGGACTAAGCTCTCATCTCGAGTTGATTTGGTGTCCACGGAGAACTTTCGTGTTGCTACAGTGACCTCAGGATCCCTCTAGACTTGAGACAGTGATCTTGGGTTTTCTCTGGAGTGCCATCAAGGAAATCAAGGCTCCTTTCACGTTTGATGTGGAACACGGAATTGCTCTGCACGCAGTGCAAGGGAATCAGGCCTCATCTCGTGGCGAGGGGTAAGTCTCATGGTTTTTCTCGAGTTGCGGCCGGAACCTGGGGTATATTCTCGAGTTACGACGGGGAGGGTCCTTCCAGAAACGTGTTTGTTCAGCGACGTCAGGACTCCTGCCTAGGTGCGAGGGACACCTCGGGATTCTCCTCGAGTCTTGGCATGGCAATTGGGACGCGTCTCCACGTGAGGCAGGAGACCCAGGGTCCCTTTCCACGTGCCATAGGGATCCTGGGACTCCTATCCATTTGCAAGAAGAGTCAGGCATCGTCTCCATTGGAAGCATTGATCTCCGCAGACCTCTCGAGTTTTCAAAGGATGTGATGCCTCCGGTCTCGATGAGGCGGAGGACTAGGTCTTTCTCTGTGGTCTCCACAGGTGATTCAGACATCCCTTCATCTTGGGAGATGCAAGACCAGCCTGCATTCAATTCACTATTGGGATATCCGGGCTTACTTCGAGTCAGAGCATCTAGGTGTCCATTCCACTTGAGGCAACAACTCAGAGTCCCTCTCACATACCTTAGCTGAGAGAAGCCTCTTCTTGAGGTGCTTGTGGAAAGTCGGTATTCCTCTTGAGTCCAAGCCAGGGACTAAGCTCTCATCTCGAGTTGATTTGGGGTCCTCGGAGCCCTTTCATGTTGCTCCAGTGATCTCAGGATCCGTCTAGACTTGAGATAGTGATCTTGGGTTTTCTCTGGAGTGCCATCAAGGAAATCAAGGCTCTATTCACGTTTGATGTGGAACACGGAATTGCTCTGCACGCAGTGCAGGGGAATCGGGCCTCATCTCACGGCGAGGGGGAAGTCTCATGGTTTTTCTCGAATTGCGGCCGGAACCTGGGGTATATTCTCGAGTTACGACGGGGAGGGCCCTTCCAGACACGTGTTTGTTCAGCGACGTCAGGACTCCTGCCTAGGTGCGAGGGACACCTCGGGATTCTCCTGGAGTTTTGGCATGGCAATGGGGACGCATCTCCACGTGAGGCGGGAGACCCATGGTCCCTTTCCACGTTCCACAGGGATCCTGGGACTCCTTTCCATTTTCAAGAGGAGTCAGGCATCGTCTCCTTTGGAAGCATTGATCTCCGCATACCTCTCGAGTTTTCAAAGGATGTGAGGCCTCCGGTCGCGACGAGCAGGACGACTAGGTCTTTCTCTGTCGTCTCCACCGGGGACTCAGACATCCCTTCGTCTTGGGAGATGCAAGACGAGCCTGCATTCAATTCACTGCAGGGATATCCAGCCTTACTTCGAGTCAGAGCATCTCGGTGTCCATTCCACTTGAGGCCACAATCTCAGGGTCCCTCTCACATACCTGTAGCTGAGAGAACCCTCCTCTTGAGGTGCTTGTGGAAAGTTTGTATTCCTCTTGAGTCGAAGCCAGGGACTAAGCTCTAATCTCGAGTTGATTTGCGGACCAGGGAACCCTTTCGTGTTGCTCCAGTGACCTCAGGATCCCTCTAGACTTGAGACAGTGATCTTGGCTTTTCTCTGGAGTTCCATCAAGGAAATCTAGGCTCCTTTCACGTTTGATGGGGAACTCGGAATTGCTCTGCACGCAGTGCAGGGGAATCTGGCCTCATGTCGCGTCGAGGGGGAAGTCTCATTGTTTTTCTCGAGTTGGGGCCAGAACCTGGGGTATATTCTCGAGTTACGACGGGGAGGGCCCTTCCAGACACTGGTTTGTTTAGCGACGTCAGGACTCCTGCCTAGGTGCGAGGGACACTTCGGGATTCTCCTCGAGTCTTGGCATGGCAATTGGGACGCGTCTCTACGTGAGGCGGGAGACCCAGGATCCCTTTCCACGTGCCACAGGGATCCTGGGACTCCTATCCATTTTCAAGAGGAGTCAGGCATTGTCTCCTTCGGAAGTATTGATCTCCGCGGACCTCTCGAGTTTTCAAAGGATGTGAGGCCTCCGAACGCGATAAGGCGGAGAACTAGGTCTTTCTCTGTGGTCTCCACAGGGGATTCAGACATCCCGTCGTCTTGGGAGATGCAAGACGAGCCTGCATTCAATTCACTGCAGGGATATCCGGCCTTCCTTCGAGTCAGAGCATCTCGGTGTCCATTCCACTTGAGGCCACAAACTCAGGGTCCCTCTCACATACCTGTACCTGAGAGAAGCCTCCTCTTGAGGTGCTTGTGGAAATTTGGTATTCCTCTTGAGTCGAAGCCAGGGCTAAGCTCTCATCTCGAGTTGATTTGGGGTGCACGGAGCCCTTTCATGTTGCTCCAGTGACCTCAGGATCCCTCTAGACTTGAGACAGTGATCTTGGGTTTTCTCTGGAGTGCCATGAAGGAAATCAAGGCTCCTTTCACGTTTGATGTGGAACACGGAATTGCTCTGCACGCAGTGCAGTGGAATCGGGCCTCATCCTGCGGCGAGGGGGAAGTCTCATGGTTTTTCTCGAGTTGCGGCCCGAACCTGGGGTATATTCTCGAGTTACGACGGGGAGGGCCCTTCCAGACACGTGTTTGTTCAGCGACGTCAGGACTCCTGCCTAGGTGCGAGGGACACCTCGGGATTCTCCACGAGTCTTGGCATGGCAATTTGGACACGTCTCCACGTGAGGGGGGAGGCCCAGGGTCCCTTTCCATGTGCCACAGGGATCCTGGGACTCCTATCCACATTCAAGAGGAGTCAGGCATCGTCTACTTTGGAAATATTGATCTGGGCGGACCTCTCGAGTTTTCAAATGATGTGAAGCCTCCGGTCGGGATGAGGCGGAGAACTTTGTTTTTCTCTGTGGTCTCCACAGGGGATTCAGACATCCCTTCGTCTTGGGAGATGCAAGACGAGCCTGCATTCAATTCACTGCAAGGATATCTGGCCTTACTTCGAGTCAGAGCATCTTGGTGTCCATTCCACTTGAGGCCACAAACTCAGGGTCCCTCTCACATACATGTAGCTGAGAGAAGCCTCCTCTTGATGGGCTTGTGGAAAGTTCGTATTCCTCTTGAGTCGAAGCCAGGGACTAAGCTCTCATCTCGAGTTGATTTGGGGTCCACGGAGCCCTTTCCTGTTGGTCCAGTGACCTCAGGATCCCTCTAGACTTGAGACAGTGATCTTGGGTTTTCTCTGGAGTGCCATCAAGGAAATCAAGGCTCCTTTCACGATTGATGTGGAACACGGAATTGATCTGCATGCAGTGCAGGGGAATCAGGCCCCAACTCGCGGAGAGGGGTAAATCTCATGGTTTTTCTCGAGTTGCGGCCCGAACCTGGGGTATATTCTCGAGTTACGACGGGGAGGGCCCTTCCAGACACGTGTTTGTTCAGCGACGTCAGGATTCCTGCCTAGGTGCGAGGGACACCTCGGGATTCTCCTCGAGTCTTGACATGGCAATTTGGACGCGTCTCCACGTGAGGTGGGAGACCCAGGGTCCCTTTCCACGTGCCACAGGGATCCTGGGACTCCTATCCATTTTCAAGAGGAGTCAGGCATCGTCTCCTTTGGAAGCATTGATCTCCGTGGACCTGTCGAGTTTTCAAAGGATGTGAGGCCACCGGTCGCGATGAGGCAGAGAACTCGGTCTTTCTCTGTGGTCTCCACAGGGGATTCAGACATCCCTTCATCTTGGGAGATGCAAGACGAGCCTGCATTCAATTCACTGCAGGGATATCCGGCCTTACTTCGAGTCAGAGCATCTCGGTGTCCATTCCACTTGAGGCCACAAACTGAGGGTCCCTCGCACATACCTGTAGCTGAGAAAAGCCTCCTATAGGTGCTTGTGGAAAGTTGGTATTCCTCTTGAGTCGAAGCCAGGGACTAAGCTCTCATCTCGAGTTGATTTGGGCTCCGCGGAGCCCTTTCTTGTTGCTAGAGTGACCTTAGGATCCCTCTAGACTTGAGACAGTGATGTTGGGTTTTCTCTGGAGTGTCATCAAAGAACTCAAGGCTCCTTTCACGTTTGATGTGGAACACGGAATTGCTCTGCACGCAGTGCAGGGAAATCGGGCCTCATCTCGCGGCGAGTGGGAAGTCTCATGGTTTTTCTCGAGTTGTGGCCGGAACCTGGGGTATATTCTCGAGTTATGACGGGGAGGGCCCTTTCAGACACGTGTTTGCTCAGTGACCTCAGGACTCGTGCCTAGGTGCGAGGGACACCTCGGGATTCGCCTGGAGTCTTGGCATGGCAATTGGGACGCGTCTTCATGTGAGGCGGGAGACCCAGGTTCCCTTTCCACGTGCCACAGGGATTCTGGGACTCCTATCCATTTTCAAGAGGAGTCAGGCATCGTCTCCTTTGGAAGCATTGATCCCCGCGGACCTCTCGAGTTTTCAAAGGATGTGAGGCCTTCGGTCGCGATGAGGCGGAGAACTAGGTCTTTCTCTGTGGTCTCCCCTGGGGATAAAGACATCCCTTCGTCTTGGGAGATGCAAGACGAGCCTGCATTCAATTCACTGCAGGGATATCCGGCCTTACTTCGAGTCAGAGCGTCCTGGTTTCCATTCCACTTGAGGCCACAAATTCAGGGTCCCTCTCACATACCTGTAGCTGAGAGAAGCCTCCTCTTGAGGTGCTTGTGGAAAGTTGGTATTCCTCTTGAGTCGAAGCCAGGGCCTAAGCTCTCATCTCGAGTTGATTTGGGGTCCACGGAGCCCTTTCATGTTGCTCCAGTGACCTCAGGATACCTCTAGTCTTGAGACAGTGATCTTGGGTTTTCTCTGGAGTGCCATCAAGGAAATCAAGGCTCCTTTCACGTTTGATGTGGGACATGGTATTGCTCTGCACGCAGTGCAGGGGAATCGGGCCTCATCTCGCGGCGAGCGGGAAGTCTCAGGGAGTTTCTCGCGTTGCGCCCGGAACCTGGGGTATATTGTCGAGTTACGACGCGGAGGGCCCTTCCAGACACCTGTTTTTTCAGCGACGTCAGGACTCGGGCCTAGGTGCGAGGGACACCTCGGGATTCTCCTCGAGTCTTGGCATGGCAATTGGGACGCGTCTCCACGTGAGGCGGGAGATCCAGGGTCTCTTTCCACGGGCCAGAGGGATCCTGGGACTCCTATCCATTTTCAAGAGGAGTCAGGCATCGTCTCCTTTGGAAGCATTGATCTCTGTGGACCTCTCAAACTTTCAAAGGATTTGAGTCCTCCGGTCGCGATGAGGGGGAGAACTTGGTCTTTCTCTGTGGTCTCCAAAGTTGATTCAGACATCCCTTCGTCTTGGGAGATGCAAAACGAGCCTGGCTTCAATTCACTGCAGGGATATCTGGCCTTACTTCGAATGAGAGCATCTCGGGGTCCATTCCACTTGAGGCCACAAACTCAGGGTCCCTCTCACATACCTGTTGCTGAGCGAAGCCTCCTCTTGAGGTGCTTGTGGAAAGTTGGTATTCCTCTTGAGTCGAAGCCATGGACTAAGCTCTGATCTCGAGTTGATTTGGGGTCCAGGGATCCCTTTCCTGTTGCTACAGTGACCTCAGGATCCCTCTAGACTTGAGACAGTGATCTTGGGTTTTCTCTGGAGTGCCATCAAGGAAATCAAGGCTCCTTTCACGTTTGATGTGGAACACGGAATTGCTCTGCACGCAGTGCAGGGGAATCGGGCCACATCCAGCGGCGAGGGGGAAGTCTCATGGTTTTTCTCGATTTGCGGCCGGAACCTGGGGTATATTCTCGAGTTACGACGGGGAGGGCCCTTCCAGACATGTGTTTGTTCAGTGACGTCAGGACTCCTGCCTAGGTGCGAGGGACACCTCGGGATTCTCCTCGAGTCTTGGCATGGCAATTGGGCCGCATATCCACGTGAGGCGGGACACCCAGGGTCCCTTTCCAGGTGCCACAGGGATCCTGGGATTCCAATCCATTTTCAGGAGGAGTCAGGCATCGTCTCCTTTGGAAGCATTGATCTCCGCGGACCTCTCGAATTTTCAAAGGATGTAAGGCCTCCGGTCGCGATGAGACGGAGGACTAGGTCTTTCTCTGTGGTCTCCACAGGGGATTCAGACATCCCTTCGTCTATGGAGATGCAAGACGAGCCTGCATTCAATTCACTGCAGGGATATCCGGCCTTACTTCGAGTCAGAGCATCTCGGTGTCCATTCCACTTGAGGCCACAAACTCAGGGTCCCTCTCACATACCTGTAGCTGAGAGAAGCCTCCTCTTGAGGTGCTTGTGGAAATTTGGTATTCCTCTTGAGTCGAATCCAGGGACTAAGCTCTCATCTCGAGTTGATTTGGTGTCCACGGAGAACTTTCGTGTTGCTACAGTGACCTCAGGATCCCTCTAGACTTGAGACAGTGATCTTGGGTTTTCTCTGGAGTGCCATCAAGGAAATCAAGGCTCCTTTCACGTTTGATGTGGAACACGGAATTGCTCTGCACGCAGTGCAGGGGAATCAGGCCTCATCTCGCGGCGAGGGGTAAGTCTCATGGTTTTTCTCGAGTTGCGGCCGGAACCTGGGGTATATTCTCGAGTTACGACGGGGAGGGTCCTTCCAGAAACGTGTTTGTTCAGCGACGTCAGGACTCCTGCCTAGGTGCGAGGGACACCTCGGGATTCTCCTCGAGTCTTGGCATGGCAATTGGGACGCGTCTCCACGTGAGGCAGGAGACCCAGGGTCCCTTTCCACGTGCCACAGGGATCCTGGGACTCCTATCCATTTGCAAGAAGAGTCAGGCATCGTCTATATTGGAAGCATTGATCTCCGCAGACCTCTCGAGTTTTCAAAGGATGTGATGCCTCCGGTCTCGATGAGGCGGAGGACTAGGTCTTTCTCTGTGGTCTCCACAGGTGATTCAGACATCCCTTCATCTTGGGAGATGCAAGACCAGCCTGCATTCAATTCACTATTGGGATATCCGGGCTTACTTCGAGTCAGAGCATCTAGGTGTCCATTCCACTTGAGGCAACAACTCAGAGTCCCTCTCACATACCTTAGCTGAGAGAAGCCTCTTCTTGAGGTGCTTGTGGAAAGTCGGTATTCCTCTTGAGTCCAAGCCAGGGACTAAGCTCTCATCTCGAGTTGATTTGGGGTCCTCGGAGCCCTTTCATGTTGCTCCAGTGATCTCAGGATCCGTCTAGACTTGAGATAGTGATCTTGGGTTTTCTCTGGAGTGCCATCAAGGAAATCAAGGCTCTATTCACGTTTGATGTGGAACACGGAATTGCTCTGCACGCAGTGCAGGGGAATCGGGCCTCATCTCACGGCGAGGGGGAAGTCTCATGGTTTTTCTCGAATTGCGGCCGGAACCTGGGGTATATTCTCGAGTTACGACGGGGAGGGCCCTTCCAGACACGTGTTTTTTCAGCGACGTCAGGACTCGGGCCTAGGTGCGAGGGACACCTCGGGATTCTCCTCGAGTCTTGGCATGGCAATTGGGACGCGTCTCCACGTGAGGCGGGAGATCCAGGGTCTCTTTCCACGGGCCAGAGGGATCCTGGGACTCCTATCCATTTTCAAGAGGAGTCAGGCATCGTCTCCTTTGGAAGCATTGATCTCTGTGGACCTCTCAAACTTTCAAAGGATTTGAGTCCTCCGGTCGCGATGAGGGGGAGAACTTGGTCTTTCTCTGTGGTCTCCAAAGTTGATTCAGACATCCCTTCGTCTTGGGAGATGCAAAACGAGCCTGGCTTCAATTCACTGCAGGGATATCTGGCCTTACTTCGAATGATAGCATCTCGGGGTCCATTCCACTTGAGGCCACAAACTCAGGGTCCCTCTCACATACCTGTTGCTGAGCGAAGCCTCCTCTTGAGGTGCTTGTGGAAAGTTGGTATTCCTCTTGAGTCGAAGCCATGGACTAAGCTCTGATCTCGAGTTGATTTGGGGTCCAGGGATCCCTTTCCTGTTGCTACAGTGACCTCAGGATCCCTCTAGACTTGAGACAGTGATCTTGGGTTTTCTCTGGAGTGCCATCAAGGAAATCAAGGCTCCTTTCACGTTTGATGTGGAACACGGAATTGCTCTGCACGCAGTGCAGGGGAATCGGGCCACATCCAGCGGCGAGGGGGAAGTCTCATGGTTTTTCTCGATTTGCGGCCGGAACCTGGGGTATATTCTCGAGTTACGACGGGGAGGGCCCTTCCAGACATGTGTTTGTTCAGTGACGTCAGGACTCCTGCCTAGGTGCGAGGGACACCTCGGGATTCTCCTCGAGTCTTGGCATGGCAATTGGGCCGCATATCCACGTGAGGCGGGACACCCAGGGTCCCTTTCCAGGTGCCACAGGGATCCTGGGATTCCAATCCATTTTCAGGAGGAGTCAGGCATCGTCTCCTTTGGAAGCATTGATCTCCGCGGACCTCTCGAATTTTCAAAGGATGTAAGGCCTCCGGTCGCGATGAGACGGAGGACTAGGTCTTTCTCTGTGGTCTCCACAGGGGATTCAGACATCCCTTCGTCTATGGAGATGCAAGACGAGCCTGCATTCAATTCACTGCAGGGATATCCGGCCTTACTTCGAGTCAGAGCATCTCGGTGTCCATTCCACTTGAGGCCACAAACTCAGGGTCCCTCTCACATACCTGTAGCTGAGAGAAGCCTCCTCTTGAGGTGCTTGTGGAAATTTGGTATTCCTCTTGAGTCGAATCCAGGGACTAAGCTCTCATCTCGAGTTGATTTGGTGTCCACGGAGAACTTTCGTGTTGCTACAGTGACCTCAGGATCCCTCTAGACTTGAGACAGTGATCTTGGGTTTTCTCTGGAGTGCCATCAAGGAAATCAAGGCTCCTTTCACGTTTGATGTGGAACACGGAATTGCTCTGCACGCAGTGCAGGGGAATCAGGCCTCATCTCGCGGCGAGGGGTAAGTCTCATGGTTTTTCTCGAGTTGCGGCCGGAACCTGGGGTATATTCTCGAGTTACGACGGGGAGGGTCCTTCCAGAAACGTGTTTGTTCAGCGACGTCAGGACTCCTGCCTAGGTGCGAGGGACACCTCGGGATTCTCCTCGAGTCTTGGCATGGCAATTGGGACGCGTCTCCACGTGAGGCAGGAGACCCAGGGTCCCTTTCCACGTGCCACAGGGATCCTGGGACTCCTATCCATTTGCAAGAAGAGTCAGGCATCGTCTATATTGGAAGCATTGATCTCCGCAGACCTCTCGAGTTTTCAAAGGATGTGATGCCTCCGGTCTCGATGAGGCGGAGGACTAGGTCTTTCTCTGTGGTCTCCACAGGTGATTCAGACATCCCTTCATCTTGGGAGATGCAAGACCAGCCTGCATTCAATTCACTATTGGGATATCCGGGCTTACTTCGAGTCAGAGCATCTAGGTGTCCATTCCACTTGAGGCAACAACTCAGAGTCCCTCTCACATACCTTAGCTGAGAGAAGCCTCTTCTTGAGGTGCTTGTGGAAAGTCGGTATTCCTCTTGAGTCCAAGCCAGGGACTAAGCTCTCATCTCGAGTTGATTTGGGGTCCTCGGAGCCCTTTCATGTTGCTCCAGTGATCTCAGGATCCGTCTAGACTTGAGATAGTGATCTTGGGTTTTCTCTGGAGTGCCATCAAGGAAATCAAGGCTCTATTCACGTTTGATGTGGAACACGGAATTGCTCTGCACGCAGTGCAGGGGAATCGGGCCTCATCTCACGGCGAGGGGGAAGTCTCATGGTTTTTCTCGAATTGCGGCCGGAACCTGGGGTATATTCTCGAGTTACGACGGGGAGGGCCCTTCCAGACACGTGTTTGTTCAGCGACGTCAGGACTCCTGCCTAGGTGCGAGGGACACCTCGGGATTCTCCTGGAGTTTTGGCATGGCAATGGGGACGCATCTCCACGTGAGGCGGGAGACCCATGGTCCCTTTCCACGTTCCCCAGGGATCCTGGGACTCCTTTCCATTTTCAAGAGGAGTCAGGCATCGTCTCCTTTGGAAGCATTGATCTCCGCATACCTCTCGAGTTTTCAAAGGATGTGAGGCCTCCGGTCGCGACGAGCAGGACGACTAGGTCTTTCTCTGTCGTCTCCACCGGGGACTCAGACATCCCTTCGTCTTGGGAGATGCAAGACGAGCCTGCATTCAATTCACTGCAGGGATATCCAGCCTTACTTCGAGTCAGAGCATCTCGGTGTCCATTCCACTTGAGGCCACAATCTCAGGGTCCCTCTCACATACCTGTAGCTGAGAGAACCCTCCTCTTGAGGTGCTTGTGGAAAGTTTGTATTCCTCTTGAGTCGAAGCCAGGGACTAAGCTCTAATCTCGAGTTGATTTGCGGACCACGGAACCCTTTCGTGTTGCTCCAGTGACCTCAGGATCCCTCTAGACTTGAGACAGTGATCTTGGCTTTTCTCTGGAGTTCCATCAAGGAAATCTAGGCTCCTTTCACGTTTGATGGGGAACTCGGAATTGCTCTGCACGCAGTGCAGGGGAATCTGGCCTCATGTCGCGTCGAGGGGGAAGTCTCATTGTTTTTCTCGAGTTGGGGCCAGAACCTGGGGTATATTCTCGAGTTACGACGGGGAGGGCCCTTCCAGACACTGGTTTGTTTAGCGACGTCAGGACTCCTGCCTAGGTGCGAGGGACACTTCGGGATTCTCCTCGAGTCTTGGCATGGCAATTGGGACGCGTCTCCACGTGAGGCGGGTGACCCAGGATCCCTTTCCACGTGCCACAGGGATCCTGGGACTCCTATCCATTTTCAAGAGGAGTCAGGCATTGTCTCCTTCGGAAGTATTGATCTCCGCGGACCTCTCGAGTTTTCAAAGGATGTGAGGCCTCCGAACGCGATAAGGCGGAGAACTAGGTCTTTCTCTGTGGTCTCCACAGGGGATTCAGACATCCCGTCGTCTTGGGAGATGCAAGACGAGCCTGCATTCAATTCACTGCAGGGATATCCGGCCTTCCTTCGAGTCAGAGCATCTCGGTGTCCATTCCACTTGAGGCCACAAACTCAGGGTCCCTCTCACATACCTGTACCTGAGAGAAGCCTCCTCTTGAGGTGCTTGTGGAAATTTGGTATTCCTCTTGAGTCGAAGCCAGGGCTAAGCTCTCATCTCGAGTTGATTTGGGGTGCACGGAGCCCTTTCATGTTGCTCCAGTGACCTCAGGATCCCTCTAGACTTGAGACAGTGATCTTGGGTTTTCTCTGGAGTGCCATGAAGGAAATCAAGGCTCCTTTCACGTTTGATGTGGAACACGGAATTGCTCTGCACGCAGTGCAGTGGAATCGGGCCTCATCCTGCGGCAAGGGGGAAGTCTCATGGTTTTTCTCGAGTTGCGGCCCGAACCTGCGGTATATTCTCGAGTTACGACGGGGAGGGCCCTTCCAGACACGTGTTTGTTCAGCGACGTCAGGACTCCTGCCTAGGTGCGAGGGACACCTCGGGATTCTCCACGAGTCTTGGCATGGCAATTTGGACACGTCTCCACGTGAGGGGGGAGGCCCAGGGTCCCTTTCCACGTGCCACAGGGATCCTGGGACTCCTATCCACATTCAAGAGGAGTCAGGCATCGTCTACTTTGGAAATATTGATCTGGGCGGACCTCTCGAGTTTTCAAATGATGTGAAGCCTCCGGTCGGGATGAGGCGGAGAACTTTGTTTTTCTCTGTGGTCTCCACAGGGGATTCAGACATCCCTTCGTCTTGGGAGATGCAAGACGAGCCTGCATTCAATTCACTGCAAGGATATCTGGCCTTACTTCGAGTCAGAGCATCTCGGTGTCCATTCCACTTGAGGCCACAAACTCAGGGTCCCTCTCACATACATGTAGCTGAGAGAAGCCTCCTCTTGATGGGCTTGTGGAAAGTTCGTATTCCTCTTGAGTCGAAGCCAGGGACTAAGCTCTCATCTCGAGTTGATTTGGGGTCCACGGAGCCCTTTCCTGTTGGTCCAGTGACCTCAGGATCCCTCTAGACTTGAGACAGTGATCTTGGGTTTTCTCTGGAGTGCCATCAAGGAAATCAAGGCTCCTTTCACGATTGATGTGGAACACGGAATTGATCTGCATGCAGTGCAGGGGAATCAGGCCCCAACTCGCGGAGAGGGGTAAATCTCATGGTTTTTCTCGAGTTGCGGCCCGAACCTGGGGTATATTCTCGAGTTACGACGGGGAGGGCCCTTCCAGACACGTGTTTGTTCAGCGACGTCAGGATTCCTGCCTAGGTGCGAGGGACACCTCGGGATTCTCCTCGAGTCTTGACATGGCAATTTGGACGCGTCTCCACGTGAGGCGGGAGACCCAGGGTCCCTTTCCACGTGCCACAGGGATCCTGGGACTCCTATCCATTTTCAAGAGGAGTCAGGCATCGTCTCCTTTGGAAGCATTGATCTCCGTGGACCTGTCGAGTTTTCAAAGGATGTGAGGCCACCGGTCGCGATGAGGCAGAGAACTCGGTCTTTCTCTGTGGTCTCCACAGGGGATTCAGACATCCCTTCATCTTGGGAGATGCAAGACGAGCCTGCATTCAATTCACTGCAGGGATATCCGGCCTTACTTCGAGTCAGAGCATCTCGGTGTCCATTCCACTTGAGGCCACAAACTGAGGGTCCCTCGCACATACCTGTAGCTGAGAAAAGCCTCCTATAGGTGCTTGTGGAAAGTTGGTATTCCTCTTGAGTCGAAGCCAGGGACTAAGCTCTCATCTCGAGTTGATTTGGGCTCCGCGGAGCCCTTTCTTGTTGCTAGAGTGACCTTAGGATCCCTCTAGACTTGAGACAGTGATGTTGGGTTTTCTCTGGAGTGTCATCAAGGAACTCAAGGCTCCTTTCACGTTTGATGTGGAACACGGAATTGCTCTGCACGCAGTGCAGGGAAATCGGGCCTCATCTCGCGGCGAGTGGGAAGTCTCATGGTTTTTCTCGAGTTGTGGCCGGAACCTGGGGTATATTCTCGAGTTATGACGGGGAGGGCCCTTTCAGACACGTGTTTGCTCAGTGACCTCAGGACTCGTGCCTAGGTGCGAGGGACACCTCGGGATTCGCCTGGAGTCTTGGCATGGCAATTGGGACGCGTCTTCATGTGAGGCGGGAGACCCAGGTTCCCTTTCCACGTGCCACAGGGATTCTGGGACTCCTATCCATTTTCAAGAGGAGTCAGGCATCGTCTCCTTTGGAAGCATTGATCCCCGCGGACCTCTCGAGTTTTCAAAGGATGTGAGGCCTTCGGTCGCGATGAGGCGGAGAACTAGGTCTTTCTCTGTGGTCTCCCCTGGGGATAAAGACATCCCTTCGTCTTGGGAGATGCAAGACGAGCCTGCATTCAATTCACTGCAGGGATATCCGGCCTTACTTCGAGTCAGAGCGTCCTGGTTTCCATTCCACTTGAGGCCACAAATTCAGGGTCCCTCTCACATACCTGTAGCTGAGAGAAGCCTCCTCTTGAGGTGCTTGTGGAAAGTTGGTATTCCTCTTGAGTCGAAGCCAGGGCCTAAGCTCTCATCTCGAGTTGATTTGGGGTCCACGGAGCCCTTTCATGTTGCTCCAGTGACCTCAGGATACCTCTAGTCTTGAGACAGTGATCTTGGGTTTTCTCTGGAGTGCCATCAAGGAAATCAAGGCTCCTTTCACGTTTGATGTGGGACATGGTATTGCTCTGCACGCAGTGCAGGGGAATCGGGCCTCATCTCGCGGCGAGCGGGAAGTCTCAGGGAGTTTCTCGCGTTGCGCCCGGAACCTGGGGTATATTGTCGAGTTACGACGCGGAGGGCCCTTCCAGACACCTGTTTTTTCAGCGACGTCAGGACTCGGGCCTAGGTGCGAGGGACACCTCGGGATTCTCCTCGAGTCTTGGCATGGCAATTGGGACGCGTCTCCACGTGAGGCGGGAGATCCAGGGTCTCTTTCCACGGGCCAGAGGGATCCTGGGACTCCTATCCATTTTCAAGAGGAGTCAGGCATCGTCTCCTTTGGAAGCATTGATCTCTGTGGACCTCTCGAACTTTCAAAGGATTTGAGTCCTCCGGTCGCGATGAGGGGGAGAACTTGGTCTTTCTCTGTGGTCTCCAAAGTTGATTCAGACATCCCTTCGTCTTGGGAGATGCAAAACGAGCCTGGCTTCAATTCACTGCAGGGATATCTGGCCTTACTTCGAATGAGAGCATCTCGGGGTCCATTCCACTTGAGGCCACAAACTCAGGGTCCCTCTCACATACCTGTTGCTGAGCGAAGCCTCCTCTTGAGGTGCTTGTGGAAAGTTGGTATTCCTCTTGAGTCGAAGCCATGGACTAAGCTCTGATCTCGAGTTGATTTGGGGTCCAGGGATCCCTTTCCTGTTGCTACAGTGACCTCAGGATCCCTCTAGACTTGAGACAGTGATCTTGGGTTTTCTCTGGAGTGCCATCAAGGAAATCAAGGCTCCTTTCACGTTTGATGTGGAACACGGAATTGCTCTGCACGCAGTGCAGGGGAATCGGGCCACATCCAGCGGCGAGGGGGAAGTCTCATGGTTTTTCTCGATTTGCGGCCGGAACCTGGGGTATATTCTCGAGTTACGACGGGGAGGGCCCTTCCAGACATGTGTTTGTTCAGTGACGTCAGGACTCCTGCCTAGGTGCGAGGGACACCTCGGGATTCTCCTCGAGTCTTGACATGGCAATTTGGACGCGTCTCCACGTGAGGCGGGAGACCCAGGGTCCCTTTCCACGTGCCACAGGGATCCTGGGACTCCTATCCATTTTCAAGAGGAGTCAGGCATCGTCTCCTTTGGAAGCATTGATCTCCGTGGACCTGTCGAGTTTTCAAAGGATGTGAGGCCACCGGTCGCGATGAGGCAGAGAACTCGGTCTTTCTCTGTGGTCTCCACAGGGGATTCAGACGTCCCTTCGTCTTGGGAGATGCAAGATGAGCCTGCATTCAATTCACTGCAGGGTTATCCGGCCTTACTTCGAGTCAGAGCATCTCGGTGTCCATTCCACTTGAGGCCACAAATTCAGGATCCCTCTCACATACCTGTAGCTGAGAGAAGCCTCCTCTTGAGGTGCCTGTGGAAAGTTCCTATTCCTCTTGAGTCGAAGCCAGGGACTAAGCTCTCATCCCGAGTTGATTTGGGGTCCACGGAGCCCTTTCGGGTTGTTCCAGTGACCTCAGGATCCCTCTAGACTTGAGACAGTGATCTTGGGTTTTCTCTGGAGTGCCATCAAGGATATCAAGGCTCCTTTCACGTTTGATGTGGAACACGGAATTGCTCTGCACGCAGTCCAGGGGAATCGGGCCTCATCTCGCGGCGAGGGGGAAGTCTCATGGTTTTTCTCGAGTTGCGGCCGGAACCTGGGGTATATTCTCGAGTTACGACGGGGAGTGCCCTTCCAGACACGTGTTTGTTCAGCGACGTCAGGACTCCTTCCTAGGTGCGAGGGACACCTCGGGATTCTCCACGAGTCTTGGCATGGCAATTGGGAGGCGTCTCCACGTGAGGCGGGAGACCCAGGGTCCCTTTCCACGTGCCACAGGGATCCTGGGACTCCTATCCATTTTCAAGAGGAGTCAGGCATCGTATCCTTTGGAAGCATTGATCTCCGCAGACCTCTCGAGTTTTCAAAGGATGTGAGGCCTCCGGTTGCTTTGAGGTGGAGGACTAGGTCTTTCTCTGTGGTCTCCACAGGGGATTCAGACATCCCTTCGTCTTGGGAGATGCAAGAAGAGCCTGCATTCAATTCACTGTAGGGATATCCGGCCTTTCTTCGAGTCAGAGCATCTCGGTGTCCATTCCACTTGAGGCCACAATCTCAGGGTCCCTCTCACATACCTGTAGCTGAGAGAAGCCTCCTCTTGAGGTGCTCTTGGAAAGTTGGTATTCCTCTTGAGTCGAAGCCAGGGACTAAGCTCTCATCTCGAGTTGATTTAGGGTCCACGGGGCCCTTTCGTGTTGCTCCAGTGACCTCAGGATCCCTCTAGACTTGAAACAGTGTTCTTGGGTTTTCTCTGGAGTGCCATCAAGGAAATCAAGGCTCCTTTCACGTTTGATGTGGAACACGGAATTGCTCTGCACGCAGTGCAGGGGAATCAGGCCTCATCTCGTGGCGAGTGGGAAGTCTCATTGTTTTTCTCGAGTTGCGGCCGGAACCTGGGGTATATTCTCGAGTTACGACGGGGAGGGCCCTTCCAGACACGTGTTTGTTCAGCGACGTCAGGACTCCTGCCTAGGTGCGAGGGACACCTCGGGATTCTCCTCGAGTCTTGGCATGGCAATAGGGACGTGTCTCCACGTGAGGGGGTTGACCGAGGGTCCCTTTCCACGAGCCACAGTGATCCTGGGACTCCTATGCATTTTCAAGAGGAGTCAGGCATCGTCTCCTTTGGAAGCATTGATCTCTGCAGACCTCTCGAGTTTTCAAAGGATGTGAGGCCTCCGGTCACGATGAGGCGGAGGATTAGGTCTTTCTCTGTGGTCTCCAGAGGGGATTCAGACATCCCTTCGTCTTGGGAGATGCAAGACGAGCCTTCATTCAATTCACTGCAGGGATATCCGGCCTTACTTCGAGTCAGAGCATCTCGGTGACCATTCCACTTGAGGCCACAAACTCAGGGTCCCTCTCACATAACTGTAGCTGAGAGAAGCTTCCTCTTGAGGTGCTTGTGGAAAGTTGGTATTCCTCTTGAGTCGAAGCCAGGGACTAAGCTCTCATCTCGAGTTGATTTGGGGTCCACGGAGCCCTTTCGTGTTGCTCCAGTGATCTCAGGATCCCTCTAGACTTGAGACAGTGATCTTGGGTTTTCTCTGGAGTGCCATCAAGGAAATCAAGGCTCCTTTCACGTTTGATGTGGAACACGGAATTGCTCTGAACGCAGTGCAGGGGAATCGCGCCTCATCCAGCGGCGAGGGGGAAGTCTCATGGATTTTCTCGAGTTGCGGCCCGAACCTGGGGTATATTCTCGAGTTACGACGGGGAGGGCCCTTCCAGACACGTGTTTGTTCAGCGACGTCTGGACTCCTGCCTAGGTGCTAGGGACACCTCGGGATTCTCCTCGAGTCTTCGCGGCAATTGGGACGCGTCTCCACGTGAGGCGGGAGACCCAGGGTCCGTTTTCACGTGCCACAGGGATCCTGGGACTCTTATCTATTTTCAAGAGGAGTCAGGCATCGTCTACTTTGGAAGCATTGATCTCCGCGGACCTCTTGAGTTTTCAAAGGATGTGAGGCCTCCGGTCGCGATGAGGCGAAGAAGTATTTCTTTCTCTGTGGTCTCCACAGGGGATTCAGACATCCCGTCGTCTTGGGAGATGCAAGACGAGCCTGCATTCAATTCACTGCAGGCATATCCGGCTTTACTTCGAGTCAGAGCATCTCGGTGTCCATTCTACTTGAGGCCACAAATTCCAGGTGCCTCTCACATACCTGTAGCTGAGAGAAGCCTCCTCTTGAGGTGCTTGTGGAAAGTTGGTATTCCTCTTGAGTCGAAGCCAGGGACTAAGCTCTCATCTCGAGTTGATTTGGGGACCACGGAGCCCTTTCGTATTGCCCCAGTGACCTCAGGATCCCTCTAGACTTGAGACAGTGATCTTGGGTTTTCTCTGGAGTGCCATCAAGGAAATCAAGGCTCCTTTCACTTTTGATGTGGAACACGGAATTGCTCTGCACGCAGTGCAGGGGAATCGGGCCTCATCTCGCGGCGAGGGGGAAGTCTAATGGTTTTTCTCGAGTTCCGTCCGGAACATGGGGTATATTCTCGACTTACAATGGGGAGGGCCCTTCCAGACACGTGTTTGTTCAGCGACGTCAGGACACCTGCCTAGGTGGGAGGGACTCCCGGGATTCTCCTCGAGTCTCGGCATGCCAATTGGGACGCGTCTCCACGTGAGGCGGCAGACCCAGGGTCCCTTTCCACGTGCCACAGGGAACCTGCGTCTCCTATCCATTTTCAAGAGGAGTCAGGCATCGTTTCCTTTGGAAGCATTGATCTCCGCGAACCTCTCGAGTTTTCAAAGGATGTGAGGCCTCTGGTCGCAATGAGGCGGAGAACTAGGTCTTTCTCTGTGGTCTCCACAGGGGATTCAGACATCCCTTCGTATTGGGAGATGCAAGACGAGCCTGCGCTCAATTCACTGCAGGGATATCCAGCCTTACTTCGTGTCAGAGCATCTCGGTGTCCATTCCACTTGAGGCCACAAACTCAGGGTCCCTATCACATCCCAGTAGCTGAGAGAAGCCTCCTCTTGAGGTACTTGTGGAAATTTGGTATTCCCCTTGAGTCGAAGCCAGGGACTAAGCTCTCATCTCAACTTGATTTGGGGTCCACGGAAACCTTTCATGTTGCTACAGTGACCTCTGGATCCCTCTAGACATGAGACAGTGATCTTGGGTCTCCTCTGGAGTGCCATCAAGGAAATCAAGGCTCCTTTCATGTTTGTTGTGGAACACGGAATTGCTCTGCACGCAGTGCAGGGGAATCGGGCCTCATCTCGCGGCGAGGGGGAAGTCTCATGGTTTTTCTCGAGTTGCTGCCGGAACCTGGGGTATATTCTCGAGTTACGACGGGGAGGGCCCTTCCAGACACGGGTTTATTCAGCGACGTCAGGACTCCTGCCTAGGTGCGAGGGACACCTCGGGATTCAGCTCGAGTCTTGGCAAGGAAATTGGGACGCGTCTCCACGTGAGGCGCGAGACCCAGGGTCCCTTTCCATGTGCCACAGGGATCCTGGGACTCCTATCCATTTTCGAGAGGAGTCAGGCATCGTCGCCTTTGGAAGCATTGATCTCCACGGAACTCTCGAGTTTTCAAAGGATGTGAGGCCTCCGGTCGCGATGAGGCGGAGGACTAGGAGTTTCTCTGTGGTCTCCACAGGGGATTCAGACATCCCTTCGTCTTGGGAGATGCAAGACGAGCCTGCATTCAATTCACTGCAGGAATATCCGGCCTTACTTCGAGTCAGAGCATCTCGGTGTCCATTCCACTTGAGGCCACAAACTCAGGGTCCCTCTCACATACCTGTAGCTGAGAGAAGCCTCCTCTTGAGGTGCTTGTGTAAAGTTGGTATTCCTCTTGAATCGAAGCCAGGGACTAAGCTCTCATCTCGAGTTGATTGGGGGTCCAGGGAGCCCTTTCCTGTTGCTCCAGTGACCTCAGGATCCCTCTAGAATTGAGACAGTGATCTTGGGTTTTCTCTGGAGTGCCATCAAGGAAATAAAGGGTCCTTTCAAGTTTGAGGTGGAACACGGAACTGCTCTGCCCGCAGTGCAGGGGATTCGGGCCTCATCTCGCTGCGAGGGGGAAGTCTCATGGTTTTTCTCGAGTTGCGGCCGGAACCTGGGCTATATTCTCGAGTTACGACGGGGAGGGCCCTTCCAGACACGTGTTTGTTCAGCGACGTCAGGACTCTTGCCTTGGTGCGAGGGACACCTCGGGATTCTCCTTGAGTCTTGGCATGGCAATTGGGACGCGTCTCCACGTGAGGCGGGAGACGCAGGGTCCCTTTCCTCGTGCCACAGGGATCCTGGGACTCCTATCCATTTTCAAGAGGAGTCAGGCATCGTCTCCTTTGGAAGCATTGATCTCTGAAGACCTCTCGAGTTTTCAAAGGATGTGAGGCCTCCGGTCGCAATGAGGCGGAGAACTTGGTCTTTCTCTGCGGTCTCCACAGGGGATTCAGACATCCCTTCGTCTTGGGAGATGCAAGACGAGCCTGCATTCAATTCACTGCATGGATATCTGGCCTTATTTCGAGTCAGAGCATCTCGGTGTCCATTCCACTTGAGGCCACAAATTCAGGGTCCCTCTCACATACCTGTAGCTGAAAGAAGCCTCCTCTTGAGGTGCTTTTCGAAAGTTGGTATTCCTCTTGAGTCGAAGCCAGGGACTAATCTCTCATCTCGATTTGAATTGGGGTCCACGGAGCCCTTTCTTTTTGCTCCAGTGTCCTCAGGATCCCTCTAGACTTGGGACAGTGATCTTGGGTTTTCTCTGGAGTGCAATCAAGGAAATCAAGTCTCCTTTCTCGTTTCATGTGGAACATGGAATTGCTCTGCACGCAGTGTAGGGGAATCGGGCCTCATCTCGCAGAGAGGCGGAAGTCTCACGGTTTTTCTCGAGTCGCGGCCGGAACCTGGGGTATATTCTCGAGTTACGACGGGGAGTGCCCTTCCAGACACGTGTTTGTTCAGCGACGTCAGGCCTCCTGCCTAGGTGCGAGGGACACCTCGGGATTCTCCTCGAGTCTTGGCATGGCATATGGGTCGTGTCTCCACGTGAGGCGGGAGACCCAGGGTCCCTTTCCATGTGCCACAGGGATCCTGGGACTCCTATCCATTTTCAACAAGAGTCAGGCATCTTCTCCTTTGGAAGCATTGATCTCCGGGGACCTCTCGAGTTTTCAATGGATGTGAGGCCTCCGCTCGCGATGAGGCAGAGAACTAGGTCTTTCTCTGTGGTCTCCACAGTGGATTTAGACATCCCTTCGTCTTGGGAGATGCAAGATGAGCCTGCATTCAATTCACTGCAGGAATATCCAGCCTTACTTCATGTCAGACCATATCGGTGTCCATTCCACTTGAGGCCACAAACTCAGGGTCCCTCTCAAATACCTGTTGCTGAGAGAAGCCTCCTCTTGAGGTGCTTGTGGAAAGTTGGTATTCCTGTTGAGTCGAAGCCAGGGACTAAGCTCTCAAATCGAGTTGATTTGGGGTCCACGGAGCTCTTTCGTGTTGCTCCAGTGACCTCAGAATCCCTCTAGACATGAGACAGCGATCTTGGGTTTTCTCTGGAGTGCCATCAAGGAAATCAAGGCTCCTTTCACGTTTGATGTGGAACACGGAATTGCTCTGCACGCAGTGCAGGGGAATCGGGCCTCATCTCGCGGCAAGGGGGAAGTCTCATGGTTTTTCTGGAATTGCGGCCGGAACCTGGGGTATATTCTCGAGTTACGACGGGGAGGGCCCTTCCAGACACGTGTTTGTTCAGCGACGTCAGGACTCCTGCCTAGGAGCGAGGGACACGTCGGGATTCTCCTCGAGTCTTGGCATGGCAATTGGGACGCGTCTCCACGTGAGGCACGAGACCCAGTGTCCCTTTCGACGAGCCACAGGGATCCTGGGACTCCTATCCATTTTCAAGAGAGGTCAGGCATCGTCTCCTTTGGAAGCATTGATCTCCGCAGACCTCTCGAATTTTCAAAGGATGTGAGCCCTCCGGTCGCGAGGAGGCGGAGGACTAGGTCTTCCTCTTTTGTCTCCACAGGGGATTCAGACATCCCTTCATCTTGGGAGATGCAAGACGAGCCTGCATTCAATTCACTGCAGGGATATCTGGCCTTACTTCAAGTCAGAGCATCTCGATGTCCATTCCACTTGAGGCCACAAACTCATGGTCCCTCTCACATACCTATAGCTTAGATAAGCCTCCTCTTGAGGTGCTTGTGGAAAGTTGGTATTCCTCTTGAGTCGAAGCCAGGGACTAAGCTCTCATCTCGAGTTGATTTGGGGTCAACGGAGCCCTTTCGTGTTGCTCCAGTGACCTCATTATCCCTCTAGACTTGAGACAGTGATCTTGGGTTTTCTCTGGAGTGTCATCAAGAAAATCAAGGCTCCTTTCACGTTTGATGTGGAACACAGAATTGCTCTGGACGCAGTGCAGGGGAATCGGGCTTCATCTCGCGGGGAGGGGGAAGTCTCATGGTTTTTCTCGATTTGCGGCCAGAACCTGGGGTATATTCTCGAGTTACGACGGGGAGGGCCCTTCCAGACACGTGTTTGTTCAGCGACATAAGGACTACTGCCTAGGGGCGAGGGACAATTCGGGATTCTCCTCGAGTCTTGGCATGGCAATTGGGTCGCGTCTCCACGTGAGGCGGGAGACCCAGGGTCCCTTTCCACGTGCCACAGGGATCCTGGGACTCCTATCCATTTTCAAGAGGAGTCAGGCATCGTCTCCTTTGGAAGCATTGATCTCCGCGGACCTCTTGAGGTTTCAAAGGATGTGAGGCCTCCGGTCGCGATGAGGCGGAGAACTAGGTCTTTCTCTGTGGTCTCCACAGGGGATTCAGACATCCCTTCGTCTTGGGAGATGCAAGACGAGCCTGCATTCAATTCACTGCAGGGATATCCGGCCTTACTTCGAGTCAGAGCATCTCGGTGTCCATTCCACTTGAGGCCACAAACTCAGGGTCCCTCTCACTTACCTGCAGCTGAGAGAAGACTTCTCTTGAGCTGCTTGTGAAAAGTTGGTATTCCTCTTGAGTCGAAGCCAGGGTCTAAGCTCTCATCTCGAGTTGATCTGGGGTCCACGGAGCCCTTTCATTTTGCTCCAGTGACCTCAGGATCCCTCTAGACTTGAGACAGTGATTTTGGGTATTCTCTGGAGTGCCATCAAGGAAATCAAGGCACCTTTCACGTTTGATGTGGAACACGGAATTGCTCTGCACGCAGTGCAGGGGAATCGGGCCTCATCTCGTGGCGAGGGGGAAATCTCATGGTTTTTCTTGAGTTGCGGCCGGAACCTGGGGTATATTCTCGAGTTACGATGGGGAGGGCCCTTCCAGACACGTGTTTGTTCAGCGACGTCAGGACTCCTGCCTAGGTGCGAGAGACACCACGGGATTCTCCTCGAGTCTTGGCATGGTAATTTGGACGCGTCTCCACGTGAGGCGGGAGACCCAGGGTCCCTTTCCACGTGCCACAGGGATCCTGGGACTCCTATCCATTTTCAAGAGGAGTCAGGCAACGTCTCGTTTGGAAGCATTGATCTCCGCGGACCTCTCGAGTTTTCAAAGGATGTGAGGCCTCCGGTCGCGATGAGGCGGAGAGGTCAGTCTTTATCTGAGGTCTCCACAGGAGATTCAGACATCCCTTCGTCTTGGGAGATGCAAGACGAGCCTGCATTCAATTCACTGCAGGGATATCCGGCCTTACTTCGAGTCAGAGCATCTCGGTGTCCATTCCACTTGAGGCCACAAACTCAGGGTCCCTCTCACATACCTGTAGCTGAGAGAAGCCTCCTCTTGAGGTGCATATGGAAAGTTGGTATTCCTCTTGAGTCGAAGACAGGGACTCAGCTATCATCTCGAGTTGATTTGGGGTCCAAGGGGAAATTTTGTGTTGCTCCAGTGACCTCAGCATCCCTCTAGACTTGAGACAGTGATCTTGGGTTTTCTCTGGAGTGCCATCAAGGAAATCAAGGCTCCTTTCACGTTTGATGTGGAACACGGAATTGCTCTGCACGCAGTCCAGGGGAATCGGGCCTCAACTCGCGGCGAGGGGGAAATCTCATGGTTTTTCTCGAGTTGCGGACGGAATCTGGGGTATATTCTGGAGTTACGACGGGGAGGGCCCTTCCAGACACGTGTTTGTTCAGCGACGTCAGGACTCCTGCCTAGGTGCGAGGGACACCTCGGGATTCTCCTCGAGTCTTGGCATGGCAATTGGGACGCGTCTCCACGTGAGGCGGGAGACCCAGGGTCCCTTTCCACGTGCCACAGGGATCCTGGGACTCCTATCCATTTTCAAGAGGAGTCAGGCATCGTCTCCTTTGGAAGCATTGATCTCCGCGGACCTCTTGGGTTTTCAAAGGATGTGAGGCCTCCGGTCGCGTTGAGGCGGAGGACTAGGTCTTACTCTGTGGTCTCCACAGGGGATTCAGACAACCCTTCGACTTGGGAGATGCAAGACGAGCCTGCATTCAATTCATGCAGGGATATCCGGCCTTACTTCGAGTCAGAGCATCTCGGTGTCCATTCCACTTGAGGCCACAAACTCAAGGTCCCTCTCACATACCTGTAGCTGAGAGAAGCCTCGTCTTGAGGTGCTTGTGAAAAGTGGGTATTCCTCTTGAGTCGAAGCCAGGGTCTAAGCTCTCATCTCGAGTTGATCTGGGGTCCACGGAGCCCTTTCGTGTTGCTCCAGTTACCTCAGGATCCCTCTAGACTCTAGACAGTGATCTTGGGTTTTCTCTGGAGTGCCATCAAGAAAATCAAGGCTCCTTTCACGTTTGATGTGGAACACGGAATTGCTCTGCACGCAGTGCAGGGGAATCGGGCCTCATCTCGCGGCGAGGGGGAAATCTCATGGTTTTTCTCGAGTTGCGGACGGAACCTGGGGTATATTCTCGAGTTACGACGGGGAGGGCCTTTCCAGACACGTGTTTGTTCAGCGACATCATGACTCCTGCCTAGGTGCGAGGGACACCTCGGGATTCTCCTCGAGTCTTGGCATGGCAATGGGGAAGCGTCTCCACGGGAGCCGGGAGACCAAGGGTCCCTTTCCACGTGCCACAGGGATCCTGGGACTCCTATCCATTTTCAAGAGGAGTCAGGCATCCTCTCCTTTGGAAGCATTGATCTCCGCGGACCTCTCGAGTTTTCAAAGGATGTGAGGCCTCTGGTCGCGATGAGGGGGAGAAGTCGGTCTTTTTCTGAAGTCTCCACAGGAGATTCAGACATCCATTCGTCTTGGGAGATGCAAGACGAGCCTGCATTCAATTCACTGCAGGGATATACGGCCTTACTTCGAGTCAGAGCATCTCGGTGTCCATTCCACTTGAGGCCACAACCTCAGGGTCCCTGTCACATACCTGTAGCTGAGAGAAGCCTCCTCTTGAGGTGCTTGTGGAAAGTTGGTAGTCCTCTTGAGTAGAAGCCAGGTACGAAGCGCTCATCTCGAGTTGATTTGGGGTCCACGGAGCCCTTTGGTGTTGCTCCAGTGACCTTACGATCCCTCTAGACTTGAGACAGTGATCTTGGGTTTTCTCTGGAGTGCCATCAAGGAAATCAAGGCTCCTTTCACGTTTGCTGTGGAACACGGAATTGCTCTACACGCAGTGCAGGGGAATCGGGCCTCATCTCGCGGCGAGGGGGAAGTCTCATGGTTTTTCTCGAGTTCCGGCCGGAACCTGGGGTATATTCTCGAGTTACGACCGGGAGGGCCCTTCCAGACACGTGTTTGTTCAGCGAAGTAAGGACTCCTGCCTAGGGGCGAGGGACACCTCGGGATTCTCCTCGAGTCTTGGCATGGCAATTGGGACGCGTCTCCACGGGAGCCGGGAGACCCAGGGTCCCTTTCAACGTGCCACAGGGATCGTGGGACTCCTATCCAATTTCAAGAAGAGTCAGGCATCGTCTCCTTTGGAAGCATTGATCTCCGCGGACCTCTCGAGTTTTCAAAGGATGTGAGGCCTCCGGTCTTGATGAGGCGGAGGACTAGGTCTTTCTCTGTGGTCTCCACAGGGGATTCAGACATCCCTTCGTCTTGGGAGGTGCAAGACGAGCCTGCATTCAATTCACTGCAGGGATATCCGGCCTTACTTCGAGTCAGAGCATCTCGGTGTCCATTCCACTTGAGGCCACAAACTCAGGGTCCCTCTCACATACCTGTAGCTGAGAGAAGCCTCCTCTTGAGGTGCTTATGGAAAGTTGGTGTTCCTCTTGAGTCGAAGCCAGGGACTAAGCTCTCATCTCGAGTTGATTTGGGGTCCAAGGGGAAATTTCGTGTTGCTCCAGTGACCTCAGCATCCCTCTAGAGTTGAGACAGTGATCTTGGGTTTTCTCTTGAGTGCCATCAAGGAAGTCAAGGCTCCTTTCACGTTTGATGTGGAACACGGAATTGCTCTGCACGCAGTCCAGGGGAATCGGGCCTCAACTCTCGGCGACGGGGAAATCTCATGGTTTTTCTCGAGTTGCGGACGGAACCTGGGGTATATTCTCGAGTTACGACGGGGAGGGACCTTCCAGACACGTGTTTGTTCAGCGACGTCAGGACTCCTGCCTAGTGGCGAGGGACACTTCGGGATTCTCCTCGAGTCTTGGCATGGCAATTGGGTCGCGTCTCCACGTGAGGCGGGAGACCCAGGGTCCCTTTCCACGTGCCACAGGGATCCTGGGACTCCTATCCATTTTCAAGAGGAGTCAGGCATCGTCTCGTTTGGAAGCATTGATCTCCGCGGACCTCTTGATGTTTCAAAGGATGTGAGGCCTCCGGTCGCGATGAGGCGGAGAACTAGGTCTTTCTCTGTGGTCTCCAAAGGGGATTCAGACATCCCTTCGTCTTGGGAGATGCAAGACGAGCCTGCATTCAATTCACTGCAGGGATATCCGGCCTTACTTCGAGTCAGAGCATCTCGGTGTCCATTCCACTTGAGGCCACAAACTCAGGGTCCCTCTCACTTACCTGTAGCTGAGAGAAGCCTCCTCTTGAGCTGCTTGTGAAAAGTTGGTATTCCTCTTGAGTCGAAGCCAGGGACTAAGCTCTCATCTCGAGTTGATTTGGGGTCCACGGAGCCCTTTCGTGTTGCTCCAGTTACCTCAGGATCCCTCTAGACTTGAGACAGTGATCTTGGGTTTTCTCTGGAGTGCCATCAAGGAAATCAAGGCTCCTTTTACGTTTGATGTGGAACTCGGAATTGCTCTGCACGCAGTGAAGGGGAATCAGGCCTCATCTCGCGGCGAGGGGGAAGTCTCATGGTTTTTCTCGAGTTGCGGCCGGAACCTGGGGTATATTCTCGAGTTACGACGGGGAGGGCCCTTCCAGACACGTGTTTGTTCAGCGACGTCAGGACTCCTGCCTAGGTGCGAGGGACACCTCGGGATTCTCCTCGAGTCTGGCATGGCAATTGGGACGCGTCTCCACGTGAGGCGGGAGACCCAAGGTCCCTTTCCACGTGCCACAGGGATCCTGGGACTCCTATCCATTTTCAAGAGGAGTCAGGCATCGTCTCCTTTGGAAGCATTGATCTCCGCGGACCTCTCGAGTTTTCAAAGGATGTGAGGCCTCCGGTCGCGATGAGGCGGAGAAGTCGGTCTTTCTCTGAGGTCTCCACAGGGGATTCAGACATCCCTTCGTCTTGGGAGATGCAAGACGAGCCTGCATTCAATTCACTGCAGGGATATCCGGCCTTACTTCGAGTCAGAGCATCTCGGTGTCCATTCCACTTGAGGCCACAAACTCAGGGTCCCTCTCACACACCTGTAGCTGAGAGAAGCCTCCTCTTGAGGTGCTTATGGAAAGTTGGTATTCCTCTTGAGTCGAAGCCAGGGACTAAGCTCTCATCTCGAGTTGATTTGGGGTCCAAGGGGAAATTTCGTGTTGCTCCAGTGACCTCAGGATCACTCTAGACTTGAGACAGTGATCTTGGGTTTTCTCTGGAGTGCCATCAAGGAAATCAAGGCTCCTTTCACGTTTGATGTGGAACACGGAATTGCTCTGCATGCAGTGCAGGGGAATCGGGCCTCAACTCGCGGCAAGTGGGAAATCTCATGGTTTTTCTCGAGTTGCGGCCGGAAACTGGGGTATATTCACGAGTTATGACGGGGAGGGCCCTTCCAGACACGTGTTTGTTCAGCGACGTCAGGACTCCTGCCTAGGTGCGAGGGACACCTCGGGATTCTCCTCGAGTCTTGGCATGGCAATTGGGACGCGTCTCCACGTGAGGCGGGAGACCCAGGGTCCCTTTCCACGTGCCACAGGGATCCTGGGACTCCTATCCATTTTCAAGAAGAGTCAGGCATCGTCTCCTTTGGAAGCATTGATCTTCGCGTACCTCTCGAGTTTTCAAAGGATGTGAGGCCTCAGGTCGCGTTGAGGCGGAGGACTAGGTCTTTCTCTGTGGTCTCCACAGGTGATTCAGACAACCCTTCGTCTTGGGAGATGCAAGACGAGCCTGCATTCAATTCACTGCCGGGATATCTGGCCTTACTTCGAGTCAGAGCATTACGGTGTCCATTCCACTTGAGGCCACAAATTCAGGGTCCCTCTCACATACCTGTAGCTGAGAGAAGCCTCCTCTTGAGGTGCTTGTGGAAAGTTGTTAGTCCTCTTGAGTAGAAGCCAGGGACTAAGCTCTCATCTCGAGTTGATTTGGGGTCCACGGAGCCTTTTCGTGTTGCTCCAGTGACCTTAGGATCCCTCTAGACTTGAGACAGTGATCTTGGGTTTTCTCTGGAGTGCCATCAAGGTAATCAAGGCTCCTTTCACGTTGGATGTGGAACACGGAATTGCTCTACACGCAGTGCAGGGGAATCGGGCCTCATCTCGCGGCGAGGGGGAAGTCTCATGGTTTTTCTCGAGTTGCGGCCGGAACCTGGGGTATATTCTCGAGTAACGACGGGGAGGGCCCTTCCAGACACGTGTTTGTTCAGCGACGTCGGACTCCTGCCTAGGTGCGAGGGACACCTCGGGATTCTCCTCGAGTCTTGGCAGGGCAATTGGGACGCGTCTCCACGGGAGCCGGGAGACCCAGGGTCTCTTTCAACGTGCCACAGGGATCGTGGGACTCCTATCCATTTTCAAGAAGAGTCAGGCATCGTCTCCTTTGGAAGCATTGATCTCCGCAGACCTCTCGAGTTTTCAAAGGATGTGAGGCCTCCGGTCTTGATGAGGCGGAGGACTAGGTCTTTCTCTGTGGTCTCCACAGGGGATTCAGACATCCCTTCGTCTTGGGAGATGCAAGACGAGCCTGCATTCAATTCACTGCAGGGATATCCGGCCTTACTTCGAGTCAGAGCATCTCGGTGTCCATTCCACTTGAGGCCACAAACTCAGGGTCCCTCTCACATACCTGTAGCTGAGAGAAGCCTCCTCTTGAGGTGCTTATGGAAAGTTGGTATTCCTCTTGAGTCGAAGCCAGGGACTAAGCTCTCATCTCGAGTTGATTTGGGGTCGACGGAGCCCTTTCGTGTGGCTCCAGTGACCTCATTATCCCTCTAGACTTGAAACAGAGATCTTGGGTTTTCTCTGGAGTGTCATCAAGGAAATCAAGGCTCCTTTCACGTTTGATGTGGAATACAGAATTGCTCTGGAGGCAGTGCAGGTGAATCGGGCCTCATCTCGCGGAGAGGGGGAAGTCTCATGGTTTTTCTCGAGTTGCGGCCAGAACCTGGGGTATATTCTCGAGTTACGACGGGGAGGGCCCTTCCAGACACGTGTTTGTTCAGCGACATAAGGACTACTGCCTAGGTGCGAGGGACACCTCGGGATTCTCCTCGAGTCTTGGCATGGCAATTGGGGCGCGTCTCCACGTGAGGCGGGAGACCCAGGGTCCCTTTTCACGTGCCACAGGGATCCTGGGACTCCTATCCATTTTCAAGAGGAGTCAGTCATCGTCTCCTTTGGAAGCATTGATCTCCGCGGACCTCTCGAGTTTTCAAAGGATGTGACACCTCCGTTCGCGTTGAGGCAGAGGACTAGGTCTTTCTCTATGGTCTCCACAGGGGATTCAGACATCCCTTCGTCTTGGGAGATGCAAGACGAGCCTGCATTCAATTTACTGCAGGGATATCCGGCCTTACTTCGAGTCAGAGCATCTCGGTGTCCATTCCAATTGAGGCCACAAACTCAGGGTCCCTCTCACATACATGTAGCTGAGAGAATCCTCCTCTTGAGGTGCTTGTGGAAAGTTGGTATTCCTCTTGAGTCGAAGCCAGGGACTAAGCTCTCATCTCGAGTTGATTTGGGGTCGACGGAGACCTTTCGTGTTGCTCCAGTGACCTCATTATCCCTCTAGACTTGAGACAGTGATCTTGGGTTTTCTCTGGAGTGTCATCAAGGAAATCAAGGCTCCTTTCACGTTTGATGTGGAACACGGAATTGCTCTGGACGCAGTGCAAGGGAATCGGGCCTCAACTCACGGCGAGGGGGAAATCTCATGGTTTTTCTCGAGTTGCGGCCAGAACCTGGGATATATTCTCGAGTTACGACGGGGAGGGCCCTTCCAGACACGTGTTTGTTCAGCGACATAAGGACTCCTGCCTAGGTGCGAGGGACACCTCGGGATTCTCCTCGAGTCTTGGCATGGCAATTGGGACGCGTCTCCACGTGAGGCGGGAGACCCAGGGTCCCTTTCCACGTGCCACAGGGATCCTGGGACTCCTATCCATTTTCAAGAGGAGTCAGGCATCGTCTCCTTTGGAAGCATTGATCTCCGCGGACCTCTCGAGTTTTCAAAGGATGTGAGGCCTCCGGTTGCGTTGAGGTGGAGGACTAGGTCTTTCTCTGTCGTCTCCACAGGGGATTCAGACATACCGTCGTCTTGGGCGATGCAAGATGAGCCTGCATTCAATTCACTGCAGGGATATCCGGCCTTACTTCGAGTCAGAGCATCTCGGTGTCCATTCAACTTGAGGCCACAAATTCAGGGTCTCTCTCACATACATGTAGCTGAGGGAAGCCTTCTCTTGAGGTGCTTGTGGAAAGTTGGTATTCCTCTTGAGTCGAAGCCAGGGACTAAGCTCTCATCTCGAGTTGATTTGGGGTCCACGGAGCCCTTTCGTGTTGCTCCAGTGACCTCAGGATCCCTCTAGACTTGAGACAGTGATCTTGGGTTTTCTCTGGAGTGCCATCAAGGAAATCAAGGATCCTTTCACGTTTGATGTGGAAAACCGAATTGCTCTGCACGCAGTGCAGGGGAATCGGTCCTCATCTCACGGCGAGGGGAAAGTCTCATGTTTTTTCTCGAGTTGCGGCCGGAACCTGGGGTATATTGAGGAGTTACGACGGGGAGGGCCCTTCCAGACACGTGTTTGTTCAGCGACGTCAGGACTCCTGCCTAGGTGCGAGGGACACCTCGGGATTCTCCTCGAGTCTTGGCATGGCAACTGGGACGCGTCTCCACATGAGGCGGGAGACCCAGGGTCCCTTTTGACGTGCCACAGGGATCCTGGGACTCCTATCCATTTTCAAGAGGAGTCAGGCATCGTCTCCTTTGGAAGCATTATTCTCCGCGGACCTCTCGAGTTTTCAAAGGATGTGAGGTCTCCGCTCGCGATGAGGCGGAGAATTAGGTCTTTCTCTGTGGTCTTCACAGGGGAATCAGACATCCCTTCGTCTTGGGAGATACAAGACGAGCCTGCATTCAATTCACTGCAGGGATATCCAGCCTTACTTCGAGTCAGAGCATCTCGGTGTCCATTCCACTTGAGGCCACAAATTCAGGGTCCCTCTCACATACCTGTAGCTGAGAGAAACCACCTCTTGAAGTGCTTGTGGAAAGTTGGTATTCCTCTTGAGTCGAAGCCAGGGACTAAGCTCTCATCTCGAGTTGATTTGGGGTCCATGGAGCCCTTTCGTGTTGCTCCAGTGACCTCAGGATCCCTCCAGACTTGAGACAGTGATCTTGGGTTTTCTCTGGAGTGCCATCAAGGAAATCAAGGATACTTTCACGTTTGATGTGGAACAGGGAATTGCTCTGCACGCAGTGGAGGGGAATCGGGTCTCATCTCGCCGCAAGGCGGATGTATCATGGTTTTTCTCAAGTTGCGGCCGAAACCTGGGGTATATTCTCGAGTTACGACGGGGAGGGCCCTTCCAGACACGTGTTTGTTCAGCGACATCAGGACTCCTGCCTAGGTGCGAGGGACACCTCGGGATTCTCCTTGAGTCTTGGCATGGCAATTGGGACGCGTCTCCACGTGAGGCGGGAGACCCAGGGTCCCTTTTGACGTGCCACAGGGATCCTGGGACTCCTATCCATTTCCAAGAAGAGTCAGGCATCTTCTCCTTTGGAAGCATTGATCTCCGCGGACCTCTCGAGTTTTCAAAGGATGTGAGGCCTCCGGTCTCGATGAGGCGGTGAACGAGGTCTTTCTCTGTGGTCTCCACAGGGGATTCAGACAACCCTTCGTCTTGGGAGATGCAAGAAGAGCCTGCATTCAATTCACTGCAGGGATATCCGGCCTTACTTCGAGTCAGAGCATCTCGGTGTCCATTCCACTTGAGGCCACAAACTCAGGGTCCCTCTCACATACCTGTAGCTGAGAGAAGCCTCCTCTTGAGGTGCTTGTGGAAAGTTGATATTCCTCTTGAGTCGAAGCCAGGGACTAAGCTCTCATCTCGAGTTGATTGGGGGTCCACAGAGCCCTTTCCTGTTGGTCCAGTGACCTCAGGATCCCTCTAGACTTGAGACAGTGTTCTTGGGTTTTCTCTGGAGTGCTATCAAGGAAATCAAGGCTCCTTTCACGTTTGATGTGGAACACGGAATTGCTCTGCACGCAGTGCAGGCGAATCAGGCCTCAACTCGCGGCGAGGGGGAAATCTCATGGTTTTTCTCGAGTTGCGGCCCGAACCTGGGGTATATTCTCGAGTTACGACGGGGAGGTCCCTTCCAGACACGTGTTTGTTCAGCGACGTCAGGACTCCTGCCTAGGTGCGAGGGACATCTCGGGATTCTCCTCGAGTCTTGGCATGGCAATTGGGACGCGTATCCACGTGAGGCGGGAGACCCAGGGTCCCTTTCCACGTGCCACACGGATCCTGGGACTCCTATCCATTTTCAAGAGGAGTCGGGCATCGGCTCCTTTGGAAGCATTGATCTCTGCAGACCTCTCGAATTTTCAAAGGATGTGAGGCCTCTGGTCGCTATGAGGTGGAGGACTAAGTCTTTCTCTGTGGTCTCCACAGGTGATTCAGACAACCCTTCATCTTGGGAGATGCAAGACGAGCCTGCATTCAATTCACTGCAGGGATATCCGGCCTTACTTCGAGTCAGAGCATCTCGGTGTCCATTCCACTTGAGGCCACAAACTCAGGGTCCCTCTGACATACCTGTAACTGAGAGAAGCCTCCTCTTAAGGTGCTTGTGGAAACTTGGTATTCCTCTTGAGTTGAAGCCAGGGACTAAGCTCTCATCTCGAGTTGATTTGGGGTCCACGGAGCCCTTTCGTGTTGCTCCAATGACCTCAGGATCCCTCTAGACTTGAGACAGTGATCATGGGTTTTCTCTGTAATGCCATCAAGGAAATCAAGGCTCCTTTCACGTTTGATGTGGAACACGGAATTGCTCTGCACGCAGTGCAGGGGAATCAGGCCTCATCTCACGGCGAGGGGGAAGTCTCATGGTTTTTCTCGAGTTGCGGCCGGAACCTGGGGTCTATTCTCGAGTTATGACGGGGAGGGCCCTTCCAGACACGTGTTTGTTCAGCGACGTCAGAACTCCTGCCTAGGTGCGAGGGACACCTCGGGATTCTCCTCGAGTCTTGGCATGGCAATTGGGACGCGTCTCCACGTGAGGCGGGAGACCCAGGGTCCCTTTCCACGTGCCACAGGGATCCTCGGACTCCTATCCATTTTCAAGAGGGGTCAGGCATCGTCTCCTTCAGAAGTATTGATCTCCGCGGACCTCTCGAGTTTTCAAAGGATATGAGGCCTCCGGTTCCGTTGAGGTGGAGGACTAGGTCTTTCTCTGTGGTCTCCACAGGGGATTCAGACAACCCTTCGTCTTGGGAGATGCAAGACGAGCCTGCATTCAATTCACTGCAGGAATATCCGGCCTTACTTCAGGTCAGAGCATCTCGGTGTCCATTCCACTTGAGGCCACAAACTCAGGGTCCCTCAAATATACCTGTAGCTGAGAGAAGCCTCCTCTTGAGGTGCTTGTGGAAAGTTGGTATTCCTCTTGAGTCGAAGCCAGGGACTAAGCTCTCATCTCGAGTTGATTTGGGGTCCATGGAACACTTTCGTGTTGCTCCAGTGACCTCAGGATCCCTCTAGACTTGAGACAGTGATCTTGGGTTTTCTCTGGAGTGCCATCAAGGAAATCAAGGCTCCTTTCACGTTTGATGTGGAACACGGAATTGCTCTGCATGCAGTGCAGGGGAATCGGGCCTCATCTCGGGGCGAGGGGGAAATCTCATGGTTTTTCACGAGTTGCGGCCGGAACCTGGGGTATATTCTTGAGTTACGACGGGGAGGGCCCTTCCAGACATGTGTTTGTTCAGCGACGTCAGGACTCCTGCCTAGGTGCGAGGGACACCTCGGGATTCTCCTCGAGTCTTGGCATGGCAATTGGGACGCGACTCCATGTCAGGCGCGAGACCCAGTGTCCCTTTCCACGTGCCACAGGGATCCTGGGACTCCTATCCATTTTCAAGAGGAGTCAGGCATCGTCTCCTTTGGAAGCGTTGATCTCCGCGGACCTCTCGAGTTTTCAAAGGATGTGAAGCCTCCGCTCGCGATGATGCGGAGAACTCGGTCTTTCTCTGTGGTCTCCACAGGGGATTCAGACATCCCTTCATCTTGGGAGATGCAAGACGAGCCTGCATTCAATTCATTGCAGGGATATCCGGCCTTACTTCGAGTCAGAGCATCTCGGTGTCCATTCCACTTGAGGCCACAAACTCAGGGGCCCTCTCACATACCTGTAGCTGAGAGAAGCCTCCTCTTGAGGTGCTTGTGGAAAGTTGGTATTCCTCTTGAGTCGAAGCCAGGGACTAAGCTCTCATCTCGAGTTGATTTGCGTTCCATGGAGCCCTTTCGTGTTGCTACAGTGACCTCAGGATCCCTCTAGACTTGAGACAGTGATCTTGGGTTTTGTCTGAAGTGCCATCAAGGAAATCAATTCTCCTTTCATGTTTGATGTGGAACACGGAATTGCTCTGCACGCAGTGCAGGGGAATCGGGCCTCATCTCACGGCGAGGGGGAAGTCTCATGGTTTTTCTCGAGTTGCGACCGGAACCTGGTGTATATTCTCGAGTTACGACGGGGAAGGCCCTTCCAGACACGTGTTTGTTCAGCAACGTCAGGACTCCTGCCTATGTGCGAGGGACACCTCGGGATTCTCCTCGAGTCTTGGCATGGCAATTGGGACGCGTCTCCACGTGAGGTGGGAGACCCAGAGTCCCAATTCACGTGCCATAGGGATGCTGGGACTCCTATCCATTTTCAAGAGGAATCAGACATCGTCTCCTTTGGAAGCATTGATCTCCACGGACCTCTCGAGTTTTCAAAGGATGTGAGGCCTCAGGTCGCAATGAGGCGGAGGACTAGGTCTTTCTCTGTGGTCTCCACAGGGGATTAAGACATCCCTTCGTCTTGGGAGATGCAAGAGGAGCCTGCATTCAAATCACTGGAGTCATATCCGGCCTTACTTCGAGTCAGAGCATCTCGGTGTCCATTCCACTTTAGGCCACAAACTCAGGGGCCCTCTCACATACCTGTAGCTGAGAAAAGCCTCCTCTTGAGGTGCTTGTGGAAACTTGGTATTCCTCTTGAGTCGAAGCCAGGGACTAAGCTCTCATCTCGAGTTGATTTGGGGTCCACGGAGCCCTTTCGTGTTGCTCCAGTGACCTCAGGATCCCTCTAGACTTGAGACAGTGATCTTGGGTTTTCTCTGGAGTGCCATCAAGGAAATCAAGGCTCCTTTCACGTTTGATGTGGAACACGGAATGGCTCTGCACGCAGTGCAGGGGAATTGGTTCTCATCTCGCGTCGAGGGGGAAGTCTCATGTTTTTTTTCGAGTTGCGGTCGGAACCTGGGGTATATTCTCGAGTTACGATGGGGAGGGCCCTTCCAGACACGTGTTTGTTCAGAGACGTCAGGACTCCTGCCTAGGTGCGAGGGACACCTCGGGATTCTCCTCGAGTCTTGGCATGGCAATTGGGATGCGTCTCCATGTGAGGCGGGAGACCCAGCGTCCCTTTCCACGTGCCACAGGGATCCTGAGACTCCTATCCATTTTCAAGAGGAGTCAGGCATTGTCTCCTTTGGAAGCATTGTTCTCGCGGACCTCTCGAGTTTTCAAAGGATGTGAGGCCTCCGCTCTCGATGATGCGGAGAACTCGGTCTTTCTCTGTCGTCTCCACAGGGGATTCAGACATCCCTTCATCTCGGGAGATGCAAGACGAGCCTGCATTCAATTCACTGCAGGGATATCCGGCCTTACTTCGAGTCAGAGCATCTCGGTGTCCATTCCACTTGAGGCCACAAACTCAGGGTCCCTCTCACATACCTGTAGCTGAGAGAAGCCTCCTCTTGAGGTGCTTGTGGAAAGTTGGTATTCCTCTTGAGTCGAAGCCAGGGACTAATCTCTCATCTCGAGTTGATTTGGGGTCAACGGAGCCCTTTCGTGTTGCTCCAGTGACCTCAGGATCCCTCTAGACTTGAGACAGTGAACTTGGGTTTTCTCTGGAGTGCCATCAAAGAAATCAAGACTCCTTTCACGTTTAATGTGGAACACGGAATTGCTCTGCACCCAGTGCAGGGGAATCGGGCCTCATCTCGCGGCGAGGGGGAAGTCTCATGGTTTTTCTCGAGTTGCGGCCGGAACCTGGGGTATATTCTCGAGTTACGACGGGGAGGGCCCTTCCAGACACGTGTTTGTTCAGCGACGTCAGGACTCCTGCCTAGGTGCGAGGGACACCTCGGGATTCTCCTCGAGTCTTGGCATGGCAATTGGGACGCGTATCCACGTGAGGCGGGAGACCCAGGGTCCCTTTCCATGTGCCACAGCGATCCTGGGACTCCTATCCATTTTCAAGAGGAGTCAGGCATCGTCTCCTTCGGAAGTATTGATATCCGAGGACCTCTCGAGTTTTCAAAGGATATGAGGCCTCCGGTTGCTTTGAGGTGGAGGAATAGGTCTTTCTCTGAGGTCTCCACAGGGGATTCAGACATCCCTTCGTCTTGGGAGATGCAAGACGAGCCTGCATTCAATTCACTGCAGGGATATCCGGCCTTACTTCGAGTCAGAGCATCTCGGTGTCCATTCCACTTGAGGCCACAAACTCAGGGTCCCTCTCACATACCTGTAGCTGAGAGAAGCCTCCTCTTGAGGTGCTTGTGGAAAGTTGGTATTCCTCTTGAGTCGAAGCCAGGGACTAAGCTCTCATCTCGAGTTGATTTGTGGTCCACGGAGCCTTTTCGTCTTGCTCAAGTGACCTCAGGATCCCTCTAGACTTGAGACAGTGATCTTGGGTTTTCTCTGGAGTGCCATCAAGGAAATCAAGGCTCCTTTCAAGTTTGATGTGGAACACGGAATTGCTCTGCACGCAGTTCAGGGGAATCGGGCCTCATCTCGCGGCAAGGGGGATGTCTCATGGTTTTTCTCGACTTGGGGCCGGAACCTGGGGTATATTCTCGAGTTACAACGGGGAGGGCCCTTTCAGACACGTGTTTGTTCAGCGACATCAGGACTCCTGCCTAGGTGCGAGGGACACCTCGGGATTCTCCTCGAGTCTTGTCATGGCAATTGGGATGCGTCTCCACGTGAGGCGGGAGACCCAGAGTCCCTTTCCCCGTGCCACAAGGATCCTCGGACTCCTATCTATTTTCAAGAAGAGTCAGGCATCGTCTCCTTTGGAAGCATTTATCTCCGCGGACCTCTCGAGTTTTCAAAGGATGTGAGGCCTCCGTTCTCGATGAGGCGGTGAACTAGTTCTTTCTCTGTGGTCTCCACAGGGGATTCAGACATCCCTTCGTCTTCGGAGATGCAAGACGAGCCTGCATTCAGTTCACTGCAGGGATATCCGGCCTTACTTCGAGTCAGAGCATCTCGGTGTCCATTCCACTTGAGGCCACAAACTCAGGGTCCCTCTCACATACCTGTAGCTGAGAGAAGCCTCCTCTTGAGGTGCTTGTGGAAAGTTGGTATTCCTCTTGAGTCGAAGCCAGGGACTAAGCTCTCATCTCGAGTTGATTTGGGGTCAACGGAGCCCTTTCGTGTTGCTCCAGTGACCTCAGGATCCCTCTAGACTTGAGACAGTGAACTTGGGTTTTCTCTGGAGTGCCATCAAAGAAATCAAGACTCCTTTCACGTTTGATGTGGAACACGGAATTGCTCTGCACCCAGTGCAGGGGAATCGGGCCTCATCTCGCGGCGAGGGGGAAGTCTCATGGTTTTTCTCGAGTTGCGGCCGGAACCTGGGGTATATTCTCGAGTTACGACGGGGACGGCCCTTCCAGACACGTGTTTGTTCAGCGACGTCAGGACTCCTGCCTAGGTGCGAGGGACACCTCGGGATTCTCCTCGAGTCTTGGCATGGCAATTGGGACGCGTATCCACGTGAGGCGGGAGACCCAGGGTCCCTTTCCATGTGCCACAGCGATCCTGGGACTCCTATCCATTTTCAAGAGGAGTCAGGCATCGTCTCCTTCGGAAGTATTGATATCCGAGGACCTCTCGAGTTTTCAAAGGATATGAGGCCTCCGGTTGCTTTGAGGTGGAGGAATAGGTCTTTCTCTGAGGTCTCCACAGGGGATTCAGACATCCCTTCGTCTTGGGAGATGCAAGACGAGCCTGCATTCAATTCACTGCAGGGATATCCGGCCTTACTTCGAGTCAGAGCATCTCGGTGTCCATTCCACTTGAGGCCACAAACTCAGGGTCCCTCTCACATACCTGTAGCTGAGAGAAGCCTCCTCTTGAGGTGCTTGTGGAAAGTTGGTATTCCTCTTGAGTCGAAGCCAGGGACTAAGCTCTCATCTCGAGTTGATTTGTGGTCCACGGAGCCTTTTCGTCTTGCTCAAGTGACCTCAGGATCCCTCTAGACTTGAGACAGTGATCTTGGGTTTTCTCTGGAGTGCCATCAAGGAAATCAAGCCTCCTTTCACGTTTGATGTGGAACACGGATTTGCTCTGCATGCAGTGCAGGGGAATCGGGCCTCAACTCGCGGCGAGGGGGAAATCTCATGGTTTTTCTCGAGTTGCGGCCCGAACCTGGGGTATATTCTCGAGTTACGACGGGAAGGGCCCTTCCAGACACGTGTTTGTTCAGCGACGTCAGGACTCCTGCCTAGGTGCGAGGGACACCTCGGGATTCTCCTCGAGTCTTGGCATGGCAATTTGGACGCGTCTCCACGTGAGGCTGGAGACCCAGGGTCCCTTTCCACGTGCTACAGGGATCTTGGGACTCCTATCCATTTTCAAGAGGAATTAGGCATCGTCTCCTTTGGAAGCATTGATCTCCGCGGACCTCTCGAGTTTTCAAAGGATGTGAGGCCTCCGGTCGCGATGAGGCGGAGAACTCGGTCTTTCTCTGAAGTCTCCACAGGGGATTCAGACATCCCTTCGTCTTGGGAGATGTAAGACGAGCCTTCATTCAATTCACTGCAGGGTTCTCCGGCCTTATTTCGAGTCAGAGCATCTCGCTGTCCATTCCACTTTGGCCACAAACTCAGGTCCCTCTCACATACCTGTAGCTGAGAGAAGCCTCCTCTTGAGGGGCCTGTGGAAAGTTCGTATTCCTCTTGAGTCGAAGCCAGGGACGAAGCTCTCTTCTCGAGTTGATTTGGGGTCCACGGAACCCTTTCGTGTTGCTCCAGTGACCTCAGGATCCCTCTAGACTTGAGACAGTGATCTTGGGTTCTCTCTGGAGTGCCATCAAGGAAATCAAGGCTCCTTTCATTTTTGATGTGGAATACGGAATTGCTCTGCACGCAGGGCAGGGGAATCGGGCCTCATATCGCGGCGAGGGGGAAGTCTCATGGTTTTTCTCGAGTTGTGGCCGGAACCTGGGGTATATTCTCGAGTTACGACGGGGAGGGCCCTTCCAGACACGTGTTTGTTCAGCGAGGTCAGGACTCCTGCCTAGGTGCGAGGGACACCTCGGGATTCTCCTCGAGTCTTGGCATGGCAATTGGGACGCGTCTCCACATGAGGCGGGAGACCCAGGGTCCCTTTCCACGTGCCACAGGGATCCTGGGACTCCTATCCATTTTCTGGAGGTGTCAGGCATCGTCTCCTTTGGAAGCATTGATCTCCGCAGACCTCTCGAGTTTTCAAAGGATGTGAGGCCTCCGGTCGCGTTGAGGCGGAGGTCTAGGACATTCTCTGTGGTCTCCACAGGGGATTCAGACATCCCTTCGTCTTGGGAGATGCAAGACGAGCCTGCATTCAATTCACTGCAGGGATATCCAGCCTTACTTCGAGTCGAGCATCTCGGTGTCCTTTCCACTTGAGGCCACAAACTCAGGGTCCCTCTCACATACCTGTAGATGAGAGAAGCCTCCTCTTGAGGTGCTTGTGGAAATTTGGTATTCCTCTTGAATCGAAGCCAGGGAATAAGCTCTCATCTCGAGTTGATTTGGGGTCCCCGGAGCCCTTTCATGTTGCTCCAGTGACCTCAGGATCCCTCTAGACTTGAGACAGTGATCTTGGGTTTTCCCTGGAGTGCCATCAAGGAAATCAAGGCTCCTATCATGTTTGATGTGGAACACGGAATTGCTCTGCACGCAGTGCAGGGGAATCGTGCCTCATCTCGCGGCGAGGGGGATGTCTCATGGTTTTTCTCGAGTTGCGGCCGGAACTTGGGATATATTTTCGAGTTACGGACGGGGAGGGCCCTTCCAGACACGTGTTTGTTCAGCGACGTCAGGACTCCTGCCTAGGTGCGAGGGACACCTCGGGATTCTCCTCGAGTCTTGGCATGGCAATTGGGATGCGTCTCCACGTTAGGCGGGAGACCCAGGGTCCCTTTCCACGAGCCACAGGGATCCTGGGACTCCTATCCATTTTCAAGAGTAGTCAGACATCGTCTCCTTCGGAAGTATTGATCTCCGCGGTCCTCTCGAGTTTTCAAAGGATATGAGGCCTCCGGATGCGTTGAGGTGGAGGACTAGGTCTTTCTCTGTGGTCTCCACAGGGGATTCAGACAACCCTTCGTCTTGGGAGATGCAAGACGAGCCTGCATTCAATTCACTGCAGGCATATCCGGCCTTACTTCGAGTCAGAGCATCTCGCTGTCCATTCCACTTTGGCCACAAACTCAGGGTCCCTCTCACATACCTGTAGCTGAGAGAAGCCTCCTCTTGAGTGGCCTGTGGAAAGTTCGTATTCCTCTTGAGTCGAAGCCAGGGACTAAGCTCTCATCTCGTGTTGATTTGGGGTCCCCGGAGCCCTTTAATGTTGCTCCAGTGACCTCAGGATCCCTCTAGACTTGAGACAGTGATCTTGGGTTTTCTCTGGAGTGCCATCAAGGAAATCAAGGCTCCTATCATATTTGATGTGGAACACGGAATTGCTCTGCACGCAGTGCAGGGGAATCGGGCCTCATCTCGCGGCGAGGGGGAAGTCTCATGGTTTTTCTCGAGTTGCGGCCGGAACTTGGGGTATATTCTCGAGTTACGACAGGGAGGGCCCTTCCAGACACGTGTTTGTTCAGCGACGTCAGGACTCCTACCTAGGTGCGAGGGACACCTCGGGATTCTCCTCGAGTCTTGGCATGGCAATTGGGACGCGCCTCCATGTGAGGCGGGAGACCCAGGGTCGCTTTCCACGTGCCACAGGGTTCCTGGGACTCCTATCCATTTTCAAGAGGAGTCAGGCATCGTCTCCTTTGGAAGCATTTATCTCCGCCCACCTCTCGAGTTTTCAAAGGATGTGAGGCCTCCGGTCGCGAGAAGGCGGAGAACTAGGTTTTTCTCTGTGGTCTCCACAGGGCATTCAGACATCCCTTCGTCTTGGGATGTGAAAGACGAGCCTGCATTCAATTCACTGCAGGGATATCCGGCCTTACTTCGAGTCAGAGCATCTCGGTGTCCATTCCACTTGAGGCCACAAACTCAGGGTCCTTCTCACATACCTGTAGCTGAGAGAAGCCTTCTCTTGAGGTGCTTGTGGAAAGTTGGTATTCCTCTTGAGGCGAAGCCAGGGACTAAGCTCTCATCTCGAGTTGATTTGGGGTCCACGGAGCCCTTTCGTGTTGCTCCAGTGACCTCAGGATCCCTCTAGACTTGAGACAGTGATCTTGGGTTTTCTCCAGAGTGCCATCAAAGAAATCAAGGCACCTTTCACGTTTGATGTGGAACACGGAATTGCTCTGCACGCAGTGCAGGGGAATCGGGCCTCATCTCGCTGCGAGGGGGAAATCTCATGGTTTTTCTCGAGTTGCGGCCGGAACCTGGGGTATATTCTCGAGTTACGACGGGGAGGGCCCTTCCAGACACGTGTTTGTTCAGCGACGTCAGGACTCCTGCCTAGGTGGGAGGGACACCTCGGGATTCTCCTCGAGTCTTGGCATGACAATTGGGACGCGTCTCCACTTAAGGCGGGAGACCCAGGGTCCCTTTCCACGTGCCACAGGGATCCTGGGACTCCTATGCATTTTCAAGAGTAGTCAGGCATTGTCTCCTTTGGAAGCATTGATCTCCGCGGACCTCTCGAGTTTTCAAAGGATGTGAGGCCTCCAGTAGCGATGAGTCGGAGGACTAGGTCTTTCTCTGTCATCTCCACAGGGGATTCAGACATCCCTTCGTCTTGAGAGATGGAAGACGAGCGTGCATTCAATTCACTGCAGGGATATCCGGCCTTACTTCGAGTCAGAGCATCTCGGTGTCCATTACACTTGAGGCCACAAATTCAGGGTCCCTCTCACATACCTGTAGCTGAGAGAAGCCTCCTCTTGAGAGACTTATGGAAAGTTGGTATTCCTCTTGTGTCTAAGCAAGGGACTAAGCTCTCATCTCGAGTTGATTTGGGGTCCACGGAGCACTTTCGTGTTGCTCCAAAGACCTCAAGATCCCTCTAGACTTGAGACAGTGATCTTGGGTTGTCTCTGGAGTGCCAGCAAGGAAATCAAGGCTCGTTTCACGTTTAATGTGGGATACGGAATTGCTCTGCACGCAGTGCAGGGGAATCGGGCCTCATCTCGCGGCGAGGGGGAAGTCTAATGGTTTTTCTCGAGTTGCGGCCGGAACCTCGGGTATATTCTCGAGTTACGACGGGGAGGGCCCTTCCAGACACGTGTTTGTTCAGCGACGTCAGGACTCCTGCCTAGGTGCGAGGGACACCTCGGGATTCTCCTCGATTCTTGGCATGGCAATGGGGAAGCGTCTCCACGTGAGGCGGGAGACCCAGGGTCCCTTTCCACGTGCCACAGGGATCCTGGGACTCCTATCCATTTTCAAGAGGAGTCAGGCATCGTCTCCTTTGGAAGCATTGATCTCCGCGGACCTCTCGAATTTTCAAAGGATGTGAGGCCCCCGGTCGCTATGAGGCGGAGAATTAGGTCTTTCTCTGTGGTCTCCACAGGGTATTCAGACATCCCTTCGTCTTGCGAGATGCAAGAAGAGCCTGCATTCAATTCACTGCAGGGATATCCGGCCTTACTTCGAGTCAGAGCATCTCGGTGTCCATTCCATTTGAGGCTACAAATTCAGGGTCCCTCAAATATACGTGGTGCTGAGAGAAACCTCCTCTTGAGGTCCTTGTGGAAAGTTGGTATTCCTCTTGAGTCTAAGCCAGGGTCTAAGCTCTCATCTCGAGTTGATCTGGGGTCCACGAAGCCCTTTCATGTTGCTCCAGTGACCTCAGCATCCCTCTAGACTTGAGACAGTGATCTTGGGTTTTCTCTGGAGTGCCATCAAGGAAATCAAGGCTCCTTTCACGTTTGATGTGGAACACGGAATTGCTCTGCACGCAGTCCAGGGGAATCGGGCCTCATCTGGCGGCGAGGGGGAAGTCTCATGCTTTTTCTCGAGTTGCGGCCGGAACATGGGGTATATTCTCGAGTTACGACGGGGAGGGCCCTTCCAGACACGTGTTTGTTCAGCGACGTCAGGACTCCTGCCTAGGTGAGAGGGACACCTCGGGATTCTCCTCGTGTCTTGGCATGGCAATTGGGACGCGTCTCCACGTGAGGCGGGAGACCCAGGGTCCCTTTCCACGTGCCACAGGGATCCTGGGACTCCTATCCATTTTCAAGAGGAGTCAGGCATCGTCTCCTTTGGAAGTATTGATCTCCGCGGACCTCTCCAGTTTTCAAAGGATGTGAGGCCTCCGGTCGCGATGAGGCGGAGGACTAGGTCTTTCTCTGTCGTCTCCACTGCGGATTCAGACATCCCTTCGTCTTGGGAGATGCAAGACGAGCCTGCATTCAATTCACTGCAGGGATATCCGGCCTTACTTCCAGTCAGAGAATCTCGGTGTCCTTTCCACTTGAGGCCACAAACTCAGGGTCCCTCTCACCTACCTGTAGCTGAGAGAAGCTTCCTCCTGAGGTGCTTGTGGAAAGTTGGTATTGCTCTTGAGTCGAAGCCAGGGACTAAGCTCTCATCTCGAGTTGATTTGGGGTCCACGGAGCCCTTTCTTGTTGTTCCAGTGACCTCAGGATCCCTCTAGACTTGAGACAGTGATCTTGGGTTTTCTCTGGAGTGCCATCAAGGAAATCAAGGCTCCTTTCACGTTTGATGTGGAACACGGAATTGCTCTGCACGCATTGCAGGATAATCGGGCCTCATCTTGCAGCGAGGGGGAAGTCTCACGGTTTTTCTCGAGTTGCGGCCGGAACCTGGGGTATATTCTGGAGTTACGACGGGGAGGGCCCTTCCAGACACGTGTTTTTTCAGCGACATCAGGACTCCTGCCTAGGTGCGAGGGACACCTCGGGATTCTCCTCGAGTCTTGGCATGGCAATTGGGACGCGTCTCCACATGAGGCGGGAGACCCAGGGTCCCTTTCCACGTGCCACACGGATGCTGGGACTCCTATCCATTTTCAAGAGGAGTCAGGCATTGTCTCCTTTGGAAGCATTGATCTCCGTGGACCTCTCGAGTTTTCAAAGAATGTGAGGCCTCCGCTCGCGGTGAGGTGGAGAATTAGGTCTTTCTCTGTGGTCTCCACAGGGGATTCAGACATCCCTTCGTCTTGGGAGATGCAAGACAAGCCTTCATTCAATTCACTGCAGGGATATCCGGTCTTACTTCGAGTCAGAGCATCTCGGTTTCCATTCCACTTGAGGCCACAAACTCAGGGTCCCTCTCACATACCTGTAGCTGAGAGAAGCCTCCTCTTGAGGTGCTTGTGGAAAGTTGGTATTCCTCTTGAGTCGAAGCCAGGGCCTAAGCTGTCATCTCGAGTTGATTTGGGGTCCAGGGAGCCCTTTCCTGTTGCTCCAGTGACCTCAGGATCCCTCTAGACTTGAGACAGTGATCTTGGGTTTTCTCTGGAGTGCCATCAAGGAAATCAAGGCTCCTTTCACGTTTGATGTGGAACACGGAATTGCTCTGCATGCAGTGCAGGGGAATCGGGCCTCATCTCCCGGGAAGGGGGATGTCTCATGGTTTTTCTCAAGTTGCGGCTGGAACCTGGGGTATATTCTCGAGTTATGACGGGGAGGGCCCTTCCAGACACGTGTTTGTCCAGCAATCAGGATTCCTGCCTAGGTGCGAGGGACATCTCGGGATTCTCCTCGAGTCTTGGCATGGCAATTGGGACGCATCTCCACGTGAGGCGGGAGACCCAGTGTCCCTTTCCACGTGTCACAGGGATCCTGGGACTCCTATCCATTTTCAAGAAGAGTCAGGCATCTTCTCATTTGGAAGCATTGATCTCCGCGGACGTCTCGAGTTTTCAAAGGATGTGAGGCCTCTGATCTCGATGAGGCGGAGAACTAGGTCTTTCTCTGTGGTCTCCACAGGGGATTCAGACAACCCTTCGTCTTGGGAGATGCAAGATGAGCCTGCTTTCAATTCACTGCAGGGATATCCGGCCTTACTTCGAGTCAGAGCATCTCGGTGTCCATTCCACTTGAGGTCACAAACTCAGGGTCCCTCTCACATACCTGTAGCTGAGAGAAGCCTCCTCTTGAGGTGCTTGTGGAAAGTTGGTATTCCTCTTGAGTCGAAGCCAGGGACTAAGCTCTCATCTCGAGTTGATTTGGTGTCCACGAAGCCCTTTCGTGTTGCTCCAGTGACCTCAGGATCCCTCTAGACTCTAGACAGTGATCTTGGGTTTTCTCTGGAGTGCCATCGAGGAAATCAAGGCTACTTTCACGTTTGATGTGGAACACGGAATTGCTCTGCATGCAGTGCAGGGGAATCGTGCCTCAACTTGCGGATAGGGGAAATCTCATGGTTTTTCACGAGTTGCGGCCGAAACCTGGGGTATATTCTAGAGTTACGACAGGGAGGGCCCTTCCAGACACGTGTTTGTTCAGCGACATCAGGACTCGTGCCTAGGTGCGAGGGACACCTCGGGATTCTCCTCGAGTCTTGGCATGGCAATTGGGACGCGTCTCCACGTGAGGCGGGAGACCCAGGGTCCCTTTCCACGTGCAACAGTGACCCTTGGACTCCTATCCATTTTCAAGAGGAGTCAGGCATCGTCTCCTTTAGAAGCATTGATCTCTGCAGACCTCTCGAGTTTTCAAAGGATGTGAGGCCTCCGGTCACGATGAGGCGGAGGACTAGGTCTTTCTCTGTGGTCTCCACAGGGGATTCAGTCATCCCTTCGTCTTGGGAGATGCAAGACGAGCCTGCATTCAATTCACTGCAGGGATATCCGGCCTTACTTCGAGTCAGAGCATCTCGGTGTCCATTCCACTTGAGGCCACAAACTCAGGTTCCCTCTCACATACCTGTAGCTGAGAGAATCCACCTCTTGACGTGCTTGTGGAAAGTTGGTATTCCTCTTGAGTCGAAGCCAGGGACTAAGCTCTCATCTCGAGTTGATTTGCGGTCCACGGAGCCCTTTCGTGTTGCTCCAGTGACCTCAGGATCCATCTAGACTTGAGATAGAGATCTTGGGTTTTCTCTGGAGTGCCATCAAGGAAATCAAGGCTCCTTTCACGTTTGATGTGGAACACGGAATTGCTCTGCACGCAGTGCAGGGGAATTGGGCCTCATCTAGTGGCGAGGGGGAAGTCTCATGGTTTTTCTCGAGTTGCGGCCGGAACCTGGGGTATATTCTCGAGTTACGACGGGGAGGGCCCTTCCAGACACGTGTTTGTTCAGCGACGTCAGGACTCCTGCCTAGGTATGAGGGACTACTCAGGATTCTCCTTGAGTCTTGGCATGGCGATTGGGACACTCTCCACATGAGGCGGGAGACCCAGGGTCCCTTTCCACGTGCCAAAGGGATCCTGTGACTCCTATCTATTTTCAAGAGGAGTCAGGCATCGTCTCCTTTAGAAGCATTGATCTCTGCGGACCTCACGAGTTTTCAAAGGATGTGAGGCCTCCGGTCGCGATGAGGCGGAGAACTCGGTCTTTCTCTGTGATCTCCACAGGGGATTGAGACATCCCTTCGCTTGGGAGATGCAAGACGAGCCTGCATTCACTTCACTGTTGGGATATCCGGCCTTACTTCGAGTCAGAGCATCAAGGTGTCCATTCCACTTGAGGCCACAAAATCAGGGTAACTCTCATATACTTGTAGCTGAGACAAGCCTCCTCTTGAGGTGCTTGAGGAAAGTTGGTATTCCTCTTGAGTCAAAGCCAGGGACTAAGCTCTCATCTCGAGTTGATTTGGGGTCCACGGAGCCCTTTCCTGTAGCTACAGTGACCTCAGGGTCCCTCTAGACTTGAGACAGTGATCTTGGCTTTTCTCTGGAGTGCCATCAAGGAAATCAAGGCTCCTTTCACGTTTGATTTGTCACACGGAATTGCTCTGCATGCAATGCAGGGGATTCGGGCCTCATCTCGCAGAGAGGGGGAAGTCTCATGGTTGTTCTCGAGTTGCAGCTGGAACCCGGGGTATATTCTCGAGTTACAACGGGGAGGCCCCTTCCACCCACGTGTTTGTTCAGCGACGTCAGGACTCTTGCCTAGGAGTGAGGGACACCTCGGGATTCTCCTCGAGGCTTGGCATGGAAATTGTGATGCCTCTCCATGTGAGGCGGGAGACCCAGGGTCCCTTTCCACGTGACAGAGGGATCCTGGGACTCCTATTCATTTTCAAGAGGAGTCAGGCATCGTCTCCTTTGGAAGCATTGATCTCCGCGAACCTCTCGAGGTTTCAAAGGATGTGAGGCATCCGGTCACGATGAGGCGGAGAACTAGGTCTTTCTCTGTGGTCTGCACAGGGTATTCAGACATCCCTTCGCCTTGGGAGATGCAAGAGGAGCCTGCATTCAATTCACTGCAGGGATGTCCATCCTTACTTCGAGTCAGAGCATCTCGGTGTCCATTCCACTTGAGGCCACAATCTCAGGGTCCCTCTCACATACCTGTAGCTGAGAGTAGCCTCCTCTTGAGGTGCTTGTGGAAAGTTGGTATTCCACTTGAGTCGAAGCCAGGGACTAAGCTCTCATCTCCAGTTGATTTGGGGTCCACGGAGCACTTTCCTGTTGCTACAGTGACCTCAGGATCCCTCTAGACTGGAGACAGTGATCTTGGGTTTTCTCTGGAGTGCCATCAAGGAAATCAAGGCTCCTTTCATGTTAGATGTGGAACAGCGAATTGCTCTGCACGCAGTGCAGGGGAATAGGGCCTCATCTCGCGGCGAGGGGGAAGTCTCATGGTTGTTCTCGAGTTGCGGCCGGAACCTGGGGTATATTATCGAGTTACGACGGGGCGGGCTCTTCCAGACAAGTGTTTGTTCAGCGACGTCTGGACTCCTGCCTAGGTGTGAGGGACACCTCGGGATTCTCCTCGAGTCTTGGCATGGCAATTGGGACGCGTCTCCACGTGAGGCAGGAGACCCAGGGTCCCTTTCCACGTGCCACAGGGATCCTGGGACTCCTATCCATTTTCAAGAGGAGTCAGGCATCGTCTCCTTTGGAAGCATTGATCTCCGCGGGCCTCTCGAGTTTTCAAAGGATGTGAGGCCTCCGGTCGCGATGAGGCAGAGAACTAGGTCTTTCTCTGTGGTCTCCACAGGGGATTCAGACATCCCTTCGTCTTGGGAGATTCAAGACGAGCCTGCATTCAATTCACTGCAGGGATATACGGCCTTACTTCGAGTCAGAGCATTTCGGTGTCCATTCCACTTGAGGCCACCAACTCAGGGTCCCTCTCACATACCTGTCGCTGAGAGAAGCCTCCTCTTGAGGTGCTTGTGGAAAGTTGGTGTTCCTCTTGAGTGGAAGCCAGGGACTAAGCTCTCATCTCGAGTTGATTTGGGGTCTACGGAGCCCTTTCGTGTTGCTCCAGTGACCTCAGGATCCTTCTAGACTTGAAACAGTGATCTTGGGTATTCTCTGGAGTGCATTCAAGGAAATCAAGGCTCCTTTCACGTTTGATGTGGAACATGGAATTGTTCTGCACCCAGTGCAGGGGAATCGGGCCTCATCTCGCGGCAAAGGGGAAGTCTCATGGTTTTTCTCGAGTTGCGGCCTGAACCTGGGGTATATTCTCGAGTTACGACGGGGAGGGCCCTTCCAGACACGGGTTTATTCAGCGACGTCAGGACTCCTGCCTAGGTGCGAGGGACACCTCGGGATTCACCTCGAGTCTTGGCAAGGAAATTGGGATGCCTCTCCACGTGAGGCGGGAGACCCAGGGTCCCTTTCCACGTGCCACAGGGATCCTGGGACTCCTATCCATTTTCAAGAGGAGTCAGGCATCGTCTCCTTTGGAAGCATTGATCTCCACGGACCTCTCGAGTTTTCAAAGGATGTGAGGCCTCTGTTCGCGATGAGGCGGAGAACTAGGTCTTTCTCTGTGGTCTGCACAGGGTACTCAGACATCCCTTCGTCTTGGGAGATGCAAGACGAGCCTGCATTCAATTCACTGCAGGGATATCCGGCCTTACTTCGAGTCAGAGCATCTCGGTGTCCATTCCATTTGAGGCCACAAACTCAGGGTCCCTCTCACTTACCAGTAGCTGAGAGAAGCCTCCTCTTGAGGTGCTTGTGGAAAGTTGGTATTCCTCTTGAGTCCAAGCCAGGAACTAAGCTTTCATCTCGAGTTGATTTGGGGTCCACGGAGTCCTTTCGTGTTGCTCCAGTGACCTCAGGATCCCTCTAGACTTGAGACAGTGATCTTGGGTTTTGTCTGGAGTGCCAGCAAGGAAATCAAGGCTCGTTTCACGTTTAATGTGGGATACGGAATTGCTCTGCACGCAGTGCAGGGGAATCGGGCCTCATCTCGCGGCGAGGGGGAAGTCTAATGGTTTTTCTCGAGTTGCGGCCGGAACCTCGGGTATATTCTCGAGTTACGACGGGGAGGGCCCTTCCAGACACGTGTTTGTTCAGCGACGTCAGGACTCCTGCCTAGGTGCGAGGGACACCTCGGGATTCTCCTCGATTCTTGGCATGGCAATGGGGAAGCGTCTCCACGTGAGGCGGGAGACCCAGGGTCCCTTTCCACGTGCCACAGGGATCCTGGGACTCCTATCCATTTTCAAGAGGAGTCAGGCATCGTCTCCTTTGGAAGCATTGATCTCCGCGGACCTCTCGAATTTTCAAAGGATGTGAGGCCCCCGGTCGCTATGAGGCGGAGAATTAGGTCTTTCTCTGTGGTCTCCACAGGGTATTCAGACATCCCTTCGTCTTGCGAGATGCAAGAAGAGCCTGCATTCAATTCACTGCAGGGATATCCGGCCTTACTTCGAGTCAGAGCATCTCGGTGTCCATTCCATTTGAGGCTACAAATTCAGGGTCCCTCAAATATACGTGGTGCTGAGAGAAACCTCCTCTTGAGGTCCTTGTGGAAAGTTGGTATTCCTCTTGAGTCTAAGCCAGGGTCTAAGCTCTCATCTCGAGTTGATCTGGGGTCCACGAAGCCCTTTCATGTTGCTCCAGTGACCTCAGCATCCCTCTAGACTTGAGACAGTGATCTTGGGTTTTCTCTGGAGTGCCATCAAGGAAATCAAGGCTCCTTTCACGTTTGATGTGGAACACGGAATTGCTCTGCACGCAGTCCAGGGGAATCGGGCCTCATCTGGCGGCGAGGGGGAAGTCTCATGCTTTTTCTCGAGTTGCGGCCGGAACATGGGGTATATTCTCGAGTTACGACGGGGAGGGCCCTTCCAGACACGTGTTTGTTCAGCGACGTCAGGACTCCTGCCTAGGTGAGAGGGACACCTCGGGATTCTCCTCGTGTCTTGGCATGGCAATTGGGACGCGTCTCCACGTGAGGCGGGAGACCCAGGGTCCCTTTCCACGTGCCACAGGGATCCTGGGACTCCTATCCATTTTCAAGAGGAGTCAGGCATCGTCTCCTTTGGAAGTATTGATCTCCGCGGACCTCTCCAGTTTTCAAAGGATGTGAGGCCTCCGGTCGCGATGAGGCGGAGGACTAGGTCTTTCTCTGTCGTCTCCACTGCGGATTCAGACATCCCTTCGTCTTGGGAGATGCAAGACGAGCCTGCATTCAATTCACTGCAGGGATATCCGGCCTTACTTCCAGTCAGAGAATCTCGGTGTCCTTTCCACTTGAGGCCACAAACTCAGGGTCCCTCTCACCTACCTGTAGCTGAGAGAAGCTTCCTCCTGAGGTGCTTGTGGAAAGTTGGTATTGCTCTTGAGTCGAAGCCAGGGACTAAGCTCTCATCTCGAGTTGATTTGGGGTCCACGGAGCCCTTTCTTGTTGTTCCAGTGACCTCAGGATCCCTCTAGACTTGAGACAGTGATCTTGGGTTTTCTCTGGAGTGCCATCAAGGAAATCAAGGCTCCTTTCACGTTTGATGTGGAACACGGAATTGCTCTGCACGCATTGCAGGATAATCGGGCCTCATCTTGCAGCGAGGGGGAAGTCTCACGGTTTTTCTCGAGTTGCGGCCGGAACCTGGGGTTTATTCTGGAGTTACGACGGGGAGGGCCCTTCCAGACACGTGTTTTTTCAGCGACATCAGGACTCCTGCCTAGGTGCGAGGGACACCTCGGGATTCTCCTCGAGTCTTGGCATGGCAATTGGGACGCGTCTCCACATGAGGCGGGAGACCCAGGGTCCCTTTCCACGTGCCACACGGATGCTGGGACTCCTATCCATTTTCAAGAGGAGTCAGGCATCGTCTCCTTTGGAAGCATTGATCTCCGTGGACCTCTCGAGTTTTCAAAGAATGTGAGGCCTCCGCTCGCGGTGAGGTGGAGAATTAGGTCTTTCTCTGTGGTCTCCACAGGGGATTCAGACATCCCTTCGTCTTGGGAGATGCAAGACAAGCCTTCATTCAATTCACTGCAGGGATATCCGGTCTTACTTCGAGTCAGAGCATCTCGGTTTCCATTCCACTTGAGGCCACAAACTCAGGGTCCCTCTCACATACCTGTAGCTGAGAGAAGCCTCCTCTTGAGGTGCTTGTGGAAAGTTGGTATTCCTCTTGAGTCGAAGCCAGGGCCTAAGCTGTCATCTCGAGTTGATTTGGGGTCCAGGGAGCCCTTTCCTGTTGCTCCAGTGACCTCAGGATCCCTCTAGACTTGAGACAGTGATCTTGGGTTTTCTCTGGAGTGCCATCAAGGAAATCAAGGCTCCTTTCACGTTTGATGTGGAACACGGAATTGCTCTGCATGCAGTGCAGGGGAATCGGGCCTCATCTCCCGGGAAGGGGGATGTCTCATGGTTTTTCTCAAGTTGCGGCTGGAACCTGGGGTATATTCTCGAGTTATGACGGGGAGGGCCCTTCCAGACACGTGTTTGTCCAGCAACGTCAGGATTCCTGCCTAGGTGCGAGGGACATCTCGGGATTCTCCTCGAGTCTTGGCATGGCAATTGGGACGCATCTCCACGTGAGGCGGGAGACCCAGGGTCCCTTTCCACGTGTCACAGGGATCCTGGGACTCCTATCCATTTTCAAGAAGAGTCAGGCATCTTCTCATTTGGAAGCATTGATCTCCGCGGACGTCTCGAGTTTTCAAAGGATGTGAGGCCTCTGATCTCGATGAGGCGGAGAACTAGGTCTTTCTCTGTGGTCTCCACAGGGGATTCAGACAACCCTTCGTCTTGGGAGATGCAAGATGAGCCTGCTTTCAATTCACTGCAGGGATATCCGGCCTTACTTCGAGTCAGAGCATCTCGGTGTCCATTCCACTTGAGGTCACAAACTCAGGGTCCCTCTCACATACCTGTAGCTGAGAGAAGCCTCCTCTTGAGGTGCTTGTGGAAAGTTGGTATTCCTCTTGAGTCGAAGCCAGGGACTAAGCTCTCATCTCGAGTTGATTTGGTGTCCACGAAGCCCTTTCGTGTTGCTCCAGTGACCTCAGGATCCCTCTAGACTCTAGACAGTGATCTTGGGTTTTCTCTGGAGTGCCATCGAGGAAATCAAGGCTACTTTCACGTTTGATGTGGAACACGGAATTGCTCTGCATGCAGTGCAGGGGAATCGTGCCTCAACTTGCGGATAGGGGAAATCTCATGGTTTTTCACGAGTTGCGGCCGAAACCTGGGGTATATTCTAGAGTTACGACAGGGAGGGCCCTTCCAGACACGTGTTTGTTCAGCGACATCAGGACTCGTGCCTAGGTGCGAGGGACACCTCGGGATTCTCCTCGAGTCTTGGCATGGCAATTGGGACGCGTCTCCACGTGAGGCGGGAGACCCAGGGTCCCTTTCCACGTGCAACAGTGACCCTTGGACTCCTATCCATTTTCAAGAGGAGTCAGGCATCGTCTCCTTTAGAAGCATTGATCTCTGCAGACCTCTCGAGTTTTCAAAGGATGTGAGGCCTCCGGTCACGATGAGGCGGAGGACTAGGTCTTTCTCTGTGGTCTCCACAGGGGATTCAGTCATCCCTTCGTCTTGGGAGATGCAAGACGAGCCTGCATTCAATTCACTGCAGGGATATCCGGCCTTACTTCGAGTCAGAGCATCTCGGTGTCCATTCCACTTGAGGCCACAAACTCAGGTTCCCTCTCACATACCTGTAGCTGAGAGAATCCACCTCTTGACGTGCTTGTGGAAAGTTGGTATTCCTCTTGAGTCGAAGCCAGGGACTAAGCTCTCATCTCGAGTTGATTTGCGGTCCACGGAGCCCTTTCGTGTTGCTCCAGTGACCTCAGGATCCATCTAGACTTGAGATAGAGATCTTGGGTTTTCTCTGGAGTGCCATCAAGGAAATCAAGGCTCCTTTCACGTTTGATGTGGAACACGGAATTGCTCTGCACGCAGTGCAGGGGAATTGGGCCTCATCTAGTGGCGAGGGGGAAGTCTCATGGTTTTTCTCGAGTTGCGGCCGGAACCTGGGGTATATTCTCGAGTTACGACGGGGAGGGCCCTTCCAGACACGTGTTTGTTCAGCGACGTCAGGACTCCTGCCTAGGTATGAGGGACTACTCAGGATTCTCCTTGAGTCTTGGCATGGCGATTGGGACACTCTCCACATGAGGCGGGAGACCCAGGGTCCCTTTCCACGTGCCAAAGGGATCCTGGGACTCCTATCTATTTTCAAGAGGAGTCAGGCATCGTCTCCTTTAGAAGCATTGATCTCTGCGGACCTCACGAGTTTTCAAAGGATGTGAGGCCTCCGGTCGCGATGAGGCGGAGAACTCGGTCTTTCTCTGTGATCTCCACAGGGGATTGAGACATCCCTTCGCTTGGGAGATGCAAGACGAGCCTGCATTCACTTCACTGTTGGGATATCCGGCCTTACTTCGAGTCAGAGCATCAAGGTGTCCATTCCACTTGAGGCCACAAAATCAGGGTAACTCTCATATACTTGTAGCTGAGACAAGCCTCCTCTTGAGGTGCTTGTGGAAAGTTGGTATTCCTCTTGAGTCAAAGCCAGGGACTAAGCTCTCATCTCGAGTTGATTTGGGGTCCACGGAGCCCTTTCCTGTAGCTACAGTGACCTCAGGGTCCCTCTAGACTTGAGACAGTGATCTTGGCTTTTCTCTGGAGTGCCATCAAGGAAATCAAGGCTCCTTTCACGTTTGATTTGTCACACGGAATTGCTCTGCATGCAATGCAGGGGATTCGGGCCTCATCTCGCAGAGAGGGGGAAGTCTCATGGTTGTTCTCGAGTTGCAGCTGGAACCCGGGGTATATTCTCGAGTTACAACGGGGAGGCCCCTTCCACCCACGTGTTTGTTCAGCGACGTCAGGACTCTTGCCTAGGAGTGAGGGACACCTCGGGATTCTCCTCGAGGCTTGGCATGGAAATTGTGATGCCTCTCCATGTGAGGCGGGAGACCCAGGGTCCCTTTCCACGTGACAGAGGGATCCTGGGACTCCTATTCATTTTCAAGAGGAGTCAGGCATCGTCTCCTTTGGAAGCATTGATCTCCGCGAACCTCTCGAGGTTTCAAAGGATGTGAGGCATCCGGTCACGATGAGGCGGAGAACTAGGTCTTTCTCTGTGGTCTGCACAGGGTATTCAGACATCCCTTCGCCTTGGGAGATGCAAGAGGAGCCTGCATTCAATTCACTGCAGGGATGTCCATCCTTACTTCGAGTCAGAGCATCTCGGTGTCCATTCCACTTGAGGCCACAATCTCAGGGTCCCTCTCACATACCTGTAGCTGAGAGTAGCCTCCTCTTGAGGTGCTTGTGGAAAGTTGGTATTCCACTTGAGTCGAAGCCAGGGACTAAGCTCTCATCTCCAGTTGATTTGGGGTCCACGGAGCACTTTCCTGTTGCTACAGTGACCTCAGGATCCCTCTAGACTGGAGACAGTGATCTTGGGTTTTCTCTGGAGTGCCATCAAGGAAATCAAGGCTCCTTTCATGTTAGATGTGGAACAGCGAATTGCTCTGCACGCAGTGCAGGGGAATAGGGCCTCATCTCGCGGCGAGGGGGAAGTCTCATGGTTGTTCTCGAGTTGCGGCCGGAACCTGGGGTATATTATCGAGTTACGACGGGGCGGGCTCTTCCAGACAAGTGTTTGTTCAGCGACGTCTGGACTCCTGCCTAGGTGTGAGGGACACCTCGGGATTCTCCTCGAGTCTTGGCATGGCAATTGGGACGCGTCTCCACGTGAGGCAGGAGACCCAGGGTCCCTTTCCACGTGCCACAGGGATCCTGGGACTCCTATCCATTTTCAAGAGGAGTCAGGCATCGTCTCCTTTGGAAGCATTGATCTCCGCGGGCCTCTCGAGTTTTCAAAGGATGTGAGGCCTCCGGTCGCGATGAGGCAGAGAACTAGGTCTTTCTCTGTGGTCTCCACAGGGGATTCAGACATCCCTTCGTCTTGGGAGATTCAAGACGAGCCCGCATTCAATTCACTGCAGGGATATACGGCCTTACTTCGAGTCAGAGCATTTCGGTGTCCATTCCACTTGAGGCCACCAACTCAGGGTCCCTCTCACATACCTGTCGCTGAGAGAAGCCTCCTCTTGAGGTGCTTGTGGAAAGTTGGTGTTCCTCTTGAGTGGAAGCCAGGGACTAAGCTCTCATCTCGAGTTGATTTGGGGTCTACGGAGCCCTTTCGTGTTGCTCCAGTGACCTCAGGATCCTTCTAGACTTGAAACAGTGATCTTGGGTATTCTCTGGAGTGCATTCAAGGAAATCAAGGCTCCTTTCACGTTTGATGTGGAACATGGAATTGTTCTGCACCCAGTGCAGGGGAATCGGGCCTCATCTCGCGGCAAAGGGGAAGTCTCATGGTTTTTCTCGAGTTGCGGCCGGAACCTGGGGTATATTCTCGAGTTACGACGGGGAGGGCCCTTCCAGACACGGGTTTATTCAGCGACGTCAGGACTCCTGCCTAGGTGCGAGGGACACCTCGGGATTCACCTCGAGTCTTGTCAAGGAAATTGGGATGCCTCTCCACGTGAGGCGGGAGACCCAGGGTCCCTTTCCACGTGCCACAGGGATCCTGGGACTCCTATCCATTTTCAAGAGGAGTCAGGCATCGTCTCCTTTGGAAGCATTGATCTCCACGGACCTCTCGAGTTTTCAAAGGATGTGAGGCCTCTGTTCGCGATGAGGCGGAGAACTAGGTCTTTCTCTGTGGTCTGCACAGGGTACTCAGACATCCCTTCGTCTTGGGAGATGCAAGACGAGCCTGCATTCAATTCACTGCAGGGATATCCGGCCTTACTTCGAGTCAGAGCATCTCGGTGTCCATTCCACTTGAGGCCACAAACTCAGGGTCCCTCTCACTTACCAGTAGCTGAGAGAAGCCTCCTCTTGAGGTGCTTGTGGAAAGTTGGTATTCCTCTTGAGTCCAAGCCAGGAACTAAGCTTTCATCTCGAGTTGATTTGGGGTCCACGGAGTCCTTTCGTGTTGCTCCAGTGACCTCAGGATCCCTCTAGACTTGAGACAGTGATCTTGGGTTTTGTCTGGAGTGCCATCAAGGAAATCAAGGCTCCTTTCACGTTTGATGTGGAACACCGAATTGCTCTGCACCCAGTGCAGGGGAATCGGGCCTCATCTCGCGGAGAAAGGGAAGTCTCATGGTTTTCCTCGAGTTGAGGCCGGAACCTGGGGTATATTCTCGAGTTACGACTGGGAGGGCCCTTCCAGACACGAGTTTGTTCAGCGACGTCAGGACTCCTGCCTAGGTGCGAGGGACACCTCGGGATTCCCCTCGAGTCTTGGCATGGCAATTGGGACACGTCTCCACGTGAGGCGGGAGACCCAGAGTCCCTTTCCACGTGCCACAGGGTTCCTGAGACTCCTATCTATTTTCAAGAGGAGTCAGGCATCGTCTCCTTTGGAAGAATTGATTTCCGCGGACCTCTCGAGTTTTCAAAGGATGTGAGGCCTCCGGTCGCGATGAGGCGGAGAACTAGGTCTTTCTCTGTGGTCTGCACAGGGTATTCAGACATCCCTTCGCCTTGGGAGACGCAAGACGAGCCTGCATTCAATTCACTGCAGGGATATCCGGCCTTACTTCGAGTCAGAGCATCTCGGTGTCCATTCCGCTTGAGTCCACAAACTAAGGGTCCCTCTCACATACCTGTAGCTGAGAGAAGCCTCCTCTTTAGGTGCTTGTGGAAAGTTGGTATTCCTCTTGAGTGGAAGCCAGGGACTAAGCTCTCATCTCGAGTTGATTTGGGGTCCACGGAGCCCTTTCGTGTTGCTCCAGTGACCTCAGGATCCATCTAGACTTGAGACAGAGATCTTGGGTTTTCTCTGGAGTGCCATCAAGGAAATCAAGGCTCCTTTCACGTTTGATGTGGAATACGGAATTTCTCTGCACGCAGTGCAGTGGAATCGGGCCTCATCTCGCGGCGAGGGGGAATTCTCATTGTTTCTCTCGAGTTGCGGCCGGAACCTCTGGTATATTCTCGAGTTACGACGGGGAGGTCCCTTCCAGACACGGGTTTGTTCAGCGACGTCAGGACTCCTGCCTAGGAGCGAGGGAGAACTCGGGATTCTCCTCAAGTCTTGGCAAGGAAATTGGGATGCCTCTCAACTTGAGTTGGGAGACCCAGGGTCCCTTTCCACGTGCCAGAGGGATCCTGGGACTCCTATCCATTTTCAAGAGGAGTCAGGCATCGCCTCCTTTGGAAGCATTGATCTCCGCAAACCTCTCGAGGTTTCAAAGGATGTGAGGCCTCTGGTCGCGATGAGGCGGAGAACTAGGTCTTTCTCTGTGGTCTGCACAGGGTATTCAGACATCCCTTCGCCTTGGGAGATGCAAGACGAGCCTGCATTCAATTCACTGCAGGGATATCCGGCCTTACTTCGAGTCAGAGCATCTCGGTGTCCATTCCACTTGAGGCGACAAACTCAGTGTCCCTCTCACATACCTGTAGCTGAGAGAAGCCTCCTCTTGAGGTGCTTGTGGAAAGTTGGTATTCCTCTTGAGTCGAAGCCAGGGACTAAGCTCACATCTCGAGTTGATTTGGGGTCCATGGAGCCCTTTCGTGTTGCTCCATTGACCTCAGGATCCCTCTAGACTTGAGACAGTGATCTTGGGTTTTCTCTGGAGTGCCATCAAGGAAATCAAGGCTCCTTTCACGCTTGATGTGGAACACGGAATTTCTCTGCATGCAGTGCAAGGGGAATCGCGCCTCATCTCGCGGAGAGGGGGAAGTCTCATGGTTTTTCTCGAGGTGCGGCCGGAACCTGGGGTATATTCTCGAGTTACGACGGGGAGGGCCCTTCCAGACACGTGTTTGTTCAGCGCCGTCAGGACTCCTGCCTAGGTGTGAGGGACAACTCGGGATTTTCCTCGAGTCGTGGAATGGCAATTGGGACGCGTCTCAACGTGAGGCGGGAGACCCAGGGTCCCTTTCCACGTGCCACAGGGATCCTGGGATTCCTATCCATTTTCAAGAGGAGTCAGGCATCGTCTCCTTTGGAAGCATTGATCTCCTCGGATCCCTCGAGTTTTCAAAGGATGTGAGGCCTCCGGTCGCGATGAGGAGGAGAACTAGGTCTTTCTCTGTGGTCTGCACAGGGTACTCAGACATCCTTTCGCCTTGGGAGATGCAAGACGAGCCTGCATTCAATTCACGGCAGTGACATTCGGCCTTACTTCGAGTCAGAGTATCTCGGTGTCCATTCCACTTGAGGCCACAAATTCGGGGTCCCTCTCACATACCTGTAGCCGAGAGAAGCCTCCCCTTGAGGTGCTTGTGGAAAGTTGGTATTCCTCTTGAGTCGAAGCCAGGGACTACGCTCTCATCTCAAGTTAATTTGGGGTCCATGGAGCACTTTCGTGTTGCACCAGTGACCTCAGGATCCCTCTAGTCTTGAGACAGTGATCTTGGGTTTTCTCTGGAGTGCGATCAAGGAAATCAAGGCTCCTTTCAAGTTTGATGTGGGACACGGAATTGCTCTGCACGCAGTGCAGGGGAACCGAGCCTCATCTCGCGGCGAGGGGGAAATCTCATGGTTTTCTGGAGTTGCGGCCGGAACCTGGTGTATATTCTCGAGTTACGACGGGGAGGGCCATTCCAGACACGTGTTTGTTCAGCGCCGTCAGGACTCCTGCCTAGGTGCGAGGGACACGTCTAGATTCCCCTCGAGTCTTGGCATGGCAATTGGGACGCATCTCCACGTGAGGCGGGAGACCCAGTGTCCCTTTCCACGTGCCACAGGGATCCTGGGACTCCTATCCATTTTCAAGAGGAGTCAGGCTTCGTCTCCTTTGGAAGCATTGATCTCCGCGGACCTCTCGAGTTTTCAAAGGATGTGAGGCCTCTGGTCGCGTTGAGTCGGGGAATTAGGTCTTTCTCTGTGGTCTCCACAGGGGATTCAGACATCCCTTCGTCTTGGGAGATGCTAGACGAGCCTGCATTCAATTCACTGCAGGGATATCCGGCCTTACTTCGAGTCAGAGCATCTCGGTGTCCATTCCACTTGAGGCGACAAACTCAGGGTCCCTCTCACATACCTGTAGCTGAGAGAAGCCTCCTCTTGAGGTGCTTGTGGAAAGTTTGTATTCCTCTTGAGTCGAAGCCAGGGACTAAGCTCTCATCTCAAGTTAATTTGGGGTCCATGGAGCCCTTTCGTGTTGCTCCATTGACCTCAGGATCCCTCTAGACTTGAGACAGTGATCTTGGGTATAATCTGGAGTGCCATCAAGGAAATCAAGGCTCCTTTCAAGTTTGATGTGGAACACGGAATTGCTCTGCACGCAGTGCAGGGGAACCGAGCCTCATCTCGCGGCGAGGGGGAAGTCTAATGGTTTTTCTCGAGTTCCATCCGGAACATGGGGTATATTCTCGACTTACAATGGGGAGGGCCCTTCCAGACACGTGTTTGTTCAGCGACGTCAGGACTCCTGCCTAGGTGGGAGGGACTCACGGGATTCTCCTCGAGTCTTGGCATGCCAATTGGGACGCGTCTCCACGTGAGGCGGGAGACCCAGGGTCCCTTTCCACGTGCCACAGGGAACCTGCGACTCCTATCCATTTTCAAGAGGAGTCAGGCATCGTCTCCTTTGGAAGCATTGATCTCCGCGGACCTCTCGAGTTTTAAAAGGATGTGAGGCCTCCGGTCGCGAAGAGGCGGAGAACTAGGTCTTTCTCTGTGGTCTCCACAGGGGATTCAGGCATCCCTTCGTATTGGGAGATGCAAGACGAGCCTGCATTCAATTCACTGCAGGGATATCCAGCCTTACTTCGAGTCAGAGCATCTCGGTGTCCATTCCACTTGAGGCCACAAACTCAGGGTCCCTATCACATACCAGTAGCTGAGAGAAGCCTCCTCTTGAGGTACTTGTGGAAATTTGGTATTCCTCTTGAGTCGAAGCCAGGGACTAAGCTCTCATCTCAACTTGATTTGGGGTCCACGGAAACCTTTCATGTTGCTACAGTGACCTCTGGATCCCTCTAGACATGAGACAGTGATCTTGGGTCTCCTCTGGAGTGCCATCAAGGAAATCAAGGCTCCTTTCATGTTTGTTGTGGAACACGGAATTGCTCTGCACGCAGTGCAGGGGAATCGGGCCTCATCTCGCGGCGAGGGGGAAGTCTCATTGTTTTTCTCGAGTTGCGGCCGGAACCTGGGGTATATTCTCGAGTTACGACGGGGAGGGCCCTTCCAGACACGGGTTTATTCAGCGACGTCAGGACTCCTGCCTAGGTGCGAGGGACACCTCGGGATTCTCCTCGAGTCTTGGCAAGGAAATTGGGATGCCTCTTCACGTGAGGCGTGAGACCAAGTGTCCCTTTCCACGTGCCACAGGGATCCTGGGACTCCTATCCATTTTCAAGAGGAGTCAGGCATCGTCTCCTTTGGAAGCATTGATCTCCACGGACCTCTCGAGTTTTCAAAGGATGTGAGGCCTCTGGTCGCGATGAGGCGGAGAACTAGGTCTTTCTCTGTGGTCTCCACAGGGGATTCAGACATCCCTTCGTCTTGGGAGATGCAAGACGAGCCTGCATTCAATTCACTGCAGGGATATCCGGCCTTACTTCGAGTCAGAGCATCACGGTGTCCATTCCACTTGAGGCCACAAACTCAGGGTCCCTCTCACATACCTGTAGCTGAGAGAAGCCTCCTCTTGAGGTGCTTGTGGAAAGTTGGTATTCCTCTTGAGTCGAAGCCAGGGACTAAGCTCACATCTCGAGTTGATTTGGGGTCCACGGAGCCCTTTCGTGTTGCTCCAATGACCTCAGGATCCCTCTAGACTTGAGACAGTGATCTTGGGTTTTCTCTGGAGTGCCATCAAGGAAATCAAGGCTCCTTTCAAGTTTGAGGTGGAACACGGAACTGCTCTGCCCGCAGTGCAGGGGAATCGGGCCTCATCTCGCGGCGAGGGGGAAGTCTCATGGTTTTTCTCGAGTTGCGGCCGGATCCTGGTGTATATTCTCGAGTTACGACGGGGAGGGCCCTTCCAGACACGTGTTTGTTCAGCGACGTCAGGACTCCTGCCTTGGTGCGAGGGACACCTCGGGATTTTCCTTGAGTCTTGGCATGGCAATTGGGACGCGTCTCCACGTGAGGCGGGAGACGCAGGGTCCCTTTCCTCGTGCCACAGGGATCCTGGGACTCCTATCCAGTTTCAAGAGGAGTCAGGCATCGTCTCCTTTGGAAGCATTGATCTCTGAAGACCTCTCGAGTTTTCAAAGGATGTGAGGCCTCCGGTCGCAATGAGGCGGAGACTTGGTCTTTCTCTGCGGTCTCCACAGGGGATTCAGACATCCCTTCATCTTGGTAGATGCAAGACGAGCCTGCATTCAATTCACTGCAGGGATATCTGGCCTTATTTCGAGTCAGAGCATCTCGGTGTCCATTCCACTTGAGGCCACAAATTCAGGGTCCCTCTCACATACCTGTAGCTGAGAGAAGCCTCCTCTTGAGGTGCTTTTGGAAAGTTGGTATTCCTCTTGAGTGGAAGCCAGGGACTAATCTCTCATCTCGATTTGATTTGGGGTCCACGGAGCCCTTTCTTTTTGCTCCAGTGTCCTCAGGATCCCTCTAGACTTGGGACAGTGATCTTGGGTTTTCTCTGGAGTGCAATCAAGGAAATCAAGTCTCCTTTCTCGTTTCATGTGGAACATGGAATTGCTCTGCACGCAGTGCAGGGGAATCGGGCCTCATCTCGCAGAGAGGCGGAAGTCTCACGGTTTTTCTCGAGTCGCGGCCGGAACCTGGGGTATATTCTCGAGTTACGACGGGGAGTGCCCTTCCAGACACGTGTTTGTTCAGCGATGTCAGGCCTCCTGCCTAGGTGCGAGGGACACCTCGGGATTCTCCTCGAGTCTTGGCATGGCAATTGGGTCGTGTCTCCACGTGAGGCGGGAGACCCAGGGTCCCTTTCCATGTGCCACAGGGATCCTGGGACTCCTATCCATTTTCAACAAGAGTCAGGCATCTTCTCCTTTGGAAGCATTGATCTCCGGGGACCTCTCGAGTTTTCAATGGATGTGAGGCCTCCGCTCGCGATGAGGCAGAGAACTAGGTCTTTCTCTGTGTCTCCACAGTGGATTTAGACATCCCTTCGTCTTGGGAGATGCAAGACGAGCCTGCATTCAATTCACTGCAGGGATATCCAGCCTTACTTCATGTCAGACCATATCGGTGTCCATTCCACTTGAGGCCACAAACTCAGGGTCCCTCTCAAATACCTGTTCCTGAGAGAAGCCTCCTCTTGAGGTGCTTGTGGAAAGTTGGTATTCCTGTTGAGTCGAAGCCAGGGACTAAGCTCTCATCTCGAGTTGATTTGGGGTCCACGGAGCTCTTTCGTGTTGCTCCAGTGACCTCAGGATCCATCTAGACTTGAGACAGAGATCTTGGGTTTTCTCTGGAGTGCCATCAAGGAAATCAAGGCTCCTTTCACGTTTGATGTGGAACACGGAATTGCTCTGCACGCAGTGCAGGGGAATCGGGCCTCATCTCGCGGCAAGGGGGAAGTCTCATGGTTTTTCTGGAATTGCGGCCGGAACCTGGGGTATATTCTCGAGTTACGACGGGGAGGGCCCTTCCAGACACGTGTTTGTTCAGCGACGTCAGGACTCCTGCCTAGGTGCGAGGGACACCTCGGGATTCCCCTCGAGTCTTGGCATGGCAATTGGGACACGTCTCCACGTGAGGCGGGAGACCCAGAGTCCCTTCCACGTGGCACAGGGTTCCTGAGACTCCTATCTATTTTCAAGAGGAGTCAGGCATCGTCTCCTTTGGAAGAATTGATTTCCGCGGACCTCTCGAGTTTTCAAAGGATGTGAGGCCTCCGGTCGCGATGAGGCGGAGAACTAGGTCTTTCTCTGTGGTCTGCACAGGGTATTCAGACATCCCTTCGCCTTGGGAGACGCAAGACGAGCCTGCATTCAATTCACTGCAGGGATATCCGGCCTTACTTCGAGTCAGAGCATCTCGGTGTCCATTCCGCTTGAGTCCACAAACTAAGGGTCCCTCTCACATACCTGTAGCTGAGAGAAGCCTCCTCTTTAGGTGCTTGTGGAAAGTTGGTATTCCTCTTGAGTGGAAGCCAAGGACTAAGCTCTCATCTCGAGTTGATTTGGGGTCCACGGAGCCCTTTCGTGTTGCTCCAGTGACCTCAGGATCCATCTAGACTTGAGACAGAGATCTTGGGTTTTCTCTGGAGTGCCATCAAGGAAATCAAGGCTCCTTTCACGTTTGATGTGGAACACGGAATTTCTCTGCACGCAGTGCAGGGGAATCGGGCATCATCTCGCGGCGAGGGGGAATTCTCATTGTTTCTCTCGAGTTGCGGCCGGAACCTCTGGTATATTCTCGAGTTACGACGGGGAGGGCCCTTCCAGACACGGGTTTGTTCAGCGACGTCAGGACTCCTGCCTAGGTGCGAGGGACAACTCGGGATTCTCCTCAAGTCTTGGCAAGGAAATTGGGATGCCTCTCAACTTGAGGTGGGAGACCCAGGGTCCCTTTCCACGTGCCAGAGGGATCCTGGGACTCCTATCCATTTTCAAGAGGAGTCAGGCATCGCCTCCTTTGGAAGCATTGATCTCCGCGAACCTCTCGAGGTTTCAAAGGATGTGAGGCCTCTGGTCGCGATGAGGCGGAGAACTAGGTCTTTCTCTGTGGTCTGCACAGGGTATTCAGACATCCCTTCGCCTTGGGAGATGCAAGACGAGCCTGCATTCAATTCACTGCAGGGATATCCGGCCTTACTTCGAGTCAGAGCATCTCGGTATCCATTCCACTTGAGGCGACAAACTCAGAGTCCCTCTCACATACCTGTAGCTGAGAGAAGCCTCCTCTTGAGGTGCTTGTGGAAAGTTGGTATTCCTCTTGAGTCGAAGCCAGGGACTAAGCTCACATCTCGAGTTGATTTGGGGTCCACGGAGCCCTTTCGTGTTGCTCCATTGACCTCAGGATCCCTCTAGACTTGAGACAGTGATCTTGGGTTTTCTCTGGAGTGCCATCAAGGAAATCAAGGCTCCTTTCACGCTTGATGTGGAACACGGAATTTCTCTGCATGCAGTGCAAGGGGAATCGGGCCTCATCTCGCGGAGAGGGGGAAGTCTCATGGTTTTTCTCGAGGTGCGGCCGGAACCTGGGGTATATTCTCGAGTTACGACGGGGAGGGCCCTTCCAGACACGTGTTTGTTCAGCGCCGTCAGGACTCCTGCCTAGGTGTGAGGGACAACTCGGGATTTTCCTCGAGTCCTGGAATGGCAATTGGGACGCGTCTCAACGTGAGGCGGGAGACCCAGGGTCCCTTTCCACGTGCCACAGGGATCCTGGGATTCCTATCCATTTTCAAGAGGAGTCAGGCATCGTCTCCTTTGGAAGCATTGATCTCCTCGGATCCCTCGAGTTTTCAAAGGATGTGAGGCCTCCGGTCGCGATGAGGAGGAGAACTAGGTCTTTCTCTGTGGTCTGCACAGGGTACTCAGACATCCTTTCGCCTTGGGAGATGCAAGACGAGCCTGCATTCAATTCACTGCAGGGACATTCGGCCTTACTTCGAGTCAGAGTATCTCGGTGTCCATTCCACTTGAGGCCACAAATTCGGGGTCCCTCTCACATACCTGTAGCCGAGAGAAGCCTCCCCTTGAGGTGCTTGTGGAAAGTTGGTATTCCTCTTGAGTCGAAGCCAGGGACTACGCTCTCATCTCAAGTTAATTTGGGGTCCATGGAGCACTTTCGTGTTGCTCCAGTGACCTCAGGATCCCTCTAGTCTTGAGACAGTGATCTTGGGTTTTCTCTGGAGTGCGATCAAGGAAATCAAGGCTCCTTTCAAGTTTGATGTGGAACACGGAATTGCTCTGCACGCAGTGCAGGGGAACCGAGCCTCATCTCGCGGCGAGGGGGAAGTCTAATGGTTTTTCTCGAGTTCCGTCCGGAACATGGGGTATATTCTCGACTTACAATGGGGAGGGCCCTTCCAGACACGTGTTTGTTCAGCGACGTCAGGACTCCTGCCTAGGTGGGAGGGACTCCCGGGATTCTCCTCGAGTCTTGGCATGCCAATTGGGATGCGTCTCCACGTGAGGCGGCAGACCCATGGTCCCTTTCCACGTGCCACAGGGAACCTGCGACTCCTATCCATTTTCAAGAGGAGTCAGGCATCGTCTCCTTTGGAAGCATTGATCTCAGCGGACCTCTCGAGTTTTCAAAGGATGTGAGGCCTCCGGTCGCGAAGAGGCGGAGAACTAGGTCTTTCTCTGTGGTCTCCACAGGGGATTCAGACATCCCTTCGTATTGGGAGATGCAAGACGAGCCTGCATTCAATTCACTGCAGGGATATCCAGCCTTACTTCGAGTCAGAGCATCTCGGTGTCCATTCCACTTGAGGCCACAAACTCAGGGTCCCTATCACATACCAGTAGCTGAGAGAAGCCTCCTCTTGAGGTACTTGTGGAAATTTGGTATTCCCCTTGAGTCGAAGCCAGGGACTAAACTCTCATCTCAACTTGATTTGGGGTCCACGGAAACCTTTCATGTTGCTACAGTGACCTCTGGATCCCTCTAGACATGAGACAGTGATCTTGGGTCTCCTCTGGAGTGCCATCAAGGAAATCAAGGCTCCTTTCATGTTTGTTGTGGAACACGGAATTGCTCTGCACGCAGTGCAGGGGAATCGGGCCTCATCTCGCGGCGAGGGGGAAGTCTCATTGTTTTTCTCGAGTTGCGGCCGGAACCTGGGGTATATTCTCGAGTTACGACGGGGAGGGCCCTTCCAGACACGGGTTTATTCAGCGACGTCAGGACTCCTGCCTAGGTGCGAGGGACACCTCGGGATTCACCTCGAGTCTTGGCAAGGAAATTGGGATGCCTCTCCACGTGAGGCGGGAGACCCAGGGTCCCTTTCCACGTGCCACAGGGATCCTGGGACTCCTATCCATTTTCAAGAGGAGTCAGGCATCGTCTCCTTTGGAAGCATTGATCTCCACGGACCTCTCGAGTTTTCAAAGGATGTGAGGCCTCTGTTCGCGATGAGGCGGAGAACTAGGTCTTTCTCTGTGGTCTGCACAGGGTACTCAGACATCCCTTCGTCTTGGGAGATGCAAGACGAGCCTGCATTCAATTCACTGCAGGGATATCCGGCCTTACTTCGAGTCAGAGCATCTCGGTGTCCATTCCACTTGAGGCCACAAACTCAGGGTCCCTCTCACTTACCAGTAGCTGAGAGAAGCCTCCTCTTGAGGTGCTTGTGGAAAGTTGGTATACCTCTTGAGTCCAAGCCAGGAACTAAGCTTTCATCTCGAGTTGATTTGGGGTCCACGGAGTCCTTTCGTGTTGCTCCAGTGACCTCAGGATCCCTCTAGACTTGAGACAGTGATCTTGGGTTTTGTCTGGAGTGCCATCAAGGAAATCAAGGCTCCTTTCACGTTTGATGTGGAACACCGAATTGCTCTGCACCCAGTGCAGGGGAATCGGGCCTCATCTCGCGGAGAAAGGGAAGTCTCATGGTTTTTCTCGAGTTGAGGCCGGAACCTGGGGTATATTCTCGAGTTACGACTGGGAGGGCCCTTCCAGACACGAGTTTGTTCAGCGACGTCAGGACTCCTGCCTAGGTGCGAGGGACACCTCGGGATTCCCCTCGAGTCTTGCCATGGCAATTGGGACACGTCTCCACGTGAGGCGGGAGACCCAGAGTCCCTTTCCACGTGCCACAGGGTTCCTGAGACTCCTATCTATTTTCAAGAGGAGTCAGGCATCGTCTCCTTTGGAAGAATTGATTTCCGCGGACCTCTCGAGTTTTCAAAGGATGTGAGGCCTCCGGTCATGATGAGGCGGAGAACTAGGTCTTTCTCTGTGGTCTGCACAGGGTATTCAGACATCCCTTCGCCTTGGGAGACGCAAGACGAGCCTGCATTCAATTCACTGCAGGGATATCCGGCCTTACTTCGAGTCAGAGCATCTCGGTGTCCATTCCGCTTGAGTCCACAAACTAAGGGTCCCTCTCACATACCTGTAGCTGAGAGAAGCCTCCTCTTTAGGTGCTTGTGGAAAGTTGGTATTCCTCTTGAGTGGAAGCCAGGGACTAAGCTCTCATCTCGAGTTGATTTGGGGTCCACGGAGCCATTTCGTGTTGCTCCAGTGACCTCAGGATCCATCTAGACTTGAGACAGAGATCTTGGGTTTTCTCTGGAGTGCCATCAAGGAAATCAAGGCTCCTTTCACGTTTGATGTGGAATACGGAATTTCTCTGCACGCAGTGCAGGGGAATCGGGCCTCATCTCGCGGCGAGGGGGAATTCTCATTGTTTCTCTCGAGTTGCGGCCGGACCCTCTGGTATATTCTCGAGTTACGACGGGGAGGGCCCTTCCAGACACGGGTTTGTTCAGCGACGTCAGGACTCCTGCCTAGGAGCGAGGGACAACTCGGGATTCTCCTCAAGTCTTGGCAAGGAAATTGGGATGCCTCTCAACTTGAGTTGGGAGACCCAGGGTCCCTTTCCACGTGCCAGAGGGATCCTGGGACTCCTATCCATTTTCAAGAGGAGTCAGGCATCGCCTCCTTTGGAAGCATTGATCTCCGCAAACCTCTCGAGGTTTCAAAGGATGTGAGGCCTCTGGTCGCGATGAGGCGGAGAACTAGGTCTTTCTCTGTGGTCTGCACAGGGTATTCAGACATCCCTTCGCCTTGGGAGATGCAAGACGAGCCTGCATTCAATTCACTGCAGGGATATCCGGCCTTACTTCGAGTCAGAGCATCTCGGTGTCCATTCCACTTGAGGCGACAAACTCAGAGTCCCTCTCACATACCTGTAGCTGAGAGAAGCCTCCTCTTGAGGTGCTTGTGGAAAGTTGGTATTCCTCTTGAGTCGAAGCCAGGGACTAAGCTCACATCTCGAGTTGATTTGGGGTCCATGGAGCCCTTTCGTGTTGCTCCATTGACCTCAGGATCCCTCTAGACTTGAGACAGTGGTCTTGGGTTTTCTCTGGAGTGCCATCAAGGAAATCAAGGCTCCTTTCACGCTTGATGTGGAACACGGAATTTCTCTGCATGCAGTGCAAGGGGAATCGCGCCTCATCTCGCGGAGAGGGGGAAGTCTCATGGTTTTTCTCGAGGTGCGGCCGGAACCTGGGGTATATTCTCGAGTTACGACGGGGAGGGCCCTTCCAGACACGTGTTTGTTCAGCGCCGTCAGGACTCCTGCCTAGGTGTGAGGGACAACTCGGGATTTTCCTCGAGTCGTGGAATGGCAATTGGGACGCGTCTCAACGTGAGGCGGGAGACCCAGGGTCCCTTTCCACGTGCCACAGGGATCCTGGGATTCCTATCCATTTTCAAGAGGAGTCAGGCATCGTCTCCTTTGGAAGCATTGATCTCCTCGGATCCCTCGAGTTTTCAAAGGATGTGAGGCCTCCGGTCGCGATGAGGAGGAGAACTAGGTCTTTCTCTGTGGTCTGCACAGGGTACTCAGACATCCTTTCGCCTTGGGAGATGCAAGACGAGCCTGCATTCAATTCACTGCAGGGACATTCGGCCTTACTTCGAGTCAGAGTATCTCGGTGTCCATTCCACTTGAGGCCACAAATTCGGGGTCCCTCTCACATACCTGTAGCCGAGAGAAGCCTCCCCTTGAGGTGCTTGTGGAAAGTTGGTATTCCTCTTGAGTCGAAGCCAGGGACTACGCTCTCATCTCAAGTTAATTTGGGGTCCATGGAGCACTTTCGTGTTGCACCAGTGACCTCAGGATCCCTCTAGTCTTGAGACAGTGATCTTGGGTTTTCTCTGGAGTGCGATCAAGGAAATCAAGGCTCCTTTCAAGTTTGATGTGGGACACGGAATTGCTCTGCACGCAGTGCAGGGGAACCGAGCCTCATCTCGCGGCGAGGGGGAAATCTCATGGTTTTCTGGAGTTGCGGCCGGAACCTGGTGTATATTCTCGAGTTACGACGGGGAGGGCCATTCCAGACACGTGTTTGTTCAGCGACGTCAGGACTCCTGCCTAGGTGCGAGGGACACGTCTAGATTCCCCTCGAACTTGGCATGGCAATTGGGACGCATCTCCACGTGAGGCGGGAGACCCAGTGTCCCTTTCCACGTGCCACAGGGATCCTGGGACTCCTATCCATTTTCAAGAGGAGTCAGGCTTCGTCTCCTTTGGAAGCATTGATCTCCGCGGACCTCTCGAGTTTTCAAAGGATGTGAGGCCTCTGGTCGCGTTGAGTCGGGGAATTAGGTCTTTCTCTGTGGTCTCCACAGGGGATTCAGACATCCCTTCGTCTTGGGAGATGCTAGACGAGCCTGCATTCAATTCACTGCAGGGATATCCGGCCTTACTTCGAGTCAGAGCATCTCGGTGTCCATTCCACTTGAGGCGACAAACTCAGGGTCCCTCTCACATACCTGTAGCTGAGAGAAGCCTCCTCTTGAGGTGCTTGTGGAAAGTTTGTATTCCTCTTGAGTCGAAGCCAGGGACTAAGCTCTCATCTCAAGTTAATTTGGGGTCCATGGAGCCCTTTCGTGTTGCTCCATTGACCTCAGGATCCCTCTAGACTTGAGACAGTGATCTTGGGTATTCTCTGGAGTGCCATCAAGGAAATCAAGGCTCCTTTCAAGTTTGATGTGGAACACGGAATTGCTCTGCACGCAGTGCAGGGGAACCGAGCCTCATCTCGCGGCGAGGGGGAAGTCTAATGGTTTTTCTCGAGTTCCATCCGGAACATGGGGTATATTCTCGACTTACAATGGGGAGGGCCCTTCCAGACAAGTGTTTGTTCAGCGACGTCAGGACTCCTGCCTAGGTGGGAGGGACTCACGGGATTCTCCTCGAGTCTTGGCATGCCAATTGGGATGCGTCTCCACGTGAGGCGGGAGACCCAGGGTCCCTTTCCACGTGCCACAGGGAACCTGCGACTCCTATCCATTTTCAAGAGGAGTCAGGCATCGTCTCCTTTGGAAGCATTGATCTCCGCGGACCTCTCGAGTTTTCAAAGGATGTGAGGCCTCCGGTCGCGAAGAGGCGGAGAACTAGGTCTTTCTCTGTGGTCTCCACAGGGGATTCAGACATCCCTTCGTATTGGGAGATGCAAGACGAGCCTGCATTCAATTCACTGCAGGGATATCCAGCCTTACTTCGAGTCAGAGCATCTCGGTGTCCATTCCACTTGAGGCCACAAACTCAGGGTCCCTATCACATACCAGTAGCTGAGAGAAGCCTCCTCTTGAGGTACTTGTGGAAATTTGGTATTCCCCTTGAGTCGAAGCCAGGGACTAAGCTCTCATCTCAACTTGATTTGGGGTCCACGGAAACCTTTCATGTTGCTACAGTGACCTCTGGATCCCTCTAGACATGAGACAGTGATCTTGGGTCTCCTCTGGAGTGCCATCAAGGAAATCAAGGCTCCTTTCATGTTTGTTGTGGAACACGGAATTGCTCTGCACGCAGTGCAGGGGAATCGGGCCTCATCTCGCGGCGAGGGGGAAGTCTCATTGTTTTTCTCGAGTTGCGGCCGGAACCTGGGGTATATTCTCGAGTTACGACGGGGAGGGCCCTTCCAGACACGGGTTTATTCAGCGACGTCAGGACTCCTGCCTACGTGCGAGGGACACCTCGGGATTCTCCTCGAGTCTTGGCAAGGAAATTGGGATGCCTCTTCACGTGAGGCGTGAGACCAAGTGTCCCTTTCCACGTGCCACAGGGATCCTGGGACTCCTATCCATTTTCAAGAGGAGTCAGGCATCGTCTCCTTTGGAAGCATTGATCTCCACGGACCTCTCGAGTTTTCAAAGGATGTGAGGCCTCTGGTCGCGATGAGGCGGAGAACTAGGTCTTTCTCTGTGGTCTCCACAGGGGATTCAGACATCCCTTCGTCTTGGGAGATGCAAGACGAGCCTGCATTCAATTCACTGCAGGGATATCCGGCCTTACTTCGAGTCAGAGCATCACGGTGTCCATTCCACTTGAGGCCACAAACTCAGGGTCCCTCTCACATACCTGTAGCTGAGAGAAGCCTCCTCTTGAGGTGCTTGTGGAAAGTTGGTATTCCTCTTGAGTCGAAGCCAGGGACTAAGCTCACATCTCGAGTTGATTTGGGGTCCACGGAGCCCTTTCGTGTTGCTCCAATGACCTCAGGATCCCTCTAGACTTGAGACAGTGATCTTGGGTTTTCTCTGGAGTGCCATCAAGGAAATCAAGGCTCCTTTCAAGTTTGAGGTGGAACACGGAACTGCTCTGCCCGCAGTGCAGGGGAATCGGGCCTCATCTCGCGGCGAGGGGGAAGTCTCATGGTTTTTCTCGAGTTGCGGCCGGATCCTGGGGTATATTCTCGAGTTACGACGGGGAGGGCCCTTCCAGACACGTGTTTGTTCAGCGACGTCAGGACTCCTGCCTTGGTGCGAGGGACACCTCGGGATTCTCCTTGAGTCTTGGCATGGCAATTGGGACGCGTCTCCACGTGAGGCGGGAGACCCAGGGTCCCTTTCCTCGTGCCACAGGGATCCTGGGACTCCTATCCAGTTTCAATAGGAGTCAGGCATCGTCTCCTTTGGAAGCATTGATCTCTGAAGACCTCTCGAGTTTTCAAAGGATGTGAGGCCTCCGGTCGCAATGAGGCGGAGACTTGGTCTTTCTCTGCGGTCTCCACAGGGGATTCAGACATCCCTTCATCTTGGTAGATGCAAGACGAGCCTGCATTCAATTCACTGCAGGGATATCTGGCCTTATTTCGAGTCAGAGCATCTCGGTGTCCATTCCACTTGAGGCCACAAATTCAGGGTCCCTCTCACATACCTGTAGCTGAGAGAAGCCTCCTCTTGAGGTGCTTTTGGAAAGTTGGTATTCCTCTTGAGTTGAAGCCAGGGACTAATCTCTCATCTCGATTTGATTTGGGGTCCACGGAGCCCTTTCTTTTTGCTCCAGTGTCCTCAGGATCCCTCTAGACTTGGGACAGTGATCTTGGGTTTTCTCTGGAGTGCAATCAAGGAAATCAAGTCTCCTTTCTCTTTTCATGTGGAACATGGAATTGCTCTGCACGCAGTGCAGGGGAATCGGGCCTCATCTCGCAGAGAGGCGGAAGTCTCACGGTTTTTCTCGAGTCGCGGCCGGAACCTGGGGTATATTCTCGAGTTACGACGGGGAGTGCCCTTCCAGACACGTGTTTGTTCAGCGACGTCAGGCCTCCTGCCTAGGTGCGAGGGACACCTCGGGATTCTCCTCGAGTCTTGGCATGGCAATTGGGTCGTGTCTCCACGTGAGGCGGGAGACCCAGGGTCCCTTTCCATGTGCCACAGGGATCCTGGGACTCCTATCCATTTTCAACAAGAGTCAGGCATCTTCTCCTTTGGAAGCATTGATCTCCGGGGACCTCTCGAGTTTTCAATGGATGTGAGGCCTCCGCTCGCGATGAGGCAGAGAACTAGGTCTTTCTCTGTGTCTCCACAGTGGATTTAGACATCCCTTCGTCTTGGGAGATGCAAGACGAGCCTGCATTCAATTCACTGCAGGGATATCCAGCCTTACTTCATGTCAGACCATATCGGTGTCCATTCCACTTGAGGCCACAAACTCAGGGTCCCTCTCAAATACCTGTTCCTGAGAGAAGCCTCCTCTTGAGGTGCTTGTGGAAAGTTGGTATTCCTGTTGAGTCGAAGCCAGGGACTAAGCTCTCATCTCGAGTTGATTTGGGGTCCACGGAGCTCTTTCGTGTTGCTCCAGTGACCTCAGAATCCCTCTAGACATGAGACAGTGATCTTGGGTTTTCTCTGGAGTGCCATCAAGGAAATCAAGGCTCCTTTCACGTTTGATGTGGAACACGGAATTGCTCTGCACGCAGTGCAGGGGAATCGGGCCTCATCTCGCGGCAAGGGGGAAGTCTCATGGTTTTTCTGGAATTGCGGCCGGAACCTGGGGTATATTCTCGAGTTACGACGGGGAGGGCCCTTCCAGACACGTGTTTGTTCAGCAACGTCAGGACTCCTGCCTAGGTGCGAGGGACACCTAGGGATTCCCCTCGAGTCTTGGCATGGCAATTGGGACACGTCTCCACGTGAGGCGGGAGACCCAGAGTCCCTTCCACGTGGCACAGGGTTCCTGAGACTCCTATCTATTTTCAAGAGGAGTCAGGCATCGTCTCCTTTGGAAGAATTGATTTCCGCGGACCTCTCGAGTTTTCAAAGGATGTGAGGCCTCCGGTCGCGATGAGGCGGAGAACTAGGTCTTTCTCAGTGGTCTGCACAGGGTATTCAGACATCCCTTCGCCTTGGGAGACGCAAGACGAGCCTGCATTCAATTCACTGCAGGGATATCCGGCCTTACTTCGAGTCAGAGCATCTCGGTGTCCATTCCGCTTGAGTCCACAAACTAAGGGTCCCTCTCACATACCTGTAGCTGAGAGAAGCCTCCTCTTTAGGTGCTTGTGGAAAGTTGGTATTCGTCTTGAGTGGAAGCCAAGGACTAAGCTCTCATCTCGAGTTGATTTGGGGTCCACGGAGCCCTTTCGTGTTGCTCCAGTGACCTCAGGATCCATCTAGACTTGAGACAGAGATCTTGGGTTTTCTCTGGAGTGCCATCAAGGAAATCAAGGCTCCTTTCACGTTTGATGTGGAACACGGAATTTCTCTGCACGCAGTGCAGGGGAATCGGGCATCATCTCGCGGCGAGGGGGAATTCTCATTGTTTCTCTCGAGTTGCGGCCGGAACCTCTGGTATATTCTCGAGTTACGACGGGGAGGGCCCTTCCAGACACGGGTTTGTTCAGCGACGTCAGGACTCCTGCCTAGGTGCGAGGGACAACTCGGGATTCTCCTCAAGTCTTGGCAAGGAAATTGGGATGCCTCTCAACTTGAGGTGGGAGACCCAGGGTCCCTTTCCACGTGCCAGAGGGATCCTGGGACTCCTATCCATTTTCAAGAGGAGTCAGGCATCGCCTCCTTTGGAAGCATTGATCTCCGCGAACCTCTCGAGGTTTCAAAGGATGTGAGGCCTCTGGTCGCGATGAGGCGGAGAACTAGGTCTTTCTCTGTGGTCTGCACAGGGTATTCAGACATCCCTTCGCCTTGGGAGATGCAAGACGAGCCTGCATTCAATTCACTGCAGGGATATCCGGCCTTACTTCGAGTCAGAGCATCTCGGTGTCCATTCCACTTGAGGCGACACACTCAGAGTCCCTCTCACATACCTGTAGCTGAGAGAAGCCTCCTCTTGAGGTGCTTGTGGAAAGTTGGTATTCCTCTTGAGTCGAAGCCAGGGACTAAGCTCACATCTCGAGTTGATTTGGGGTCAACGGAGCCCTTTCGTGTTGCTCCATTGACCTCAGGATCCCTCTAGACTTGAGACAGTGATCTTGGGTTTTCTCTGGAGTGCCATCAAGGAAATCAAGGCTCCTTTCACGCTTGATGTGGAACACGGAATTTCTCTGCATGCAGTGCAAGGGGAATCGGGCCTCATCTCGCGGAGAGGGGGAAGTCTCATGGTTTTTCTCGAGGTGCGGCCGGAACCTGGGGTATATTCTCGAGTTACGACGGGGAGGGCCCTTCCAGACACGTGTTTGTTCAGCGCCGTCAGGACTCCTGCCTAGGTGTGAGGGACAACTCGGGATTTTCCTCGAGTCCTGGAATGGCAATTGGGACGCGTCTCAACGTGAGGCGGGAGACCCAGGGTCCCTTTCCACGTGCCACAGGGATCCTGGGATTCCTATCCATTTTCAAGAGGAGTCAGGCATCGTCTCCTTTGGAAGCATTGATCTCCTCGGATCCCTCGAGTTTTCAAAGGATGTGAGGCCTCCGGTCGCGATGAGGAGGAGAACTAGGTCTTTGTCTGTGGTCTGCACAGGGTACTCAGACATCCTTTCGCCTTGGGAGATGCAAGACGAGCCTGCATTCAATTCACTGCAGGGACATTCGGCCTTACTTCGAGTCAGAGTATCTCGGTGTCCATTCCACTTGAGGCCACAAATTCGGGGTCCCTCTCACATACCTGTAGCCGAGAGAAGCCTCCCCTTGAGGTGCTTGTGGAAAGTTGGTATTCCTCTTGAGTCGAAGCCAGGGACTACGCTCTCATCTCAAGTTAATTTGGGGTCCATGGAGCACTTTCGTGTTGCTCCAGTGACCTCAGGATCCCTCTAGTCTTGAGACAGTGATCTTGGGTTTTCTCTGGAGTGCGATCAAGGAAATCAAGGCTCCTTTCAAGTTTGATGTGGAACACGGAATTGCTCTGCACGCAGTGCAGGGGAACCGAGCCTCATCTCGCGGCGAGGGGGAAGTCTAATGGTTTTTCTCGAGTTCCGTCCGGAACATGGGGTATATTCTCGACTTACAATGGGGAGGGCCCTTCCAGACACGTGTTTGTTCAGCGACGTCAGGACTCCTGCCTAGGTGGGAGGGACTCCCGGGATTCTCCTCGAGTCTTGGCATGCCAATTGGGACGCGTCTCCACGTGAGGCGGCAGACCCATGGTCCCTTTCCACGTGCCACAGGGAACCTGCGACTCCTATCCATTTTCAAGAGGAGTCAGGCATCGTCTCCTTTGGAAGCATTGATCTCAGCGGACCTCTCGAGTTTTCAAAGGATGTGAGGCCTCCGGTCGCGAAGAGGCGGAGAACTAGGTCTTTCTCTGTGGTCTCCACAGGGGATTCAGACATCCCTTCGTATTGGGAGATGCAAGACGAGCCTGCATTCAATTCACTGCAGGGATATCCAGCCTTACTTCGAGTCAGAGCATCTCGGTGTCCATTCCACTTGAGGCCACAAACTCAGGGTCCCTATCACATACCAGTAGCTGAGAGAAGCCTCCTCTTGAGGTACTTGTGGAAATTTGGTATTCCCCTTGAGTCGAAGCCAGGGACTAAACTCTCATCTCAACTTGATTTGGGGTCCACGGAAACCTTTCATGTTGCTACAGTGACCTCTGGATCCCTCTAGACATGAGACAGTGATCTTGGGTCTCCTCTGGAGTGCCATCAAGGAAATCAAGGCTCCTTTCATGTTTGTTGTGGAACACGGAATTGCTCTGCACGCAGTGCAGGGGAATCGGGCCTCATCTCGCGGCGAGGGGGAAGTCTCATTGTTTTTCTCGAGTTGCGGCCGGACCCTGGGGTATATTCTCGAGTTACGACGGGGAGGGCCCTTCCAGACACGGGTTTATTCAGCGACGTCAGGACTCCTGCCTAGGTGCGAGGGACACCTCGGGATTCTCCTCGAGTCTTGGCAAGGAAATTGGGATGCCTCTCCACGTGAGGCGTGAGACCCAGTGTCCCTTTCCACGTGCCACAGGGATCCTGGGACTCCTATCCATTTTCAAGAGGAGTCAGGCATCGTCTCCTTTGGAAGCATTGATCTCTACGGACCTCTCGAGTTTTCAAAGAATGTGAGGCCTCTGGTCGCGATGAGGCGGAGAACTAGGTCTTTCTCTGTGGACTCCACAGGGGATTCAGACATCCCTTCGTCTTGGGAGATGCAAGACGAGCCTGCATTCAATTCACTGCAGGGATATCCGGCCTTACTTCGAGTCAGAGCATCTCGGTGTCCCTTCCACTTGAGGCCACAAACTCAGGGTCCCTCTCACATACCTGTAGCTGAGAGAATCCTCCTCTTGAGGTGCTTGTGGAAAGTTGGTATTCCTCTTGAGTCGAAGCCAGGGACTAAGCTCACATCTCAAGTTGATTTGGGGTCCACGGAGCCCTTTCGTGTTGCTCCAATGACCTCAGGATCCCTCTAGACTTGAGACAGTGATCTTGGGTTTTCTCTGGAGTGCCATCAAGGAAATCAAGGCTCCTTTCAAGTTTGAGGTGGAACACGGAACTGCTCTGCCCGCAGTGCAGGGGAATCGGGCCTCATCTCGCGGCGAGGGGGAAGTCTCATGGTTTTTCTCGAGTTGCGGCCGGAACCTGGGGTATATTCTCGAGTTACGACGGGGAGGGCCCTTCCAGACACGTGTTTGTTCAGCGACGTCAGGACTCCTGCCTTGGTGCGAGGGACACCTCGGGATTCTCCTTGAGTCTTGGCATGGCAATTGGGACGCGTCTCCACGTGAGGCGGGAGACGCAGGGTCCCTTTCCTCGTGCCACAGGGATCCTGGGACTCCTATCGATTTTCAAGAGGAGTCAGGCATCGTCTCCTTTGGAAGCATTGATCTCTGAAGACCTCTCGAGTTTTCAAAGGATGTGAGGCCTCCGGTCGCAATGAGGCGGAGACTTGGTCTTTCTCTGCGGTCTCCACAGGGGATTCAGACATCCCTTCATCTTGGTAGATGCAAGACGAGCCTGCATTCAATTCACTGCAGGGATATCTGGCCTTATTTCGAGTCAGAGCATCTCGGTGTCCATTCCACTTGAGGCCACAAATTCAGGGTCCCTCTCACATACCTGTAGCTGAGAAAAGCCTCCTCTTGAGGTGCTTTTGGAAAGTTGGTATTCCTCTTGAGTCGAAGCCAGGGACTAATCTCTCATCTCGATTTGATTTGGGGTCCACGGAGCCCTTTCTTTTTGCTCCAGTGTCCTCAGGATCCCTCTAGACTTGGGACAGTGATCTTGGGTTTTCTCTGGAGTGCAATCAAGGAAATCAAGTCTCCTTTCTCGTTTCATGTGGAACATGGAATTGCTCTGCACGCAGTGCAGGGGAATCGGGCCTCATCTCGCAGAGAGGCGGAAGTCTCACGGTTTTTCTCGAGTCGCGGCCGGAACCTGGGGTATATTCTCGAGTTACGACGGGGAGTGCCCTTCCAGACACGTGTTTGTTCAGCGACGTCAGGCCTCCTGCCTAGGTGCGAGGGACACCTCGGGATTCTCCTCGAGTCTTGGCATGGCAATTGGGTCGTGTCTCCACGTGAGGCGGGAGACCCAGGGTCCCTTTCCATGTGCCACAGGGATCCTGGGACTCCTATCCATTTTCAACAAGAGTCAGGCATCTTCTCCTTTGGAAGCATTGATCTCCGGGGACCTCTCGAGTTTTCAATTGATGTGAGGCCTCCGCTCGCGATGAGGCAGAGAACTAGGTCTTTCTCTGTGGTCTCCACAGTGGATTTAGACATCCCTTCGTCTTGGGAGATGCAAGACGAGCCTGCATTCAATTCACTGCAGGGATATCCAGCCTTACTTCATGTCAGACCATATCGGTGTCCATTCCACTTGAGGCCACAAACTCAGGGTCCCTCTCAAATACCTGTTCCTGAGAGAAGCCTCCTCTTGAGGTGCTTGTGGAAAGTTGGTATTCCTCTTGAGTCGAAGCCAGGGACTAAGCTCTCATCTCGAGTTGATTTGGGGTCCACGGAGCTCTTTCGTGTTGCTCCAGTGACCTCAGAATCCCTCTAGACATGAGACAGTGATCTTGGGTTTTCTCTGGAGTGCCATCAAGGAAATCAAGGCTCCTTTCACGTTTGATGTGGAACACGGAATTGCTCTGCACGCAGTGCAGGGGAATCGGGCCTCATCTCGCGGCAAGGGGGAAGTCTCATGGTTTTTCTCGAGTTCCGGCCGGAACCTGGGGTATATTCTCGAGTTACGACGGGGAGGGCCCTTCCAGACACGTGTTTGTTCAGCGACGTCAGGACTCCTGCCTAGGAGCGAGGGACACGTCGGGATTCTCCTCGAGTCTTGGCATGGCAATTGGGACGCGTCTCCACGTGAGGCACGAGACCCAGTGTTCCTTTCGACGAGCCACAGGGATCCTGGGACTCCTATCCATTTTCAAGAGAGGTCAGGCATCGTCTCCTTTGGAAGCATTGATCTCCGCAGACCTCTCGAATTTTCAAAGGATGTGAGCCCTCCGGTCGCGATGAGGTGGAGGACTAGGTCTTCCTTTTTTGTCTCAACAGGGGATTCAGACATCCCTTCATCTTGGGAGATGCAAGACGAGCCTGCATTCAATTCACTGCAGGGACATCTGGCCTTACTTCAAGTCAGAGCATCTCGATGTCCATTCCACTTGAGGCCACAAACTCATGGTCCCTCTCACATACCTGTAGCTTAGATAAGCCTCCTCTTGAGGTGCTTGTGGAAAGTTGATATTCCTCTTGAGTCGAAGCCAGGGACTAAGCTCTCATCTCGAGTTGATTTGGGGTCAACGGAGCCCTTTCGTGTTGCTCCAGTGACCTCATTATCCCTCTAGACTTGAGACAGTGATCTTGGGTTTTCTCTGGAGTGTCATCAAGAAAATCAAGGCTCCTTTCATGTTTGATGTGGAACACGGAATTGCTCTGGACGCAGTGCAGGGGAATCGGGCTTCATCTCGCGGCGAGGGGGAAGTCTCATGGTTTTTCTCGAGTTGCGGCCAGAACCTGGGGTATATTCTCGAGTTAGGACGGGGAGGGCCCTTCCAGACACGTGTTTGTTCAGCGACATAAGGACTACTGCCTAGGTGCGAGGGACACCTCGGGATTCTCCTCGAGTCTTGGCATGGCAATTGGGACGCGTCTCCACGTGAGGCGGGAGACCCAGGGTCCCTTTCCACGTGCCACAGGGATCCTGGGACTCCTATCCATTTTCAAGAGGAGTCAGGCATCGTCTCCTTTGGAAGCATTGATCTCCTTGGACCTCTCGAGTTTTAAAAGGATGTGAGGCCTCCGGTCGCGATGAGGCGGAGGACTAGGTCTTTCTCTGTGGTTTCCACAGGGGATTCAGACATCCCTTCTTCTTGGGAGATGCAAGACGAGCCTGCATTCAATTCACTGCAGGGATATCCGGCCTTACTTCGAGTCAGAGCATCTCGGTGTCCATTCCACTTGAGGTCACAAACTCAGGGTCCTTCTCACATACATGTAGCTGAGACAAACCTCCTCTTGAGTTACTTGTGGAAATTTGGTATTCCTTTTGAGTCGAAGACAGGGACTAAGCTCTCATCTCGAGTTGATTTGGGGTCCACGGAGCCCTTTCGTGTTGCTCCAGTTACCTCAGGATCCCTCTAGACTCTAGACAGTGATCTTGGGTTTTCTCTGGAGTGCCATCAAGGATATCAAGGCTCCTTTCACGTTTGATGTGGAACACGGAATTGCTCTGCACGCAGTGCAGGGGAATCGGGGCTCATCTCGCGGCGAGGGGGAAGTCTCATGGTTTTTCTCGAGTTGCAGCCATAACCTGGGGTATATTCTCGAGTTACGACGGGGAGGGCCTTTTGAGACACGTTTTGTTCAGCGACGTCAGGACTCCTGCCTAGGTGCGAGGCACACCTCGGGATTCTCCTCGAGTCTTGGCATGGCAATTGGGACGCCTCTCCATGAGCGGCGTGAGACACAGAGTTCCTTTCCACGTGCCACAGGGATCCTGGGACTCCTATCCATTTTCAAGAGGAGTCAGGCATCGTCTCCTTTGGAAGCATTGATCTACATGGACCTCTCGAGTTTTCAAAGAATGTGAGGCCTCCGGTCGCGATGAGGCGGAGAACTAGGTCTTTCTCTGTGGTCTCCACAGGGGATTCAGACATCCTTTCGTCTTGGGAGATGCAAGACGAGCCTGCATTTAATTCACTGCAGGGATATCCGGCCTTACTTCGAGTCAGAGCATCTCGGTGTCCATTCCACTTGAGACCACAAACTCAGGGTCCCTCTCACATACCTGTAGCTGAGACAAGCCTACTCTTGAGATGCTTGTGGAAAGTTGGTATTCCTCTTGAGTCGAAGCCAGGGACTAAGCTCTCATCTCGAGTTGAGTTGGGGTCCATGGAGCCATTTCGTGTTGCTCCAGTGACCTCAGGATCCCTCTAGACTTGAGACAGTGATCTTGGGTTTTCTCTGGAGTGCCATCAAGGAAATCAAGGCTCCTTTCACGTTTGATGTGGAACACGGAATTGCTCTGCATGCAGTGCAGGAGAATCGGGCCTTATCTCGCGGCTAGGGGGAAGTCTCATTGTTGTTCTCGAGGTGCGGCCGAAACCTGGGGTATATTCTCGAGTTACGACGGGGAGGGCCCTTCCAGACACGTGTTTGTTCAGCGACGTCAGGACTCCTGCCTAGGTGCGAGGGACACGTCGGGATTCTCCTCGAGTCTTGGCATGGCAATTGGGACGCGTCTCCACGTGAGGCGGGAGACCCAGGGTCCCTTTCCACGTGCCACAGGGATCCTCGGACTCTTATTCATTTTCAAGAGGAGTCAGGCATCGTCTCCTTTGGAAGCATTGATCTACGTGGACCTCTCGAGTTTTCAAAGGATGTGAGGCCTCCGGTCGCGATGAGCCGGAGAACTATTTCTTTCTCTGGGTTCTCCACAGGTGATTCAGACATCTTTTCGCCTTGGGAGATGCAAGACGAGCCTGCATTCAATCACTGCAAGAATATCCAGCCTTACTTCTAGTCACAGCATCTCGATGTCCATTCCACTTGAGGCCACAAACTAAGGGTCCCTCTCACATACCTGTAGCTGAGAGAAGCCTCCTTTTGAGGTGCTTGTGGAAAGTTGGTATTCCTCTTGAGTCAAAGCCAGGGACTAAGCTCTCATCTCGAGTTGATTTGGGGTCCACGGAGCTCTTTCGATTTGCTCCAGTGACCTCAGGATCCTTCTAGACTTGAGACAGTGATCTTGGCTTTTCTCTGGAGTGCCATCAAGGAAATCAAGGCTCCTTTCACGTTTGATGAGGAACACGGAATTGCTCTGCACGCAGTGCAGGGGAATCGGGCCTCATCTCGCGGCGAGGGGGAAGTCTCATTGTTTTTCACTAGTTGCGGCCAGAACCTGGGGTATATTCTCGAGTTACGACGGGGAGGGCCCTTCGAGACACGTGTTTGTTCAGCGACGTCAGGACTCCTGCCTAGATGCAAGGCACACCTCGGGATTCTCCTCGAGTCTTGGCATGGCAATTGGGACGCGTCTCCACGTGAGGCGGGAGACCCAGGGTCCCTTTTGACGTGCCACAGGGATCCTGGGACTCCTATCTATTTTCAAGAGGAGTCAGGCATCGTCTCCTTTGGAAGCATCGATCTCCATGGACCTCTCGAGTTTTCAAAGGATGTGAGGCCTCCGGTCGCGATGAGGCGAAGAACTAGTTCTTTCTCTGTGGTCTCCACAGGGGATTCAGACAAACCTTCGTCTTGGGAGATGCAAGACGAGCCTGCATTCAATTCACTGCAGGGATATACGGCCTTACTTCGAGTTAGAGCATCTTGGTGTCCATTCCACTTGAGGCCTCAAACTCAGGGTCCCTCTCACATACCTGTAGCTGAGAGAGGCCTCCTCTTGAAGTGCTTGTGGAAAGTTGGTATTCCTCTTGAGTCGAAGCCAGGGACTAAGCTCTCATCTCGAGTTGATTTGGGGTCCACGGAGCCCTTTTGTGTTGCTCCAGTGACCTCAGGATCCCTCTAGACTTGAGACAGTGATCTTGGGTTTTCTCTGGACTGCCATCAAGGAAATCAAGGATCCTTTCACGTTTGATGTGGAACACGGAATTGCTCTGCACCCAGGGCAGGGGAATCGGGCCTCATCTCGCAGCGAGGTGGAAGTCTCATGGTTTTTCTCGAGTTGCGGCCGGATCCTGGGGTATATTCTCGAGTTACGACGGGGAGGGCCCTTACAGACACGTGTTTGTTCAGCGACGTCAGGACTCCTGCCTAGGTGCGAGGGACACCTCGGGATTCTCCTCGAGTCTTGGCATGGCAATGGGGACGCGTCTCCACGTGAGGCGGGAGACCCAGGGTCCCGTTCCACGTGCCACAGGGATCCTGGGACTCCTATCCATTATCAAGAAGAGTCAGGCATCGTCTCCTTTGGAAGCATTGATCTCCGCGGACCTCTCCAGTTTTCAAAGGATGTGAGGCCTCTGGTCGCGATGAGGCGGAGAACTTGGTCTTTCTCTGTGGTCTCCACAGGGGATTCAGACATCCCTTTGTCTTGCGAGATGCAAGACGAGCCTGCATTCAATTCACTGCAGGGATATCCGGGCTTACTTCGAGTCAGAGCATCTCGGTGTCCATTCCACTTGAGGCCACAAATTCAGGGTCCCTCTCACATACCTGTAGCTGAGAGAAGCCTCCTCTTGTGGTGCTTGTAGAAGGTTGGTATTCCTCTTGAGTCGAAGCCAGGGACTAAGCTCTCATCTCGAGTTGATTTGGGGTCCACGGAGCCCTTTCGTGTTCCTACAGTGACCTCAGGATCCCTCTAGACCTGAGAGAGTGATCTTGGGATTTCTCTAGAGTGCCATCAAGGAAATCAAGGCTCCTTTCATGTTTGATGTGGAACACGCAATTGCTCTGTACGCAGTGCAGGGGAATCTGGCCTCATGTCGCGGCGAGGGGGAAGTGTCATGGTTTTTCTCAAGTTGCCGCCGGAACCTGGGCTATATTCTGGAGTAACGACGGGGAGGGCCCTTCGAGAAACCTGTTTGTTCAGCGACGTCAGGACTCCTGCCTAGGTGCGAGGGACAACTCGGGATTCTCCTCGAGTCTTGGCATGGCAATTGGGACGCGTCTCCACGTGAGGCGGGAGACCCAGGGTCCCTTTCCACGTGCCACAGGGATCCTGGGACTCCTATCCATTTTCAAGAGGAGTCAGGCATCGTCTCCTTTGGAAGCATTGATCTCCGCGGACCTCTCGAGTTTTCAAAGGATGTGAGGCATCCGGTCTCGATGAAGCGGAGAATTAGGTCTTTCTCTGTGGTCTCCACAGGGGATTCAGACATCCCTTCGTCTTGGGAGATGCAAGACGAGCCTGCTTTCAATTCACTGCAGGGATATCCGGCCTTACTTCGAGTCAGAGCATCTCGGTGTCCATTCCACTTGAGGCCACAAACTCAGGGTCCCTCGCACATACCAGCAGCTGAGAGAAGCCTCCTCTTGAGGTGCTTGTGGAAAGTTGGTATTCCTCTTGAGTCGAAGCCAGGGACTAAGCTCTCATCACGAGATGATTTGGGGTCCACGGAGCCCTTTCGTGTTGATCCAGTGACGTCAGGATCCCTCTAGACTAGAGACAGTGACTTTGGGTTTTCTCTGGAGTGCCATCAAGGAAATCAAGGCTCCTTTCACGTTTGATGCGGAACACGGAATTGCTCTGCACGCAGTGCAGGGGAATCTGGCCTCATGTCGCGGCGAGGGGAAAGTCTCATTGTTTTTCTCGAGTTGCGGCTGGAACCTGGGGTATATTCTCGAGTTACGACTGGGAGGGCCCTTCCAGACTCTGGTTTGTTCAGCGACGTCAGGACTCCAGCCTAGGTGCGAGGGACACCTCAGGATTCTCCTCGTGTCTTGGCATGGCAATTCGGATGCCTCTCCACGTGAGGCGGGAGACCCAGGGTCCCTTTCCACGTGCCACAGGGATCCTGGGACTCCTATACATTTCAAGAGGAGTACGGCATCGTCTCCTTTAGAAGCATTGATCTCCGCGGACCTCTCGAGTTTTCAAAGGATGTGAGGCCTCAGGTCGCGATCAGGCGGAGAACTAGGTCTTTCTCTGTGGTCTGCACAGGGTATTCAGACATCCTTTCGCCTTGGGAGACGCAAGACGAGCCTGCATTCAATTCACTGCAGGGATATCCGGCCTTATTTCGAGTCAGAGCATCTCGGTGTCCATTCCATTTGAGGCCACAAACTCAGGGTCCCTCTCACATACCTGTAGCTGAGAGAAGCCTCCTCTTGAGGTGCTTGTGGAAAGTTGGTATTCTTCTTGAGTGGAAGCCATGGACTAAGCTCTCTTCTCGAGTTGATTTGCGGTCCATGGAGCCCTTTCGTGTTGCTACAGTGACCTCAGGATCCCTCTAGACTTGAGACAGTGATCTTGGGTTTTCTCTGGAGTGCCATCAAGGAAATCAAGGCTCCTTTCACGTTTGATGTGGAACTCGGAATTGCTCTGCACGCAGTGCAGGGGAATCTGGCCTCATCTCGCGGCAAGGGGGAAGTCTCATTGTTTTTCTCGAGTGGCGGCCGGAACCTGGGGTATATTCTCGAGTTACGACGGGGAGGGCCCTTCCAGACACGTGTTTGTTCAGCAAAGTCAGGACTCGGGCCAAGGTGCGAGGGACACCTCCAGATTCTCCGCGAGTCTTGGCAAAGCAATTGGGACGCGTCTCCACGTGAGGCGGGAGACCCAGTGTCCCTGTCCACGTTCCACAGGGATCCTGGGACTCCTATCCATTTTCAAGAGGAGTCAGGCATCGTCTCCTGTGGAAGCATTGATCTCCGCGGACCTCTCGAGTTTTCAAAGGATGTGAGGCCTCAGGTCGCGATGAGGCGGAGAACTAGGTCTTTCTCTGTGGTCTCCACAGGGGATTCAGACATCCCTTCGTCTTGGAAATGCAAGACGAGCCTGCATTCATTTCACTGCAGGGATATCCGGCCTTACTCCGAGTCAGAGCATCACGGTGTCCATTCCACTTGAGGCCACAAACTCCGGGTCCCTCTCAAATACCTGTAGCTGAGAGAAGCCTACTCTTGAGGTGCTTGTGGAAACTTGGTATTCCTCTTGATTCGAAGCCAGGGACTAAGATCTCATCTCGAGTGGATTTCGTGTCCATAGAGCCCTTTCGTGTTGCTACAGTGACCTCAGGATCCCTCTAGACTTGAAACAGTGATCTTGGGTTTTCTCTGGAGTGCCATCAAGGAAATCAAGGCTCCTTTCTCGTTTGATTGGGAAAACGGAATTGCTCTGCATGCAGTGCAGGGGAATCGGGCCTCATCTAGGGGCGAATGGGAAGTCTCATGGCTTTTCTCGAGTTGTGGACGGACCCTGGGTTATATTCTCGAGTTACGACGGGGAGGGCTCTTCCAGACACGTGTTTGTTCAGCGACGTCAGGACTCCTGCCTAGGTGCTAGGGACACCTCGGGATTCTCTTCGAGTCTTGGCATGGCAATTTGGACGCGTCTCCACGTGAGGCGGGAGACCCAGGGTCCCTTTCCAAGTTACACAGGAGTCCTGGAACTCCTATCCATTTTCAAGAGGAGTCAGGCATCGTCTCCTTTGGAAGCATTGATCTCCGCGGACCTCTCGAGTTTTCAAAGGATGTGAGGCCTCCGTCGCGATGAGGCGGAGAACTAGGTCTTTCTCTGTGGTCTCCACAATGGATTCAGACATCCCTTCGTCTTGGGAGATGCAAGACGAGCCTGCATTCAATTCACTGCAGGGATATCCGGCCTTACTTCGAGTCAGAGCATCTCGGTGTCCATTGAACTTGAGGCCACAAACTCAGGGTCCCTCTCACATACCTGTAGATGAGAGAAGCTTCCTCTTGAGGTGCTTGTGGAAAGTTGGTATTCCTCTTGAGTGGAAGCCAGGGACTAAGCTCTCATCTCGAGTTGATTGGGGTCCACGGAGCACTTTCGTGTTGCTCCTGTGACCTCAGGATCCCTCTAGACTTGAGACAGTGATCTTGGGTTTTCTCTGGACTGCCATCAAGGAAATCAAGGCTCCTTTCAGGTTTGATGTGGAACACGGAATTGCTCTGCACGGAGTGCAGGGGAATCGGGCCTCATCTCTCGGCGAGGGGGAAGTATCATGGTTTTTCTCGAGTTGCGGCCGGATCCTGGGGTATATTCTCGAGTTACGACGGGGAGGGCCCTTCCAGACACGTGTTTGTTCAGCGACGTCAGGACTCCTGCCTAGGTGCGAGGGACACCACGGGATTCTTCTCGAGTCTTGGCATGTCAATTGGGATGCCTCTCCACATGAGGCGGGAGACCCAGGGTCCCTTTCCACGTGCCACAGTGATCCTGGGACTCCTATCCATTTTCAAGAGGGTCAGGCATTGTCTCCTTTGGAAGCATTGATCTCCGCGGACCTCTCGAGTTTTCAAAGGATGTGAGGCCTCCGGTCGCGATGAGGCGGAGAACTAGGTCTTTCTCTGTGGTCTCCACAGGGGATTCAGACATCCCTTCGTCTTGGGAGATGCAAGACGAGAATGCATTTAATTCACTGGAGGGATATCCGGCCTTACTTCGAGTCAGAGCATCTCGGTGTCCATTCCACTTGAGGCCACAAACTCAGGGTTCCTCTCACATACCTGTAGCTGAGAGAAGCCTCCTCTTGAGGTGCTTGTGGAAAGTTGGTATTCCTCTTGAGTCCAAGCCAGGGTCTAAGCTCTCATCTCGAGTTGATTGGGGGTCCACGGAGCCCTTTCCTGTTGCTCCAGTGACCTCAGGATCCCTCTAGACTTGACACAGTGATCTTGGGTTTTCTCTGAAGTGCCATCAAGGAAATCAAGGCTCCTTTCATGTTTGATGTGGAACACGGAATTGCTCTGCACGCAGTGCAGGGGAATCTGGCGTCATCTCGCGGCGAGGGGGAAGACTCATGGTTTTTCTCGAGTTGCGGCCCGAACCTGTGGTATATTCTGGAGTTACGACGGGGAGGGCCCTTCCAGACACGTGCTTGTTCAGCGACGTCTGGACTCCTGCCTTGGTGGGAGGGACACCTCGGGATTCTCCTCGAGTCTTGGCATGGCAATTGGGACGCGTCTCCATGTGAGGCCGGAGACCCAGGGTCCCTTTTGACGTGCCACAGGGATCCTGGGACTCCTATCCACTTTCACGAGGAGTCAGGCATCGTCTCCTTGGGAAGCATTGATCTCCTCGGACCTCTAGAGTTTTCAAAGGATGTGAGGCCTCCGTTCGCGTTGAGGCGGACGACTAGGTCTTTCTCTGTGGTCTCCACAGGGGATTCAGACATCCCTTCGTCTTGGGAGATGCAAGACGAGGTTGCATTCAATTCACTGCAGGGACATCCGGCCTTACTTCGAGTCAGAGCATCTCGGTGTCCATTCCACTTGAGACCACAAACTCAGGGTCCCTCTCACATAGCTGTAGCTGAGAGAAGCCTCCTTTGAGGTGCTTGTGGAAAGTTGGTATTCCTCTTGAGTCGAAGCCAGGGACTAAGCTCTCATCTCGAGTTGATTTGGGGTCACGGATCCCTTTCGTGTTGCTCCAGTGACCTCATGATCCCTCTAGACTTGAGCCAGTGATCTTGGGTTTTCTCTGGAGTGCCGTCAAGGAAGTCAAGGCTCCTTTCACGTTTGATGTGGAACAAGGAATTGCTCTTCACGCAGTGCAGGGGATTCGGGCCTCATCTCTCGGCGAGGGGGAAGTCTCATGGTTTTTCTCGAGTTGCGACCGGAACCTGGGGTATATTCTCGAGTTACGACGGGGAGGGCCCTTCCAGGCACGTGTTTGTTCAGCGACGTCAGGACTCCTGCCTAGGTGCGAGGGACACCTCGGGATTCTCCTCGAGTCTTGGCATGGCAATGGGGACGCGTCTCCACGTGAGGCGGGAGACCCAGGGTCCCTTTCCACGTGCCACAGGGATCCTGGGACTCCTATCCACTTTCAAGAGAAGTCAGGCATCGTCTCCTTTGGAAGCATTGATCTCCGCGCACCTCTAGAGTTTTCAAAGGATGTGAGGCCATCAGTCGCGATGAGTCGGAGAACCAGGTCTTTCTCTCCGGTCTCCACAGGGGATTCATAAATCTCTTCGTCTTGGGAGATGCAAGACGAGCCTGCATTCAATTCACTGTTGGGATATCCGGCCTTACTTCGAGTCAGAGCATCAAGGTGTCCATTCCACTTGAGGCCACAAAATCAGGGTAACTCTCATATACTTGTAGCTGAGAGAAGCCTCCTCTTGAGGTGCTTGTGGAAAGTTGGTATTCCTCTTGAGTCGAAGCCAGGGACTAAGCTCTCATCTCGAGTTGATTTGGGGTCCCCGGAGCCCTTTCCTGTAGCTACAGTGACCTCAGGGTCCCTCTAGACTTGAGACAGTGATCGTGGGTTTTCTCTGGAGTGCCATCAAGGAAATCAAGGCTCCTTTCACTTTTGATGGGGAACACGGAATTGCTCTGCACACAGTGCAGGTGAATCGGGCCTCATCTCGCGGCGAGGGGGAAGTCTCATGGTTTTTCTCGAGTCGCGGCCGGAACCTGGGGTATATTATCGAATTACGACGGGGAGGGCCCTTCCAGACACGTGTTTGTTCAGCGACGTCAGGACTCCTGCCTAGGTGCGAGGGACACCTCGGGATTCTCCTCGAGTCTTGGCATGGCAATTGGGACGCGTCTCCACGTGAGGCGGGAGACCCAGGGTCCCTTTCCACGTGCCACAGGGATCCGGGGACTCCTATCCATTTTCCGGAGGTGTCAGGCATCGTCTCCTTTGGAAGCATTGATCTCCGCAGACGTCTCTAGTTTTCAAAGGATGTGAGGCCTCCGGACGCGATGAGGCGGAGGACTACTTCTTTCTCTGTCGTCTCCACAGGGGATTCAGACATCCCTTCGTCTTGGGAGATGCAAGACGAGCCTGCATTCAATTCACTGCAGGGATATCCGGCCTTACTACTAGGCAGAGCATCTCGGTGTCCATTCCACTTGAGGCCACAAAATCAAGGTCCCTCTCACATACCTGTAGCTGAGAGAAGCCTCCTCTTGAGGTGCTTGTGGAAAGTTGGTATTCCTCTTGTGTCGAAGCCAGGAACTAAGCTCTCATCTCGAGTTGATTTGGGGTCCACGGAGCCCTTTCGTGTTGCTCCAGTGACCTCAGGATCCCTCTAGACTTGAGACAGTGATCTTGGGTTTTCTCTGGAGTTCCATCAAGGAAATCAAGGCTCCTTTCAAGTTTGATGTGGAACACGGAATTGCTCTGCATGCAGTGCAGGGGAATCGGGCATCATCTCGCGGCAAGGGGGATGTCTCAAGGTTTTTCTCAAGTTTCGGCCGGAACCTGGGGTATATTCTCGAGTTACGACGGGGAGGGCCCTTCCAGACACGTGTTTGTTCAGCGACGTCAGGACTCCAGCCTAGGTGCGAGGGACACCTCGGGATTCTCCTCGAGTCTTGGCATGGCAATTGGGACGCGTCTCCACGTGAGGGTGGAGACCCAGGGTCCCTTTCCACGTGCCACAGGGATCCTGGGACTCCTATCCATTTTCAAGAGGAGTCAGGCATCGTCTCCTTTGGAAGCATTGATCTCCGCAGACATCTCGAGTTTTCAAAGGATGTGAGGCCTCCGGTCGCGTTGAGGCGGAGGACTAGGACATTCTCTGTGGTCTCCACAGGGGATTCAGACATCCCTTCGTCTTGGGAGATGCAAGACGAGCCTGCATTCAATTCACTGCAGGGATATCCAGCCTTACTTCGAGTCGAGCATCTCGGGGTCCTTTCCACTTGAGGCCACAAAATCAGCGTCCCTCTCACATACCTGTAGCTGAGAGAAGCCTCCTCTTGAGGTGCTTGTGGAAAGTTGGTATTCCTCTTGAGTCGAAGCCAGGGACTAAGCTCTCATCTCGAGTTGATTTGGGGTCCACGGAGCCCTTTCGTGTTGCTCCAGTGACCTCAGGATCCCTCTAGACTTGAGACAGTGATCTTGGGTTTTCTCTGGAGTGCCATCAAGGAAATCAAGGCTCCTTTCATGTTTGATGTGGAACACGGAATTGCTCTGCCCGCAGTGCAGGGGAATCGGGCCTCATCTCGCGGCGAGGGGGAAGTCTCATGGTTTTCCTCGAGTTGCGGCCGGAACCTGGGGTATATTCACGAGTTACGACGGGGAGGGCCCTTCCAGACACGTGTTTGTTCAGCGACGTCAGGACTCCTGCCTAGGTGCGAGGGACACCTCGGTATTCTCCTCGAGTCTTGGCATGGCAATTGGGACGCGTCTCCACGTGAGGCGGGAGACCCAGGGTCCCTTTCCATGTGCCACAGGGATCCTGGGACTCCTATCCATTTTCAAGAGGAGTCAGGCATCGTCTCCTTTGGAAGCATTGATATCCGCGGACTTCTCGAATTTTCAAAGGATGTGATGCCCCCGGTCGCTATGAGGCGGAGAATTAGGTCTTTCTCTGTGGTCTCCACAGGGGATTCAGACATCCCTTCGTCTTGGGAGATGCAAGACGAGCCTGCATTCAATTCACTGCAGGGATATCCAGCTTTACTTCGAGTCAGAGCATCTCGGTGTCCATTCCACTTGAGGCCACAAACTCAGGGTCCCTCAAATATACGTGTAGCTGAGAGAAACCTCCTCTTGAGGTCCTTGTGGAAAGTTGGTATTCCTCTTGAGTCTAAGCCAGGGACTAAGCTCTCATCTCGAGTTGATTTGGGGTCCACGAAGCCCTTTCCTGTTGGTCCAGTGACTTCAGGATCCCTCTAGACTTGAGACAGTGATCTTGGGTGTTCTCTGGAGTGCCATCAAGGAAATCAAGGCTCCTTTCACGTTTGATGTGGAACACGGAATTGCTCTGCACAGAGTGCAGGGGAATCGGGCCTCAACTCGCGGCGAGGGGGAAATCTCATTGTTTTTCTCGAGTTGCGGACGGAACCTGGGGTATATTCTCGAGTGACGACGGGGAGGGCCCTGCCAGACAAGTGTTTGTTCAGCGATGTCAGGACTCCTGCCTAGGGGCGAGGGACACCTCGGGATTCTCCTCGAGTCTTGGCATGGCAATTGGGCCGCGTCTCCACGTGAGGCCGGAGACCCAGGGTCCCTTTCCACGTGCCACAGGGATCCTGGGACTCCTATCCATTTTCAAGAGGAGTCAGGCATCGTCTCCTTTGGAAGCATTGATCTCCGCGGACCTCTTGAGTTTTCAAATGATGTGAGGCCTCCGGTCGCGATGAGGCCGAGGACTAGGACTTTCTCTGTGGTCTCCACAGGGGATCAGACATCCCGTCGTCTTGGGAGATGCAAGACGAGCCTGCTTTCAATTCACTGCAGGGATATCCGGCCTTACTTCGAGTCAGAGCATCTCGGTGTCCATTCCACTTGAGACCACAAACTCAGGGTCCCTCTCACATAGCTGTAGCTGAGAGAAGCCTCCTTTGAGGTGCTTGTGGAAAGTTGGTATTCCTCTTGAGTCGAAGCCAGGGACTAAGCTCTCATCTCGAGTTGATTTGGGGTCACGGATCCCTTTCGTGTTGCTCCAGTGACCTCAGGATCCCTCTAGACTTGAGCCAGTGATCTTGGGTTTTCTCTGGAGTGCCGTCAAGGAAGTCAAGGCTCCTTTCACGTTTGATGTGGAACAAGGAATTGCTCTTCACGCAGTGCAGGGGATTCGGGCGTCATCTCTCGGCGAGGGGGAAGTCTCATGGTTTTTCTCGAGTTGCGACCGGAACCTGGGGTATATTCTCGAGTTACGACGGGGAGGGCCCTTCCAGGCACGTGTTTGTTCAGCAACGTCAGGACTCCTGCCTAGGTGCGAGGGACACCTCGGGATTCTCCTCGAGTCTTGGCATGGCAATGGGGACGCGTCTCCACGTGAGGCGGGAGACCCAGGGTCACTTTCCACGTGCCACAGGGATCCTGGGACTCCTATCCACTTTCAAGAGAAGTCAGGCATCGTCTCCTTTGGAAGCATTGATCTCCGCGGACCTCTAGAGTTTTCAAAGGATGTGAGGCCATCAGTCGCGATGAGTCGGAGAACCAGGTCTTTCTCTCCGGTCTCCACAGGGGATTCATAAATCTCTTCGTCTTGGGAGATGCAAGACGAGCCTGCATTCAATTCACTGTTGGTATATCCGGCCTTACTTCGAGTCAGAGCATCAAGGTGTCCATTCCACTTGAGGCCACAAAATCAGGGTAACTCTCATATAATTGTAGCTGAGAGAAGCCTCCTCTTGAGGTGCTTGTGGAAAGTTGGTATTCCTCTTGAGTCGAAGCCAGGGACTAAGCTCTCATCTCGAGTTGATTTGGGGTCCCCGGAGCCCTTTCCTGTAGCTACAGTGACCTCAGGGTCCCTCTAGACTTGAGACAGTGATCGTGGGTTTTCTCTGGAGTGCCATCAAGGAAATCAAGGCTCCTTTCACTTTTGATGGGGAACACGGAATTGCTCTGCACACAGTGCAGGTGAATCGGGCCTCATCTCGCGGCGAGGGGGAAGTCTCATGGTTTTTCTCGAGTCGCGGCCGGAACCTGGGGTATATTATCGAGTTACGACGGGGAGGGCCCTTCCAGACACGTGTTTGTTCAGCGACGTCAGGACTCCTGCCTAGGTGCGAGGGACACCTCGGGATTCTCCTCGAGTCTTGGCATGGCAATTGGGACGCGTCTCCACGTGAGGCGGGAGACCCAGGGTCCCTTTCCACGTGCCACAGGGATCCGGGGACTCCTATCCATTTTCCGGAGGTGTCAGGCATCGTCTCCTTTGGAAGCATTGATCTCCAAAGACGTCTCTAGTTTTCAAAGGATGTGAGGCCTCCGGACGCGATGAGGCGGAGGACTACTTCTTTCTCTGTCGTCTCCACAGGGGATTCAGACATCCCTTCGTCTTGGGAGATGCAAGACGAGCCTGCATTCAATTCACTGCAGGGATATCCGGCCTTACTACGAGGCAGAGCATCTCGGTGTCCATTCCACTTGAGGCCACAAAATCAAGGTCCCTCTCACATACCTGTAGGTGAGAGAAGCCTCCTCTTGAGGTGCTTGTGGAAAGTTGGTATTCCTCTTGTGTCGAAGCCAGGAACTAAGCTCTCATCTCGAGTTGATTTGGGGTCCACGGAGCCCTTTCTTGTTGCTCCAGTGACCTCAGGATCCCTCTAGACTTGAGACAGTGATCTTGGGTTTTCTCTGGAGTTCCATCAAGGAAATCAAGGCTCCTTTCAAGTTTGATGTGGAACACGGAATTGCTCTGCATGCAGTGCAGGGGAATCGGGCCTCATCTCGCGGCAAGGGGGATGTCTCAAGGTTTTTCTCAAGTTGCGGCCGGAACCTGGGGTATATTCTCGAGTTACGACGGGGAGGGCCCTTCCAGACACGTGTTTGTTCAGCGACGTCAGGACTCCAGCCTAGGTGCGAGGGACACCTCGGGATTCTCCTCGAGTCTTGGCATGGCAATTGGGACGCGTCTCCACGTGAGGGGGGAGACCCAGGGTCCCTTTCCACGTGCCACAGGGATCCTGGGACTCCTATCCATTTTCAAGAGGAGTCAGGCATCGTCTCCTTTGGAAGCATTGATCTCCGCAGACATCTCGAGTTTTCAAAGGATGTGAGGCCTCCGGTCGCGCTTGAGGCGGAGGACTAGGACATTCTCTGTGGTCTCCACAGGGGATTCAGACATCCCTTCGTCTTGGGAGATGCAAGACGAGCCTGCATTCAATTCACTGCAGGGATATCCAGCCTTACTTCGAGTCGAGTATCTCGGGGTCCTTTCCACTTGAGGCCACAAAATCAGCGTCCCTCTCACATACCTGTAGCTGAGAGAAGCCTCCTCTTGAGGTGCTTGTGGAAAGTTGGTATTCCTCTTGAGTCGAAGCCAGGGACTAAGCTCTCATCTCGAGTTGATTTGGGGTCCACGGAGCCCTTTCGTGTTGCTCCAGTGACCTCAGGATCCCTCTAGACTTGAGACAGTGATCTTGGGTTTTCTCTGGAGTGCCATCAAGGAAATCAAGGCTCCTTTCATGTTTGATGTGGAACACGGAATTGCTCTGCACGCAGTGCAGGGGAATCGGGCCTCATCTCGCGGCGAGGGGGAAGTCTCATGGTTTTCCTCGAGTTGCGGCCGGAACCTGGGGTATATTCTCGAGTTACGACGGGGAGGGCCCTTCCAGACACGTGTTTGTTCAGCGACGTCAGGACTCCTGCCTAGGTGCGAGGGACACCTCGGTATTCTCCTCGAGTCTTGGCATGGCAATGTGGAAGCGTCTCCACGTGAGGCGGGAGACCCAGGGTCCCTTTCCATGTGCCACAGGGATCCTGGGACTCCTATCCATTTTCAAGAGGAGTCAGGCATCGTCTCCTTTGGAAGCATTGATATCCGCGGACTTCTCGAATTTTCAAAGGATGTGATGCCCCCGGTCGCTATGAGGCGGAGAATTAGGTCTTTCTCTGTGGTCTCCACAGGGGATTCAGACATCCCTTCGTCTTGGGAGATGCAAGACGAGCCTGCATTCAATTCACTGCAGGGATATCCAGCTTTACTTCGAGTCAGAGCATCTCGGTGTCCATTCCACTTGAGGCCACAAACTCAGGGTCCCTCTCACTTACCTGTAGCTGAGAGAAGCCTCCTCTTGAGCTGCTTGTGAAAAGTTGGTATTCCTCTTGAGTCGAAGCCAGGGACTAAGCTCTCATCTCGAGTTGATTTGGGGTCCACGGAGCCCTTTCGTGTTGCTCCAGTGACCTCAGGATCCCTCTAGACTTGAGACAGTGATCTTGGGTTTTCTCTGGAGTGCCATCAAGGAAATCAAGGCTCCTTTCACGTTTGATGTGGAACTCGGAATTGCTCTGCACGCAGTGAAGGGGAATCAGGCCTCATCGCGCGGCGAGGGGGAAGTCTCATCGTTTTTCTCGAGTTGCGGCCGGAACCTGGGGTATATTCTCGAGTTACGACGGGGAGGGCCCTTCCAGACACGTGTTTGTTCAGCGACGTCAGGACTCCTGCCTAGGTGCGAGGGACACCTCGCGATTCTCCTCGAGTCTGGCATGGCAATTGGGACGCGTCTCCACGTGAGGCGGGAGACCCAGGGTCCCTTTCCACGTGCCACAGGGATCCTGGGACTCCTATCCATTTTCAAGAGGAGTCAGGCATCGTCTCCTTTGGAAGCATTGATCTCCCCGGACCTCTCGAGTTTTCAAAGGATGTGAGGCCTCCGGTCGCGATGAGGCGGAGAAGTCGGTCTTTCTCTGAGTTCTCCACAGGGGATGCAGACATCCCTTCGTCTTGGGAGATGCAAGACGAGCCTGCATTCAATTCACTGCAGGGATATCCGGCCTTACTTCGAGTCAGAGCATCTCGGTGTCCATTCCACTTGAGGCCACAAACTCAGGGTCCCTCTCACACACCTGTAGCTGAGAGAAGCCTCCTCTTGAGGTGCTTATGGAAAGTTGGTATTCCTCTTGAGTCGAAGCCAGGGACTAAGCTCTCATCTCGAGTTGATTTGGGGTCCAAGGGGAAATTTCGTGTTGCTCCAGTGACCTCAGGATCACTCTAGACTTGAGACAGTGATCTTGGGTTTTCTCTGGAGTGCCATCAAGGAAATCAAGGCTCCTTTCACGTTTGATGTGGAACACGGAATTGCTCTGCATGCAGTGCAGGGGAATCGGGCCTCAACTCGCGGCGAGTGGGAAATCTCATGGTTTTTCTCGAGTTGCGGCCGGAACCTGGGGTATATTCACGAGTTATGACGAGGAGGGCCCTTCCAGACACGTGTTTGTTCAGCGACGTTAGGACTCCTGCCTAGGTGCGAGGGACACCTCGGGATTCTCCTCGAGTCTTGGCATGGCAATTGGGACGCGTCTCCACGTGAGGCGGGAGACCCAGGGTCCCTTTCCACGTGCCACAGGGATCCTGGGACTCCTATCCATTTTCAAGAAGAGTCAGGAATCGTCTCCTTTGGAAGCATTGATCTCCGCGGACCTCTCGAGTTTTCAAAGGATGTGAGGCCTCAGGTCGCGTTGAGGCGGAGGACTAGGTCTTTCTCTGTGGTCTCCACAGGGGATTCAGACAACCATTCGTCTTGGGAGATGCAAGACGAGCCTGCATTCAATTCACTGCTGGGATATCCGGCCTTACTTCGAGTCAGAGCATCACGGTGTCCATTCCACTTGAGGCCACAAATTCAGGGTCCCTCTCACATACCTGTAGCTGAGAGAAGCCTCCTCTTGAGGTGCTTGTGGAAAGTTGGTAGTCCTCTTGAGTAGAAGCCAGGGACTAAGCTCTCATCTCGAGTTGATTTGGGGTCCACGGAGCCCTTTCGTGTTGCTCCAGTGACCTTAGGATCCCTCTAGACTTGAGACAGTGATCTTGGGTTTTCTCTGGAGTGCCATCAAGGAAATCAAGGCTCCTTTCACGTTTGATGTGGAACACGGAATTGCTCTACACGCAGTGCAGGGGAATCGGGCCTCATCTCGCGGCGAGGGGGAAGTCTCATGGTTTTTCTCGAGTTGCGGCCGGAACCTGGGGTATATTCTCGAGTTACGACGGGGAGGGCCCTTCCAGACACGTGTTTGTTCAGCGACGTCGGACTCCTGCCTAGGTGCGAGGGACACCTCGGGATTCTCCTCGAGTCTTGGCAGGGCAATTGGGACGCGTCTCCACGGGAGCCGGGAGACCCAGGGTCCCTTTCAACGTGCCACAGGGATCGTGGGACTCCTATCCATTTTCAAGAAGAGTCAGGCATCGTCTCCTTTGGAAGCATTGATCTCCGCAGACCTCTCGAGTTTTCAAAGGATGTGAGGCCTCCGGTCTTGATGAGGCAGAGGACTAGGTCTTTCTCTGTGGTCTCCACAGGGGATTCAGACATCCCTTCGTCTTGGGAGATGCAAGACGAGCCTGCATTCAATTCACTGCAGGGATATCCGGCCTTACTTCGAGTCAGAGCATCTCGGTGTCCATTCCACTTGAGGCCACAAACTCAGGGTCCCTCTCACATACCTGTAGCTGAGAGAAGCCTCCTCTTGAGGTGCTTATGGAAAGTTGGTATTCCTCTTGAGTCGAAGCCAGGGACTAAGCTCTCATCTCGAGTTGATTTGAGGTCCAAGGGGAAATTTCGTGTTGCTCCAGTGACCTCAGCATCCCTCTAGAATTGAGAGAGTGATCTTGGGTTTTCTCTGGAGTGCCATCAAGGAAATCAAGGCTCCTTTCACGTTTGATGTTTAACACGGAATTGCTCTGCACGCAGTCCAGGGGAATCGGGCCTCAACTCTCGGCGACGGGGAAATCTCATGGTTTTTCTCGAGTTGCGGACGGAACCTGGGGTATATTCTCGAGTTAAGGCGGGGAGGGACCTTCCAGACACGGGTTTGTTCAGCGACGTCAGGACTCCTGCCTAGGGGCGAGGGACACCTTGGGATTCTCCTCGAGTCTTGGCATGGCAATTGGGTCGCGTCTCCACGTGAGGCGGGAGACCCAGGGTCCCTTTCCACGTGCCACAGGGATCCTGGGACTCCTATCCATTTTCAAGAGGAGTCAGGCATCGTCTCCTTTGGAAGAATTGATCTCGGCAAACCTCTCGAGTTTTCAAAGGATGTGAGGCCTCTGGTCGCGATGAGGCGGAGAAGTCGGTCTTTCTCTGAGGTCTCCACAGGGGATTCAGACATCCCTTCGTCTTGGGAGATGCAAGACGAGCCTGCATTCAATTCACTGCAGGGATATCCGGCCTTACTTCGAGTCAGAGCATCTCGGTGTTCATTCCACTTGAGGCCACAAACTCAGGGTCCCTCTCACATACCTGTAGCTGAGAGAAGCCTCCTCTTGAGGTGCTTATGGAAAGTTGGTATTCCTCTTGAGTCGACGCCAGGGACTAAGGTCTCATCTCGAGTTGATTTGGGGTCCAAGGGGAAATTTAGTGTTGCTCCAGTGACCTCAGGATCCCTCTAGACTTGAGACAGTGATCTTGGGTTTTCTCTGGAGTGCCATCAAGGAAATCAAGGCTCCTTTCATGTTTGATGTGGAACACGGAATTGCTCTGCATGCAGTGGAGGGGAATCGGGCCTCAACTCGCGGCGAGGGGGAAATCTCATGGTTTTTCTCGAGTTGCGGCCGGAACCTGGGGTATATTCACGAGTTATGACGGGGAGGGCCCTTCCAGACACGTGTTTGTTCAGCCACGTCAGGACTCCTGCCTAGGGGAGAGGGACACCTTGGGATTCTCCTCGAGTCTTGGCATGGCAATTGGGACGCGTCTCCACGTGAGGCGGGAGACCCAGGGTCCCTTTCCACGTGCCACAGGGATCCTGGGACTCCTATCCATTTTCAAGAGGAGTCAGGCATCGTCTCCTTTGGAAGCATTGATCTCCGCGGACCTCTCGAGTTTTCAAAGGATGTGAGGCCTCAGGTCGCGTTGAGGCGGAGGACTAGGTCATTCTCTGTGGTCTCCAGAGGGGATTCAGACAACCCTTCGTCTTGGGAGATGCAAGACGAGCCTGCATTCAATTCACTGCAGGGATATCCGGCCTTACTTCAAGTCAGAGCATCTCGGTGTCCATTCCACTTGAGGCCACAAATTCAGGGTCCCTCTCACATACCTGTAGCTGAGAGAAGCCTCCTCTTGAGGTGCTTGTGGAAAGTTGGTAGTCCTCTTGAGTAGAAGCCAGGGTCTAAGCTCTCATCTCGAGTTGATTTGGGGTCCACAAAGCCCTTTCCTGTTGGTCCAGTGACCTCAGGATCCCTCTAGACTTGAGACAGTGATCTTGGGTATTTTCTGGAGTGCCATCAAGGAAATCAAGGCTCCTTTAACGTTTGATGTGGAACACGGAATTGCTCTGCATGCAGTGCAGGGGAATCGGGCCTCAACTCGCGGCGAGGGGGAAATCTCATGGTTTTTCTCGAGTTGCGGCCGGAACCTGTGGTATATTCACGAGTTACGACGGGGAGGGCCCTTCCAGACACGTGTTTGTTCAGCGACGTCAGGACTCCTGCCTAGGGGCGAGGGACACCTCGGGATTCTCCTCGAGTCTTGGCATGGCAATTGGAAGACGTCTCCACGTGAGGCGGGAGACCCAGTGTCCCTTTCGACGTGCCACAGGGATCCTGGGACTCCTATCCATTTTCAAGAGGAGTCAGGCATCGTCTCCTTTGGAAGCATTGATCTCTGCGGACCTCTCGAGTTTTCAAAGGATGTGAGGCCTCCGGTTGAGTTGAGGCGGAGGACTAGGTCTTTCTCTGTCGTCTCCACAGGGGATTCAGACATCCCTTCGTCTTGGGCGATGCAAGACGAGCCTGCATTCAATTCACTGCAGGGATATCCAGCCTTACTTCGAGTCAGAGCATCTCGGTGTCCATTCAACTTGAGGCCACAAATTCAGGGTCTCTCTCACATACATGTAGCTGAGGGAAGCCTTCTCTTGAGGTGCTTGTGGAAAGTTGGTATTCCTCTTGAGTCGAAGCCAGGGACTAAGCTCTCATCTCGAGTTGATTTGGGGTCCATGGAGCCTATTCTTGTTGGTAGAATGACCTCAGGATCCCTCTAGACTTGAGACAGTGATCTTGGGTTTTCTCTGGAGTGCCATCAAGGAAATCAAGGATCCTTTCACTTTTGATGTGAAATACGGAATTGCACTGCACGCAGGGCAGGGGAATCGGGCCTCATCTCGTGGCGAGATGGAAGTCTCATGGTTTTTCTCTAGTTGCGGACGGACCCTGGGGTATATTCTCGAGTTACGACGGGGAGGGCCCTTCCAGACACGTGTTTGTTCATCGACGCCAGGACTCGGGCCTAGGTGCGAGGGACACCTCGGGATTCTCCTCGAGTCTTGGCATGGCAATTGGGACGCGTCTCCACGTGAGGCGGGAGACCCAGTGTCCCTTTCCACGTGCCACAGGGATCCTGGGACTCCTATCCATTTTCAAGAGGAGTCAGGCATCGTCTCCTTTGGAAGCATTGATCTACGCGGACCTTTCGAGTTTTCAAAGGATGTGAGGCCTCAGGTCGCGATGAGGTGGAGGACTAGGTCTTTCTCTGTCGTCTCCACAGGGGATTCAGACATCCCTTCGACTTGGGAGATGCAAGACGGGCCTGCATTCAATTCACTGCAGGGATATCCGGCCTTACTTTGAGTCAGAGCATCTCGGTGTCCATTACACTTGAGGCCACAAATTCAGGGTCCCTGTCACATACATGTAGCTGAGAGAAGCCTCCTCTTGAGGTGCTTGTGGAAAGTTGGCATTCCTCTTGAGTCGAAGCCAGGGACTAAGCTCTCATCTCGAGTTGATTTGGGGTCCACGGAGCCCTTTCGTGTTGCTCCAGTGACCTCAGGATCCCTCTAGACTTGAGACAGTGATCTTGGGTTTTCTCTGGAGTGCCATCAAGGAAATCAAGGATCCTTTCACGTTTGATGTGGAAAACCGAATTGCTCTGCACGCAGTGCAGGGGAATCGGGCCTCATCTCGCGGCGAGGGGAAAGTCTCATGATTTTTCTCGAGTTGCGGCCGGAACCTGGGGTATATTCTCGAGTTACGACGGGGAGGGCCCTTCCAGACACGTGTTTGTTCAGCGACGTCAGGACTCCTGCCTAGGTGCGAGGGACACCTCGGGATTCTCCTCGAGTCTTGGCATGGCAACTGGGATGCGTCTCCACATGAGGCGGGAGACCCAGGTTCCCTTTTGACGTGCCACAGGGATCCTGGGACTCCTATCCATTTTCAAGAGGAGTCAGGCATCGTCTCCTTTGGAAGCATTGATCTCCGCGGACCTCTCGAGTTTTCAAAGGATGTGAGGCCTCCGCTCGCGATTAGGCGGAGAATTAGGTCTTTCTCTGTTGTCTCCACAGGGGAATCAGACATCCCTTCGTCTTGGGAGATGCAAGACGAGCCTGCATTCAATTCACTGCAGGGATATCCAGCCTTACTTCGAGTCAGAGCATCTCGGTGTCCATTCCACTTGAGGCCACAAACTCAGGGGCCCACTCACTTACCTGTAGCTGAGAGAAGCCTCATCTTGAGGTGCTTGTGGAAAGTTCGTATGCCTCTTGAATCGAAGCCAGGGACTAAGCTCTCATCTCGAGTTGATTTGGGGTCCACGGAGCATTTTCGTGTTGGTACAGTGACCTCAGGATCCCTCTAGACTTGAGACAGTGATCTTGGGTTTTCTCTGGAGTGCCATCAAGGAAATCAAGGATCCTTTCACTTTTGATGTGGAATACGGAATTGCTCTGCATGCAGTGCAGGGGAATCGGGCCTCATCTCGCGGCGAGTGGGAAGATTCATGGTTTCTCTCGAGTTGCGGCCGGAACCTAGGGTATATTCTCGAGTTACGACGGGGAGGGCCCTTCCAGACACGTGTTTGTTCAGCGACGTCAGTACTACTGCCTAGGTGCGAGGGACACCTCGGGATTCTCCTCGAGTCTTGGCATGGCAATTGGGACGCGTCTCCACGTGAGGCGGGAGACCCAGGGTCCCTTTCCACGTGCCACAGTGATCCTGGGACTTCTATCCATTTTCAAGAGGAGTCAGGCATCGTCTCCTTTGGAAGCATTGATCTCCGCAGACCTCTCGAGTTTTCAAAGGATGTGAGGCCTCCGGTCGCGATGAGGCGGAGTACTAGGTCTTTCTCTGTCGTCTCCACAGGGGATTCAGACATCCCTTCATCTTGGGAGATGCAAGACGGGCCTGCATTCAATTCACTGCAGGGATATCCGGCCTTACATCGAGTCAGAGCATCTCGGTGTCCATTCCATTTGAGGCCACAAATTCAGGGTCCCTGTCACATACATGTAGCTGAGAGAAGCCTCCCCTTGAGGTGCTTGTGGAAAGTTTTTATTCCCCTTGAGTCGAAGCCAGGGACTAAGCTCTCATCTCGAGTTGATTTGGGGTTCATGGAGCCCTTTCCTGTTGCCTCAGTGACCTCAGGATCTCTCTAGACTTGAGACAGTGATCTTGGGTTTTCTCTGGAGTGCCATTAAGGAAATCAAGGCTAATTTCACGTTTGATGTGGAACACGGAATTGCTCTGCACGCGGTGCACGGGAATCGGGCCTCATCTCGCGGCGAGGGGGAAGTCTCATGGTTTTTCTCGAGTTGCGGCCGGAAACTGTGGTATATTCTCGAGTTACGACGGCGAGGGCCATTCCCGACACGTGTTTGTTCAGCGACGTCAGGACTCCTGCCTAGGTGCGAGGGACACCTCGGGATTCTCCTCGAGTCTTGGCATGGCAATTGGGACGCGTCTCCACGTGAGGCGGGAGACCCAGTGTCCCTTTCCACGTGCCACAGGGATCCTGGGACTCCTATCCATTTTCAAGAGGAGTCAGGCATCGTCTCCTTTGGAAGCATTGATCTCCGCGTACCTCTCGAGTTTTCAAAGGATGTGAGGCCTCCGGTCGCGATGAGGCGGGGAACTAGGTCTTTCTCTGTGGTCTCCACAGGGGATTCAGACATCCCTTCGTCTTGAGAGATGCAAGACGAGCTTGCATTTAATTCACTGCAGGGATATCCGGCCTTACTTCGAGTCAGAGCATCTCGGTATCCATTCCACTTGAGGCCACAAACTCAGGGTCCCTCTCACATACCTGTAGCTGAGAGAAGCCTCCTCGTGAGGTGTTTGTGGAAAGTTGCTATTCCTCTTGAGTCGAAGCCGGGGACTAAGCTCTCATCTCGAGTTGATTTGGGGTCCACGGAGCCCTTTCATGCTGCTACAGTGGCCTCGGGATCCCTCTAGACTTGAGACATTGATCTTGGGTATTCTCTGGAGTGCCATCAAGGAAATCAAGGCTTTTTTTTCGTTTGATGTGGAACACGGAATTGCTCTGCACGCAGTGCAGGGGAATCGGGCCTCACCTCACAGCGAGTGGGAAGTCTCATGGTTTTTCTCGAGCTGCGGGCGGAACCTGGGGTATATTCTTGAGTTACGATGGGGAGGGCCCTTCCAGACACGTGTTTGCTCAGCGACGTCAGGACTCCTGCCTAGGTGTGAGGGACACCTCGGGATTCTCCTCGAGTCTTGGCATGGCAATTGGGACGCGTCTCCACATGAGGCGGGAAACCCCGGGTCCCTTTCCATGTGCCACAGGGATCCTGGGACTCCTATCTATTTTCAAGAGGAGTCAGGCATCGTCTCCTTTGGAAGCATTGATCTCCGCGGACCTCTCGAGTTTTCAAAGGATGTGAGGCTTCCGGTCGCGATGAGGCGGAGAACTAGGTCTTTCTCTATGGTCTCCACAGGGGATGCAGACATCCCTTCGTCTTGGGAGATGCAAGACAAGCCTGCATTCAATTCACTGGAGGGATATCCGGCCTAACTCGAGGCAGAGCTTCTCGGTGTCCATTCTACTTGAGGCCACAAATCAGGGTCCCTCTCACATACCTGTAGCTGAGAGAAGCCTCCTCTTGAGGTGCTTGTGGAAAGTTGGTATTCCTCTTGAGTCGAAGCCAGGGACTAAGCTCTCATCTCGAGTTGATTTGTGGTCCACAGAGCCCTTTCCTGTTGCTACAGTGACCTCAGGATCCCTCTAGACTTGAGACACTGATCTTGGGTATTCTCTGGAGTGCCATCAAGGAAATCAAGGCTTGTTTTTCGTTTGATGTGGAACACGGAATTGCTCTGCACGCAGTGCAGGGAAATCGGGCGTCACCTCACAGCGAGTGGAAAGTCTCATGGTTTTTCTCGAGCTGCGGCCGGAACCTGGGGTATATTCTTGAGTTACGATGGGGAGGGCCCTTCCAGACACGTGTTTGCTCAGCGACGTCAGGACTCCTGCCTAGGTGTGAGGGACACCTCGGGTTTCTCCTAGAGTCTTGGCATGGCAATTGGGGCGCGTCTCCACGTGAGGCGGGAGACCCCGGGTCCCTTTCCATGTGCCACAGGGATCCTGGGACTCCTATCTATTTTCAAGAGAAGTCAAGCATCGTCTCCTTTGGAAGCACTGATCTCCGCAGACCTCTCGAGTTTTCAAAGGATGTGAGGGCTCCGGTCGCGATGAGTCAGAGGACTAGGTCTTTCCCTGTGGTCTCCACAGGGGATTCAGACATCCCTTCGTCTTGGGAGATGCAAGACGAGCCTGCATTCAATTCACTGCAGGGATATCCGGCCTTACTTCGAGTTATAGCATCTCGGTGTCCATTCCACTTGAGGCCACAAACTCAGGGGCCCTCTCAAATACCTGTAGCTGAGAGAAGCCTCCTCTTGAGGTGCTTGTGGAAAGTTGGTATTCCTCTTGAGTCGAAGCCAGGGACTAAGCTCTCATCTCGAGTTGATTTGGGGTCCCCGGAGCCCTTTCGTGTTGCTCCAGTGACCTCAGGATCCCTCTAGACTTGAGCCAGTGATGTTGGGTTTTCTCTGGAGTACCATCAAGGAAATCAAGGCTCCTTTCAAGTTTGATGTGGAACACGGAATTGCTCTACACGCAGTGCAGGGGATTCGGGCCTCATCTCGAGGCGAGGGGGAAGTCTCATGGCTTTTCTCGATTTGCGGCTGGAACCTGGTATATATTCTCGAGTTACGACGGGGAGGGCCCTTCCAGACACGTGTTTGTTCAGCGACGTCAGGACTCCTGCCTAGGTGCGAGGAGCAACTCGGGATTCTCCTCGAGTCTTGGCATAGCAATTGGGACGCGTCTCCACGTGAGCCGGGAGACCCAGGGTCCCTTATAACGTGCCACAGGGATCCTGGGACTCCTATCCATTTTCAAGAGGAGTCAAGCATCGTCTCCTTTGGAAGCATTGATCTCCGCATACCTCTCGAATTTTCAAAGGATGTGAGGCCTCTGGTCGCGATGAGGCAAAGGACTAGGTCTTTCTCTTTGGTCTCCACAGGGGATTCAGACATCCCTTCGTCTTGGGAGATGCAAGACGAGCCTGCATTCAATTCACTGCAGGGATATCCGGCCTTACTTCGAGTCAGAGCATCTCGGTGTCCATTCCACTTGAGGCCACAAACTCAGGGGCCCTCTCACATACCTGTAGCTTTGAGAAGCCTCCTCTTGAGGTGCTTGTGGAAAGTTGGTATTCATCTTGAGTCGAAGCCAGGGACTAAGCTCTCATCTCGAGTTGATTTGGGGTTCACGGAGCCTTTTCGTGTTGCTCCAGTGACCTCAGGATCCCTCTAGACTTGAGACAGTGATCTTGGGTTTTCTCTGGAGTGCCATCAAGGAAATCAAGGCTCCTTTCACGTTTGATGTGGAACACTGAATTGCTCTGCACGCAGTGCAGGGGAATCGGGCCTCATCTCCCGGTGAAGGGGAAATCTCATGGTTTTTCTCGAGTTGCGGCCGGAACCTGGGGTATATTCTCGAGTTACGACGGGGAGGGCCCTGCCAGATAAGTGTTTGTTCAGCGACGTCAGGACTCCTGCCTAGGTTCGAGGGACAGCTCGGGATTCTCGTCGAGTCTTGGCATGGCAATTGCTACGCATCTCCACGTGAGACGGGAGAGCCAGGGTCCCTTCCCACGTGCCACAGGGATCCTGGGACTCCTATCCAATTTCAAGAGGAGTGAAGCATCGTCTCCTTTGGAAGCAATGATCTGCATGGACCTCTCGAGTTTTCAAAGGATGTGAGGCCTCCGGTCGCGATGAGGCGGAGGACTATGTCTTTCTCTGTGGTCTCCACAGGGGATTCAGACATCCCTTCTTCTTGGGAGATGCAAGACCAGCCTGCATTCAATTCACTGCAGGGATATCCGGCCTTACTTCGAGTCAGAGCATCTCGGTGACCATTCAACTTGAGGCCACAAACTCAGGGTCCCTCTCACATACCTGTAGCTGAGAGAAGCCTCCTCTTGAGGTGCTTGTGGAAAGTTGGTATTCCTCTTGAGTCGAAGCCAGGGACTAAGCTCTCATCTCGAGTTGATTTGGGGTCTACGGAACCCTTTCGTGTTGCTCCAGTGACCTCAGGATCCCTCTAGACTTGAGACACTGATCTTGGGTTTTCTCTGGAGTGCCATCAAGGAAATCAAGGCTCCTTTCACGTTTGATGTGGAACACGGAATTGCTCTGCACGCAGTGCAGGGGAATCGGGCCTCATCTCGCGGCGAGGGGGAAGTCTCATGGTTTTTCTCGAGTTGCGGCCGCAACCTGGGGTATAATCTCGTGTTACAACGGGGAGGGCCCTTCCAGACACGTGTTTGTTCAGCGACGTTAGGACTCCTGCCTAGGTGCGAGGGACCTCGGGATTCTCCACGAGTCTTTGCATGGCAATTGGGACGCGTCTCCACGTGAGGCGGGAGAACCAGTGTCCCTTTCCACGTGCCACAGGGATCCTGGGACTCCTATCCATTTTCAAGAGGAGTCAGGCATCGTCTCCTTTGGAAGCATTGATCTCTGCGGACCTCTCGAGTTTTCAAACGATGTGAGGCCTCCGGTCGCGATGAGGCAGAAAATTCGTTCTTTCTCTGTGGTCTCCACAGGGGATTCAGACATCCCTTCGTCTTGGGAGATGCAAGACAGCCTGCATTCAATTCACTGCAGGGATATCCGGCCTTACTTCGAGTCAGAGCATCTCGGTATCCATTCTACTTGAGGCCACAAACTCAGGGTCCCTCTCACATACCTGTAGCTGAGAGAAGCCTCCTCTTGAGGTGCTTGTGGAAAGTTGGTGTTCCGCTTGAGTCGAAGCCAAGGACTAAGCTCTCATCTCGAGTTGACTTGGGGTCCACGGAGCCCTTTCGTGTTGCTCCAGTGACCTCAGGATCCCTCTAGACTTGAGACAGTGATCTTGGGTTTTCTCTGGAGTGCCATCAAGGAAATCAAGGCTCCTTTCACGTTTGATGTGGAACACGGAAATGCTCTGCACGCAGTGCAGGGGAATCGGGCCTCAACTCGCGGCGAGGGGGAAGTCTCATGGTTTTTCTCGAGTTGCGGCCGGAAACTGTGGTATATTCTCGAGTTACTACGGGGAGGGCCCTCCAGAAACGTGTTTGTTCAGCGACGTCAGGACTCCTGCCTAGGTGCGAGGGACACCTCGGGATTCTCCTCGAGTCTTGGCATGGCAATTGGGACACGTCTCCACGTGAGTCGGGAGACCCAGTGTCCCTTTCCACGTGCCACAGGGATCCTGGGACTCCTATCCATTTTCAAGAGGAGTCAGGCATCGTCTCCTTTGGAAGCATTGATCTCCGCGTACCTCTCGAGTTTTCAAAGGATGTGAGGCCTCCGGTCGCGATGAGGCGGGGAACTAGGTCTTTCTCTGTGGTCTCCACAGGGGATTCAGACATCCCTTCGTCTTGAGAGATGCAAGACGAGCTTGCATTTAATTCACTGCAGGGATATCCGGCCTTACTTCGAGTCAGAGCATCTCGGTATCCATTCCACTTGAGGCCACAAACTCAGGGTCCCTCTCACATACCTGTAGCTGAGAGAAGCCTCCTCGTGAGGTGTTTGTGGAAAGTTGCTATTCCTCTTAAGTCGAAGCCGGGGACTAAGCTCTCATCTCGAGTTGATTTGGGGTCCACGGAGCCCTTTCATGCTGCTACAGTGGCCTCGGGATCCCTCTAGACTTGAGACATTGATCTTGGGTATTCTCTGGAGTGCCATCAAGGAAATCAAGGCTTTTTTTTCGTTTGATGTGGAACACGGAATTGCTCTGCACGCAGTGCAGGGAAATCGGGCCTCACCTCACAGCGAGTGGGAAGTCTCATGGTTTTTCTCGAGCTGCGGGCGGAACCTGGGGTATATTCTTGAGTTACGATGGGGAGGGCCCTTCCAGACACGTGTTTGCTCAGCGACGTCAGGACTCCTGCCTAGGTGTGAGGGACACCTCGGGATTCTCCTCGAGTCTTGGCATGGCAATTGGGACGCGTCTCCACATGAGGCGGGAGACCCCGGGTCCCTTTCCATGTGCCACAGGGATCCTGGGACTCCTATCTATTTTCAAGAGGAGTCAGGCATCGTCTCCTTTGGAAGTATTGATCTCCGCGGACCTCTCGAGTTTTCAAAGGATGTGAGGCTTCCGGTCGCGATGAGGCGGAGAACTAGGTCTTTCTCTATGGTCTCCACAGGGGATGCAGACATCCCTTCGTCTTGGGAGATGCAAGACAAGCCTGCATTCAATTCACTGGAGGGATATCCGGCCTAACTCGAGGCAGAGCTTCTCGGTGTCCATTCTACTTGAGGCCACAAATCAGGGTCCCTCTCACATACCTGTAGCTGAGAGAAGCCTCCTCTTGAGGTGCTTGTGGAAAGTTGGTATTCCTCTTGAGTCGAAGCCAGGGACTAAGCTCTCATCTCGAGTTGATTTGTGGTCCACAGAGCCCTTTCCTGTTGCTACAGTGACCTCAGGATCCCTCTAGACTTGAGACACTGATCTTGGGTATTCTCTGGAGTGCCATCAAGGAAATCAAGGCTTGTTTTTCGTTTGATGTGGAACACGGAATTGCTCTGCACGCAGTGCAGGGAAATCGGGCGTCACCTCACAGCGAGTGGAAAGTCTCATGGTTTTTCTCGAGCTGCGGCCGGAACCTGGGGTATATTCTTGAGTTACGATGGGGAGGGCCCTTCCAGACACGTGTTTGCTCAGCGACGTCAGGACTCCTGCCTAGGTGTGAGGGACACCTCGGGATTCTCCTAGAGTCTTGGCATGGCAATTGGGGCGCGTCTCCACGTGAGGCGGGAGACCCCGGGTCCCTTTCCATGTGCCACAGGGATCCTGGGACTCCTATCTATTTTCAAGAGGAGTCAAGCATCGTCTCCTTTGGAAGCACTGATCTCCGCAGACCTCTCGAGTTTTCAAAGGATGTGAGGGCTCCGGTCGCGATGAGTCAGAGGACTAGGTCTTTCCCTGTGGTCTCCACAGGGGATTCAGACATCCCTTCGTCTTGGGAGATGCAAGACGAGCCTGCATTCAATTCACTGCAGGGATATCCGGCCTTACTTCGAGTTATAGCATCTCGGTGTCCATTCCACTTGAGGCCACAAACTCAGGGGCCCTCTCAAATACCTGTAGCTGAGAGAAGCCTCCTCTTGAGGTGCTTGTGGAAAGTTGGTATTCCTCTTGAGTCGAAGCCAGGGACTAAGCTCTCATCTCGAGTTGATTTGGGGTCCCCGGAGCCCTTTCGTGTTGCTCCAGTGACCTCAGGATCCCTCTAGACTTGAGCCAGTGATGTTGGGTTTTCTCTGGAGTACCATCAAGGAAATCAAGGCTCCTTTCAAGTTTGATGTGGAACACGGAATTGCTCTACACGCAGTGCAGGGGATTCGGGCCTCATCTCGAGGCGAGGGGGAAGTCTCATGGCTTTTCTCGATTTGCGGCTGGAACCTGGTATATATTCTCGAGTTACGACGGGGAGGGCCCTTCCAGACACGTGTTTGTTCAGCGACGTCAGGACTCCTGCCTAGGTGCGAGGAGCAACTCGGGATTCTCCTCGAGTCTTGGCATAGCAATTGGGACGCGTCTCCACGTGAGCCGGGAGACCCAGGGTCCCTTATAACGTGCCACAGGGATCCTGGGACTCCTATCCATTTTCAAGAGGAGTCAAGCATCGTCTCCTTTGGAAGCATTGATCTCCGCATACCTCTCGAATTTTCAAAGGATGTGAGGCCTCTGGTCGCGATGAGGCAAAGGACTAGGTCTTTCTCTTTGGTCTCCACAGGGGATTCAGACATCCCTTCGTCTTGGGAGATGCAAGACGAGCCTGCATTCAATTCACTGCAGGGATATCCGGCCTTACTTCGAGTCAGAGCATCTCGGTGTCCATTCCACTTGAGGCCACAAACTCAGGGGCCCTCTCACATACCTGTAGCTGAGAGAAGCCTCCTCTTGAGGTGCTTGTGGAAAGTTGGTATTCATCTTGAGTCGAAGCCAGGGACTAAGCTCTCATCTCGAGTTGATTTGGGGTTCACGGAGCCTTTTCGTGTTGCTCCAGTGACCTCAGGATCCCTCTAGACTTGAGACAGTGATCTTGGGTTTTCTCTGGAGTGCCATCAAGGAAATCAAGGCTCCTTTCACGTTTGATGTGGAACACTGAATTGCTCTGCACGCAGTGCAGGGGAATCGGGACTCATCTCCCGGTGAAGGGGAAATCTCATGGTTTTTCTCGAGTTGCGGCCGGAACCTGGGGTATATTCTCGAGTTACGACGGGGAGGGCCCTGCCAGATACGTGTTTGTTCAGCGACGTCAGGACTCCTGCCTAGGTCCGAGGGACAGCTCGGGATTCTCGTCGAGTCTTGGCATGGCAATTGCTACGCATCTCCACGTGAGACGGGAGAGCCAGGGTCCCTTCCCACGTGCCACAGGGATCCTGGGACTCCTATCCAATTTCAAGAGGAGTGAAGCATCGTCTCCTTTGGAAGCAATGATCTGCATGGACCTCTCGAGTTTTCAAAGGATGTGAGGCCTCCGGTCGCGATGAGGCGGAGGACTATGTCTTTCTCTGTGGTCTCCACAGGGGATTCAGACATCCCTTCGTCTTGGGAGATGCAAGACGAGCCTGCATTCAATTCACTGCAGGGATATCCGGACTTACTTCGAGTCAGAGCATCTCGTTGTCCATTCCACTTGAGGCCACAAACTCAGGGTCCCTCTCACGTACCTTTAGCTGAGAGAAGCCTCCTCTTGAGGTGCTTGTGGAAAGTTGGTATTCCTCTTGAGTCGAATCCAGGGACTAAGATCTCATCTCGAGTTGATTTGGGGTCCACGGAGCCCTTTTGTGTTGCTGCAGTGACCTCAGGATCCCTCTAGGCTTGAGACAGTGATTTTGGGTTTTCTCTGGAGTGCCATCAAGGAAATCAAGTCTCCTTTCACGTTTGATGTGGAACACGGAATTGCTCTGCACGCAGTGCAGGGGAATCGGGCCTCATCTCTCGGCGAGGGTGAAGTCTCATGGTTTTTCTCGAGTTGCGGCTGGAACCTTAGGTATATTCTCGAGTTACGACGGGGAGGGAACTTCCAGACACGTGTTTCTTCAGCGACGTCAGGACTATTGCCTAGGTGCGAGGGACACCTCGGGATTCTCCTCGAGTCTTGGCATGGCATTTGGGATGCGTCTCCATGTGAGGCGGGAGACCCAGGGTCCCAATCCACGTGCCACAGGGATCCTGGGAATCCTATCCGTTTTCAAGAGGAGACAGGCATCGTCTCCTTTGTAAGCATTGATCTGCGCAGACCTCTCGATTTTTCAAAGGATGTGATGTCTCCGGTCGCAATGAGGTGGAGGACTAGGTCTTTCTTTGTCGTCTCCACAGGGGATTCAGACATCCCTTCGTCTTGGGAGATGCAAGACGAGCCTGCATTCAATTCACTGCAGGGATATCCGGCCTTAATTCGAGTCAGAGCATCTCAGTGTCCATTCCACTTGAGGCCACAAACTCACGGTCCCTCTCACATACCTGTAGCGGAGAGAAGCCTCCCCTTGAGGTGCTTGTGAAAAGTTGGTATTCCTCTTGAGTCGAAGCCAGGGCCTAAGCTCTCATCTCGAGTAGATTTGGGGTCCCCGGAGCCCTTCCTTGTTGCTCCAGTGACCTCAGGATCCCTCTAGACTTGAGACAGTGATGTTGGGTTTTCTCTGGAGTGCCATCAAGGAAATCAAGGCTCCTTTCACGTTTCATGTGGAACACGGAATTGCTCTGCACGCAGTGCAGGGGAATCGGGCCTCATCTCGCGGCGAGGGGGAAGTCTCATGGTTTTTCTCGAATTGCGGCCGGAACCTGGGGTGTATTCTCGACTTACGACGGGGAGGGCCCTTCCAGACACGTGTTTGTTCAGCGACATCAGGACTCCTGCCTAGGTGCGAGGGACACCTCGGGATTCTCCTCGAGTCTTGGCATGGCAATTGGGACGCGTCTCCACGTGAGGCGGGAGACCCAGGGTCCCTTTCCACGTGCCACAGAGATCCTGGGACTCCTATCCATTTTCAAGAGGACTCAGGCAAGGTCTCCTTTGTAAGCATTGATCTGCGCAGACCTCTCGATTTTTCAAAGGATGTGAGGCCTCCGGTCGCGATGAGGCGGAGGACTAAGTCTTTCTCTGTGGTCTCCACAGCGGATTCAGACATCCCTTCGTCTTGGGAGATGCAAGACGAGCCTGCATTCAATTCACTGCAGGGATATCCGGCCTAACTTCGAGTCAGAGCATCTCGGTGTCCATTCCACTTGAGGCCACAAACTCAGGGGCCCTCTCACATACCTGTAGCTGAGAGAAGCCTCCTCTTGAGGTGCTTGTGGAACGTTGGTATTCCTCTTGAGTCGAAGCCAGGGACTAAGCTCTCATCTCGAGTTGATTTGGGGTCCACGGAGAAATTTCGTGTTGCTCCAGTGACCTCAGGATCCCTCTAGACTTGAGACAGTGATCTTGGGTTTTCTCTGGAGTGCCATCAAGGAAATCAAGGCTCCTTTCACGTTTGATGTGGAACACGCAATTGCTCTGCATGCAGTGCAGGGGAATTGGGCCTCATCTCGGGGCGAGGGGGAAGTCGCATGGTTTTTCTCGAGTTGCGGCCGGAACCTGGGGTATATTCTCGAGTTACGATGGGGAGGGCCCTTCCAGACACGTGTTGGTTCAGCGACGTCAGCACTCCTGCCTAGGTTCGAGGGACACCTCGGGATTCTCCTCGAGTCTTGGCATGGCAATTGGGACGCGTCTCCACGTGAGGCGGGAGACCCAGGGTCCCTTTCCACGTGCCACAGGGATCCTGGGACTCCTATCCATTTTCGAGAGGAGTCAGGCATCGTCTCCTTTGGAAGCATTGATCTCCGCGGACCTCTCGAGTTTTCAAAGGATGTGAGGCCTCCGGTCGCGATGAAGCGGAGGACTAAGTCTTTCTCTGTGGTCTCCACAGCGGATTCAGACATCCCTTCGTCTTGGGAGATGCAAGACGAGCCTGCATTCAATTCACTGCAGGGATATCCGGCCTTACTTCGAGTCAGAGCATCTCGGTGTCCATTCCACTTGAGGCCACAAACTCAGGGGCCCTCTCACATACCTGTAGCTGAGAGAAGCCTCCTCTTGAGGTGCTTGTGGAAAGTTGGTATTCATCTTGAGTCGAAGCCAGGGACTAAGCTCTCATCTCGAGTTGATTTGGGGTTCACGGAGCCTTTTCGTGTTGCTCCAGTGACCTCAGGATCCCTCTAGACTTGAGACAGTGATCTTGGGTTTTCTCTGGAGTGCCATCAAGGAAATCAAGGCTCCTTTCACGTTTGATGTGGAACACTGAATTGCTCTGCACGCAGTGCAGGGGAATCGGGCCTCATCTCCCGGTGAAGGGGAAATCTCATGGTTTTTCTCGAGTTGCGGCCGGAACCTGGGGTATATTCTCGAGTTACGACGGGGAGGGCCCTGGCAGATACGTGTTTGTTCAGCGACGTCAGGACTCCTGCCTAGGTTCGAGGGACAGCTCGGGATTCTCGTCGAGTCATGGCATGGCAATTGCTACGCATCTCCACGTGAGACGGGAGAGCCAGGGTCCCTTCCCACGTGCCACAGGGATCCTGGGACTCCTATCCAATTTCAAGAGGAGTGAAGCATCGTCTCCTTTGGAAGCAATGATCTGCATGGACCTCTCGAGTTTTCAAAGGATGTGAGGCCTCCGGTCGCGATGAGGCGGAGGACTATGTCTTTCTCTGTGGTCTCCACAGGGGATTCAGACATCCCTTCTTCTTGGGAGATGCAAGACCAGCCTGCATTCAATTCACTGCAGGGATATCCGGCCTTACTTCGAGTCAGAGCATCTCGGTGACCATTCCACTTGAGGCCACAAACTCAGGGTCCCTCTCACATACCTGTAGCTGAGAGAAGCCTCCTCTTGAGGTGCTTGTGGAAAGTTGGTATTCCTCTTGAGTCGAAGCCAGGGACTAAGCTCTCATCTCGAGTTGATTTGGGGTCCACGGAGCCCTTTCATGTTGCTCCAGTGACCTGAGGATCCAACTAGACTTCAGACAGTGATCTTGGGTTTTCTCTGGAGTGCCATCAAGGAAATCAAGGCTCCTTTCACGTTTGATGTGGAACACGGAATTGCTCTGCACGCAGTGCAGGGGAATCGGGCCTCATCTCGCGGCGAGGGGGAAGTCTCATGGTTTTTCTCGAGTTGTGGCCGGAACCTGGGGTATATTCTCGAGTTACGACGGGGAGGGCCCTTCCAGACAGGTGTTTGTTCAGCGACGTTAGGACTCCTGCCTAGGTGCCAGGGACACCTCGGGATTCTCCTCGAGTCTTGGCATGGCAATTGGGACGAGTCTCCACGTGAGGCGGGAGACCCCGGGTCCCTTTCCACGTGCCACAGGGATCGTGGGACTCCTATCAATTTTCAAGAGGACTCAGGCATCGTCTCCTTTGGAAGCATTGATCTCCACGGACCTCTCGAGTTTTCAAAGGATGTGAGGCCTCCGGTCGCGATGAGGCGGAGAACTAGGTCTTTCTCTGTGGTCTCCACACGGGATTCAGATATCCCTTCTTCTTGGGAGATGCAAGACGAGCCTGCATTCAATTCACTGCAGGGATATCCGGCCTTACTTCGAGTCAGAGCATCTCGGTGTCCATTCCACTTGAGGCCACAAACACAGGGTCCCTCTCACATACATGTAGCTGAGAGAAGCCTCCTCTTGAGGTGCTTGTGGAAAGTTGGTATTCCTCTTGAGTCGAAGCCAGGGACTAAGCTCTCATCTCGAGTTGATTTGGGGTCCACGGAGCCCTTTCGTGATGCTACAGTGACCTCAGGATCCCTCTAGACTTGAGACACTGATCTTGGGTTTTCTCTGGAGTGCCACCAAGGAAATCAAGGGTCCTTTCACGTTTGATGTGGAACACGGAATTGCTCTGCACGCAGTGCAGGGGAATCGGGCCTCATCTCGCGCCAAGGGGGAAGTCTCATGGTTTTTCTCGAGTTGCAGCCAGAACCTGGGGTATATTCGCGAGTTACGACGGGGAGGGCCCTTCCAGACACGTGTTTGTTCAGCGACGTCAGGAGTCCTGCCTAGGTGCGAGGTACAACTCGGGATTCTCCTCGAGTCTTGGCATGGCAATTGGGCCGCGTCTCCACGTGAGGTGTGAGACCCAGTGTCCCTTTACACGTGCCACAGGGATCCTGTGAATCCTATCCATTTTCAGGAGGAGTCAGGCATCGTCTCCTTTGTAAGCATTGATATGCGCAGACCTCTCGATTTTTCAAAGGATGTGATGTCTCCGGTCGCAATGAGGCTGAGGACTAGTTCTTTCTTTGTCGTCTCCACAGGGGATTCAGACATCCCTTAGTCTTGGGAGATGCAAGACGAGCCTGCATTCAATTCACTGCAGGGATATCCGGACTTACTTCGAGTCAGAGCATCTCGTTGTCCATTCCACTTGAGGCCACAAACTCAGGGTCCCTCTCACGTACCTTTAGCTGAGAGAAGCCTCCTCTTGAGGTGCTTGTGGAAAGTTGGTATTCCTCTTGAGTCGAATCCAGGGACTAAGATCTCATCTCGAGTTGATTTGGGGTCCACGGAGCCCTTTTGTGTTGCTCCAGTGACCTCAGGATCCCTCTAGACTTGAGACAGTGATTTTGGGTTTTCTCTGGAGTGCCATCAAGAAAATCAAGTCTCCTTTCACGTTTGATGTGGAACACGGAATTGCTCTGCACGCAGTGCAGGGGAATCGGGCCTCATCTCTCGGCGAGGGTGAAGTCTCATGGTTTTTCTCGAGTTGCGGCTGGAACCTTAGGTATATTCTCGAGTTACGACGGGGAGGGAACTTCCAGACACGTGTTTCTTCAGCGACGTCAGGACTATTGCCTAGGTGCGAGGGACACCTCGGGATTCTCCTCGAGTCTTGGCATGGCATTTGGGATGCGTCTCCATGTGAGGCGGGAGACCCAGGGTCCCAATCCACGTGCCACAGGGATCCTGGGAATCCTATCCGTTTTCAAGAGGAGACAGGCATCGTCTCCTTTGTAAGCATTGATCTGCGCAGACCTCTCGATTTTTCAAAGGATGTGATGTCTCCGGTCGCAATGAGGTGGAGGACTAGGTCTTTCTTTGTCGTCTCCACAGGGGATTCAGACATCCCTTCGTCTTGGGAGATGCAAGACGAGCCTGCATTCAATTCACTGCAGGGATATCCGGCCTTAATTCGAGTCAGAGCATCTCAGTGTCCATTCCACTTGAGGCCACAAACTCACGGTCCCTCTCACATACCTGTAGCGGAGAGAAGCCTCCCCTTGAGGTGCTTGTGAAAAGTTGGTATTCCTCTTGAGTCGAAGCCAGGGACTAAGCTCTCATCTCGAGTAGATTTGGGGTCCCCGGAGCCCTTCCTTGTTGCTCCAGTGACCTCAGGATCCCTCTAGACTTGAGACAGTGATGTTGGGTTTTCTCTGGAGTGCCATCAAGGAAATCAAGGCTCCTTTCACGTTTGATGTGGAACACGGAATTGCTCTGCACGCAGTGCAGGGGAATCGGGCCTCATCTCGCGGCGAGGGGGAAGTCTCATGGTTTTTCTCGAATTGCGGCCGGAACCTGGGGTGTATTCTCGACTTACGACGGGGAGGGCCCTTCCAGACACGTGTTTGTTCAGCGACATCAGGACTCCTGCCTAGGTGCGAGGGACACCTCGGGATTCTCCTCGAGTCTTGGCATGGCAATTGGGACGCGTCTCCACGTGAGGCGGGAGACCCAGGGTCCCTTTCCACGTGCCACAGAGATCCTGGGACTCCTATCCATTTTCAAGAGGACTCAGGCAAGGTCTCCTTTGTAAGCATTGATCTGCACAGACCTCTCGATTTTTCAAAGGATGTGAGGCCTCCGGTCGCGATGAGGCGGAGGACTAAGTCTTTCTCTGTGGTCTCCACAGCGGATTCAGACATCCCTTCGTCTTGGGAGATGCAAGACGAGCCTGCATTCAATTCACTGCAGGGATATCCGGCCTAACTTCGAGTCAGAGCATCTCGGTGTCCATTCCACTTGAGGCCACAAACTCAGGGGCCCTCTCACATACCTGTAGCTGAGAGAAGCCTCCTCTTGAGGTGCTTGTGGAACGTTGGTATTCCTCTTGAGTCGAAGCCAGGGACTAAGCTCTCATCTCGAGTTGATTTGGGGTCCACGGAGAAATTTCGTGTTGCTCCAGTGACCTCAGGATCCCTCTAGACTTGAGACAGTGATCTTGGGTTTTCTCTGGAGTGCCATCAAGGAAATCAAGGCTCCTTTCACGTTTGATGTGGAACACGCAATTGCTCTGCATGCAGTGCAGGGGAATTGGGCCTCATCTCGGGGCGAGGGGGAAGTCGCATGGTTTTTCTCGAGTTGCGGCCGGAACCTGGGGTATATTCTCGAGTTACGATGGGGAGGGCCCTTCCAGACACGTGTTGGTTCAGCGACGTCAGCACTCCTGCCTAGGTTCGAGGGACACCTCGGGATTCTCCTCGAGTCTTGGCATGGCAATTGGGACGCATCTCCACGTGAGGCGAGAGACCCAGGGTCCCTTTCCACGTGCCACAGGGATCCTGGGACTCCTATCCATTTTCGAGAGGAGTCAGGCATCGTCTCCTTTGGAAGCATTGATCTCCGCGGACCTCTCGAGTTTTCAAAGGATGTGAGGCCTCCGGTCGCGATGAAGCGGAGGACTAAGTCTTTCTCTGTGGTCTCCACAGCGGATTCAGACATCCCTTCGTCTTGGGAGATGCAAGACGAGCCTGCATTCAATTCACTGCAGGGATATCCGGCCTTACTTCGAGTCAGAGCATCTCCGTGTCCATTCCACTTGAGGCCACAAACTCTGGGTCCCTCTCACATACCTGTAGCTGAGAGAAGCCTCCTCTTGAGGTGCTTGTGGAAAGTTGGTATTCCTCTTGATTCGAAGCCAGGGACTAAGCTCTCATCTCGAGTTGATTTGGGGTCCACGGAGAAATTTCGTGTTGCTCCAGTGACCTCAGGATCCCTCTAGACTTGAGACAGTGATCTTGGGTTTTCTCTGGAGTGCCCTCAAGGAAATCAAGGCTTCTTTCACGTTTTATGTGGAACACGAAATTGCTCTGCACGCAGTGCAGGGGAATCGGGCCTCATTTCACGGCGAGGGGGAAGTCTCATGGTTTTTATCGAGTTGCGGCCGGAACCTGGGGTATATTCTCGAGTTACGACGGGGAGGGCACTTCCAGACACGTGTTTGTTCAGCGACGTCAGGACTCCTGCCTAGGTGCGAGGGACCTCGGGATTCTCCTCGAGTCTTGGCATGGCAATTGGGAGGCGTCTCCACGTGAGGCGGGAGACCGATGGTCCCTTTCCACGTGCCACAGAGATCCTGGGACTCCTATCCATTTTCAAGAGGAGTCAGGCATCGTCTCCTTTGGAAGCATTGATCTCTGCGGACCTCTCGAGTTTTCAAAGGATGTGAGGCCTCCGGTCGCGATGAGGCAGAGAATTCGTTCTTTCTCTGTGGTCTCCACAGGGGATTCAGACATCCCTTCGTCTTGGGAGAGCAAGACGGCCTGCATTCAATTCACTGCAGGGATATCCGGCCTTACTTCGAGTCAGAGCATCTCGGTGTCCATTCCACTTGAGGCCACAAACTCAGGGTCCTTCTCACATACCTGTAGCTGAGAGAAGCCTCCTCTTGAGGTGCTTGTGGAAAGTTGGTGTTCCGCTTGAGTCGAAGCCAAGGACTAAGCTCTCATCTCGAGTTGACTTGGGGTCCACGGAGCCCTTTCATGTTGCTCCAGTGACCTCAGGATCCCTCTAGACTTGAGACAGTGATCTTGGGTTTTCTCTGGAGTGCCATGAAGGAAATCAAGGCTCCTTTCACGTTTGATGTGGAACACGGAATTGCTCTGCACGCAGTGCAGGGGAATCGGGCCTCATCTCGCGGCGAGGGGGAAGTCTCATGTTTTTTCTCGAGGTGCGGCCGGAACCTGTTGTATATTCTCGAGTTACGACGGGGAGGCCCCTTCCAGACACGTGTTTGTTCAGTGACGTCAGGACTCCTGCCTAGGTGCGAGGGACATCTCGGGATTCTCCTCGAGTCTTGGCATGGCAATTGGGACGCGTCTCCACGTGAGGCGGGAGACCCAGGTTCCCTTTCCACGTGCCACAGGGATCCTGGGACTCCTATCCATTTTCTAGAGGAGTCAGGCATCGTCTCCTTTGGAAGCATTGATCTCCGCGGACCTCTCGAGTTTTCAAAGGATGTGAGGCCTCCGGTCGCGATGAGGCGGAAGACTAGGTCTTTCTCTGTGGTCTCCACAGCAGATTCAGACATCCCTTCGTCTTGGGAGATGCAAGACGAGCCTGCATTCAATTCACTGCAGGGATATCCGGCCTTACTTCGAGTCAGAGCATCTCGGTGTCCATTCCACTTGAGGCCACAAACTCAGGGGCCCTCTTACATACCTGTAGCTGAGAGAAGCCTCCTCTTGAGGTGCTTGTGGAAAGTTGGTATTCCTCTTGATTCGAAGCCAGGGACTAAGCTCTCATCTCGAGTTGATTTGGGGTCCACGGAGAAATTTCGTGTTGCTCCAGTGACCTCAGGATCCCTCTAGACTTGAGACAGTGATCTTGGGTTTTCTCTGGAGTGCCCTCAAGGAAATCAAGGCTTCTTTCACGTTTTATGTGGAACACGAAATTGCTCTGCACGCAGTGCAGGGGAATCGGGCCTCATTTCACGGCGAGGGGGAAGTCTCATGGTTTTTATCGAGTTGCGGCCGGAACCTGGGGTATATTCTCGAGTTACGACGGGGAGGGCACTTCCAGACACGTGTTTGTTCAGCGACGTCAGGACTCCTGCCTAGGTGCGAGGGACCTCGGGATTCTCCTCGAGTCTTGGCATGGCAATTGGGAGGCGTCTCCACGTGAGGCGGGAGACCGATGGTCCCTTTCCACGTGCCACAGAGATCCTGGGACTCCTATCCATTTTCAAGAGGAGTCAGGCATCGTCTCCTTTGGAAGCATTGATCTCTGCGGACCTCTCGAGTTTTCAAAGGATGTGAGGCCTCCGGTCGCGATGAGGCAGAGAATTCGTTCTTTCTCTGTGGTCTCCAAAGGGGATTCAGACATCCCTTCGTCTTGGGAGGGCAAGACGAGCCTGCATTCAATTCACTGCAGGGATATCCGGCCTTACTTCGAGTCAGAGCATCTCGGTGTCCATTCCACTTGAGGCCACAAACTCAGGGGCCCTCTTACATACCTGTAGCTGAGAGAAGCCTCCTCTTGAGGTGCTTGTGGAAAGTTGGTTTTCCTCTTGAGTCGAAGCCAGGGACTAAGCTCTCATCTCGAATTGATTTGGGTTCCACGGAGCCCTTTCGTGTTGCTCCAGTGACCTCAGGATCCCTCTAGACTAGAGACAGTGATCTTGGGTTTTCTCTGGAGTGCCATCAAGGAAATCAAGGCTCCTTTCACTTTTGATGTGGAATACGGAATTGCTCTGCACGCAGGGCAGCGGAATCGGGCCTAATCTGGCGGCGAGGGGGAAGTCTCATGGTTTTTCTCGAGTGGCGGCCGGAACCTGGGGTATATTCTCGAATTACGACGGGGAGGCCCCTTCCAGACACGTGTTTGTTCAGCGACGTCAGGACTCCTGCCTAGGTGTGAGGGACACCTCGGGATTCTCCTCGAGTCTTGGCATGGCAATTGGGGCGCGTCTCCACGTGAGGCGGGAGACCCCGGGTCCCTTTCCATGTGCCACAGGGATCCTGGGACTCCTATCTATTTTCAAGAGGAGTCAGGCATCGTCTCCTTTGGAAGCATTGATCTCCGCGGACCTCTCGAGTTTTCACAGGATGTAAGGCTTCCGGTCGCGATGAGGCGGAGAACTAGGTCTTTCTCTATGGTCTCCACAGGGGATGCAGACATCCCTTCGTCTTGGGAGATGCAAGACAAGCCTGCATTCAATTCACTGGAGGGATATCCGGCCTAACTCGAGGCAGAGCTTCTCGGTGTCCATTCTACTTGAGGCCACAAATCAGGGTCCCTCTCACATACCTGTAGCTGAGAGAAGCCTCCTCTTGAGGTGCTTGTGGAAAGTTGGTATTCCTCTTGAGTCGAAGCCAGGGACTAAGCTCTCATCTCGAGTTGATTTGTGGTCCACAGAGCCCTTTCCTGTTGCTACAGTGACCTCAGGATCCCTCTAGACTTGAGACACTGATCTTGGGTATTCTCTGGAGTGCCATCAAGGAAATCAAGGCTTGTTTTTCGTTTGATGTGGAACACGGAATTGCTCTGCACGCAGTGCAGGGAAATCGGGCGTCACCTCACAGCGAGTGGAAAGTCTCATGGTTTTTCTCGAGCTGCGGCCGGAACCTGGGGTATATTCTTGAGTTACGATGGGGAGGGCCCTTCCAGACACGTGTTTGCTCAGCGACGTCAGGACTCCTGCCTAGGTGTGAGGGACACCTCGGGATTCTCCTCGAGGCTTGGCATGGCAATTGGGGCGCGTCTCCACGTGAGGCGGGAGACCCCGGGTCCCTTTCCATGTGCCACAGGGATCCTGGGACTCCTATCTATTTTCAAGAGGAGTCAAGCATCGTCTCCTTTGGAAGCACTGATCTCCGCAGACCTCTCGAGTTTTCAAAGGATGTGAGGGCTCCGGTCGCGATGAGTCGGAGGACTAGGTCTTTCCCTGTGGTCTCCACAGGGGATTCAGACATCCCTTCGTCTTGGGAGATGCAAGACGAGCCTGCATTCAATTCACTGCAGGGATATCCGGCCTTACTTCGAGTTATAGCATCTCGGTGTCCATTCCACTTGAGGCCACAAACTCAGGGGCCCTCTCAAATACCTGTAGCTGAGAGAAGCCTCCTCTTGAGGTGCTTGTGGAAAGTTGGTATTCCTCTTGAGTCGAAGCCAGGGACTAAGCTCTCATCTCGAGTTGATTTGGGGTCCCCGGAGCCCTTTCGTGTTGCTCCAGTGACCTCAGGATCCCTCTAGACTTGAGCCAGTGATGTTGGGTTTTCTCTGGAGTGCCATCAAGGAAATCAAGGCTCCTTTCAAGTTTGATGTGGAACACGGAATTGCTCTACACGCAGTGCAGGGGATTCGGGCCTCATCTCGAGGCGAGGGGGAAGTCTCATGGCTTTTCTCGATTTGCGGCTGGAACCTGGGATATATTCTCCAGTTACGACGGGGAGGGCCCTTCCAGACACGTGTTTGTTCAGCGACGTCAGGACTCCTGCCTAGGTGCGAGGAGCAACTCGGGATTCTCCTCGAGTCTTGGCATAGCAATTGGGACGCGTCTCCACGTGAGGCGGGAGACCCAGGGTCCCTTATAACGTGCCACAGGGATCCTAGGACTCCTATCCATTTTCAAGAGGAGTCAAGCATCGTCTCCTTTGGAAGCATTGATCTCCGCATACCTCTCGAATTTTCAAAGGATGTGAGGCCTCTGGTCGCGATGAGGCAAAGGACTAGGTCTTTCTCTTTGGTCTCCACAGGGGATTCAGACATCCCTTCGTCTTGGGAGATGCAAGACGAGCCTGCATTCAATTCACTGCAGGGATATCCGGCCTTACTTCGAGTCAGAGCATCTCGGTGTCCATTCCACTTGAGGCCACAAACTCAGGGGCCCTCTCACATACGTGTAGCTGAGAGAAGCCTCCTCTTGAGGTGCTTGTGGAAAGTTGGTATTCCTCTTGAGTCGAAGCCATGGACTAAGCTCTCATCTCGAGTTGATTTGGGGTCCACGGAGCCCTTTCGTGTTGCTCCAGTGACCTCAGGATCCCTCTAGACTTGAGCCAGTGATCTTGGGTTTTCTCTGGAGTGCCATCAAGGAAATCAAGGCTCCTTTCACCTTTGATGTGGAACACGCAATTGCTCTGCACGCAGTGCAGGGGAATCGGGCCTCATCGCGGGGCGAGGGGGAAGTCTCATGGTTTTTCTCGAGTTGCGGCCGGAACCTGGGGTATATTCTCGAGTTACGACGGGGAGGGCCCTTCCAGACACGTGTTTGTTCAGCGACGTCAGGACTCCTGCCTAGGTGCGAGGGACACCTCGGGATTCTCCTCGACTCTTGGCATGGCAATTGGGACGCGTTTTCACTTGAGGCGGGAGAACCAGGTTCCCTTTCCACGTGCCACAAGTATCCTGGGACTCCTATCCATTTTCAAGAGGAGTCAGGCATCGTATCCTTTGGAAGCATTGATCTCCGCGGACGTTTTGAGTTTTCAAAGGATGTGAGGCCTCCAGTCGTGAAGAGGTGGAGAACTAGGTCTTCTCTGTGGTCTCCACAGGGGATTCAGACATCCCTTCGTCTTGGGAGATGCAAGACGAGCCTGCATTCAATTCACTGCAGGAATATCCGGCCTTACTTCGAGTCAGAGCATCTCGGTGTCCATTCCACTTGAGGCCACAAACTCAGGGTCCCTCTCACATACCTGTAGCTGAGAGAAGCCTCCTCTTGAGGTGCTTCTGGAAAGTTGATATTCCTCTTGAGTCGAAGCCAGGGACTAAGCTCTCATCTCGAGTTAATTTGGGGTCCAGGGAGCCCTTTCGTGTTGCTCCAGTGACCTCAGGATCCCTCTAGACTAGAGACAGTCATCTTGGGTTTTCTCTGGAGTGCCATCGAGGAAATCAAGGCTCCTTTCACGTTTGATGTGGAACACGGAATTGCTCTGCATGCAGTGCAGGGGAATCGGGCCTCATCTCGCGGTGAGGGGGAAGTCTCATGGTTTTTCTCGAGTTGTGGCCGGAACCTGGGGTATATTCTCGAGTTACGACGGGGAGGGCCCTTCCAGACACGTGTTTGTTCAGCGACGTCAGGACTCCTGCCTAGGTGCGAGGGACACCTCGGGATTCTCCTCGAGTCTTGGCATGGCAATTGGGACGCATCTCCACGTGAGGCGGGAGACCCAGGGTCCCTTTCCACGTGCCACAGGGATCCTGGGACTCCTATCCATTTTCAAGAGGAGTCAGGCATCGTCTCCTTTGGAAGCATTGATCTCCGCGGACGTCTCGATTTTTCAAAGGATGTGAGGTCCCCGGTCGCTATGAGGCGGAGAATTAGGTCTTTCTCTGTGGTCTCCACAGGTGATTCAGACATCCCTTCGTCTTGGGAGATGCAAGACGAGCCTGCATTCAATTCACTGCAGGGATATCCGGCCTTACTTCGAGTCAGAGCATCTCGGTGTCCATTCCACTCGAGGCCACAAACTCAGGGTCCCTCAAATATACCTGTAGCTGAGAGAAGCCTCCTCTTGAGGTCCTTGTGGAAAGTTGGTATTCCTCTTGAGTCTAAGCCAGGGTCTAAGCTCTCATCTCTGGTAGATTTGGGGTCCACGAAGCCCTTTCCTGTTGGTCCAGTGACCTCAGGATCCCTCTAGACTTGAGACAGTGATCTTGGGATTCCTCTGGAGTGCCATCAAGGAAATCAAGGCTCCTTTCACGTTTGATGTGGAACACGCAATTGCTCTGCACGCAGTGCAGGGGAATGGGGCCTCAAATCGAGGCGAGGGGGAAGTCTCATGGTTTTTCTCGAGTTGCGGCCGGAACCTGGGGTATATTCTCGAGTTACGACGGGGAGGGCCCTTCCATACACGTGTTTGTTCAGCGACGTCAGGACTCCTGCCTAGGTGTGAGGGACACCTCGGGATTCTCCTCGAGTCTTGGCATGGCAATTGGGACGTGTCTCCACATGAGGCGGGAGACCCAGGGTCCCTTTCCACGTGCCACAGGGATCCTGGGACTCCTATCCATTTTCAAGAGGAGTCAGGCATCGTCTCCTTTGGAAGCATTGATCTCCGCGGACCTCTCGAGTTTTCAAAGGATGTGAGGCCTCCGGTCGTGACGAGGCGGACGACTAGGTCTTTCTCTGTCGTCTCCACAGGGGATTCAGACATCCCTTCGTCTTGGGAGATGCAACACGAGCCTGCATTCAATTCACTGCAGGGATATCCGGCCTTAATTCGAGTCAGAGCATCTCGGTGTCCATTCCACTTGAGGCCACAAACTCAGGGTCCCTCTCACATACCTGTAGCTGAGAGAAGCCTCCTCTTGATGTGCTTGTGGAAATTTGGTATTCCTCTTGAGTCGAAGCCAGGGACTAAGCTCTCATCTCGAGTAGATTTGGGGCCCACGGAGACCTTTCTTGTTGCTCCAGTGACCTCAGGATCCCTCTAGACTTGAGACAGTGATCTTGGGTTTTCTCTGGAGTGCCATTAAGGAAATCAAGGCTCCTTTCACGTTTGATGTGGAACACGGAATTGCTCTGCATGCAGTGCAGGGGAATCGGGCCTCATCTCACGGCGAGGGGGAAGTCTCATGGTTTTTCTCGGGTTGCGGCCTGAACCTGGGGTGTATTCTCGAGTTACGACGGGGAGGGCCCTTCCATACACGTGTTTGTTCAGCGACGTCAGGACTCCTGCCTAGGTGCGAGGGACACCTCGGGATTCTCCTCGAGTCTTGGCATGGCAATTGGGACGCGTCTCCACGTGAGGCGGGAGATCCAGGGCCCCTTTCCTCGTGCAACAGGGATCCTGGGACTCCTATCCATTTTCAAGAAGAGTCAGGCATCGTCTCCTTTGGAAGCATTGACCTCCGCAGACCTCTCGAGTTTTCAAAGGATGTGAGGCCTCCGGTCTCGATGAGGCGGAGGACTAGGTCTTTCTCTGTGGTCTCCACAGGGGATTCAGACATCCCTTCATCTTGGGAGATGCAAGACGAGCCTGCATTCAATTCACTATTGGGATATCTGGCCTTACTTCGAGTGAGAGCGTCTAGGTGTCCATTCCAATTGAGGCCACAAACTCAGGGTCCCTCTCAAATACCTTTAGCTGAGAGAAGCCTCCTCTTGAGGTGCTTGTGGAAAGTTGGTATTCCTCTTGAGTCGAAGCCAGGGACTAAGCTCTCATCTCGAGTTGATTTGGGGTCCACGGAGCCCTTTCGTGTTGCTCCAGTGACCTCAGGAACCCTCTAGACTTGAGACAGTGATCTTGGGTTTTCTCTGTAGTGCCATCAAGGAAATCAAGGCTCCTTTCACGTTTGATGTGGAACACGGATTTGCTCTGCACGCAGTGCATCGGAATCGGGCCTGATCTCGCGGCGAGGGGTAAGTCTCATGGTTTTTCTCGAGTTGCGGACGGAACCTGGGGTATATTCTCGAGTTACGACGGGAAGGGCCCTTCCAGAAACGTGTTTCTTCAGCGACGTCAGGACTCCTGCCTAGGTGCGAGGGACACCTCGGGATTCTCCTCGAGTCTTGGCATGGCAATTGGGACGTGTCTCCACGTGAGGCGGGAGACCCAGGGTCCCTTTCCACGTGCCACAGGGATCCTGGGACTCCTATCCATTTTCAAGAGGAGTCAGGCATCGTCTCCTTTGGAAGCATTGATCTCCGCGGACCTCTCGAGTTTTCAAAGGATGTGAGGCCTCCGGTCTCGATGAGGGGGAGGACTAGGTCTTTCTCTGTGGTCTCCACAGGGGATTCAGACATCCCTTCGTCTTGGGAGATGCAAGACGAGCCTGCATTCAATTCACTGCAGGGATATCCGGCCTTACTTCGAGTCAGAGCATCTCGGTGTCCATTCCACTTGAGGCCACAAACTCAGGGTCCCTCTCACATACCTGTAGCTGAGAGAAGCCTCCTCTTGAGGTGCTTGTGGAAAGTTGGTATTCCTCTTGAGTCGAAGCCAGGGACGAAGCTCTCATCTCGAGTTGATTTGGGGTCCACGGAGCCCTTTCGTGTTGCTCCAGTGACCTCAGGAACCCTCTAGACTTGAAACAGTGATCTTGGGTTTTCTCTGGAGTGCCATCAAGGAAATCAAGGCTCCTTTCACGTTTGATGTGGAACACGGATTTGCTCTGCACGCAGTGCATCGGAATCGGGCCTGATCTCGCGGCGAGGGGTAAGTCTCATGGTTTTTCTCGAGTTGCGGCCGGAACCTGTGGTATATTCTCGAGTTACGACGGTGAGGGCCCTTCCAGACACGTGTTTCTTCAGCGACGTCAGGACTCCTGCCTAGGTGCGAGGGACACCTCGGGATTCTCCTCGAGTCTTGACATGGCAATTGGGACGCGTTTCCACTTGAAGCGGGAGACCCTGGGTCCCTTTCCACGTGCCACAAGGATCCTGGGACACCTATCCATTTTCAAGCGGAGTCAGGCATCGTAGCCTTTGGAAGCATTGATCTCCGCGGACGTCGTGAGTTTTCAAAGGATGTGAGGCCTCCAGTCGTGAAGAGGTGGAGACCTAGGTCTTCTCTGTGGTCTCCACAGGGGATTCAGACATCCCTTCGTCTTGGGAGATGCAAGACGAGCCTGCATTCAATTCACTGCAGGAATATCCAGCCTTACTTCGAGTCAGAGCATCTCGGTGTCCATTCCACTTGAGGCCACAAACTCAGGGTCCCTCTCACATACCTGTAGCTGAGAGAAGCCTCCTCTTGAGGTGCTTGTGGAAAGTTGGTATTCCTCTTGATTCGAAGCCAGGGACTAAGCTCTCATCTCGAGTTAATTTGGGGTCCAGGGAGCATTTTCGTGTTGCTCCAGTGACCTGAGGATCCCTCTAGACTTGAGACAGTCATCTTGGGTTTTCTCTGGAGTGCCATCAAGGAAATCAAGGCTCCTTTCACGTTTGATGTGGAACACGGATTTGCTCTGCACGCAGTGCAGGGGAATCGGGACTCTTCTCGCGGCGAGGGGGAAGTCTCATGGTTTTTCTCGAGTTGCGGCCGGAACCTGTGGTATATTCTCGAGTTACGACGGGGAGGACCCTTCCAGACACGTGTTTGTTCAGCGACGTCAGGACTCCTGCCTAGGTGCGAGGGACACCTCGGGATTCTCCTCGAGTCTTGGCATGGCAATTGGGACGCGTCTCCACGTGAGGCGGGAGACCCAGGGTCCCGTATAACGTGCCACAGGGATCCTGGGACTCCTATCCATTTGCAAGAGGAGTCAGGCATCGTCTCCTTTGGAAGCATTGATCTCCGCGGACGTCCCGAGTTTTCAAAGGATGTGAGGCCTCCGGTCGCGATGAGGCAGAGAACTAGTTCTTTTTCTGTGGTCTCCACAGGGGATTCAGACATCCCTTCGTCTTGGGAGATGCAAGACGAGCCTGCATTCAATTCACTGCAGGGATATCCGGCCTTACTTCGAGTCAGAGCATCTCGGTGTCCATTCATCTTGAGGCCACAAACTCAGGGGCCCTCTCACATACCTGTAGCTGAGAGAAGCCTCCTCTTGAGGTGCTTGTGGAAAGTTGGTATTCCTCTTGAGTCGAAGCCAGGGCCTAAGCTGTCATCTCGAGTTGATTTGGGGTCCACGGAGCCCTTTCCTGTTGGTCCAGTGACCTCAGGATCCCTCTAGACTTGAAACAGTGATCTTGGGTTTTCTCTGGAGTGCCATCAAGGAAATCAAGGCTCCTTTCACGTTTGATGTGGAACACGGAATTGCTCTGCATGCAGTGCAGGGGAATCGGGCCTCATCTCCCGGCAAGGGGGATGTCTCATGGTTTTTCTCAAGTTGCGGCCGGAACCTGGGGTATATTCTCGAGTTATGACGGGGAGGGCCCTTCCAGACACGTGTTTGTCCAGCAACGTCAGGACTCCTGCCTAGGTGCGAGGGATATCTCGGGATTCTCCTCGAGTCTTGGCATGGCAATTGGGACGCGTATCCACGTGAGGCGAGAGACCCAGGGTCCCTTTCCACGTGCCACAGGGATCCTGGAACTCCTATCCATTTTCAAGAAGAGTCAGGCATCTTCTCATTTGGAAGCATTGATCTCCGCGGACCTCTCGAGTTTTCAAAGGATGTGAGGCCTCTGGTCTCGATGAGGCGGAGAACTAGGTCTTTCTCTGTGGTCTCCACAGGGGATTCAGACAACCCTTCGTCTTGGGAGATGCAATGTGAGCCTGCATTCAATTCACTGCAGGGATATCCGGCCTTACTTCGAGTCAGAGCATCTCGGTGTCCATTCCACTTGAGGCCACAAACTCAGGGTCCCTCTCACATACCTGTAGCTGAGAGAAGCCTCCTCTTGAGGTGCTTGTGGAAAGTTGGTATTCCTCATGAGTCGAAGCCAGGGACTAACCTCTCATCTCGAGTTGATTTGGGGTCCACGAAGCCCTTTCGTGTTGCTCCAGTGACCTCAGGATCCCTCTAGGCTCTAGACAGTGATCTTGGGTTTTCTCTGGAGTGCCATCGAGGAAATCAAGGCTACTTTCACGTTTGATGTGGAACTCGGAATTGCTCTGCACGCAGTGCAGGGGAATCGTGCCTCAACTTGCGGATAGGGGAAATCTCATGGTTTTTCACGAGTTGCGGCCGAAACCTGGGGTATATTCTAGAGTTACGACGGGGAGGGCCCTTCCAGACACGTGTTTGTTCAGCGACGTCAGGACTCCTGCCTAGGTGCGAGGGACACCTCGGGATTCTCCTCGAGTCTTGGCATGGATATTGGGACGCGTCTCCACGTGAGGCGCGAGTCCCAGGGTCCTTTTCCACGTGCCACAGGGATCGTGGGACTCCTATCCATTTTCGAGAGGAGTCAGGCATCGTCTCCTTTGGAAGCATTGATCTCCGCGGACCTCTCGAATTTTCAAAGGATGTGAGACCTCCGGTCGCGATGAGGCGTAGAACTAAGGCTTTCTCTGTGGTCTCCACATTGGATTCAGACATCCCTTCGCTTGGGAGATGCAATTCAATTCAACGAGCCTGCATTCAATTCACTGCAGGGATATCCGGCCTTCCTTCGAGTCAGAGCATCTCGGTGTCTATTCCACTTGAGGCCACAAACTCAGGGTCCCTCTCACATACCTTTAGCTGAGAGAAGCCTCTTCTTGAGGTGCTTTTGAAAAGTTGGTATTCCTCTTGAGTCGAAGCCAGGGACTAAGCTCTCATCTCGAGTTGATTTATCGTCCACGGAGCCCTTTTGTGTTGCTACAGTGACCTCAGGATCCCTCTAGACTTGATACAGTGATCTTGGGTTTTCTCTGGAGTGCCATCAAGGAAATCAAGGCTCCTTTCACTTTTGATGTGGAATACGCAATTGCTCTGCACGCAGGGCAGGGGAATCGGGCCTAATCTCGCGGCGAGGGGGAAGTCTCATGGTTTTTCTCGAGTTGCGGCCGGGACCTAGGGTATATTCTCGAGTTACGATGGGAAGGGCCCTTCCAGACACGTGTTTTTTCAGCGACGTCAGGACTCCTGCCTAGGTGCGAGGGACACCTCGGGATTCTCCTCGAGTCTTGGCATGGCAATTGGGACGCGTCTCCACGTGAGGCGGGAGACCCAGGGTCCCTTTCCACGTGCCACAGGGATCCTGGGACTCCTATCCATTTTCAAGAGGAGTCAGGCATCGTCTCCTTTGGAAGCATTGATCTCCGCGGACCTCTCGAGTTTTCAAAGGATGTGAGGCCCCCGGTCGCTATGAGTCGGAGAATTAGGTCTTTCTCTGTGGTCTCCACAGGGGATTCAGACATCCCTTCGTCTTGGGAGATGCAAGACGAGCCTGCATTCAATTCACTTCAGGGATATCCGGCCTTACTTCGAGTCAGAGCATCTCGGTGTCCATTCCACTTGAGGCCACAAACTCAGGGTCCCTCAAATATACCTGTAGCTGAGAGAAGCCTCCTCTTGAGGTCCTTGTGGAAAGTTGGTATTCCTCTTGAGTCTAAGCCAGGGTCTAAGCTCTCATCTCTGGTTGATTTGGGGTCCACGAAGCCCTTTCCTGTTGGTCCAGTGACCTCAGGATCCCTCTAGACTTGAAACAGTGATCTTGGGATTCCTCTGGAGTGCCATCAAGGAAATCAAGGCTCCTTTCACGTTTGATGTGGAACACGCAATTGCTCTGCACGCAGTGCAGGGGAATGGGGCCTCAAATCGAGGCGAGGGGGAAGTCTCATGGTTTTTCTCGAGTTGCGGCCGGAACCTGGGGTATATTCTCGAGTTACGACGGGGAGGGCCCTTCCATACACGTGTTTGTTCAGCGACGTCAGGACTCCTGCCTAGGTGTGAGGGACACCTCGGGATTCTCCTCGAGTCTTGGCATGGCAATTGGGACGCGTCTCCACATGAGGCGGGAGACCCAGGGTTCCTTTCCACGTGCCACAGGGATCCTGGGACTCCTATCCATTTTCAAGAGGAGTCAGGCATCGTCTCCTTTGGAAGCATTGATCTCCGCGGACCTCTCGAGTTTTCAAAGGATGTGAGGCCTCCGGTCGTGACGAGGCGGACGACTAGGTCTTTCCCTGTCGTCTCCACAGGGGATTCAGTCATCCCTTCGTCTTGGGAGATGCAAGACGAGCCTGCATTCAATTCACTGCAGGGACATCCGGCCTTAATTCGAGTCAGAGCATCTCGGTGTCCATTCCACTTGAGGCCACAAACTCAGGGTCCCTCTCACATACCTGTAGCTGAGAGAAGCCTCCTCTTGAGGTGCTTGTGGAAAGTTGGTATTCCTCTTGATTCGAAGCCAGGGACTAAGCTCTCATCTCGAGTTGATTTGGGGTCCACGGAGCCCTTCTTTGTTGCTCCAGTGACCTCAGGATTCCTCTAGACTTGAGACAGTGATCTTGGGTTTTCTCTGGAGTGCCCTCAAGGAAATCAAGGCTCCTTTCACGGTTGATGTGGAACACGGAATTGCTCTGCACGCAGTGCAGGGGAATCGGGCCTCATCTCGCGGCGAGGGGGAAGTCTCATGGTTTTTCTCGAGTTGCGGCCGGAACCTGTGGTATATTGAGGAGTTACGACGGGGAGGGCCCTTCCAGACACGTGTTTGTTCAGCGACGTCAGGACTCCTGCCTAGGTGCGAGGGACACCTCTTGATTCTCCTCGAGTCTTGGCATGGCAATTGGGACGCGTCTCCACGTGAGGCGGGAGACCCAGGGTCCCTTTCCACGTGCCACAGGGATCCTGGGACTCCTATCCATTTTCAAGAAGAGTCAGGCATCGTCTCCTTTGGAAGCATTGACCTCCGCAGACCTCTCGAGTTTTCAAAGGATGTGATGCCTCCGGTCTCCATGAGGCGGAGGACTAGGTCTTTCTCTGTGGTCTCCACAGGGGATTCAGACATCCCTTCATCTTGGGAGATGCAAGACGAGCCTGCATTCAATTCACTATTGGGATATCCGGCATTTTTTGAGTCAGAGCATCTAGGTGTCCATTCCACTTGAGGCCACAAACTCAGGGTCCCTCTCACATACCTGTAGCTGAGAGAAGCCTCCTCTTGAGGTGCTTGTGGAAAGTTGGTATTCCTCTTGATTCGAAGCCAGGGACTAAGCTCTCATCTCGAGTAGATCTGTGGTCCACGGAGCCCTTTCGTGTTGCTCCAGTGACCTCAGGATCCCTCTAGACTTGAGACAGTGAACTTGGGTTTTCTCTGGAGTGCCATCAAGGAAATCAAGGCTCCTTTCACGTTTGATGTGGAACACGGAATTGCTCTGCACCCAGTGCAGGGGAATCGGGCCTCATCTCGCGGCGAGGGGGAAGTCTCATGGTTTTTCTCGAGTTGCGGCCGGAACCTGGGGTATATTCTCGAGTTACGACGGGGAGGTCCCTTCCAGACACGTGTTTGTTCAGCGACGTCATGACTTCTGCCTAGGTGCAAGGGACACTTCGGAATTCTCCTCGAGTCTTGGCATGGCAATTGGGATGCCTCTCCACGTGAGGCGGGAGACCCAGGGTCCCTTTCCACGTGCCACAGGGATCCTGGGACTCCTATCCATTTTCAAGAGGAGTCAGGCAAAGTCTCCTTTGGAAGCATTGATCTCCGCGGACCTCTCGAGTTTTCAAAGGTTGTGAGGCCTCCGTTCGCGTTGAGGCGGAGGACTAGGTCTTTCTCTGTGGTCTCCACAGGGGATTCAGACAACCCTTCGTCTTGGGGAATGCAAGATGAGCCTGCATTCAATTCACTGCAGGGATATCCGGCCTTACTTCGAGTCAGAGCATCTCGGTGTCCATTCCACTTGAGGCCACAAACTCAGGGTCCCTCTCACATACCTGTAGCTGAGAGAAGCCTCCACTTGAGGTGCTTGTGGAAAGTTCGTATTCCCCTTGAGTCGAAGCAAGGGACTAAGCTCTCATCTCGAGTTGATTTGGGTTCCACGGAGCCCTTTCGTGTTGCTCCAGTGACCTTAGGATCCCTCTAGACTTGAGACAGTGATGTTGGGTTTTCTCTGGAGTGCCATCAAGGAAATCAAGGCTCCTTTCACGTTTGATGTGGAACACGGAATTGCTCTGCACGCAGTGCAGGGGAATCGGGCCTCATCTCGCGGCGAGGGGGAAGTCTCATGGTTTTTCTCGAGTTGCAGCCAGAACCTGGGGTATATTCTCGAGTTACGCCGGGGAGGGCCCTTCCAGACACGTGTTTGTTCAGCGACGTCAGGACTCCTGCCTCGGTGCGAGGGACACCTCGGGATTCTCCTCGAGTCTTGGCATGGCAATTGGGACGCGTCTCCACGTGAGGCGGGAGACCCAGGTTCCCTTTCCACGTGCCACAGGGATCCTGGAACTCCTATCCATTTTCAAGAGGAGTCAGGCATCGTCTCCTTTGGAAGCATTGATCTCCGCAGACCTCTCGAGTTTTCAAAGGATGTGAGGCCTCCGGTCGCGTTGAGGCGGAGGACTAGGTCTTTCTCTGTGGTCTCCACAGGGGATTCAGACATCCCTTCGTCTTGGGAGATGCAAGACGAGCCTGCATTCAATTCACTGCAGGGATATCCGGCCTTACTTCGAGTCAGAGCATCTCGGTGTCCATTCCACTTGAGGCCACAAACTCAGGGTCCCTCTCACATACCTGTAGCTGAGAGAAGCCTCCTCTTGAGGTGCTTGTGGAAAGTTGGTATTCCTCTTGAGTCGAAGCCAGGGACTCAGCTCTCATCTCGAGTTGATTTGGGTCCACGAATCCCTTTCATGTTGCTCCAATGACCTCAGGATCCCTCTAGACTTGAGACAGTGATCTTGGGTTTTCTCTGGAGTGCCATCAAGGAAATAAAGGCTCCTTTCACGTTTGATGTGGAACACGGAATTGCTCTGCATGCAGTGCAGGGAAATCGGGCCTCATCTCGCGGCGAGGGGGAAGTCTCAAGGTTTTTCTCGAGTTGCGGCCGGAACCTGGGGTATATTCTCGAGTTACGACGGGGAGGGCCCTTCCAGACACGTGTTTGTTCAGCGACGTCACGCCTCCTGCCTAGGTGCGAGGGACACCTCGGGATTCTCCTCGAGTCTTGGCATGGCAATTGGGACGCGTCTCCACGTGAGGCGGGAGACCCAGTGGCCCTTTCGACGTGCCACAGGGATCCTGGGACTCCTATCCATTTTCAAGAGGAGTCAGGCATCGTCTCCTTTGGAAGCATTGATCTCCGCAGACCTCTCGAGTTTTCAAAGGATGTGAGGCCTCCGGTCGCGATGAGGCGGAGGACTAAGTCTTTCTCTGTGGTCTCCACAGGGGATTCAGACATCCCTTCGTCTTGGGAGATGCAAGACGAGCCTGCATTCAATTCACTGCAGGGATATCCGGCCTTACTTCGAGTCAGAGCATCTCGGTGTCCATTCCACTTGAGGCCACAAACTCAGGGACCCTCTCACATACCTGTAGCTGAGAGAAGCCTCCTCTTGAGGTGCTTGTGGAAAGTTGGTATTCCTCTTGAGTCGAAGCCAGGGACTAAGCTCTCATCTCGAGTTGATTTGGGGTCCACGTAGCCCTTTCTGTTGCTCCAGTGACCTCAGGATCCCTCCAGACTTGAGACAGTGATCTTGGGTTTTCTCTGGAGTGCCATCAAGGAAATCAAGGCTCCTTTCACGTTTGATGTGGAACACGGAATTGCTCTGCACGCAGTGCAGGGGAATCGGGCCTCATCTAGCGGCGAGGGAGAAGTCTCATGGTTTTTCTCGAGTTGCGGCCGGAACATGGGGTATATTCTCGAGTTACGACGGGGAGGGCCCTTAAATACTCGTGTTTGTTCAGCGACGTCAGGACTCCTGCCTAGGTGCGAGGGACACCTCGGGATTCTCCTCGAGTCTTGGCATGGCAATTGGGACGTGTCTCCCCGTGAGGCGGGAGACCCAGGGTCCCTTTCCACGTGCCACAGGGATCCTGGGACTCCTATCCATTTTCAAGAGGAGTCAGGCATCGTCTCCTTTGGAAGCATTGATCTCTGCAGACCTCTCGAGTTTCAAAGGATGTGAGGCCTCCGGTCACGATGAGGCGGAGGACTAGGTCTTTCTCTGTGGTCTCCACAGGGGATTCAGACATCCCTTCGTCTTGGGAGATGCAAGACGAGCCTGCATTCAATTCACTGCAGGGATATCCGGCCTTACTTCGAGTCAGAGCATCTTGGTGTCTATTCCACTTGATGCCACAAACTCAGGGTCCCTCTCACATACCTGTAGCTGAGAGAAGCCTCCTCTTGAGGGGCTTGTGGAAAGTTGGTATTCCTCTTGAGTCGAAGCCAGGGACTAAGCACTCATCTCGAGTTAATTTGGGGTCCACGGAGCCTTTTCGTGTTGCTCCACTGACCTCAGGATCCCTCTAGACTTGAGACAGTGATCTTGGGTTTTCTCCGGAGTTCCCTCAAGGAAATCAAGGCTCCTTTCACGTTTGATGTGGAACACGGAATTGCTCTGCACGCAGTGCAGGGGAATCGGGCCTCATCTTGCGGCCAGGGGGAAGTCTCATGGTTTTTCTCGAGTTGCGGCCGGAACCTGGGGTATATTCTCGAGTTACGACGGGGAGGGCCCTTCCAGACACGTGTTTGTTCAGCGATGTCAGGACTCCAGCCTAGGTGCGAGGGACACCTCGGGATTCTCCTCGAGTCTTGGCATGGCAAATGGGACGCGTCTCCACGTGAGGCGGGAGACCCAGGGTCCCTTTCCACGTGCCACAGGGATCCTGGGACTCCTTTCCATTTTCAAGAGGAGTCAGGCATCGTCTCCTTTGGAACCATTAATCTCCGCGGACCTCTCCAGTTTTCAAAGATGTGAGGCCTCCGGTCGCGATCAGGCGGAGAAATAGATCTTTCTCTGTGGTCTCCACAGGGGATTCAGACATCCCTTCGTATTGGGAGATGCAAGACGAGCCTGCATTCAATTCACTGCAGGGATATCCGGCCTTACTTCGAGTCAGAGCATCTCGGTGTCCATTCCACTTGAGGCCACAAACTCAGGGTCCCTCTCACATACCTGTAGCTGAAAGAAGCCACCTCTTGAGGTGCTTGTGGAAAGTTGGTATTCCTCTTGAGTCGAAGCCAGGGACTAAGCTCTCATCTAGAGTTGATTAGGGGTCCACTGAGCCCTTTCCTGTTGCTCCAGTGACCTCAGGATCCCTCTAGACTTGAGACAGTGATCTTGGGTTTTCTCTGGAGTGCCATCAAGGAAATCAAGGCTCCGTTCAAGTTTGATGTGGAACACGGAACTGCTCTGCACGCAGTGCAGTGGAATCGGGCCTCATCTCGCGTCGAGGGGGAAGTCTCATGGTTTTTCTCGAGTTGCGGCCGGAACCTGGGCTATATTCTCGAGTTACGACGGATAGGGCCCTTCCAGACATTTGTTTGTTCAGCGATGTCAGGACTCCTGCCTAGGTGCGAGGGACACCTCGGGATTCTCCTTGAGTCTTGGCATGGCTATTGGGACGCGTCTCCACGTGAGGCGCGAGTCCCAGGGTCCCTTTCCAAGTGCCACAGGGATCCTGGGAATCCTATCCATTTTCGAGAGGAGTCAGGCATCATCTCCTTTGGAAGCATTGATCTCCGCGGACCTCTCGAATTTTCAAAGGATGTGAGACCTCCGGTCGCGATGAGGCGGAGAACTAAGGCTTTCTCTGTGGTCTCCACAGGGGATTCAGACATCGCTTCGTCTTGGGAGATGCAAGACGAGCCTGCATTCAATTCACTGCAGGGATATCCGGCCTTACTTCGAGTCAGAGCATCTTGGTGTCTATTCCACTTGATGCCACAAACTCAGGGTCCCTCTCACATACCTGTAGCTGAGAGAAGCCTCCTCTTGAGGGGCTTGTGGAAAGTTGGTATTCCTCTTGAGTCGAAGCCAGGGACTAAGCACTCATCTCGAGTTGATTTATCGTCCACGGAGCACTTTTGTGTTGCTCCAGTGACCTCAGGATCCCTCTAGACTTGAGACAGTGATCTTGGGTTTTCTCTGCAGTGCCATCAAGGAAATAAAGGCTCCTTTCATGTTTGATGTGGAACACGGAATTGCTCTGCATGCAGTGCAGGGGAATCAGGCCTCATCTCACGGCGAGGGGGAAGACTCATGGTTTTTCTCAGGTTGCGGGCCGAACCTGTGGTATATTCTGGAGTTACGAAGGGGAGGGCCCTTCCAGACACGTGCTTGTTCAGCGACGTCAGGACTCCTGCCTAGGTGCGATGGACACTTCGGGATTCTCCTCGAGTCTTCGCGGCAATTGGGACGCGTCTCCACGTGAGGCGGGAGACCCAGGGTCCGTTTTCACGTGCCACAGGGATCCTGGGACTCCTATCTATTTTCAAGAGTAGTCAGGCATCGTCTACTTTGGAAGCATTGATCTCCGCGGACCTCTAGAGTTTTCAAAGGATGTCAGGCGTCCGGTCCCGAAGAGGCGGAGAACTAGGTCTTTGTCTGTGGTCTCCACAGGGGATTAAGACATCCCTTTGTCTTGGGAGATGCAAGACGAGCCTGCATTCAATTCACTGCAGGGCTATCTGGCCTTACTTCGAGTCAGAGCATTTCGGTGTCCTTTCCACTTGAGGCCACAAACTCAGGGTTCCTCTCACATACCTGTAGCTGAGAGAAGCCTCTTCTTGAGGTGCTGGTGGAAAGTTGGTATTCCTCTTGAGTCGAAGCCACGGACTAAGCTCTCATCTCGAGTTGATTTGGGGTCCACGGAGCCCTTTCGTGTTGCTCCAGTGACCTCAGGATCCCTCTAGACTTGAGACAGTGATCTTGCTTTTTCTCTGGAGTGCCATCAAGGAAATCAAGCCTCCTTTCATGTTTGATGTGGAACACGGAATTGCTCTGCACACAGTGCAGGGGAATCGGGCCTCATCTCACGGCGAGGGGGAAGTCTCATGGTTTTTCTCGAGTTGCGGCCGGAACCTCGGGTATATTCTCGAGTTATGACGGGGAGGGCCCTTCCAGACACGTGTTTGTTCAGCGACCTCAGGACTCCAGCCTAGGTGCGAGGGACACCTCGGGATTCTCCTCAAGTCTTGGCATGGCAATTGGCACGCGTCTCCACGTGAGGCGGGAGACCCAGGGTCCCTTTCCACGTGCCACAGGGATCCTGGGACTTCTATCCATTTTCAAGAGGAGTCAGGCATCGTCTCCTTTGGAAAAATTGATCTCCGCGGACCTCTCGAGTTTTCAAAGGATGTGAGGCCTCCGGTCGCGATGAGGCGGAGAACTAGGTCTTTCTTTGTGGTCTCCACAGGGGATTCAGACATCCCTTCATCTTGGGAGATGCAAGACGAGCCTGCATTCAATTCACTGCAGGGATATACGGCCTTACTTCGAGTCAGAGCATCTCGGTGTCCATTCCACTTGAGGGCACAAATTACAGGTGCCTCTCACATGCCTGTAGCTGAGAGAAGCCTCCTCTTGAGGTGCTTGTAGAAAGTTGGTATTCCTCTTGAGTCGAAGCCAGGGACTAAGCTCTCATCTCGAGTTGATTTGCGGTCCACGGAGCCCTTTCGTGTTGCTCCAGTGACCTCAGGATCCCTCTAGACTTGAGACAGTGATCTTGGGTTTTCTCTGGAGTGCCATCAAAGAAATCAAGGCTCCTTTCACGTTTGATGTGGAACTCGGAATTGCTCTGCACGCAGTGCAGGGGAATCTGGCGTCATGTCGCGGCGAGGGGGAAGTCTCATTGTTTTTCTCGAGTTCCGGCCGGAACCTGGGGTATATTCTCGAGTTACGACGGGGAGGGCCCTTCCAGACACGTGTTTGTTCAGCGACGTCAGGACTCCTGCCTAGGTGCGAGGGATACCTCGGGATTCTCCTCGAGTCTTGGCATGGCAATTGGGACGCGTCTCCACGTGAGGCGGGAGACCCAGGGTCCCTTTCCACGTGCCACAGGGATCCTGGGACTCCTATCCATTTTCAAGAGGAGTCAGGCATCGTCTCCTTTGGAAGCATTGATCTCCGCAGACCTCTCGAGTTTTCAAAGGATGTGAGGCCTCCGGTCGCGATGAAGCGGAGAACTAGGTCTTTCTCTGTGGTCTGCACAGGGTATTCAGACATCCCTTCGCCTTGGGAGACGCAAGACGAGCCTGCTTTCAATTCACTGCAGGGATATCCGGCCTTACTTCGAGTCAGAGCATCTCGGTGTCCATTCCGCTTGAGGCCACAAACTCTGGGTCCCTCTCACATACCTGTAGCTGAGAGAAGCCTCCTCTTGAGTTGCTTTTGGAAAGTTGGTATTCCTCTTGAGTGGAAACCAGGGACTAAGCTCTAATCTCGAGTTGATTTGGTGTCCACGGAGCCCTTTCGTGTTGCTCCAGTGACCTCAGGATCCCTCTAGACTTGAGACAGTGATCTTGGGTTTGCTCTGCAGTGCCATCAAGGAAATAAAGGCTCCTTTCATGTTTGATGTGGAACACGGAATTGCTCTGCATGCAGTGCAGGGGAATCAGGCCTCATCTCACGGCGAGGGGGAAGACTCATGGTTTTTCGCAGGTTGCGGGCCGAACCTGTGGTATATTCTGGAGTTACGAAGGGGAGGGCCCTTCCAGACACGTGCTTGTTCAGCGACGTCAGGACTCCTGCCTAGGTGCGATGGACACTTCGGGATTCTCCTCGAGTCTTCGCGGCAATTGGGACGCGTCTCCACGTGAGGCGGGAGACCCAGGGTCCGTTTTCACGTGCCACAGGGATCCTGGGACTCCTATCTATTTTCAAGAGTAGTCAGGCATCGTCTACTTTGGAAGCATTGATCTCCGCGGACCTCTAGAGTTTTCAAAGGATGTGAGGCTTCCGGTCGCGATGAGGCGGAGAACTAGGTCTTTGTCTGTGGTCTCCACAGGGGATTAAGACATCCCTTTGTCTTGGGAGATGCAAGACGAGCCTGCATTCAATTCACTGCAGGGCTATCTGGCCTTACTTCGAGTCAGAGCATTTCGGTGTCCTTTCCACTTGAGGCCACAAACTCAGGGTTCCTCTCACATACCTGTAGCTGAGAGAAGCCTCCTCTTGAGGTGCTGGTGGAAAGTTGGTATTCCTCTTGAGTCGAAGCCAGGGACTAAGCTCTCATCTCGAGTTGATTTGGGGACCACGGAGCCCTTTTGTATTGCTCCATTGACCTCAGGATCCCTCTAGACTTGAGACAGTGATCTTGGGTTTTCTCTGGAGTGCCATCAAGGAAATCAAGGCTCCTTTCACGTTTGATGTGGAACACGGAATTGCTCTGCACACAGTGCAGGGGAATCGGGCCTCTTCTCGCGGCGAGGGGGAAATCTCGTGGTTTTTCTCGAGTTCCGTCCGGAACATGGGGTATATTCTCGACTTACAACGGGGAGGGCCCTTCCAGACACGTGTTTGTTCAGCGTCGTCAGGACTCCTGCCTAGGTGGGAGGGACTCCCGGGATTCTCCTCGAGTCTCGTCATGGCAATTGGGACACGTCTCCACGTGAGGCGGGAGACCCAGGGTCCCTTTCCACGTGCCACAGGGATCCTGCGACTCCTATCCATTTTCAAGAAGAGTCAGGCATCGTCTCCTTTGGAAGCATTGATCTCCGCGGACCTCTCGAGTTTTCAAAGGATGTGAGGCCTCCGGTCGCGAAGAGGCGGAGACCTAGGTCTTTCTCTGTGGTCTCCACAGGGGATTCAGACATCCCTTCCTATTGGGAGATGCAAGACGAGCCTGCATTCAATTCACTGCAGGGACATCCAGCCTTATTTCGAGTCAGAGCATCTCGGTGTCCATTCCACTTGAGGCCACAAACTCAGGGTCCCTCTCACATACCAGTAGCTGAGAGAAGCCTCCTCTTGAGGTACTTGTGGAAATTTGGTATTCCTCTTGAGTCGAAGCCAGCAACTAAGCTCTCATCTCAACTTGATTTGGGGTCCACGGAAACCTTTCATGTTGCTACAGTGACCTCTGGATCCCTCTAGACATGAGACAGTGATCTTGGGTCTCCTCTGGAGTGCCATCAAGGAAATCAAGGCTCCTTTCATGTTAGATGTGGAACACAGAATTGCTCTGCACGCAGTGCAGGGGAATCGGGCCTCATCTCGTGGCGAGGGGGAAGTCTCATGGTTTTTCTCGAGTTGCGGCCAGAACCTGGGGTATATTCTCGAGTTACGATGGGGAGGGCCCTTCCAGACACGTGTTTGTACAGCCACGTCTGGACTCCTGCCTAGGTGCCAGGGACACCTCGGGATTCTCCTCGAGTTTTTGCATTGCCATTGGGACGCGTCTCCACGTGAGGCGGGAGACCCAGGGTCCCTTTCCACGTGCCACAGGGATCCTGGGACTCCTATCCATTTTCAAGAGTAGTCAGGCATCTTCTCCTTTGGAAGCATTGATCTCCGCGGACCTCTCGAGTTTTCAAAGGATGTGAGGCCTCCGGTCGTGATGAGGTGGAGAACTAGGTCTTTCTCTGTGGTGTCCACAGGGGATTCAGACATCCCTTCGTCTTGGGAGATGCAAGACGAGCCTGCATTCAATTCACTGCAGGGATATTCGTCCTTACTTCGAATCAGAGCATCTCGGTGTCCATTCCACTTGAGGCCACAAAATCAGGGTCCCTCTCACATAACTGGTGCTGAGAGAAGCCTCCTCTTGAGGTGCTTGTGGAAAGTTGGTATTCCTCTTGAGTGGAAACCAGGGACTAAGCTCTAATCTCGAGTTGATTTGGTGTCCACGGAGCCCTTTCGTGTTGCTCCAGTGACCTCAGGATCCCTCTAGACTTGAGACAGTGATCTTGGGTTTTCTCTGCAGTGCCATCAAGGAAATAAAGGCTCCTTTCATGTTTGATGTGGAACACGGAATTGCTCTGCATGCAGTGCAGGGGAATCAGGCCTCATCTCACGGCGAGGGGGAAGACTCATGGTTTTTCTCAGGTTGCGGGCCGAACCTGTGGTATATTCTGGAGTTACGAAGGGGAGGGCCCTTCCAGACACGTGCTTGTTCAGCGACGTCAGGACTCCTGCCTAGGTGCGATGGACACTTCGGGATTCTCCTCGAGTCTTCGCGGCAATTGGGACGCGTCTCCACGTGAGGCGGGAGACCCAGGGTCCGTTTTCACGTGCCACAGGGATCCTGGGACTCCTATCTATTTTCAAGAGTAGTCAGGCATCGTCTACTTTGGAAGCATTGATCTCCGCGGACCTCTAGAGTTTTCAAAGGATGTCAGGCGTCCGGTCCCGAAGAGGCGGAGAACTAGGTCTTTGTCTGTGGTCTCCACAGGGGATTAAGACATCCCTTTGTCTTGGGAGATGCAAGACGAGCCTGCATTCAATTCACTGCAGGGCTATCTGGCCTTACTTCGAGTCAGAGCATTTCGGTGTCCTTTCCACTTGAGGCCACAAACTCAGGGTTCCTCTCACATACCTGTAGCTGAGAGAAGCCTCTTCTTGAGGTGCTGGTGGAAAGTTGGTATTCCTCTTGAGTCGAAGCCACGGACTAAGCTCTCATCTCGAGTTGATTTGGGGTCCACGGAGCCCTTTCGTGTTGCTCCAGTGACCTCAGGATCCCTCTAGACTTGAGACAGTGATCTTGCTTTTTCTCTGGAGTGCCATCAAGGAAATCAAGCCTCCTTTCATGTTTGATGTGGAACACGGAATTGCTCTGCACACAGTGCAGGGGAATCGGGCCTCATCTCACGGCGAGGGGGAAGTCTCATGGTTTTTCTCGAGTTGCGGCCGGAACCTCGGGTATATTCTCGAGTTATGACGGGGAGGGCCCTTCCAGACACGTGTTTGTTCAGCGACCTCAGGACTCCAGCCTAGGTGCGAGGGACACCTCGGGATTCTCCTCAAGTCTTGGCATGGCAATTGGCACGCGTCTCCACGTGAGGCGGGAGACCCAGGGTCCCTTTCCACGTGCCACAGGGATCCTGGGACTTCTATCCATTTTCAAGAGGAGTCAGGCATCGTCTCCTTTGGAAAAATTGATCTCCGCGGACCTCTCGAGTTTTCAAAGGATGTGAGGCCTCCGGTCGCGATGAGGCGGAGAACTAGGTCTTTCTTTGTGGTCTCCACAGGGGATTCAGACATCCCTTCATCTTGGGAGATGCAAGACGAGCCTGCATTCAATTCACTGCAGGGATATACGGCCTTACTTCGAGTCAGAGCATCTCGGTGTCCATTCCACTTGAGGGCACAAATTACAGGTGCCTCTCACATGCCTGTAGCTGAGAGAAGCCTCCTCTTGAGGTGCTTGTAGAAAGTTGGTATTCCTCTTGAGTCGAAGCCAGGGACTAAGCTCTCATCTCGAGTTGATTTGCGGTCCACGGAGCCCTTTCGTGTTGCTCCAGTGACCTCAGGATCCCTCTAGACTTGAGACAGTGATCTTGGGTTTTCTCTGGAGTGCCATCAAAGAAATCAAGGCTCCTTTCACGTTTGATGTGGAACTCGGAATTGCTCTGCACGCAGTGCAGGGGAATCTGGCGTCATGTCGCGGCGAGGGGGAAGTCTCATTGTTTTTCTCGAGTTCCGGCCGGAACCTGGGGTATATTCTCGAGTTACGACGGGGAGGGCCCTTCCAGACACGTGTTTGTTCAGCGACGTCAGGACTCCTGCCTAGGTGCGAGGGATACCTCGGGATTCTCCTCGAGTCTTGGCATGGCAATTGGGACGCGTCTCCACGTGAGGCGGGAGACCCAGGGTCCCTTTCCACGTGCCACAGGGATCCTGGGACTCCTATCCATTTTCAAGAGGAGTCAGGCATCGTCTCCTTTGGAAGCATTGATCTCCGCAGACCTCTCGAGTTTTCAAAGGATGTGAGGCCTCCGGTTGCGATGAAGCGGAGAACTAGGTCTTTCTCTGTGGTCTGCACAGGGTATTCAGACATCCCTTCGCCTTGGGAGACGCAAGACGAGCCTGCTTTCAATTCACTGCAGGGATATCCGGCCTTACTTCGAGTCAGAGCATCTCGGTGTCCATTCCGCTTGAGGCCACAAACTCTGGGTCCCTCTCACATACCTGTAGCTGAGAGAAGCCTCCTCTTGAGTTGCTTTTGGAAAGTTGGTATTCCTCTTGAGTGGAAACCAGGGACTAAGCTCTAATCTCGAGTTGATTTGGTGTCCACGGAGCCCTTTCGTGTTGCTCCAGTGACCTCAGGATCCCTCTAGACTTGAGACAGTGATCTTGGGTTTGCTCTGCAGTGCCATCAAGGAAATAAAGGCTCCTTTCATGTTTGATGTGGAACACGGAATTGCTCTGCATGCAGTGCAGGGGAATCAGGCCTCATCTCACGGCGAGGGGGAAGACTCATGGTTTTTCGCAGGTTGCGGGCCGAACCTGTGGTATATTCTGGAGTTACGAAGGGGAGGGCCCTTCCAGACACGTGCTTGTTCAGCGACGTCAGGACTCCTGCCTAGGTGCGATGGACACTTCGGGATTCTCCTCGAGTCTTCGCGGCAATTGGGACGCGTCTCCACGTGAGGCGGGAGACCCAGGGTCCGTTTTCACGTGCCACAGGGATCCTGGGACTCCTATCTATTTTCAAGAGGAGTCAGGCATCGTCTACTTTGGAAGCATTGATCTCCGCGGACCTCTAGAGTTTTCAAAGGATGTCAGGCGTCCGGTCCCGAAGAGGCGGAGAACTAGGTCTTTGTCTGTGGTCTCCACAGGGGATTAAGACATCCCTTTGTCTTGGGAGATGCAAGACGAGCCTGCATTCAATTCACTGCAGGGCTATCTGGCCTTACTTCGAGTCAGAGCATTTCGGTGTCCTTTCCACTTGAGGCCACAAACTCAGGGTTCCTCTCACATACCTGTAGCTGAGAGAAGCCTCCTCTTGAGGTGCTGGTGGAAAGTTGGTATTCCTCTTGAGTCGAAGCCAGGGACTAAGCTCTCATCTCGAGTTGATTTGGGGACCACGGAGCCCTTTTGTATTGCTCCATTGACCTCAGGATCCCTCTAGACTTGAGACAGTGATCTTGGGTTTTCTCTGGAGTGCCATCAAGGAAATCAAGGCTCCTTTCACGTTTGATGTGGAACACGGAATTGCTCTGCACGCAGTGCAGGGGAATCGGGCCTCTTCTCGCGGCGAGGGGGAAATCTCGTGGTTTTTCTCGAGTTCCGTCCGGAACATGGGGTATATTCTCGACTTACAACGGGGAGGGCCCTTCCAGACACGTGTTTGTTCAGCGTCGTCAGGACTCCTGCCTAGGTGGGAGGGACTCCCGGGATTCTCCTCGAGTCTCGTCATGGCAATTGGGACACGTCTCCACGTGAGGCGGGAGACCCAGGGTCCCTTTCCACGTGCCACAGGGATCCTGCGACTCCTATCCATTTTCAAGAAGAGTCAGGCATCGTCTCCTTTGGAAGCATTGATCTCCGCGGACCTCTCGAGTTTTCAAAGGATGTGAGGCCTCCGGTCGCGAAGAGGCGGAGACCTAGGTCTTTCTCTGTGGTCTCCACAGGGGATTCAGACATCCCTTCCTATTGGGAGATGCAAGACGAGCCTGCATTCAATTCACTGCAGGGACATCCAGCCTTATTTCGAGTCAGAGCATCTCGGTGTCCATTCCACTTGAGGCCACAAACTCAGGGTCCCTCTCACATACCAGTAGCTGAGAGAAGCCTCCTCTTGAGGTACTTGTGGAAATTTGGTATTCCTCTTGAGTCGAAGCCAGCAACTAAGCTCTCATCTCAACTTGATTTGGGGTCCACGGAAACCTTTCATGTTGCTACAGTGACCTCTGGATCCCTCTAGACATGAGACAGTGATCTTGGGTCTCCTCTGGAGTGCCATCAAGGAAATCAAGGCTCCTTTCATGTTAGATGTGGAACACAGAATTGCTCTGCACGCAGTGCAGGGGAATCGGGCCTCATCTCGTGGCGAGGGGGAAGTCTCATGGTTTTTCTCGAGTTGCGGCAGGAACCTGGGGTATATTCTCGAGTTACGATGGGGAGGGCCCTTCCAGACACGTGTTTGTACAGCCACGTCTGGACTCCTGCCTAGGTGCCAGGGACACCTCGGGATTCTCCTCGAGTTTTTGCATTGCCATTGGGACGCGTCTCCACGTGAGGCGGGAGACCCAGGGTCCCTTTCCACGTGCCACAGGGATCCTGGGACTCCTATCCATTTTCAAGAGTAGTCAGGCATCTTCTCCTTTGGAAGCATTGATCTCCGCGGACCTCTCGAGTTTTCAAAGGATGTGAGGCCTCCGGTCGTGATGAGGTGGAGAACTAGGTCTTTCTCTGTGGTGTCCACAGGGGATTCAGACATCCCTTCGTCTTGGGAGATGCAAGACGAGCCTGCATTCAATTCACTGCAGGGATATTCGTCCTTACTTCGAATCAGAGCATCTCGGTGTCCATTCCACTTGAGGCCACAAAATCAGGGTCCCTCTCACATAACTGGTGCTGAGAGAAGCCTCCTCTTGAGGTGCTTGTGGAAAGTTGGTATTCCTTTGAGTCGAAGCCAGGGACTAAGCTCTCATCTCGAGTTGATTTGGGGTCCACGGAGCCCTTTCGTGTTGCTCCAGTGACCTCAGGATCCCTCTAGACTTGAGCCAGTGATCTTGGGTTTTCTCTGGACTGCCATCAAGGATATCAAGGCTCCTTTCAACTTTGATGTGGAACACGGAATTGCTCTGCACGCAGTGCAGGGGAATCGGGCCTCATCTCGCGGTAAGGGGGAAGTCTCATGGTTTTTCTCGAGTTGCGACCGGAACCTGGGGCATATTCTCGAGTTACGACGGGGAGGGCCCTTCCAGACCCGTGTTATTTCAGCGACGTCAGGACGCCTGCCTAGGTGCGAGGGACACCTCGGGATTCTCCTCGAGTCTTGGCATGGCAATTGGGATGCGTCTCCACATGAGGCGGGAGTCCCAGGGTCACTTTCCACGTGCCACACGGATCCTGGTACTCCTATTCATTTTCAAGAAGAGTCAGGCAACGTCTCCTTTGGAAGCATTGATCTTCGCGGACCTCTCGAGTTTTCAAAGAATTTGAGGCTTCCGGTCGCGATGAGGCGGAGAACTAGGTCTTTCTCTGTGGTCTCCACAGGTGATTCAGACATCCCTTCGTCTTGGGAGATGCAAGACGAGCCTGCATTCAATTTATTGCAGGGATATCCGGCCTTACGTCGAGTCAGAGCATCTCGGTGTCCATTCCACTTGAGGCCACAACTCAGGGTCCCTCTCACATACCTGTAGCTGAGAGAAGCCTCCTCTTGAGGTGCTTTTGGAAAGTTGGTATTCCTCTTGAGTCGAAGCCACGGACTAAGCACTCATCTCGAGTTGATTTGGGGTCCACGGAGCCCTTTCCTGTTGCTCCAGTGACCTCAGGATCCCTCTAGACTTGAGACAGGGATCTTGGCTTTTCTCTGGAGTGCTATCAAGGAAATCAAGGCTTCTTTCACGTTTGATGTGGAACACGGAATTGCTCTGCACGCAGTGCAGGCGAATCGGGCCTCATCTCGCGGCGAGGGGGAAGTCTCATGGTTTTTCTCGAGTTGCAGTCGGAACCTGGGGTATATTCTCGAGTTAAGACGGCCAGGGCCCTTCCAGACACGTGTTTGTTCAGCGACCTCAGAACTCCTGCCTAGGTGCGAGGGACACCTCGGGTATCTCCTCGAATCTTGGCATGGCAATTGGGACGCGTCTCCATGAGAGGCGGGAGACCCAGGGTCCCTTTCCACATGCCACAGGGATCCTGGGACTCCTATCCATTGTCAACAAGAGTCAGGCATCATTTCCTTTGAAAGCATTGATCTCCGCGGACCTCTCGAGTTTTCAAAGGATGTGAGGCCTCCGGTCTCTATGAGGCGGAGGACTAGGTGTCTCTGTGGTCTCCACAGGGGATTCAGACATCCCTTCGTCTTGGGAGATGCAAGACGACCCTGCATTCAATTCACTGCAGGGATATCCAGCCTTACTTCGAGTCAGAGCATCTCGGTGTCCATTCCACTTGAGGCCACAAACTCAGGGTCCCTCTCACATACTTGTAGATGAGAGAAGCCTCCTCTTGAGGTGCTTGTGGAAAGTTGGTATTCCTCTTGAGTCGAAGCCAGGGACTAAGCTCTCCTCTCGAGTGGATTTGGGGTCCACGGAGCTGTTTCGTGTTGCTCCAGTGACCTCAGGATCCCTCTAGACTTGAGACCGTGATCTTGGGTTTTCTCTGGAGTGCCATCAAGGAAATCAAGGCTCCTTTCACGTTTGATGTGGAACACGGAATTGCTCTGCACGCAGTGCAGGGGAATCAGGCCTCATGTCGCTGTGAGGGGGAAGTCTCATGGTTTTTCTCGAGTTCCGGCCAGAACCTGGGGTATATTCTCGAGTTACGATGGGGAGGGCCCTTCCAGACACGTGTTGTTCAGCGACGTCAGGACTCCTGCCTAGGTGCGAGGGACACCTCGGGATTCTCCTCGAGTCTTGGCATGGCAATTGGGACGCGTCTCCACGTGAGGCGGGAGACCCAGGGTCCCTGTCCACGTTCCACAGGTATCCTGGTACTCCTATCCATTTTCAGGAGGAGTCAGGCATCGTCTCCTTTGGAAGCATTGATCTCCGCGGACCTCTCGAGTTTTCAAAGGATGTGAGACCTCCGGTCTCGATGAGGCGGAGAATTAGGTCTTTCTCTGTGGTCTCCACAGGGGATTCAGACATCCCTTCGTCTTGGGAGATGCAAGACGAGCCTGCATTCAATTCACTGCAGGGATATCCGGCCTTACTTCGAGTCAGAGCATCTCGGTGTGCATTCCACTTGAGGCCACTAACTCAGGGTCCCTCTCAGATACTTGTAGATGAGAGAAGCCTCCTCTTGAGGTGCTTGTGGAAAGTTGGTATTCCTCTTGAGTCAAAGCCAGGGACTAAGCTCTCATCTCGAGTTGATTTGGGGTCCGTGGAGCCCTTTCGTGTTGCTACACTGACCTCAGGATCCCTCTAGACTTGAGACAGTGATCTTGGGTTTCCTCTGGAGTGCCATCAAGGAAATCAAGGCTCCTTTCAATTTGATGTGGAATACGGAATTGCTCTGCACGCAGGGCAGGAGAATCGGGCCTCACATCGCGGCGAGGGGGAAGTCTCATGGTTTTCCTGGAGTTGCGGCCGGAACCTGGGCAATATTCTCGAGTTACGACGGGGAGGGCCCTTCCAGACACGTGTTTGTTCAGCGACGTCAGGACTCCTGCCTAGGTGCGAGGGACACATCGGAATTCTCCTTGATTCTTGGCATGGCAATTGGTAGGCGTCTCCACGTGAGGCGGGAGACCCAGGGTCCCTTTCCACGTGCCACAGGGATCCTGGGACTCCTATCCATTTTCAAGAGGAGTCAGGCATCGTCTCCTTTGGAAGCATTATTCTGCGCGTACCTCTCGAGTTTTCAAAGGATGTGAGGCCTCCGGGCGCGATGAGGCGGAGAACTAGGTCTTTCTCTGTGGTCTCCACAGGGGATTCAGACATCCCGTCGTCTTGGGAGATGCAAGACGAGCCTGCATTCAATTCACTGCAGGGATATCCGGCCTTACTTCGAGTCAGAGCATCTCGGTGTCCATTCCACTTGAGGCCACAAACTCAGGGTCCTCTCACATACCAGTAGCTGAGAGAAGACTCCTCTTGAGGTGCTTGTGGAAAGTTGGTATTACTCTTCAGTCAAAGCCAGAGACTAAGCTCTCATCTCGAGTTGATTTGGGGTCCACGGAGCCCTTTCGTGTTGCTCCAGTGACCTCAGGATCCCTCTAGACTTGAGACAGTGATCTTGGGTTTTCTCTGGAGTGCCATCAAGGAAATCAAGGCTCCTTTCACGTTTCATGTGGAAGACAGAATTGCTCTGCACGCAGTGCAGGGGAATCGGGCCTCATCTCGCGGCGAGGGGGAAGTCTCATATTTTTTCGCGAGTTGCGGCCGAAACCTGATTCATATTCTCGAGTTACGACGGGGAGGGCCCTTCCAGACACCTGTTTGTTCAGCGACGTCAGGACTCCTGCCTAGGTGCGAGGGACACCTCGGAATTCTCCTTGAGTCTTGCCATGGCAATTGGGAGGCATCTCCACGTGAGGCGGGAGACCCAGGGTCCCTTTCCACGTGCCTCAGGGATCCTGGGACTCGTATCCATTTTCAAGAGGAGTCAGGCATCGTCTCCTTTGGAAGCATTGATCTCCGCGGACCTCTCGAGTTTTCAAAGGATGTGAGGCCTCCGGTCGCGTTGAGGCGGAGGATTGGTCTTTCTCTGTGGTCTCCACAGGGGATTCAGACATCCCTTCGTTTTGGGAGAAGCAAGACGAGCCTGCATTCAATTCACTGCAGGGATATCCGGTCTTACTTTGAGTCAGAGCATCTCGGTGTCCATTACACTTGAGGCCACAAATTCAGGGTCCCTCTCACATACCTGTAGCTGAGAGAAGCCTCCTCTTGAGGTGCTTGTGGAAAGTTGGTATTCCTCTTGAGTCGAAGCCAGGGACTAAGCTCTCATCTCGAGTTGATTTGGGGTCCACGGAGCCCTTTCGTGTTGCTCCAGTGACCTCAGGATCCCTCTAGATTTGAGACAGTGATCTTGGATTTTCTCTGGAGTGCCATCAAGGAAATCAAGGCTCCTTTCAAGATTGATGTGGAACACGGAATTGCTCTGCAGCAGTCAGCGGAATCGGGCCTCATCTGGCGGCAAGGGGGATGTCTCATTGTTTCTCTCAAGTTGCGAGAGGAACCTGGGGTATATTCTCGAGTTACTACCGGGAGGGCCCTTCCAGACACGTGTTTGTTCAGCGACGTCAGGACTCCTGCCTAGGTGCGAGGGACACCTCGGGATTCTCCTCGAGTCTTGGCATGGCAATTGGGACGCGTCTCCACGTGAGGCGGGAGACCCAGGGTCCCTTTCCACGTGCCACATGGATGCTGGGACTCCTATCCATTTTCTAGAGGAGTCAGGCATCGTATCCTTTGGAAGCATTGATCTCCGCAGACCTCTCGAGTTTTCAAAGGATGTGAGGCCTCCGGTCGCGTTGAGGCGGAGGACTAGGTCTTTCTCTGTGGTCTCCACAGGGGATTCAGACATCCCTTCGTCTTGGGAGATGCAAGACGAGCCTGCATTCAATTCACTGCAGGGATATCCAGCCTTACTTCGAGTCAGAGCATCTCGGTGTCCATTCCACTTGAGGCCACAAACTCAGGGTCCCTCTCAAATACCTGTTGCTGAGAGAAGCCTCCACTTGAGGTGCTTGTGGAAAGTTGGTATTCCTCTTGAGTCGATGCCAGGGACTAAGCTCTCATCTCGAGTTGATTTGGGGTCCACGGAGCTCTTTCGTGTTGCTCCAGTGACCTCAGGATCCCTCTAGACTTGAGACAGTGATCTTGGGTTTTCTCTGGAGTGCCAACAAGGAAATCAAGGCTCCTTTCACGTTTGATTTGGAACACGGAATTGCTCTGCACGCAATGCAGGTGAATCGGGCCTCATCTCGCCGCGAGGGGGAAGTCTCATGGTTTTTCTCGAGTTGCGGCGGGAACCTGGGGTATATTCTCGAGTTACGACGGGGCGGGCCCTTCCAGACACGTGTTTGTTCAGCGATGTCAGGACTCGTGCCCAGGTGCGAGGGACACGTCGGGATTCTCCTCGAGTCTTGGCATGGCAATTGGGACGCGTCTCCACGTGAGGCGGGAGACCCAGGGTCCCTTCCACATGCCACAGGGATCCTGGGACTCCTATCCATTTTCAAGAGGAGTCAGGCATCGTCTCCTTTGGAAGCATTGATCTCCGCAGACCTCTCGAGTTTTCAAAGGATGTGAGGTCTCCGGTCGCGATGAGGCGGAGGAGTAGGTCTTTCTCTGTGGTCTCCACAGGGGATTCAGACATCCCTTCGTTTTGGGAGATGCAAGACGAGCCTGCATTCAATTCACTGCAGGGATATCCGGCCTTACTTCGAGTCAGAGCATCTCGGTGTCCATTCCACTTGAGGCCACAAACTCAGGGTCCCTCTCACATACCTGTAGCTGAGAGAAGCCTCCTCTTGAGGTGATTGTGGAAAGTTGGTATTCCTCTTGAGTCGAAGCCAGGGACTAAGCTCTCATCTCGAGTTGATTTGGGGTCCACGGAGCACTTTCGTGTTGCTCCAGTGACCTCAGGATCCCTCTAGACTTGAGACAGTGATCTTGGGTTTTCTCTTGGATGCCATCAAGGAAATCAAGGCTCCTTTCACGTTTGATGTGGGTCACGGAATTGCTCTGCATGCAGTGCAGGGGAATCGGGCCTCATCTCGCGGCGAGGGGGAAGTCTCATGGTTTTTCTCGAGTTGCGGCCGGAACCTGGGGTATATTCACGAGTTATGATGGGGAGGGCCCTTCCAGACACGTGTTTGTTCAGCGACGTCAGGACTCCTGCCTAGGGGCGAGGGACACCTCGGGATTCTCCTCGAGTCTTGGCATGGCAATTGGGACGCGTCTCCACCTGAGGCGGGAGACCCAGGGTCCCTTTGCACGTGCCACAGGGATCCTGGGACTCCTATCCATTTTCAAGAGGAGTCAGGCATCGTCTCCTTTGGAAGCATTGATCTCCGCGGACGTCTCGTGTTTTCAAAGGATGTGAGTCCTCCGGTCGCGTTGAGGCGGAGGACTAGGTCTTTCTCTGTGGTCTCCACAGGGGACTCAGAAAACCCTTCGTCTTGGGAGATGCAAGACGAGCCTGCATTCAATTCACTGCAGGGATATCCGCCTTTACTTCGAGCCAGAGCATCTCGGTGTCCATTCCACTTGAGGCCACAAATTCAGGGTCCCTCTCACATACCTGTAGCTGAGAGAAGCCTCCTCTTGAGGTGCTTGTGGAAAGTTGGTAGTCCTCTTGAGTAGATGCCAGGTACTAAGCTCTAATCTCGAGTTGATTTGGGGTCCACGGAGCCCGTTCGTGTTGCTCCAGTGACCTTAGGATCCCTCTAGACTTGAGACAGTGATCTTGGGTTTCCTCTGGAGTGCCATCAAGGAAAAAGGATCCTTTCACATTTGATGTGGTACACGGAATTGCTCTACACGCAGTGCAGGGGAATCGGGCCTCATCTCGCGGCGAGGGGGAAGTCTCATGGTTTTTCTCGAGTTGCGGCCGGAACCTGGGGTATATTCTCGAGTTACGACGGGGAGGGCCCTTCCAGACTCGTGTTTGTTCAGCGACGTCGGACTCCTGCCTAGGTGCGAGGGACACCTCGGGATTCTCCTCGAGTCTTGGCATGACAATTGGGTCGCGTCTCCACGTGAGACGGGAGACCCAGGGTCCCTTTCCACGTGCCACAGGGATCCTGGGACTCCTATCCATTTTCAAGAGGAGTCAGGCATCGTCTCCTTTGGAAGCATTGATCTCCGTGGACCTCTCGAAATTTCAAAGGATGTGAGGCCTCCGGTCGCGATGAGGCGGAGAAGTCGGTCTTTCTCTGAGGTCTCCACAGGGGATTCCGACATCCCTTCGTCTTGGGAGATGCAAAACGAGCCTGCATTCAATTCACTGCAGGGATATGCGGCCTTACTTCGAGTCAGAGCATCTCGGTGTCCATTCCACTTGAGGCCACAAACTCAGGGTCCCTCAAATATACCTGTAGCTGAGAGAAGCCTCCTCTTGAGGTCCTTGTGGAAAGTTGGTATTCCTCTTGAGTCTAAGCCAGGGTCTAAGCTCTCATCTCGAGTTGATTTGGGGTCCACAAAGCCCTTTCCTGTTGGTCCAGTGACCTCAGGATCCCTCTAGACTTGAGACAGTGATCTTGGGTTTTCTCTGGAGTGCCATCAAGGAAATCAAGGCTCCTTTCACGTTTGATGTGGAACACGGAATTGCTCTGCATGCAGTGCAGGGGAATCGGGCCTCAACTCGCGGCGAGGGGGAAATCTCATGGTTTTTCTCGAGTTGCGGCCGGAACCTGGGGAATATTCACGAGTTATGACGGGGAGGGCCCTTCCAGACACGTGTTTGTTCAGCGACGTCGGACTCCTGCCTAGGGGCGAGGGACACCTCGGGATTCTCCTCGAGTCTTGGCATGGCAATTGGGACGCGTCTCCACGTGAGGCGGGAGACCCAGGTTCCCTTTCCACGTGCCACAGGGATCCTGGGACTCCTATCCATTTTCAAGAGGAGTCAGGCATCGTCTCCTTTGGAAGCATTGATCTCCGCGGACCTCTCGAGTTTTCAAAGGATGTGAGGCCTCCGGTCGCGTTGAGGCGGAGGACTAGGTCTTTCTCTGTGGTCTCCACAGGGGATTCAGAAAACCCTTCGTCTTGGGAGATTCAAGACGAGCCTGAATTCAGTTCACTGCAGGGATATCCAACTTTACTTCGAGTCAGAGCATCTCGGTGTCCATTCCACTTGAGGCCACAAATTCAGGGTCCCTCTCACATACCTGTAGCTGAGAGAAGCCTCCTCTTGAGGTGCTTGTGGAAAGTTGGTAGTCCTCTTGAGTAGAAGCCAGGTACTAAGCTGTCATCTCGATTTGATTTGGGGTCCACGGAGCCCTTTCGTGTTGCTCCAGTGACCTTAGGATCCCTCTAGACTTGAGATAGTGATCTTGGGTTTTCTCTGGAGTGCCATCAAGGAAATCAAGGCTCCTTTCACGTTTGATGTGGAACACGGAATTGCTCCACACGCAGTGCAGGGGAATCGGGCCTCATCTCGCGGCGAGGGGGAAGTCTCATGGTTTTTCTCGAGTTGTGGACGGAACCTGGGGTGTATTCTCGAGTTACGACGGGGAGGGCCCTTCCAGACACGTGTTTTTTCAGCGACGTCGGACTCCTGCCTAGGTGCGAGGGACACCTCGGGATTCTCCTCGAGTCTTGTCATGGCAATTGGGTCGCGTCTCCACGTGAGGCGGGAGACCCAGGGTCCCTTTCCACGTGCCACAGGGATCCTGGGACTCCTATCCATTTTCAAGAGGAGTCAGGCATCGTCTCCTTTGGAAGCATTGATCTCCGCGGACCTCTTGAGGTTTCAAAGGATGTGAGGCCTCCGGTCGCGATGAGGCGGAGAACTAGGTCTTTCTCTGTGGTCTCCACAGGGGATTCAGACATCTCTTCATCTTGGGAGATGCAAGACGAGCCTGCATTCAATTCACTTCAGGGATATCCGGCCTTACTTCGAGTCAGAGCATCTCGGTGTCCATTCCACTTGAGGCCACAACTCAGGGTCCCTCTCACTTACCTGTAGCTGAGAGAAGCCTCCTCTTGAGCTGCTTGTGAAAAGTTGGTATTCCTCTTGAGTCAAAGCCAGGGACTAAGCTCTCATCTCGAGTTGATTTGGGGTCCACGGAGCCCTTTCGTGTTGCTCCAGTGACCTCAGGATCCCTCTAGACTTGAGACAGTGATCTTGGGTTTTCTCTGGAGTGCCATCAAGGAAATCAAGGGTCCTTTCACGTTTGATGTGGAACACGGAATTGCTCTGCACGCAGTGCAGGGCAATCAGGCCTCATCTCGCGGCGAGGGGGAAGTCTCATGGTTTTTCTCGAGTTGCGGCCGGAACCTGGGGTATATTCTCGAGTTACGACGGGGAGGGCCCTTCCAGACACGTGTTTGTTCAGCGACGTCAGGACTCCTGCCTAGGTGCGAGGGACACCTCGGGATTCTCCTCAAGTCTTGGCATGGCAATTGGGACGCGTCTCCACGTGAGGCGGGAGACCCAGTGTCCCTTTCCATGTGCCACAGGGATCCTGGTACTCCTATCCATTTTCAAGAGGAGTCAGGCATCGTCTCCTTTGGAAGCATTGATCTCCGCGGACCTCTCGCGTTTTCAAAGGATGTGAGGCCCCCGGTCGCTATGAGGCGGAGAATTAGGTCTTTCTCTGTGGTCTCCACAGGGGATTCAGACATCCCTTCGTCTTGGGAGATGCAAGACGAGCCTGCATTCAATTCACTGCAGGGATATCCGGCCTTACTTCGAGTAAGAGCATCTCGGTGTCCATTCCACTTGAGGCCACAAACTCAGGGTCCCTCAAATATACTTGTAGATGAGAGAAACCTCCTCTTGAGGTCCTTGTGGAAAGTTGGTATTCCTCTTGAGTCTAAGCCAGGGTCTAAGCTCTCATCTCGAGTTGATTTGGGGTCCACAATGCCCTTTCCTGTTGCTCCAGTGACCTCAGGATCCCTCTAGACTTGAGACAGTGATCTTGGGTTTTCTCTAGAGTGCCATCAAGGAAATCAAGGCTCCTTTCACGTTTGATGTGGAACACGGAATTGCTCTGCATTCAGTGCAGGGGAATCGGGCCTCAACTCGCGGCGAGGGGAAAATCTCATGGTTTTTCTCGAGTTGCGGCCGGAACCTGGGGTATATTCTCGAGTTACGACGGGGAGGGCCCATCCAGACACGTGTTTGTTCAGCGACGTCAGGACTCCTGCCTAGTTGCGAGGGACACCTCGGGATTCTCCTCGAGTCTTGGCATGGCAATTTGGACGCGACTCCACCTGCGGCGCGAGACCCAGGGTCCCCTTCCACGTGCCACAGGGATCCTGGGACTCCTATCCATTTTCAAGAGGAGTCAGGCATCGTCTCCTTTGGAAGCATTGATCTCCGCGGACCTCTCGAGTTTTCAAAGGATGTGAGGCCTCTGGTCGCGATGAGGAGGAGATGTCGGTCTTTCTCTGTGGTCTCCACAGGGGATTCAGACATCCCTTCGTCTTGGGAGATGCAAGACGAGCCTGCATTCAATTCACTGCAGGGATATCCGGCCTTACTTCGAGTCAGAGCATCTCGGTGTCCATTCCACTTGAGGCCACAATCTCATGGTCCCTCTCACACACCTATAGCTGAGAGAAGCCTTTTCTTGAGGTGCTTATGGAAAGTTGGTGTTCCTCTTGAGTCGAAGCCAGGGACTAAGCTCCCATCTCGAGTTGATTTGGGGTCCAAGTGGAAATTTCGTGTTGCTCCAGTGACCTCAGGATCCCTCTAGACTTGAGACAGTGATCTTGGGTTTTCTCTGGAGTGCCATCAAGGAAATCAAGGCTCCTTTCACGTTTGATGTGGAACACGGAATTGCTCTGCATGCAGTGCAGGGGAATCGGGCCTCAACTCGCGGCGAGGGGGAAATCTCATGGTTTTTCTCGAGTTGCGGCCGGAACCTGGGGTATATGCACGAGTTATGATGGGGAGGGCCCTTCCAGACACGTGTTTGTTCAGCGACGTCAGGACTCCTGCCTAGGGGCGAGGGACACCTCAGGATTCTCCTCGACTCTTGGCATGGCAATTGGGACGCGTCTCCACGTGAGGCGGGAGACCCAGGGTCCCTTTGCACGTGCCACAGGGATCCTGGGCCTCCTATCCATTTTCAAGGGGAGTCAGGCATCGTTTCCTTTGGAAGCATTGATCTCCGCGGACGTCTCGTGTTTTCAAAGGATGTAAGGCCTCCGGTCGCGTTGAGGCGGAGGACTAGGTCTTTCTCTGTGGTCTCCACAGGGGATTCAGACAACCCTTTGTCTTGGGAGATGCAGACGAGCCTGCATTCAATTCACTGCAGGGATATCCGGCCTTACTTCGAGTCAGAGCATCTCGGTGTCCATTCCACTTGAGGCCACAAACTCAGGGTCCCTCTCACATACCTGTAGCTGAGAGAAGCCTCTACTTGAGGTGCTTGTGAAAAGTGGGTATTCCTCTTGAGTCGAAGCCAGGGTCTAAGCTCTCATCTCGAGTTGATTTGGGGTCCACGGAGCCCTTTCGTGTTGCTCCAGTGACGACAGATTCCCTCTAGACTTGAGACAGTGATCTTGGGTTTTCTCTGGAGTGCCATCAAGGAAATCAAGGCTCGTTTCACGTTTGATGTGGAACACGGAATTGCTCTGCACGCAGTGGAGGGGAATCGGGCCTCATCTCGCGGCGAGGGGGAAGTCTCATGGTTTTTCTCGAGTTGCGGCCGGAACCTGGGGTATATTCTCGAGTTACGACGGGGAGGGCCCTTCTAGACACGTGTTTGTTCAGCGACGTCAGGACTCCTGCCGAGGTGCGAGGGACACCTCGGGATTCTCCTCGAGTCTTGGCATGGCAATGGGGAAGCGTCTCCACGTGAGGCGGGAGACCCAGGGTCCCTTTCCACGTGCCACAGGGATCCTGGGACTCCAATCTATTTTCAAGAGGAGTCAGGCATCGTCTCCTTTGGAAGCATTGGTCTCCGCGGACCTCTCGAATTTTCAAAGGCTGTGAGGCCCCCGGTCGCTATGAGGCGGAGAATTAGGTCTTTCTCTGTGGTCTCCACAGGGGATTCAGACATCCCTTCGTCTTGGGAGATGCAAGACGAGCCTGCATTCAATTCACTGCAGGGATATCCGGCCTTACTTCGAGTCAGAAGATCTCGGTGTCCATTCCACTTGAGGCCACAAACTCAGGGTCCCTCAAATATACCTGTAGCTGAGAGAAACCTCCTCTTGAGGTGCTTGTGGAAAGTTGGTATTCCTCTTGAGTCTAAGCCAGGGTCTAAGCCTTCATCTCGAGTTGATTTGGGGTCCACGAAGACCTTTCCTGTTGGTCCAGTGACTTCAGGATCCCTCTAGACTTGAGACAGTGATCTTGGGTTTTCTCTGGAGTGCCATCAAGGAAATCAAGGCTCCTTTCACGTTTGATGTGGAACACGGAATTGCTCTGCATGCAGTGCAGGGGAATCGGGCCTCAACACGCGGCGAGGGGGAAATCTCATGGTTTTTCTCGAGTTGCGGCCGGAACCTGGGGTATATTCTCGAGTTACGACGGGGAGGGCCCTTCCAGACACGTGTTTGTTCAGCGATATCAGGACTCCTGCCTAGGTGCGAGGGACACCTCGGGATTCTCCTCGAGTCTTGGCATGGTAATTTGGACGCGTCTCCACGTGAGGCGGGAGACCCAGGGTCCCTTTCCACGTGCCACAGGGATCCTGGGACTCCAATCCATTTTCAAGAGTAGTCAGGCATCGTCTCCTTTGGAAGCATTGATCTCCGCGGACCTCTCGAGTTTTCAAAGGATGTGAGGCCTCCGGTCGCTATGAGGCGGAGAAGTCGGTCTTTCTCTGAGGTCTCCACAGGGGATTCAGACATCCCTTCGTCTTGGGAGATGCAAGACGAGCCTGCATTCAATTCACTGCAGGGATATGCGGCCTTACTTCGAGTCAGAGCATCTCGGTGTCCATTCCACTTGAGGCCACAAACTCAGGGTCCCTCTCACATACCTGTAGCTGAGAGAAGCCTCCTCTTGAGGTGCTTATGGAAAATAGGTATTCCTCTTGAGTCGAAGCCCGGGACTAAGCTCTCATCTCGAGTTGATTTGGGGTCCAAGGGGAAATTTCCTGTTGCTCCAGTGACCTCAGCATCCCTCTAGACTTGAGACAGTGATCTTGGGTTTTCTCTGGAGTGCCATCAAGGAAATCAAGGCTCCTTTCACGTTTGATGTGGAACACGGAATTGCTCTGCACGCAGTGCAGGGGAATCGGGCCTCTACTCACGGCGAGGGGGAAATCTCATGGTTTTTCTAGAGTTGCGGACGGAACCTGGGGTATATTCTCGAGTTACGACGGGGAGGGCCCTTCCAGACACGAGTTTGTTCAGCGACGTCAGGACTCCTGCCTAGGGGCGAGGGACACCTCGGGATTCTCCTCGAGTCTTGGCATGGCAATTGGGTCGCGTCTCCACGTGAGGCGGGAGACCCAGGGTCCCTTTCCACGTGCCTCAGGGATCCTGGGACTCCTATCCATTTTCAAGAGGAGTCAGGCATCCTCTCCTTTGGAAGCATTGATCTCCGCGGACCTCTTGAGGTTTCAAAGGATGTGAGGCCTCCGGTCGCGATGAGGCGGAGAACTAGGTCTTTCTCTGTGGTCTCCACAGGGGATTCAGAAATCCCTTCGTCTTGGGAGATGCAAGACGAGCCTGCATTCAATTCACTTCAGGGATATCCGGCCTTACTTCGAGTCAGAGCATCTCGGTGTCCATTCCACTTGAGGCCACAAACTCAGGGTCCCTCTCACTTACCTGTAGCTGAGAGAAGCCTCCTCTTGAGGTGCTTATGGAAAGTTGGTATTCCTCTTGAGACGAAGCCAGGGACTAAGCTCCCATCTCGAGTTGATTTGGGGTCCAAGTGGAAATTTCGTTGTGCTCCAGTGACCTCAGGATCCCTCTAGACTTGAGACAGTGATCTTGGGTTTTCTCTGGAGTGCCATCAAGGAAATCAAGGCTCCTTTCACGTTTGATGTGGAACACGGAATTGCTCTGCATTCAGTGCAGGGGAATCGGGCCTCAACTCGCGGCGAGGGGAAAATCTCATGGTTTTTCTCGAGTTGCGTCCGGAACCTGGGGTATATTCTCGAGTTACGATGGGGAGGGCCCTACCAGACACGTGTTTGTTCAGCGACGTCAGGACTCCTGCCTAGGTGCGAGGGACACCTCGGGATTCTCCTCGAGTCTTGGCATGGCAATGGGGAAGCGTCTCCACGTGAGGCGGGAGACCCAGGGTCCCTTTCCACGTGCCACAGGGATCCTGGGACACCTATTCATTTTCAAGAGGAGTCAGGCATCGTCTCCTTTGGAAGCATTGATGTCTGCAGACCTCTCGAAGTTTCAAAGGATGTGAGGCCCCCGGTCGCTATGAGGCGGAGAATTAGGTCTTTCTCTGTGGTCTCCACAGGGGATTCAGACATCCCTTCGTCTTGGGAGATGCAAGACGAGCCTGCATTCAATTCACTGCAGGGATATCCGGCCTTACTTCGAGTCAGAGCATCTCGGTGTCCATTCCACTTAAGGCCACAAACTCAGGGTCCCTCTCACATACCTGTAGCTGAGAGGATCCTCCTCATGAGGTGCTTATGGAAAGTTGGTATTCCTCTTGAGTCGAAGCCAGGGACTAAGCTCTCATCTCGAGTTGATTTGGGGACGAAGAGGAAATTTCGTGTTGCTCCAGGGACCTCAGCATCCCTCTAGAGTTGAGACAGTGATCTTGGGTTTTCTCTGGAGTGCCATCAAGGAAATGAAGGCTCCTTTCACGTTTGATGTGGAACACGGAATTGCTCTGCACGCAGTCCAGGGGAATCGGGCCTCAACTCGCGGCGACGGGGAAATATCATGGTTTTTCTCGAGTTGCGGACGGAACCTGGGGTATATTCTCGAGTTACGACGGGGAGGGCTCTTCCAGACACGTGTTTGTTCAGTGAGGTCAGGACTCCTACCTAGGTGCTAGGGACACCTCGGGATTCTCCTCGAGTCTTGGCATGGCAATTGGGACGCATTTCCACTTGAGGCGGGAGACCCAGGGTCCCTTTCCACGTGCCACAGGGATCCTGGGACTCCTATCCATTTTCAAGAGGAGTCAGGCATCGTCTCCTTTGGAAGCATTGATCTCCGCGGACCTCTCGAGTTTTCAAAGGATGTGGGGCCCCCGGTCGCTATGAGGCGGACAATTAGGTCTTTCTCTGTGGTCTCCACAGGGGATTCAGAGATCGCTTCGTCTTGGGAGATGCAAGACGAGCCTGCATTCAATTCACTGCAGGGATATCCAGCCTTACTTCGAGTCAGAGCATCTCGGTGTCCATTCCACTTGAGGCCACAAACTCAGGGTCCCTCAAATATACCTGTAGCTGAGAGAAGCCTCCTCTTGAGGTCCTTGTGCAAAGTTGGTATTCCTCTTGAGTCTAAGCCAGGGTCTAAGCTCTCATCTCGAGTTGATTTGGGGTCCACGGAGCCCTTTCCTGTTGCTCCAGGTACCTCAGCATTAATCTAGAGTTGAGACAGTGATCTTGGGTTTTCTCTGGAGTGCCATCAAGGAAATCAAGGCTCCTTTCACGTTTGATGTGGAACACGGATTTGCTCTGCACGCAGTGCATCGGAATCGGGCCTGATCTCGCAGCGAGGGGTAAGTCTCATGGTTTTTCTCGAGTTGCGGCCGGAACCTGTGGTATATTCTCGAGTTACGACGGGGAGGGCCCTTCCAGACACGAGTTTCTTCAGCGACGTCAGGACTCCTGCCTAGGTGCGAGGGACACCTCGGGATTCTCCTCGAGTCTTGGCATGGCAATTGGGACGCGTTTCCACTTGAAGCGGGAGACCCTGGGTCCATTTCCACGTGCCACAAGGATCCTGGGACACCTATCCATTTTCAAGAGGAGTCAGGCATCGTAGCCTTTGGTAGCATTGATCTCCGCGGACGTCGTGAGTTTTCAAAGGATGTGAGGCCTCCAGTCGTGAAGAGGTGGAGACCTAGGTCTTCTCTGTGGTCTCCACAGGGGATTCAGACATCCCTTCGTCTTGGGAGATGCAAGACGAGCCTGCATTCAATTCACTGCAGGAATATCCAGCCTTACTTCGAGTCAGAGCATCTCGGTGTCCATTCCACTTGAGGCCACAAACTCAGGGTCCCTCTCACATACCTGTAGCTGAGAGAAGCCTCCTCTTGAGGTGCTTGTGGAAAGTTGGTATTCCTCTTGATTCGAAGCCAGGGACTAAGCTCTCATCTCGAGTTAATTTGGGGTCCAGGGAGCATTTTCGTGTTGCTCCAGTGACCTCAGGATCCCTCTAGACTTGAGACAGTCATCTTGGGTTTTCTCTGCAGTGCCATCAAGGAAATCAAGGCTCCTTTCACGTTTGATGTGGAACACGGATTTGCTCTGCACGCAGTGCAGGGGAATCGGGACTCTTTTCGCGGCGAGGGGGAAGTCTCATGGTTTTTCTCGAGTTGCGGCCGGAACCTGTGGTATATTCTCCAGTTACGACGGGGAGGACCCTTCCAAACACGTGTTTGTTCAGCGACGTCAGGACTCCTGCCTAGGTGCGAGGGACACCTCGGGATTCTCCTCGAGTCTTGGCATGGCAATTGGGACGCGTCTCCACGTGAGGCGGGAGACCCAGGGTCCCTTATAACGTGCCACAGGGATCCTGGGACTCCTATCCATTTGCAAGAGGAGTCAGGCATCGTCTCCTTTGGAAGCATTGATCTCCGCGGACGTCTCGAGTTTTCAAAGGATGTGAGGCCTCCGGTCGCGATGAGGCGGAGAACTAGTTCTTTTTCTGTGGTCTCCACAGGGGATTCAGACATCCCTTCGTCTTGGGAGATGCAAGACGAGCCTGCATTCAATTCACTGCAGGGATGTCCGGCCTTACTTCGAGTCAGAGAATCTCGGTGTCCATTCATCTTGAGGCCACAAACTCAGGGGCCATCTCACATACCTGTAGCTGAGAGAAGCCTCCTCTTGAGGTGCTTGTGGAAAGTTGGTATTCCTCTTGAGTCGAAGCCAGGGACTAAGCTCTCATCTCGAGTTGATTTGGGGTCCGCGGAGCCCTTTCGTGTTGCTCCAGTGACCTCAGGATCCCTCTAGACTTGAGACAGTGATCTTGGGTTTTCTCTGGAGTGCCATCAAGGAAATCAAGGCTCCTTTCACGTTCGATGTGGAACACGCAATTGCTCTGCACGCAGTGCAGGGGAATCGGGCCTCATCTCGCGGCGAGGGGGAAGTCTCATGGTTTTTCTCGAGTTGCGGCCGGAACCTGGGGTATATTCTCGAGTTACTAAGGGGAGGGCCCTTCCAGACACGTGTTTGTTCAGCGACGTCAGGACTCCTGCCTAGGTGCGAGGGACACCTCGGGATTCTCCTCGAGACTTGGCATGGCAATTGGGACGCGTTTCCACTTGAGGCGGGAGAACTAGTGTCCCTTTCGACGTGCCACAGAGATCCTGGGACTCCTATCCATTTTCAAGAGGAGTCAGGCATCGTATCCTTTGGAAGCATTGATCTCCGCAGACGTCTTGAATTTTCAAAGGATGTTAGGCCTCCAGTCGTGAAGAGGTGGAGAACTAGGTCTTCTCTGTGGTCTCCACAGGGGATTCAGACATCCCTTCGTCTTGGGAGATGCAAGACGAGCCTGCATTCAATTCACTGCAGGAATATCCGGCCTTAATTCGAGTCAGAGCATCTCGGTGTCCATTCCACTTGAGGCCACAAACTCAGGGTCCCTCTCACATACCTGTAGCTGAGAGAAGCCTCCTCTTGACGTGCTTGTGGAAAGTTGGTATTCCTCTTGAGTCGAAGCCAGGGACTAAGCTCTCATCTCGAGTTAATTTGGGGTCCAGGGAGACCTGTCGTGTTGCTCCAGTGACCTCAGGATTCCTCTAGACTTGAGACAGTCATCTTGGGTTTTCTCTGGAGTGTCATAGAGGAAATCAAGGCTCCTTTCACGTTTGATGTGGAACACGGAATTGCTCTGCATGCAGTGCAGGGGAATCGGGCCTCATCTCGCGGCAAGGGTTATGTCTCATGGTTTTTATCAAGTTGCGGCCGGAACATGGGGTATATTCTCGACTTACGACGGGGACGGCCCTTCCAGACACGTGTTTGTTCAGCGACGTCAGGACTCCTACCTAGGTGTGAGGGACACCTCTGGATTCTCCTCGAGTCCTGACATGGCAATTGGGACGCTTCTCCACGTGAGGCGGGAGACCCAGGGTCCCTTTCCACGTGCCACACGGATCCTGGGACTCCTATCCATTTTCAAGAGGAGTCAGCCATCGTCTCCTTTGGAAGCATTGATCTCCGCGGACCTCTCGACTTTTCAAAGGATATGAGGCTTCCGGTCGCCATGAGGTGGAGAACTAGGTCTTTCTCTGTGGTCTCCACAGGGGATTCAGACATCCCTTCGTCTTGGGAGATGCAAGACGAGCCTGCATTCAATTCACTGCAGGGATATCCGGCTTAACTTCGAGTCAGAGGTTCTCGGTGTCCATTCCACTTGAGGCCACAACCTCAGGGTCGCTCTCTCATACCTGTAGCTGAGAGAAGCCGCCTCTTGAGGTGCTTGTGGAAAGTTGGTATACCTCTTGAGTCGAAGCCAGGGACTAAGCTCTCATCTCGAGTTGATTTGGGGTCCACGGAGCCCTTTCGTGTTGCTACAGTGACCTCAGGATCCCTCTAGACTTGAGACAGTGATCTTGGGTTTTCTCTGGAGTGCCATCAAGGAAATCAAGGCTCCTTTCACGTTTGATGTGGAACACGGATTTGCTCTGCACGCAGTGCATCGGAATCGGGCCTGATCTCGCAGCGAGGGGTAAGTCTCATGGTTTTTCTCGAGTTGCGGCCGGAACCTGTGGTATATTCTCGAGTTACGACGGGGAGGGCCCTTCCAGACACGTGTTTCTTCAGCGACGTCAGGACTCCTGCCTAGGTGCGAGGGACACCTCGGGATTCTCCTCGAGTCTTGGCATGGCAATTGGGACGCGTTTCCACTTGAAGCCGGAGACCCTGGGTCCATTTCCACGTGCCACAAGGATCCTGGGACACCTATCCATTTTCAAGAGGAGTCAGGCATCGTAGCCTTTGGAAGCATTGATCTCCGCGGACGTCGTGAGTTTTCAAAGGATGTGAGGCCTCCAGTCGTGAAGAGGTGGAGACCTAGGTCTTCTCTGTGGTCTCCACAGGGGATTCAGACATCCCTTCGTCTTGGGAGATGCAAGACGAGCCTGCATTCAATTCACTGCAGGAATATCCGGCCTTACTTCGAGTCAGAGCATCTCGGTGTCCATTCCACTTGAGGCCACAAACTCAGGGTCCCTCTCACATACCTGTAGCTGAGAGAAGCCTCCTCTTGAGGTGCTTGTGGAAAGTTGGTATTCCTCTTGATTCGAAGCCAGGGACTAAGCTCTCATCTCGAGTTAATTTGGGGTCCAGGGAGCATTTTCGTGTTGCTCCAGTGACCTCAGGATCCCTCTAGACTTGAGACAGTGATCTTGGGTTTTCTCTGGAGTGCCATCGAGGAAATCAAGGCTCCTTTCACGTTTGATGAGGAACACGGAATTGCTCTGCATGCAGTGCAGGGGAATCTGGCCTCATCTCGCGGCGAGGGGGAAGTCTCATGGTTTTTCTCGAGTTCCGGCCGGAACCTGGGGTATATTCTCGAGTTACTAAGGGGAGGGCCCTTCCAGACACGTGTTTGTTCAGCGACGTCACGACTCCTGCCTAGGTGCGAGGGACACCTCGGGATTCTCCTCGAGTCTTGGCATGGCAATTGGGACGCGTCTCCACGTGAGGCGGGAGACCCAGGGTCCCTTTCCACGTGCCACAGGGATCCTGGGACTCCTATCCATTTTCAAGAGGAGTCAGGCATCGTCTCCTTTGGAAGCATTGATCTCCGCGGACCTCTCGAGTTTTCAAAGGATGTGAGGCCTCCGGTCTCGATGAGGGGGAGGACTAGGTCTTTCTCTGTGTTCTCCACAGGGGATACAGACATCCCTTCGTCTTGGGAGATGCAAGACGAGCCTGCATTCAATTCACTGCAGGGATATCCGGCCTTACTTCGAGTCAGAGCATCTCGGTGTCCATTCCACTTGAGGCCACAAACTCAGGGTCCCTCTCACATACCAGTAGCTGAGAGAAGCCTCCTCTTGAGGTGCTTGTGGAAAGTTGGTATTCCTCTTGAGTCGAAGCCAGGGACTAAGCTCTCATCTCGAGTTGATTTGGGGTCCACGGAGCCCTTTCGTGTTGCTCCAGTGACCTCAGGAACCCTCTAGACTTGAGACAGTGATCTTGGGTTTTCTCTGGAGTGCCATCAAGGAAATCAAGGCTCCTTTCACGTTTGATGTGGAACACGGATTTGCTCTGCACGCAGTGCATCGGAATCGGGCCTGATCTCGCGGCGAGGGGTAAGTCTCATGGTTTTTCTCGAGTTGCGGCCGGAACCTGTGGTATATTCTCGAGTTACGACGGGGAGGGCCCTTCCAGACACGTGTTTCTTCAGCGACGTCAGGACTCCTGACTAGGTGCGAGGGACACCTCGGGATTCTCCTCGAGTCTTGGCATAGCAATTGGGACGCGTTTCCACTTGAAGTGGGAGACCCTGGGTCCCTTTCCACGTGCCACAAGGATCCTGGGACACCTATCCATTTTCAAGAGGAGTCAGGCATCGTAGCCTTTGGAAGCATTGATCTCCGCGGACGTCATGAGTTTTCAAAGGATGTGAGGCCTCCAGTCGTGAAGAGGTGGAGACCTAGGTCTTCTCTGTGGTCTCCACAGGGGATTCAGACATCCCTTCGTCTTGGGAGATGCAAGACGAGCCTGCATTCAATTCACTGCAGGAATATCCAGCCTTACTTCGAGTCAGAGCATCTCGGTGTCCATTCCACTTGAGGCCACAAACTCAGGGTCCCTCTCACATACCTGTAGCTGAGAGAAGCCTCCTCTTGAGGTGCTTGTGGAAAGTTGGTATTCCTCTTGATTCGAAGCCAGGGACTAAGCTCTCATCTCGAGTTAATTTGGGGTCCAGGGAGCATTTTCGTGTTGCTCCAGTGACCTCAGGATCCCTCTAGACTTGAGACAGTGATCTTGGGTTTTCTCTGGAGTGCCATCAAGGAAATCAAGGCTCCTTTCACGTTTGATGTGGAACACGGATTTGCTCTGCACGCAGTGCAGGGGAATCGGGACTATTCTCGCGGCGAGGGGGAAGTCTCATGGTTTTTCTCGAGTTGCGGCCGGAACCTGTGGTATATTCTCGAGTTACGACGGGGAGGACCCTTCCAGACACGTGTTTGTTCAGCGACATCAGGACTCCTGCCTAGGTGCGAGGGACACCTCGGGATTCTCCTCGAGTCTTGGCATGGCAATTGGGACGCGTCTCCACGTGAGGCGGGAGACCCAGGGTCCCTTATAACGTGCCACAGGGATCCTGGGACTCCTATCCATTTGCAAGAGGAGTCAGGCATCGTCTCCTTTGGAAGCATTGATCTCCGCGGACGTCTCGAGTTTTCAAAGGATGTGAGGCCTCCGGTCGCGATGAGGCGGAGAACTAGTTCTTTTTCTGTGGTCTCCACAGAGGATTCAGACATCCCTTCGTCTTGGGAGATGCAAGATGAGCCTGCATTCAATTCACTGCAGGGATATCCGGCCTTACTTCGAGTCAGAGCATCTCGGTGTCCATTCATCTTGAGGCCACAAACTCAGGGGCCCTCTCACATACCTGTAGCTGAGAGAAGCCTCCTCTTGAGGTGCTTGTGGAAAGTTGGTATTCCTCTTGAGTTGAAGCCAGGGACTAAGCTCTCATCTCGAGTTGATTTGGGGTCCGCGGAGCCCTTTCGTGTTGCTCCAGTGACCTCAGGATCCCTCTAGACTTGAGACAGTGATCTTGGGTTTTCTCTGGAGTGCCATCAAGGAAATCAAGGCTCCTTTCACGTTTGATGTGGAACACGCAATTGCTCTGCACGCAGTGCAGGGGAATCGGGCCTCATCTCGCGGCGAGGGGGAAGTCTCATGTTTTTTCTCGAGTTGCGGCCGGAACCTGTGGTATATTCTCGAGTTACGACGGGGAGGACCCTTCCAGACACGTGTTTGTTCAGCGACGTCAGGACTCCTGCCTAGGTGCGAGGGACACCTCGCGATTCTCCTCGAGTCTGGCATGGCAATTGGGACGCGTCTCCACGTGAGGCGGGAGACCCAGGGTCCCTTTCCACGTGCCACAGGGATCCTGGGACTCCTATCCATTTTCAAGAGGAGTCAGGCATCGTATCCTTTGGAAGCATTGATCTCCGCGGACCTCTCGAGTTTTCAAAGGATGTGAGGCCTCCGGTCGTGACGAGGCCGACGACTAGGTCTTTCTCTGTGGTCTCCACAGGGGATTCAGACATCCCTTCGTCTTGGGAGATGCAAGACGAGCCTGCATTCAATTCACTGCAGGGATACCCGGCCTTACTTCGAGTCAGAGCATCTCGGTGTCCATTCCACTTGAGGCCACAAACTCAGGGTCCCTCAAATATACCTGTAGCTGAGAGAAGCCTCCTCTTGAGGTCCTTGTGGAAAGTGGGTATTCCTCTTGAGTCTAAGCCAGGGTCTAAGCTCTCATCTCTGGTTGATTTGGGGTCCACGAAGCCCTTTCCTGTTGGTCCAGTGACCTCAGGATCCCTCTAGACTTGAGACAGTGATCTTGGGATTCCTCTGGAGTGCCATCAAGGAAATCAAGGCTCCTTTCACGTTTGATGTCGAACACGCAATTGCTCTGCACCCAGTGCAGGGGAATGGGGCCTCAAATCGAGGCGAGGGGGAAATCTCATGGTTTTTCTCGAGTTGCGGCCGGAACCTGGGGTATATTCTCGAGTTACGACGGGGAGGGCCCTTCCATACACATGTTTGTTCAGCGACGTCAGGACTCCTGCCTAGGTGTGAGGGACACCTCGGGATTCTCCTCGAGTCTTGGCATGGCAATTGGGACGCGTCTCCACATGAGGCGGGAGACCCAGGGTCCCTTTCCACGTGCCACAGGGATCCTGGGACTCCTATCCATTTTCAAGAGGAGTCAGGCATCGTATCCTTTGGAAGCATTGATCTCCGCGGACCTCTCGAGTTTTCAAAGGATGTGAGGCCTCCGGTCGTGACGAGGCGGACGACTAGGTCATTCTCTGTGGTCTCCACAGGGGATTCAGACATCCCTTCGTCTTGGGAGATGCAAGACGAGCCTGCATTCAATTCACTGCAGGGATATCCGGCCTTACTTCTAGTCAGAGCATCTCGGTTTCCATTCCACTTGAGGCCACAAACTCAGGGTCCCTCTCACATAGCTGTAGCTGAGAGAAGCCTCCTCTTGAGGTGCTTGTAGAAAGTTGGTATTCCTCTTGAGTCGAAGCCAGGGACTAAGCTCTCATCTCGAATTGATTTGGGGTCCTCGGAGACCTTTGGTGTTGCTCCAGTGACCTCAGGATCCCTCTAGACTTGAGACAGTGATCTTGGGTTTTCTCTGGAGTGCCATCAAGGAAATCAAGGCTCCTTTCACGTTTGATGTGGAACACGGAATTGCTCTGCATGCAGTGCAGGGGAATCGGGCCTCATCTCGCGGCGAGGCGGAAGTCTCATGGTTTTTCTCGAGTTGCGGCCGGAACCTGTGGTATATTGAGGAGTTACGACGGGGCGGGCCTTTCCAGACACGTGTTTGTTCAGCGATGTCAGGACTCCTGCCTAGGTGCGAGGGACACCTCGGGATTCTCCTCGAGTCTTGGCATGGCAATTGGGACACGTCTCCACGTGAGGCGGGAGACCAAGGGTCCCTTTTGACGTGCCACAGGGATCCTGGGACTCCTATCCATTTTGAAGAGGAGTCAGGCATCGTCACCTTTGGAAGCATTGATCTCCGCGGACCTCTCGAGTTTTCAAAGGTTGTGAGGCCTCCGTTCGCTTTGAGGCGGAGGACTAGGTCTTTCTCTGTGGTCTCCACAGGGGATTCAGACAACCCTTCGTCTTGGGGAATGCAAGATGAGCCTGCATTCAATTCACTGTAGGGATATCCGGCCTTACTTCGAGTCAGAGCATCTCAGTGTCCATTCCACTTGAGGCCACAAACTCAGGGTCCCTCTCACATACCTGTAGCTGAGAGAAGCCTCCTCTTGAGGTGCTTGTGGAAAGTTCGTATTCCTCTTGAGTCGAAGCAAGGGACTAAGCTCTCATCTCGAGTTGATTTGGGTTCCACGGAGCCCTTTCGTGTTGCTCCAGTGACCTCAGGATCCCTCTAGACTTGAGACAGTGATCTTGGGTTTTCTCTGGAGTGCCATCAAGGAAATCAAGGCTCCATTCTCGTTTGATGTGGAACACGGAATTGCTCTGCACGCAGTGCAGTGGAATCTGGCCTCATTTCACGGCGAGGGGGAAGTCTCATGGCTTTTCTCGAGTTGCGGCCGGAACCTGGGGTAGATTCTCGAGTTACGACGGGGAGGGCCCTTCCAGACACGTGTTTGTTCAGCGATGTCAGGACTCCTGCCTAGGTGCGAGGGACACCTCGGGATTCTCCTCGAGTCTTGGCATGGCAATTTGGACGCGTCTCCATGTGAGGCGGGAGACCCAGGGTCCCTTTCCACGTGCCACAGGGATCCTGGGACTCCTATCCATTTTCAAGAGGAGTCAGGCATCGTCTCCTTTGGAAGCATTGATCTCCGCAGACCTCTCGAGTTTTCAAAGGATGTGAGGCCTCCGGTCGCGATGAGGCGGAGGACTAGGTCTTTCTCTGTGGTCTCCACAGGGGATTCAGACATCGCTTCGTCTTGGGAGATTCAAGACAAGCCTGCATTCAATTCACTGTTGGGATATCCGGCCTTACTTCGAGTCAGAGCATCTAGGTGTCCATTCCACTTGAGGCCACAAACTCAGGGTCCCTCTCACTTACCTGTAGCTGAGAGAAGCCTCCTCTTGAGGTGCTTGTGAAAAGTTGGTATTCCTCTTGAGTCGAAGCCAGGGACTAAGCTCTCATCTCGAGTTGATTTGGGGTCCACGGAGAACTTTCGTGTTGCTCGAGTGACCTCAGGATCCCTCTAGACTTGAGACAGTGATCTTGGGTTTTCTCTGGAGTGCCATCAAGGAAATCAAGGCTCCTTTCACGTTTGATGTGGAACACGGAAATGCTCTGCAGGCAGTGCAGGGGAATCGGGCCTCATCTCGCGGCGAGGGGGAAGTCTCATGGTTTTTCTCGAGTTGCGTCTGGAACCTGGGGTATATTCTCGAGTTACGACGGGGAGGGCCCTTCCAGACACGTGTTTGTTCAGCAACGTCAGGACTCCTGCTTAGGTGCCAGGGACAACTCGGGATTCTCCTCGAGTCTTGGCATGGGAATTTGGACGTGTCTCCACGTGAGGCGGGAGACCCAGGGTACCTTTCCACGTGCCACAGGGATCCTGGGACTCCTATCCATTTTCAAGAGGAGTCAGGCATCGTCTCCTTTGGAAGCATTGATCTCCGCAGACCTCTCGAGTTTTCAAAGGATGTGAGGCCTCCGGTCTCGATGAGGCGGAGGACTAGGTCTTTCTCTGTCGTCTCCACAGGGGATTCAGACAACCCTTCATCTTGGGAGATGCAAGACGAGCCTGCATTGAATTCACTGCAGGGATATCCGGCCTTACTTCGAGTCAGAGCATCTCGGTGTCCATTCCACTTGAGGCCACAAACTCAGGGTCCCCTTCACATACCTGTAGCTGAGAGAAGCCTCTTCTTGAGGTGCTTGTGGAAAGTTGGTATTCCTCTTGAGTCGAAGCCAGGGACTAAGCTCTCATCTCGAGTTGATTTGGGGTCCACGGAGTCCTTTCGTGTTGCTCCAGTGACCTCAGGATCCCTCTAGACTTGAGACAGTGATCTTGGGTTTTCTCTGGAGTGCCATCAAGGAAATCAAGGCTCCTTTCACGTTTGATGTGGAACACGGAATTGCTCTGCACGCAGTGCAGGGGAATCGGGCCTCACCTCGCGGCGAGGGGGAAGTCTCATGGTTTTTCTCGATTTGCGGCAGGAACGTGGGGTATATTCTCGAGTTACGACGGGGAGGGCCCTTCCAGACACGTGTTTGTTCAGCGACGTCAGGACTCCTGCCTAGGTGCGAGGGACACCTCGGGATTCTCCTCGAGTCTTGGCATGGCAATTGGGACGCGTCTCCACGTGAGGCGGGAGACCCAGGGTCCCTTTCAACGTGCCACAGGGATCCGGGGACTCCTATCCATTTTCTAGAGGAGTCAGGCTTCGTCACCTTTGGAAGCATTGATCTCCGCATACCTCTCGAATTTTCAAAGGATGTGCGGCCTCCCGTCACGATGAGGCGGAGGACTAGGTCTTTCTCTGTCGTCTCCACAGCGGATTCAGACATCCCTTCATCTTGGGAGATGCAAGACGAGCCTGCATTCAATTCACTGCAGGGATATTCGGCCTTACTTCAAGTCAGAGCATCTCGGTGTCCATTGCACTTGAGGCCACAAACTCAGGGTCCCTCTCACATACAAGTAGCTGAGAGAAGCCTCCACTTGAGGTGCTTGTGGAAAGTTGGTATTCCTCTTGAGTCTAAGCCAGGGACTAAGCTCTCATCTCGAGTTAATTTGGGGTCCACGGAGCCCTTTCGTGTTGCTCCAGTGACCTCAGGATCCCTCTAGACTTGAGACAGTGATCTTGGGTTTTCTCTAGTGCCATCAAGGAAATCAAGGCTCCTTTCACGTTTGATGTGGAACACGGAATTGCTCTGCACGCAGTGCAGGGGAATCGGGCCTCATCCAGCGGCGAGGGGGAAGTCTCATGGTTTTTCTCGAGTTGCGGCCAGAACCTGGGGTATATTCTCGAGTTACGACGGGGAGGGCCCTTCCAGACACGTGTTTGTTCAGCGACGTCAGGACTCCTGCCTAGGTGCGAGGGACACCTCGGGATTCTCCTCGAGTCTTGGCATGGCTATTGGGATGCGTCTAAACGTGAGTTGGGAGACCCAGGGTCCCTTTCCACGTGCCACAGGGATCCTGGGACTCCTATCCATTTTCAAGAAGAGTCAGGCATCGTCTCCTTTGGAAGCATTGATGTCCGCAGACCTTTCGAGTTTTCAAAGGATGTGATGCCTCCGGTCTCGATGAGGCGGAGGACTAGGTCTTTCTCTGTCGTCTCCACAGGGGATTCAGACATCCCTTGGTCTTGGGAGATGCAAGACGAGCCTGCATTCAATTCACTGTTGGGATATCCGGCCTTACTTCGAGTCAGGGCATCTCGGTGTCCATTCCACATGAGGCCACAAACTCAGGGTCCCTCTCACATACCTGTAGCTGAGAGAAGCCTCCTCTTGAGGTGCTTGTAGAAAGTTGGTATTCCTCTTGAGTCGAAGCCAGGGACTAAGCTCTCATCTCGAGTTGATTAGGGGTCCACGGAGCCCTTTCCTGTTGCTCCAGTTACCTCAGGATCCCTCTAGACTTGAGACAGTGATCTTGGGTTTTCTCTGGAGTGCCATCAAGGAAATCAAGGCTCCGTTCAAGTTTGATGCGGAACACGGAACTGCTCTGCACGCAGTGCAGGGGAATCGGGCCTCTTCTCGCGGCGATGGGGAAGTCTCATGGTTTTTCTCGAGTTGCGGCCGGAACCTGGGGTATATTCTCGAGTTACTAAGGGGAGGGCCCTTCCAGACACATGTTTGTTCAGCGACGTCTGGACTCCTGCCTAGGTGCGAGGGACACCTCGGGATTCTCCTCAAATCTTGGCATGGCAATTGGGACGGGTCTCCACGTGAGGCGGGAGACCCAGGGTCCCTTTCCACGTGCCACAGGGATCCTGGGACTCCTATCCATTTTCAAGAGTAGTCAGGCATTGTCTCCTTTGGAAGCATTGATCTCCGCGGACCTCTCGAGTTTTCAAAGGATGTGAGGCCTCCGGTCGCAATGAGGCGGAGAACTAGGTCTTTCTCTGTGGTCTCCACAGGGGATTCAGACATCCCTTCGTCTTGGGAGATGCAAGACGAGAATGCATTTAATTCACTGGAGGGATATCCGGCCTTACTTCGAGTCAGAGCATCTCGGTGTCCATTCCACTTGAGGCCACAAACTCAGGGTTCCTCTCACATACCTGTAGCTGAGAGAAGCCTCCTCTTGAGGTGCTTGTGGAAAGTTGGTATTCCTCTTGAGTCAAAGCCAGGGACTAAGCTCTCATCTCGAGTTGATTTGGGGTCCACGGAGCCCTTTCCTGTTGCTCCAGTGACCTCAGGATCCCTCTAGACTTGAGACAGTGATCTTGGGTTTTCTCTGGAGTGCCATCAAGGAAATCAAGGCTCCTTTCACGTTTGATGTGGAACACGGAACTGCCCTGCATGCAGTGCAGGGGAATCGTGCCTCAACTTGCGGATAGGGGAAATCTCATGGTTTTTCACGAGTTGCGGCCGAAACCTGGGGTATATTCTAGAGTTACGACGGGGAGGGCCCTTCCAGACACGTGTTTGTTCAGCGACGTCAGGACTCCTGCCTAGGTGCGAGGGACACCTCGGGATTCTCCTCGAGTCTTGGCATGGCAATTGGGACGCGTCTCCACGTGAGGCGGGAGACCCAGTGTCCCTTTCCACGTGCCACAGGGATCCTGGGACTCCTATCCATTTTCAAGAGGAGTCTGGCATCGTCTGCTTTGGAAACCCTGATCTCCGCGGACCTCTCGAGTTTTCAAAGGATGTGAGGCCTCTGGTCGCGATGAGGCAGAGAACTCGGTCTTTCTCTGTGGTCTCCATAGGGGATTCAGACATCCCTTCTTCTTGGGAGATGCAAGACGAGCCTGCATTCAATTCACTGCAGGGATATTCGGCCTTACTTCGAGTCAGAGCATCTCGGTGTCCATTCCACTTGGTGCCACAAACTCAGGGTCCCTCTCACATACCTGTAGCTGAGAGAAGCCTCCTCTTGAGGGGCTTGTGGAAAATTCGTATTCCTCTTGAGTCGAAGCCAGGGACTAAGCACTCATCTCGAGTTGATTTGGGGTCCACGGAGCCTTTTCGTGTTGCTCCACTGACCTCAGGATCCCTCTAGACTTGAGAAAGTGATCTTGGGTTTTCTCCGGAGTTCCATCAAGGAAATCAAGGCTCCTTTCACGTTTGATGTGGAACACGGAATTGCTCTGCACGCAGTGCAGGGGAATCGGGCCTCATCTTGCGGCCAGGGGGAAGTCTGATGGTTTTTCTCGAGTTGCGGCCGGAACCTGGGGTATATTCTCGAGTTACGACGAGGAGATCCCTTCCAGACACGTGTTTGTTCAGCGATGTCAGGACTCCAGCCTAGGTGCGAGGGACACCTCAGGATTCTCCTCGAGTCTTGGCATGGCAATTCGGATGCCTCTCCACGTGAGGCGGGAGATCCAGGGTCCCTTTCCACGTGGCACAGTGATCCTGGGACTCCTTTCCATTTTCAAGAGGAGTACGGCATCGTCTCCTTTGGAAGCATTTATCTCCGGTGACCTCTCGAGTTTTCAAAGGATGTGAGGCTTCCGTTCGCGATGAGGTGGAGAACTAGGTCTTTCTCTTTGGTCTCCAAAGGGTATTCAGACATCCATTCGTCTTGGGAGATGCAAGTCGAGCCTGCATCCAATTCACTGCAGGGATATCCGGCCTTACTTCGAGTCAGAGCATCTCGGTGTCCATTCCACTTGAGGCCACAAACTCAGGGTTAGTCTCACATACCTGTAGCTGAGAGAAGCCTCCTCTTGAGGTGCTTGTGGAAAGTTGGTATTCCTCTTGAGTCGAAGCCAGGGACTAAGCTCTCATCTCGAGTTGATTTGCGGTCCACGGAGTCTTTTAGTGTTGCTCCAGTGACCTCAGGATCCCTCTAGACTTGAGACAGTGATCTTGGGTTTTCTCTGGAGTGCCATCAAGGAAATCAAGGCTACTTTCACGTTTGATGTGGAACACGCAATTGCTCTGCACGCAGTGCAGGGGAACCGGGCCTCATCTCGCGGCGAGGGGGAAGTCTCATGGTTTTTCTCGAGTTGCGGCCGGAACCTGGGGTGTATTCTCGAGTTATGACGGGGAGGGCCCATCCAGACACGAGTTTGTTCAGCGACGTCAGGACTCCTGCCTAGGTGCGAGGGACACCTCGGGATTTCCCTCGAGTCTTGGCATGGCAATTCGGATGCCTCTCAACGTGAGGCGGGAGACCCAGGGTCCCTTTCCACGTGCCACAGGGACCCTGGGACTCCTTTCCATTTTCAAGAGGAGTCAGGCATCGTCTCCTTTGGAACCATTGATCTCCACGGACCTCTCCAGTTTTCAAAGGATGTGAGGCCTCCGGTCGCGATCAGGCGGAGAAATAGATCTTTCTCTGTGGTCTCCACCGGGGATTCAGACATCCCTTCGTCTTGGGAGATGCAAGACGAGCCTTCATTCAATTCACTGCAGGGATATCCGGCCTTACTTCGAGTCAGAGCATCTCGGTGTCCATTCCACTTGAGGCCACAAACTCAGGGTCCCTCTCACATACCTGTAGCTGAGAGAATCCACCTCTTGACGTGCTTGTGGAAAGTTGGTATTCCTCTTGAGTCAAAGCCAGGGACTAAGCTCTCATCTCGAGTTGATTTGCGGTCCACGGAGCCCTTTCGTGTTGCTCCAGTGACCTCAGGATCCCTCTAGACTTGAGACAGTGATCTTTGGTTTTCTCTGGAGTGCCATCAAGGAAATCAAGGCTCCTTTCACGTTTGATGTGGAACTCGGAATTGCTCTGCACGCAGTGCAGGGGAATCTGGCCTCATGTCGCGGCGAGGGGGAAGTCTCATTGTTTTTCTCGAGTTCCGGCCGGAATCTGGGGTATATTCTCGAGTTACGACGGGGAGGGCCCTTCCAGACACGTGTTTGTTCAGCGACGTCAGGACTCCTGCCTAGGTGCGAGGGACACCTCGGGATTCTCCTCGAGTCTTGGCATGGCAATTGGGACGCGTCTCCACGTGAGGCGGGAGACCCAGTGTCCCTTTCCACGTGCCACAGGGATCCTGGGACTCCTATCCATTTTCAAGAGGAGTCAGGCATCGTCTGCTTTGGAAGCACTGATCTCCGCGGAACTCTCGAGTTTTCAAAGGATGTGAGGCCTCTGGTCGCGATGAGGCGGAGAACTCGGTCTTTCTCTGTGGTCTCCACATTGGATTCAGACATCCCTTCGCTTGGGAGATGCAAGACGAGCCTGCATTCAATTCACTGCAGGTGTATCCGGCGTTCCTTCGAGTCAGAGCATCTCGGTGTCCATTCCACTTGAGGCCACAAACTCAGGGTTCCTCTCACATACCTTTAGCTGAGAGAAGCCTCCTCTTGAGGTGCTTATGAAAAGTTGGTATTCCTCTTGAGTCGAAGCCAGGGCCTAAGCTCTCATCTCGAGTTGATTTATCGTCCACGGAGCCCTTTTGTGTTGCTCCAGTGACCTCAGGATCCCTCAAGACTTGAGACAGTGATCTTGGGTTTTCTCTGCAGTGCCATCAAGGTAATAAAGGCTCATTTCATGTTTGATGTGGAACACGGAATTGCTCTGCACGCAGTGCAGGGGAATCTGGCCTCATCTCGCGGCGAGGGGGAAGACTCATGGTTTTTCTCGAGTTGTGGCCCGAACCTGTGGTATATTGTGGAGTTACGACGGGGAGGGCCCTTCCAGACACGTGCTTGTTCAGCGACGTCAGGACTCCTGCCTAGGTGCGAGGGACACCTCGGGATTCTCCTCGAGTCTTGGCATGGCAATTGGGACGCCTCTCTATGTGAGGCGGGAGCCCCAGGTTCCCTTTCCACGTGCCACAGGAATCCTGGGACTCCTATCCATTCTCAAGAGGAGTCAGGCATCGTCTCCTTTGGAAGCATTTATCTCCCCGGACCACTCGAGTTTTCAAAGGATGTGAGGCCTCCGGTCGCTATGAGGCGGAGAACTAGGTCTTTCTCTGTGGTCTCCACAGGGGATTCAGACATCCCTTCGTCTTGGGAGATGCAAGACGAGCCTGCATTCAATTCACTGCAGGGATAACCGGCCTTACTTCGAGTCAGAGAATCTCGGTGTCCATTCCACTTGAGGCCACAAACTCAGGGTCCCTCTCACATACCTGTAGCTGAGAAAAGCCTCCTCTTGAGGTGCTTCTGGAAAGTTGGTATTCCTCTTGAGTGGAAGCCAGGGACTAAGCTCTCATCTCGAGTTGATTTGGGGTCCACGGAGCCCTTTCGTGTTGCTACAGTGACCTCAGGATCCCTCTAGACTTGAGACAGTGATCTTGGGATTCCTCTGGAGTGCCATCAAGGAAATCAAGGCTCCTTTCACGTTTGATGAGGATCATGGAATTGCTCTGCACGCAGTGCATGTGAATCGGGCCTCATCTCTCGGCGAGGGAGAAGTCTCATGGTTTTTCTCGAGTTGCAGCCGGAACCTGGGGTATATTCTCGAGTTACGATGGGGAGGGCCCTTCCAAACACATGATTGTTCAGCGACGTCAGGACTCCTGCCTAGGTGGGAGGGACACCTCGGGATTCTCCTCGAGTCTTGGCATGGCAATTGGGACGCGTCTCCACGTGAGGGGGGAGACCCAGGGTCCCTTTCCACGTGCCACAGGGATCCTGGGACTCCTATCCATTTTCAAGAGGAGTCAGGCATCGTCTCCTTTGGAAGCATTGATCTCTGCGGTCCTCTCGAGTTTTCAAAGGATGCGTGGCCTCCGTTCGCGATGAAACGGAGAACAAGGTCTTTCTCTGTGGTCTCCACAGGGGATTCAGACACCCCTTCTTCTTGGGAGATGCATGACGAGCCTGCATTCAATTCACTGCAGGGATATCCGGCCTTACTTCGAGTCAGAGCATCTCGGTGTCCATTCCACTTGAGGCCACAAACTCAGGGTCCCTCTCACATACATGTAGCTGAGAGAAGCCTCCTCTTGATGTGCTTGTGGAAATTTGGTATTCCTCTTGAGTCGAAGCCAGGGACTAAGCTCTCATCTCGAGTTGATTTGGGGTCCACGGAGCCCTTTCGTGTTGCTCCAGTGACCTCAGGATCCCTCTAGACTCTAGACAGTGATCTTGGGTTTTCTCTGGAGTGCCTTCAAGGATATCAAACCTCCTTTCACGTTTGATGTGGAACCCGGAATTGCTCTGCATGCAGTGCAGGGGAATCGGGGCTCATCTCGCGGCGAGGGGGAAGTCTCATGGTTTTTCTGGAGTTGCAGCCGGAACCTGGGGTATATTCTCGAGTTACGACGGGGAGGGCCCTTCCAGACACGTGTTTGTTCAGCGACGTCAGGACTCCTGCCTAGGTGCGAGGGACACCTCGGGATTCTCCTCGAGTATTGGCATGGCAATGGGGACGCGTCTCCTTGGGAGCCGGGAGACCCAGGCTCCCTTTCAACGTGCCACAGAGATCCTGGGACTCCTATCCATTTTCAAGAGGAGTCAGGCATCGTCTCCTTTGGAAGCATTGATATCCGCGGACCTCTCTAATTTTCAAAGGATGTGAGGCCCCCGGTCGCTATGAGGCGGAGAATTAGGTCTTTCTCTGTGGTCTCCACAGGGGATTCAGACATCCCTTCGTCTTGGGAGATGGAAGACGAGCCTGCATTCAATTCACTGCAGGGATATCCGGCCTTACTTCGAGTCAGAGCATCTCGGTGTCCATTCCACTTGAGGCCACAAACTCAGGGTCCCTCAAATATACGTGTAGCTGAGAGAAACCTCCTCTTGAGGTCCTTGTGGAAAGTTGGTATTCTTCTTGAGTCTAAGCCAGGGTCTAAGCTCTCATCTCGAGTTGATTTGGGGTCCACAAAGCCCTTTCCTGTTGGTCCAGTGACTTCAGGATCCCTCTAGACTTGAGAAAGTGATCTTGGGTTTTCTCTGGAGTGCCATCAAGGAAATCAAGGCTCCTTTCACGTTTGATGTGGAACACGGAATTGCTCTGCACGCAGTCCAGGGGAATCGGGCCTCAACTCGCGGCGAGGGGGAAGTCTCATGGTTTTTCTCCAGTTGCGGACGGAACCTGGGGTATATTCTCGAGTTACGACGGGGAGGGCCCTTCCAGACACGTGTTTGTTCAGCGACGTCAGGACTCCTGCCTAGGGGCGAGGGAAAACTCGGGATTCTCCTCGAGTCTTGGCATGGCAATTGGGACGCGTCTCCACGTGAGCCCGGAGACCCAGGGTCCCTTTCTACGTGCCACAGGGATCCTGGGACTCCTATCCATTTTCAAGAGGAGTCAGGCATCGTCTCCTTTGGAAGCATTGATCTCCGGAGACCTCTCTAGTTTTCAAAGGATGTGAGGCCTCCGGTCTTGATGAGGTGGAGGACTAGGTCTTTCTCTGTGGCCTCCACAGGGGATTCAGACATCCCTTCGTCTTGGGAGATGCAAGACGAGCCTGCATTCAATTCACTGCAGGGATATCCGGCCTTACTTCGAGTCAGAGCATCTCGGTGTCCATTCCACTTGAGGCCACAAACTCAGGGTCCCTCAAATATACGTGTAGCTGAGAGAAGCCTCCTCTTGAGGTGCTTGTGGAAAGTTGGTATTCCTCTTGAGTCGAAGCCAGGGACTAAGCTCTCATCTAGAGTTGATTTGGGGTCCACGGAGCTCTTTCGTGTTGCTCCAGTGACCTCAGGATCGCTCTAGACTTGAGACAGTGATCTTGGGTTTTCTCTGGAGTGCCATCAAGGAAATCAAGGCTCCTTTCACGTTTGATGTGGAACACGGAATTGCTCTGCAGGCAGTGCAGGGGAATCGGGCCTCATCTCGCGGCGAGGGGGAAGTCTCATGGTTTCTCTCGAGTTGCGGCCGGAACTTCGGGTATATTCTCGAGTTACGACTGGGAGGGCCCTTCCAGACACGTGTTTGTTCAGCGACGTCAGGACTCCGGCCTAGGTGCGAGGGACACCTCGGGATTCTCCTCGAGTCTTGGCATGGCAATGGGGACGCGTCTCCACGGGAGCCGGGAGACCCAGGCTCCCTTTCAACGTGCCACACGGATCGTGGGACTCCTATCCATTTTCAAGAAGAGTCAGGCATCGTCTCCTTTGGAAGCATTGATCTCCGCAGACCTCTCGAGTTTTCAAAGGATGTGAGGCCGCCGGTCGCGTTGAGGCGGAGGACTAGGTCTTTCTCTGTGGTCTCCACAGGGGATTCAGACAATCCTTCGTCTTTGGAGATGCAAGACGAGCCTGCATTCAATTCACTGCAGGGATATCCGGCCTTACTTCGAGTCAGAGCATCTCGGTGTCCATTCCACTTGAGGCCACAAACTCAGGGTCCCTCTCACATACCTGTAGCTGAGAGAAGCCTCGTCTTGAGGTGCTTATGAAAAGTGGGTATTCCTCTTGAGTCGAAGCCAGGGTCTAAGCTCTCATCTCGAGTTGATCTGGGGTCCACGGAGCCATTTCGTGTTGCTCCAGTGACCTCAGGATCCCTCTAGACTTGAGACAGTGATCTTGGGTTTTCTCTGGAGTGCCATCAAGGAAATCAAGGCTCCTTTCACGTTTGATGTGGAACACGGAATTGCTCTGCACGCAGTGCAGGGGAATCGGGCCTCATCTCGCGGCGAGGGGGAAGTCTCATGGTTTTACTCGAGTTGCCGCCGGAACCTGGGGTATATTCTCGAGTTACGACGGGGAGGGCCCTTCCAGACACGTGTTTGTTCAGCGACGTCAGGACTCCTGCATAGGGGCGAGGGACACCTCGGGATTCTCCTCGAGTCTTGGCATGGCAATTGGGACGCGTCTCCACGTGAGGCGGGAGAGCCAGTGTCCCTTTCCACGTGCCACAGGGATTCTGGGACTCCTATCCATTTTCAAGGGGAGTCAGGCATCGTCTCCTTTGGAAGCATTGATCTCCGCGGACCTCTTGGGTTTTCAAAGGATGTGAGGCCTCCGGTCGCGTTGAGGCGTAGGACTAGGTCTTACTCTGTGGTCTCCACAGGGGATTCAGACAACCCTTCGTCTTGGGAGATGCAAGACGAGCCTGCATTCAATTCATGCAGGGATATCCGGCCTTACCTCGAGTCAGAGCATCTCGGTGTCCATTCCACTTGAGGACACAAACTCAGGGTCCCTCTCACATACCTGTAGCTGAGAGAAGCCTCGTCTTGAGGTGCTTGTGAAAAGTGGGTATTCCTCTTGAGTCTAAGCCAGGGTCTAAGCTCTCATCTCGAGTTGATTTGTGGTCAACGAAGCCCTTTCCTGTTGGTCCAGTGACTTCAGGATCCCTCTAGACTAGAGACAGTGATCTTGGGTTTTCTCTGGAGGGCCATCAAGGAAATCAAGGCTCCTTTCACGTTTGATGTGGAACACAGAATTGCTCTGCATTCAGTGCAGGGGAATCGGGCCTCAACTCGCGCCGAGGGGGAAATCTCATGGTTTTTCTCGAGTTGCGGCCGGAACCTGGGGTATATTCTCGAGTTAGGACAGGGAGGGCCCGTCCAGACACGTGTTTGTTCAGCGACATCAGGACTCCTGCCTAGGTGCGAGGGACACCTCGGGATTCTCCTCGATTCTTCGCATGGTAATTTGGACTCGTCTCCACGTGACGCGGGAGACCCAGGGTCCCTTTCCACGTGCCACAGGGATCCTGGGACTCCTATCCATTTTCAAGAGGAGTCAGGCATCGTCTCCTTTGGAAGCATTGATCTCTGCGGACCTCTTGTGGTTTCAAAGGATGTGAGGCCTCCGGTCGCGATGAGGCGGAGATCTAGGTCTTTCTCTGTGGTCTCCACAGAGGATTCAGACATCCCTTCGTTTGGGAGATGCAAGAGGAGCCTGCATTCAATTCACTGCAGGGATATCCGGCCTTATTTCGAGTCAGAGCATCTCGGTGTCCATTCCACTTGAGGCCACAAACTCAGGGTCCCTCAAATATACCTGTAGCTGAGAGAAGCCTCCTCTTCAGGTCCTTGTGGAAAGTTGGTATTCCTCTTGAGTCTAAGCCAGGGTCTAATCTCTCATCTCGAGTTGATTTGGGGTCCACGAAGCCCTTTCCTGGTGGTCCAGTGACCTCAGCATCCCTCTAGAGCTGAGACAGTGATCTTGGGTTTTCTCTGGAGTGCCTTCAAGGATATCAAGGCTCCTTTCACGTTTGATGTGGAACACGGAATTGCTCTGCACGCAGTCCAGGGGAATCGGGCCTCAACTCGCGGCGACGGGGAAATCTCATGGTTTTTCTCGAGTTGCGGACGGAACCTGAGGTATATTCTCGAGTTACGACGGGGAGGGCCCTTACAGACACGTGTTTGTTCAGCGACGTCAGGACTCCTGCCTAGGTGCGAGTGACACCTCGGGATTCTCCTCGAGTCTTGGCATGGCAATTGGGACGCGTCTCCACGTGAGGCCGGAGACCCAGGGTCCCTTTCCACGTGCCACAGTGATCCTGGGACTCCTATCCATTTTCAAGAGGAGTCAGGCATCGTCTCCTTTGGAAGCATTGATCTCCACGGACCTCTCGAGTTTTCAAAGGATGTGAGGCCCCCGGTTGCGATGAGGCGGAGAATTAGGTCTTTCTCTGTGGTCTCCACAGGGGATTCAGACATCCCTTCGTCTTGGGAGATGCAAGACGAGCCTGCATTCAATTCATGCAGGGATATCCGGCCTTACTTCGAGTCAGAGCATCTCGGTGTCCATTCCACTTGAGGCCACAAACTCAGGGTCCCACAAATATACCTGTAGCTGAGAGAATCCACCTCTTGAGGTCCTTGTGGAAAATTGGTATTCCTCTTGAGTCTAAGCCAGGGTCTAAGCTCTCATCTCGAGTTGATTTGGGGTCCACAAAGCCCTTTCCTGTTGGTCCAGTGACCTCAGGATCCCTCTAGACTTGAGACAGTGATCTTGGGTTTTCTCTGGAGTGCCATCAAGGAAATCAAGGCTCCTTTCACGTTTGATGTGGAACACGGAATTGCTCTGCATTCACTGCAGGGGAATCGGGCCTCAACTCGCGGCGAGGGGAAAATCTCATGGTTTTTCTCGAGTTGCGGCCGGAACCTGGGGTATATTCTCGAGTTACAACGGGGAGGGCCCTTCCAGACACGTGTTTGTTCAGCCACGTCGAACTCCTGCCTAGGTGCGAGGGTCACCTCGGGATTCTCCTCGAGTCTTGTCATGGCAATTGGGACGCGTCTCCACGGGAGACGGGAGACCCAGGGTCCCTTTCAACGTGCCACAGGGATCGTGGGACTCCTATCCATTTTCAAGAAGAGTCAGGCATCGTCTCCTTTGGAAGCATTGATCTCCGCAGACCTCTCGAGTTTTCAAAGTATGTGAGGCCTCCGGTCTTGATGAGGCGGAGGACTAGGTCTTTCTCTGTGGTCTCCACAGGGGATTCAGACATCCCTTCGTCTTGGGAGATGCAAGACGAGCCTGCATTCAATTCACTGCAGGGATATCCGGCCTTACTTCGAGTCAGAGCATCTCGGTGTCCATTCCACTTGAGGCCACAAACTCAGGGTCCCTCTCACATACCTGTAGCTGAGAGAAGCCTCCTCTTGAGGTGCTTATGGAAAATTGGTATTCCTCTTGAGTCGAAGCCAGGGACTAAGCTCTCATCTCGAGTTGATTTGGGGTCCAAGGGGAAATTTCGTGTTGCTTCAGTGACCTCAGCATCCCTCTAGAGCTGAGACAGTGATCTTGGGTTTTCTCTGGAGTGCCTTCAAGGATATCAAGGCTCCTTTCACGTTTGATGTGGAACACGGAATTGCTCTGCACGCAGTCCAGGGGAATCGGGCCTCAACTCGCGGCGACGGGGAAATCTCATAGTTTTTCTCGAGTTGCGGACGGACCCTGGGGTATATTCTCGAGTTACGACGGGGAGGGACCTTCCAGACACGTGTTTGTTCAGCGAGGTCAGGACTCCTGCCTAGGGGCGAGGGACACCTCGGGATTCTCCTCGAGTCTTGGCATGGCAATTGGGTCGCGTCTCCACGTGAGGCGGGAGACCCAGGGTCCCTTTCCACGTGCCACAGGGATCCTGGGACTCCTATCCATTTTCAAGAGGAGTCAGGCATCGTCTCCTTTGGAAGCATTGATCTCCGCAGACCTCTTGAGGTTTCAAAGGATGTGAGGCCTCCAGTCGCGTGAGGCGGAGAACTAGGTCTTTCTCTGTGGTCTCCACAGGGGATTCAGACATCCCTTCGTCTTGGGAGATGCAAGACGAGCCTGCATTCAATTCACTGCAGGGATATCCGGCCTTACTTCGAGTCAGAGCATCTCGGTGTCCATTCCACTTGAAGCCACAAACTCAGGGTCCCTCTCACACACCTGTAGCTGAGAGAAGCCTCCTCTTGAGCTGCTTGTGAAAATTTGGTATTCCTCTTGAGTCGAAGCCAGGGACTAAGCTCTCATCTCGAGTTGATTTGGGGTCCACGGAGCCCTTTCGTGTTGCTCCAGTGACCTCAGGATCCCTCTAGACTTGAGACAGTGATCTTGGGTTTTCTCTGGAGTGCCATCAAGGAAATCAAGGCTCCTTTCACGTTTGATGTGGAACTCGGAATTGCTCTGTACGCAGTGAAGGGGAATCAGGCCTCATCTCGCGGCGAGGGGGAAGTCTCATGGTTTTTCTCGAGTTGCGGCCGGAACCTGGGGTATATTCTCGAGTTACGACGGGGAGGGACCTTCCAGACACGTGTTTGTTCAGCGAGGTCAGGACTCCTGCCTAGGTGCGAGGGACACCTCGGGATTCTCCTCGAGTCTTGGCATGGCAATTGGGACGCGTCTCCACGTGAGGCGGGAGACCCAGGGTCCCTTTCCACGTGCCACAGGGATCCTGGGACTCCTATCCATTTTCAAGAGGAGTCAGGCATCGTCTCCTTTGGCAGCATTGATCTCCCCGGACCTCTCGAGTTTTCAAAGGATGTGAGGCCTCTGATCTCGATGAGGCGGAGAACGAGGTCTTTCTCTGTGGTCTCCACAGGGGATTCAGACATCCCTTCGTCTTGGGAGATGCAAGACGTGCCTGCATTAAATTCACTGCAGGGATATCCGGCCTTACTTCGAGTCAGAGCATCTCGGTGTCCATTCCACTTGAGGCCACAAACTCAGGGTCCCTCTCACATACCTGTAGCTGAGAGAAGCCTCCTCTTGAGGTGCTTATGGAAAGTTGGTATTCCTCTTGAGTCGAAGCCAGGGACTAAGCTCTCATCTCGAGTTGATTTGGGGTTCACGGAGCCCTTTCGTGTTGCTCCAGTGACCTCAGGATCCCTCTAGACTTGAGACAGTGATCTTGGGTTTTCTCTGGAGTGCCATCAAGGAAATCAAGGCTCCTTTCACGTTTGATGTGGAACACGAAATTGCTCTGCATGCAGTGCAGGGGAATCGGGCCTCAACTCACGGCGAGGGGGAAATCTCATGGTTTTTCTTCAGTTGCGGCCAGAACCTGGGGTATATTCTCGAGTAACGACGGGGAGGGCCCTTCTAGACACGTGTTTGTTCAGAGACATCAGGACACCTGCCTAGGTGCGAGGGACACCTCGGGATTCTCCTCGAGACTTGGCATGGTAATTGGGACGCGTCTCCACATGAGGCGGGAGACCCAGGGTCCCTTTCCACGTGCCACAGGGATCCTGGGACTCCTATCCATTTTCAAGAGGAGTCAGGCATCGTCTCCTTTGGAACCATTGATCTCCGCGGACCTCTCGAGTTTTCAAAGGATGTGAAGCCTCCGCTCGCGATGAGGCGGATAATTAGGTCTTTCTCTGTGGTCTCCACAGGGGATTCAGACATCCCTTCGTCTTGGGAGATGCCAGACGAGCCTGCATTCACTTCACTCCAGGGATATCCGGCCTTACTTCGAGTCAGAGCATCTCGGTGTCCATTCCACTTGAGGCCACAAACTCAGGGACCCTCTCACATACCTGTAGCTGAGAGAAGCCTCCTCTTGAGGTGCTTGTGGATAGTTGGTATTCCTCTAGAGTCGAAGCTAGGGACTAAGCTCTCATCTCGAGTTGATTTGGGGTCCAAGGAGCCCTTTCGTGTTGCTCCAGTGACCTCAGGATCCCTCTAAACTTGAGACAGTGATCTTGGGTTTTCTCTGGAGTGCCATCAAGGAAATCAAGGCTCCTTTCATTTTTGATGTGGAATACGGAATTGCTCTGCACGCAGTCCAGGGGAATCGGGCCTCATCTCGCGGCGAGGGGGAAGTCTCATGGTTTTTCTCGACTTGCGGCTGGAACCTGGGGTATATTCTCGAGTTACGACGGGGAGGGCCCTTCCAGACACGTGTTTTTTCAGCGACCTCAGGACACCTGCCTAGGTGCGATGGACACCTCGGAATTCTCCTCGAGTCTTGGCATGGCAATTGGGATGTGTCTCCACGTGAGGCGGGAGACCCAGGGTCCCTTTCCACGTGCCACACGTATCCTGGGACTCCTATGCATTTTCAAGAGGAGTCAGGCATCGTCTCCTTTGGAAGCATTGATGTCTGCAGACCTCTCGAGTTTTCAAAGGATATGATGCCTCCGGTTGCGTTGAGGTGGATGACTAGGTCTTTCTCTTTGGTCTCCACAGGGGATTCAGACAACCCTTCGTCTTGGGAGATCATAGGCGAGCCTGCATTCAATTCACTGCAGGGATATCCGGCCTTACTTCGAGTCAGAGCATCTCGGTGTCCATTCCACTTGAGGCCACAAACTCAGGGTCCCTCTCACATACCTGTAGCTGAGAGAAGCCTCCTCTTGAGGTGCTTGTGGAAAGTTGCTATTACTCTTGAGTCGAAGCCCGGGACTAAGCTCTCATCTCGAGTTGATTTGGGGTCCACGCAGCCCTTTCGTGTTGCTCCAGTGACCTCAGGATCCCTCTATACTTGAGACAGTGATCTTGGGTTTTCTCTGCAGTGCCATCAAGGAAATCAAGGCTCCTTTCACGTTTGATGTGGAACACGGAATTGCTCTGCACGCAGTGCAGGGAAATCGGGCCTCATCCAGCGGCGAGGGGAAGTCTCATGGTTTTTCTCGAGTTGTAGCTGGAACCTGGGTTATATTCTCGAGTTACGACGGGGAGGGCCCTTCCAGACACGTGTTTGTTCAGCGACGTCAGGACTCCTGCCTAGGTGCGACGGAAACCTCGGGATTCTCCTGGAGTCTTGGCATGGCAATTGGGACGCGTCTCCACGTGAGGCGGGAGACCCAGGGTCCCTTTCCACGTGCCACAGGGATCCTGGGACTCCTATCCATTTTCAAGAAGAGTCAGGCATTTTCTCCTTTGGAAGCATTGATCTCCGCCGACCTCTCGAGTTTTCAAAGGATGTGAGGCCTCTGATGTCGATGAGCCGGAGAACGAGGTCTTTCTCTGTGGTCTCCACAGGGGATTCAGACAATCCTTCGTCTTGGGAGATGCAAGACGAGCCTGCATTCAATTCACTGCAGGGATATCTGGCCTTACTTCGAGTCAGAGCATCTCGGTGTCCATTCCACTTGAGGCCACAAACTCAGGGTCCCTCTCACATAACTGGAGCTGAGAGAAGCCTCCTCTTGAGGTGCTTGTGGAAAGTTGGTATTCCTCTTGAGTCGAAGCCAGGGACTAAGCTCTCATCTCGAGTTGATTTGGGGTCCACGGAGCCCTTTCGTGTTGCTCCAGTGACCTCAGGATCCCTCTAGACTTGAGACGGTGAACTTGGGTTTTCTCTGGAGTGCCATCAAGGAAATCAAGGCTCCTTTAACGTTTGATGTGGAAAACGGAATTGCTCTGCACGCAGTGCAGGGGAATCGGGCCTCAACTCGCGGCGAGGGGGAAATCTCGTGGTTTTTCTCGAGTTGTGGCCGGAACCTGGGGTATATTCTCGAGTTACGACGGGGAGGGCCCTTCCAGACATGTTTGTTCAGCGACGTCAGGACTCCTGCCTAGGTGCGAGGGACACCTCGGGATTCTCCTCGAGTCTTGGCATGGCAATTGGGACGCGTCTCCACGTGAGGCGGGAGACCCAGGGTCCCTTTCCACGTGCCACAGGGATCCTGGGACTCCTGTCCATTTTCAAGAAGAGTCAGGCATCGTCTCTTTTGGAAGCATTGATCTCCGCGGACCTCTCGAGTTTTCAAAGGATGTGAGGCCTCCGGTCGTGATGAGGCGGAGAACTAGGTCTTTCTCTGTTGTCTCCATAGGGGATTCAGACATCCCTTCGTCTTGGGAGACGCAAGGCGAGCTTGCATTCAATTCACTGCAGCGATATCCGGCCTTAATTCGAGTCAGAGCATCTCGGTGTCCATTCCACTTGAGGCCACAAACTCAGGGTATCTCTCACATACACATAGCTGAGAGAAGCCGCCTCTTGAGGTGCTTGTGGAAACTTGGTATTCCTCTTGAGTCGAAGCCAGGGACTAAGCTCTCATCTCGAGTTGATTTGGGGTCCACGGAGCCCTTTCGTGTTGCTCCAGTGACCTCAGGATCCCTCTAGACTTGAGACAGTGACTTTGGGTTTTCTCTGGAGTGGCATCAAGGAAATCAAGGCTCCTTTCAAGTTTGATGTGGAATACGGAATTGCTCTGCACTCAATGCAGGGGAATCGGGCCTCATCTCGCGGCGAGGGGGAAGTCTCATTGTTTTTCTCGAGTTGCGCCGGAACCTGGGGTATATTCTCGAGTTACGACGGGGAGGGTCCTTCCAGACAGGTGTTTGTTCAGCGACGTCAGGACTCCTGCCTAGGTGCGAGGGACACCTCGGGATTCTCCTCGAGTCTTGGCATGGCAATTGGGACGCGTCTCCACGTGAGGCGGGAGACCCAGGGTCCCTTTCCACGTGCCACAGGGATCCTGGGAATCCTATCCATTTTCAAGAGGAGTCAGGCATCGTCTCCTTTGGAAGCATTGATCTCCGCGGACCCCTTGAGTTTTCAAAGGATGTGAGGTCTGCCGTCGCGTTGAGGCAGAGGACTAGGTCTTTCTCTGCGATCTCCACAGGGAATTCAGACAACCCTTCGTCTTGGGAGATGCAAGACGAGCCTGCATTCAATTCACTGCTGGGATATCCGGCCTTACTTCGAGTCAGAGCATCTCGGTGTCTATTCAACTTGAGGCCGTAAACTCAGGGTCCCTCTCACATACCTGTAGCTGAGAGAAGCCTCCACTTGAGGTGCTTTTGGAAAGTTGGTTTTCCTCTTAAGTCGAAGCCAGGGACTAAGCTCTCATCTCGAGTTGATTTGGGTTCCACGGAGCCCTTTCGTGTTGCTCCAGTGGCCTCAGGATCCCTCTAGACTTGAGACAGTGACTTTGGGTTTTCTCTGGAGTGCCATCATGGAAATCAAGGCTCCTTTCACGTTTGATGTGGAACACGGAATTGCTCTGCACGCAGTGCCGGGGAATCGGGCCTGATCTCGCGGCGAGGGGGAAGTCTCATGGTTTTTCTCGAGTTGCGGCCGGAACCTGGGGTATATTCTCGAGTTATGACAGGGAAGGCCCTTCCAGACACGTGTTTGTTCAGCGACGTCAGGACTCCTGCCTAGGTGCGAGGGACACCTCGGGATTCTACTCGAGTCTTGGCATGGCAATTGGGACGCGTCTCCACGTGAAGTGGAAGACCGAGGGTCCCTTTACACGTGCCACAGGGATCCTGGGACTCCTATCCATTTTCAAGAGGAGTCAGGCATCGTCTCCTTTGGAAGCATTGATCTCCGCGGACCTCTCGAGTTTTCAAAGGATGTGCGGCCTCCGGTCGCGATGAGGCGGAGGACTAGATCTTTCTCTGTGGTCTGCACAGGGAACTTAGACATCCCTTCGTCTTGGGAGATGCAAGATGAGCCTGCATTCAATTCACTGCAGGGATATCCGGCCTTACTTCGAGTCAGAGCATCTCGGTGTCCATTCCACTTGAGGCCACAAACTCAGGGTCCCTCTCACATACCTGTAGCTGAGAGAAGCCTCCTCTTGAGGTGCTTGTGGAAAGTTGGTATTCCTCTTGAGTGGAAGCCAGGGACTAAACTCGCATCTCCAGTTGATTTGGGGTTCACAGAGCCCTTTCGTGTTGCTCCAGTGACCTCAGGATCCCTTTAGACTTGAGACAGTGATCTTGGGTTTTCTCTGGAGTGCCATCAAGGAAATCAAGGCTCCTTTCACGTTTGATGTGGAACACGGAATTGTTCTGCACGCAGTGCAGGGGAATCGGGCCTCAACTCGCGGCGAGGGGGAAATCTCGTGGTTTTTCTCGAGTTGCGGCCGGAACCTGGGCTATATTCTCGAGTTACGACGGGGAGGGCCCTTCCAGACACGTGTTTGTTCAGCGACGTCAGGACTCCTGCCTAGGTGCGAGGGACACCTCGGGATTCTCCTCGAGTCTTGGCATGGCAATTGGGACGCGTCTCCACGTGAGGCGGGAGACCCAGGGTCCCTTTCCACGTGCCACAGGGATCCTGGGACTCCTGTCCATTTTCAAGAAGAGTCAGGCATCGTCTCTTTTGGAAGCATTGATCTCCGCGGACCTCTCGAGTTTTCAAAGGATGTGAGGCCTCCGGTCGTGATGAGGCGGAGAACTAGGTCTTTCTCTGTTGTCTCCACTGGGGATTCCGACATCCCTTCATCTTGGGAGATGCAAGACGAGCCTGCATTCAATTCATTGCAGGGATATCCGGCCTTACTTCGAGTCAGAGCATCTCGGTGTCCATTCCACTTGAGGCCACAAACTCAGGGTCCCTCTCACATACCTGTAGCTGAGAGAAGCCTCCTCTTGAGGTGCTTGTGGAAAGTTGGTATTCCTCTTGAGTCGAAGCCAGGGACTAAGCTCTCATCTCGAGTTGATTTGCGTTCCACGGAGCCCTTTCGTGTTGCTCCAGTGACCTCAGGATCCCTCTAAACTTGAGACAGTGATCTTGGGTTTTGTCTGAAGTGCCATCAAGGAAATCAAGGCTCCTTTCATGTTTGATGTGGAACACGGAATTGCTCTGCACGCAGTGCAGGGGAATCGGGCCTCATCTCACGGCGAGGGGTAAGTCTCATGGTTTTTCTCGAGTTGCGACCGGAACCTGGTGTATATTCTCGAGTTACGACGGGGAAGGCCCTTCCAGACACGTGTTTGTTCAGCAACGTCAGGGCTCCTGCCTATGTGCGAGGGACACCTCAGGATTCTCCTCGAGTCTTGGCATGGCAATTGGGACGTGTCTCCACGTGAGGTGGGAGACCCAGAGTCCCAATTCACGTGCCATAGGGATGCTGGGAAACCTATCCATTTTCAAGAGGAATCAGACATCGTCTCCTTTGGAAGCATTGATCTCCGCGGACCTCTCGAGTTTTCAAAGGATGTGAGGCCTCAGGTCGCAATGAGGCGGAGGACTAGGTCTTTCTCTGTGGTCTCCACAGGGGATTCAGACATCCCTTCGTCTTGGCAGATGCAAGACGAGCCTGCATTCAAATCACTGCAGTCATATCCGGCCTTACTTCGAGTCAGAGCATCTCGGTGTCCATTCCACTTTAGGCCACAAACTCAGGGGCCCTCTCACATACCTGTAGCTGAGAAAAGCCTCCTCTTGAGTTGCTTGTGGAAACTAGGTATTCCTCTTGAGTCGAAGCCAGGGACTAAGCTCTCATCTCGAGTTGATTTGGGGTCCACGGAGCCCTTTCGTCTTGCTCCAGTGACCTCAGGATCCCTCTAGACTTGAGACAGTGATCTTGGGTTTTCTCTGGAGTGCCATCAAGGAAATCAAGGCTCCTTTCACGTTTGATGTGGAACACGGAATGGCTCTGCCCGCAATGCAGGGGAATTGGGGCTCATCTCGCGTCGAGGGGGAAGTCTCATGTTTTTTTTCGAGTTGCGGTCGGAACCTGGGGTATATTCTCGAGTTACGATGGGGAGGGCCCTTCCAGACACGTGTTTGTTCAGAGACGTCAGGACTCCTGCCTAGGTGCCAGGGACACCTCGGGATTCTCCTCGAGTCTTGGCATGGCAATTGGGATGCGTCTCCATGTGAGGCGGGAGACCCAGCGTCCCGTTCCACGTGCCACAGGGATCCTGGGACTCCTATCCATTTTCAAGAGGAGTCAGGCATTGTCTCCTTTGGAAGCATTGTTCTCGCGGACCTCTGGAGTTTTCAAAGGATGTGAGGCCTCCGCTCTCGATGATGCGGAGAACTCGGTCTTTCTCTGTCGTCTCCACAGGGGATTCAGATATCCCTTCGTCTCGGGAGATGCAAGACGAGCCTGCATTCAATTCACTGCAGGGATATCCGGCCTTACTTCGAGTCAGAGCATCTCGGTGTCCATTCCACTTGAGGCCACAAACTCAGGGTCCCTCTCACATACCTGTAGCTGAGAGAAGCCTCCTCTTGAGGTGCTTGTGGAAAGTTGGTATTCCTCTTGAGTCGAAGCCAGGGACTAAGCTCTCATCTCGAGTTGATTTGGGGTCCACGGAGCCCTTTCGTGTTGCTCCAGTGACCTCAGGATCCCTCTAGACTTGAGATAGTGAACTTGGGTTTTCTCTGGAGTGCCATCAAAGAAATCAAGACTCCTTTCACGTTTGATGTGGAACACGGAATTGCTCTGCACCCAGTGCAGGGGAATCCGGCCTCATCTCGCGGCGAGGGGGAAGTCTCATGGTTTTTCTCGAGTTGCGGCCGGAACCTGGGGTATATTCTCGAGTTACGACGGGGAGGGCCCTTCCAGACACGTGTTTGTTCAGCGACGTCAGGACTCCTGCCTAGGTGCGAGGGACAACTCGGGATTCTCCTCGAGTCTTGGCATGGCAATTGGGACGCGTATCCACGTGAGGCGGGAGACCCAGGGTCCCTTTCCACGTGCCACAGGGATCCTGGGACTCCTATCCATTTTCAAGAGGAGTCAGGTATCGACTCCTTCGGAAGTATTGATATCCGAGGACCTCTCGAGTTTTCAAAGGATATGAGGCCTCCGGTTGCTTTGAGGTGGAGGAATAGGTCTTTCTCTGAGGTCTCCACAGGGGATTCAGACATCCCTTCGTCTTGGGAGATGCAAGACGAGCCTGCATTCAATTCACTGCAGGGATATCCGGCCTTACTTCGAGTCAGAGCATCTCGGTGTCCATTCCACTTGAGGCCACAAACTCAGGGTCCCTCTCACATACCTGTAGCTGAGAGAAGCCTCCTCTTGAGGTGCTTGTGGAAAGTTGGTATTCCTCTTGAGTCGAAGCCAGGGACTAAGCTCTCATCTCGAGTTGATTTGGGGTCCACGGAGCCCTTTCGTGTTGCTACAGTGACCTCAGGATCCCTCTAGACTAGAGACAGTCATCTTGGGTTTTCTCTGGAGTGTCATCAAGGAAATCAAGGCTCCTTTCACGTTTGATGTGGAACACGGAAATGCTCTGCACGCAGTGCAGGGAAATCGGGCCTCATCTCGCGGCGAGGGGGAAGTCTCATGGTTTTTCTCGAGTTGCGGCCCGAACCTGGGGTATATTCTCGAGTTACGACGGGGAGGGCCCTTCCAGACACGTGTTTGTTCAGCGACATCAGGACTCCTGCCTTGGTGCGAGGGACACCTCGGGATTCTCCTGGAGTCTTGGCATGGCAATTTGGATGCGTCTCCACGTGAGGCGGGAGACCCAGGGTCCCTTTCCACGTGCCACAGGGATCCTGGGACTCCTATCCATTTTCAAGAGGAGTCAGGCATCGTCTTCTTTGGAAGCATTGATCTCCGCATACCTCTCGAATTTTCAAAGAATGTGAGGTCTCCGGTCGCGATGAGGCGGAGGACTAGGTCTTTCTCTGTGGTCTCCACAGCGGATTCAGACATCCCTTCGTCTTGGGAGATGCAAGACGAGCCGGCATTCAATTCACTGCAGGGTTCTCCGGCCTTACTTCGAGTCAGAGCATCTCGGAGTCCATTCCATTTGAGGCCACAAACTCAGGGTCCCTCTCACATACCTGTAGTTGAGAGAAGCCTTCTCTTGAGGTGCTTGTGGAAAGTTGGTATTCCTCTTGATTCGAAGCCAGGGACTAAGCTCTCATCTCGAGTTGATTTGGGGTCCCCGGAGCCCTTTCGTGTTGCTCCAGTGACCTCAGGATCCCTCTAGACTTGAGACAGTGATCTTGGGTTTTCTCTGGAGTGCCATCAAGGAAATCAAGGCTCCTATCATATTTGATGTGGAACACGGAATTGCTCTGCACGCAGTGCAGGGGAATCGGGCCTCATCTCGCGGCGAGGGGGAAGTCTCATGGTTTTTCTCGAGTTGCGGCCGGAACTTGGGGTATATTCTCGAGTTACGACGGGGAGGGCCCTTCCAGACACGTGTTTGTTCAGCGACGTCAGGACTCCTGCCTAGGTGCGAGGGACACCTCGGGATTCTCCTCGAGTCTTGGCATGGCAATTGGGACGCGCCTCCATGTGAGGCGGGAGACCCAGGGTCGCTTTCCACGTGCCAAAGGGTTCCTGGGACTCCTATCCATTTTCAAGAGGAGTCAGGCATCGTCTCCTTTGGAAGCATTGATCTCCGCCCACCTCTCGAGTTTTCAAAGGATGTGAGGCCTCCGGTCGCGAGAAGGCGGAGAACTAGGTTTTTCTCTGTGGTCTCCACGGGGGATTCAGACATCCCCTTGTCTTGGGAGATGCAAGACGAGTCTGCATTCAAATCACTGCAGGGATATCCGGCCTTACTTCGAGTCAGAGCATCTCGGTGTCCATTCCACTTGAGGCCACAAAATCAGGGTCCCTCTCACATACATGTAGCTGAGAGAAACCTCCTCTTGAGGTGCTTGTGGAAAGTTGGTATTCCTCTTGAGTCGAAGCCAGGGACTAAGCTCTCATCTCGAGTTGATTTGGGGTCCACGGAGCCCTTTCGTCTTGCTCCAGTGACCTCAGGATCCCTCTAGACTTCAGACAGTGATCTTGGGTTTTCTCTGGAGTGCCATCAAGGAAATCAAGGCTCCTTTCAAGTTTGATGTGGAACACGGAATTGCTCTGCACGCAGGTCAGGGGAATCGGGCCTCATCTCGCGGCAAGGGGGATGTCTCATGGTTTTTCTCGACTTGGGGCCGGAACCTGGGGTATATTCTCGAGTTACGACGGGGAGGGCCCTTTCAGACACGTGTTTGTTCAGCGACGTCAGGACTCCTGCCTAGGTGCGAGGGACACCTCGGGATTCTCCTCGAGTCTTGGCATGGCAATTGGGATGCGTCTCCACGTGAGGCGGGAGACCCAGGGTCCCTTTCCCCGTGCCACAAGGATCCTCCGACTCCTATCCATTTTCAAGAAGAGTCAGGCATCGTCTCCTTTGGCAGCATTGATCTCCGCGGACCTCTCGAGTTTTCAAAGGATGTGAGGCCTCCGGTCGCGATGAGGCGGAGAACTCGGTCTTTCTCTGCGGTCTCCACAGGGGATTCAGACATCCGTTCGTCTTGGGAGATGCAAGACGAGCCTGCATTCAATTCACTGCAGGGATATCCGGCCTTACTTCGAATCAGAGCATCTCGGTGTCCATTCCACTTGAGGCCACAAACTCAGGGTCCGTCTCACATACCTGTAGCTGAGAGAAGCCTCCTCTTGAGGTGCTTGTGGAAAGTTGGTATTCCTCTTGTTTCGAAGCCGGGGACTAAGCTCTCATCTCGAGTTGATTTGGGGTCCACGGAGCCCTTTCCTGTTGGTCCAGTGACCTCAGGATCCCTCTAGACTTGAGACAGTGATCTTGGGTTTTCTCTGGAGTGCCATCAAGGAAATCAAGGCTCCTTTCACGTTTGATGTGGAACACGGAATTGCTCTGCATGCAGTGCAGGGGAATCTGGCCTCATCTCGCGGCAAGGAGGATGTCTCATGGTTTTTCTAAGTAGCGGCCGGAACCTGGGGTATATTCTGAGTTACGACGCGGAGGGCCCTTGAGACACGTGTTTGTTCAGCGACGTCAGGACTCATGCCTAGGTGCGAGGGACACCTCGGGATTCTGCGCGAGTCTTGGCATGGCAATTGGGACGCGTCTCCACGTGAGGAGGGAGACCTTGGGTCCCTTTCCACGTGCCACAGGGATCCTGGGACTCCTATCCATTTTCAAGAAGAGTCAGGCATCTTCTCCTTTGGAAGCATTGATCTCCGCGGACCTCTCGAATTTTCAAAGGATGTGAGGCCTCCGGTCGCGATGAGGCGGAGAACTAGGTCTTTCTCTGTGGTCTCCACAGGGGATTCAGACAACCCTTCGTCTTGGGAGATGCAAGACGAGCCTGCATTCAATTCACTGCAGGCATATCCGGCCTTACTTCGAGTCAGAGCATCTCGCTGTCCATTCCACTTTGGCCAAAAACTCAGGGTCCCTCTCACATACCTGTAGCTGAGAGAAGCCTCCTCTTGAGTGGCCTGTGGAAAGTTCGTATTCCTCTTGAGTCGAAGCCAGGGACTAAGCTCTCATCTCGTGTTGATTTGGGGTCCCCGGAGCCCTTTAATGTTGCTCCAGTGACCTCAGGATCCCTCTAGACTTGAGACAGTGATCTTGGGTTTTCTCTGGAGTGCCATCAAGGAAATCAAGGCTCCTATCATATTTGATGTGGAACACGGAATTGCTCTGCACGCAGTGCAGGGGAATCGGGCCTCATCTCGCGGCGAGGGGGAAGTCTCATGGTTTTTCTCGAGTTGCGGCCGGAACTTGGGGTATATTCTCGAGTTACGACGGGGAGGGCCCTTCCAGACACGTGTTTGTTGAGCGACGTCAGGACTCATGCCTAGGTGCGAGGGACACCTCGGGATTCTCCTCGAGTCTTGGCATGGCAATTGGGACGCGCCTCCATGTGAGGCGGGAGACCCAGGGTCGCTTTCCACGTGCCACAGGGTTCCTGGGACTCCTATCCATTTTCAAGAGGAGTCAGGCATCGTCTCCTTTGGAAGCATTGATCTACGCCCACCTCTCGAGTTTTCAAAGGATGTGAGGCCTCCGGTCGCGAGAAGGCGGAGAACTAGGTTTTTCTCTGTGGTCTCCACGGGGGATTCAGACATCCCTTCGTCTTGGGAGATGCAAGACGAGTCTGCATTCAAATCACTGCAGGGATATCCGGCCTTACTTCGAGTCAGAGCATCTCGGTGTCCATTCCACTTGAGGCCACAAAATCAGGGTCCCTCTCACATACATGTAGCTGAGAGAAGCCTCCTCTTGAGGTGCTTGTGGAAAGTTGGTATTCCTCTTGAGTCGAAGCCAGGGACTAAGCTCTCATCTCGAGTTGATTTGGGGTCCACGGAGCCCTTTCGTCTTGCTCCAGTGACCTCAGGATCCCTCTAGACTTCAGACAGTGATCTTGGGTTTTCTCTGGAGTGCCATCAAGGAAATCAAGGCTCCTTTCAAGTTTGATGTGGAACACGGAATTGCTCTGCACGCAGTTCAGGGGAATCGGGCCTCATCTCGCGGCAAGGGGGATGTCTCATGGTTTTTCTCGACTTGGGGCCGGAACCTGGGGTATATTCTCGAGTTACGACGGGGAGGGCCCTTTCAGACACGTGTTTGTTCAGCGACGTCAGGACTCCTGCCTAGGTGCGAGGGACACCTCGGGATTCTCCTCGAGTCTTGGCATGGCAATTGGGATGCGTCTCCACGTGAGGCGGGAGACCCAGGGTCCCTTTCCCCGTGCCACAAGGATCCTCGGACTCCTATCCATTTTCAAGAAGAGTCAGGCATCGTCTCCTTTGGAAGCATTTATCTCCGCGGACCTCTCGAGTTTTCAAAGGATGTGAGGCCTCCGGTCTCGATGAGGCGGTGAACTAGTTCTTTCTCTGTGGTCTCCACTGGGGATTCAGACATCCCTTCGTCTTGGGAGATGCAAGACGAGCCTGCATTCAGTTCACTGCAGGGATATCCGGCCTTACTTCGAGTCAGAGCATCTCGGTGTCCATTCCACTTAAGGCCACAAACTCGGGGTCCCTCTCCATTACCTGTAGCTGAGAGAAGCCTCCTCTTGAGGTGCTTGTGGTAAGTTGGTATTCCTCTTGAGTCTAAGCCAGGGACTAAGCTCTCATCTCGAGTTGATTTGGGGTCCACGGAGCCCTTTCCTGTTGGTCCAGTGACCTCAGGATCCCTCTAGACTTGAGACAGTGATCTTGGGTTTTCTCTGGAGTGCCATCATGGAAATCAAGGCTCCTTTCACGTTTGATGTGGAACACGGAATTGCTCTGCATGCAGTGCAGGGGAATCAGGCCTCATCTCGCGGCGAGGGGGAAATCTCATGGTTTTTCTCGAGTTGCGGCCTGAACCTGGGGTATATTCTCGAGTTACGACGGGAAGGGCCTTCCAGACACGTGTTTGTTGAGCGACGTCAGGACTCCTGCCTAGGTGCGAGGGACACCTCGGGATTCTCCTCGAGTCTTGGCATGGCAATTTGGACGCGTCTCCAGGTGAGGCGGGAGACCCAGGTTCCCTTTCCACGTTCCACAGGGATCCTGGGACTCCTATCCATTTTCAAGAGGAGTCAGGCATCGTCTCCTTTGGAAGCATTGATCTCCGCGGACCTCTCGAGTTTTCAAAGGATGTGAGGCCTCCGGTCGCGATGAGGCGGAGAACACGGTCTTTCTCTGCGGTCTCCACAGGGGATTCAGACATCCCTTCGTCTTGGGAGATGCAAGACGAGCCTGCATTCAATTCACTGCAGGGATATCCGGCCTTACTTCGAATCAGAGCATCTCGGTGTCCATTCCACTTGAGGCCACAAACTCAGGGTCTGTCTCACATACCTGTAGCTGAGAGAAGCCTCCTCTTGAGGTGCTTGTGGAAAGTTGGTATTCCTCTTGATTCGAAGCCGGGGACTAAGCTCTCATCTCGAGTTGATTTGGGGTCCACGGAGCCCTTTCCTGTTGGTCCAGTGACCTCAGGATCCCTCTAGACTTGAGACAGTGATCTTGGGTTTTCTGTGGAGTGCCATCAAGGAAATCAAGGCTCCTTTCACGTTTGATGTGGAACACGGAATTGCTCTGCATGCAGTGCAGGGGAATCTGGCCTCATCTCGCGGCAAGGAGGATGTCTCATGGTTTTTCTAAGTAGCGGCCGGAACCTGGGGTATATTCTGAGTTACGACGCGGAGGGCCCTTCCAGACACGTGTTTGTTCAGCGACGTCAGGACTCATGCCTAGGTGCGAGGGACACCTCGGGATTCTCCGCGAGTCTTGGCATGGCAATTGGGACGCGTCTCCACGTGAGGCGGGAGACCTTGGGTCCCTTTCCACGTGCCACAGGGATCCTGGGACTCCTATCCATTTTCAAGAAGAGTCAGGCATCTTCTCCTTTGGAAGCATTGATCTCCGCGGACCTCTCGAATTTTCAAAGGATGTGAGGCCTCCGGTCGCGATGAGGCGGAGAACTAGGTCTTTCTCTGTGGTCTGCACAGGGTACTCAGACATCCTTTCGCCTTGGGAGATGCAAGACGAGCCTGCATTCAATTCACTGCAGGCATATCCGGCCTTACTTCGAGTCAGAGCATCTCGGTGTCCATTCCACTTTGGCCAAAAACTCAGGGTCCCTCTCACATACCTGTAGCTGAGAGAAGCCTCCTCTTGAGTGGCCTGTGGAAAGTTCGTATTCCTCTTGAGTCGAAACCAGGGAATAAGCTCTCATCTCGTGTTGATTTGGGGTCCCCGGAGCCCTTTAATGTTGCTCCAGTGACCTCAGGATCCCTCTAGACTTGAGACAGTGATCTTGGGTTTTCTCTGGAGTGCCATCAAGGAAATCAAGGCTCCTATCATATTTGATGTGGAACACGGAATTGCTCTGCACGCAGTGCAGGGGAATCGGGCCTCATCTCGCGGCGAGGGGGAAGTCTCATGGTTTTTCTCGAGTTGCGGCCGGAACTTGGGGTATATTCTCGAGTTACGAAGGGGAGGGCCCTTCCAGACACGTGTTTGTTCAGCGACGTCAGGACTCCTGCCTAGGTGCGAGGGACAGCTCGGGATTCTCCTCGAGTCTTGGCATGGCAATTGGGACGCGCCTCCATGTGAGGCGGAAGACCCAGGGTCGCTTTCCACGTGCCACAGGGTTCCTGGGACTCCTATCCATTTTCAAGAGGAGTCAGGCATCGTCTCCTTTGGAAGCATTGATCTCCGCGGACCTCTCGAGTTTTCAAAGGATGTGAGGCCTCCGGTCACGAGAAGGCGGAGAACTAGGTTTTTCTCTGTGGTCTCCACGGGGGATTCAGACATCCCTTCGTCTTGGGAGATGCAAGACGAGTCTGCATTCAAATCACTGCAGGGATATCCGGTTTACTTCGAGTCAGAGCATCTTGGTGTCCATTCCACTTGAGGCCACAAACTCAGGGTCCCTCTCACATACCTGTTGCTTAGAGAATCCTCCTCTTGAGGTGCTTGTGAAAAGTTGGTATTCCTCTGGAGTCGAATCCAGGGATTAAGCTCTCATCTCGAGTTGATTTGGGGTCCACGGAGCCCTTTCGTGTTGCTCCAGTGACCTCAGGATCCCTCTAGACTTGAGACAGTGATCTTGGGTTTTCTCTGGAGTGCCATCAAGGATATCAAGGCTCCTTTCACGTTTGATGAGGAACACGGAATTGCTTTGCATGCAGTGCAGGGGAATCGGGCCTGATCTCGCGGCGAGGGGGAAGTCTCATGGTTTTTCTCGAGTTGTGGCCGGAACCTGGGGTATATTCTCGAGGTACGACGGGGAGGGCCCTTCCAGACATGTGTTTGTTCAGCGACGGCAGGACTCCTGCCTAGGTGCGAGGGACACCTCGGGATTCTCCTCGAGTCTTGGCATGGCAATTGGGACGCGTCTCCACGTGAGGCGGGAGACCCAGGGTCCCTTTCCACGTGCCACAGGGATCCTCGGACTCCTATCCATTTTCAAGAGGAGTCAGGCATCGTCTCCTATTGAAGCATTGATCTCCGCGGACCTCTCGAGTTTTCAAAGGATGTGAGGCCTCCAGTCGCGATGAGTCGGAGAACCAGGTCATTCTCTCTGGTCTCCACAGGGGATTCATAAATCTCTTCGTCTTGGGAGATGCAAGACGAGCCTGCATTCAATTCACTGTTGGGATATCCGGCCTTACTTCGAGTCAGAGCATCAAGGTGTCCATTCCACTTGAGGCCACAAAATCAGGGTAACTCTCATATACTTGTAGCTGAGAGAAGCCTCCTCTTGAGGTGCTTGTGGAAAGTTGGTATTCCTCTTGAGTCGAAGCCAGGGACTAAGCTCTCATCTCGAGTTGATTTGGGGTCCACGGAGCCCTTTCCTGTAGCTACAGTGACCTCAGGGTCCCCCTAGACTTGAGACAGTGATCTTGGCTTTTCTCTGGGGTGCCATCAAGGAAATCAAGGCTCCTTTCACGTTTGATTTGTCACACGGAATTGCTCTGCACGCAATGCAGGGGAGTCGGGCCTCATCTCGCAGAGAGGGGGAAGTCTCATGGTTGTTCTCGAGTTGCGGCTGGAACCCGGGGTATATTCTCGAGTTACAACGGGGAGGCCCCTTCCACACACGTGTTTGTTCAGCGACGTCAGGACTCTTGCCTAGGAGTGAGGGACACCTCGGGATTCTCCTCGAGTCTTGGCATGGCAATTGGGACGCGTCTCCACGTGAGGCAGGAGACCCAGTGTCCCTTTCCACGTGCCACAGGGATCCTGGGACTCCTATCCATTTTCAAGAGGAGTCAGGCATCGTCTCCTTTTGAAGCATTGATCTCCGTGGGCCTCTCGCGTTTTCAAAGGATGTGAGGCCTCCGGTCGCGATGAAGCAGAGAACTAGGTCTTTCTCTGTGGTCTCCACAGGGGATTCAGACATCCCTTCGTCTTGGGAGATGCAAGACGAGCCTGCATTCAATTCACTGCAGGGATATCCGGCCTTACTTCGAGTCAGAGCATCTCGGTGTCCATTACACTTGAGGCCACAATCTCAGGGTCCCTCTCACATACATGTAGCTGAGAGAAGCCTCCTCTTGAAGTGCTTGTGGAAAGTTGGTATTCCTCTTGAGTCGAAGCCAGGGACTAAGCTCTCATCTCGAGTTGATTTGGGGTCCACGGAGCCCTTTCGTGTTGCTCCAGTGACCTCAGTATCCCTCTAGACTTGAGACAGTGATCTTGGGTTTTCTCTGGACTGCCATCAAGGAAATCAAGGCTCCTTTCACGTTTCATGTGGAACACGGAATTGCTCTGCACGGAGTGCAGGGGAATCGAGCCTCATCTCGCGGCGAGGGGGAAGTCTCATGGTTTTTCTCGAGGTGCGGCCGGATCCTGGGGTATATTCTCGAGTTACGAGGGGAGGGCCTTTCCAGACACGTGTTTGTTCAGCGACATCAGGACTCCTGCCTAGGTGCGAGGGACACCTCGGGATTCTCCTCGAGTCTTGGCATGGCAATTGGGACGCGTCTCCACGTGAGGCGGGAGACCCAGGGTCCCTTTCCACGTGCCACAGGGATCCTGGGACTCCTATCCATTTTCAAGAGGAGTCAGGCATCGTCTCCTTTGAAGGATTGATCTCCGCGGACCTCTCGAGTTTTCAAAGGATATGAGGCCTCTGGTCGCGATGAGGCGGAGAACTCAGTCTTTCTCTGTCATCTCCACAGGGGATTCAGACATCCCTTCGTCTTGGGAGATGCAAGACGAGCCTGCATTCAATTCACTGCAGGGATATCCGGCCTTACTTCTAGTCAGAGCATCTCGGTGTCCATTCCTCTTGAGGCAACAAACTCAGGGGCCCTCTCACATACCTGTAGCTGAGAGAAGCCTCCTCTTGAGGTGCTTGTGGAAAGTTGGTATTCCTCTTGAGTCGAAGCCAGGAACTAAGCTCTCATCTCGAGTTGATTTGGGGTCCACGGAGCCCTTTGGTGTTGCTCCAGTGACCTCAGGATCCCTCTAGACTTGAGACAGTGATCTGGGGTTTTCTCTGGAGTGTCATCAAGGAAATCAAGGCTCCTTTCTCGTTTGATGTGGAACACGGAATTGCTCTGCACGCAGTGCAGGGGAATCGGGCCTCATCTCGCGGCGAGGGGGAAGTCTCATGGTTTTTCTCGAGTTGCGGCCCGAACCTGGGGTATATTCTCGAGTTACGACGGGGAGGGCCCTTCCAGACACGTGTTTGTTCAGCGACATCAGGACTCCTGCCTTGGTGCGAGGGACACCTCGGGATTCTCCTGGAGTCTTGGCATGGCAATTTGGACGCGTCTCCACGTGAGGCGGGAGACCCAGGGTCCCTTTCCACGTGCCACAGGGATCCTGGGACTCCTATCCATTTTCAAGAGGAGTCAGGCATCGTCTCCTTTGGAAGCATTGATCTCCGCATACCTCTCGAATTTTCAAAGAATGTGAGGTCTCCGGTCGCGATGAGGCGGAGGACTAGGTCTTTCTCTGTGGTCTCCACAGCGGATTCAGACATCCCTTCGTCTTGGGAGATGCAAGACGAGCCTGCATTCAATTCACTGCAGGGTTCTCCGGCCTTACTTCGAGTCAGAGCATCTCGGAGTCCATTCCATTTGAGGCCACAAACTCTTGGTCCCTCTCACATACCTGTAGTTGAGATAAGCCTTCTCTTGAGGTGCTTGTGGAAAGTTGGTATTCCTCTTGATTCGAAGCCAGGGACTAAGCTCTCATCTCGAGTTGATTTGGGGTCCCCGGAGCCCTTTCGTGTTGCTCCAGTGACCTCAGGATCCCTCTAGACTTGAGACAGTGATCTTGGGTTTTCTCTGGAGTGCCATCAAGGAAATCAAGGCTCCTTTCACGTTTGATGTGGAACACGGAATTGCTCTGCACGCAGTGCAGGGGAATCGGGTCTCATCTCGCGGCGAGGGGGAAGTCTCATGGTTTTTCTCGAGTTGCGGCCAGAACCTGGGGTATATTTTCGTTTTACGACGGGGAGGGCACTTCCGGACACGTGTTTGTTCAGCGAAGTAAGGACTCCTGCCTAGGTGCGAAGGACACCTCGGGATTCTCCTCGAGTCTTGGCATGGCAATTGGGACGCGTCTCCACGTGAGGCGGGAGACCCATGGTCCCTTTCCACGTGCCACAGGGATCGTGGGACTCCTATCCATTTTCAAGAGGAGTCAGGCATCGTCTCCTTTGGAAGCATTGATCTCCGCGGACCTCTCGAGTTTTCAAAGGATATGAGGCCTCCGGTCGTGATGAGGCGGAGGACTAGGTCTTTCTCTGTGGTCTCCACAGGGGATTCAGACATCCCTTCATCTTGGGAGATGCAAGACGAGCCTGCATTCAATTCACTGCAGGGATATCCGGCCTTACTTCGAGTCAGAGCATCTCGGTGTCCATTCCACTTGAGGCCACAAAATCAGGGTCCCTCTCACATACATGTAGCTGACAGAAGCCTCCTCTTGAGGTGCTTGTGGAAAGTTGGTATTCCTCTTGAGTCGAAGCCAGGGACTAAGCTCTCATCTCGAGTTGATTTGGGGTCCACGGAGCCCTTTCGTCTTGCTCCAGTGACCTCAGGATCCCTCTAGACTTCAGACAGTGATCTTGGGTTTTCTCTGGAGTGCCATCAAGGAAATCAAGGCTCCTTTCAAGTTTGATGTGGAACACGGAATTGCTCTGCACGCAGTTCAGGGGAATCGGGCCTCATCTCGCGGCAAGGGGGATGTCTCATGGTTTTTCTCGACTTGGGGCCGGAACCTGGGGTATATTCTCGAGTTACGACGGGGAGGGCCCTTTCAGACACGTGTTTGTTCAGCGACGTCAGGACTCCTGCCTAGGTGCGAGGGACACCTCGGGATTCTCCTCGAGTCTTGGCATGGCAATTGGGACGCGTCTCCACGTGAGGCGGGAGACCCAGGGTCCCTTTCCCCGTGCCACAAGGATCCTCGGACTCCTATCCATTTTCAAGAAGAGTCAGGCATCGTCTACTTTGGAAGCATTTATCTCCGCGGACCTCTCGAATTTTTAAAGGATGTGAGGCCTCCGTTCTCGATGAGGCGGTGAACTAGTTCTTTCTCTGTGGTCTCCACAGGGGATTCAGACATCCCTTCGTCTTGGGAGATGCAAGACGAGCCTGCATTCAGTTCACTGCAGGGATATCCGGCCTTACTTCGAGTCAGAGCATCTCGGTGTCCATTCCACTTGAGGCCACAAACTCAGGGTCCCTCTCACATACCTGTAGCTGAGAGAAGCCTCCTCTTGAGGTGCTTGTGGAAAGTTGGTATTCCTCTTGAGTCGAAACCAGGGAATAAGCTCTCATCTCGAGTTGATTTGGGGTCCCCAGAGCCCTTTCATGTTGCTCCAGTGAACTCAGGATCCCTCTAGACTTGAGACAGTGATCTTGGGTTTTCGCTGGAGTGCCATCAAGGAAATCAAGGCTCCTATCATGTTTGATGTGGAACACGGAATTGCTCTGCATGCAGTGCAGGGGAATCGGGCCTCATCTCCCGGCAAGGGGGATGTCTCATGGTTTTTCTCAAGTTGCGGCCGGAACCTGGGGTATATTCTCGAGTTATGACGGGGAGGGCCCTTCCAGACACGTGTTTGTCCAGCAACGTCAGGACTCCTGCCTAGGTGCGAGGGATATCTCGGGATTCTCCTCGAGTCTTGGCATGGCAATTGGGACGCGTATCCACGTGAGGCGAGAGACCCAGGGTCCCTTTCCACGTGCCACAGGGATCCTGGAACTCCTATCCATTTTCAAGAAGAGTCAGGCATCTTCTCATTTGGAAGCATTGATCTCCGCGGACCTCTCGAGTTTTCAAAGGATGTGAGGCCTCTGGTCTCGATGAGGCGGAGAACTAGGTCTTTCTCTGTGGTCTCCACAGGGGATTCAGACAACCCTTCGTCTTGGGAGATGCAAGATGAGCCTGCATTCAATTCACTGCAGGGATATCCGGCCTTACTTCGAGTCAGAGCATCTCGGTGTCCATTCCACTTGAGGCCACAAACTCAGGGTCCCTCTCACATACCTGTAGCTGAGAGAAGCCTCCTCTTGAGGTGCTTGTGGAAAGTTGGTATTCCTCATGAGTCGACGCCAGGGACTAACCTCTCATCTCGAGTTGATTTGGGGTCCACGAAGCCCTTTCGTGTTGCTCCAGTGACCTCAGGATCCCTCTAGGCTCTAGACAGTGATCTTGGGTTTTCTCTGGAGTGCCATCGAGGAAATCAAGGCTACTTTCACGTTTGATGTGGAACACGGAATTGCTCTGCATGCCGTGCAGGGGAATCGTGCCTCAACTTGCGGATAGGGGAAATCTCATGGTTTTTCACGCGTTGCGGCCGAAACCTGGGGTATATTCTAGAGTTACGACGGGGAGGGCCCTTCCAGACACGTGTTTGTTCAGCGACGTCAGGACTCCTGCCTAGGTGCGAGGGACACCTCGGGATTCTCCTCGAGTCTTGGCATGGATATTGGGACGCGTCTCCACGTGAGGCGCGAGTCCCAGGGTCCTTTTCCACGTGCCACAGGGATCCTGGGACTCCTATCCATTTTCGAGAGGAGTCAGGCATCGTCTCCTTTGGAAGCATTGATCTCCGCGGACCTCTCGAATTTTCAAAGGATGTGAGACCTCCGGTCGCGATGAGGCGTAGAACTAAGGCTTTCTCTGTGGTCTCCACATTGGATTCAGACATCCCTTCGCTTGGGAGATGCAATTCAATTCAACGAGCCTGCATTCAATTCACTGCAGGGATATCCGGCCTTCCTTCGAGTCAGAGCATCTCGGTGTCCATTCCACTTGAGGCCACAAACTCAGGGTCCCTCTCACATACCTTTAGCTGAGAGAAGCCTCCTCTTGAGGTGCTTTTGAAAAGTTGGTATTCCTCTTGAGTCGAAGCCAGGTACTAAGCTCTCATCTCGAGTTGATTTATCGTCCACGGAGCCCTTTCGTGTTGCTCCAGTGACCTCAGGATCCCTCTAGACTTGAGACAGTGATCTTGGGTTTTCTCTGCAGTGCCATCAAGGAAATAAAGGCTCCTTTCATGTTTGATGTGGAACACGGAATTGCTCTGCACGCAGTGCAGGGGAATCTGGCCTCATCTCGCGGCGAGGGGGAAGACTCATGGTTTTTCTCGAGTTGCGGCCCGAACCTGTGGTATATTCTGGAGTTACGAAGGGGAGGGCCCTTCCAGACACGTGCTTGTTCAGCGACGTCAGGACTCCTGCCTAGGTGCGAGGGACACCTCGGGATTCTCCTTGAGTCTTGGCATGGCAATTGGGACGCCTCTCTATGTGAGGCGGGAGCCCCAGGTTCCCTTTCCACGTGCCACAGGAATCCTGGGACTCCTATCCATTCTCAAGAGGAGTCAGGCATCGTCTCCTTTGGAAGCATTTATCTCCGCGGACCTTTCGAGTTTTCAAAGGATGTGAGGCCTCCGGTCGCGATGAGGCGGAGAACTAGGTCTTTCTCTGTGGTCTCCACAGGGGATTCAGACATCCCTTCGTCTTGGGAGATGCAAGACGAGCCTGCATTCAATTCACTGCAGGGATATCCAGCCTTACTTCGAGTCAGAGCATCTCGGTGTCCATTCCACTTGAGGCCACAAACTCAGGGTCCCTCTCACATACCTGTAGCTGAGAGAAGCCTCCTCTTGAGGTGCTTCTGGAAAGTTGGTATTCCTCTTGAGTGGAAGCCAGGGACTAAGCTCTCATCTCGAGTTGATTTGGGGTCCACGGAGCCCTTTCGTGTTGCTACAGTGACCTCAGGATCCCTCTAGACTTGAGACATTGATCTTGGGTTTTCTCTGGAGTGCCATCAAGGAAATCAAGGCTCCTATCATATTTGATGTGGAACACGGAATTGCTCTGCACGCAGTGCAGGGGAATCGGGCCTCATCTCGCGGCGAGGGGGAAATCTCATGGTTTTTCTCGAGTTGCGGCCGGAACCTGGGGTATATTCTCGAGTTACGACGGGGAGGGCCCTTCCAGACACGTGTTTGTTCAGCGACGTCAGGACTCCTGCCTAGGTGCGAGGGACACCTCGGGATTCTCCTCGAGTCTTGGCATGGCAATTTGGATGCGTCTCCACATGAGGCGGGAGACCCAGGGTCCCTTTCCACGTGCCACACGGATCCTGGGACTCCTATCCATTTTCAAGAGGAGTCAGGCATCGTCTCCTTTGGAAGCATTGATCTCCGTGGACCTCTCGAGGTTTCAAAGAATGTGAGGCCTCCGCTCGCGGTGAGGTGGAGAATTAGGTCTTTCTCTGCGGTCTCCACATGGGATTCAGACATCCCTTCGTCTTGGGAGATGCAAGACGAGCCTTCATTCAATTCACTGCAGGGATATCCGGCCTTACTTCGAGTCAGAGCATCTCGGTGTCCATTCCACTTGAGGCCACAAACTCAGGGTCCTTCTCACATACCTGTAGCTGAGAGAAGCCTCCTCTTGAGGTGCTTGTGGAAAGTTGGTATTCCTCTTGAGTCGAAGCCAGGGCCTAAGCTCTCATCTCGAGTTGATTTGGGGTCCACGGAGCCCTTTCGTGTTGCTACAGTGACCTCAGGATCCCTCTAGACTTGAGACATTGATCTTGGGTTTTCTCTGGAGTGCCATCAAGGAAATCAAGGCTCCTTTCACGTTTGATGAGGATCACGGAATTGCTCTGCACGCAGTGCAGGGGAATCGGGCCTCATCTCTTGGCGAGGGAGAAGTCTCATGGTTTTTCTCGAGTTGCGGCCGGAACCTGGGGTATATTCTCGAGTTACGACGGGGAGGGCCCTTCCAGACACATGTTTGTTCAGCGACGTCAGGACTCCTGCCTAGGTGGGAGGGACACCTCGGGATTCTCCTCGAGTCTTGGCATGGCAATTGGGACGCGTCTCCACGTGAGGCGGGAGACCCAGGGTCCCTTTCCACGTGCCACAGGGATCCTGGGACTCCTATCCATTCTCAAGAGGAGTCAGGCATCGTCTCCTTTGGAAGCATTTATCTCCGCGGACCTCTCGAGTTTTCAAAGGATGTGAGGCCTCCGGTCGCGATGAGGCGGAGAACTAGGTCTTTCTCTGTGGTCTCCACAGGGGATTCAGACATCCCTTCGTCTTGGGAGATGCAAGACGAGCCTGCATTCAATTCACTGCAGGGATATCCGGCGTTACTTCGAGTCAGAGCATCTCGGTGTCCATTCCACTTGAGGCCACAAACTCAGGGTCCCTCTCACATACCTGTAGCTGAGAGAAGCCTCCTCTTGAGGTGCTTATGGAAAGTTGGTATTCCTCTTGAGTGGAAGCCAGGGACTAAGCTCTCATCTCGAGTTGATTTGGGGTCCACGGAGCCCTTTCTTGTTGCTACAGTGACCTCAGGATCCCTCTAGACTTGAGACATTGATCTTGGGTTTTCTCTGGAGTGCCATCAAGGAAATCAAGGCTCCTTTCACGTTTGAGGAGGATCATGGAATTGCTCTGCACGCAGTGCAGTGGAATCGGGCATCATCTCTCGGCGAGGGAGAAGTCTCATGGTTTTTCTCGAGTTGCGGTTGGAACCTGGGGTATATTCTCGAGTTACGACGGGGAGGGCCCTTCCAAACATATGTTTGTTCAGCGACGTCAGGACTCCTGCCTAGGTGGGAGGGACACCTCGGGATTCTCCTCGAGTCTTGGCATGGCAATTGGGACGCGTCTCCACGTGAGGGGGGTGACCCAGGGTCCCTTTCCACGTGCCACAGGGATCCTGGGACTCCTATCCATTTTCAAGAGGAGTCAGGCATCGTCTCCTTTGGAAGCATTGATCTCTGCGGTCCTCTCGAGTTTTCAAAGTATGCGTGGCCTCCGTTCGCGAAGAAACGGAGAACTAGGTCTTTCTCTGTGGTCTCCACAGGGGATTCAGACACCCCTTCTTTTTGGGAGATGCAAGACGAGCCTGCATTCAATTCACTGCCGGGATATCCGGCCTTACTTCGAGTCAGAGCATCACGCTGTCCATTCCACTTTGGCCACAAACTCAGGGTCCCTCTCACATACCTGTAGCTGAGAGAAGCCTCCTCTTGAGGTGCTCGTGGAAAGTTGGTATTCCTCTTGAGTCGAAGCCAGGGACTAAGCTCTCATCTCGAGTTGATTTGGGGTCCACGGAGCCCTTTGGTGTTGCTCCAGTGACCTCAGGATCCCTCTAGACTTGAGACAGTGATCTTGGGTTTTCTCTGTAGTGCCATCAAGGAAATCAAGGCTCCTTTCACGTTTGATGTGGAACACGGAATTGCTCTGCACGCATTGCAGGGGAATTGGGCCTCATCTCGCGGCGAGGGGGAAGTCTCATGGTTTTTCTCGAGTTGCGGCCGGAACCTGGGGTATATTCTCGAGTTACGACGGGGAGGGCCCTTCCAGACACGTGTTTGTTCAGCGACGTCAGGACTCCTGCCTAGGTGCGAGGGACACCTCGGGATTCTCCTCGAGTCTTGGCATGGCAATTGGGACGCCTCTCCACGTGAGGCCGGGGACCCAGGGTCCCTTTCCACGTGCCACAGGGATCCTGGGACTCCTATCCATTTTCAAGAGGAGACGGGCATCGTCTCCTTCGGAAGTATTGATCTCCGCGGACCTCTCGAGTTTTCAAAGGATGTGAGGCCTCCGGTCGCGATGAGGCGGAGGACTAGGTCCTTCTCTGTGGGTTCCACAGGGGATTCAGACATCCCTTCGTCTTGGGAGATGCAAGATGAGCCTGCTTTCAATTCACTGCAGGGATATCCGGCCTTACTTCGAGTCAGAGCATCTCGGTGTCCATTCCACTTGAGGCCACAAACTCAGGGTCCCTGTGAAATACCTGTAGCTGAGAGAAGCCTCCTCTTGAGGTGCTTGTGGAAAGTTGGTATTCCTCTTGAGTCGAAGCCAGAGACTAAGCTCTCATCTCGAGTTGATTTGGGGTCCACGGAGCCCTTTCGTGTTGCTCCAGTGACCTCAGGATCCCTCTAGACTTGAGACAGTGATCTTGGGTTTTCTCTGGAGTGCCATCAAGGAAATCAAGGCTCCTTTCACGTTTGATGTGGAACACAGAATTGCTCTGCACGCATTGCAGGGGAATCGGGCCTCATCTCGCGGCGAGGGGGAAGTCTCATGGTTTTTCTCGAGTTGCGGCCGGAACCTGGGGTATATTTTCGAGTTACGACGGGGAGGGCCCTTCCAGACAAGTGTTTGTTCAGCGACGTCAGGACTCCTGCCTCGGTGCGAGGGACACCTCGGGATTCTCCTCGAGTCTTGGCATGGCAATTGGGACGCGTCTCCACGTGAGGCAGGAGACCCAGTTTCCCTTTCCACGTGCCACAGGGATCCTGGGACTCCTATCCAATTTCAAGAGGCGTCAGGCATCTTCTCCTTTGGAAGCATTGATCTCCGCGGACCTCTCGAGTTTTCAAAGGATGTGAGGCCTCCGGTCGCGATGAGGCGGAGGACTAGGTCTTTCTCTGTGGTCTCCACAGGGGATTCAGACATCCCTTCGTCTTGGGAGATGCAAGACGAGCCTGCATTCAATTCACTGCAGGGATATCCGGCCTTACTTCAATTCAGAGCATCTCGGTGTCCATTGCACTTGAGGCCACAAACTCAGGGTCCCTCTCACATACCTGTAGCTGAGAGAATCCTCCTCTTAAGGTGCTTGTGGAAAGTTGGTATTCCTCTTGAGTCTAAGCCAGGGACTAAGTTCTCATCTCGAGTTGATTTGGGTTATATGGAGCCCTTTCTTGTTGCTCCAGTGACCTCAGGATCCCTCTAGACTTGAGACAGTGATCTTGGGTTTTCTCTGGAGTGCCATCAAGGAAATCAAGGCTCCTTTCACGTTTGATGTGGAACACGGAATTGCTCTGCACGCAGTGCAGGGGAATCGGGCCTCAACTCGCGGCGAGGGGGAAATCTCATGGTTTTTCTCGAATTGCGGCCGGAACCTAGGGTATATTCTCGAGTTACGACGGGGAGGGCCCTTCCAGACACGTGTTTGTTCAGCGACGTCAGGACTCCTGCCTAGGTGCGAGGGACACCTCGGGATTCTCCTCGAGTCTTGGCATGGCAATTGGGACGCGTCTCCACGTGAGGCGGGAGACCCAGGGTCCCTTTCCACGTGCCACAGGAATCCTGGGACTCCTATCCATTTTCAAGAGGAGTCAGGCATCGTCTCCTTTGGAAGCCTTCATCTCAGCGGACCTCTCGAGCTTTCAAAGGATGTGATGCCTCCGGTCGCGATCAGGCGGAGAACTACTTCTTTCTCTGTTGTCTCCACAGGGGATCCGACATCCCTTCGTCTTGGGCGATGCAAGACGAGCCTGCATTCAATTCACTGCAGGGATATCTGGCCTTACTTCAAGACAGAGCATCTTGGTGTCCATTCCACTTGAAGACACAAACTCAGGGTCCCTCTCACATACATGTAGCTGAGAGAAGCCTCCCCTTGAGGTGCTTCTGGAAAGTTGGTATTCCTCTTGAGTCGAAGCCAGGGACTAAGCTCTCATCTCGAGTTGATTTGGGGTCCACGGAGCCCTTTCGTGTTGCTACAGTGACCTCAGGATCCCTCTAGACTTGAGACAGTGATCTTGGGTTTTCTCTGGAGTGCCATCAAGGAAATCAAGGCTCCTTTCACGTTTGATGTGGAACAACGAATTGCTCTGCACGCAGTGCAGGGGAATCGGGCCTCATCTCGCGGCGAGGGGGAAGTCTCATGGTTTTTCTCGAGTTGAGGCCGGAACCTGGGGTGTATTCTCGAGTTACGACGGGGAGGGCCCTTCCAGACACGTGTTTGTTCAGCGACGTCAGGACTCCTGCCTAGGTGCGAGGGACACCTCGGGATTCTCCTCGAGTCTTGGCATGGCAATTGGGACGCGTCTCCACGTGAGGCCGGAGACCCAGGGTCCCTTTCCACGTGCCACAGGGATCCTGGGACTCCTATCCATTTTCAAGAGGAGTCAGGCATCGTCACCTTTGGAAGCATTGATCTCCGCGGACCTCTCCAGTTTTCAAAGGATGTGAGGCCTCCGGTCGCGATGAGGCGGAGAACTAGGTCTTTCTCTGTGGTCTCCACAGGGGATTCAGACATTCCTTCGTCTTGGGAGATGCAAGACGAGCCTGCATTCAATTCACTGCAGAGATATCCGGCCTTACATCGAGTTAGAGCATCTCGGGTCCATTCAACTTGACGCCACAAACTCAGGGTCCTTCTCACATACTTGTAGCTGAGAGAAGCCTGCTCTTGAGGTGCTTGTGGAAAGTTGGTATTCCTCTTGAGTCGAAGCCAGGGACGAAGCTCTCATATCGAGTTGACTTGGGGTCCACGGAGCCCTTTCCTGTTGCTCCAGTGACCTCAGTATCCCTCTAGACTTGAGACAGTGATCTTGGGTTTTCTCTGGAGTGCCATCAAGGAAATCAAGGCTCCTTTCACGTTCGATGTGGAACACGGAATTGCTCTGCACGCAGTGCAGTGGAATCTAGCCTCATGTCGTGGCGAGTGTGAAGTCTCATGGTTTTTCTCGAGTTGTGGCCCAAACCTGGGGTATATTCTTGAGTTAAGACGGGGAGGGCCGTTCCAGACACGTGTTTGTTAAGCGACATCAAGACTACTGCCTAGGTGCTAGGGACACCTCGGGATTCTCCTCGAGTCTTGGCATGGCAATTGCGACGTGTCTCCAGGTGAGGCGGGAGCCCCAGAGTCCCATTCCACGTGGCACAGAGATCCTGGGACTCCTATCCATTTTCAAGAGGAGTCAGGAATCGTCTCCTTTGGAAGCATTGATCTCTGGGCACCTCTTGAATTTTCAAAGGATGTGAGGCCTCCGGTCACGATGAGGGGGAGAACTAGGTCTTTCTCTGTGGTCTCCAAAGTTGATTCAGACATCCCTTCATCTTGAGAGATGCAAGACGAGCCTGCATTCAATTCACTGCAGGGATATCCGGCCTTACATCGAGTCAGAGCATCTCGGTGTCCATTCCACTTGAGGCCACAAACTCAGGGTCCCTCTCACATACCTGTAGCTGAGAGAAGCCTCCTCTTGAGGTGCTTATGGAAAGTTGGTATTTCTCTTGAGTCGAAGCCAGGGACTATGCTCGCATCTCGAGTTGATTTGGGGTCCACGGAGCCCTTTCGTGTTTCTCCAGTGACCTCAGGATCCCTCTAGACTTGAGACAGTGATCTTGGGTTTTCTCTGGAGTGCCATCAAGGAAATCAAGGCTCCCTTCTCGTTTGATGTGGAACATGGAATTGCTCTGCAGGCAGTGCAGGGGAATCGGGCCTCATCTCGAGGCGAGGGGGAAGTCTCATGGTTTTTCTCGAGTTGCGGCCGGAACATGGGGTATATTCTCGATACGATGGGGAGGGCTCTTCGATTCACGTGTTTTTTCAGCGACGTCAGGACTCCTGCCTAGGTGCGATGGACACCTCGGCATTCTCCTCGAGTCTTGGCATGGCAATTGGGACGCGTCTCCACGTGAGGCGGGAGTCGCAGGGTCCCTTTCCAAATGCCAGAGGGATCCTGGGACTCCTATCCATTTTCAAGAGGAGTCAGGCATCGTCTCCTTTGGAAGCCTTGATCTCCGCGGACCTCTCGAGCTTTCAAAGGATGTGATGCCTCCGGTCGCGATCAGGTGGAGAACTACTTCTTTCTCTGTAGTCTCCACAGGGGATTCAGACATCCCTTCGTCTTGGGAGATGCAAGAAGAGCCTGCATTCAATTCACTGCAGGGATATCTGGCCTTACTTCAAGACAGAGCATCTCGGTGTCCATTCCACTTGAGGCCACAAACTCAGGGTCCCTCTCACATACCTGTAGCTGAGAGAAGCCTCCTCTTGAGGTGCTTGTGGAAAGTTGGTATTCCTCTTTAGTCGAAGCCAGGGACTAAGCTCTCATCTCGAGTTGATTTGGGGTCCACGGAGCCCTTTCGTGTTGCTCCAGTGACCTCAGGATCCCTCTAGACTTGAGACAGTGATCTTGGGTTTTCTCTGGAGTGCCATCAAGGAAATCAAGGCTCCTTTCACGTTTGATGTGGTACACGGAATTGCTCTGCACGCAGTGGAGGGGAATCGGGTCTCATCTCGCCGGAAGGGGGATGTCTCATGGTTTTTCTCAAGTTGCGGCCGAAACCTGGGGTATATTCTCGAGTTACGACGGGGAGGGCCCTTCCAGACACGTGTTTGTTCAGCGACGTCAGGACTCCTGCCTAGGTGCGAGGGACACCTCGAGATTCTCCTTGAGTCTTGGCATGGCAATTGGGACGCGTCTCCACGTGAGGCCTGAGACCCAGGGTCCCTTTCCACGTGCCACAGGGATCCTGGGACTCCTATCCATTTCCAAGAAGAGTCAGGCATCTTCTCCTTTGGAAGCATTGATCTCCGCGGACCTCTCGAGTTTTCAAAGGATGTGAGGCCTCCGGTCTCGATGAGGCGGTGAACGAGGTCTTTCTCTGTGGTCTCCACAGGGGATTCAGACAACCCTTCGTCTTGGGAGATGCAAGAAGAGCCTGCATTCAATTCACTGCAGGGATATCCGGCCTTACTTCGAGTCAGAGCATCTCGGTGTCCATTCCACTTGAGGCCACAAACTCAGGGTCCCTCTCACATACCTGTAGCTGAGAGAAGCCTCCTCTTGAGGTGCTTGTGGAAAGTTGATATTCCTCTTGAGTCGAAGCCAGGGACTAAGCTCTCATCTCGAGTTGATTGGGGGTCCACAGAGCCCTGTACTGTTGGTCCAGTGACCTCAGGATCCCTCTAGACTTGAGACAGTGTTCTTGGGTTTTCTCTGGAGTGCCATCAAGGAAATCAAGGCTCCTTTCACGTTTGATGTGGAACACGGAATTGCTCTGCACGCAGTGCAGGCGAATCAGGCCTCAACTCGCGGCGAGGGGGAAATCTCATGGTTTTTCTCGAGTTGCGGCCCGAACCTGGGGTATATTCTCGAGTTACGATGGGAAGGGCCCTTCCAGACACGTGTTTGTTCAGCGACGTCAGGACTCCTGCCTAGGTGCGAGGGACATCTCGGGATTCTCCTCGAGTCTTGGCATGGCAATTGGGACGCGTCTCCACGTGAGGCGGGAGACCCAGGGTCCCTTTCCACGTGCCACACGGATCCTGGGACTCCTATCCATTTTCAAGAGGAGTCGGGCATCGGCTCCTTTGGAAGCATTGATCTCTGCAGACCTCTCGAGTTTTCAAAGGATGTGAGGCCTCTGGTCGCTATGAGGTGGAGGACTAAGTCTTTCTCTGTGGTCTCCACAGGGGATTCAGACATCCCTTCGTCTTGGGAGATGCAAGACGAGCCTGCATTCAATTCACTGCAGGGATATCCGGCCTTACTTCGAGTCAGAGCACCTCGGTTTCCTTTCCACTTGAGGCCACAAACTCAGGGGCCCTCTCACATACCTGTAGCTGAGAGAAGCCTCCTATTGAGGTGCTTGTGGAAAGTTTTCATTCCTCTTGAGTCGAAGCCAGGGACTAAGCTCTCATCTCGAGTTGATTTGGGGTCCATGGAGCCCTTTCGTGTTGCTCGAGTGACCTCAGGATCCCTCCAGACTTGAGACAGTGATCTTGGGTTTTCTTTGGAGTGCCATCAAGGAAATCAAGGCTCCTTTCACGTTTGATGTGGAACACGGAATTGCTCTGCATGCAGTGCAGGGGAATCGGGCCTCAACTTGCGGCGAGGGGGAAGTCTCATGGTTTTTCTCGAGTTGCGGCCGGAACCTGGGGTATATTCTCGAGTTACGACGGGAAGGGCCCTTCCAGACACGTGTTTGTTCAGCGACGTCAGGACTCCTGCCTAGGTGCGAGGGACACCTCGGGATTCTCCTCGAGTCTTGGCATGGATATTTGGACGCTTCTCCACGTGAGGCGGGAGACCCAGGGTCCCTTTCCAAGTTACACAGGGATCCTGGGACTCCTATCCATTTTCAAGAGGGGTCAGGCATCGTCTCCTTCAGAAGTATTGATCTCCGCGGACCTCTCGAGTTTTCAAAGGATATGAGGCCTCCGGTTCCGTAGAGGCGGAGGACTAGGTCTTTCTCTGTGGCCTCCACAAGTGATTCAGACAACCCTTCGTCTTGGGAGATGCAAGACGAGCCTGCATTCAATTCACTGCAGGGATATCCGGCCTTACTTCAAGTCAGAGCATCTCGGTGTCCATTCCGCTTGAGGCCACAAACTCAGGGTCCCTCAAATATACCTGTAGCTGAGAGAAGCCTTCTCTTGAGGTGCTTGTGGAAAGTTGGTATTCCTCTTGAGTCGAAGCCAGGGACTAAGCTCTCATCTCGAGTTGATTTGCGGTCCATGGAACCCTTTCGTGTTGCTCCAGTGATCTCAGGATCCCTCTAGACTTGAGACAGTGATCTTGGGTTTTCTCTGGTGTGCCATCAAGGAAATCAAGGCTCCTTTCACGTTAGATGTGGAACACGGAATTGCTGTGCATGCAGTGCAGGGGAATCGGGCCTCATCTCGCGGCGAGGGGGAAATCTCATGGTTTTTCACTAGTTGCGGCCGGAACATGGGGTGTATTCTCGAGTTACGATGGGGAGGGCCCTTCCAGACACGTGTTTGTTCAGCGACGTCAGGACTCCTGCCTAGGTGCGAGGGACACCTCGGGATTCACCTCGAGTCTTGGCATGGCAATTGGGACGCGACTCCAGTCAGGCGGGAGACCCAGTGTCCCTTTCCACGTGCCACAGGGATCCTGGGACTCCTATCCATTTTCAAGAGGAGTCAGGCATCGTCTCCCTTGGAAGCATTAATCTCCGCGGACCTCTCGAGTTTTCAAAGGATGTGAGGCCTCTGTTCGCGATGAGGTGGAGAACTCGGTCTTTTTCTGTGGTCTCCACAGGGGATTTAGACATCCCTTCTTCTTGGGAGATGCAAGACGAGCCTGCATTCAATTCACTGCAGGTATATCTGGCCTGACTTCGAGTCAGAGCATCTCGGTGTCCATTACACTTGAGGCCATAAACTCAGGGTCCCTCTCACATACCTGTAGTTGAGAGAAGCCTCCTCTTGAGGTGTTTGTGGAAAGTTGGTATTCCTCTTGAGTTCAAGCCAGGGACTAAGCTTTCATCTCGAGTTGATTTGGGGTCCACGGAGCCCTTTCCTGTTGGTCCAGTGACCTCAGGATCCCTCTAGACTTGAGACAGTGATCTTGGGTTTTCACTGGAGTGCCATCAAGGAAATCAAGGCTCCTTTCACGTTTGATGTGGAACACGGAATTGCTCTGCACGCAGTGCAGGGGAATCAGGCCTCATCTCTCGGCGATGGGGAAGTCTCATGGTTTTTCTCGAGTTGCGGCCGGAACCTGGGGTATATTCTCGAGTTACGACGGGGAGGGCCCTTCCAGACACGTGTTTGTTCAGCGACGTCAGGACTCCTGCCTAGGTGCCAGGGACACCTCGGGATTCTCCTCGACTCTTGGCATGGCAATTGGGACGCGACTCCATGTAAGGGGTGAGACCCAGGGTCCCTTTCCACGTGCCACAGGGATCCTGGGACTCCTATCCATTTTCAAGAGGAGTCAGGCATCGTCTCCTTTGGAAGCATTGATCTCCCCTTACCTCTCGAGTTTTCAAAGGATGTGAGGCCTCCGGTCTCGATGAGGCGGTGAACGAGGTCTTTCTCTGTGGTCTCCACAGGGGATTCAGACATCCCTTCTTCTTGGGAGATGCAAGACGAGCCTGCATTCAATTCACTGCAGGGATATCCGGCCTTACTTCGAGTCAGAGCATCTCGGTGTCCATTCCACTTGAGGCCACAAACTCAGGGGCCCTCTCACATACCTGTAGCTGAGAGAAGCCTCCTCTTGAGGTGCTTGTGGAAAGTTGGTATTCCTCTTGAGTCGAAGCCAGGGACTAAGCTCTCTTCTCGAGTTCATTTGGGGTCCACGGAGCCCTTTCCTGTTGCTCCAGTGACCTCAGGATCCCTCTAGACTTGAGACAGAGATCTTGGGTTTTCTCTAGTGCCATCAAGGAAATCAAGGCTCCTTTCACGTTTGATGTGGAACACGGAATTGCTCTGCACGCATTGCAGGGGAATCGAGCCTCATCTCGCGGCGAGGGGGAAGTCTCATTGTTTTTCTCGAGTTGCGGCCGGAACCTGGGGTATATTCTCGAGTTACGATGGGGAGGGCCCTTCCAAACACGTGTTTGTTCAGCGACGTCAGGACTCCTGCCTAGGTGCGAGAGACACCTCAGCATTCTCCTCGAGTCTTGGCATGGCAATTGGGATGCGTCTCCACGTGAGGCGGGAGACCCAGGTTCCCTTTCCACGTACCACAGGGATCCTGGGACTCCTATCCATTTTCAAGAGGAGTCAGGCATCGTCTCCTTTGGAAGCATTGATCTCCGCAGACCTCTCGAGTTTTCAAAGGATGTGAGGCCTCCGGTCTCGATGAGGCGGAGAACGAGGTCTTTCTCTTTGGTCTCCACAGGGGATTCAGACAACACTTCGTCTTGGGAGATGCAAGACGAGCCTGCATTCAATTCACTGCAGGGATATCCGGCCTTACTTCGAGTCAGAGCATCTCGATGTCCATTCCACTTGAGGCCACAAACTCAGGGTCCCTCTCACATAACTGTAGCTGAGAGAAGCCTCCTCTTGAGGTGCTTGTGGAAAGTTGGTATTCCTCTTGAGTCGAAGCCAGGGACTAAGCTCTCATCTCGAGTTGATTTGGGGTCCACGGAGCCCTTTCCTGTTGTTCCAGTGACCTCAGGATCCCTCTAGACTTGAGACAGTGTTCTTGGGTTTTCTCTGGAGTGCCATCAAGGAAATCAAGGCTCCTTTCACGTTTGATGTGGAACACGGAATTGCTCTGCATGCAGTGCAGGGGAATCGGGCCTCAACTCGCGGCGAGGGGGAAGTCTCATGGTTTTTCTCGAGTTGCGGCCGGAACCTGGGGTATATTCTCGAGTTACGACGGGGAGGACCCTTCCAGACACGTGTTTGTTCAGCGACGTCAGGACACCTGCCTAGGTGCGAGGGACACCTCGGGATTCTCCTCAAGTCTTGGCATGGCAATTGGGACGCGACTCCATGTCAGGCGGGAGACCCAGTGTCCCTTTCCACGTGCCACAGGGATACTGGGACTCCTATCCATTTTCAAGAGGAGTCGGGCATCGGCTCCTTTGGAAGCATTGATCTCTGCAGACCTCTCGAATTTGCAAAGGATGTGAGGCCTCTGGTCGCGATGAGGCGGAGGACTAAGTCTTTCTCTGTGGTCTCCACATGGGATTCAGACATCCCTTCGTCTTGGGAGATGCAAGACGAGCCTGCATTCAATTCACTGCAGGGATATCCGGCCTTACTTCGAGTCAGAGCACCTCGGTGTCCTTTCCACTTGAGGCCACAAACTCGGGGTCCCTCAAATATACCTGTAGCTGAGAGAAGCCTCCTCTTGAGGTGCTTGTGGAAAGTTGGTATTCCCCTTGAGTAAAAGCCAGGGACTAAGCTCTCATCTCGAGTTGAATTGGGGTCCACGGAGCCCTTTCATGTTGCTCCAGTGACCTCAGGATCCCTCTAGACTTGAGACAGTGAACTTGGGTTTTCTCTGGAGTGCCATCAAGGAAATCAAGGCTCCTTTCACGTTTGATGTGGAAAACGGAATTGCTCTGCAGGCAGTGCAGGGGATTCGGGCCTCATCTCGCGGCGAGGGGGAAGTCTCAGGGTTTTTCTCGAGTTGCGGCCGGAACCTGGGGTATATTCTCGAGTTACGATGGAGAGGGCCCTTCCAGACACGTGTTTGTTCAGCGACGTCAGGACTCATGCCTAGGTGCAAGGGACACCTCGGGATTCTCCTCGAGTCTTGGCATGGCAATTGGGACGCCTCTCCACGTGAGGCGGGAGACCCAGGGTCCCTTTCCACGTGCCACAGGGATCCTGGGACTCCTATCCATTTTCAAGAGGAGTCAGGCATCGTCTCCTTTGGAAGCATTGATCTCCCCTTACCTCTCGAGTTTTCAAAGGATGTGAGGACTCCGGTCGCCATGAGGCGGAGAACTCGGTCTTTCTCTGTGGTCTCCACAGGGGATTCAGACATCCCTTCGTCTTGGGAGATGCAAGACGAGCCTGCATTCAATTCACTGCAGGGATATCCGGCCTTACTTCGAGTCAGAGCACCTCGGTGTCCTTTCCACTTGAGGCCACAAACTCAGGGGCCCTCTCACATACCTGTAGCTGAGAGAAGCCTCCTCTTGAGGTGCTTGTGAAAAGTTGGTATTCCTCTTGAGTCGAAGCCAGGGACTAAGCTCTCATCTCGAGTTGATTTGGGTTCCACGGAGCCCTTTCGTGTTGCTACAGTGACCTGTGGATCCCTCTAGACTAGAGACAGTGATCTTCGGTTTCTCTGTAATGCCATCAAGGAAATCAAGGCTCCTTTCACGTTTGATGTGGAACACGGAATGGCTCTGCACGCAGTGCAGGGGAATTGGGGCTCATCTCGCGTCGAGGGGGAAGTCTCATGTTTTTTTTCGAGTTGCAGTCGGAACCTGGGGTATATTCTCGAGTTACGATGGGGAGGGCCCTTCCAGACACGTGTTTGTTCAGAGACGTCAGGACTCCTGCCTAGGTGCGAGGGACACCTCGGGATTCTCCTCGAGTCTTGGCATGGCAATTGGGATGCGTCTCCATGTGAGGCGGGAGACCCAGCGTCCCTTTCCACGTGCCACAGGGATCCTGGGACTCCTATCCATTTTCAAGAGGAGTCAGGCATTGTCTCCTTTGGAAGCATTGTTCTCGCGGACCTCTCGAGTTTTCAAAGGATGTGAGGCCTCCGCTCTCGATGATGCGGAGAACTCGGTCTTTCTCTGTCGTCTCCACAGGGGATTCAGACATCCCTTCATCTCGGGAGATGCAAGACGAGCCTGCATTCAATTCACTGCAGGGATATCCGGCCTTACTTCGAGTCAGAGCATCTCGGTGTCCATTCCACTTGAGGCCACAAACTCAGGGTCCCTCTCACATACCTGTAGCTGAGAGAAGCCTCCTCTTGAGGTGCTTGTGGAAAGTTGGTATTCCTCTTGAGTCGAAGCCAGGGACTAAGCTCTCATCTCGAGTTGATTTGGGGTCAACGGAGCCCTTTCGTGTTGCTCCATTGACCTCAGGATCCCTCTAGACTTGAGACAGTGAACTTGGGTTTTCTCTGGAGTGCCATCAAAGAAATCAAGACTCCTTTCACGTTTGATGTGGAACACGGAATTGCTCTGCACCCAGTGCAGGGGAATCGGGCCTCATCTCGCGGCGAGGGGGAAGTCTCATGGTTTTTCTCGAGTTGCGGCCGGAACCTGGGGTATAGTCTCGAGTTACGACGGGGAGGGCCCTTCCAGACACGTGTTTGTTCAGCGACGTCAGGACTCCTGCCTAGGTGCGAGGGACACCTCGGGATTCTCCTCGAGTCTTGGCATGGCAATTGGGACGCGTATCCACGTGAGGCGGGAGACCCAGGTTCCCTTTCCATGTGCCAGAGCGATCCTGGGACTCCTATCCATTTTCAAGAGGAGTCAGGCATCGTCTCCTTCGGAAGTATTGATATCCGAGGACCTCTCGAGTTTTCAAAGGATATGAGGCCTCCGGTTGCTTTGAGGTGGAGGAATAGGTCTTTCTCTGAGGTCTCCACAGGGGATTCAAACATCCCTTCGTCTTGGGAGATGCAAGACGAGCCTGCATTCAATTCACTGCAGGGATATCCGGCCTTACTTCGAGTCAGAGCATCTCGGTGTCCATTCCACTTGAGGCCACAAACTCAGGGTCCCTCTCACATACCTGTAGCTGAGAGAAGCCTCCTCTTGAGGTGCTTGTGGAAAGTTGGTATTCCTCTTGAGTCGAAGCCAGGGACTAAGCTCACATCTCGAGTTGATTTGGGGTCCACGGAGCCCTTTCGTGTTGCTCCATTGACCTCAGGATCGCTCTAGACTTGAGACAGTGTTCTTGGGTTTTCTCTGGAGTGCCATCAAGGAAATCAAGGCTCCTTTCACGCTTGATGTGGAACACGGAATTTCTCTGCATGCAGTGCAAGGGGAATCGGGCCTCATCTCGCGGAGAGGGGGAATTCTCATGGTTTTTCTCGAGGTGCGGCCGGAACCTGGGGTATATTCTCGAGTTACGACGGGGAGGGCCCTTCCAGACACGTGTTTGTTCAGCGCCGTCAGGACTCCTGCTAGGTGTGAGGGACACCTCGGGATTTTCCTCGAGTCGTGGAATGGCAATTGGGACGCGTCTCCACGTGAGGCGGGAGACCCAGGGTCCCTTTCCACGTGCCACAGGGATCCTGGGACTCCTATCCATTTTCTGGAGGTGTCAGGCATCGTCTCCTTTGGAAGCATTGATCTCCGCAGACCTCTCGAGTTTTCAAAGGATTTGAGGCCTCCGGACGCGATGAGGCGGAGGAGTAGGTCTTTCTCTGTGGTCTCCACAGGGGATTCAGACATCCCTTCGTCTTGGGAGATGCAAGACGAGCCTGCATTCAATTCACTGCAGGGATATCCGGCCTTACTTCGAGTCAGAGCATCTCGGTGTCCATTCCACTTGAAGCCACAAACTCAGGGTCCCTCTCACATACCTGTAGCTGAGAGAAGCCTCCTCTTGAGGTGCTTGTGGAAAGTTTGTATTCCACTTGATTCGAAGCCAGGGACTAAGCTCTCATCACGAGTTGATTTGGGGTCCACGGAGCCTTTTGGTGTTGCTCCAGTGACCTCAGGATCCCTCTAGACATGAGACAGTGATCTTGGGTTTTCTCTGGAGTGCCATCAAGGAAATCAAGTCTCCTTTCACGTTTAGTGTGGAACACGGAATTGTTCTGCACGCAGTGCAGGGGAATCGGGCCTCATCTCGCGGCGAAGGGGAAGTCTCATGGTGTTTCTCGAGTTGTGGCCGGAACCTGGGGTATATTCTCGAGTTACGACGGGCAGGGCCCTTCCAGACACGTGTTTGTTCAGCGACGTCAGGACTCCTGCCTAGGTGCGAGGGACACCTCGGGATACTCCTCGAGTCTTGGCATGGCAATTGGGACGCGTATCCACGTGAGGGGGGAGACCCAGGCTCCCTTTCCACGTGCCACAGGGATCCTGGGACTCCTATCCATTTTCAAGAGGAGGCAGGCATCGTCTCCTTTGGAAGCATTGATCTCCTCAGACATCTCGAGTTTTCAAAGGATGTGAGGCCTCTGGTCGCGTTGAGGCGGAGGACTAGGACATTCTCTGTGATCTCCACAGGGGATTCAGACATCCCTTCGTCTTGGGAGATGCAAGACGAGCCTGCATTCAATTCACTGCAGGGATATCCAGCCTTACTTCGAGTCGAGCATCTCGGTGTCCTTTCCACTTGAGGCCACAAACTCAGGGTCCCTCTCACATACCTGTAGCTGAGAGAAGCCTCCTCTTGAGGTGCTTGTGGAAACTTGGTATTCCTCTTGAATCGAAGCCAGGGAATAAGCTCTCATCTCGAGTTGATTTGGGGTCCCCGGAGCCCTTTCATGTTGCTCCAGTGACCTCAGGTTCCCTCTAGACTTGAGACAGTGATCTTGGGTTTTCCCTGGAGTGCCATCAAGGAAATTAAGGCTCCTATCATGTTTGATGTGGAACACGGAATTGCTCTGCACGCAGTGCAGGAGAATCGGGCCTCATCTCGCGGCGAGGGGGATGTCTCATGGTTTTTCTCGAGTTGCGGCCAGAACTTGGGATATATTCTCGAGTTACGGACGGGGAGGGCCCTTCCAGACACGTGTTTGTTCAGCGACGTCAGGACTCCTGCCTAGGTGCGAGGGACACCTCGGGATTCTCCTCGAGTCTTGGCATGGCAATTGGGATGCGTCTCCACGTGAGGCGGGAGACCCAGGGTCCCTTTCCATGTGCCACAGGGATCCTGGGACTCCTATCCATTTTCAAGAGGAGTCAGACATCGTCTCCTTCGGAAGTATTGATCTCCGCGGTCCTCTCGAGTTTTCAAAGGATATGAGGCCTCCGGATGCGTTGAGGTGGAGGACTAGGTCTTTCTCTGTGGTCTCCACAGGGGATTCAGACAACCCTTCGTCTTGGGAGATGCAAGACGAGCCTGCATTCAATTCACTGCAGGGATATCCGGCCTTACTTCGAGTCAGAGCATCACGGTGTCCATTCCACTTGAGGCCACAAACTCGGGGTCCGTCTCAAATACCTGTAGCTGAGAGAAGCCTCCTCTTGAGGTGCTTGTGGAAAGTTGGTATTCCTCTTGAGTCTAAGCCAGGGACTAAACTCTCATCTCGAGTTGATTTGGGGTCCACGGAGCCCTTTCGTGTTGCTCCAGTGACCTCAGGATCCCTCTAGACTTGAGACAGTGATCTTGGGTTTTCTCTGGAGTGCCATCAAGGAAATCAAGGCTCCTTTCACGTTTGATGTGGAACACGGAATTGCTCTGCATGCAGTGCAGGGGAATCAGGCCTCATCTCGCGGCGAGGGGGAAATCTCATGGTTTTTCTCGAGTTGCGGCGTGAACCTGGGGTATAATCTCGAGTTACGACTGGAAGGGCCTTCCAGACACGTGTTTGTTGAGCTACGTCAGGACTCCAGCCTAGGTGCGAGGGACACCTCGGGATTCTCCTCGAGTCTTGGCATGGCAATTTGGACGCGTCTCCACGTGAGGCGGGAGACCCAGGTTCCCTTTCCACGTGCCACAGGGATCCTGGGACTCCTATCCATTTTCAAGAGGAGTCAGGCATCGTCTCCTTTGGAAGCATTGATCTCCGCGGACCTCTCGAGTTTTCAAAGGATGTGAGGCCTCCGGTCGCGATGAGGCGGAGAACTCGGTCTTTCTCTGCGGTCTCCACAGGGGATTCAGACATCCCTTCGTCTTGGGAGATGCAAGACGAGCCTGCATTCAATTCACTGCAGGGATATCCGGCCTTACTTCGAGTCAGAGCATCTCGGTGTCCATTCCACTTGAGGTCACAAACTCAGGGTCCCTCTCACATACCTGTAGCTGAGAGAAGCCTCGTTTTGAGGTGCTTATGAAAAGTGGGTATTCCTCTTGAGTCGAAGCCAGGGTCTAAGCTCTCATCTCGAGTTGATCTGGGGTCCACGGAGCCCTTTCGTGTTGCTCCAGTGACCTCAGGATCCCTCTAGACTTGAGACAGTGATCTTGGGTTTTCTCTGGAGTGCCATCAAGGAAATCAAGGCTCCTTTCACGTTTGATGTGGAACACGGAATTGCTTTGCACACAGTGCAGGGGAATCGGCCTCATCTCGCGGCGAGGGGGAAGTCTCATGGTTTTTCTCGAGTTGCGGCCGGAACCTGGGGTATATTCTCGAGTTACGACGGGGAGGGCCCTTCCAGACACGTGTTTGTTCAGCGACGTCAGGAATCCTGCCTAGGTGCGAGGGACACCTCGGGATTCTCCTCGAGTCTTGGCATGGCAATTGGGACGCGTCTCCACGTGAGGCAGGAGACCCAGGGTCCCTTTCCACGTGCCACAGTGATCCTGGGACTCCTATCCATTTTCAAGAGGAGTCAGGCATCGTCTCCTTCGGAAGTATTGATCTCCGCGGTCCTCTCGAGTTTTCAAAGGATATGAGGCCTCCGGTCGCGATGAGGCAGAGAACTAGGTCTTTCTCTGTGGTCTCCACAGGGGATTCAGACATCCTTTCGCTTGGGAGACGCAAGACGAGCCTGCATTCAATTCACTGCAGGGATATCCGGCCTTACTTCGAGTCAGAGCATCTCGGTGTCCATTCCACTTGAGGCCACAAACTCAGGGTCCCTCTCACATACCTGTAGCTGAGAGAAGCCTCCTCTTGAGGTGCTTGTGGAAAGTTGGTATTCCTCTTGAGTCGAAGCCAGGGACTAAGCTCTCATCTCGAGTTGATTTGGGGTCAACGGAGCCCTTTCGTGTTGCTCCATTGACCTCAGGATCCCTCTAGACTTGAGACAGTGAACTTGGGTTTTCTCTGGAGTGCCATCAAAGAAATCAAGACTCCTTTCACGTTTGATGTGGAACACGGAATTGCTCTGCACCCAGTGCAGGGGAATCGGGCCTCATCTCGCGGCGAGGGGGAAGTCTCATGGTTTTTCTCGAGTTGCGGCCGGAACCTGGGGTATAGTCTCGAGTTACGACGGGGAGGGCCCTTCCAGACACGTGTTTGTTCAGCGACGTCAGGACTCCTGCCTAGGTGCGAGGGACACCTCGGGATTCTCCTCGAGTCTTGGCATGGCAATTGGGACGCGTATCCACGTGAGGCGGGAGACCCAGGTTCCCTTTCCATGTGCCAGAGCGATCCTGGGACTCCTATCCATTTTCAAGAGGAGTCAGGCATCGTCTCCTTCGGAAGTATTGATATCCGAGGACCTCTCGAGTTTTCAAAGGATATGAGGCCTCCGGTTGCTTTGAGGTGGAGGAATAGGTCTTTCTCTGAGGTCTCCACAGGGGATTCAAACATCCCTTCGTCTTGGGAGATGCAAGACGAGCCTGCATTCAATTCACTGCAGGGATATCCGGCCTTACTTCGAGTCAGAGCATCTCGGTGTCCATTCCACTTGAGGCCACAAACTCAGGGTCCCTCTCACATACCTGTAGCTGAGAGAAGCCTCCTCTTGAGGTGCTTGTGGAAAGTTGGTATTCCTCTTGAGTCGAAGCCAGGGACTAAGCTCACATCTCGAGTTGATTTGGGGTCCACGGAGCCCTTTCGTGTTGCTCCATTGACCTCAGGATCGCTCTAGACTTGAGACAGTGTTCTTGGGTTTTCTCTGGAGTGCCATCAAGGAAATCAAGGCTCCTTTCACGCTTGATGTGGAACACGGAATTTCTCTGCATGCAGTGCAAGGGGAATCGGGCCTCATCTCGCGGAGAGGGGGAATTCTCATGGTTTTTCTCGAGGTGCGGCCGGAACCTGGGGTATATTCTCGAGTTACGACGGGGAGGGCCCTTCCAGACACGTGTTTGTTCAGCGCCGTCAGGACTCCTGCTAGGTGTGAGGGACACCTCGGGATTTTCCTCGAGTCGTGGAATGGCAATTGGGACGCGTCTCCACGTGAGGCGGGAGACCCAGGGTACCTTTCCACGTGCCACAGGGATCCTGGGACTCCTATCCATTTTCTGGAGGTGTCAGGCATCGTCTCCTTTGGAAGCATTGATCTCCGCAGACCTCTCGAGTTTTCAAAGGATTTGAGGCCTCCGGACGCGATGAGGCGGAGGAGTAGGTCTTTCTCTGTGGTCTCCACAGGGGATTCAGACATCCCTTCGTCTTGGGAGATGCAAGACGAGCCTGCATTCAATTCACTGCAGGGATATCCGGCCTTACTTCGAGTCAGAGCATCTCGGTGTCCATTCCACTTGAAGCCACAAACTCAGGGTCCCTCTCACATACCTGTAGCTGAGAGAAGCCTCCTCTTGAGGTGCTTGTGGAAAGTTTGTATTCCACTTGATTCGAAGCCAGGGACTAAGCTCTCATCACGAGTTGATTTCGGGTCCACGGAGCCTTTTGGTGTTGCTCCAGTGACCTCAGGATCCCTCTAGACATGAGACAGTGATCTTGGGTTTTCTCTGGAGTGCCATCAAGGAAATCAAGTCTCCTTTCACGTTTAGTGTGGAACACGGAATTGTTCTGCACGCAGTGCAGGGGAATCGGGCCTCATCTCGCGGCGAAGGGGAAGTCTCATGGTGTTTCTCGAGTTGTGGCCGGAACCTGGGGTATATTCTCGAGTTACGACGGGCAGGGCCCTTCCAGACACGTGTTTGTTCAGCGACGTCAGGACTCCTGCCTAGGTGCGAGGGACACCTCGGGATACTCCTCGAGTCTTGGCATGGCAATTGGGACGCGTATCCACGTGAGGGGGGAGACCCAGGCTCCCTTTCCACGTGCCACAGGGATCCTGGGACTCCTATCCATTTTCAAGAGGAGGCAGGCATCGTCTCCTTTGGAAGCATTGATCTCCTCAGACATCTCGAGTTTTCAAAGGATGTGAGGCCTCTGGTCGCGTTGAGGCGGAGGACTAGGACATTCTCTGTGATCTCCACAGGGGATTCAGACATCCCGTCGTCTTGGGAGATGCAAGACGAGCCTGCATTCAATTCACTGCAGGGATATCCAGCCTTACTTCGAGTCGAGCATCTCGGTGTCCTTTCCACTTGAGGCCACAAACTCAGGGTCCCTCTCACATACCTGTAGCTGAGAGAAGCCTCCTCTTGAGGTGCTTGTGGAAACTTGGTATTCCTCTTGAATCGAAGCCAGGGAATAAGCTCTCATCTCGAGTTGATTTGGGGTCCCCGGAGCCCTTTCATGTTGCTCCAGTGACCTCAGGTTCCCTCTAGACTTGAGACAGTGATCTTGGGTTTTCCCTGGAGTGCCATCAAGGAAATTAAGGCTCCTATCATGTTTGATGTGGAACACGGAATTGCTCTGCACGCAGTGCAGGAGAATCGGGCCTCATCTCGCGGCGAGGGGGATGTCTCATGGTTTTTCTCGAGTTGCGGCCAGAACTTGGGATATATTCTCGAGTTACGGACGGGGAGGGCCCTTCCAGACACGTGTTTGTTCAGCGACGTCAGGACTCCTGCCTAGGTGCGAGGGACACCTCGGGATTCTCCTCGAGTCTTGGCATGGCAATTGGGATGCGTCTCCACGTGAGGCGGGAGACCCAGGGTCCCTTTCCATGTGCCACAGGGATCCTGGGACTCCTATCCATTTTCAAGAGGAGTCAGACATCGTCTCCTTCGGAAGTATTGATCTCCGCGGTCCTCTCGAGTTTTCAAAGGATATGAGGCCTCCGGATGCGTTGAGGTGGAGGACTAGGTCTTTCTCTGTGGTCTCCACAGGGGATTCAGACAACCCTTCGTCTTGGGAGATGCAAGACGAGCCTGCATTCAATTCACTGCAGGGATATCCGGCCTTACTTCGAGTCAGAGCATCACGGTGTCCATTCCACTTGAGGCCACAAACTCGGGGTCCGTCTCAAATACCTGTAGCTGAGAGAAGCCTCCTCTTGAGGTGCTTGTGGAAAGTTGGTATTCCTCTTGAGTCTAAGCCAGGGACTAAACTCTCATCTCGAGTTGATTTGGGGTCCACGGAGCCCTTTCGTGTTGCTCCAGTGACCTCAGGATCCCTCTAGACTTGAGACAGTGATCTTGGGTTTTCTCTGGAGTGCCATCAAGGAAATCAAGGCTCCTTTCACGTTTGATGTGGAACACGGAATTGCTCTGCATGCAGTGCAGGGGAATCAGGCCTCATCTCGCGGCGAGGGGGAAATCTCATGGTTTTTCTCGAGTTGCGGCGTGAACCTGGGGTATAATCTCGAGTTACGACTGGAAGGGCCTTCCAGACACGTGTTTGTTGAGCTACGTCAGGACTCCAGCCTAGGTGCGAGGGACACCTCGGGATTCTCCTCGAGTCTTGGCATGGCAATTTGGACGCGTCTCCACGTGAGGCGGGAGACCCAGGTTCCCTTTCCACGTGCCACAGGGATCCTGGGACTCCTATCCATTTTCAAGAGGAGTCAGGCATCGTCTCCTTTGGAAGCATTGATCTCCGCGGACCTCTCGAGTTTTCAAAGGATGTGAGGCCTCCGGTCGCGATGAGGCGGAGAACTCGGTCTTTCTCTGCGGTCTCCACAGGGGATTCAGACATCCCTTCGTCTTGGGAGATGCAAGACGAGCCTGCATTCAATTCACTGCAGGGATATCCGGCCTTACTTCGAGTCAGAGCATCTCGGTGTCCATTCCACTTGAGGTCACAAACTCAGGGTCCCTCTCACATACCTGTAGCTGAGAGAAGCCTCGTTTTGAGGTGCTTATGAAAAGTGGGTATTCCTCTTGAGTCGAAGCCAGGGTCTAAGCTCTCATCTCGAGTTGATCTGGGGTCCACGGAGCCCTTTCGTGTTGCTCCAGTGACCTCAGGATCCCTCTAGACTTGAGACAGTGATCTTGGGTTTTCTCTGGAGTGCCATCAAGGAAATCAAGGCTCCTTTCACGTTTGATGTGGAACACGGAATTGCTTTGCACACAGTGCAGGGGAATCGGCCTCATCTCGCGGCGAGGGGGAAGTCTCATGGTTTTTCTCGAGTTGCGGCCGGAACCTGGGGTATATTCTCGAGTTACGACGGGGAGGGCCCTTCCAGACACGTGTTTGTTCAGCGACGTCAGGAATCCTGCCTAGGTGCGAGGGACACCTCGGGATTCTCCTCGAGTCTTGGCATGGCAATTGGGACGCGTCTCCACGTGAGGCAGGAGACCCAGGGTCCCTTTCCACGTGCCACAGTGATCCTGGGACTCCTATCCATTTTCAAGAGGAGTCAGGCATCGTCTCCTTCGGAAGTATTGATCTCCGCGGTCCTCTCGAGTTTTCAAAGGATATGAGGCCTCCGGTCGCGATGAGGCAGAGAACTAGGTCTTTCTCTGTGGTCTCCACAGGGGATTCAGACATCCTTTCGCCTTGGGAGACGCAAGACGAGCCTGCATTCAATTCACTGCAGGGATATCCGGCCTTACTTCGAGTCAGAGCATCTCGGTGTCCATTCCACTTGAGGCGACAAACTCAGGGTCCCTCTCACATACCTGTAGCTGAGAGAAGCCTCCTCTTGAGGTGCTTGTGGAAAGTTGGTATTCCTCTTGAGTCGAAGCCAGGGACTAAGCTCACATCTCGAGTTGATTTGGGGTCCACGGAGCCATTTCGTGTTGCTCCATTGACCTCAGGATCCCTCTAGACTTGAGACAGTGATCTTGGGTTTTCTCTGGAGTGCCATCAAGGAAATCAAGGCGCCTTTCACGCTTGATGTGGAACACGGAATTTCTCTGCATGCAGTGCAAGGGGAATCGGGCCTCATCTCGCGGAGAGGGGGAATTCTCATGGTTTTTCCCGAGGTGCGGCCGGAACCTGGGGTATATTCTCGAGTTACGACGGGGAGGGCGCTTCCAGACACGTGTTTGTTCAGCGCCGTCAGGACTCCTGCCTAGGTGTGAGGGACAACTCGGGATTTTCCTCGAGTCGTGGAATGGCAATTGGGACGCGTCTCCACGTGAGGCGCGAGACCCAGGGTCCCTTTCCACGTGCCACAGGGATCCTGGGATTCCTATCCATTTTCAAGAGCAGTCAGGCATCGTCTCCTTTGGAAGCATTGATCTCCTCGGATCCCTCGAGTTTTCAAAGGATGTGAGGCCTCCGGTCGCGATGAGGAGGAGAACTAGGTCTTTCTCTGTGGTCTGCACAGGGTACTCAGACATCCTTTCGCCTTGGGAGATGCAAGACGAGCCTGCATTCAATTCACTGCAGGGACATTCGGCCTTACTTCGAGTCAGAGTATCTCGGTGTCCATTCCACTTGAGGCCACAAATTCGGGGTCCCTCTCACATACCTGTAGCCGAGAGAAGCCTCCCCTTGAGGTGCTTGTGGAAAGTTGGTATTCGTCTTGAGTCGAAGCCAGGGACTACGCTCTCATCTCAAGTTAATTTGGGGTCCATGTAGCACTTTCGTGTTGCTCCAGTGACCTCAGGATCCCTCTAGTCCTGAGACAGTGATCTTGGGTTTTCACTGGAGTGCGATCAAGGAAATCAAGGCTCCTTTCAAGTTTGATGTGGAACACGGAATTGCTCTGCACGCAGTGCAGGGGAATCGGGCCTCATCTCACGGCGAGGGGGAAATCTCATTGTTTTCTCGAGTTGCGGCCGGAACCTGGTGTATATTCTCGAGTTACGACGGGGAGGGCCATTCCAGACACGTGTTTGTTCAGCGACGTCAGGACTCCTGCCTAAGTGCGAGGGACACGTCTAGATTCCCCTCGAGTCTTGGCATGGCAATTGGGACGCATCTCCACGTGAGGCGGGAGACCCAGTGTCCCTTTCCACGTGCCACAGGGATCATGGGACTCCTATCCATTTTCAAGAGGAGGCAGGCTTCGTCTCCTTTGGAAGCATTGATCTCCGCGGACCTCTCGATTTTTCAAAGGATGTGAGGCCTCTGGTCGCGTTGAGTCGGAGAATTAGGTCTTTCTCTGTGGTCTCCACAGGGGATTCAGACATCCCTTCGTCTTGGGAGATGCTAGACGAGCCTGCATTCAATTCACTGCAGGGATATCCGGCCTTACTTCGAGTCAGAGCATCTCGGTGTCCATTCCACTTGAGGCGACAAAATCAGGGTCCCTCTCACATACCTGTAGCTGAGAGAAGCCTCCTCTTGAGGTGCTTGTGGAAAGTTGGTATTCCTCTTGAGTCGAAGCCAGGGACTAAGCTCTCATCTCAAGTTAATTTGGGGTCCATGGAGCCCTTTCGTGTTGCTCCATTGACCTCAGGATCCCTGTAGACTTGAGACAGTGATCTTGGGTATTCTCTGGAGTGCCATCAAGGAAATCAAGGTTCCTTTCACGTTTGATGTGGAACACGGAATTGCTCTGCACGCATTGCAGGGGAATCGGGCCTCATCTCGCGGCGAGGGTGAAGTCTCATTGTTTTTCTCGAGTTGCGGCCGGAACCTGGGGTATATTCTCGAGTTACGACGGGGAGGGCCTTTCCAGACACGTGTTTATTCAGCGACATCAGGACTCCTGCCTAGGTGCGAGGGACACCTCGGGATTATTCTCGAGTCTTGGCATGGCAATTGGGACGCGTCTCCACGTGAGGCGGGAGACCCAGGGTCCCTTTCCACGTGCCACATGGATCCTGGGACTCCTATCCATTTTCAAGAGGAGTCAGGCATCGTCTCCTTTGGAAGCGTTGATTGCCGCGGACCTCTCGAGTTTTCAAAGGATGTGAGGCCTCCGTCGCAATCAGGCAGAAAACTAGGTCTTTCTCTGTGGTCTGCACAGGGTACTCAGACATCCTTTCGCCTTGGGAGACGCAAGACGAGCCTGCATTCAATTCACTGCAGGGATATACGGCCTTACTTCGAGTCAGAGCATCTCGGTGTCCATTCCACTTGAGGCCACAAACTCAGGGTCCCTCTCACATACCAGTAGCTGAGAGAAGCCTCCTCTTGAGGTGCTTGTCGAAAGTTGGTATTCCTCTTGAGTCCAAGCCAGGGACTAAGCTTTCATCTCGAGTTGATTTGGGGTCCACGGAGTCCTTTCGTGTTGCTCCAGTGACCTCAGGATCCCTCTAGACTTGAGACAGTGATCTTGGGTTTTGTCTGGAGTGCCATCAAGGAAATCAAGGCTCCTTTCACGTTTGATGTGGAACACCGAATTGCTCTGCACCCAGTGCAGGGGAATCGCCCTCATCTCGCGGAGAAAGGGAAGTCTCATGGTTTTTCTCGAGTTGAGGCCGGAACCTGGGGTATATTCTCGAGTTACGACTGGGAGGGCCCTTCCAGACACGGGTTTGTTCAGCGACGTCAGGACTCCTGCCTAGGTGCGAGGGACAACTCGGGATTCTCCTCGAGTCTTGGCAAGGAAATTGGGATGCCTCTCAACGTGAGGTGGGAGACCCAGGGTCCCTTTCCACGTGCCAGAGGGATCCTGGGACTCCTATCCATTTTCAAGAGGAGTCAGGCATCGTCTCCTTTGGAAGCATTGATCTCCGCGAACCTCTCGAGGTTTCAAAGGATGTGAGGCCTCTGGTCGCGATGAGGCGGAGAACTAGTTCTTTCTCTGTGGTCTGCACAGGGTATTCATACATCCCTTCGCCTTGGGAGATGCAAGACGAGCCTGCATTCAATTCACTGCAGGGATATCCGGGCTTACTTCGAGTCAGAGCATCTCGGTGTCCATTCCACTTGAGGCCACAAACTCAGGGTCCCTCTCACATACCTGTAGCTGAGAGAAGCCTCCTCTTGAGGTGCTTGTGGAAAGTTGGTATTCCTCTTGAGTCGAAGCCAGGGACTAAGCTCACATCTCGAGTTGATTTGGGGTCCACGGAGCCCTTTCGTGTTGCTCCATTGACCTCAGGATCGCTCTAGACTTGAGACAGTGTTCTTGGGTTTTCTCTGGAGTGCCATCAAGGAAATCAAGGCTCCTTTCACGCTTGATGTGGAACACGGAATTTCTCTGCATGCAGTGCAAGGGGAATCGGGCCTCATCTCGCGGAGAGGGGGAATTCTCATGGTTTTTCTCGAGGTGCGGCCGGAACCTGGGGTATATTCTCGAGTTACGACGGGGAGGGCCCTTCCAGACACGTGTTTGTTCAGCGCCGTCAGGACTCCTGCTAGGTGTGAGGGACACCTCGGGATTTTCCTCGAGTCGTGGAATGGCAATTGGGACGCGTCTCAACGTGAGGCGGGAGACCCAGGGTCCCTTTCCACGTGCCACAGGGATCCTGGGATTCCTATCCATTTTCAAGAGGAGTCAGGCATCGTCTCCTTTGGAAGCATTGATCTCCTCGGATCCCTCGAGTCTTCAAAGGATGTGAGGCCTCCGGTCGCGATGAGGAGGAGAACTTGGTCTTTCTCTGTGGTCTGCACAGGGTACTCAGACATCCTTTCGCCTTGGGAGATGCAAGACGAGCCTGCATTCAATTCACTGCAGGGACATTCGGCCTTACTTCGAGTCAGAGTATCTCAGTGTCCATTCCACTTGAGGCCACAAATTCGGGGTCCCTCTCACATACCTGTAGCCGAGAGAAGCCTCCCCTTGAGGTGCTTGTGGAAAGTTGGTATTCCTCTTGAGTCGAAGCCAGGGACTACGCTCTCATCTCAAGTTAATTTGGGGTCCATGGAGCACTTTCGTGTTGCTCCAGTGACCTCAGGATCCCTCTAGTCTTGAGACAGTCATCTTGGGTTTTCTCTGGAGTGCGATCAAGGAAATCAAGGCTCCTTTCAAGTTTGATGTGGAACACGGAATTGCTCTGCACGCAGTGCAGGGGAACCGAGCCTCATCCTGCGGCGAGGGGGAAATCTCATGGTTTTCTCGAGTTGCGGCCGGAACCTGGTGTATATTCTCGAGTTACGACGGGGAGGGCCATTCCAGACACGTGTTTGTTCAGCGACGTCAGGACTCCTGCCTAAGTGGGAGGGACTCCCGGGATTCTCCTCGAGTCTCGGCATGCCAATTGGGACGCGTCTCCACGTGAGGCGGCAGACCCAGGGTCCCTTTCCACGTGCCACAGGGAACCTGCGACTCCTATCCATTTTCAAGAGGAGTCAGGCATCGTCTCCTTTCGAAGCATTGATCTCGGCGGACCTCTCGAGTTTTCAAAGGATGTGAGGCCTCCGGTCGCGAAGAGGTGGAGAACTCGGTCTTTCTCTGTGGTCTCCACAGGGGATTCAGACATCCCTTGGTATTGGGAGATGCAAGACGAGCCTGCATTCAATTCACTGCAGGGATATCCAGCCTTACTTCGAGTCAGAGCATCTCGGTGTCCATTCCACTTGAGGCCACAAACTCAGGGTCCCTATCACATACCAGTAGCTGAGAGAAGCCTCCTCTTGAGGTACTTGTGGAAATTTGGTATTCCCCTTGAGTCGAAGCCAGGGATTAAGCTCTCAGCTCAACTTGATTTGGGGTCCACGGAAACCTTTCATGTTGCTACAGTGACCTCTGGATCCCTCTAGACATGAGACAGTGATCTTAGGTCTCCTCTGGAGTGCCATCAAGGAAATCAAGGTTCCTTTCATGTTTGTTGTGGAACACGGAATTGCTCTGCACGCAGTGCAGGGGAATCGGGCCTAATCTCGTGGCGAGGGGGAAGTCTCATGGTTTTTCTCGAGTTGCGGCCAGAACCTGGGGTATATCCTCGAGTTACGATGGGGAGGGCCCTTCCAGACACGTGTTTGTTCAGCAACGTCAGAACTCCTGCCTAGGTTCGATGGACACCTCGGTATTCTCCCGAAGTCTTGGCATGGCAATTGGGACGCGTCTCCACGTGAAGCGGGAGACTCACGGTCCCTTTCCACCTGCCACAGGGATCCTGGGACTCCTATCCATTTTCAAGAGGAGTCAGGCATCGTCTCCTTTGGAAGCATTGATCTCCGCGAATCTCTCGAATTTTCAAAGGATGTGAGGCCTCCGGTCGCGATGAGGCGGAGAACTAGTTCTTTCTCTGTGGTCTCCACAGGGGATTCAGACATCCCGTCGTCTTGGGAGATGCAAGACGAGCCTGCATTCAATTCACTGCAGGGATATCCGGCCTTACTTTGAGTCAGAGCATCTCGGTGTCCCTTCCACCTGAGGCCACAAATTCAGGGTCTTTCTCACATACCTGTAGCTGAGAGAAGCCTCCTCTTCAGGTGCTTGTGGAAAGTTGGTATTCCTCTTGAGTCGAAGCCAGGGACTAAGCTCTCATCTCGCGATAATTTGGGGTCCACGGAGCCATTTCGTGTTGCTCCAGTGACCTCAGGATCTCTCTAGCCTTGAGACAGTGATCTTGGGTTTTCTCTGGAGTGCCATCAAGGAAATCAAGGCTCCTTTCACGTTTGATGTGGAACACGGAATTGCTCTGCACACAGTGCAGGGGACTCGGGCCTCATCTCTCGGCTAGGGGGAAGTCTCTTGGTTTTTCTTAGTTACAGCCAGAACCTGGGGTATATTCTTGAGTTACGAAAGGGAGGGCCCTTCCAGACACGTGTTTGTTCAGCGACATCAGGACTCCTGCCTAGGGAGGGACTCCTCGGGATTCTCCTCGAGTCTTGGCATGGCAATTGGGACGCGTCTCCACGTGAGGCGCGATACCCAGGGTCCCTTTCCATGTGCCACAGGGATCCTGGGACTCCTATCCATTTTCGAGAGGAGTCAGGCATCGTCGCCTTTGGAAGCATTGATCTCCACGGAACTCTCGAGTTTTCAAAGGATGTGAGGCCTCCGGTCGCGATGAGGCGGAGGACTAGGTCTTTCTTTGTGGTCTCCACAGGGGATTCAGACATCCCTTCGTCTTGGGAGATGCAAGACGAGCCTGCATTCATTCACTGCAGGGATATCCGGCCTTACTTCGAGTCAGAGCATCTCGGTGTCCATTCCACTTGAGGCCACAAACTCAGGGTCCCTCTCACATACCTGTAGCTGATATAAGCCTCCTCTTGAGGTGCTTGTGGAAAGTTGGTATTCCTCTTGAATCGAAGCCAGGGACTAAGCTCTCATCTCGAGTTGATTGGGGGTCCAGGGAGCCCTTTCCTGTTGCTCCAGTGACCTCAGGATCCCTCTAGAATTGAGACAGTGATCTTGGGTTTTCTCTGGAGTGCCATCAAGGAAATCAAGGGTCCTTTCAAGTTTGAGGTGGAACACGGAACTGCTCTGCCCGCAGTGCAGGGGATTCGGGCCTCATCTCGCTGCGAGGGGGAAGTCTCATGGTTTTTCTCGAGTTGCGGCCGGAACCTGGGCTATATTCTCGAGTTACGACGGGGAGGGCCCTTCCAGACACGTGTTTGTTCAGCGACGTCAGGACTCCTGCCTTGGTGCGAGGGACACCTCGGGATTCTCCTTGAGTCTTGGCATGGCAATTGGGACGCGTCTCCACGTGAGGCGGGAGACGCAGGGTCCCTTTCCTCGTGCCACAGGGATCCTGGGACTCCTATCCATTTTCAAGAGGAGTCAGGCATCGTCTCCTTTGGAAGCATTGATCTCTGAAGACCTCTCGAGTTTTCAAAGGATGTGAGGCCTCCGGTCGCAATGAGGCGGAGAACTTGGTCTTTCTCTGCGGTCTCCACAGGGGATTCAGACATCCCTTCGTCTTGGGAGATGCAAGACGAGCCTGCATTCAATTCACTGCAGGGATATCTGGCCTTATTTCGAGTCAGAGCATCTCGGTGTCCATTCCACTTGAGGCCACAAATTCAGGGTCCCTCTCACATACCTGTAGCTGAGTGAAACCTCCTCTTGAGGTGCTTTTGGAAAGTTGGTATTCCTCTTGAGTCGAAGCCAGGGACTAATCTCTCATCTCGATTTGATTTGGGGTCCACGGAGCCCTTTCTTTTTGTTCCAGTGTCCTCAGGATCCCTCTAGACTTGGGACAGTGATCTTGGGTTTTCTCTGGAGTGCCATCAAGGAAATCAAGGCTCCTTTCACGTTTGATGTGGAACACGGAATTGCTCTGCACGCAGTGCAGGGGAATCGGGCCTCATCTCGCGGCAAGGGGGAAGTCTCATGGTTTTTCTGGAATTGCGGCCGGAACCTGGGGTATATTCTCGAGTTACGACGGGGAGGGCCCTTCCAGACACGTGTTTGTTCAGCGACGTCAGGACTCCTGCCTAGGAGCGAGGGACACGTCGGGATTCTCCTCGAGTCTTGGCATGGCAATTGGGACGCGTCTCCACGTGAGGAACGAGACCCAGTGTCCCTTTCGACGAGCCACAGGGATCCTGGGACTCCTATCCATTTTCAAGAGAGGTCAGGCATCGTCTCCTTTGGAAGCATTGATCTCCGCAGACCTCTCGAATTTTCAAAGGATGTGAGCCCTCCGGTCGCGATGAGGCGGAGGACTAGGTCTTCCTCTTTTGTCTCCACAGGGGATTCAGACATCCCTTCATCTTGGGAGATGCAAGACGAGCCTGCATTCAATTCACTGCAGGGATATCTGGCCTTACTTCAAGTCAGAGCATCTCGATGTCCATTCCACTTGAGGCCACAAACTCATGGTCCCTCTCACATACGTATAGCTTAGATAAGCCTCCTCTTGAGGTGCTTGTGGAAAGTTGGTATTCCTCTTGAGTCGAAGCCAGGGACTAAGCTCTCATCTCGAGTTGATTTGGGGTCAACGGAGCCCTTTCGTGTTGCTCCAGTGACCTCATTATCCCTCTAGACTTGAGACAGTGATCTTGGGTTTTCTCTGGAGTGTCATCAAGAAAATCAAGGCTCCTTTCACGTTTGATGTGGAACACAGAATTGCTCTGGACGCAGTGCAGGGGAATCGGGCTTCATCTCGCGGCGAGGGGGAAGTCTCATGGTTTTTCTCGTTTTGCGGCCAGAACCTGGGGTATATTCTCGAGTTACGACGGGGAGGGCCCTTCCAGACACGTGTTTGTTCAGCGACATAAGGACTACTGCCTAGGGGCGAGGGACACTTCGGGATTCTCCTCGAGTCTTGGCATGGCAATTGGGTCGCGTCTCCACGTGAGGCGGGAGACCCAGGGTCCCTTTCCACGTGCCACAGGGATCCTGGGACTCCTATCCATTTTCAAGAGGAGTCAGGCATCGTCTCCTTTGGAAGCATTGATCTCCGCAGACCTCTTGAGGTTTCAAAGGATGTGAGGTCTCCGGTCGCGATGAGGCGGAGAACTAGGTCTTTCTCTGTGGTCTCCACAGGGGATTCAGACATCCCTTCATCTTGGGAGATGCAAGACGAGCCTGCATTCAATTCACTGCAGGGATATCCGGCCTTACTTCGAGTCAGAGCATCTCGGTGTCCATTCCACTTGAGGCCACAAACTCAGGGTCCCTCTCACTTACCCCTAGCTGAGAGAAGCCTCCTCTTGAGGTGCTTATGGAAAGTTGGTATTCCTCTTGAGTCGAAGCCAGGGACTAAGCTCTCATCTCGAGTTGATTTGGGGTCCAAGGGGAAATTTCGTGTTGCTCCAGTGACCTCAGCATCCCTCTAGAGTTGAGACAGTGATCTTGGGTTTTCTCTGGAGTGCCATCAAGGAAATCAAGGCTCCTTTCACGTTTGATGTGGAACACGGAATTGCTCTACACGCAGTGCAGGGCAATCGGGCCTCATCTCGCGGCGATGGGGAAGTCTCATGGTTTTTCTCGAGTTGCGGCCGGAACGTGGGGTATATTCTCGAGTTACGACGGGGAGGGCCCTTCCATACACGTGTTTGTTCAGCGAAGTAAGGACTCCTGCCTAGGTGCGAGGGACACCTCGGGATTCTCCTCGAGTCTTGGCATGGCAATTGGGACGCGTCTCCACGGGAGCCGGGAGACCCAGGGTCCCTTTCAACGTGCCACAGGGATCGTGGGACTCCTATCCAATTTCAAGAAGAGTCAGGCATCGTCTCCTTTGGAAGCATTGATCTCCGCGGACCTCTCGAGTTTTCAAAGGATGTGAGGCCTCCGGTCTTGATGAGACGGAGGACTAGATCTTTCTCTGTGGTCTCCACAGGGGATTCAGACATCCCTTCGTCTTGGGAGATGCAAGACGAGCCTGCATTCAATTCACTGCAGGGATATCCGGCCTTACTTCGAGTCAGAGCATCTCGGTGTCCATTCCACTTGAGGCCACAAACTCAGGGTCCCTCTCACATACCTGTAGCTGAGAGAAGCCTCCTCTTGAGGTGCTTATGGAAAGTTGGTGTTCCTCTTGAGTCGAAGCCAGGGACTAAGCTCTCATCTCGAGTTGATTTGGGGTCCAAGGGGAAATTTCGTGTTGCTCCAGTGACCTCAGCATCCCTCTAGAGTTGAGACAGTGATCTTGGGTTTTCTCTGCAGTGCCATCAAGGAAATCAAGGCTCCTTTCACGTTTGATGTGGAACACGGAATTGCTCTGCACGCAGTCCAGGGGAATCGGACCTCAACTCTCGGCGACGAGGAAATCTCATGGTTTTTCTCGAGTTGCGGACGGAACCTGGGGTATATTCTCGAGTTACGACGGGGAGGGACCTTCCAAACACGTGTTTGTTCAGCGACGTCAGGACTCCTGCCTAGGGGCGAGGGACACTTCGGGATTCTCCTCGAGTCTTGGCATGGCAATTGGGTCGCGACTCCACGTGAGGCGGGAGACCCAGGGTCCCTTTCAACGTGCCACAGGGATCCTGGGACTCCTATCCATTTTCAAGAGGAGTCAGGCATCGTCTCGTTTGGAAGCATTGATCTCCGCGGACCTCTTGAGGTTTCAAAGGATGTGAGGCCTCCGGTCGCGATGAGGCGGAGAACTAGGTCTTTCTCTGTGGTCTCCAAAGGGGATTCAGACATCCCTTCGTCTTGGGAGATGCAAGACGAGCCTGCATTCAATTCACTGCAGGGATATCTGGCCTTACTTCGAGTCAGAGCATCTCGGTGTCCATTCCACTTGAGGCCACAAACTCAGGGTCCCTCTCACTTACCTGTAGCTGAGAGAAGCCTCCTCTTGAGCTGCTTGTGAAAAGTTGGTATTCCTCTTGAGTCGAAGCAAGGGACTAAGCTCTCATCTCGAGTTGATTTGGGGTCCACGGAGCCCTTTCGTGTTGATCCAGTTACCTCAGGATCCCTCTAGACTTTAGACAGTGATCTTGGGTTTTCTCTGGAGTGCCATCAAGGAAATCAAGGCTCCTTTCACGTTTGATGTGGAACTCGGAATTGCTCTGCACGCAATGAAGGGGAATCAGGCCTCATCTCGCGGCGAGGGGGAAGTCTCATGGTTTTTCTCGAGTTGCGGCCGGAACCTGGGGTATATTCTCGAGTTACGACGGGGAGGGCCCTTCCAGACACGTGTTTGTTCAGCGACGTCAGGACTCCTGCCTAGGTGCGAGGGACACCTCGGGATTCTCCTCGAGTCTGGCATGGCAATTGGGACGCGTATCCACGTGAGGCGGGAGACCCAGGGTCCCTTTCCACGTGCCACAGGGATCCTGGGACTCCTATCCATTTTCAAGAGGAGTCAGGCATCGTCTCCTTTGGAAGCATTGATCTCCGCGGACCTCTCGAGTTTTCAAAGGATGTGAGGCCTCCGGTCGCGATGAGGCGGAGAAGTCGGTCTTTCTCTGAGGTCTCCACAGGGGATTCAGACATCCCTTCGTCTTGGGAGATGCAAGACGAGCCTGCATTCAATTCACTGCAGGGATATCCGGCCTTACTTCGAGTCAGAGCATCTCGGTGTCCATTCCACTTGAGGCCACAAACTCAGGGTCCCTCTCACACACCTGTAGCTGAGAGAAGCCTCCTCTTGAGGTGCTTATGGAAAGTTGGTATTCCTCTTGAGTCGAAGCCAGGGACTAAGCTCTCATCTCGAGTTGATTTGGGGTCCAAGGGGAAATTTCGTGTTGCTCCAGTGACCTCAGGATCACTCTAGACTTGAGACGGTGATCTTGGGTTTTCTCTGGAGTGCCATCAAGGAAATCAAGGCTCCTTTCACGTTTGATGTGGAACACGGAATTGCTCTGCATGCAGTGCAGGGGAATCGGGCCTCAACTCGCGGCGAGTGGGAAATCTCATGGTTTTTCTCGAGTTGCGGCCGGAACCTGGGGTATATTCACGAGTTATGACGGGGAGGGCCCTTCCAAACACGTGTTTGTTCAGCGACGTCAGGATTCCTGCCTAGGGGAGAGGGACACCTCGGGATTCTCCTCGAGTCTTGGCATGGCAATTGGGACGCGTCTCCACGTGAGGCGGGAGACCCAGGGTCCCTTTCCACGTGCCTCAGGGATCCTGGGACTCCTATCCATTTTCAAGAAGAGTCAGGCATCGTCTCCTTTGGAAGCATTGATCTCCGCGTACCTCTCGAGTTTTCAAAGGATGTGAGGCCTCAGGTCGCGTTGAGGCGGAGGACTAGGTCTTTCTCTGTGGTCTCCACAGGGGATTCAGACAACCCTTCGTCTTGGGAGATGCAAGAAGAGCCTGCATTCAATTCACTGCTGGGATATCTGGCCTTACTTCGAGTCAGAGCATCACGGTGTCCATTCCACTTGAGGCCACAAATTCAGGGTCCCTCTCACATACCTGTAGCTTAGAGAAGCCTCCTCTTGAGGTGCTTGTGGAAAGTTGGTAGTCCTCTTGAGTAGAAGCCAGGGACTAAGCTCTCATCTCGAGTTGATTTGGGGTCCACAGAGCCCTTTCGTGTTGCTTCAGTGACCTTAGGATCCCTCTAGACTTGAGACAGTGATCTTGGGTTTTCTCTGGAGTGTCATCAAGGTAATCAAGGCTCCTTTCACGTTTGATGTGGAACACGGAATTGTTCTACACGCAGTGCAGGGGAATCGGGCCTCATCTCGCGGCGAGGGGGAAGTCTCATGGTTTTTCTCGAGTTGCGGCCGGAATCTGGGGTATATTCTCGAGTAACGACGGGGAGGGCCCTTCCAGACACGTGTTTGTTCAGCGACGTCGGACTCCTGCCTAGGTGCGAGGGACACCTCGGAATTCTCCTCGAGTCTTGGCAGGGCAATTGGGACGCGTCTCCACGGGAGCCGGGAGACCCAGGGTCTCTTTCAACATGCCACAGGGATCGTGGGACTCCTATCCATTTTCAAGAGGAGTCAGGCATCGTCTCCTTTGGAAGCATTGATCTCCGCAGACCTCTCGAGTTTTCAAAGGATGTGAGGCCTACGGTCTTGATGAGGCGGAGGACTAGGTCTTTCTCTGTGGTCTCCACAGGGGATTCAGACATCCCTTCGTCTTGGGAGATGCAAGACGAGCCTGCATTCAATTCACTGCAGGGATATCCGGCCTTACTTCGAGTCAGAGCATCTCGGTGTCCATTCCACTTGAGGCCACAAACTCAGGGTCCCTCTCACATACCTGTAGCTGAGAGAAGCCTCCTCTTGAGGTGCTTATGGAAAGTTGGTATTCCTCTTGAGTCGAAGCCAGGGACTAAGCTCTCATCTCGAGTTGATTTGAGGTCCAAGGGGAAATTTCGTGTTGCTCCAGTGACCTCAGCATCCCTCTAGAATTGAGAGAGTGATCTTGGGTTTTCTCTGGAGTGCCATCAAGGAAATCAAGGCTCCTTTCACGTTTGATGTGGAACACGGAATTGCTCTGCACGCAGTCCAGGGAATCGGGCCTCAACTCGCGGCGACGGGGAAGTCTCATGGTTTTTCTCGAGTTGCGGACGGAACCTGGGGTATATTCTCGAGTTAAGGCGAGGAGGGACCTTCCAGACACGGGTTTGTTCAGCGAAGTCAGGACTCCTGCCTAGGGGCGAGGGACACCTCTGGATTCTCCTCGAGTCTTGGCATGGCAATTGCGTCGCGTCTCCACGTGAGGCGGGAGACCCAGGGTCCCTTTCCACGTGCCACAGGCATCCTGGGACTCCTATCCATTTTCAAGAGGAGTCAGGCATCGTCTCCTTTGGAAGCATTGATCTCCGCAGACATCTTGAGGTTTCAAAGGATATGAGGCCTCCGGTCGCGATGAGGCGGAGAACTAGGTCTTTCTCTGTGGTCTCCACAGGGGCTTCAGACATCCCTTCGTCTTGGGAGATGCAAGACGAGCCTGCATTCAATTCACTGCAGTGATATCAGGCCTTATTTCGAGTCAGAGCATCTCGGTGTCCATTCCACTTGAGGTCACAAACTCAGGGTCCCTCTCACTTACCTGTAGCTGAGAGAAGCCTCCTCTTGAGGTGCTTGTGAAAAGTTGGTATTCCTCTTGAGTCGAAGCCAGGGACTAAGCTCTCATCTCGAGTTGATTTGGGGTCCACGGAGCCCTTTCGTGTTGCTCCAGTGACCTCAGGATCCCTCTAGACTTGAGACAGTGATCTTGGGTTTTCTCTGGAGTGCCATCAAGGAAATCAAGGCTCCTTTCACGTTTGATGTGGAACACGGAATTGCTCTGCACGCAGTGAAGGGGAATCAGGCCTCATCTCGCGGCGAGGGGCAAGTCTCATGGTTTTTCTCGAGTTGCGGCCGGAACCTGGGGTATATTCTCGAGTTACGACGGGGAGGGCCCTTCCAGACACGTGTTTGTTCAGCGACGTCAGGACTCCTGCCTAGGTGCGAGGGACACCTCGGGATTCTCCTCGAGTCTTGGCAAGGCAATTACGACGCCACTCCACGTGAGGCGGCAGACCCACGGTCCCTTTCCACGTGCCACAGGAATCCTGGGACTCCTATTCATTTTCAAAAGGAGTCAGGCATCGTCTCCTTTGGAAGCATTGATCTCCGCGGACCTCTGGAGTTTTTAAAGGATGTGAGGCCCCCGGTCGCTATGAGGCGGAGAATTAGGTCTTTCTCTGTGGTCTCCACAGGGGATTCAGACATCCCTTCGTCTTGGGAGATGCAAGACGAGCCTGCATTCAATTCACTGCAGGGATATCCGGCCTTACTTCGAGTCAGAGCATCTCGGTGTCCATTCCACTTGAGGCCACAAATTCAGGGTCCCTCTCACATACCTGTAGCTGAGAGAAGCCTCCTCTTGAGGTGCTTGTGGAAAGTTGGTATTCCTCTTGAGTCGAAGCCAGGGACTAAGCTCTCATCTCGAGTTGAATTGGGGTCGAGGGAGCCCTTTCGTGTTGCTCCAGTGACCTCATTATCCCTCTAGACTTGAGACAGTGATCTTGGGTTTTCTCTGGAGTGTCATCAAGGAAATCAAGGCTCCTTTCACGTTTGATGTGGAACACGGAATTGCTCTGGACGCAGTGCAAGGGAATCGGGCCTCAACTCACGGCGAGGGGGAAATCTCATGGTTTTTCTCGAGTTGCGGCCAGAACCTGGGATATATTCTCGAGTTACGACGGGGAGGGCCCTTCCAGACACGTGTTTGTTCAGCGACATAAGGACTACTGCCTAGGTGCGAGGGACACCTCGGGATTCTCCTCGAGTCTTGGCATGGCAATTGGGACGCGTCTCCACGTGAGGCGGGAGACCCAGGGTCCCTTTCCACGTGCCACAGGGATCCTGGGACTCCTATCCATTTTCAAGAGGAGTCAGGCATCGTCTCCTTTGGAAGCATTGATCTCCTTGGACCTCTCGAGTTTTCAAAGGATGTGAGGCCTCCGGTTGCGTTGAGGCGGAGGACTAGGTCTTTCTCTGTCGTCTCCACAGGGGATTCAGACATCCCTTCGTCTTGGGCGATGCAAGACGAGCCTGCATTCAATTCACTGCAGGGATATCCGGCCTTACTTCGAGTCAGAGCATCTCGGTGTCCATTCAACTTGAGGCCACAAATTCAGGGTCTCTCTCACATACATGTAGCTGAGAGAAGCCTCCTCTTGAGGTGCTTGTGGAAAGTTGGTATTCCTCTTGAGTCGAAGCCAGGGACTAAGCTCTCATCTCGAGTTTATTTGGGGTCCACGGAGCCCTTTCGTGTTGCTCCAGTGACCTCAGGATCCCTCTAGACTTGAGACAGTGATCTTGGGTTTTCTCTGGAGTGCCATCAAGGAAATCAAGGATCCTTTCACGTTTGATGTGGAAAACCGAATTGCTCTGCACGCAGTGCAGGGGAATAGGGCCTCATCTCGCGGCGAGGGGAAAGTCTCATGGTTTTTCTCGAGTTGCGGCCGGAACCTGGGGTATATTGAGGAGTTACGACGGGGAGGGCCCTTCCAGACACGTGTTTGTTCAGCGACGTCAGGACTCCTGCCTAGGTGCGAGGGACACCTCGGGATTCTCCTCGAGTCTTGGCATGGCAACTGGGACGCGTCTCCACATGAGGCGGGAGACCCAGGTTCCCTTTTGACGTGCCACAGGGATCCTGGGACTCCTATCCATTTTCAAGAGGAGTCAGGCATCGTCTCCTTTGGAAGCATTATTCTCCGCGGACCTCTCGAGTTTTCAAAGGATGTGAGGCCTCCGCTCGCGATGAGGCGGAGAATTAGGTCTTTCTCTGTGGTCTTCACAGGGGAATCAGACATCCCTTCGTCTTGGGAGATGCAAGACGAGCCTGCATTCAATTCACTGCAGGGATATCCAGCCTTTCTTCGAGTCAGACCATCTCGGTGTCCATTCCACTTGAGGCCACAAACTCAGGGGCCCACTCACTTACCTGTAGCTGAGAGAAGCCTCATCTTGAGGTGCTTGTGGAAAGTTCGTATTCCTCTTGAATCGAAGCCAGGGACTAAGCTCTCATCTCGAGTTGATTTGGGGTCCACGGAGCATTTTCGTGTTGCTGCAGTGACCTCAGGATCCCTCTACACTTGAGACAGTGATCTTGGGTTTTCTCTGGAGTGGCATCAAGGAAATCAAGGCTCGTTTCACGTTTGATGTGGAACACGGAATTGCTCTGCACGCAGTGCAGGGGAATCGGGCCTCATCTCGCGGCGAGGGGGAAGTCCTAAGGTTTTTCTCGAGTTGCGGCCGGAACCTGTGGTATATTCTCGAGTTACGACGGGGAGGGCCGTTCCAGACACGTGTTTGTTCAGCGACGTCAGGACTCCTGCCTAGGTGTGAAGGACACCTCGGGATTCTCCTCGAGTCTTGGCATGGCAATTGGGACGCGTCTCCACATGAAGCGGAAGACCCAGTGTCCCCGTCCATGTGGACAGGGATCCTGGGACTCCTAACCATTTTCAAGAGGAGTCAGGCATCGTCTCCTTTGGAAGCATTGATCTCCGCGGACTTCTCGAATTTTCAAAGGATGTGAGGCCTCCGGTCTCGATGAGGCGGAGGACTAGGTCATTCTCTGTGGTCTCCACAGGGGATTCAGACATCCCTTCGTCTTGGGAGATGCAAGACGAGCTTGCATTCAATTCACTGCAGGGATATCCGGCCTTACTTCGAGTCAGAGCATCTCGGTGTCCATTCCACTTGAGGCCACAACTCAGGGTACCTCTCACATACATGTAGCTGAGAGAAGCCTCCTCTTGAGGGGCTTGTGGAAAGTTGGTATTCCTCTTGAGTCGAAGCCAGGGACTAAGCTCTCATCTCGAGTTGATTTGGGGTCCACGGAGCCCTTTCTTGTTGCTCCAGTGACCTCAGGATCTCTCTAGACTTGAGACAGTGATCTTGGGTTTTCTCTGTAGTGCCATCAAGGAAATCAAGGCTCCTTTCACGTTTGATGTGGAACACGGAATTGCTCTGCACCCAGTGCAGGGGAATCGGGCCTCATCTCGCGGCGAGGGGGAAGTCTCATGGTTTTTCTCGAGTTGCGGCCGGAACCTGGTGTATATTCTCGAGTTACGATGGGGAGGGCCCTTCCAGACAAGTGTTTGTTCAGCGACGTCAGAACTCCTGCCTAGGTGCGAGGGACACCTCGGGATTCTCCTCGAGTCTTGGCATGGCAATTGGGACGCGTCTCCATGTGAAGCGGGAGACCCAGGGTCCCTTTCCACGTGCCACAGGGATCCTGGGACTCCTATCCATTTTCAGGAGGAGTCGGGCATCGTCTCCTTCGGAAGTATTGATCTCCGCGGACCTCTCGAGTTTTCAAAGGATGTGAGGCCTCCGGTTGCGTTGAGGCGGAGGACTAGGTCTTTCTCTGTGGGTTCCACAGGGGATTCAGACAACCCTTCGTTTTGGGAGATGCATGACGAGCCTGCATTCAATTCACTGCAGGGATATCCGGCCTTACTTCGAGTCAGAGCATCTCGGTCTCCATTCCACTTGAGGCCACAAACTCAGGGTCCCTCTCACATACCTGTAGCTGAGAGAACCCTCCTCTTGAGGGGCTTGTGGAAAGTTCGTATTCCTCTTGAGTTGAAGCCAGGGACTAATCTCTCATCTCGAGTTGATTTGGGGTCCACGGAGCCCTTTCGTGTTGCTCCAGTGAACTCAGGATCCCTCTAGACTTGAGACAGTGATCTTGGGTTTTCTCTGGAGTGCCATAAAGGAAATCAAGGCTCCTTTCACGTTTGATGTGGAACACGGAATTGCTCTGCACACAGTGCAGGAGAATCGGGCCTCATCTCGCGGCGAGGGGGAAGTCTCATGGTTTTTTTCGAGTTGCGGCCGTAACCTGGGGTATATTCTCGAGTTACGACGGGGTGGGCCCTTCCAGACACGTGTTTGTTCAGCGACGTCAGGACTCTTGCCTAGGTGCGAGGGACACCTCGGGATTCGCCTCAAGTCTTGGCATGGCAATTGGGACGCGTCTCCACTTGAGGCGGGAGACCCATGGTCCCTTTCCACGTGCCACAGTGATCCTGGGACTCCTATCCATTTTCAACAGGAGTCAGGCATCGTCTCCTTTGGAAGCATTGATCTCTGCAGACCTCTCGAGTTTTCAAAGGATGTGAGGCCTCCAGTCGCGTTGAGGCGGAGGACTAGTTCTTTCTCTGTGTTCTGCACAGGGGATTCAGACATCCCTTTGTCTTGGGAGATGCAAGATGAGCCTGCTTTCAATTCACTGCAGGGATATCCGGCTTTACTTCGAGTCAGAGCATCTCGGTGGCCATTCCACTTGATGTCACAAAATCAGGGTCCCTCTCACATACCTGTAGCTGAGAGAAGCCTCCTCTTGAGGGGCTTGTGGAAAGTTCGTATTCCCCTTGAGTCGAACCCAGGGACTTATCTCTCATCTCCAGTTGATTTGGGGTACACGGAGCCCTTTCGTGTTGCTCCGGGGACCTCAGGATCCCTCTAGACTTGACACAGTGATCTTGGGTTTTCTCTGGAGTGCCATCAAGGAAATCAAGGCTCCTTTCACGTTTGATGTGGAACACGGAATTGCTCTGCACGCAGTGCAGGGGAATCGGGCCTCATCTCGCGGCGAGGGGGAAGTCTCATGGTTTTTCTCGAGTTGCGGCCGGAACCAGGGGTATACTCTCGAGTTACGACGGGGAGGGCCCTTCGAGACACCTGTTTGTTCAGCGACGTCAGGACTCCTGCCTAGGTGCGAGGGACACCTCGGGATTCTCCTCAAGTCTTTGCATGGCAATTGGTACGCATCTCCACGTGAGGCGGGAGACCCATGGTCCCTTTCCACGTGCCACATTGATCCTGGGACTCCTATCCATTTTCAAGAGGAGTCAGGCATCGTCTCCTTTGGAAGCATTGATCTCTGCAGACCTCTCGAATTTTCAAAGGATGTGAGGCCTCCGGTCACGATGAGGCGGAGGACTAGGTCTTTCTCTGTGGTCTCCACAGGGGATTCAGACATCCCTTCGTCTTGGGAGATGCAAGACGAGCCTGCATTCAATTCACTGCAGGGATATCCGGCCTTACTTCGAGTCAGAGCATCTCGGTGTCCATTCCACTTGAGGCCACAAACTCAGGGTTCCTCTCACATACCTGTAGCTGAGAGAAGCCTCCTCTTGAGGTGCTTGTGGATAGTTGGTATTCCTCTTGAGTCTAAGCCAGGGACTAAGTTCTCATCTCGAGTTGATTTGGGTTATATGGAGCCCTTTCATGTTGCTCCAGTGACCTCAGGATCCCTCTAGACTTGAGACAGTGATCTTGGGTTTTCTCTGGAGTGCCATCAAGGAAATCAAGGCTCCTTTCACGTTTGATGTGGAACACGGAATTGCTCTGCACTCAGTGCAGGGGAATCGGGCCTCAACTCGCGGCGAGGGGCAAATCTCATGGTTTTTCTTGAATTGCGACCGGAACCTGGGGTATATTCTCGAGTTACGACGGGGAGGGCCCTTCCAGACACGTGTTTGTTCAGCGACGTCAGTACTCCTGCCTAGGTGCGAGGGACACCTCGGGATTCTCCTCGAGTCTTGGCATGGCAATTGGGACGCGTCTCCACGAGAGGCGGGAGACCCAGGGTCCCTTTCCACGTGCCACAGGAATCCTGGGACTCCTATCCATTTTCAAGAGGAGTCAGGCATCGTCACCTTTGGAAGCATTGATCTCCGCGGACCTCTCGAGTTTTCAAAGCATGTGAGGCCTCCGGTCGCGATGAGGCGGAGAACTAGGTCTTTCTCTGTGGTCTCCACAGGGGATTCAGACATCCCTTCGTCTTGTGTGATTCAAGACGAGCCTGCATTCAATTCACTGCAGAGATATCCGGCCTTACATCGAGTTAGAGCATCTCGGGTCCATTTAACTTGACGCCACAAACTCAGGGTCCTTCTCACATACTTGTAGCTGAGAGAAGCCTGCTCTTGAGGTGCTTGTGGAAAGTTGGTATTCCTCTTGAGTCGAAGCCAGGGACTAAGCTCTCATATCGAGTTGATTTGGGGTCCACGGAGCCCTTTCCTGTTGCTCCAGTGACCTCAGGATCCCTCTAGACTTGAGACAGTCATCTTGGGTTTTCTCTGGAGTGCCATCAAGGAAATAAAGGCTCCTTTCTGGTTCGAGGTGGAACACGGAATTGCTCTGCACGCAGTGCAGTGGAATCTAGCCTCATGTCGTGGCGAGTGTGAAGTCTCATGGTTTTTCTCGAGTTGTGGCCCAAACCTGGGGTATATTCTTGAGTTAAGACGGGGAGGGCCGTTCCAGACACGTGTTTGTTAAGCGACATCAAGACTACTGCCTAGGTGCTAGGGACACCTCGGGATTCTCCTCGAGTCTTGGCATGGCAATTGCAACGTGTCTCCAGGTGAGGCGGGAGCCCCAGAGTCCCTTTCCACGTGGCACAGAGATCCTGGGACTCCTATCCATTTTCAAGAGGAGTCAGGAATCGTCTCCTTTGGAAGCATTGATCTCTGGGGACCTCTTGAATTTTCAAAGGATGTGAGGCCTCCGGTCACGATGAGGGGGAGAACTAGGTCTTTCTCTGTGGTCTCCAAAGTTGATTCAGACATCCCTTCATCTTGAGAGATGCAAGACGAGCCTGCATTCAATTCACTGCAGGGATATCTGGCCTTACTTCAAGACAGAGCATCTTGGTGTCCATTCCACTTGAAGACACAAACTCAGGGTCCCTCTCACATACATGTAGCTGAGAGAAGCCTCCCCTTGAGGTGCTTCTGGAAAGTTGGTATTCCTCTTGAGTCGAAGCCAGGGACTAAGCTCTCATCTCGAGTTGATTTGGGGTCCACGGAGCCCTTTCGTGTTGCTACAGTGACCTCAGGATCCCTCTAGACTTGAGACAGTGATCTTGGGTTTTCTCTGGAGTGCCATCAAGGAAATCAAGGCTCCTTTCACGTTTGATGTGGAACAATGAATTGCTCTGCACGCAGTGCAGGGGAATCGGGCCTCATCTCGCGGCGAGGGGGAACTCTCATGGTTTTTCTCGAGTTGAGGCCGGAACCTGGGGTGTATTCTCGAGTTACGACGGCGAGGGCCCTTCCAGACACGTGTTTGTTCAGCGACGTCAGGACTCCTGCCTAGGTGCGAGGGACACCTCGGGATTCTCCTCGAGTCTTGGCATGGCAATTGGGACGCGTCTCCACGTGAGGCGGGAGACCCAGGATCCCTTTCCACGTGCCACAGGGATCCTGGGACTCCTATCCATTTTCAAGAGGCTTCAGGCATCTTCTCCTTTGGAAGCATTGATCTCCGCGGACCTCTCGAGTTTTCAAAGGATGTGAGGCCTCCGGTCGCGATGAGGCGGAGGACTAGGTCTTTCTCTGTGGTCTCCACAGGGGATTCAGACATCCCTTCTTCTTGGGAGATGCAAGACGAGCCTGCATTCAATTCACTGCAGGGATATCCGGCCTTATTTCGAGTCAGAGCATCTCGGTGTCCATTGCACTTGAGGCCACAAACTCAGGGTTCCTCTCACATACCTGTAGCTGAGAGAAGCCTCCTCTTGAGGTGCTTGTGGATAGTTGGTATTCCTCTTGAGTCGAAGCCAGGGTTTAAGCTCTTATCTCGAATATATTTGGGGTCCACGGAGAACTTTCCTGTTGCTCCAGTGACCTCAGGATCCCTCTAGATTTGAGACAGTGATCTTGGGTTTTCTCTGCAGTGCCATCAAGGAAATCAAGGCTCCTTTCACGTTTGATGTGGAACACGGAATTGCTCTGCTGCAGTGCAGGGGAATCGGGCCTCATCTGGCGGCGAGGGGGAAGTCTCATGGTTTTTCTCGAGTTGCGGCCGGAACCTGGGGTATATTCTCGAGTTACGACGGGGAGGGCCCTTCCAGACACGTGTTTGTTCAGCGACGTCAGGACTCCTGCCTAGGTGCGAGGGACACCTCGGGATTTTCCTTGAGTCTTGGCATGGCAATTTGGACCCGTCTCCACGTGAGGCGGGAGACCCAGGGTCCCTTTCCACGTAACACAGGGATGCTGAGACTCCTATCCATTTTCAAGAGGAGTCAGGCATCGTCTCCTTTGGAAGCATTGATCTCCGCGGACCTCTCGAGTTTTCCAAGGATGTGAGGCCTCCATTCGCGATGAGGCGGAGAACTCGGTATTTCTCTGTGGTCTCCACAGGGGATTCAGACATCCCTTCGTCTTGGGAGATGCAAGACGAGCCTGAATTCAATTCACTGCAGGGATATACGGCCTTACTTCGAGTCAGAGCATCTCGGTGTCCATTCCACTTGAGGCCACAAACTCAGGGTCCATCTCACATACCTGTAGCTGAGAGAAGCCTCCTCTTGAGGTGCTTGTGGAAAGTTGGTATTCCTCTTGAGTCGAAGCCAGGGACTAAGCTCTCATCTCGAGTTGATTTGGGGTCCACGGAGCCCTTTCGTGTTGGTCCAGTGACCTCAGGATCCCTCTAGACTTGAGACAGTGATCTTGGGTTTTCTCTGGAGTTCCATCAAGGAAATCAAGGCTCCTTTCACGTTTGATGTGGAACACGGAATTGCTCTGCACGCAGTGCAGGGGAATCGGGCCTCATTTTGCGGCGAGGGGGAAGTCTCATGGTTTTTCTCGAGTTGCGGCCAGAACCTGGGGTATATTCTCGAGTTACGACGGGGAGGGCCCTTCCAGACACGTGTTTGTTCAGCGACGTCAGGACTCCTGCCTAGGTGCGAGGGACACCTCGGGATTCTCCTCGAGTCTTGGCATGGCAATTGGGACCCGTCTCCACGTGACGCGGGAGACCCAGGGTCCCTTTCCACGTGCCACAGGGATCCTGGGACTCCTATCCATTTTCAAGAGGAGTCAGGCATCGTCTCCTTTGGAAGCATTGATCTCCGCGGACCGCTCGAGTTTTCAAAGTATGTGAGGCCTCCGGTCGCGATGAGGCGGAGAACTCGGTCTTTCTCTGTGGTCTCCACAGGGGATTCAGACATCCCTTCGTCTTGGGAGATGCAAGACGAGCCTGCATTCAATCCACTGCAGGGATATCTGGCCGAATTCGAGTCAGAGCATCTCGGTGTCCATTCCACTTGAGGCCACAAACTCAGGGTCCCTCTCACATACCTGTAGCTGAGAGAAGCCTCCTCTTGAGGTGCTTGTGGTAAGTTGGTATTCCTCTTGAGTGGAAGCCAGGGACTAAGCTCTCATCTCGAGTTGATTTGGGGTCCACAGACCCCTTTCGTGTTGCTCCAGTGACCTCAGGATCCCTCTAGACTTGAGACAGTGAACTTGGGTTTTCTCTGGAGTGCCATCAAGGAAATCAAGGCTCCTTTCACGTTTGATGTGGAACACGGAATTATTCTGCACGCAGTGCAGGGGAATCGGGCCTCATCTCGCGGCGAGGGGGAAGTCTCATGGTTTTTCTCGAGTTGTAGCCGGAACCTGGGGTATATTCTCGAGTTACGACGGGGAGGGCCATTCCAGACACGTGTTTGTTCAGCGACGTCAGGACTCCTGCCTAGGTGCGAGGGAAACCTCGGGATTCTCCTCGAGTCTTGGCATGGCAATTGGGACGCGTCTCCACGTGAGGCGGGAGACCCAGGGTCCCTTTCCACGTGCCACAGGGCCCTGGGACTCCTATCCATTTTCAAGAAGAGTCAGGCATCTTCTCCTTTGGAAGCATTGATCTCCACGGACCTCTCGAGTTTTCAAAGGATGTGAGGCCTCCGGTCTCGATGAGGCGGTGAACGAGGTCTTTCTCTGTGGTCTCCACAGGGGATTCAGACAACCCTTCGTCTTGGGAGATGCAAGAAGAGCCTGCATTCAATTCACTGCAGGGATATCCGGCCTTACTTCGAGTCAGAGCATCTCGGTGTCCATTCCACTTGAGGCCACAAACTCAGGGTCCCTCTCACATACCTGTAGCTGAGAGAAGCCTCCTCTTGAGGTGCTTCTGGAAAGTTGATATTCCTCTTGAGTCGAAGCCAGGGACTAAGCTCTCATCTCGAGTTGATTGGGGGTCCACAGAGCCCTTTCCTGTTGGTCCAGTGACCTCAGGATCCCTCTAGACTTGAGACAGTGTTCTTGGGTTTTCTCTGGAGTGCTATCAAGGAAATCAAGGCTCCTTTCACGTTTGATGTGGAACACGGAATTGCTCTGCACGCAGTGCAGGCGAATCAGGCCTCAACTCGCGGCGAGGGGGAAATCTCATGGTTTTTCTCGAGTTGCGGCCCGAACCTGGGGTATATTCTCGAGTTACGACGGGGAGGTCCCTTCCAGACACGTGTTTGTTCAGCGACGTCAGGACTCCTGAATAGGTGCGAGGGACATCTCGGGATTCTCCTCGAGTCTTGGCATGGCAATTGGGACGCGTATCCACGTGAGGCGGGAGACCCAGGGTCCCTTTCCACGTGCCACACGGATCCTGGGACTCCTATCCATTTTCAAGAGGAGTCGGGCATCGGCTCCTTTGGAAGCATTGATCTCTGCAGACCTCTCGAGTTTTCAAAGGATGTGAGGCCTCTGGTCGCTATGAGGTGGAGGACTAAGTCTTTCTCTGTGGTCTCCACATGGGATTCAGACATCCCTTCGTCTTGGAAGATGCAAGACGAGCCTGCATTCAATTCACTGCAGGGATATCCGACCTTACTTCGAGTCAGAGCACCTCGGTTTCCTTTCCACTTGAGGCCACAAACTCAGGGGCCCTCTCACATACCTGTAGCTGAGAGAAGCCTCATATTGAGGTGCTTGTGGAAAGTTTTCATTCCTCTTGAGTCGAAGCCAGGGACTAAGCTCTCATCTCGAGTTGATTTGGGGTCCATGGAGCCCTTTCGTGTTGCTCGAGTGACCTCAGGATCCCTCCAGACTTGAGACAGTGATCTTGGGTTTTCTCTGGAGTGCCATCAAGGAAATCAAGGCTCCTTTCACGTTTGATGTGGAACACGGAATTGCTCTGCATGCAGTGCAGGGGAATCGGGCCTCAACTTGCGGCGAGGGGGAAGTCTCATGGTTTTTCTCGAGTTGCGGCCGGAACCTGGGGTATATTCTCGAGTTACGACGGGGAGGGCCCTTCCAGACACGTGTTTGTTCAGCGACGTCAGGACTCCTGCCTAGGTGCGAGGGACACCTCGGGATTCTCCTCGAGTCTTGGCATGGCAATTGGGACGCGTCTCCATGTCAGGCGGGAGACCCAGTTTCCCTTTCCACGTGCCACAGGGATCCTGGGACTCCTATCCATTTTCAAGAGGAGTCAGGTATCGTCTCCTTTGAAAGCATTGATCTCCGCGGACCTCTCGAATTTTCAAAGGATGTGAGGCCTCCTGTCGCGATGAGGCGGATAACTAGGTCTTTCTCTGTGGTCTCCACAGGTGATTCAGACAACCCTTCATCTTGGGAGATGCAAGACGAGCCTGCATTCAATTCACTGCAGGGATATCCGGCCTTACTTCGAGTCAGAGCATCTCGGTGTCCATTCCACTTGAGGGCACAAACTCAGGGTCCCTCTGACATACCTGTAACTGAGAGAAGCCTCCTCTTAAGGTGCTTGTGGAAACTTGGTATTCCTCTTGAGTTGAAGCCAGGGACTAAGCTCTCATCTCGAGTTGATTTGGGGTCCACGGAGCCCTTTCGTGTTGCTCCAATGACCTCAGGATCCCTCTAGACTTGAGACAGTGATCATGGGTTTTCTCTGTAATGCCATCAAGGAAATCAAGGCTCCTTTCACGTTTGATGTGGAACACGGAATTGCTCTGCACGCAGTGCAGGGGAATCAGGCCTCATCTCACGGCGAGGGGGAAGTCTCATGGTTTTTCTCGAGTTGCGGCCGGAACCTGGGGTATATTCTCGAGTTATGACGGGGAGGGCCCTTCCAGACACGTGTTTGTTCAGCGACGTCAGAACTCCTGCCTAGGTGCGAGGGACACCTCGGGATTCTCCTCGAGTCTTGGCATGGCAATTGGGACGCTTCTCCACGTGAGGCGGGAGACCCAGGGTCCCTTTCCACGTGCCACAGGGATCCTCGGACTCCTATCCATTTTCAAGAGGGGTCAGGCATCGTCTCCTTCAGAAGTATTGATCTCCGCGGACCTCTCGAGTTTTCAAAGGATATGAGGCCTCCGGTTCCGTTGAGGTGGAGGACTAGGTCTTTCTCTGTGGTCTCCACAGGGGATTCAGACAACCCTTCGTCTTGGGAGATGCAAGACGAGCCTGCATTCAATTCACTGCAGGAATATCCGGCCTTACTTCAGGTCAGAGCATCTCGGTGTCCATTCCACTTGAGGCCACAAACTCAGGGTCCCTCAAATATACCTGTAGCTGAGAGAAGCCTCCTCTTGAGGTGCTTGTGGAAAGTTGGTATTCCTCTTGAGTCGAAGCCAGGGACTAAGCTCTCATCTCGAGTTGATTTGGGGTCAACGGAGCACTTTCGTGTTGCTCCAGTGACCTCAGGATCCCTCTAGACTTGAGACAGTGAACTTGGGTTTTCTCTGGAGTGCCATCAAAGAAATCAAGACTCCTTTCACGTTTGATGTGGAACACGGAATTGCTCTGCACCCAGTGCAGGGGAATCGGGCCTCATCTCGCGGCGAGGGGGAAGTCTCATGGTTTTTCTCGAGTTGCGGCCGGAACCTGGGGTATATTCTCGAGTTACGACGGGGAGGGCCCTTCCAGACACGTGTTTGTTCAGCGACGTCAGGACTCCTGCCTAGGTGCGAGGGACACCTCGGGATTCTCCTCGAGTCTTGGCATGGCAATTGGGACGCGTATCCACGTGAGGCGGGAGACCCAGGGTCCCTTTCCATGTGCCACAGCGATCCTGGGACTCCTATCCATTTTCAAGAGGAGTCAGGCATCGTCTCCTTCGGAAGTATTGATATCCGAGGACCTCTCGAGTTTTCAAAGGATATGAGGCCTCCGGTTGCTTTGAGGTGGAGGAATAGGTCTTTCTCTGAGGTCTCCACAGGGGATTCAGACATCCCTTCGTCTTGGGAGATGCAAGACGAGCCTGCATTCAATTCACTGCAGGGATATCCGGCCTTACTTCGAGTCAGAGCATCTCGGTGTCCATTCCACTTGAGGCCACAAACTCAGGGTCCCTCTCACATACCTGTAGCTGAGAGAAGCCTCCTCTTGAGGTGCTTGTGGAAAGTTGGTATTCCTCTTGAGTCGAAGCCAGGGACTAAGCTCTCATCTCGAGTTGATTTGTGGTCCACGGAGCCTTTTCGTCTTGCTCAAGTGACCTCAGTATCCCTCTAGACTTGAGACAGTGATCTTGGGTTTTCTCTGGACTGCCATCAAGGAAATCAAGGCTCCTTTCAAGTTTGATGTGGAACACGGAATTGCTCTGCACGCAGTTCAGGGGAATCGGGCCTCATCTCGCGGCAAGGGGGATGTCTCATGGTTTTTCTCGACTTGGGGCCTGAAACTGGGGTATATTCTCGAGTTACGACGGGGAGGGCCCTTTCAGACACGTGTTTGTTCAGCGACATCAGGACTCCTGCCTAGGTGCGAGGGACACCTCGGGATTCTCCTCGAGTCTTGTCATGGCAATTGGGATGCGTCTCCACGTGAGGCGGGAGACCCAGAGTCCCTTTCCCCGTGCCACAAGGATCCTCGGACTCCTATCCATTTTCAAGAAGAGTCAGGCATCGTCTCCTTTGGAAGCATTGATCTCCGCGGACCTCTCGAGTTTTCAAAGGATGTGAGGACTCCGTTCTCGATGAGGCGGTGAACTAGTTCTTTCTCTGTGGTCTCCACAGGGGATTCAGACATCCCTTCGTCTTCGGAGATGCAAGACGAGCCTGCATTCAGTTCACTGCAGGGATATCCGGCCTTACTTCGAGTCAGAGCATCTCGGTGTCCATTCCACTTGAGGCCACAAACTCAGGGTCCCTCTCACATACCTGTAGCTGAGAGAAGCCTCCTCTTGAGGTGCTTGTGGAAAGTTGGTATTCCTCTTGAGTCGAAGCCAGGGACTAAGCTCTCATCTCGAGTTGATTTGGGGTCCACGGAGCCCTTTCGTGTTGCTCCAGTTACCTCAGGATCCCTCTAGACTTGAGACAGTGAACTTGGGTTTTCTCTGGAGTGCCATCAAAGAAATCAAGACTCCTTTCACGTTTGATGTGGAACACGGAATTGCTCTGCACCCAGTGCAGGGGAATCGGGCCTCATCTCGCGGCGAGGGGGAAGTCTCATGGTTTTTCTCGAGTTCCGGCCGGAACTTGGGGTATATTCTCGAGTTAAGACGGGGAGGGCCCTTCCAGACACGTGTTTGTTCAGCGACGTCAGGACTCCTGCCTAGGTGCGAGGGACACCTCGGGATTCTCCTCGAGTCTTGGCATGGCAATTGGGATGCGTCTCCACGTGAGGCGGGAGACCCAGGGTCCCTTTCCACGAGCCACAGGGATCCTGGGACTCCTATCCATTTTCAAGAGGAGTCAGACATCGTCTCCTTCGGAAGTATTGATCTCCGCGGTCGTCTCGAGTTTTCAAAGGATATGAGACCTCCGGTTGCGTTGAGGTGGAGGTCTAGGTCTTTCTCTGTGGTCTCCACAGGGGATTCAGACAACCCTTCGTCTTGGGAGATGCAAGACGAGCCTGCATTCAATTCACTGCAGGGATATCCGGCCTTACTTCGAGTCAGAGCATCTCGGTGTCCATTCCACTTAAGGCCACAAACTCGGGGTCCCTCTCACATACCTGTAGCTGAGAGAAGCCTCCTCTTAAGGTGCTTGTGGAAAGTTCGTATTCCCCTTGAGTCGAACCCAGGGACTTATCTCTCATCTCCAGTTGATTTGGGGTACACGGAGCCCTTTCGTGTTGCTCCGGGGACCTCAGGATCCCTCTAGACTTGACACAGTGATCTTGGGTTTTCTCTGGAGTGCCATCAAGGAAATCAAGGCTCCTTTCACGTTTGATGTGGAACACGGAATTGCTCTGCACGCAGTGCAGGGGAATCGGGCCTCATCTCGCGGCGAGGGGGAAGTCTCATGGTTTTTCTCGAGTTGCGGCCGGAACCAGGGGTATACTCTCGAGTTACGACGGGGAGGGCCCTTCCAGACACGTGTTTGTTCAGCGACGTCAGGACTCCTGCCTAGGTGCGAGGGACACCTCGGGATTCTCCTCAAGTCTTTGCATGGCAATTGGTACGCATCTCCACGTGAGGCGGGAGACCCATGGTCCCTTTCCACGTGCCACATTGATCCTGGGACTCCTATCCATTTTCAAGAGGAGTCAGGCATCGTCTCCTTTGGAAGCATTGATCTCTGCAGACCTCTCGAATTTTCAAAGGATGTGAGGCCTCCGGTCACGATGAGGCGGAGGACTAGGTCTTTCTCTGTGGTCTCCACAGGGGATTCAGACATCCCTTCGTCTTGGGAGATGCAAGATGAGCCTGCTTTCAATTCACTGCAGGGATATCCGGCCTTACTTCGAGTCAGAGCATCTCGGTGTCCATTCCACTTGAGGCCACAAACTCAGGGTCCCTCTGAAATACCTGTAGCTGAGAGAAGCCTCCTCTTGAGGTGCTTGTGGAAAGTTGGTATTCCTCTTGAGTCGAAGCCAGGGACTAAACTCTCATCTCGAGTTGATTTGGGGTCCACGGAGCCCTTTCGTGTTGCTCCAGTGACCTCAGGATCCCTCTAGACTTGAGACAGTGATCTTGGGTTTTCTCTGGAGTGCCATCAAGGAAATCAAGGCTCCTTTCACGTTTGATGTGGAACACGGAATTGCTCTGCACGCATTGCAGGGGAATCGGGCCTCATCTCGCGGCGAGGGGGAAGTCTCATGGTTTTTCTCGAGTTGCGGCCGGAACCTGGGGTATATTCTCGAGTTACGACGGGGAGGGCCGTTCCAGACAAGTGTTTGTTCAGCGACGTCAGGACTCCTGCCTAGGTGCGAGGGACACCTCGGGATTCTCCTCGAGTCTTGGCATGGCAATTGGGACGCGTCTCCACGTGAGGCGGGAGACCCAGGTTCCCTTTCCACGTGCCACAGGGATCCTGGGACTCCTATCCATTTTCAAGAGGCGTCAGGCATCTTCTCCTTTGGAAGCATTGATCTCCGCGGACCTCTCGAGTTTTCAAAGGATGTGAGGCCTCCGGTCGCGATGAGGCGGAGGACTAGGTCTTTCTCTGTGGTCTCCACAGGGGATTCAGACATCCCTTCGTCTTGGGAGATGCAAGACGAGCCTGCATTCAATTCACTGCAGGGATATCCGGCCTTACTTCGAGTCAGAGCATCTCGGTGTCCATTCCACTTGAGGCCACAAACTCAGGTTTCCTCTCACATACCTGTAGCTGAGAGAAGCCTCCTCTTGAGGTGCTTGTGGATAGTTGGTATTCCTCTTGAGTCTAAGCCAGGGACTAAGTTCTCATCTCGAGTTGATTTGGGTTATATGGAGCCCTTTCATGTTGCTCCAGTGACCTCAGGATCCCTCTAGACTTGAGACAGTGATCTTGGGTTTTCTCTGGAGTGCCATCAAGGAAATCAAGGCTCCTTTCACGTTTGATGTGGAACACGGAATTGCTCTGCACGCAGTGCAGGGGAATCGGGCCTCAACTCGCGGCGAGGGGCAAATCTCATGGTTTTTCTCGAATTGCGACCGGAACCTGGGGTATATTCTCGAGTTACGACGGGGAGGGCCCTTCCAGACACGTGTTTGTTCAGCGACGTCAGTACTCCTGCCTAGGTGCGAGGAACACCTCGGGATTCTCCTCGAGTCTTGGCATGGCAATTGGGACGCGTCTCCACGAGAGGCGGGAGACCCAGGGTCCCTTTCCACGTGCCACAGGAATCCTGGGACTCCTATCCATTTTCAAGAGGAGTCAGGCATCGTCACCTTTGGAAGCATTGATCTCCGCGGACCTCTCGAGTTTTCAAAGCATGTGAGGCCTCCGGTCGCGATGAGGCGGAGAACTAGGTCTTTCTCTGTGGTCTCCACAGGGGATTCAGACATCCCTTCGTCTTGTGTGATTCAAGACGACCCTGCATTCAATTCACTGCAGAGATATCCGGCCTCACATCGAGTTAGAGCATCTCGGGTCCATTTAACTTGACGCCACAAACTCAGGGTCCTTCTCACATACTTGTAGCTGAGAGAAGCCTGCTCTTGAGGTGCTTGTGGAAAGTTGGTATTCCTCTTGAGTCGAAGCCAGGGACTAAGCTCTCATATCGAGTTGATTTGGGGTCCACGGAGCCCTTTCCTGTTGCTCCAGTGACCTCAGGATCCCTCTAGACTTGAGACAGTCATCTTGGGTTTTCTCTGGAGTGCCATCAAGGAAATAAAGGCTCCTTTCTGGTTCGAGGTGGAACACGGAATTGCTCTGCACGCAGTGCAGTGGAATCTAGCCTCATGTCGTGGCGAGTGTGAAGTCTCATGGTTTTTCTCGAGTTGTAGCCCAAACCTGGGGTATATTCTTGAGTTAAGACGGGGAGGGCCGTTCCAGACACGTGTTTGTTAAGCGACATCAAGACTACTGCCTAGGTGCTAGGGACACCTCGGGATTCTCCTCGAGTCTTGGCATGGCAATTGCAACGTGTCTCCAGGTGAGGCGGGAGCCCCAGAGTCCCTTTCCACGTGGCACAGAGATCCTGGGACTCCTATCCATTTTCAAGAGGAGTCAGGAATCGTCTCCTTTGGAAGCATTGATCTCTGGGGACCTCTTGAATTTTCAAAGGATGTGAGGCCTCCGGTCACGATGAGGGGGAGAACTAGGTCTTTCTCTGTGGTCTCCAAAGTTGATTCAGACATCCCTTCATCTTGAGAGATGCAAGACGAGCCTGCATTCAATTCACTGCAGGGATATCTGGCCTTACTTCAAGACAGAGCATCTTGGTGTCCATTCCACTTGAAGACACAAACTCAGGGTCCCTCTCACATACATGTAGCTGAGAGAAGCCTCCCCTTGAGGTGCTTCTGGAAAGTTGGTATTCCTCTTGAGTCGAAGCCAGGGACTAAGCTCTCATCTCGAGTTGATTTGGGGTCCACGGAGCCCTTTCGTGTTGCTACAGTGACCTCAGGATCCCTCTAGACTTGAGACAGTGATCTTGGGTTTTCTCTGGAGTGCCATCAAGGAAATCAAGGCTCCTTTCACGTTTGATGTGGAACAATGAATTGCTCTGCACGCAGTGCAGGGGAATCGGGCCTCATCTCGCGGCGAGGGGGAACTCTCATGGTTTTTCTCGAGTTGAGGCCGGAACCTGGGGTGTATTCTCGAGTTACGACGGCGAGGGCCCTTCCAGACACGTGTTTGTTCAGCGACGTCAGGACTCCTGCCTAGGTGCGAGGGACACCTCGGGATTCTCCTCGAGTCTTGGCATGGCAATTGGGACGCGTCTCCACGTGAGGCGGGAGACCCAGGATCCCTTTCCACGTGCCACAGGGATCCTGGGACTCCTATCCATTTTCAAGAGGCTTCAGGCATCTTCTCCTTTGGAAGCAATGATCTCCGCGGACCTCTCGAGTTTTCAAAGGATGTGAGGCCTCCGGTCGCGATGAGGCGGAGGACTAGGTCTTCTCTGTGGTCTCCACAGGGATTCAGACATCCCTTCTTCTTGGGAGATGCAAGACGAGCCTGCATTCAATTCACTGCAGGGATATCCGGCCTTACTTCGAGTCAGAGCATCTCGGTGTCCATTGCACTTGAGGCCACAAACTCAGGGTTCCTCTCACATACCTGTAGCTGAGAGAAGCCTCCTCTTGAGGTGCTTGTGGATAGTTGGTATTCCTCTTGAGTCGAAGCCAGGGTCTAAGCTCTTACCTCGAATATATTTGGGGTCCACGGAGAACTTTCGTGTTGCTCCAGTGACCTCAGGATCCCTCTAGATTTGAGACAGTGATCTTGGGTTTTCTCTGCAGTGCCATCAAGGAAATCAAGGCTCCTTTCACGTTTGATGTGGAACACGGAATTGCTCTGCTGCAGTGCAGGGGAATCGGGCCTCATCTGGCGGCGAGGGGGAAGTCTCATGGTTTTTCTCGAGTTGCGGCCGGAACCTGGGGTATATTCTCGAGTTACGACGGGGAGGGCCCTTCCAGACACGTGTTTGTTCAGCGACGTCAGGACTCCTGCCTAGGTGCGAGGGACACCTCGGGATTTTCCTCGAGTCTTGGCATGGCAATTTGGACCCGTCTCCACGTGAGGCGGGAGACCCAGGGTCCCTTTCCACGTGCCACAGGGATGCTGAGACTCCTATCCATTTTCAAGAGGAGTCAGGCATCGTCTCCTTTGGAAGCATTGATCTCCGCGGACCTCTCGAGTTTTCCAAGGATGTGAGGCCTCCAGTCGCGATGAGGCGGAGAACTCGGTCTTTCTCTGTGGTCTCCACAGGGGATTCAGACATCCCTTCGTCTTGGGAGATGCAAGACGAGCCTGAATTCAATTCACTGCAGGGATATACGGCCTTACTTCGAGTCAGAGCATCTCGGTGTCCATTCCACTTGAGGCCACAAACTCAGGGTCCATCTCACATACCTGTAGCTGAGAGAAGCCTCCTCTTGAGGTGCTTGTGGAAAGTTGGTATTCCTCTTGAGTCGAAGCCAGGGACTAAGCTCTCATCTCGAGTTGATTTGGGGTCCACGGAGCCCTTTCGTGTTGCTCCAGTGACCTCAGGATCCCTCTAGACTTGAGACAGTGATCTTGGGTTTTCTCTGGAGTTCCATCAAGGAAATCAAGGCTCCTTTCACGTTTGATGTGGAACACGGAATTGCTCTGCACGCAGTGCAGGGGAATCGGGCCTCATTTTGCGGCGAGGGGGAAGTCTCATGGTTTTTCTCGAGTTGCGGCCAGAACCTGGGGTATATTCTCGAGTTACGACGGGGAGGGCCCTTCCAGACACGTGTTTGTTCAGCGACGTCAGGACTCCTGCCTAGGTGCGAGGGACACCTCGGGATTCTCCTCGAGTCTTGGCATGGCAATTGGGACCCGTCTCCACGTGAGGCGGGAGACCCAGGGTCCCTTTCCACGTGCCACAGGGATCATGGGACTCCTATCCATTTTCAAGAGGAGTCAGGCATCGTCTCCTTTGGAAGCATTGATCTCCGCGGACCTCTCGAGTTTTCAAAGGATATGAGGCCTCCGGTTCCGTTGAGGTGGAGGACTAGGTCTTTCTCTGTGGTCTCCACAGGGGATTCAGACAACCCTTCGTCTTGGGAGATGCAAGACGAGCCTGCATTCAATTCACTGCAGGAATATCCGGCCTTACATCAGGTCAGAGCATCTCGGTGTCCATTCCACTTGAGGCCACAAACTCAGGGTCCCTGTCACATACCTGTAGCTGAGAGAAGCCTCCTCTTGAGGTGCTTGTGGAAAGTTGGTATTCCTCTTGAGTCGAAGCCAGGGACTAAGCTCTCATCTCGAGTTGATTTGGGGTCCACGGAGCCCTTTCATGTTGCTCCAGTGACCTGAGGATCCCACTAGACTTGAGACAGTGATCTTGGGTTTTCTCTGGAGTGCCATCAAGGAAATCAAGGCTCCTTTCCAGTTTGATGTGGAACACGGAATTGCTCTGCACGCAGTGCAGGGGAATCGGGCCTCATCTCGCGGTGAGGGGGAAGTCTCATGGTTTTTCTCGAGTTGTGGCCGGAACCTGGGGTATATTCTCGAGTTACGACGGGGAGGGCCCTTCCAGACAGGTGTTTGTTCAGCGACGTCAGGACTCCTACCTAGGTGCCAGGGACACCTCGGGATTCTCCTCGACTCTTGGCATGGCAATTGGGACGAGTCTCCACGTGAGGCGGGAGAGCCAATATCCCTTTCCACGTGCCACAGGGATCCTGGGACTCCTATCCACTTTCAAGAGGAGTCAGGCATCGTCTCCTTGGGAAGCATTGATCTCCGCGGACCTCTCGAGTTTTCAAAGGATGTGAGGCCTCCGTTCGCGTTGAGGCGGAGGACTAGGTCTTTCTCTGTGGTCTCCACAGGGGATTCAGACATCCCTTCGTCTTGGGAGATGCAAGACGAGCCTGCATTCAATTCACTGCAGGGATATCCGGCCTTACTTCGAGTCAGAGCATCTCGGTGTCCATTCCACTTGAGGCCACAAACTCAGGGTCCCTGTCACATACCTGTAGCTGAGAGAAGCCTCCTCTTGAGGTGCTTGTGGAAAGTTGGTATTCCTCTTGAGTCGAAGCCAGGGACTAAGCTCTCATCTCGAGTTGATTTGGGGTCCACGGAGCCCTTTCGTGTTGCTCCAGTGACCTCAGGATCCCTCTAGACTTGAGCCAGTGATCTTGGGTTTTCTCTGGAGTGCCATCAAGGAAAGCAAGGCTCCTTTCACGTTTGATGTGGAACACCGAATTGCTCTGCATGCAGTGCAGGGGAATCGGGCCTCATCTCGCGGCGAGGGGGAAATCTCATGGTTTTTCTCGAGTTGTGGCCGGAACCTGGGGTATATTCTCGAGTTACGACAAGGAGGGCCCTTCCAGACAGGTGTTTGTTCAGCGACGTCAGGACTCCTGCCTAGGTGCGAGGGACACCTCGGGATTCTCCTCGAGTCTTGGCTTGTCAATTGGGACGCGTCTCCACGTGAGGCGGGAGACCCAGGGTCCCTTCCCACGTGCCACAGGGATCTTGGGACTCCTATCCATTTTCAAGAGGAGTCAGGCATCGCCTTCTTTGGAAGCATTGATCTCCGCGGACCTCTCGAGTTTTCAAAGGATGTGATTCCTCCGGTCGCGTTGAGGCCGAGGACTAGGTCTTTCTCTGTCGTCTCCACAGGGGATTCAGACATCCCTTCGTCTTGGGAGATGCAAGACGAGCCTGCATTCAATTCACTGCAGGGATATTCGGCCTTACTTCGAGTCAGAGCATCTCGGTGTCCATTCCACTTGAGGCCACAAACTCAGGGTCCCTCTCACATACCTGTAGCTGAGAGAAGCCTCCTCTTGAGGTGCTTGTGGAAAGTTGGTATTCCTCTTGAGTCGAAGCCAGCGACTAAGCTCTCTTCTCGAGTTGACTTGGGGTCCACGGAGCCCTTTCGTGTTGCTCCAGTGACGTCAGGATCCCTCTAGACTTGAGACAGTGATCTTGGGTTTTCTCTGCAGTGCCATCAAGGAAATCAAGGCTCCTTTCACGTTTGATGTGGAACACGGAATTGCTCTGCACGCAGTGCAGGGGAATCGAGCCCCATCTCGCGGCGAGGGGGAAGTCTCATGGTTTTTCTCGAGTTACGGCCGGAACCTGGGGTATATTCTCCAGTTACGACGAGGAGGCCCCTTCCAGACACGTGATTGTTCAGCGACGTCAGGACTCCTGCCTAGGTGCGAGGGACACCTCGGGATTCTCCTCGAGTCTTGGCATGGCAATTGGGACTCCTCTCCACGTGAGGCGGGAGACCCAGTGTCCCTTCCCACGTGCCACAGGGATCCTGGGACTCCTATCCATTTTTAAGAGGAGTCAGGCATCGTCTCCTTTGGAAGCATTGATCTCCGCAGACCTCTCGAGTTTTCCAAGAATGTGAGGACTCCGGTCGCGATGAGGCGGAGGACTAGGTCTTTCTCTGTGGTCTCCACAGGGGATTCAGACATCCCTTCTTCTTGGGAGATGCAAGACGAGCCTGCATTCAATTCACTGCAGGGATATCCGGCCTTACTTCGAGTCAGAGCATCTCGGTGTCCATTCCACTTGAGGCCACAAACACAGGGTCCCTCTCACATACATGTAGCTGAGAGAAGCCTCCTCTTGAGGTGCTTGTGGAAAGTTGGTATTCCTCTTGAGTCGAAGCCAGGGACTAAGCTCTCATCTCGAGTTGATTTGGGGTCCACGGAGCCCTTTCGTGATGCTACAGTGACCTCAGGATCCCTCTAGACTTGAGACACTGATCTTGGGTTTTCTCTGGAGTGCCACCAAGGAAATCAAGGGTCCTTTCACGTTTAATGTGGAACACGGAATTGCTCTGCACGCAGTGCAGGGGAATCGGGCCTCATCTCGCGCCAAGGGGGAAGTCTCATGGTTTTTCTCGAGTTGCGGCCGGAACCTGGGGTATATTCGCGAGTTACGACGGGGAGGGCCCTTCGAGACACGTGTTTGTTCAGCGACGTCAGGAGTCCTGCCTAGGTGCGAGGTACAACTCGGGATTCTCCTCGAGTCTTGGCATGGCAATTGGGACGCGTCTCCACGTGAGGTGTGAGACCCAGTGTCCCTTTACACGTGCCACAGGGATCCTGGGAATCCTATCCATTTTCAGGAGGAGTCAGGCATCGTCTCCTTTGTAAGCATTGATCTGCGCAGACCTCTCGATTTTTCAAAGGATGTGATGTCTCCGGTCGCAATGAGGCTGAGGACTAGTTCTTTCTTTGTCGTCTCCACAGGGGATTCAGACATCCCTTCGTCTTGGGAGATGCAAGACGAGCCTGCATTCAATTCACTGCAGGGATATCCGGACTTACTTCGAGTCAGAGCATCTCGTTGTCCATTCCACTTGAGGCCACAAACTCAGGGTCCCTCTCGTACCTTTAGCTGAGAGAAGCCTCCTCTTGAGGTGCTTGTGGAAAGTTGGTATTCCTCTTGAGTCGAATCCAGGGACTAAGATCTCATCTCGTGTTGATTTGGGGTCCACGGAGCCCTTTTGTGTTGCTCCAGTGACCTCAGGATCCCTCTAGACTTGAGACAGTGATTTTGGGTTTTCTCTGGAGTGCCATCAAGGAAATCAAGTCTCCTTTCACGTTTGATGTGGAACACGGAATTGCTCTGCACGCAGTGCAGGGGAATCGGGCCTCATCTCTCGGCGAGGGTGAAGTCTCATGGTTTTTCTCGAGTTGCGGCTGGAACCTTAGGTATATTCTCGAGTTACGACGGGGAGGGAACTTCCAGACACGTGTTTCTTCAGCGACGTCAGGACTATTGCCTAGGTGCGAGGGACACCTCGGGATTCTCCTCGAGTCTTGGCATGGCATTTGGGATGCGTCTCCATGTGAGGCGGGAGATCCAGGGTCCCAATCCACGTGCCACAGGGATCCTGGGAATCCTATCCGTTTTCAAGAGGAGACAGGCATCGTCTCCTTTGTAAGCATTGATCTGCGCAGACCTCTCGATTTTTCAAAGGATGTGATGTCTCCGGTCGCAATGAGGTGGAGGACTAGGTCTTTCTTTGTCGTCTCCACAGGGGATTCAGACATCCCTTCGTCTTGGGAGATGCAAGACGAGCCTGCATTCAATTCACTGCAGGGATATCCGGCCTTAATTCGAGTCAGAGCATCTCAGTGTCCATTCCACTTGAGGCCACAAACTCACGGTCCCTCTCACATACCTGTAGCGGAGAGAAGCCTCCCCTTGAGGTGCTTGTGAAAAGTTGGTATTCCTCTTGAGTCGAAGCCAGGGACTAAGCTCTCATCTCGAGTAGATTTGGGGTCCCCGGAGCCCTTCCTTGTTGCTCCAGTGACCTCAGGATCCCTCTAGACTTGAGACAGTGATGTTGGGTTTTCTCTGGAGTGCCATCAAGGAAATCAAGGCTCCTTTCACGTTTGATGTGGAACACGGAATTGCTCTGCACGCAGTGCAGGGGAATCGGGCCTCATCTCGCGGCGAGGGGGAAGTCTCATGGTTTTTCTCGAGGTGCGGCCGGAACCTGGGGTGTATTCTCGAGTTACGACGGGGAGGCCCCTTCCAGACACGTGTTTGTTCAGCGACATCAGGACTCCTGCCTAGGTGCGAGGGACACTTCGGGATTCTCCTCGAGTCTTGGCATGGCAATTGGGACGCGTCTCCACGTGAGGTGGGAGACCCAGGGTCCCTTTCCACGTGCCACAGAGATCCTGGGACTCCTATCCATTTTCAAGAGGACTCAGGCATCGTCTCCTTTGTAAGCATTGATCTGCGCAGACCTCTCGATTTTTCAAAGGATGTGAGGCCTCCGGTCGCGATGAGGCGGAGGACTAAGTCTTTCTCTGTGGTCTCCACAGCGGATTCAGACATCCCTTCGTCTTGGGAGATGCAAGACGAGCCTGCATTCAATTCACTGCAGGGATATCCGGCCTAACTTCGAGTCAGAGCATCTCGGTGTCCATTCCACTTGAGGCCACAAACTCAGGGGCCCTCTCACATACCTGTAGCTGAGAGAAGCCTCCTCTTGAGGTGCTTGTGGAACGTTGGTATTCCTCTTGAGTCGACGCCAGGGACTAAGCTCTCATCTCGAGTTGATTTGGGGTCCACGGAGCCTTTTCGTGTTGCTCCAGTGACCTCAGGATCCCTCTAGACTTGAGACAGTGATCTTGGGTTTTCTCTGGAGTGCCCTCAAGGAAATCAAGGCTCCTTTCACGTTTGATGTGGAACACGGAATTGCTCTGCACGCAGTGCAGAGGAATCGGGCCTCATCTCGCGGCGAGGGGGAAGTCACATGGTTTTTCTCGAGTTGCGGCCGGAACCTGGGGTATATTCTCGAGTTACGACGGGGAGGGCCCTTCCAGACACGTGTTTGTTCAGCGACTTCAGGACTCCTGCCTAGGTGCGAGGGACACCTCGGGATTCTCCTCGAGTCTTGGCATGGCAATTGGGACGCGTCTCCACGTGAGGCGGGAGACCCAGGTACCCTTTCCACGTGCCACAGAGATCCTGGGACTCCTATCCATTTTCAAGAAGAGTCAGGCATCGTCTCCTTTGGAAGCATTGACCTCCGCAGACCTCTCGAGTTTTCAAAGGATGTGATGCCTCCGGTCTCGATGAGGCGGAGGACTAGGTCTTTCTCTCTGGTCTCCACAGGGGATTCAGACATCCCTTCATCTTGGGAGATGCAAGACGAGCCTGCATTCAATTCACTATTGGGATATCCGGCCTTTTTTGAGTCAGAGCATCTAGGTGTCCATTCCAATTGAGGCCACAAACTCAGGGTCCCTCTCACATACCTGTAGCTGAGAGAAACCTCCTCTTGAGGTGATTGTGGAAAGTTGGTATTCCTCTTGATTCGAAGCCAGGGACTAAGCTCTCATCTCGAGTAGATCTGGGGTCCACGCAGCCTTTCGTGTTGCTCCAGTGACCTCAGGATCCCTCTAGACTTGAGACAGTGATCTTGGGTTTTCTCTGGAGTGCCATCAAGGAAATCAAGGCTCCTTTCACGTTTGATGTGGAACACGGAATTGCTCTGCACACAGTGCAGGGGAATCGGGCCTCATCTCGCGGCGAGGGGGAAATCTCATGGTTTTTCTCGAGGTGCGGCCGGAACCTGTTGTATATTCTCGAGTTACGACGGGGAGGCCCCTTCCAGACACGTGTTTGTTCAGCGACGTCAGGACTCCTGCCTAGGTGCGAGGGACACCTCGGGATTCTCCTCGAATCTTGGCATGGCAATTGGGACGCGTCTCCACGTGAGGCGGGAGACCCAGGGTCCCTTTCCACGTGCCACAGGGATCCTGGGACTCCTATCCATTTTCTAGAGGAGTCAGGCATCGTCTCATTTGGAAGCATTGATCTCCGCGGACCTCTCGAGTTTCAAAGGATATGAGGCCTCCGGTCGTGATGAGGCGGAAGACTAGGTCTTTCTCTGGGGTCTCCACAGCAGATTCAGACATCCCTTCGTCTTGGGAGATGCAAGACGAGCCTGCATTCAATTCACTGCAGGGATATCCAGCCTTACTTCGAGTCAGAGCATCTCGGTGTCCATTCCACTTGAGGCCACAAACTCAGGGTCCTTCTCACATACCTGTAGCTGAGAGAAGCCTCCTCTTGAGGTGCTTGTGGAAAGTTGGTATTCCTCTTGAGTCGAAGCCAGGGACTAAGCTCTCATCTCGAGTTGATTTGGGGTCCACGGAGCCCTTTCGTGTTGCTCCAGTGACCTCAGGATCCCTCTAGACTTGAGACACTGATCTTGGGTTTTCTCTGGAGTGCCATCAAGGAAATCAAGGCTCCTTTCAAGTTTGATGTGGAACACGGAATTGCTCTGCACGCAGTGCAGGGGAATCGGGCCTCATCTCGCGGCGAGGGGGAAGTCTCATGGTTTTTCTCGAGTTGCGGCCGCAACCTGGGGTATAATCTCGTGTTACAACGGGGAGGGCCCTTCCAGACACGTGTTTGTTCAGCAACGTTAGGACTCCTGCCTAGGTGCGAGGGACCTCGGGATTCTCCACGAGTCTTGGCATGGCAACTGGGACGCGTCTCCACGTGAGGCGGGAGAACCAGTGTCCCTTTCCACGTGCCACAGAGATCCTGGGACTCCTATCCATTTTCAAGAGGAGTCAGGCATCGTCTCCTTTGGAAGCATTGATCTCTGCGGACCTCTCGAGTTTTCAAACGATGTGAGGCCTCCGGTCGCGATGAGGCAGAAAATTCGTTCTTTCTCTGTGGTCTCCACAGGGGATTCAGACATCCCTTCGTCTTGGGAGATGCAAGACGGCCTGCATTCAATTCACTGCAGGGATATCCGGCCTTACTTCGAGTCAGAGCATCTCGGTATCCATTCTACTTGAGGCCACAAACTCAGGGTCCCTCTCACATACCTGTAGCTGAGAGAAGCCTCCTCTTGAGGTGCTTGTGGAAAGTTGGTGTTCCGCTTGAGTCGAAGCCAAGGACTAAGCTCTCATCTCGAGTTGACTTGGGGTCCACGGAGCCCTTTCGTGTTGCTCCAGTGACCTCAGGATCCCTCTAGACTTGAGACAGTGATCTTGGGTTTTCTCTGGAGTGCCATCAAGGAAATCAAGGCTCCTTTCACGTTTGATGTGGAACACGGAAATGCTCTGCACGCAGTGCAGGGGAATCGGGCCTCATCTCGCGGCGAGGGGGAAGTCTCATGGTTTTTCTCGAGTTGCGGCCGGAACCTGGGGTATATTCTCGAGTTACTACGGGGAGGGCCCTTCCAGAAACGTGTTTGTTCAGCGACGTTAGGACTCCTGCCTAGGTGCGAGGGACACCTCGGGATTCTCCTCGAGTCTTGGCATGGCAATTGGGACACGTCTCCACGTGAGTCGGGAGACCCAGTGTCCCTTTCCACGTGCCACAGGGATCCTGGGACTCCTATCCATTTTCAAGAGGAGTCAGGCATCGTCTCCTTTGGAAGCACTGATCTCCGCGTACCTCTCGAGTTTTCAAAGGATGTGAGGCCTCCGGTCGCGATGAGGCGGGGAACTAGGTCTTTCTCTGTGGTCTCCACAGGGGATTCAGACATCCCTTCGTCTTGAGAGATGCAAGACGAGCTTGCATTCAATTCACTGCAGGGATATCCGGCCTTACTTCGAGTCAGAGCATCTCGGTATCCATTCCACTTGAGGCCACAAACTCAGGGTCCCTCTCACATACCTGTAGCTGAGAGAAGCCTCCTCGTGAGGTGTTTGTGGAAAGTTGCTATTCCTCTTAAGTCGAAGCCGGGGACTAAGCTCTCATCTCGAGTTGATTTGGGGTCCACGAAGCCCTTTCATGCTGCTACAGTGGCCTCGGGGTCCCTCTAGACTTGAGACATTGATCTTGGGTATTCTCTGGAGTGCCATCAAGGAAATCAAGGCTTTTTTTTCGTTTGATGTGGAACACGGAATTGCTCTGCACGCAGTGCAGGGAAATCGGGCCTCACCTCACAGCGAGTGGGAAGTCTCATGGTTTTTCTCGAGCTGCGGCCGGAACCTGGGGTATATTCTTGAGTTACGATGGGGAGGGCCCTTCCAGACACGTGTTTGCTCAGCGACGTCAGGACTCCTGCCTAGGTGTGAGGGACACCTCGGGATTCTCCTCGAGTCTTGGCATGGCAATTGGGACGCGTCTCCACGTGAGGCGGGAGACCCCGGGTCCCTTTCCATGTGCCACAGGGATCCTGGGACTCCTATCTATTTTCAAGAGGAGTCAGGCATCGTCTCCTTTGGAAGCATTGATCTCCGCGGACCTCTCGAGTTTTCAAAGGATGTGAGGCTTCCGGTCGCGATGAGGCGGAGAACTAGGTCTTTCTCTATGGTCTCCACAGGGGATGCAGACATCCCTTCGTCTTGGGAGATGCAAGACAAGCCTGCATTCAATTCACTGGAGGGATATCCGGCCTAACTCGAGGCAGAGCTTCTCGGTGTCCATTCTACTTGAGGCCACAAATCAGGGTCCCTCTCACATACCTGTAGCTGAGAGAAGCCTCCTCTTGAGGTGCTTGTGGAAAGTTGGTATTCCTCTTGAGTCGAAGCCAGGGACTAAGCTCTCATCTCGAGTTGATTTGTGGTCCACAGAGCCCTTTCCTGTTGCTACAGTGACCTCAGGATCCCTCTAGACTTGAGACACTGATCTTGGGTATTCTCTGGAGTGCCATCAAGGAAATCAAGGCTTGTTTTTCGTTTGATGTGGAACACGGAATTGCTCTGCACGCAGTGCAGGGAAATCGGGCGTCACCTCACAGCGAGTGGAAAGTCTCATGGTTTTTCTCGAGCTGCGGCCGGAACCTGGGGTATATTCTTGAGTTACGATGGGGAGGGCCCTTCCAGCCACGTGTTTGCTCAGCGACGTCAGGACTCCTGCCTAGGTGTGAGGGACACCTCGGGATTCTCCTCGAGTCTTGGCATGGCAATTGGGGCGCGTCTCCACGTGAGGCGGGAGACCCCGGGTCCCTTTCCATGTGCCACAGGGATCCTGGGACTCCTATCTATTTTCAAGAGGAGTCAAGCATCGTCTCCTTTGGAAGCACTGATCTCCGCAGACCTCTCGAGTTTTCAAAGGATGTGAGGGCTCTGGTCGCGATGAGTCGGAGGACTAGGTCTTTCCCTGTGGTCTCCACAGGGGATTCAGACATCCCTTCGTCTTGGGAGATGCAAGACGAGCCTGCATTCAATTCACTGCAGGGATATCCGGCCTTACTTCGAGTTATAGCATCTCGGTGTCCATTCCACTTGAGGCCACAAACTCAGGGGCCCTCTCAAATACCTGTAGCTGAGAGAAGCCTCCTCTTGAGGTGCTTGTGGAAAGTTGGTATTCCTCTTGAGTCGAAGCCAGGGACTAAGCTCTCATCTCGAGTTGATTTGGGGTCCCCGGAGCCCTTTCGTGTTGCTCCAGTGACCTCAGGATCCCTCTAGACTTGAGCCAGTGATGTTGGGTTTTCTCTGGAGTGCCATCAAGGAAATCAAGGCTCCTTTCAAGTTTGATGTGGAACACGGAATTGCTCTACACGCAGTGCAGGGGATTCGGGCCTCATCTCGAGGCGAGGGGGAAGTCTCATGGCTTTTCTCGAGTTGCGGCTGGAACCTGGGATATATTCTCGAGTTACGACGGGGAGGGCCCTTCCAGACACGTGTTTGTTCAGCGACGTCAGGACTCCTGCCTAGGTGCGAGGAGCAACTCGGGATTCTCCTCGAGTCTTGGCATAGCAATTGGGACGCGTCTCCACGTGAGGCGGGAGACCCAGGGTCCCTTATAACGTGCCACAGGGATCCTGGGACTCCTATCCATTTTCAAGAGGAGTCAAGCATCGTCTCCTTTGGAAGCATTGATCTCCGCATACCTCTCGAATTTTCAAAGGATGTGAGGCCTCTGGTCGCGATGAGGCAAAGGACTAGGTCTTTCTCTTTGGTCTCCACAGGGGATTCAGACATCCCTTCGTCTTGGGAGATGCAAGACGAGCCTGCATTCAATTCACTGCAGGGATATCCGGCCTTACTTCGAGTCAGAGCATCTCGGTGTCCATTCCACTTGAGGCCACAAACTCAGGGGCCCTCTCACATACCTGTAGCTGAGAGAAGCCTCCTCTTGAGGTGCTTGTGGAAAGTTGGTATTCCTCTTGAGTCGAAGCCATGGACTAAGCTCTCATCTCGAGTTGATTTGGGGTCCACGGAGCCCTTTCGTGTTGCTCCAGTGACCTCAGGATCCCTCTAGACTTGAGCCAGTGATCTTGGGTTTTCTCTGGAGTGCCATCAAGGAAATCAAGGCTCCTTTCACCTTTGATGTGGAACACGCAATTGCTCTGCACGCAGTGCAGGGGAATCGGGCCTCATCGCGGGGCGAGGGGAAAGTCTCATGGTTTTTCTCGAGTTGCGGCCGGAACCTGGGGTATATTCTCGAGTTACGACGGGGAGGGCCCTTCCAGACACTTGTTTGTTCAGCGACGTCAGGACTCCTGCCTAGGTGCGAGGGACACCTCGGGATTCTCCTCGACTCTTGGCATGGCAATTGGGACGCGTTTTCACTTGAGGCGGGAGAACCAGGTTCCCTTTCCACGTGCCACAAGTATCCTGGGACTCCTATCCATTTTCAAGAGGAGTCAGGCATCGTATCCTTTGGAAGCATTGATCTCCGCGGACGTTTTGAATTTTCAAAGGATGTGAGGCCTCCAGTCGTGAAGAGGTGGAGAACTAGGTCTTCTCTGTGGTCTCCACAGGGGATTCAGACATCCCTTCGTCTTGGGAGATGCAAGACGAGCCTGCATTCAATTCACTGCAGGAATATCCGGCCTTACTTCGAGTCAGAGCATCTCGGTGTCCATTCCACTTGAGGCCACAAACTCAGGGTCCCTGTCACATACCTGTAGCTGAGAGAAGCCTCCTCTTGAGGTGCTTCTGGAAAGTTGATATTCCTCTTTAGTCGAAGCCAGAGACTAAGCTCTCATCTCGAGTTAATTTGGGGTCCAGGGAGCCCTTTCGTGTTGCTCCAGTGACCTCAGGATCCCTCTAGACTAGAGACAGTCATCTTGGGTTTTCTCTGGAGTGCCATCGAGGAAATCAAGGCTCCTTTCACGTTTGATGTGGAACTCGGAATTGCTCTGCACGCAGTGCAGGGGAATTGGGCCTCATCTCGCGGCGAGGGGGAAGTCTCATGGTTTTTCTCGAGTTGCGGCCGGAACCTGGGGTGTATTCTCGAGTTATGACGGGGAGGGCCCATCCAGACACGAGTTTGTTCACCGACGTCAGGACTCCTGCCTAGGTGCGAGGGACACCTCGGGATTCTCCTTGAGTCTTGGCATGGCATTTCGGATGCCTCTCAACGTGAGGCGGGAGACCCAGGGTCCCTTTCCACGTGCCACAGGGATCCTGGGACTCCTTTCCATTTTCAAGAGGAGTCAGGCATCGTCTCCTTTGGAACCATTAATCTCCGCGGACCTCTCCAGTTTTCAAAGGATGTGAGGCCTCCGGTCGCGATCAGGCGGAGAAATAGATCTTTCTCTGTGGTCTCCACAGGGGATTCAGACATCCCTTCGTATTGGGAGATGCAAGACGAGCCTGCATTCAATTCACTGCAGGGATATCCGGCCTTACTTCGAGTCAGAGCATCTCGGTGTCCATTCCACTTGAGGCCACAAACTCAGGGTCCCTCTCACATACCTGTAGCTGAAAGAAGCCACCTCTTGAGGTGCTTGTGGAAAGTTGGTATTCCTCTTGAGTCGAAGCCAGGGACTAAGCTCTCATCTAGAGTTGATTAGGGGTCCACTGAGCCCTTTCCTGTTGCTCCAGTGACCTCAGGATCCCTCTAGACTTGAGACAGTGTTCTTGGGTTTTCTCTGGAGTGCCATCAAGGAAATCAAGGCTCCGTTCAAGTTTGATGTGGAACACGGAACTGCTCTGCACGCAGTGCAGTGGAATCGGGCCTCATCTCGCGTCGAGGGGGAAGTCTCATGGTTTTTCTCGAGTTGCGGCCGGAACCTGGGCTATATTCTCGAGTTACGACGGATAGGGCCCTTCCAGACATTTGTTTGTTCAGCGATGTCAGGACTCCTGCCTAGGTGCGAGGGACACCTCGGGATTCTCCTTGAGTCTTGGCATGGCTATTGGGACGCGTCTCCACGTGAGGCGCGAGTCCCAGGGTCCCTTTCCAAGTGCCTCAGGGATCCTGGGAATGCTATCCATTTTCGAGAGGAGTCAGGCATCATCTCCTTTGGAAGCATTGATCTCCGCGGAACTCTCGAATTTTCAAAGGATGTGAGACCTCCGGTCGCGATGAGGCGGAGAACTAAGGCTTTCTCTGTGGTCTCCACAGGGGATTCAGACATCGCTTCGTCTTGGGAGATGCAAGACGAGCCTGCATTCAATTCACTGCAGGGATATCCGGCCTTACTTCGAGTCAGAGCATCTTGGTGTCTATTCCACTTGATGCCACAAACTCAGGGTCCCTCTCACATACCTGTAGCTGAGAGAAGCCTCCTCTTGAGGGGCTTGTGGAAAGTTCGTATTCCTCTTGAGTCGAAGCCAGGGACTAAGCACTCATCTCGAGTTGATTTGGGGTCCACGGAGCCTTTTCGTGTTGTTCCACTGACCTCAGGATCCCTCTAGACTTGAGACAGTGATCTTGGGTTTTCTCCGGAGTTCCATCAAGGAAATCAAGGCTCCTTTCACGTTTGATGTGGAACACGGAATTGCTCTGCACGCAGTGCAGGGTAATCGGGCCTCATCTTGCGGCCAGGGGGAAGTGTCATGGTTTTTCTCGAGTTGCGTCCGGAACCTGGGGTATATTCTCGAGTTACGACGGGGAGGGCCCTTCCAGACACGTGTTTGTTCAGCTATGTCAGGACTCCAGCCTAGGTGCGAGGGACACCTAGGGATTCTCCTCGAGTCTTGGCATGGCAATTCGGATGCCTCTCCACGTGAGGCGGGAGACCCAGGGTCCCTTTCCACGTGGCACAGTGATCCTGGGACTCCTATCCATTTTCAAGAGGAGTAAGGCATCGTCTCCTTTGGAAGCATTGATCTCCGGGGACCTCTCGAGTTTTCAAAGGATGTGAGGCCTCCGGTCGCGATGAGGTGGAGAACTAGGTCTTTCTCTTTGGTCTCCAAAGGGTATTCAGACATCCATTCGTCTTGGGAGATTCAAGACGAGCCTGCATTCAATTCACTGCAGGGATATCCGGCCTTACTTCGAGTCAGAGCATCTCGGTGTCCATTCCACTTGAGGCCACAAACTCAGGGTCCGTCTCACATACCTGTAGCTGAGAGAAGCCTCCTCTTGAGGTGCTTGTGGAAAGTTGGTATTCCTCTTGAGTCGAAGCCAGGGATTAAGCTCTCATCTCGAGTTGATTTGCGGTCCACGGAGTCTTTTTGTGTTGCTCCAGTGACCTCAGGATCCCTCTAGACTTGAGACAGTGATCTTGGGTTTTCTCTGGAGTGCCATCAAGGAAATCAAGTCTACTTTCACGTTTGATGTGGAACACGCAATTGCTCTGCACGCAGTGCAGGGGAACCGGGCCTCATCTCGCGGCGAGGGGGAAGTCTCATGGTTTTTCTCGAGTTGTGGCCGGAACTTGGGGTGTATTCTCGAGTTACGACGGGGAGGGCCCATCCAGACTCGAGTTTGTTCAGCGACGTCAGGACTCCTGCCTAGGTGCGAGGGCCACCTCGGGATTCTCCTCGAGTCTTGGCATGGCAATTCGGATGCCTCTCAACGTGAGGCGGGAGACCCAGGGTCCCTTTCCACGTGCCACAGGGATCCTGGGACTCCTTTCCATTTTCAAGAGGAGTCAGGCATCGTCTCCTTTGGAACCATTGATCTCCGCGGACCTCTCCAGTTTTCAAAGGATGTGAGGCCTCCGGTCGCGATCAGGCGGAGAAATAGATCTTTCTCTGTGGTCTCCACAGGGGATTCAGACATCCCTTCGTCTTGGGAGATGCAAGACGAGCCTACATTCAATTCACTGCAGGGATATCCGGCCTTACTTTGAGTCAGGGCATCTCGGTGTCCATTCCACATGAGGCCACAAACTCAGGGTCCCTCTCACATACCTGTAGCTGAGAGAAGCCTCCTCTTGAGGTGCTTGTGGAAAGTTGGTATTCCTCTTGAGTCGAAGCCAGGGACTAAGCTCTCATCTCGAGTTGATTAAGGGTCCCCTGAGCCCTTTCCTGTTGCTCCAGTGACCTCAGGATCCCTCTAGACTTGAGACAGTGATCTTGGGTTTTCTCTGGAGTGACATCAAGGAAATCAAGGCTCCGTTCAAGTTTGATGTGGAACACGGAACTGCTCTGCACGCAGTGCAGGGGAATCGGGCCTCATCTCGCGTCGAGGGGGAAGTCTCATGGTTTTTCTCGAGTTGCGGCCGGAACCTGGGCTATATTCTCGAGTTACGACGGGGAGGGCCCTTCCAGACATTTGTTTGTTCAGCGATGTCAGGACTCCTGCCTAGGAGCGAGGGACACCTCGGGATTCTCCTCGAGACTTGGCGTGGCTATTGGGACGCGTCTCCACGTGAGGCGCGAGTCCCAGGGTCCCTTTCCACGTGCCACAGGGATCCTGGGACTCCTATCCATTTTTGAGAGGAGTCAGGCATCGTCTCCTTTGGAAGCATTGATCTCCGTGGACCTCTCGAATTTTCAAAGGATGTGAGACCTCCGGTCGCGATGAGGCGGAGAACTAAGGCTTTCTCTGTGGTCTCCACAGGGGATTCAGACATCCCTTCGTCTTGGGAGATGCAAGACGAGCCTGCATTCAATTCACTGCAGGGATATCCGGCCTTACTTCGAGTCAGAGCATCTCGGTGTCCATTCCACTTGAGGCCACAAACTCAGGGTCCGTCTCACATACCTGTAGCTGAGAGAAGCCTCCTCTTGAGGTGCTTGTGGAAAGTTCGTATTCCTCTTGAGTCGAAGCCAGGGACTAAGCACTCATCTCGAGTTGATTTGGGGTCCACGGAGACTTTTCGTGTTGTTCCACTGACCTCAGGATCCCTCTAGACTTGAGACAGTGATCTTGGGTTTTCTCCGGAGTTCCATCTAGGAAATCAAGGCTCCTTTCACGTTTGATGTGGAACACGGAATTGCTCTGCACGCAGTGCAGGGGAATCGGGCCTCATCTTGCGGCCAGGGGGAAGTCTCATGGTTTTTCTCGAGTTACGGCCGGAACCTGGGGTATATTCTCGAGTTACGACGGGGAGGGCCCTTCCAGACACGTGTTTGTTCAGCGATGTCAGGACTCCAGCCTAGGTGCGAGGGACACCTCGGGATTCTCCTCGGGTCTTGGCATGGCAATTCAGATGCCTCTCCACGTGAGGCGGGAGCCCCAGGGTCCCTTTCCACGTGGCACAGTGATCCTGGGACTCCTATCCATTTTCAAGAGGAGTACGGCATCGTCTCCTTTGGAAGCATTGATCTCCGCGGACCTCTCGAGTTTTCAAAGGATGTGAGGCCTCCGGTCGTGATGAGGTGGAGAACTAGGTCTTTCTCTTTGGTCTCCAAAGGGTATTCAGACATCGATTCGTCTTGGGAGATGCAAGACGAGCCTGCATTCAATTCACTGCAGGGATATCCGGCCTTACTTCGAGTCAGAGCATCTCGGTGTCCATTCCACTTGAGGCCACAAACTCAGGGTCCGTCTCACATACCTGTAGCTGAGAGAAGCCTCCTCTTGAGGTGCTTGTGGAAAGTTGGTATTCCTCTTGAGTCGAAGCCAGGGATTAAGCTCTCATCTCGAGTTGATTTGAGGTCCACGGAGCCTTTTTGTGTTGCTCCAGTGATCTCAGGATCCCTCTAGACTTGAGACAGTGATCTTGGGTTTTCTCTGGAGTGCCATCAAGGAAATCAAGGCTACTTTCACGTTTGATGTGGAACACGCAATTGCTCTGCACGCAGTGCAGGGGAACCGGGCCTCATCTCGCGGCGAGGGGGAAGTCTCATGGTTTTTCTCGAGTTGCGGCCGGAACCTGGGGTGTATTCTCGAGTTATGACGGGCAGGGCCCATCCAGACACGAGTTTGTTCAGCGACGTCAGGACTCCTGCCTAGGTGCGAGGGACACCTCGGCATTCTCCTCGAGTCTTGGCATGGCAATTCGGATGCCTCTCCACGTGAGGCGGGAGACCCAGGGTCCCTTTCCACGTGCCACAGGGATCCTTGAACTCCTTTCCATTTACAAGAGGAGTCAGACATCGTCTCCTTTGGAACCATTGATCTCCGCGGACCTCTCCAGTTTTCAAAGGATGGAGGGCTCCGGTCGCGATCAGGCGGAGAAATAGATCTTTCTCTGTGGTCTCCACAGGGGATTCAGACATCCCTTCGTCTTGGGAGATGCAAGACGAGCCTTCATTCAATTCACTGCAGGGATATCCGGCCTTACTTCGAGTCAGAGCATCTCGGTGTCCATTCCACTTGAGGCCACAAACTCAGGGTCCGTCTCACATACCTGTAGCTGAGAGAAGCCTCCTCTTGAGGTGCTTGTGGAAAGTTGGTATTCCTCTTGAGTCGAAGCCAGGGATTAAGCTCTCATCTCGAGTTGATTTGAGGTCCACGGAGCCCTTTCGTGTTGCTCCAGTGACCTCAGGATCCCTCTAGACTTGAGACAGTGATCTTGGGTTTTCTCTGGAGTGCCATCAAAGAAATCAAGGCTCCTTTCACGTTTGATGTGGAACTCGGAATTGCTCTGCACGCAGTGCAGGGGAATCTGGCGTCATGTCGCGGCGAGGGGGAAGTCTCATTGTTTTTCTCGAGTTCCGGCCGGAACCTGGGGTATATTCTCGAGTTACGACGGGGAGGGCCCTTCCAGACACGTGTTTGTTCAGCGACGTCAGGACTCCTGCCTAGGTGCGAGGGACACCTCGGGATTCTCCTCGAGTCTTGGCATGGCAATTGGGACGCGTCTCCACGTGAGGCGGGAGACCCAGTGTCCCTTTCCACGTGCCACAGGGATCCTGGGACTCCTATCCATTTTCAAGAGGAGTCAGGCATCGTCTCCTTTGGAAGCATTGATCTCCGCAGACCTCTCGAGTTTTCAAAGGATGTGAGGCCTCCGGTCGCGATGAAGCGGAGAACTAGGTCTTTCTCTGTGGTCTGCACAGGGTATTCAGACATCCCTTCGCCTTGGTAGACGCAAGACGAGCCTGCATTCAATTCACTGCAGGGATATCCGGCCTTACTTCGAGTCAGAGCATCTCGGTGTCCATTCCGCTTGAGGCCACAAACTCTGGGTCCCTCTCACATACCTGTAGCTGAGAGAAGCCTCCTCTTGAGGTGCTTTTGGAAAGTTGGTATTCCTCTTGAGTGGAAACCAGGGACTAAGCTCTAATCTCGAGTTGATTTGGTGTCCACGGAGCCCTTTCGTGTTGCTCCAGTGACCTCAGGATCCATCTAGACTTGAGATAGAGATCTTGGGTTTTCTCTGGAGTGCCATCAAGGAAATCAAGGCTCCTTTCACGTTTGATGTGGAACACGGAATTGCTCTGCACGCAGTGCAGGGGAATTGGGCCTCATCTCGTGGCGAGGGGGAAGTCTCATGGTTTTTCTCGAGTTGCGGCCGGAACCTGAGGCATATTCTCGAGTTACGACGGGGAGAGCCCTTCCAGACATGTGTTTGTTCAGCGACGTCAGGACTCCTGCCTAGGTGTGAGGGACTCCTCAGGATTCTCCTTGAGTCTTGGCATGGCAATAGGGACACAACTCCACATGAGGCGGGAGACCCAGGGTCCCTTTCGAAGTGCCACAGGGATCCTGGGACTCCTATCCATTTTCAAGAGGAGTCAGGCATCGTCTCCTTTAGAAGCATTGATCTCTGCGGACCTAACGAGTTTTCAAAGGATGTGAGGCCTCCAGTCGCGATGAGGCGGAGGACTCGGTCTTTCTCTGTGATCTCCACACGGGATTCAGACATCCCTTCGCGTGGGAGATACAAGACGAGCCTGCATTCACTTCACTGCAGGGATATCCGGCCTTACTTCGAGTCAGAGCATCTCGGTGTCCATTCCACTTGAGGCCACAAACTGAGGGTCCGTCTCACATACCTGTAGCTGAGAGAAGCCTCCTCTTGAGGTGCTTGTGGAAAGTTGGTATTCGTCTTGAGTCGAAGCCAGGGACTACGCTCTCATCTCGAGTTGATTAGGGGTCCATGGAGCCCTTTCCTTTTGCTCCAGTGACCTCAGGATTCCTCTAGACTTGAGACAGTGATCTTGGGTTTTCTCTGGAGTGCCATCAAGGAAATCAAGGCTCAGTTCAAGTTTGATGTGGAACACGGAACTGCTCTGCACGCAGTGCAGGGGAATCGGGCCTCATCTCGCGTCGAGGGGGAAGTCTCATGGTTTTTCTCGAGTTGCGGCTGGACCCTGGGCTATATTCTCGAGTTACGACGGGGAGGGCCCTTCCAGACATTTGTTTGTTCAGCGATGTCAGGACTCCTGCCTAGGTGCGAGGGACACCTCGGGATTCTCCTCGAGTCTTGGCATGGCTATTGGGACGCGTCTCCACGTGAGGCGCGAGTCCCAGGGTCCCTTTCCACGTGCCACAGGGATCCTGGGACTCCTATCCATTTTCGAGAGGAGTCAGGCATCGTCTCCTTTGGAAGCATTGATCTCCGCGGACCTCTCGAATTTTCAAAGGATGTGAGATCTCCGGTCGCGAAGAGGCGGAGAACTAAGGCATTCTCTGTGGTCTCCACATTGGATTCAGACATCCCTTCGCTTGGGAGATGCAAGACGAGCCTGCATTCAATTCACTGCAGGGATATCCTGCCTTCCTTCGAGTCAGAGCATCGCGGTGTCCATTCCACTTGAGGCCACAAACGCAGGGTCCCTCTCACATACCTTTAGCTGAGAGAAGCCTCCTCTTGAGGTGCTTATGAAAAGTTGGTATTCCTCTTGAGTCGAAGCCAGGGACTAAGCTCTCATCTCGAGTTGATTTATCGTCCACGGAGCACTTTTGTGTTGCTCCAGTGACCTCAGGATCCCTCTAGACTTGAGACAGTGATCTTGGGTTTTCTCTGCAGTGCCATCAAGGAAATAAAGGCTCCTTTCATGTTTGATGTGGAACACGGAATTGCTCTGCATGCAGTGCAGGGGAATCAGGCCTCATCTCACGGCGAGGGGGAAGACTCATGGTTTTTCTCAGGTTGCGGGCCGAACCTGTGGTATATTCTGGAGTTATGACGGGGAGGGCCCTTCCAGACACGTGTTTGTTCAGCGACGTCAGGACTCCTGCCTAGGTGCGATGGACACTTCGGGATTCTCCTCGAGTCTTCGCGGCAATTGGGACGCGTCTCCACGTGAGGCGGGAGACCCAGGGTCCGTTTTCACGTGCCACAGGGATCCTGGGACTCCTATCTATTTTCAAGAGGAGTCAGGCATCGTCTACTTTGGAAGCATTGATCTCCGCGGACCTCTAGAGTTTTCAAAGGATGTCAGGCGTCCGGTCCCGAAGAGGCGGAGAACTAGGTCTTTGTCTGTGGTCTCCACAGGGGATTAAGACATCCCTTTGTCTTGGGAGATGCAAGACGAGCCTGCATTCAATTCACTGCAGGGCTATCTGGCCTTACATCGAGTCAGAGCATTTCGGTGTCCTTTCCACTTGAGGCCACAAACTCAGGGTTCCTCTCACATACCTGTAGCTGAGAGAAGCCTCTTCTTGAGGTGCTGGTGGAAAGTTGGTATTCCTCTTGAGTCGAAGCCACGGACTAAGCTCTCATCTCGAGTTGATTTGGGGTCCACGGAGCCCTTTCGTGTTGCTCCAGTGACCTCAGGATCCCTCTAGACTTGAGACAGTGATCTTGCTTTTTCTCTGGAGTGCCATCAAGGAAATCAAGCCTCCTTTCATGTTTGATGTGGAACACGGAATTGCTCTGCACACAGTGCAGGGGAATCGGGCCTCATCTCACGGCGAGTGGGAAGTCTCATGGTTTTTCTCGAGTTGCGGCCGGAACCTCAGGTATATTCTCGAGTTATGACGGGGAGGGCCCTTCCAGACTCGTGTTTGTTCAGCGACCTCAGGACTCCAGCCTAGGTGCGAGGGACACCTCGGGATTCTCCTCAAGTCTTGGCATGGCAATTGGCACGGGTCTCCACGTGAGGCGGGAGACCCAGGGTCCCTTTCCACGTGCCACAGGGATCCTGGGACTTCTATCCATTTTCAAGAGGAGTCAGGCATCGTCTCCTTTGGAAAAATTGATCTCCGCGGACCTCTCGAGTTTTCAAAGGATGTGAGGCCTCCGGTCGCGATGAGGCGGAGAACTAGGTCTTTCTTTGTGGTCTCCACAGGGGATTCAGACATCCCTTCATCTTGGGAGATGCAAGACGAGCCTGCATTCAATTCACTGCAGGGATATACGGCCTTACTTCGAGTCAGAGCATCTCGGTGTCCATTCCACTTGAGGGCACAAATTACAGGTGCCTCTCACATGCCTGTAGCTGAGAGAAGCCTCCTCTTGAGGTGCTTGTAGAAAGTTGGTATTCCTCTTGAGTCGAAGCCAGGGACTAAGCTCTCATCTCGAGTTGATTTGCGGTCCACGGAGCCCTTTCGTGTTGCTCCAGTGACCTCAGGATCCCTCTAGACTTGAGACAGTGATCTTGGGTTTTCTCTGGAGTGCCATCAAAGAAATCAAGGCTCCTTTCACGTTTGATGTGGAACTCGGAATTGCTCTGCACGCAGTGCAGGGGAATCTGGCGTCATGTCGCGGCGAGGGGGAAGTCTCATTGTTTTTCTCGAGTTCCGGCCGGAACCTGGGGTATATTCTCGAGTTACGACGGGGAGGGCCCTTCCAGACACGTGTTTGTTCAGCGACGTCAGGACTCCTGCCTAGGTGGGAGGGACACCTCGGGATTCTCCTCGAGTCTTGGCATGGCAATTGGGACGCGTCTCCACGTGAGGCGGGAGACCCAGGGTCCCTTTCCACGTGCCACAGGGATCCTGGGACTCCTATCCATTTTCAAGAGGAGTCAGGCATCGTCTCCTTTGGAAGCATTGATCTCCGCAGACCTCTCGAGTTTTCAAAGGATGTGAGGCCTCCGGTCGCGATGAAGCGGAGAACTAGGTCTTTCTCTGTGGTCTGCACAGGGTATTCAGACATCCCTTCGCCTTGGTAGACGCAAGACGAGCCTGCATTCAATTCACTGCAGGGATATCCGGCCTTACTTCGAGTCAGAGCATCTCGGTGTCCATTCCGCTTGAGGCCACAAACTCTGGGTCCCTCTCACATACCTGTAGCTGAGAGAAGCCTCCTCTTGAGGTGCTTTTGGAAAGTTGGTATTCCTCTTGAGTGGAAACCAGGGACTAAGCTCTAATCTCGAGTTGATTTGGTGTCCACGGAGCCCTTTCGTGTTGCTCCAGTGACCTCAGGATCCATCTAGACTTGAGATAGAGATCTTGGGTTTTCTCTGGAGTGCCATCAAGGAAATCAAGGCTCCTTTCACGTTTGATGTGGAACACGGAATTGCTCTGCACGCAGTGCAGGGGAATTGTGCCTCATCTCGTGGCGAGAGGGAAGTCTCATGGTTTTTCTCGAGTTGCGGCCGGAACCTGAGGTATATTCTCGAGTTATGACGGGGAGAGCCCTTCCAGACATGTGTTTGTTCAGCGACGTCAGGACTCCTGCCTAGGTGTGAGGGACTCCTCAGGATTCTCCTTGAGTCTTGGCATGGCAATAGGGACACAACTCCACATGAGGCGGGAGACCCAGGGTCCCTTTCGAAGTGCCACAGGGATCCTGGGACTCCTATCCATTTTCAAGAGGAGTCAGGCATCGTCTCCTTTAGAAGCATTGATCTCTGCGGACCTAACGAGTTTTCAAAGGATGTGAGGCCTCCAGTCGCGATGAGGCGGAGGACTCGGTCTTTCTCTGTGATCTCCACACGGGATTCAGACATCCCTTCGCGTGGGAGATACAAGACGAGCCTGCATTCACTTCACTGCAGGGATATCCGGCCTTACTTCGAGTCAGAGCATCTCGGTGTCCATTCCACTTGAGGCCACAAACTGAGGGTCCGTCTCACATACCTGTAGCTGAGAGAAGCCTCCTCTTGAGGTGCTTGTGGAAAGTTGGTATTCGTCTTGAGTCGAAGCCAGGGACTACGCTCTCATCTCGAGTTGATTAGGGGTCCATGGAGCCCTTTCCTTTTGCTCCAGTGACCTCAGGATTCCTCTAGACTTGAGACAGTGATCTTGGGTTTTCTCTGGAGTGCCATCAAGGAAATCAAGGCTCAGTTCAAGTTTGATGTGGAACACGGAACTGCTCTGCACGCAGTGCAGGGGAATCGGGCCTCATCTCGCGTCGAGGGGGAAGTCTCATGGTTTTTCTCGAGTTGCGGCTGGACCCTGGGCTATATTCTCGAGTTACGACGGGGAGGGCCCTTCCAGACATTTGTTTGTTCAGCGATGTCAGGACTCCTGCCTAGGTGCGAGGGACACCTCGGGATTCTCCTCGAGTCTTGGCATGGCTATTGGGACGCGTCTCCACGTGAGGCGCGAGTCCCAGGGTCCCTTTCCACGTGCCACAGGGATCCTGGGACTCCTATCCATTTTCGAGAGGAGTCAGGCATCGTCTCCTTTGGAAGCATTGATCTCCGCGGACCTCTCGAATTTTCAAAGGATGTGAGATCTCCGGTCGCGAAGAGGCGGAGAACTAAGGCATTCTCTGTGGTCTCCACATTGGATTCAGACATCCCTTCGCTTGGGAGATGCAAGACGAGCCTGCATTCAATTCACTGCAGGGATATCCTGCCTTCCTTCGAGTCAGAGCATCGCGGTGTCCATTCCACTTGAGGCCACAAACGCAGGGTCCCTCTCACATACCTTTAGCTGAGAGAAGCCTCCTCTTGAGGTGCTTATGAAAAGTTGGTATTCCTCTTGAGTCGAAGCCAGGGACTAAGCTCTCATCTCGAGTTGATTTATCGTCCACGGAGCACTTTTGTGTTGCTCCAGTGACCTCAGGATCCCTCTAGACTTGAGACAGTGATCTTGGGTTTTCTCTGCAGTGCCATCAAGGAAATAAAGGCTCCTTTCATGTTTGATGTGGAACACGGAATTGCTCTGCATGCAGTGCAGGGGAATCAGGCCTCATCTCACGGCGAGGGGGAAGACTCATGGTTTTTCTCAGGTTGCGGGCCGAACCTGTGGTATATTCTGGAGTTATGACGGGGAGGGCCCTTCCAGACACGTGTTTGTTCAGCGACGTCAGGACTCCTGCCTAGGTGCGATGGACACTTCGGGATTCTCCTCGAGTCTTCGCGGCAATTGGGACGCGTCTCCACGTGAGGCGGGAGACCCAGGGTCCGTTTTCACGTGCCACAGGGATCCTGGGACTCCTATCTATTTTCAAGAGGAGTCAGGCATCGTCTACTTTGGAAGCATTGATCTCCGCGGACCTCTAGAGTTTTCAAAGGATGTCAGGCGTCCGGTCCCGAAGAGGCGGAGAACTAGGTCTTTGTCTGTGGTCTCCACAGGGGATTAAGACATCCCTTTGTCTTGGGAGATGCAAGACGAGCCTGCATTCAATTCACTGCAGGGCTATCTGGCCTTACATCGAGTCAGAGCATTTCGGTGTCCTTTCCACTTGAGGCCACAAACTCAGGGTTCCTCTCACATACCTGTAGCTGAGAGAAGCCTCTTCTTGAGGTGCTGGTGGAAAGTTGGTATTCCTCTTGAGTCGAAGCCACGGACTAAGCTCTCATCTCGAGTTGATTTGGGGTCCACGGAGCCCTTTCGTGTTGCTCCAGTGACCTCAGGATCCCTCTAGACTTGAGACAGTGATCTTGCTTTTTCTCTGGAGTGCCATCAAGGAAATCAAGCCTCCTTTCATGTTTGATGTGGAACACGGAATTGCTCTGCACACAGTGCAGGGGAATCGGGCCTCATCTCACGGCGAGTGGGAAGTCTCATGGTTTTTCTCGAGTTGCGGCCGGAACCTCAGGTATATTCTCGAGTTATGACGGGGAGGGCCCTTCCAGACTCGTGTTTGTTCAGCGACCTCAGGACTCCAGCCTAGGTGCGAGGGACACCTCGGGATTCTCCTCAAGTCTTGGCATGGCAATTGGCACGGGTCTCCACGTGAGGCGGGAGACCCAGGGTCCCTTTCCACGTGCCACAGGGATCCTGGGACTTCTATCCATTTTCAAGAGGAGTCAGGCATCGTCTCCTTTGGAAAAATTGATCTCCGCGGACCTCTCGAGTTTTCAAAGGATGTGAGGCCTCCGGTCGCGATGAGGCGGAGAACTAGGTCTTTCTTTGTGGTCTCCACAGGGGATTCAGACATCCCTTCATCTTGGGAGATGCAAGACGAGCCTGCATTCAATTCACTGCAGGGATATACGGCCTTACTTCGAGTCAGAGCATCTCGGTGTCCATTCCACTTGAGGGCACAAATTACAGGTGCCTCTCACATGCCTGTAGCTGAGAGAAGCCTCCTCTTGAGGTGCTTGTAGAAAGTTGGTATTCCTCTTGAGTCGAAGCCAGGGACTAAGCTCTCATCTCGAGTTGATTTGCGGTCCACGGAGCCCTTTCGTGTTGCTCCAGTGACCTCAGGATCCCTCTAGACTTGAGACAGTGATCTTGGGTTTTCTCTGGAGTGCCATCAAAGAAATCAAGGCTCCTTTCACGTTTGATGTGGAACTCGGAATTGCTCTGCACGCAGTGCAGGGGAATCTGGCGTCATGTCGCAGCGAGGGGGAAGTCTCATTGTTTTTCTCGAGTTCCGGCCGGAACCTGGGGTATATTCTCGAGTTACGACGGGGAGGGCCCTTCCAGACACGTGTTTGTTCAGCGACGTCAGGACTCCTGCCTAGGTGCAAGGGACACCTCGGGATTCTCCTCGAGTCTTGGCATGGCAATTGGGACGCGTCTCCACGTGAGTCGGGAGACCCAGGGTCCCTTTCGACGAGCCACAGGCATCCTGCGACTCCTATCCATTTTCAAGAGGAGTCAGGCATCGTCTCCTTTGGAAGCATTGATCTCCGCAGACCTCTCGAGTTTTCAAAGGATGTGAGGCCTCCGGTCGCGATGAGGCGGAGGAGTAGATCTTTCTCTGTGGTCTCCACAGGGGATTCAGACATCCCTTCGTTTTGGGAGATGCAAGACGAGCCTGCATTCAATTCACTGCAAGGATATCCGGCCTTATTTCGAGTCAGAGCATTTCGGTGTCCATTCCACTTGAGGCCACAAACTCAGGGTCCCTCTCACATACCTGTAGCTGAGAGAAGCCTCCTCTTGAGGTGCTTGTTTAAAGTTCGTATTCCTCTTGAGTCGAAGCCAGGGACTAAGCTCTCATCTCGAGTGGATTTGGGGTCCACGGAGCCCTTTCGTGTTGCTCCAGTCACCTCAGGATCCCTCTAGACTTGAGAAAGTGATCTTGGGTTTTCTCTGGAGTGCCATCAAGGAAATCAAGGCTCCTTTCACGTTTGATGTGGAACACGAAATTTCTCTGCACGCAGTGCGGGGGAATCGGGCCTCATCTCGCGGCGAGGGGGAAGTCTCATGGTTTTTCTCGAGTTGCGGCCGGAACGTGGGGTATATTCTCGAGTTACGACGGGGAGGGCCCTTCCAGACACGTGTTTGTTCAGCGACGTCGGACTCCTGCCTCGGTGCGAGGGACACCTTGGGATTCTCCTCGAGTCTTGGCATGGCAATTGTGACGCGTCTCCACGCGAGGCGGGAGACCCAGGGTTCCTTTCCACGTGCCACAGGGATCCTGGGACTCCTATCCATTTTCAAGAGGAGTCAGGCATCGTCTCCTTTGGAAGCATTGATCTCCTTGGACCTCTCGAGTTTTCAAAGGATGTGAGGCCTCCAGTCGCGATGAGGCGGAGGACTAGGTCTTTCTCTGTGGTCTCCACAGGGGATTCAGACATCCCTTCGTCTTGGGAGATGCAAGACGAGCCTGCATTCAATTCACTGCAGGGCTATCCGGCCTTACTTCGAGTCAGAGCATCTCGGTATCCATTCCACTTGAGGCCACAAACTCAGGGTCCCTCTCACATACATGTAGCTGAGAGAAGCCTCCTCTTGAGGTGCTTGTGGAAAGTTGGTATTCCTCTTGAGTCGAAGCCAGGGACTAAGCTCTCATCTCGAGTTGATTTGGGGTCCATGGAGCCCTTTCGTGTTGCTCCAGTGACCTCAGGATCCCTCTAGACTTGAGACAGTGATCTTGGGTTTTCTCTGGAGTGCCATCAAGGAAATCAAGGCTCCTTTCACGTTTGATGTGGAACACGGAATTGCTCTGCAGCAGTCAGCGGAATCGGGCCTCATCTGGCGGCAAGGGGGATGTCTCATTGTTTCTCTCAAGTTGCGAGAGGAACCTGGGGTATATTCTCGAGTTACTACCGGGAGGGCCCTTCCAGACACGTGTTTGTTCAGCGACGTCAGGACTCCTGCCTAGGTGCGAGGGATACCTGGGGATTCTCCTCGAGTCTTGGCATGGCAATTGGGACGCGTCTCGACGAGAGGCGGGAGACCCAGGGTCCCTTTCCACATGCCACAGGGATCCTGGGACTCCTATCTATTGTCAACAAGAGTCAGGCATCATTTCCTTTGAAAGCATTGATCTCCGCGGACCTCTCGAGTTTTCAAAGGATGTGAGGCCTCCGGTCTCTATGAGGCGGAGGACTAGGTGTCTCTGTGGTCTCCACAGGGGATTCAGACATCCCTTCGTCTTGGGAGATGCAAGACGACCCTGCATTCAATTCACTGCAGGGATATCCAGCCTTACTTCGAGTCAGAGCATCTCGGTGTCCATTCCACTTGAGGCCACAAACTCAGGGTCCCTCTCACATACTTGTAGATGAGAGAAGCCTCCTCTTGAGGTGCTTGTGGAAAGTTGGTATTCCTCTTGAGTCGAAGCCAGGGACTAAGCTCTCCTCTCGAGTGGATTTGGGGTCCACGGAGCTGTTTCGTGTTGCTCCAGTGACCTCAGGATCCCTCTAGACTTGAGACCGTGATCTTGGGTTTTCTCTGGAGTGCCATCAAGGAAATCAAGGCTCCTTTCACGTTTGATGTGGAACACGGAATTGCTCTGCACGCAGTGCAGGGGAATCAGGCCTCATGTCGCTGTGAGGGGGAAGTCTCATGGTTTTTCTCGAGTTCCGGCCGGAACCTGGGGTATATTCTCCAGTTACGATGGGGAGGGCCCTTCCAGACACGTGTTGTTCAGCGACGTCAGGACTCCTGCCTAGGTGCGAGGGACACCTCGGGATTCTCCTCGAGTCTTGGCATGGCAATTGGGACGCGTCTCCACGTGAGGCGGGAGACCCAGGGTCCCTGTCCACGTGCCACAGGTATCCTGGTACTCCTATCCATTTTCAGGAGGAGTCAGGCATCGTCTCCTTTGGAAGCATTGATCTCCGCGGACCTCTCGAGTTTTCAAAGGATGTGAGACCTCCGGTCTCGATGAGGCGGAGAATTAGGTCTTTCTCTGTGGTCTCCACAGGGGATTCAGACATCCCTTTGTCTTGGGAGATGCAAGACGAGCCTGCATTCAATTCACTGCAGGGATATCCGGCCTTACTTCGAGTCAGAGCATCTCGGTGTGCATTCCACTTGAGGCCACTAACTCAGGGTCCCTCTCAGATACTTGTAGATGAGAGAAGCCTCCTCTTGAGGTGCTTGTGGTAAGTTGGTATTCCTCTTGAGTCAAAGCCAGGGACTAAGCTCTCATCTCGAGTTGATTTGGGGTCCGTGGAGCCCTTTCGTGTTGCTACACTGACCTCAGGATCCCTCTAGACTTGAGACAGTGATCTTGGGTTTCCTCTGGAGTGCCATCAAGGAAATCAAGGCTCCTTTCAATTTGATGTGGAATACGGAATTGCTCTGCACGCAGGGCAGGAGAATCGGGCCTCACATCGCGGCGAGGGGGAAGTCTCATGGTTTTCCTGGAGTTGCGGCCGGAACCTGGGCAATATTCTCGAGTTACGACGGGGAGGGCCCTTCCAGACACGTGTTTGTTCAGCGACGTCAGGACTCCTGCCTAGGAGCGAGGGACACGTCGGGATTCTCCTCGAGTCTTGGCATGGCAATTGGGACGCGTCTCCACGTGAGGTGTGAGACCCAGTGTCCCTTTACACGTGCCACAGGGATCCTGGGAATCCTATCCATTTTCAGGAGGAGTCAGGCATCGTCTCCTTTGTAAGCATTGATCTGCGCAGACCTCTCGATTTTTCAAAGGATGTGATGTCTCCGGTCGCAATGAGGCTGAGGACTAGTTCTTTCTTTGTCGTCTCCACAGGGGATTCAGACATCCCTTCGTCTTGGGAGATGCAAGACGAGCCTGCATTCAATTCACTGCAGGGATATCCGGACTTACTTCGAGTCAGAGCATCTCGTTGTCCATTCCACTTGAGGCCACAAACTCAGGGTCCCTCTCACGTACCTTTAGCTGAGAGAAGCCTCCTCTTGAGGTGCTTGTGGAAAGTTGGTATTCCTCTTGAGTCGAATCCAGGGACTAAGATCTCATCTCGAGTTGATTTGGGGTCCACGGAGCCCTTTTGTGTTGCTCCAGTGACCTCAGGATCCCTCCAGACTTGAGACAGTGATTTTGGGTTTTCTCTGGAGTGCCATCAAGGAAATCAAGTCTCCTTTCACGTTTGATGTGGAACACGGAATTGCTCTGCACGCAGTGCAGGGGAATCGGGCCTCATCTCTCGGCGAGGGTGAAGTCTCATGGTTTTTCTCGAGTTGCGGCTGGAACCTTAGGTATATTCTCGAGTTACGACGGGGAGGGAACTTCCAGACACGTGTTTCTTCAGCGACGTCAGGACTATTGCCTAGGTGCGAGGGACACCTCGGGATTCTCCTCGAGTCTTGGCATGGCATTTGGGATGCGTCTCCATGTGAGGCGGGAGACCCAGGGTCCCAATCCACGTGCCACAGGGATCCTGGGAATCCTATCCGTTTTCAAGAGGAGACAGGCATCGTCTCCTTTGTAAGCATTGATCTGCGCAGACCTCTCGATTTTTCAAAGGATGTGATGTCTCCGGTCGCAATGAGGTGGAGGACTAGGTCTTTCTTTGCGTCTCCCCAGGGGATTCAGACATCCCTTCGTCTTGTGAGATGCAAGACGAGCCTGCATTCAATTCACTGCAGGGATATCCGGCCTTACTTCGAGTCAGATCATCTCGGTGTCCATTCCACTTGAGGCCACAAACACAGGGTCCCTCTCACATACATGTAGCTGAGAGAAGCCTCCTCTTGAGGTGCTTGTGGAAAGTTGGTATTCCTCTTGAGTCGAAGCCAGGGACTAAGCTCTCATCTCGAGTTGATTTGGGGTCCACGGAGCCCTTTCGTGATGCTACAGTGACCTCAGGATCCCTCTAGACTTGAGACACTGATCTTGGGTTTTCTCTGGAGTGCCACCAAGGAAATCAAGGGTCCTTTCACGTTTGATGTGGAACACGGAATTGCTCTGCACGCAGTGCAGGGGAATCGGGCCTCATCTCACGCCAAGGGGGAAGTCTCATGGTTTTTCTCGAGTTGCGGCCGGAACCTGGGGTATATTCGCGAGTTACGACGGGGAGGGCCCTTCGAGACACGTGTTTGTTCAGCGACGTCAGGAGTCCTGCCTAGGTGCGAGGTACAACTCGGGATTCTCCTCGAGTCTTGGCATGGCAATTGGGACGCGTCTCCACGTGAGGTGTGAGACCCAGTGTCCCTTTACACGTGCCACAGGGATCCTGGGAATCCTATCCATTTTCAGGAGGAGTCAGGCATCGTCTCCTTTGTAAGCATTGATCTGCGCAGACCTCTCGATTTTTCAAAGGATGTGATGTCTCCGGTCGCAATGAGGCTGAGGACTAGTTCTTTCTTTGTCGTCTCCACAGGGGATTCAGACATCCCTTCGTCTTGGGAGATGCAAGACGAGCCTGCATTCAATTCACTGCAGGGATATCCGGACTTACTTCGAGTCAGAGCATCTCGTTGTCCATTCCACTTGAGGCCACAAACTCAGGGTCCCTCTCACGTACCTTTAGCTGAGAGAAGCCTCCTCTTGAGGTGCTTGTGGAAAGTTGGTATTCCTCTTGAGTCGAATCCAGGGACTAAGATCTCATCTCGAGTTGATTTGGGGTCCACGGAGCCCTTTTGTGTTGCTCCAGTGACCTCAGGATCCCTCTAGACTTGAGACAGTGATTTTGGGTTTTCTCTGGAGTGCCATCAAGGAAATCAAGTCTCCTTTCACGTTTGATGTGGAACACGGAATTGCTCTGCACGCAGTGCAGGGGAATCGGGCCTCATCTCTCGGCGAGGGTGAAGTCTCATGGTTTTTCTCGAGTTGCGGCTGGAACCTTAGGTATATTCTCGAGTTACGACGGGGAGGGAACTTCCAGACACGTGTTTCTTCAGCGACGTCAGGACTATTGCCTAGGTGCGAGGGACACCTCGGGATTCTCCTCGAGTCTTGGCATGGCATTTGGGATGCGTCTCCATGTGAGGCGGGAGATCCAGGGTCCCAATCCACGTGCCACAAGGATCCTGGGAATCCTATCCGTTTTCAAGAGGAGACAGGCATCGTCTCCTTTGTAAGCATTGATCTGCGCAGACCTCTCGATTTTTCAAAGGATGTGATGTCTCCGGTCGCAATGAGGTGGAGGACTAGGTCTTTCTTTGTCGTCTCCACAGGGGATTCAGACATCCCTTCGTCTTGGGAGATGCAAGACGAGCCTGCATTCAATTCACTGCAGGGATATCCGGCCTTAATTCGAGTCAGAGCATCTCAGTGTCCATTCCACTTGAGGCCACAAACTCACGGTCCCTCTCACATACCTGTAGCGGAGAGAAGCCTCCCCTTGAGGTGCTTGTGAAAAGTTGGTATTCCTCTTGAGTCGAAGCCAGGGACTAAGCTCTCATCTCGAGTAGATTTGGGGTCCCCGGAGCCCTTCCTTGTTGCTCCAGTGACCTCAGGATCCCTCTAGACTTGAGACAGTGATGTTGGGTTTTCTCTGGAGTGCCATCAAGGAAATCAAGGCTCCTTTCACGTTTGATGTGGAACACGGAATTGCTCTGCACGCAGTGCAGGGGAATCGGGCCTCATCTCGCGGCGAGGGGGAAGTCTCATGGTTTTTCTCGAGGTGCGGCCGGAACCTGGGGTGTATTCTCGAGTTACGACGGGGAGGCCCCTTCCAGACACGTGTTTGTTCAGCGACATCAGGACTCCTGCCTAGGTGCGAGGGACACTTCGGGATTCTCCTCGAGTCTTGGCATGGCAATTGGGACGCGTCTCCACGTGAGGTGGGAGACCCAGGGTCCCTTTCCACGTGCCACAGAGATCCTGGGACTCCTATCCATTTTCAAGAGGACTCAGGCATCGTCTCCTTTGTAAGCATTGATCTGCGCAGACCTCTCGATTTTTCAAAGGATGTGAGGCCTCCGGTCGCGATGAGGCGGAGGACTAAGTCTTTCTCTGTGGTCTCCACAGCGGATTCAGACATCCCTTCGTCTTGGGAGATGCAAGACGAGCCTGCATTCAATTCACTGCAGGGATATCCGGCCTAACTTCGAGTCAGAGCATCTCGGTGTCCATTCCACTTGAGGCCACAAACTCAGGGGCCCTCTCACATACCTGTAGCTGAGAGAAGCCTCCTCTTGAGGTGCTTGTGGAACGTTGGTATTCCTCTTGAGTCGAAGCCAGGGACTAAGCTCTCATCTCGAGTTGATTTGGGGTCCACGGAGCCCTTTCGTGTTGCTCCAGTGACCTCAGGATCCCTCTAGACTTGAGATAGTGATCTTGGGTTTTCTCTGGAGTGCCATCAAGGAAATCAAGGCTCCTTTCACGTTTGATGTGGAACACGCAATTGCTCTGCATGCAGTGCAGGGGAATTGGGCCTCACCTCGGGGCGAGGGGGAAGTCGCATGGTTTTTCTCGAGTTGCGGCCGGAACCTGGGGTATATTCTCGAGTTACGATGGGGAGGGCCCTTCCAGACACGTGTTGGTTCAGCGACGTCAGCACTCCTGCCTAGGTTCGAGGGACACCTCGGGATTCTCCTCGAGTCTTGGCATGGCAATTGGGACACGTCTCCACGTGAGGCGGGAGACCCAGGGTCCCTTTCCACGTGCCACAGGGATCCTGGGACTCCTATCCATTTTCGAGAGGAGTCAGGCATCGTCTCCTTTGGAAGCATTGATCTCCGCGGACCTCTCGAGTTTTCAAAGGATGTGAGGCCTCCGGTCGCGATGAGGCGGAGGACTAAGTCTTTCTCTGTGGTCTCCACAGCGGATTCAGACATCCCTTCGTCTTGGGAGATGCAAGACGAGCCTGCATTCAATTCACTGCAGGGATATCCGGCCTTACTTCGAGTCAGAGCATCTCCGTGTCCATTCCACTTGAGGCCACAAACTCTGGGTCCCTCTCACATACCTGTAGCTGAGAGAAGCCTCTTCTTGAGGTGCTTGTGGAAAGTTGGTATTCCTCTTGATTCGAAGCCAGGGACTAAGCTCTCATCTCGAGTTGATTTGGGGTCCACGGAGAAATTTCGTGTTGCTCCAGTGACCTCAGGATCCCTCTAGACTTGAGACAGTGATCTTGGGTTTTCTCTGGAGTGCCCTCAAGGAAATCAAGGCTCCTTTCACGTTTGATGTGGAACACGGAATTGCTCTGCACGCAGTGCAGAGGAATCGGGCCTCATCTCGCGGCGAGGGGGAAGTCACATGGTTTTTCTCGAGTTGCGGCCGGAACCTGGGGTATATTCTCGAGTTACGACGGGGAGGGCCCTTCCAGACACGTGTTTGTTCAGCGACTTCAGGACTCCTGCCTAGGTGCGAGGGACACCTCGGGATTCTCCTCGAGTCTTGGCATGGCAATTGGGACGCGTCTCCACGTGAGGCGGGAGACCCAGGTACCCTTTCCACGTGCCACAGAGATCCTGGGACTCCTATCCATTTTCAAGAAGAGTCAGGCATCGTCTCCTTTGGAAGCATTGACCTCCGCAGACCTCTCGAGTTTTCAAAGGATGTGATGCCTCCGGTCTCGATGAGGCGGAGGACTAGGTCTTTCTCTCTGGTCTCCACAGGGGATTCAGACATCCCTTCATCTTGGGAGATGCAAGACGAGCCTGCATTCAATTCACTATTGGGATATCCGGCCTTTTTTGAGTCAGAGCATCTAGGTGTCCATTCCAATTGAGGCCACAAACTCAGGGTCCCTCTCACATACCTGTAGCTGAGAGAAACCTCCTCTTGAGGTGATTGTGGAAAGTTGGTATTCCTCTTGATTCGAAGCCAGGGACTAAGCTCTCATCTCGAGTAGATCTGGGGTCCACGGAGCCTTTCGTGTTGCTCCAGTGACCTCAGGATCCCTCTAGACTTGAGACAGTGATCTTGGGTTTTCTCTGGAGTGCCATCAAGGAAATCAAGGCTCCTTTCACGTTTGATGTGGAACACGGAATTGCTCTGCACACAGTGCAGGGGAATCGGGCCTCATCTCGCGGCGAGGGGGAAGTCTCATGGTTTTTCTCGAGGTGCGGCCGGAACCTGTTGTATATTCTCGAGTTACGACGGGGAGGCCCCTTCCAGACACGTGTTTGTTCAGCGACGTCAGGACTCCTGCCTAGGTGCGAGGGACACCTCGGGATTCTCCTCGAATCTTGGCATGGCAATTGGGACGCGTCTCCACGTGAGGCGGGAGACCCAGGGTCCCTTTCCACGTGCCACAGGGATCCTGGGACTCCTATCCATTTTCTAGAGGAGTCAGGCATCGTCTCATTTGGAAGCATTGATCTCCGCGGACCTCTCGAGTTTCAAAGGATGTGAGGCCTCCGGTCGTGATGAGGCGGAAGACTAGGTCTTTCTCTGGGGTCTCCACAGCAGATTCAGACATCCCTTCGTCTTGGGAGATGCAAGACGAGCCTGCATTCAATTCACTGCAGGGATATCCAGCCTTACTTCGAGTCAGAGCATCTCGGTGTCCATTCCACTTGAGGCCACAAACTCAGGGTCCTTCTCACATACCTGTAGCTGAGAGAAGCCTCCTCTTGAGGTGCTTGTGGAAAGTTGGTATTCCTCTTGAGTCGAAGCCAGGGACTAAGCTCTCATCTCGAGTTGATTTGGGGTCCACGGAGCCCTTTCGTGTTGCTCCAGTGACCTCAGGATCCCTCTAGACTTGAGACACTGATCTTGGGTTTTCTCTGGAGTGCCATCAAGGAAATCAAGGCTCCTTTCAAGTTTGATGTGGAACACGGAATTGCTCTGCACGCAATGCAGGGGAATCGGGCCTCATCTCGCGGCGAGGGGGAAGTCTCATGGTTTTTCTCGAGTTGCGGCCGCAACCTGGGGTATAATCTCGTGTTACAACGGGGAGGGCCCTTCCAGACACGTGTTTGTTCAGCGACGTTAGGACTCCTGCCTAGGTGCGAGGGACCTCGGGATTCTCCACGAGTCTTGGCATGGCAACTGGGACGCGTCTCCACGTGAGGCGGGAGAACCAGTGTCCCTTTCCACGTGCCACAGAGATCCTGGGACTCCTATCCATTTTCAAGAGGAGTCAGGCATCGTCTCCTTTGGAAGCATTGATCTCTGCGGACCTCTCGAGTTTTCAAACGATGTGAGGCCTCCGGTCGCGATGAGGCAGAAAATTCGTTCTTTCTCTGTGGTCTCCACAGGGGATTCAGACATCCCTTCGTCTTGGGAGATGCAAGACGGCCTGCATTCAATTCACTGCAGGGATATCCGGCCTTACTTCGAGTCAGAGCATCTCGGTATCCATTCTACTTGAGGCCACAAACTCAGGGTCCCTCTCACATACCTGTAGCTGAGAGAAGCCTCCTCTTGAGGTGCTTGTGGAAAGTTGGTGTTCCGCTTGAGTCGAAGCCAAGGACTAAGCTCTCATCTCGAGTTGACTTGGGGTCCACGGAGCCCTTTCGTGTTGCTCCAGTGACCTCAGGATCCCTCTAGACTTGAGACAGTGATCTTGGGTTTTCTCTGGAGTGCCATCAAGGAAATCAAGGCTCCTTTCACGTTTGATGTGGAACACGGAAATGCTCTGCACGCAGTGCAGGGGAATCGGGCCTCATCTCGCGGCGAGGGGGAAGTCTCATGGTTTTTCTCGAGTTGCGGCCGGAACCTGGGGTATATTCTCGAGTTACTACGGGGAGGGCCCTTCCAGAAACGTGTTTGTTCAGCGACGTTAGGACTCCTGCCTAGGTGCGAGGGACACCTCGGGATTCTCCTCGAGTCTTGGCATGGCAATTGGGACACGTCTCCACGTGAGTCGGGAGACCCAGTGTCCCTTTCCACGTGCCACAGGGATCCTGGGACTCCTATCCATTTTCAAGAGGAGTCAGGCATCGTCTCCTTTGGAAGCACTGATCTCCGCGTACCTCTCGAGTTTTCAAAGGATGTGAGGCCTCCGGTCGCGATGAGGCGGGGAACTAGGTCTTTCTCTGTGGTCTCCACAGGGGATTCAGACATCCCTTCGTCTTGAGAGATGCAAGACGAGCTTGCATTTAATTCACTGCAGGGATATCCGGCCTTACTTCGAGTCAGAGCATCTCGGTATCCATTCCACTTGAGGCCACAAACTCAGGGTCCCTCTCACATACCTGTAGCTGAGAGAAGCCTCCTCGTGAGGTGTTTGTGGAAAGTTGCTATTCCTCTTAAGTCGAAGCCGGGGACTAAGCTCTCATCTCGAGTTGATTTGGGGTCCACGGAGCCCTTTCATGCTGCTACAGTGGCCTCGGGGTCCCTCTAGACTTGAGACATTGATCTTGGGTATTCTCTGGAGTGCCATCAAGGAAATCAAGGCTTTTTTTTCGTTTGATGTGGAACACGGAATTGCTCTGCACGCAGTGCAGGGAAATCGGGCCTCACCTCACAGCGAGTGGGAAGTCTCATGGTTTTTCTCGAGCTGCGGCCGGAACCTGGGGTATATTCTTGAGTTACGATGGGGAGGGCCCTTCCAGACACGTGTTTGCTCAGCGACGTCAGGACTCCTGCCTAGGTGTGAGGGACACCTCGGGATTCTCCTCGAGTCTTGGCATGGCAATTGGGACGCGTCTCCACGTGAGGCGGGAGACCCCGGGTCCCTTTCCATGTGCCACAGGGATCCTGGGACTCCTATCTATTTTCAAGAGGAGTCAGGCATCGTCTCCTTTGGAAGCATTGATCTCCGCGGACCTCTCGAGTTTTCAAAGGATGTGAGGCTTCCGGTCGCGATGAGGCGGAGAACTAGGTCTTTCTCTATGGTCTCCACAGGGGATGCAGACATCCCTTCGTCTTGGGAGATGCAAGACAAGCCTGCATTCAATTCACTGGAGGGATATCCGGCCTAACTCGAGGCAGAGCTTCTCGGTGTCCATTCTACTTGAGGCCACAAATCAGGGTCCCTCTCACATACCTGTAGCTGAGAGAAGCCTCCTCTTGAGGTGCTTGTGGAAAGTTGGTATTCCTCTTGAGTCGAAGCCAGGGACTAAGCTCTCATCTCGAGTTGATTTGTGGTCCACAGAGCCCTTTCCTGTTGCTACAGTGACCTCAGGATCCCTCTAGACTTGAGACACTGATCTTGGGTATTCTCTGGAGTGCCATCAAGGAAATCAAGGCTTGTTTTTCGTTTGATGTGGAACACGGAATTGCTCTGCACGCAGTGCAGGGAAATCGGGCGTCACCTCACAGCGAGTGGAAAGTCTCATGGTTTTTCTCGAGCTGCGGCCGGAACCTGGGGTATATTCTTGAGTTACGATGGGGAGGGCCCTTCCAGCCACGTGTTTGCTCAGCGACGTCAGGACTCCTGCCTAGGTGTGAGGGACACCTCGGGATTCTCCTCGAGTCTTGGCATGGCAATTGGGGCGCGTCTCCACGTGAGGCGGGAGACCCCGGGTCCCTTTCCATGTGCCACAGGGATCCTGGGACTCCTATCTATTTTCAAGAGGAGTCAAGCATCGTCTCCTTTGGAAGCACTGATCTCCGCAGACCTCTCGAGTTTTCAAAGGATGTGAGGGCTCTGGTCGCGATGAGTCGGAGGACTAGGTCTTTCCCTGTGGTCTCCACAGGGGATTCAGACATCCCTTCGTCTTGGGAGATGCAAGACGAGCCTGCATTCAATTCACTGCAGGGATATCCGGCCTTACTTCGAGTTATAGCATCTCGGTGTCCATTCCACTTGAGGCCACAAACTCAGGGGCCCTCTCAAATACCTGTAGCTGAGAGAAGCCTCCTCTTGAGGTGCTTGTGGAAAGTTGGTATTCCTCTTGAGTCGAAGCCAGGGACTAAGCTCTCATCTCGAGTTGATTTGGGGTCCCCGGAGCCCTTTCGTGTTGCTCCAGTGACCTCAGGATCCCTCTAGACTTGAGCCAGTGATGTTGGGTTTTCTCTGGAGTGCCATCAAGGAAATCAAGGCTCCTTTCAAGTTTGATGTGGAACACGGAATTGCTCTACACGCAGTGCAGGGGATTCGGGCCTCATCTCGAGGCGAGGGGGAAGTCTCATGGCTTTTCTCGAGTTGCGGCTGGAACCTGGGATATATTCTCGAGTTACGACGGGGAGGGCCCTTCCAGACACGTGTTTGTTCAGCGACGTCAGGACTCCTGCCTAGGTGCGAGGAGCAACTCGGGATTCTCCTCGAGTCTTGGCATAGCAATTGGGACGCGTCTCCACGTGAGGCGGGAGACCCAGTGTCCCTTATAACGTGCCACAGGGATCCTGGGACTCCTATCCATTTTCAAGAGGAGTCAAGCATCGTCTCCTTTGGAAGCATTGATCTCCGCATACCTCTCGAATTTTCAAAGGATGTGAGGCCTCTGGTCGCGATGAGGCAAAGGACTAGGTCTTTCTCTTTGGTCTCCACAGGGGATTCAGACATCCCTTCGTCTTGGGAGATGCAAGACGAGCCTGCATTCAATTCACTGCAGGGATATCCGGCCTTACTTCGAGTCAGAGCATCTCGGTGTCCATTCCACTTGAGGCCACAAACTCAGGGGCCCTCTCACATACCTGTAGCTGAGAGAAGCCTCCTCTTGAGGTGCTTGTGGAAAGTTGGTATTCCTCTTGAGTCGAAGCCATGGACTAAGCTCTCATCTCGAGTTGATTTGGGGTCCACGGAGCCCTTTCGTGTTGCTCCAGTGACCTCAGGATCCCTCTAGACTTGAGCCAGTGATCTTGGGTTTTCTCTGGAGTGCCATCAAGGAAATCAAGGCTCCTTTCACCTTTGATGTGGAACACGCAATTGCTCTGCACGCAGTGCAGGGGAATCGGGCCTCATCGCGGGGCGAGGGGAAAGTCTCATGGTTTTTCTCGAGTTGCGGCCGGAACCTGGGGTATATTCTCGAGTTACGACGGGGAGGGCCCTTCCAGACACTTGTTTGTTCAGCGACGTCAGGACTCCTGCCTAGGTGCGAGGGACACCTCGGGATTCTCCTCGACTCTTGGCATGGCAATTGGGACGCGTTTTCACTTGAGGCGGGAGAACCAGGTTCCCTTTCCACGTGCCACAAGTATCCTGGGACTCCTATCCATTTTCAAGAGGAGTCAGGCATCGTATCCTTTGGAAGCATTGATCTCCGCGGACGTTTTGAATTTTCAAAGGATGTGAGGCCTCCAGTCGTGAAGAGGTGGAGAACTAGGTCTTCTCTGTGGTCTCCACAGGGGATTCAGACATCCCTTCGTCTTGGGAGATGCAAGACGAGCCTGCATTCAATTCACTGCAGGAATATCCGGCCTTACTTCGAGTCAGAGCATCTCGGTGTCCATTCCACTTGAGGCCACAAACTCAGGGTCCCTGTCACATACCTGTAGCTGAGAGAAGCCTCCTCTTGAGGTGCTTCTGGAAAGTTGATATTCCTCTTGAGTCGAAGCCAGAGACTAAGCTCTCATCTCGAGTTAATTTGGGGTCCAGGGAGCCCTTTCGTGTTGCTCCAGTGACCTCAGGATCCCTCTAGACTAGAGACAGTCATCTTGGGTTTTCTCTGGAGTGCCATCGAGGAAATCAAGGCTCCTTTCACGTTTGATGTGGAACTCGGAATTGCTCTGCACGCAGTGCAGGGGAATTGGGCCTCATCTCGCGGCGAGGGGGAAGTCTCATGGTTTTTCTCGAGTTGCGGCCGGAACCTGGGGTGTATTCTCGAGTTATGACGGGGAGGGCCCATCCAGACACGAGTTTGTTCACCGACGTCAGGACTCCTGCCTAGGTGCGAGGGACACCTCGGGATTCTCCTTGAGTCTTGGCATGGCATTTCGGATGCCTCTCAACGTGAGGCGGGAGACCCAGGGTCCCTTTCCACGTGCCACAGGGATCCTGGGACTCCTTTCCATTTTCAAGAGGAGTCAGGCATCGTCTCCTTTGGAACCATTAATCTCCGCGGACCTCTCCAGTTTTCAAAGGATGTGAGGCCTCCGGTCGCGATCAGGCGGAGAAATAGATCTTTCTCTGTGGTCTCCACAGGGGATTCAGACATCCCTTCGTATTGGGAGATGCAAGACGAGCCTGCATTCAATTCACTGCAGGGATATCCGGCCTTACTTCGAGTCAGAGCATCTCGGTGTCCATTCCACTTGAGGCCACAAACTCACGGTCCCTCTCACATACCTGTAGCTGAAAGAAGCCACCTCTTGAGGTGCTTGTGGAAAGTTGGTATTCCTCTTGAGTCGAAGCCAGGGACTAAGCTCTCATCTAGAGTTGATTAGGGGTCCACTGAGCCCTTTCCTGTTGCTCCAGTGACCTCAGGATCCCTCTAGACTTGAGACAGTGTTCTTGGGTTTTCTCTGGAGTGCCATCAAGGAAATCAAGGCTCCGTTCAAGTTTGATGTGGAACACGGAACTGCTCTGCACGCAGTGCAGTGGAATCGGGCCTCATCTCGCGTCGAGGGGGAAGTCTCATGGTTTTTCTCGAGTTGCGGCCGGAACCTGGGCTATATTCTCGAGTTACGACGGATAGGGCCCTTCCAGACATTTGTTTGTTCAGCGATGTCAGGACTCCTGCCTAGGTGCGAGGGACACCTCGGGATTCTCCTTGAGTCTTGGCATGGCTATTGGGACGCGTCTCCACGTGAGGCGCGAGTCCCAGGGTCCCTTTCCAAGTGCCTCAGGGATCCTGGGAATGCTATCCATTTTCGAGAGGAGTCAGGCATCATCTCCTTTGGAAGCATTGATCTCCGCGGAACTCTCGAATTTTCAAAGGATGTGAGACCTCCGGTCGCGATGAGGCGGAGAACTAAGGCTTTCTCTGTGGTCTCCACAGGGGATTCAGACATCGCTTCGTCTTGGGAGATGCAAGACGAGCCTGCATTCAATTCACTGCAGGGATATCCGGCCTTACTTCGAGTCAGAGCATCTTGGTGTCTATTCCACTTGATGCCACAAACTCAGGGTCCCTCTCACATACCTGTAGCTGAGAGAAGCCTCCTCTTGAGGGGCTTGTGGAAAGTTCGTATTCCTCTTGAGTCGAAGCCAGGGACTAAGCACTCATCTCGAGTTGATTTGGGGTCCACGGAGCCTTTTCGTGTTGTTCCACTGACCTCAGGATCCCTCTAGACTTGAGACAGTGATCTTGGGTTTTCTCCGGAGTTCCATCAAGGAAATCAAGGCTCCTTTCACGTTTGATGTGGAACACGGAATTGCTCTGCACGCAGTGCAGGGGAATCGGGCCTCATCTTGCGGCCAGGGGGAAGTGTCATGGTTTTTCTCGAGTTGCGTCCGGAACCTGGGGTATATTCTCGAGTTACGACGGGGAGGGCCCTTCCAGACACGTGTTTGTTCAGCTATGTCAGGACTCCAGCCTAGGTGCGAGGGACACCTAGGGATTCTCCTCGAGTCTTGGCATGGCAATTCGGATGCCTCTCCACGTGAGGCGGGAGACCCAGGGTCCCTTTCCACGTGGCACAGTGATCCTGGGACTCCTATCCATTTTCAAGAGGAGTAAGGCATCGTCTCCTTTGGAAGCATTGATCTCCGGGGACCTCTCGAGTTTTCAAAGGATGTGAGGCCTCCGGTCGCGATGAGGTGGAGAACTAGGTCTTTCTCTTTGGTCTCCAAAGGGTATTCAGACATCCATTCGTCTTGGGAGATTCAAGACGAGCCTGCATTCAATTCACTGCAGGGATATCCGGCCTTACTTCGAGTCAGAGCATCTCGGTGTCCATTCCACTTGAGGCCACAAACTCAGGGTCCGTCTCACATACCTGTAGCTGAGAGAAGCCTCCTCTTGAGGTGCTTGTGGAAAGTTGGTATTCCTCTTGAGTCGAAGCCAGGGATTAAGCTCTCATCTCGAGTTGATTTGCGGTCCACGGAGTCTTTTTGTGTTGCTCCAGTGACCTCAGGATCCCTCTAGACTTGAGACAGTGATCTTGGGTTTTCTCTGGAGTGCCATCAAGGAAATCAAGTCTACTTTCACGTTTGATGTGGAACACGCAATTGCTCTGCACGCAGTGCAGGGGAACCGGGCCTCATCTCGCGGCGAGGGGGAAGTCTCATGGTTTTTCTCGAGTTGTGGCCGGAACTTGGGGTGTATTCTCGAGTTACGACGGGGAGGGCCCATCCAGACTCGAGTTTGTTCAGCGACGTCAGGACTCCTGCCTAGGTGCGAGGGCCACCTCGGGATTCTCCTCGAGTCTTGGCATGGCAATTCGGATGCCTCTCAACGTGAGGCGGGAGACCCAGGGTCCCTTTCCACGTGCCACAGGGATCCTGGGACTCCTTTCCATTTTCAAGAGGAGTCAGGCATCGTCTCCTTTGGAACCATTGATCTCCGCGGACCTCTCCAGTTTTCAAAGGATGTGAGGCCTCCGGTCGCGATCAGGCGGAGAAATAGATCTTTCTCTGTGGTCTCCACAGGGGATTCAGACATCCCTTCGTCTTGGGAGATGCAAGACGAGCCTACATTCAATTCACTGCAGGGATATCCGGCCTTACTTTGAGTCAGGGCATCTCGGTGTCCATTCCACATGAGGCCACAAACTCAGGGTCCCTCTCACATACCTGTAGCTGAGAGAAGCCTCCTCTTGAGGTGCTTGTGGAAAGTTGGTATTCCTCTTGAGTCGAAGCCAGGGACTAAGCTCTCATCTCGAGTTGATTAAGGGTCCCCTGAGCCCTTTCCTGTTGCTCCAGTGACCTCAGGATCCCTCTAGACTTGAGACAGTGATCTTGGGTTTTCTCTGGAGTGACATCAAGGAAATCAAGGCTCCGTTCAAGTTTGATGTGGAACACGGAACTGCTCTGCACGCAGTGCAGGGGAATCGGGCCTCATCTCGCGTCGAGGGGGAAGTCTCATGGTTTTTCTCGAGTTGCGGCCGGAACCTGGGCTATATTCTCGAGTTACGACGGGGAGGGCCCTTCCAGACATTTGTTTGTTCAGCGATGTCAGGACTCCTGCCTAGGAGCGAGGGACACCTCGGGATTCTCCTCGAGACTTGGCGTGGCTATTGGGACGCGTCTCCACGTGAGGCGCGAGTCCCAGGGTCCCTTTCCACGTGCCACAGGGATCCTGGGACTCCTATCCATTTTTGAGAGGAGTCAGGCATCGTCTCCTTTGGAAGCATTGATCTCCGTGGACCTCTCGAATTTTCAAAGGATGTGAGACCTCCGGTCGCGATGAGGCGGAGAACTAAGGCTTTCTCTGTGGTCTCCACAGGGGATTCAGACATCCCTTCGTCTTGGGAGATGCAAGACGAGCCTGCATTCAATTCACTGCAGGGATATCCGGCCTTACTTCGAGTCAGAGCATCTCGGTGTCCATTCCACTTGAGGCCACAAACTCAGGGTCCGTCTCACATACCTGTAGCTGAGAGAAGCCTCCTCTTGAGGTGCTTGTGGAAAGTTCGTATTCCTCTTGAGTCGAAGCCAGGGACTAAGCACTCATCTCGAGTTGATTTGGGGTCCACGGAGACTTTTCGTGTTGTTCCACTGACCTCAGGATCCCTCTAGACTTGAGACAGTGATCTTGGGTTTTCTCCGGAGTTCCATCTAGGAAATCAAGGCTCCTTTCACGTTTGATGTGGAACACGGAATTGCTCTGCACGCAGTGCAGGGGAATCGGGCCTCATCTTGCGGCCAGGGGGAAGTCTCATGGTTTTTCTCGAGTTACGGCCGGAACCTGGGGTATATTCTCGAGTTACGACGGGGAGGGCCCTTCCAGACACGTGTTTGTTCAGCGATGTCAGGACTCCAGCCTAGGTGCGAGGGACACCTCGGGATTCTCCTCGGGTCTTGGCATGGCAATTCAGATGCCTCTCCACGTGAGGCGGGAGCCCCAGGGTCCCTTTCCACGTGGCACAGTGATCCTGGGACTCCTATCCATTTTCAAGAGGAGTACGGCATCGTCTCCTTTGGAAGCATTGATCTCCGCGGACCTCTCGAGTTTTCAAAGGATGTGAGGCCTCCGGTCGTGATGAGGTGGAGAACTAGGTCTTTCTCTTTGGTCTCCAAAGGGTATTCAGACATCGATTCGTCTTGGGAGATGCAAGACGAGCCTGCATTCAATTCACTGCAGGGATATCCGGCCTTACTTCGAGTCAGAGCATCTCGGTGTCCATTCCACTTGAGGCCACAAACTCAGGGTCCGTCTCACATACCTGTAGCTGAGAGAAGCCTCCTCTTGAGGTGCTTGTGGAAAGTTGGTATTCCTCTTGAGTCGAAGCCAGGGATTAAGCTCTCATCTCGAGTTGATTTGAGGTCCACGGAGCCTTTTTGTGTTGCTCCAGTGATCTCAGGATCCCTCTAGACTTGAGACAGTGATCTTGGGTTTTCTCTGGAGTGCCATCAAGGAAATCAAGGCTACTTTCACGTTTGATGTGGAACACGCAATTGCTCTGCACGCAGTGCAGGGGAACCGGGCCTCATCTCGCGGCGAGGGGGAAGTCTCATGGTTTTTCTCGAGTTGCGGCCGGAACCTGGGGTGTATTCTCGAGTTATGACGGGCAGGGCCCATCCAGACACGAGTTTGTTCAGCGACGTCAGGACTCCTGCCTAGGTGCGAGGGACACCTCGGCATTCTCCTCGAGTCTTGGCATGGCAATTCGGATGCCTCTCCACGTGAGGCGGGAGACCCAGGGTCCCTTTCCACGTGCCACAGGGATCCTTGAACTCCTTTCCATTTACAAGAGGAGTCAGACATCGTCTCCTTTGGAACCATTGATCTCCGCGGACCTCTCCAGTTTTCAAAGGATGGAGGGCTCCGGTCGCGATCAGGCGGAGAAATAGATCTTTCTCTGTGGTCTCCACAGGGGATTCAGACATCCCTTCGTCTTGGGAGATGCAAGACGAGCCTTCATTCAATTCACTGCAGGGATATCCGGCCTTACTTCGAGTCAGAGCATCTCGGTGTCCATTCCACTTGAGGCCACAAACTCAGGGTCCGTCTCACATACCTGTAGCTGAGAGAAGCCTCCTCTTGAGGTGCTTGTGGAAAGTTGGTATTCCTCTTGAGTCGAAGCCAGGGATTAAGCTCTCATCTCGAGTTGATTTGAGGTCCACGGAGCCCTTTCGTGTTGCTCCAGTGACCTCAGGATCCCTCTAGACTTGAGACAGTGATCTTGGGTTTTCTCTGGAGTGCCATCAAAGAAATCAAGGCTCCTTTCACGTTTGATGTGGAACTCGGAATTGCTCTGCACGCAGTGCAGGGGAATCTGGCGTCATGTCGCGGCGAGGGGGAAGTCTCATTGTTTTTCTCGAGTTCCGGCCGGAACCTGGGGTATATTCTCGAGTTACGACGGGGAGGGCCCTTCCAGACACGTGTTTGTTCAGCGACGTCAGGACTCCTGCCTAGGTGCGAGGGACACCTCGGGATTCTCCTCGAGTCTTGGCATGGCAATTGGGACGCGTCTCCACGTGAGGCGGGAGACCCAGTGTCCCTTTCCACGTGCCACAGGGATCCTGGGACTCCTATCCATTTTCAAGAGGAGTCAGGCATCGTCTCCTTTGGAAGCATTGATCTCCGCAGACCTCTCGAGTTTTCAAAGGATGTGAGGCCTCCGGTCGCGATGAAGCGGAGAACTAGGTCTTTCTCTGTGGTCTGCACAGGGTATTCAGACATCCCTTCGCCTTGGTAGACGCAAGACGAGCCTGCATTCAATTCACTGCAGGGATATCCGGCCTTACTTCGAGTCAGAGCATCTCGGTGTCCATTCCGCTTGAGGCCACAAACTCTGGGTCCCTCTCACATACCTGTAGCTGAGAGAAGCCTCCTCTTGAGGTGCTTTTGGAAAGTTGGTATTCCTCTTGAGTGGAAACCAGGGACTAAGCTCTAATCTCGAGTTGATTTGGTGTCCACGGAGCCCTTTCGTGTTGCTCCAGTGACCTCAGGATCCATCTAGACTTGAGATAGAGATCTTGGGTTTTCTCTGGAGTGCCATCAAGGAAATCAAGGCTCCTTTCACGTTTGATGTGGAACACGGAATTGCTCTGCACGCAGTGCAGGGGAATTGGGCCTCATCTCGTGGCGAGGGGGAAGTCTCATGGTTTTTCTCGAGTTGCGGCCGGAACCTGAGGCATATTCTCGAGTTACGACGGGGAGAGCCCTTCCAGACATGTGTTTGTTCAGCGACGTCAGGACTCCTGCCTAGGTGTGAGGGACTCCTCAGGATTCTCCTTGAGTCTTGGCATGGCAATAGGGACACAACTCCACATGAGGCGGGAGACCCAGGGTCCCTTTCGAAGTGCCACAGGGATCCTGGGACTCCTATCCATTTTCAAGAGGAGTCAGGCATCGTCTCCTTTAGAAGCATTGATCTCTGCGGACCTAACGAGTTTTCAAAGGATGTGAGGCCTCCAGTCGCGATGAGGCGGAGGACTCGGTCTTTCTCTGTGATCTCCACACGGGATTCAGACATCCCTTCGCGTGGGAGATACAAGACGAGCCTGCATTCACTTCACTGCAGGGATATCCGGCCTTACTTCGAGTCAGAGCATCTCGGTGTCCATTCCACTTGAGGCCACAAACTGAGGGTCCGTCTCACATACCTGTAGCTGAGAGAAGCCTCCTCTTGAGGTGCTTGTGGAAAGTTGGTATTCGTCTTGAGTCGAAGCCAGGGACTACGCTCTCATCTCGAGTTGATTTGGGGTCCATGGAGCCCTTTCCTTTTGCTCCAGTGACCTCAGGATTCCTCTAGACTTGAGACAGTGATCTTGGGTTTTCTCTGGAGTGCCATCAAGGAAATCAAGGCTCAGTTCAAGTTTGATGTGGAACACGGAACTGCTCTGCACGCAGTGCAGGGGAATCGGGCCTCATCTCGCGTCGAGGGGGAAGTCTCATGGTTTTTCTCGAGTTGCGGCTGGACCCTGGGCTATATTCTCGAGTTACGACGGGGAGGGCCCTTCCAGACATTTGTTTGTTCAGCGATGTCAGGACTCCTGCCTAGGTGCGAGGGACACCTCGGGATTCTCCTCGAGTCTTGGCATGGCTATTGGGACGCGTCTCCACGTGAGGCGCGAGTCCCAGGGTCCCTTTCCACGTGCCACAGGGATCCTGGGACTCCTATCCATTTTCGAGAGGAGTCAGGCATCGTCTCCTTTGGAAGCATTGATCTCCGCGGACCTCTCGAATTTTCAAAGGATGTGAGATCTCCGGTCGCGAAGAGGCGGAGAACTAAGGCATTCTCTGTGGTCTCCACATTGGATTCAGACATCCCTTCGCTTGGGAGATGCAAGACGAGCCTGCATTCAATTCACTGCAGGGATATCCTGCCTTCCTTCGAGTCAGAGCATCGCGGTGTCCATTCCACTTGAGGCCACAAACGCAGGGTCCCTCTCACATACCTTTAGCTGAGAGAAGCCTCCTCTTGAGGTGCTTATGAAAAGTTGGTATTCCTCTTGAGTCGAAGCCAGGGACTAAGCTCTCATCTCGAGTTGATTTATCGTCCACGGAGCACTTTTGTGTTGCTCCAGTGACCTCAGGATCCCTCTAGACTTGAGACAGTGATCTTGGGTTTTCTCTGCAGTGCCATCAAGGAAATAAAGGCTCCTTTCATGTTTGATGTGGAACACGGAATTGCTCTGCATGCAGTGCAGGGGAATCAGGCCTCATCTCACGGCGAGGGGGAAGACTCATGGTTTTTCTCAGGTTGCGGGCCGAACCTGTGGTATATTCTGGAGTTATGACGGGGAGGGCCCTTCCAGACACGTGTTTGTTCAGCGACGTCAGGACTCCTGCCTAGGTGCGATGGACACTTCGGGATTCTCCTCGAGTCTTCGCGGCAATTGGGACGCGTCTCCACGTGAGGCGGGAGACCCAGGGTCCGTTTTCACGTGCCACAGGGATCCTGGGACTCCTATCTATTTTCAAGAGGAGTCAGGCATCGTCTACTTTGGAAGCATTGATCTCCGCGGACCTCTAGAGTTTTCAAAGGATGTCAGGCGTCCGGTCCCGAAGAGGCGGAGAACTAGGTCTTTGTCTGTGGTCTCCACAGGGGATTAAGACATCCCTTTGTCTTGGGAGATGCAAGACGAGCCTGCATTCAATTCACTGCAGGGCTATCTGGCCTTACATCGAGTCAGAGCATTTCGGTGTCCTTTCCACTTGAGGCCACAAACTCAGGGTTCCTCTCACATACCTGTAGCTGAGAGAAGCCTCTTCTTGAGGTGCTGGTGGAAAGTTGGTATTCCTCTTGAGTCGAAGCCACGGACTAAGCTCTCATCTCGAGTTGATTTGGGGTCCACGGAGCCCTTTCGTGTTGCTCCAGTGACCTCAGGATCCCTCTAGACTTGAGACAGTGATCTTGCTTTTTCTCTGGAGTGCCATCAAGGAAATCAAGCCTCCTTTCATGTTTGATGTGGAACACGGAATTGCTCTGCACACAGTGCAGGGGAATCGGGCCTCATCTCACGGCGAGTGGGAAGTCTCATGGTTTTTCTCGAGTTGCGGCCGGAACCTCAGGTATATTCTCGAGTTATGACGGGGAGGGCCCTTCCAGACTCGTGTTTGTTCAGCGACCTCAGGACTCCAGCCTAGGTGCGAGGGACACCTCGGGATTCTCCTCAAGTCTTGGCATGGCAATTGGCACGGGTCTCCACGTGAGGCGGGAGACCCAGGGTCCCTTTCCACGTGCCACAGGGATCCTGGGACTTCTATCCATTTTCAAGAGGAGTCAGGCATCGTCTCCTTTGGAAAAATTGATCTCCGCGGACCTCTCGAGTTTTCAAAGGATGTGAGGCCTCCGGTCGCGATGAGGCGGAGAACTAGGTCTTTCTTTGTGGTCTCCACAGGGGATTCAGACATCCCTTCATCTTGGGAGATGCAAGACGAGCCTGCATTCAATTCACTGCAGGGATATACGGCCTTACTTCGAGTCAGAGCATCTCGGTGTCCATTCCACTTGAGGGCACAAATTACAGGTGCCTCTCACATGCCTGTAGCTGAGAGAAGCCTCCTCTTGAGGTGCTTGTAGAAAGTTGGTATTCCTCTTGAGTCGAAGCCAGGGACTAAGCTCTCATCTCGAGTTGATTTGCGGTCCACGGAGCCCTTTCGTGTTGCTCCAGTGACCTCAGGATCCCTCTAGACTTGAGACAGTGATCTTGGGTTTTCTCTGGAGTGCCATCAAAGAAATCAAGGCTCCTTTCACGTTTGATGTGGAACTCGGAATTGCTCTGCACGCAGTGCAGGGGAATCTGGCGTCATGTCGCAGCGAGGGGGAAGTCTCATTGTTTTTCTCGAGTTCCGGCCGGAACCTGGGGTATATTCTCGAGTTACGACGGGGAGGGCCCTTCCAGACACGTGTTTGTTCAGCGACGTCAGGACTCCTGCCTAGGTGCGAGGGACACCTCGGGATTCTCCTCGAGTCTTGGCATGGCAATTGGGACGCGTCTCCACGTGAGTCGGGAGACCCAGGGTCCCTTTCGACGAGCCACAGGCATCCTGCGACTCCTATCCATTTTCAAGAGGAGTCAGGCATCGTCTCCTTTGGAAGCATTGATCTCCGCAGACCTCTCGAGTTTTCAAAGGATGTGAGGCCTCCGGTCGCGATGAGGCGGAGGAGTAGATCTTTCTCTGTGGTCTCCACAGGGGATTCAGACATCCCTTCGTTTTGGGAGATGCAAGACGAGCCTGCATTCAATTCACTGCAAGGATATCCGGCCTTATTTCGAGTCAGAGCATTTCGGTGTCCATTCCACTTGAGGCCACAAACTCAGGGTCCCTCTCACATACCTGTAGCTGAGAGAAGCCTCCTCTTGAGGTGCTTGTTTAAAGTTCGTATTCCTCTTGAGTCGAAGCCAGGGACTAAGCTCTCATCTCGAGTGGATTTGGGGTCCACGGAGCCCTTTCGTGTTGCTCCAGTCACCTCAGGATCCCTCTAGACTTGAGAAAGTGATCTTGGGTTTTCTCTGGAGTGCCATCAAGGAAATCAAGGCTCCTTTCACGTTTGATGTGGAACACGAAATTTCTCTGCACGCAGTGCGGGGGAATCGGGCCTCATCTCGCGGCGAGGGGGAAGTCTCATGGTTTTTCTCGAGTTGCGGCCGGAACGTGGGGTATATTCTCGAGTTACGACGGGGAGGGCCCTTCCAGACACGTGTTTGTTCAGCGACGTCGGACTCCTGCCTCGGTGCGAGGGACACCTTGGGATTCTCCTCGAGTCTTGGCATGGCAATTGTGACGCGTCTCCACGCGAGGCGGGAGACCCAGGGTTCCTTTCCACGTGCCACAGGGATCCTGGGACTCCTATCCATTTTCAAGAGGAGTCAGGCATCGTCTCCTTTGGAAGCATTGATCTCCTTGGACCTCTCGAGTTTTCAAAGGATGTGAGGCCTCCAGTCGCGATGAGGCGGAGGACTAGGTCTTTCTCTGTGGTCTCCACAGGGGATTCAGACATCCCTTCGTCTTGGGAGATGCAAGACGAGGCTGCATTCAATTCACTGCAGGGCTATCCGGCCTTACTTCGAGTCAGAGCATCTCGGTATCCATTCCACTTGAGGCCACAAACTCAGGGTCCCTCTCACATACATGTAGCTGAGAGAAGCCTCCTCTTGATGTGCTTGTGGAAATTTGGTATTCCTCTTGAGTCGAAGCCAGGGACTAAGCTCTCATCTCGAGTTGATTTGGGGTCCACGGAGCCCTTTCGTGTTGCTCCAGTGACCTCAGGATCCCTCTAGGCTCTAGACAGTGATCTTGGGTTTTCTCTGGAGTGCCATCAAGGATATCAAGGCTCCTTTCAAGTTTGATGTGGAACCCGGAATTGCTCTGCACGCAGTGCAGGGGAATCGGGGCTCATCTCGCGGCGAGGGGGAAGTCTCATGGTTTTCCTGGAGTTGCGGCCGGAACCTGGGCAATATTCTCGAGTTACAACGGGGAGGGCCCTTCCAGACACGTGTTTGTTCAGCGACGTCAGGACTCCTGCCTAGGAGCGAGGGACACGTCGGGATTCTCCTCGAGTCTTGGCATGGCAATTGGGACGCATCTCCACGTGAGGCACGAGACCCAGTGTCCCTTTCGACGAGCCACAGGGATCCTGGGACTCCTATCCATTTTCAAGAGGAGTCAGGCATCGTCTCCTTTGGAAGCATTGATCTCCGCGGACCTCTCGAATTTTCAAAGGATGTGAGGCCTCCGGTCTCGATGAGGCGGAGAACTAGGTCTTTCTCTGTGGTCTCCACATGGGATTCAGACATCCCTTCTTCTTGGGAGATGCAAGAGGAGCCTGCATTCATTTCACTGCAGGGATATCCGGCCTTACTTCGAGTCAGAGCATCTCGGTGTCCATTCCAATTGAGGCCACAATCTCAGGGTCCCTCTCACATACCTGTAGCTGAGAGAAGCCTCCTCTTGAGGTGCTTGTGGAAAGTTGGTATTCCTCTTGAGTCGAAGCCAGGGACTAAGCTCTCATCTCGAGTTGATTTGGGGTCCACGGAGCCCTTTCGTGTTGCTCCAGTGACCTCAGGATCCCTCTAGGCTCTAGACAGTGATCTTGGGTTTTCTCTGGAGTGCCATCAAGGAAATCAAGGCTCCTTTCAAGTTTGATGTGGAACCCGGAATTGCTCTGCACGCAGTGCAGGGGAATCGGGGCTCATCTCGCGGCGAGGGGGAAGTCTCATGGTTTTTCTCGAGTTGCAGCCGGAACCTGGGCTATATTCTCGAGTTACGATGGGGAGGGCCTTTTGAGACACGTGTTTGTTCAGCGACGTCAGGACTCCTGCCTAGGTGGGAGGCACACCTCGGGATTCTCCTCGAGTCTTGGCATGGCAATTGGGACGCCTCTCCATGAGCGGCGGGAGACCCAGGGTCCCTTTCCACGTGCCACAGGGATCCTGGGACTCCTATCCATTTTCAAGAGGAGTCAGGCATCGTCTCCTTTGGAAGCATTGATCTACATGGACCTCTCGAGTTTTCAAAGAATGTGAGACCTCCGGTCGCGATGAGGCGGCGAACTAGGTCTTTCTCTGTGGTCTCCACAGGGGATTCAGACATCCCTTCTTCTTGGGAGATGCAAGACGAGCCTGCATTCAATTCACTGCAGGGATATCCGGTCTTACTTTGAGTCAGAGCATCTCGGTGTCCATTACACTTGAGGCCACAAATTCAGGGTCCCTCTCACATACCTGTAGCTGAGAGAAGCCTCCTCTTGAGGTGCTTGTGGAAAGTTGGTATTCCTCTTGAGTCGAAGCCAGGGACTAAGCTCTCATCTCGAGTTGATTTGGGGTCCACGGAGCCCTTTCGTGTTGCTCCAGTGACCTCAGGATCCCTCTAGACTTGAGACAGTGATCTTGGGTTTTCTCTGGAGTGCCATCAAGGAAATCAAGGCTCCTTTCACGTTTGATGTGGAACACGGAATTGCTCTGCAGCAGTCAGCGGAATCGGGCCTCATCTGGCGGCAAGGGGGATGTCTCATTGTTTCTCTCAAGTTGCGAGAGGAACCTGGGGTATATTCTCGAGTTACTACCGGGAGGGCCCTTCCAGACACGTGTTTGTTCAGCGACGTCAGGACTCCTGCCTAGGTGCGAGGGATACCTGGGGATTCTCCTCGAGTCTTGGCATGGCAATTGGGACGCGTCTCGACGAGAGGCGGGAGACCCAGGGTCCCTTTCCACATGCCACAGGGATCCTGGGACTCCTATCTATTGTCAACAAGAGTCAGGCATCATTTCCTTTGAAAGCATTGATCTCCGCGGACCTCTCGAGTTTTCAAAGGATGTGAGGCCTCCGGTCTCTATGAGGCGGAGGACTAGGTGTCTCTGTGGTCTCCACAGGGGATTCAGACATCCCTTCGTCTTGGGAGATGCAAGACGACCCTGCATTCAATTCACTGCAGGGATATCCAGCCTTACTTCGAGTCAGAGCATCTCGGTGTCCATTCCACTTGAGGCCACAAACTCAGGGTCCCTCTCACATACTTGTAGATGAGAGAAGCCTCCTCTTGAGGTGCTTGTGGAAAGTTGGTATTCCTCTTGAGTCGAAGCCAGGGACTAAGCTCTCCTCTCGAGTGGATTTGGGGTCCACGGAGCTGTTTCGTGTTGCTCCAGTGACCTCAGGATCCCTCTAGACTTGAGACCGTGATCTTGGGTTTTCTCTGGAGTGCCATCAAGGAAATCAAGGCTCCTTTCACGTTTGATGTGGAACACGGAATTGCTCTGCACGCAGTGCAGGGGAATCAGGCCTCATGTCGCTGTGAGGGGGAAGTCTCATGGTTTTTCTCGAGTTCCGGCCGGAACCTGGGGTATATTCTCCAGTTACGATGGGGAGGGCCCTTCCAGACACGTGTTGTTCAGCGACGTCAGGACTCCTGCCTAGGTGCGAGGGACACCTCGGGATTCTCCTCGAGTCTTGGCATGGCAATTGGGACGCGTCTCCACGTGAGGCGGGAGACCCAGGGTCCCTGTCCACGTGCCACAGGTATCCTGGTACTCCTATCCATTTTCAGGAGGAGTCAGGCATCGTCTCCTTTGGAAGCATTGATCTCCGCGGACCTCTCGAGTTTTCAAAGGATGTGAGACCTCCGGTCTCGATGAGGCGGAGAATTAGGTCTTTCTCTGTGGTCTCCACAGGGGATTCAGACATCCCTTTGTCTTGGGAGATGCAAGACGAGCCTGCATTCAATTCACTGCAGGGATATCCGGCCTTACTTCGAGTCAGAGCATCTCGGTGTGCATTCCACTTGAGGCCACTAACTCAGGGTCCCTCTCAGATACTTGTAGATGAGAGAAGCCTCCTCTTGAGGTGCTTGTGGTAAGTTGGTATTCCTCTTGAGTCAAAGCCAGGGACTAAGCTCTCATCTCGAGTTGATTTGGGGTCCGTGGAGCCCTTTCGTGTTGCTACACTGACCTCAGGATCCCTCTAGACTTGAGACAGTGATCTTGGGTTTCCTCTGGAGTTCCATCAAGGAAATCAAGGCTCCTTTCAATTTGATGTGGAATACGGAATTGCTCTGCACGCAGGGCAGGAGAATCGGGCCTCACATCGCGGCGAGGGGGAAGTCTCATGGTTTTCCTGGAGTTGCGGCCGGAACCTGGGCAATATTCTCGAGTTACGACGGGGAGGGCCCTTCCAGACACGTGTTTGTTCAGCGACGTCAGGACTCCTGCCTAGGAGCGAGGGACACGTCGGGATTCTCCTCGAGTCTTGGCATGGCAATTGGGACGCGTCTCCACGTGAGGTGTGAGACCCAGTGTCCCTTTACACGTGCCACAGGGATCCTGGGAATCCTATCCATTTTCAGGAGGAGTCAGGCATCGTCTCCTTTGTAAGCATTGATCTGCGCAGACCTCTCGATTTTTCAAAGGATGTGATGTCTCCGGTCGCAATGAGGCTGAGGACTAGTTCTTTCTTTGTCGTCTCCACAGGGGATTCAGACATCCCTTCGTCTTGGGAGATGCAAGACGAGCCTGCATTCAATTCACTGCAGGGATATCCGGACTTACTTCGAGTCAGAGCATCTCGTTGTCCATTCCACTTGAGGCCACAAACTCAGGGTCCCTCTCACGTACCTTTAGCTGAGAGAAGCCTCCTCTTGAGGTGCTTGTGGAAAGTTGGTATTCCTCTTGAGTCGAATCCAGGGACTAAGATCTCATCTCGAGTTGATTTGGGGTCCACGGAGCCCTTTTGTGTTGCTCCAGTGACCTCAGGATCCCTCCAGACTTGAGACAGTGATTTTGGGTTTTCTCTGGAGTGCCATCAAGGAAATCAAGTCTCCTTTCACGTTTGATGTGGAACACGGAATTGCTCTGCACGCAGTGCAGGGGAATCGGGCCTCATCTCTCGGCGAGGGTGAAGTCTCATGGTTTTTCTCGAGTTGCGGCTGGAACCTTAGGTATATTCTCGAGTTACGACGGGGAGGGAACTTCCAGACACGTGTTTCTTCAGCGACGTCAGGACTATTGCCTAGGTGCGAGGGACACCTCGGGATTCTCCTCGAGTCTTGGCATGGCATTTGGGATGCGTCTCCATGTGAGGCGGGAGACCCAGGGTCCCAATCCACGTGCCACAGGGATCCTGGGAATCCTATCCGTTTTCAAGAGGAGACAGGCATCGTCTCCTTTGTAAGCATTGATCTGCGCAGACCTCTCGATTTTTCAAAGGATGTGATGTCTCCGGTCGCAATGAGGTGGAGGACTAGGTCTTTCTTTGCGTCTCCCCAGGGGATTCAGACATCCCTTCGTCTTGGGAGATGCAAGACGAGCCTGCATTCAATTCACTGCAGGGATATCCGGCCTTAATTCGAGTCAGAGCATCTCAGTGTCCATTCCACTTGAGGCCACAAACTCACGGTCCCTCTCACATACCTGTAGCGGAGAGAAGCCTCCCCTTGAGGTGCTTGTGAAAAGTTGGTATTCCTCTTGAGTCGAAGCCAGGGACTAAGCTCTCATCTCGAGTAGATTTGGGGTCCCCAGAGCCCTTCCTTGTTGCTCCAGTGACCTCAGGATCCCTCTAGACTTGAGACAGTGATGTTGGGTTTTCTCTGGAGTGCCATCAAGGAAATCAAGGCTCCTTTCACGTTTGATGTGGAACACGGAATTGCTCTGCACGCAGTGCAGGGGAATCGGGCCTCATCTCGCGGCGAGGGGGAAGTCTCATGGTTTTTCTCGAATTGCGGCCGGAACCTGGGGTGTATTGTCGACTTACGACGGGGAGGGCCCTTCCAGACACGTGTTTGTTCAGCGACATCAGGACTCCTGCCTAGGTGCGAGGGACACCTCGGGATTCTCCTCGAGTCTGGGCATGGCAATTGGGACGCGTCTCCACGTGAGGCGGGAGACCGAGGGTCCCTTTCCACGTGCCACAGAGATCCTGGGACTCCTATCCATTTTCAAGAGGACTCAGGCATCGTCTCCTTTGTAAGCATTGATCTGCGCAGACCTCTCGATTTTTCAAAGGATGTGAGGCCTCCGGTCGCGATGAGGCGGAGGACTAAGTCTTTCTCTGTGGTCTCCACAGCGGATTCAGACATCCCTTCGTCTTGGGAGATGCAAGACGAGCCTGCATTCAATTCACTGCAGGGATATCCGGCCTAACTTCGAGTCAGAGCATCTCCGTGTCCATTCCACTTGAGGCCACAAACTCAGGGGCCCTCTCACATACCTGTAGCTGAGAGAAGCCTCCTCTTGAGGTGCTTGTGGAAAGTTGGTATTCCTCTTGAGTCGAAGCCAGGGACTAAGCTCTCATCTCGAGTTGATTTGGGGTCCACGGAGAAATTTCGTGTTGCTCCAGTGACCTCAGGATCCCTCTAGACTTGAGACAGTGATCTTGGGTTTTCTCTGGAGTGCCATCAAGGAAATCAATGCTCCTTTCACGTTTGATGTGGAACACGCAATTGCTCTGCATGCAGTGCAGCGGAATCGGGCCTCATCTCACGGCGAGGGGGAAGTCTCATGGTTTTTCTCGGGTTGCGGCCTGAACCTGGGGTGTATTCTCGAGTTACGACGGGGAGGGCCCTTCCATACACGTGTTTGTTCAGCGACGTCAGGACTCCTGCCTAGGTGCGAGGGACACCTCGGGATTCTCCTCGAGTCTTGGCATGGCAATTGGGATGCGTCTCCACGTGAGGCGGGAGACCCAGGGCCCCTTTCCTCGTGCAACAGGGATCCTGGGACTCCTATCCATTTTCAAGAAGAGTCAGGCATCGTCTCCTTTGGAAGCATTGACCTCCGCAGACCTCTCGAGTTTTCAAAGGATGTGATGCCTCCGGTCTCGATGAGGCGGAGGACTAGGTCTTTCTCTGTGGTCTCCACAGGGGATTCAGACATCCCTTCATCTTGGGAGATGCAAGACGAGCCTGCATTCAGTTCACTATTGGGATATCTGGCCTTACTTCGAGTGAGAGCGTCTAGGTGTCCATTCCAATTGAGGCCACAAACTCAGGGTCCCTCTCAAATACCTTTAGCTGAGAGAAGCCTCCTCTTGAGGTGCTTGTGGAAAGTTGGTATTTTTCTTGAGTCGAAGCCAGGGACTAAGCTCTCATCTCGAGTTGATTTGGGGTCCACGGAGCCCTTTCGTGTTGCTCCAGTGACCTCAGGAACCCTCTAGACTTGAGACAGTGATCTTGGGTTTTCTCTGGAGTGCCATCAAGGAAATCAAGGCTCCTTTCACGTTTGATGTGGAACACGGATTTGCTCTGCACGCAGTGCATCGGAATTGGGCCTGATCTCGCGGCGAGGGGTAAGTCTCATGGTTTTTCTCGAGTTGCGGACGGAACCTGTGGTATATTCTCGAGTTACGACGGGGAGGGCCCTTCCAGAAACGTGTTTCTTCAGCGACGTCAGGACTCCTGCCTAGGTGCGAGGGACACCTCGGGATTCTCCTCGAGTCTTGGCATGGCAATTGGGACGCGTTTCCAATTGAAGCGGGAGACCCTGGGTCCCTTTCCACGTGCCACAAGGATCCTGGGACACCTATCCATTTTCAAGAGGAGTCAGGCATCGTAGCCTTTGGAAGCATTGATCTCCGCGGACGTCGTGAGTTTTCAAAGGATGTGAGGCCTCCAGTCGTGAAGAGGTGGAGACCTAGGTCTTCTCTGTGGTCTCCACAGGGGATTCAGACATCCCTTCGTCTTGGGAGATGCAAGACGAGCCTGCATTCAATTCACTGCAGGAATATCCAGCCTTACTTCAGTCAGAGCATCTCGGTGTCCATTCCACTTGAGGCCACAAACTCAGGGTCCCTCTCACATACCTGTAGCTGGGAGAAGCCTCCTCTTGAGGTGCTTGTGGAAAGTTGGTATTCCTCTTGATTCGAAGCCAGGGACTAAGCTCTCATCTCGAGTTAATTTGGGGTCCAGGGAGCATTTTCGTGTTGCTCCAGTGACCTCAGGATCCCTCTAGACTTGAGACAGTCATCTTGGGTTTTCTCTGGAGTGCCATCAAGGAAATCAAGGCTCCTTTCACGTTTGATGTGGAACACGGATTTGCTCTGCACGCATTGCAGGGGAATCGGGACTCTTCTCGCGGAGAGGGGGAAGTCTCATGGTTTTTCTCGAGTTGCGGCCGGAACCTGTGGTATATTCTCGAGTTACGACGGGGAGGACCCTTCCAGACACGTGTTTGTTCAGCGACATCAGGACTCCTGCCTAGGTGCGAGGGACACCTCGGGATTCTCCTCGAGTCTTGGCATAGCAATTGGGACGCGTCTCCACGTGAGGCGGGAGACCCAGGGTCCCTTATAACGTGCCACAGGGATCCTGGGACTCCTATCCATTTGCAAGAGGAGTCAGGCATCGTCTCCTTTGGAAGCATTGATCTCCGCGGACGTCTCGAGTTTTCAAAGGATGTGAGGCCTCCGGTCGCGATGAGGCGGAGAACTAGTTCTTTTTCTGTGGTCTCCACAGGGGATTCAGACATCCCTTCGTCTTGGGAGATGCAAGACGAGCCTGCATTCAATTCACTGCAGGGATATCCGGCCTTACTTCGAGTCAGAGCATCTCGGTGTCCATTCATCTTGAGGCCACAAACTCAGGGTCCCTCTCACATACCTGTAGCTGAGAGAAGCCTCCTCTTGAGGTGCTTGTGGAAAGTTGGTATTCCTCTTGAGTCGAAGCCAGGGACTAAGCTCTAATCTCGAGTTGATTTGGGGTCCAGGGAGCCCTTTCGTGTTGCTCCAGTGACCTCAGGATCCTTCTAGACGTGAGACAGTGATCTTGGGTTTTCTCTCGAGTGCCATCGAGGAAATCAAGGCTCCTTTCACGTTTGATGTGGAACACGGAATTGCTCTGCATGCAGTGCAGGGGAATCTGGCCTCATCTCGCGGCGAGGGGGAAGTCTCATGGTTTTTCTCGAGTTCCGGCCGGAACCTGGGGTATATTCTCGAGTTACGACGGGGAGGGCCCTTCCAGACACGTGTTTGTTCAGCGACGTCAGGACTCCTGCCTAGGTGCGAGGGACACCTCGGGATTCTCCTCGAGTCTTGGCATGGCAATTGGGACGTGTCTCCACGTGAGGCGGGAGACCCAGGGTCCCTTTCCACGTGCCACAGGGATCCTGGGACTCCTATCCATTTTCAAGAGGAGTCAGGCATCGTCTCCTTTGGAAGCATTGATCTCCGCGGACCTCTCGAGTTTTCAAAGGATGTGAGGCCTCCGGTCTCGATGAGGGGGAGGACTAGGTCTTTCTCTGTGGTCTCCACAGGGGATTCAGACATCCCTTCGTCTTGGGAGATGCAAGACGAGCCTGCATTCAATTCTCTGCAGGGATATCCGGCCTTACTTCGAGTCAGAGCATCTCGGTGTCCATTCCACTTGAGGCCACAAACTCAGGGTCCCTCTCACATACCTGTAGCTGAGAGAAGCCTCCTCTTGAGGTGCTTGTGGAAAGTTGGTATTCCTCTTGAGTCGAAGCCAGGGACTAAGCTCTCATCTCGAGTTGATTTGGGGTCCACGGAGCCCTTTCGTGTTGCTCCAGTGACCTCAGGAACCCTCTAGACTTGAAACAGTGATCTTGGGTTTTCTCTGGAGTGCCATCAAGGAAATCAAGGCTCCTTTCACGTTTGATGTGGAACACGGATTTGCTCTGCACGCAGTGCATCGGAATCGGGCCTGATCTCGCGGCGAGGGGTAAGTCTCATGGTTTTTCTCGAGTTGCGGCCGGAACCTGTGGTATATTCTCGAGTTACGACGGTGAGGGCCCTTCCAGACACGTGTTTCTTCAGCGACGTCAGGACTCCAGCCTAGGTGCGAGGGACACCTCGGGATTCTCCTCGAGTCTTGGCATGGCAATTGGGACGCGTTTCCACTTGAAGCGGGAGACCCTGGGTCCCTTTCCACGTGCCACAAGGATCCTGGGACACCTATCCATTTTCAAGAGGAGTCAGGCATCGTAGCCTTTGGAAGCATTGATCTCCGCGGACGTCGTGAGTTTTCAAAGGATGTGAGGCCTCCAGTCGTGAAGAGGTGGAGACCTAGGTCTTCTCTGTGGTCTCCACAGGGGATTCAGACATCCCTTCGTCTTGGGAGATGCAAGACGAGCCTGCATTCAATTCACTGCAGGAATATCCAGCCTTACTTCGAGTCAGAGCATCTCGGTGTCCATTCCACTTGAGGCCACAAACTCAGGGTCCCTCTCACATACCTGTAGCTGAGAGAAGCCTCCTCTTGAGGTGCTTGTGGAAAGTTGGTATTCCTCTTGATTCGAAGCCAGGGACTAAGCTCTCATCTCGAGTTAATTTGGGGTCCAGGGAGCATTTTCGTGTTGCTCCAGTGACCTCAGGATCCCTCTAGACTTGAGACAGTCATCTTGGGTTTTCTCTGGAGTGCCATCAAGGAAATCAAGGCTCCTTTCACGTTTGATGTGGAACACAGATTTGCTCTGCACGCAGTGCAGGGGAATCTGGACTCTTCTCGCGGCGAGGGGGAAGTCTCATGGTTTTTCTCGAGTTGCGGCCGGAACCTGTGGTATATTCTCGAGTTACGACGGGGAGGACCCTTCCAGACACGTGTTTGTTCAGCGACGTCAGGACTCCTGCCTAGGTGCGAGGGACACCTCGGGATTCTCCTCGAGTCTTGGCATGGCAATTGGGACGCGTCTCCACGTGAGGCGGGAGACCCAGGGTCCCTTATAACGTGCCACAGGGATCCTGGGACTCCTATCCATTTGCAAGAGGAGTCAGGCATCGTATCCTTTGGAAGCATTGATCTCCGCGGACGTCTCGAGTTTTCAAAGGATGTGATTCCTCCGGTCGCGTTGAGGCCGAGGACTAGGTCTTTCTCTGTCGTCTCCACAGGGGATTCAGACATCCCTTCGTCTTGGGAGATGCAAGACGAGCCTGCATTCAATTCACTGCAGGGATATTCGGCCTTACTTCGAGTCAGAGCATCTCGGTGTCCATTCCACTTGAGGCCACAAACTCAGGGTCCCTCTCACATACCTGTAGCTGAGAGAAGCCTCCTCTTGAGGTGCTTGTGGAAAGTTGGTATTCCTCTTGAGTCGAAGCCAGGGACTAAGCTCTCATCTCGAGTTGATTTGGGGTCCACGGAGCCCTTTCATGTTGCTCCAGTGACCTGAGGATCCAACTAGACTTCAGACAGTGATCTTGGGTTTTCTCTGGAGTGCCATCAAGGAAATCAAGGCTCCTTTCACGTTTGATGTGGAACACGGAATTGCTCTGCACGCAGTGCAGGGGAATCGGGCCTCATCTCGCGGCGAGGGGGAAGTCTCATGGTTTTTCTCGAGTTGTGGCCGGAACCTGGGGTATATTCTCGAGTTACGACGGGGAGGCCCTTCCAGACACGTGTTTGTTCAGCGACGTCAGGACTCCTGCCTAGGTGCCAGGGACACCTCGGGATTCTCCTCGAGTCTTGGCATGGCAATTGGGACGAGTCTCCACGTGAGGCGGGAGACCCCGGGTCCCTTTCCACGGGCCACAGGGATCGTGGGACTCCTATCAATTTTCAAGAGGACTCAGGCATCGTCTCCTTTGGAAGCATTGATCTCCGCGGACCTCTCGAGTTTTCAAAGGATGTGAGGCCTCCGGTCGCGATGAGGCGGAGAACTAGGTCTTTCTCTGTGGTCTCCACACGGGATTCAGATATCCCTTCTTCTTGGGAGATGCAAGACGAGCCTGCATTCAATTCACTGCAGGGATATCCGGCCTTACTTCGAGTCAGAGCATCTCGGTGTCCATTCCACTTGAGGCCACAAACACAGGGTCCCTCTCACATACATGTAGCTGAGTGAAGCCTCCTCTTGAGGTGCTTGTGGAAAGTTGGTATTCCTCTTGAGTCGAAGCCAGGGACTAAGCTCTCATCTCGAGTTGATTTGGGGTCCACGGAGCCCTTTCGTGATGCTACAGTGACCTCAGGATCCCTCTAGACTTGAGACACTGATCTTGGGTTTTCTCTGGAGTGCCACCAAGGAAATCAAGGGTCCTTTCACGTTTGATGTGGAACACGGAATTGCTCTGCACGCAGTGCAGGGGAATCGGGCCTCATCTCGCGCCAAGGGGGAAGTCTCATGGTTTTTCTCGAGTTGCGGCCGGAACCTGGGGTATATTCGCGAGTTACGACGGGGAGGGCCCTTCGAGACACGTGTTTGTTCAGCGACGTCAGGAGTCCTGCCTAGGTGCGAGGTACAACTCGGGATTCTCCTCGAGTCTTGGCATGGCAATTGGGACGCGTCTCCACGTGAGGTGTGAGACCCAGTGTCCCTTTACACGTGCCACAGGGATCCTGGGAATCCTATCCATTTTCAGGAGGAGTCAGGCATCGTCTCCTTTGTAAGCATTGATCTGCGCAGACCTCTCGATTTTTCAAAGGATGTGATGTCTCCGGTCGCAATGAGGCTGAGGACTAGTTCTTTCTTTGTCGTCTCCACAGGGGATTCAGACATCCCTTCGTCTTGGGAGATGCAAGACGAGCCTGCATTCAATTCACTGCAGGGATATCCGGACTTACTTCGAGTCAGAGCATCTCGTTGTCCATTCCACTTGAGGCCACAAACTCAGGGTCCCTCTCACGTACCTTTAGCTGAGAGAAGCCTCCTCTTGAGGTGCTTGTGGAAAGTTGGTATTCCTCTTGAGTCGAATCCAGGGACTAAGATCTCATCTCGAGTTGATTTGGGGTCCACGGAGCCCTTTTGTGTTGCTCCAGTGACCTCAGGATCCCTCCAGACTTGAGACAGTGATTTTGGGTTTTCTCTGGAGTGCCATCAAGGAAATCAAGTCTCCTTTCACGTTTGATGTGGAACACGGAATTGCTCTGCACGCAGTGCAGGGGAATCGGGCCTCATCTCTCGGCGAGGGTGAAGTCTCATGGTTTTTCTCGAGTTGCGGCTGGAACCTTAGGTATATTCTCGAGTTACGACGGGGAGGGAACTTCCAGACACGTGTTTCTTCAGCGACGTCAGGACTATTGCCTAGGTGCGAGGGACACCTCGGGATTCTCCTCGAGTCTTGGCATGGCATTTGGGATGCGTCTCCATGTGAGGCGGGAGACCCAGGGTCCCAATCCACGTGCCACAGGGATCCTGGGAATCCTATCCGTTTTCAAGAGGAGACAGGCATCGTCTCCTTTGTAAGCATTGATCTGCGCAGACCTCTCGATTTTTCAAAGGATGTGATGTCTCCGGTCGCAATGAGGTGGAGGACTAGGTCTTTCTTTGCGTCTCCCCAGGGGATTCAGACATCCCTTCGTCTTGGGAGATGCAAGACGAGCCTGCATTCAATTCACTGCAGGGATATCCGGCCTTAATTCGAGTCAGAGCATCTCAGTGTCCATTCCACTTGAGGCCACAAACTCACGGTCCCTCTCACATACCTGTAGCGGAGAGAAGCCTCCCCTTGAGGTGCTTGTGAAAAGTTGGTATTCCTCTTGAGTCGAAGCCAGGGACTAAGCTCTCATCTCGAGTAGATTTGGGGTCCCCGGAGCCCTTCCTTGTTGCTCCAGTGACCTCAGGATCCCTCTAGACTTGAGACAGTGATGTTGGGTTTTCTCTGGAGTGCCATCAAGGAAATCAAGGCTCCTTTCACGTTTGATGTGGAACACGGAATTGCTCTGCACGCAGTGCAGGGGAATCGGGCCTCATCTCGCGGCGAGGGGGAAGTCTCATGGTTTTTCTCGAATTGCGGCCGGAACCTGGGGTGTATTCTCGACTTACGACGGGGAGGGCCCTTCCAGACACGTGTTTGTTCAGCGACATCAGGACTCCTGCCTAGGTGCGAGGGACACCTCGGGATTCTCCTCGAGTCTGGGCATGGCAATTGGGACGCGTCTCCACGTGAGGCGGGAGACCGAGGGTCCCTTTCCACGTGCCACAGAGATCCTGGGACTCCTATCCATTTTCAAGAGGACTCAGGCATCGTCTCCTTTGTAAGCATTGATCTGCGCAGACCTCTCGATTTTTCAAAGGATGTGAGGCCTCCGGTCGCGATGAGGCGGAGGACTAAGTCTTTCTCTGTGGTCTCCACAGCGGATTCAGACATCCCTTCGTCTTGGGAGATGCAAGACGAGCCTGCATTCAATTCACTGCAGGGATATCCGGCCTAACTTCGAGTCAGAGCATCTCCGTGTCCATTCCACTTGAGGCCACAAACTCAGGGGCCCTCTCACATACCTGTAGCTGAGAGAAGCCTCCTCTTGAGGTGCTTGTGGAAAGTTGGTATTCCTCTTGAGTCGAAGCCAGGGACTAAGCTCTCATCTCGAGTTGATTTGGGGTCCACGGAGAAATTTCGTGTTGCTCCAGTGACCTCAGGATCCCTCTAGACTTGAGACAGTGATCTTGGGTTTTCTCTGGAGTGCCATCAAGGAAATCAAGGCTCCTTTCACGTTTGATGTGGAACACGCAATTGCTCTGCATGCAGTGCAGCGGAATCGGGCCTCATCTCACGGCGAGGGGGAAGTCTCATGGTTTTTCTCGGGTTGCGGCCTGAACCTGGGGTGTATTCTCGAGTTACGACGGGGAGGGCCCTTCCATACACGTGTTTGTTCAGCGACGTCAGGACTCCTGCCTAGGTGCGAGGGACACCTCGGGATTCTCCTCGAGTCTTGGCATGGCAATTGGGACGCGTCTCCACGTGAGGCGGGAGACCCAGGGCCCCTTTCCTCGTGCAACAGGGATCCTGGGACTCCTATCCATTTTCAAGAAGAGTCAGGCATCGTCTCCTTTGGAAGCATTGACCTCCGCAGACCTCTCGAGTTTTCAAAGGATGTGATGCCTCCGGTCTCGATGAGGCGGAGGACTAGGTCTTTCTCTGTGGTCTCCACAGGGGATTCAGACATCCCTTCATCTTGGGAGATGCAAGACGAGCCTGCATTCAGTTCACTATTGGGATATCTGGCCTTACTTCGAGTGAGAGCGTCTAGGTGTCCATTCCAATTGAGGCCACAAACTCAGGGTCCCTCTCAAATACCTTTAGCTGAGAGAAGCCTCCTCTTGAGGTGCTTGTGGAAAGTTGGTATTTTTCTTGAGTCGAAGCCAGGGACTAAGCTCTCATCTCGAGTTGATTTGGGGTCCACGGAGCCCTTTCGTGTTGCTCCAGTGACCTCAGGAACCCTCTAGACTTGAGACAGTGATCTTGGGTTTTCTCTGGAGTGCCATCAAGGAAATCAAGGCTCCTTTCACGTTTGATGTGGAACACGGATTTGCTCTGCACGCAGTGCATCGGAATCGGGCCTGATCTCGCGGCGAGGGGTAAGTCTCATGGTTTTTCTCGAGTTGCGGACGGAACCTGTGGTATATTCTCGAGTTACGACGGGGAGGGCCCTTCCAGAAACGTGTTTCTTCAGCGACGACAGGACTCCTGCCTAGGTGCGAGGGACACCTCGGGATTCTCCTCGAGTCTTGGCATGGCAATTGGGACGCGTTTCCAATTGAAGCGGGAGACCCTGGGTCCCTTTCCACGTGCCACAAGGATCCTGGGACACCTATCCATTTTCAAGAGGAGTCAGGCATCGTAGCCTTTGGAAGCATTGATCTCCGCGGACGTCGTGAGTTTTCAAAGGATGTGAGGCCTCCAGTCGTGAAGAGGTGGAGACCTAGGTCTTCTCTGTGGTCTCCACAGGGGATTCAGACATCCCTTCGTCTTGGGAGATGCAAGACGAGCCTGCATTCAATTCACTGCAGGAATATCCAGCCTTACTTCAGTCAGAGCATCTCGGTGTCCATTCCACTTGAGGCCACAAACTCAGGGTCCCTCTCACATACCTGTAGCTGGGAGAAGCCTCCTCTTGAGGTGCTTGTGGAAAGTTGGTATTCCTCTTGATTCGAAGCCAGGGACTAAGCTCTCATCTCGAGTTAATTTGGGGTCCAGGGAGCATTTTCGTGTTGCTCCAGTGACCTCAGGATCCCTCTAGACTTGAGACAGTCATCTTGGGTTTTCTCTGGAGTGCCATCAAGGAAATCAAGGCTCCTTTCACGTTTGATGTGGAACACGGATTTGCTCTGCACGCATTGCAGGGGAATCGGGACTCTTCTCGCGGAGAGGGGGAAGTCTCATGGTTTTTCTCGAGTTGCGGGCGGAACCTGTGGTATATTCTCGAGTTACGACGGGGAGGACCCTTCCAGACACGTGTTTGTTCAGCGACGTCAGGACTCCTGCCTAGGTGCGAGGGACACCTCGGGATTCTCCTCGAGTCTTGGCATAGCAATTGGGACGCGTCTCCACGTGAGGCGGGAGACCCAGGGTCCCTTATAACGTGCCACAGGGATCCTGGGACTCCTATCCATTTGCAAGAGGAGTCAGGCATCGTCTCCTTTGGAAGCATTGATCTCCGCGGACGTCTCGAGTTTTCAAAGGATGTGAGGCCTCCGGTCGCGATGAGGCGGAGAACTAGTTCTTTTTCTGTGGTCTCCAAAGGGGATTCAGACATCCCTTCGTCTTGGGAGATGCAAGACGAGCCTGCATTCAATTCACTGCAGGGATATCCGGCCTTACTTCGAGTCAGAGCATCTCGGTGTCCATTCCACTTGAGGCCACAAACTCAGGGTCCCTCTCACATACCTGTAGCTGAGAGAAGCCTCCTCTTGAGGTGCTTGTGGAAAGTTGGTATTCCTCTTGAGTCGAAGCCAGGGACTAAGCTCTAATCTCGAGTTGATTTGGGGTCCAGGGAGCCCTTTCGTGTTGCTCCAGTGACCTCAGGATCCTTCTAGACGTGAGACAGTGATCTTGGGTTTTCTCTCGAGTGCCATCGAGGAAATCAAGGCTCCTTTCACGTTTGATGTGGAACACGGAATTGCTCTGCATGCAGTGCAGGGGAATCTGGCCTCATCTCGCGGCGAGGGGGAAGTCTCATGGTTTTTCTCGAGTTCCGGCCGGAACCTGGGGTATATTCTCGAGTTACGACGGGGAGGGCCCTTCCAGACACGTGTTTGTTCAGCGACGTCAGGACTCCTGCCTAGGTGCGAGGGACACCTCGGGATTCTCCTCGAGTCTTGGCATGGCAATTGGGACGTGTCTCCACGTGAGGCGGGAGACCCAGGGTCCCTTTCCACGTGCCACAGGGATCCTGGGACTCCTATCCATTTTCAAGAGGAGTCAGGCATCGTCTCCTTTGGAAGCATTGATCTCCGCGGACCTCTCGAGTTTTCAAAGGATGTGAGGCCTCCGGTCTCGATGAGGGGGAGGACTAGGTCTTTCTCTGTGGTCTCCACAGGGGATTCAGACATCCCTTCGTCTTGGGAGATGCAAGACGAGCCTGCATTCAATTCACTGCAGGGATATCCGGCCTTACTTCGAGTCAGAGCATCTCGGTGTCCATTCCACTTGAGGCCACAAACTCAGGGTCCCTCTCACATACCTGTAGCTGAGAGAAGCCTCCTCTTGAGGTGCTTGTGGAAAGTTGGTATTCCTCTTGAGTCGAAGCCAGGGACTAAGCTCTCATCTCGAGTTGATTTGGGGTCCACGGAGCCCTTTCGTGTTGCTCCAGTGACCTCAGGAACCCTCTAGACTTGAAACAGTGATCTTGGGTTTTCTCTGGAGTGCCATCAAGGAAATCAAGGCTCCTTTCACGTTTGATGTGGAACACGGATTTGCTCTGCACGCAGTGCATCGGAATCGGGCCTGATCTCGCGGCGAGGGGTAAGTCTCATGGTTTTTCTCGAGTTGCGGCCGGAACCTGTGGTATATTCTCGAGTTACGACGGGGAGGACCCTTCCAGACACGTGTTTGTTCAGCGACGTCAGGACTCCTGCCTAGGTGCGAGGGACACCTCGGGATTCTCCTCGAGTCTTGGCATGGCAATTGGGACGCGTCTCCACGTGAGGCGGGAGACCCAGGGTCCCTTATAACGTGCCACAGGGATCCTGGGACTCCTATCCATTTGCAAGAGGAGTCAGGCATCGTCTCCTTTGGAAGCATTGATCTCCGCGGACGTCTCGAGTTTTCAAAGGATGTGAGGCCTCCGGTCGCGATGAGGCAGAGAACTAGTTCTTTTTCTGTGGTCTCCACAGGGGATTCAGACATCCCTTCGTCTTGGGAGATGCAAGACGAGGTTGCATTCAATTCACTGCAGGGATATCCGGCCTTACTTCGAGTCAGAGCATCTCGGTGTCCATTCATCTTGAGGCCACAAACTCAGGGGCCCTCTCACATACCTGTAGCTGAGAGAAGCCTCCTCTTGAGGTGCTTGTGGAAAGTTGGTATTCCTCTTGAGTTGAAGCCAGGGCCTAAGCTGTCATCTCGAGTTGATTTGGGGTCCACGGAGCCCTTTCCTGTTGGTCCAGTGACCTCAGGATCCCTCTAGACTTGAGACAGTGATCTTGGGTTTTCTCTGGAGTGCCATCAAGGAAATCAAGGCTCCTTTCACGTTTGATGTGGAACACGGAATTGCTCTGCATGCAGTGCAGGGGAATCGGGCCTCATCTCCCGGCAAGGGGGATGTCTCATGGTTTTTCTCAAGTTGCGGCCGGAACCTGGGGTATATTCTCGAGTTATGACGGGGAGGGCCCTTCCAGACACGTGTTTGTCCAGCAACGTCAGGACTCCTGCCTAGGTGCGAGGGATATCTCGGGATTCTCCTCGAGTCTTGGCATGGCAATTGGGACGCGTATCCACGTGAGGCGAGAGACCCAGGGTCCCTTTCCACGTGCCACAGGGATCCTGGAACTCCTATCCATTTTCAAGAAGAGTCAGGCATCTTCTCATTTGGAAGCATTGATCTCCGCGGACCTCTCGAGTTTTCAAAGGATGTGAGGCCTCTGGTCTCGATGAGGCGGAGAACTAGGTCTTTCTCTGTGGTCTCCACAGGGGATTCAGACAACCCTTCGTCTTGGGAGATGCAAGACGAGCCTGCATTCAATTCACTGCAGGAATATCCAGCCTTACTTCGAGTCAGAGCATCTCGGTGTCCATTCCACTTGAGGCCACAAACTCAGGGTCCCTCTCACATACCTGTAGCTGAGAGAAGCCTCCTCTTGAGGTGCTTGTGGAAAGTTGGTATTCCTCTTGATTCGAAGCCAGGGACTAAGCTCTCATCTCGAGTTAATTTGGGGTCCAGGGAGCATTTTCGTATTGCTCCAGTGACCTCAGGATCCCTCTAGACTTGAGACAGTCATCTTGGGTTTTCTCTGGAGTGCCATCAAGGAAATCAAGGCTCCTTTCACGTTTGATGTGGAACACGGATTTGCTCTGCACGCAGTGCAGGGGAATCTGGACTCTTCTCGCGGCGAGGGGGAAGTCTCATGGTTTTTCTCGAGTTGCGGCCGGAACCTGTGGTATATTCTCGAGTTACGACGGGGAGGACCCTTCCAGACACGTGTTTGTTCAGCGACGTCAGGACTCCTGCCTAGGTGCGAGGGACACCTCGGGATTCTCCTCGAGTCTTGGCATGGCAATTGGGACGCGTCTCCACGTGAGGCGGGAGACCCAGGGTCCCTTATAACGTGCCACAGGGATCCTGGGACTACTATCCATTTTCAAGAGGAGTCAGGCATCGTCTCCTTTGGAAGCATTGATCTCCGCGGACGTCTCGAGTTTTCAAAGGATGTGAGGCCTCCGGTCGCGATGAGGCAGAGAACTAGTTCTTTTTCTGTGGTCTCCACAGGGGATTCAGACATCCCTTCGTCTTGGGAGATGCAAGACGAGGTTGCATTCAATTCACTGCAGGGATATCCGGCCTTACTTCGAGTCAGAGCATCTCGGTGTCCATTCATCTTGAGGCCACAAACTCAGGGGCCCTCTCACATACCTGTAGCTGAGAGAAGCCTCCTCTTGAGGTGCTTGTGGAAAGTTGGTATTCCTCTTGAGTTGAAGCCAGGGCCTAAGCGGTCATCTCGAGTTGATTTGGGGTCCACGGAGCCCTTTCCTGTTGGTCCAGTGACCTCAGGATCCCTCTAGACTTGAGACAGTGATCTTGGGTTTTCTCTGGAGTGCCATCAAGGAAATCAAGGCTCCTTTCACGTTTGATGTGGAACACGGAATTGCTCTGCATGCAGTGCAGGGGAATCGGGCCTCATCTCCCGGCAAGGGGGATGTCTCATGGTTTTTATCAAGTTGCGGCCGGAACCTGGGGTATATTCTCGAGTTATGACGGGGAGGGCCCTTCCAGACACGTGTTTGTCCAGCAACGTCAGGACTCCTGCCTAGGTGCGAGGGATATCTCGGGATTCTCCTCGAGTCTTGGCATGGCAATTGGGACGCGTATCCACGTGAGGCGAGAGACCCAGGGTCCCTTTCCACGTGCCACAGGGATCCTGGAACTCCTATCCATTTTCAAGAAGAGTCAGGCATCTTCTCATTTGGAAGCATTGATCTCCGCGGACCTCTCGAGTTTTCAAAGGATGTGAGGCCTCTGGTCTCGATGAGGCGGAGAACTAGGTCTTTCTCTGTGGTCTCCACAGGGGATTCAGACAACCCTTCGTCTTGGGAGATGCAAGATGAGCCTGCATTCAATTCACTGCAGGGATATCCGGCCTTACTTCGAGTCAGAGCATCTCGGTGTCCATTCCACTTGAGGCCACAAACTCAGGGTCCCTCTCACATACCTGTAGCTGAGAGAAGCCTCCTCTTGAGGTGCTTGTGGAAAGTTGGTATTCCTCATGAGTCGAAGCCAGGGACTAACCTCTCATCTCGAGTTGATTTGGGGTCCACGAAGCCCTTTCGTGTTGCTCCAGTGACCTCAGGATCCCTCTAGGCTCTAGACAGTGATCTTGGGTTTTCTCTGGAGTGCCATCGAGGAAATCAAGGCTACTTTCACGTTTGATGTGGAACACGGAATTGCTCTGCATGCAGTGCAGGGGAATCGTGCCTCAACTTGCTGATAGGGGAAATCTCATGGTTTTTCACGAGTTGCGGCCGAAACCTGGGGTATATTCTAGAGTTACGACGGGGAGGGCCCTTCCAGACACGTGTTTGTTCAGCGACGTCAGGACTCCTGCCTAGGTGCGAGGGACACCTTGGGATTCTCCTCGAGTCTTGGCATGGATATTGGGACGCGTCTCCACGTGAGGCGCGAGTCCCAGGGTCCTTTTCCACGTGCCACAGGGATCCTGGGACTCCTATCCATTTTCGAGAGGAGTCAGGCATCGTCTCCTTTGGAAGCATTGATCTCCGCGGACCTCTCGAATTTTCAAAGGATGTGAGACCTCCGGTCGCGATGAGGCGTAGAACTAAGGCTTTCTCTGTGGTCTCCACATTGGATTCAGACATCCCTTCGCTTGGGAGATGCAATTCAATTCAACGAGCCTGCATTCAATTCACTGCAGGGATATCCGGCCTTCCTTCGAGTCAGAGCATCTCGGTGTCCATTCCACTTGAGGCCACAAACTCAGGGTCCCTCTCACATACCTTTAGCTGAGAGAAGCCTCTTCTTGAGGTGCTTTTGAAAAGTTGGTATTCCTCTTGAGTCGAAGCCAGGGACTAAGCTCTCATCTCGAGTTGATTTATCGTCCACGGAGCCCTTTTGTGTTGCTCCAGTGACCTCAGGATCCCTCTAGACTTGAGACAGTGATCTTGGGTTTTCTCTGCAGTGCCATCAAGGAAATAAAGGCTCCTTTCATGTTTGATGTGGAACACGGAATTGCTCTGCACGCAGTGCAGGGGAATCTGGCCTCATCTCGCGGCGAGGGGGAAGACTCATGGTTTTTCTCGAGTTGCGGCCCGAACCTGTGGTATATTCTGGAGTTACGAAGGGGAGGGCCCTTCCAGACACGTGCTTGTTCAGCGACGTCAGGACTCCTGCCTAGGTGCGAGGGACACCTCGGGATTCTCCTCGAGACTTGGCATGGCTATTGGGACGCGTCTCCACGTGAGGCGCGAGTCCCAGGGTCCCTTTCCACGTGCCACAGGGATCCTGGGACTCCTATCCATTTTTGAGAGGAGTCAGGCATCGTCTCCTTTGGAAGCATTGATCTCCGTGGACCTCTCGAATTTTCAAAGGATGTGAGACCTCCGGTCGCGATGAGGCGGAGAACTAAGGCTTTCTCTGTGGTCTCCACAGGGGATTCAGACATCCCTTCGTCTTGGGAGATGCAAGACGAGCCTGCATTCAATTCACTGCAGGGATATCCGGCCTTACTTCGAGTCAGAGCATCTTGGTGTCTATTCCACTTGATGCCACAAACTCAGGGTCCCTCTCACATACCTGTAGCTGAGAGAAGCCTCCTCTTGAGGTGCTTGTGGAAAGTTGGTATTCCTCTTGAGTCGAAGCCAGGGACTACGCTCTCATCTCGAGTTGATTAGGGGTCCATGGAGCCCTTTCCTTTTGCTCCAGTGACCTCAGGATTCCTCTAGACTTGAGACAGTGATCTTGGGTTTTCTCTGGAGTGCCATCAAGGAAATCAAGGCTCAGTTCAAGTTTGATGTGGAACACGGAACTGCTCTGCACGCAGTGCAGGGGAATCGGGCCTCATCTCGCGTCGAGGGGGAAGTCTCATGGTTTTTCTCGAGTTGCGGCTGGACCCTGGGCTATATTCTCGAGTTACGACGGGGAGGGCCCTTCCAGACATTTGTTTGTTCAGCGATGTCAGGACTCCTGCCTAGGTGCGAGGGACACCTAGGGATTCTCCTCGAGTCTTGGCATGGCTATTGGGACGCGTCTCCACGTGAGGCGCGAGTCCCAGGGTCCCTTTCCACGTGCCACAGGGATCCTGGGACTCCTATCCATTTTCGAGAGGAGTCAGGCATCGTCTCCTTTGGAAGCATTGATCTCCGCGGACCTCTCGAATTTTCAAAGGATGTGAGATCTCCGGTCGCGAAGAGCCGGAGAACTAAGGCATTCTCTGTGGTCTCCACATTGGATTCAGACATCCCTTCGCTTGGGAGATGCAAGACGAGCCTGCATTCAATTCACTGCAGGGATATCCTGCCTTCCTTCGAGTCAGAGCATCTCGGTGTCCATTCCACTTGAGGCCACAAACTCAGGGTCCCTCTCACATACCTTTAGCTGAGAGAAGCCTCCTCTTGAGGTGCTTATGAAAAGTTGGTATTCCTCTTGAGTCGAAGCCAGGGACTAAGCTCTCATCTCGAGTTGATTTATCGTCCACGGAGCACTTTTGTTTTGCTCCAGTGACCTCAGGATCCCTCTAGACTTGAGACAGTGATCTTGGGTTTTCTCTGCAGTGCCATCAAGGAAATAAAGGCTCCTTTCATGTTTGATGTGGAACACGGAATTGCTCTGCATGCAGTGCAGGGGAATCAGGCCTCATCTCACGGCGAGGGGGAAGACTCATGGTTTTTCTCAGGTTGCGGGCCGAACCTGTGGTATATTCTGGAGTTACGAAGGGGAGGGACCTTCCAGACACGTGCTTGTTCAGCGACGTCAGGACTCCTGCCTAGGTGCGATGGACACTTCGGGATTCTCCTCGAGTCTTCGCGGCAATTGGGACGCGTCTCCACGTGAGGCGGGAGACCCAGGGTCCGTTTTCACGTGCCACAGGGATCCTGGGACTCCTATCTATTTTCAAGAGGAGTCAGGCATCGTCTACTTTGGAAGCATTGATCTCCGCGGACCTCTAGAGTTTTCAAAGGATGTCAGGCGTCCGGTCCCGAAGAGGCGGAGAACTAGGTCTTTGTCTGTGGTCTCCACAGGGGATTAAGACATCCCTTTGTCTTGGGAGATGCAAGACGAGCCTGCATTCAATTCACTGCAGGGCTATCTGGCCTTACTTCGAGTCAGAGCATTTCGGTGTCCTTTCCACTTGAGGCCACAAACTCAGGGTTCCTCTCACATACCTGTAGCTGAGAGAAGCCTCTTCTTGTGGTGCTGGTGGAAAGTTGGTATTCCTCTTGAGTCGAAGCCACGGACTAAGCTCTCATCTCGAGTTGATTTGGGGTCCACGGAGCCCTTTCGTGTTGCTCCAGTGACCTCAGGATCCCTCTAGACTTGAGACAGTGATCTTGCTTTTTCTCTGGAGTGCCATCAAGGAAATCAAGCCTACTTTCATGTTTGATGTGGAACACGGAATTGCTCTGCACACAGTGCAGGGGAATCGGGCCTCATCTCACGGCGAGGGGGAAGTCTCATGGTTTTTCTCGAGTTGCGGCCGGAACCTCGGGTATATTCTCGAGTTATGACGGGGAGGGCCCTTCCAGACACGTGTTTGTTCAGCGACCTCAGGACTCCAGCCTAGGTGCGAGGGACACCTCGGGATTCTCCTCAAGTCTTGGCATGGCAATTGGCACGCGTCTCCACGTGAGGCGGGAGACCCAGGGTCCCTTTCCACGTGCCACAGGGATCCTGGGACTTCTATCCATTTTCAAGAGGAGTCAGGCATCGTCTCCTTTGGAAAAATTGATCTCCGCGGACCTGTCGAGTTTTCAAAGGATGTGAGGCCTCCGGTCGCGATGAGGCGGAGAACTAGGTCTTTCTTTGTGGTCTCCACAGGGGATTCAGACATCCCTTCATCTTGGGAGATGCAAGACGAGCCTGCATTCAATTCACTGCAGGGATATACGGCCTTACTTCGAGTCAGAGCATCTCGGTGTCCATTCCACTTGAGGGCACAAATTACAGGTGCCTCTCACATGCCTGTAGCTGAGAGAAGCCTCCTCTTGAGGTGCTTGTAGAAAGTTGGTATTCCTCTTGAGTCGAAGCCAGGGACTAAGCTCTCATCTCGAGTTGATTTGCGGTCCACGGAGCCCTTTCGTGTTGCTCCAGTGACCTCAGGATCCCTCTAGACTTGAGACAGTGATCTTGGGTTTTCTCTGGAGTGCCATCAAAGAAATCAAGGCTCCTTTCACGTTTGATGTGGAACTCGGAATTGCTCTGCACGCAGTGCAGGGGAATCTGGCGTCATGTCGCGGCGAGGGGGAAGTCTCATTGTTTTTCTCGAGTTCCGGCCGGAACCTGGGGTATATTCTCGAGTTATGACTGGGAGGGCCCTTCCAGACACGTGTTTGTTCAGCGACGTCAGAACTCCTGCCTAGGTGCGAGGGACACCTCGGGATTCTCCTCGAGTCTTGGCATGGCAATTGGGACGCGTCTCCACGTGAGGCGGGAGACCCAGGGTCCCTTTCCACGTGCCACAGGGATCCTGGGACTCCTATCCATTTTCAAGAGGAGTCAGGCATCGTCTCCTTTGGAAGCATTGATCTCCGCAGACCTCTCGAGTTTTCAAAGGATGTGAGGCCTCCGGTCGCGATGAAGCGGAGAACTAGGTCTTTCTCTGTGGTCTGCACAGGGTATTCAGACATCCCTTCGCCTTGGGAGACGCAAGACGAGCCTGCATTCAATTCACTGCAGGGATATCTGGCCTTACTTCGAGTCAGAGCATCTCGGTGTCCATTCCGCTTGAGGCCACAAACTCTGGGTCCCTCTCACATACCTGTAGCTGAGAGAAGCCTCCTCTTGAGGTGCTTTTGGAAAGTTGGTATTCCTCTTGAGTGGAAACCAGGGACTAAGCTCTAATCTCGAGTTGATTTGGTGTCCACGGAGCCCTTTCGTGTTGCTCCAGTGACCTCAGGATCCATCTAGACTTGAGATAGAGATCTTGGGTTTTCTCTGGAGTGCCATCAAGGAAATCAAGGCTCCTTTCACGTTTGATGTGGAACACGGAATTGCTCTGCACGCAGTGCAGGGGAATTGGGCCTCATCTCGTGGCGAGGGGGAAGTCTCATGGTTTTTCTCGAGTTGCGGCCGGAACCTGAGGTATATTCTCGAGTTACGACGGGGAGAGCCCTTCCAGACATGTGTTTGTTCAGCGACGTCAGGACTCCTGCCTAGGTGTGAGGGACTCCTCAGGATTCTCCTTGAGTCTTGGCATGGCAATTGGGACACAACTCCACATGAGGCGGGAGACCCAGGGTTCCTTTCGAAGTGCCACAGGGATCCTGGGACTCCTATCCATTTTCAAGAGGAGTCAGGCATCGTCTCCTTTAGAAGCATTGATCTCTGCGGACCTCACGAGTTTTCAAAGGATGTGAGGCCTCCGGTCGCGATGAGGCGGAGGACTCGGTCTTTCTCTGTGATCTCCACACGGGATTCAGACATCCCTTCGCGTGGGAGATGCAAGACGAGCCTGCATTCACTTCACTGCAGGGATATCCGGCCTTACTTCGAGTCAGAGCATCTCGGTGTCCATTCCACTTGAGGCCACAAACTCAGGGTCCGTCTCACATACCTGTAGCTGAGAGAAGCCTCCTCTTGAGGTGCTTGTGGAAAGTTGGTATTCCTCTTGAGTCGAAGCCAGGGACTACGCTCTCATCTCGAGTTGATTAGGGGTCCATGGAGCCCTTTCCTTTTGCTCCAGTGACCTCAGGATTCCTCTAGACTTGAGACAGTGATCTTGGGTTTTCTCTGGAGTGCCATCAAGGAAATCAAGGCTCAGTTCAAGTTTGATGTGGAACACGGAACTGCTCTGCACGCAGTGCAGGGGAATCGGGCCTCATCTCGCGTCGAGGGGGAAGTCTCATGGTTTTTCTCGAGTTGCGGCTGGACCCTGGGCTATATTCTCGAGTTACGACGGGGAGGGCCCTTCCAGACATTTGTTTGTTCAGCGATGTCAGGACTCCTGCCTAGGTGCGAGGGACACCTCGGGATTCTCCTCGAGTCTTGGCATGGCTATTGGGACGCGTCTCCACGTGAGGCGCGAGTCCCAGGGTCCCTTTCCACGTGCCACAGGGATCCTGGGACTCCTATCCATTTTCGAGAGGAGTCAGGCATCGTCTCCTTTGGAAGCATTGATCTCCGCGGACCTCTCGAATTTTCAAAGGATGTGAGATCTCCGGTCGCGAAGAGGCGGAGAACTAAGGCATTCTCTGTGGTCTCCACATTGGATTCAGACATCCCTTCGCTTGGGAGATGCAAGACGAGCCTGCATTCAATTCACTGCAGGGATATCCTGCCTTCCTTCGAGTCAGAGCATCTCGGTGTCCATTCCACTTGAGGCCACAAACTCAGGGTCCCTCTCACATACCTGTAGCTGAGAGAAGCCTCCTCTTGAGGTGCCTGTGGAAAGTTGGTATTCCTCTTGAGTCGAAGCCAGGGACTAAGCTCTCATCTCGAGTTGATTTGGGGTCCACGGAGCCCTTTCTTGTTGCTCCAGTGACCTCAGGATCCCTCTAGACTTGGGACAGTGATCTTGGGTTTTCTCTGGAGTGCAATCAAGGAAATCAAGGCTCCTTTCTCGTTTGATGTGGAACACGGAATTGCTCTGCACGCAGTGCAGGGAAATCGGGCCTCATCTCGTGGCGAGGGGGAAGTCTCATGGTTTTTCTAGAGTTGCGGCCGGAACCTGGTGCATATTCTCGAGTTGCGAAGGGGTGGGCCCTTCCAGACACGTGTTTGTTCAGAGACGTCAGGACTCCTACCTAGGTGCGAGGGACACCTCGGGATTCTCCTCGAGTTTTGGCATGCAATTGGGACGCGTCTCCACGTGAGGCGGGAGACCCAGGGTCCCTTTCCACGTGCCACAGGGATCCTGGGACTCCTATCCATTTTCAAGAGGAGTCAGGCTTCTTCACCTTTGGAAGCATTGATCTCCAGGGACCTCTCGAGGTTTCAAAGGATGTGAGGCCTCTGGTCGCGATGATGCGGAGAACTAGGTCTTTCTCTGTGGTCTCCACAGGGGATTCAGACATCCCTTCGTCTTGGGAGATGCAAGACGAGCCTGCATTCATTCACTGAAGGGATATCCGGCCTTACTTCGAGTCAGAGCATCTCGGTGTCCATTCCACTTGAGGCCACAAACTCAGGGTCCCTCTCACATACCTGTAGCTGTGAGAAGCCTCCTCTTGATGTTCTTGAGGAAAGTTGGTATTCCTCTTGAGTCGAAGCCAGGGACTATGCTCTCATCTCGAGTTGATTTGGGGTCCACGGAGCCGTTTCGTGTTGCTCCAGTGACCTCAGGATCCCTCTAGACTTGAGACAGTCATCTTGGGTTTTCTCTGGAGTGCCATCAAGGAAATCAAGGCTCCTTTCACGTTTGATGTGGAACACGGAATTGCTCTGCACGCAGTGCAGGGGAATCGGGCCTCATCTCGTGGCGAGGGGGAAGTCTCATGGTTTTTCTCGAGTTGCGGCCGGAACCTGGGGTATATTCTTGAGTTACGACGGGGAGGGCCCTTCCAGACACATGTTTGTTCAGCGACGTCAGGCCTCCTGCCTACGTGCTAGGGACACCTCGGGATTCTCCTCGAGTCTTGGCATGACAATTGGGTCCTGTCTCCACGTGAGGCGGGAGACCCAGTGTCCCTTTCCATGTGCCACAGGGATCCTGGGACTCCTATCCATTTTCAAGAGGAGTCAGGCATCGTCTCCTTTGGAAGCATTGATCTCCGCGGACCTGCGAGTTTTCAAAGGATGTGAGGCCTACGGTCGCGATGAGGCGGAGAACTAGTTCTTTCTCTGTGGTCTCCACAGGGGATTCAGACATCCCTTCGTCTTGGGAGATGCAATACGAGCCTGCATTCAATTCACTGCAGGGATATCCGGCCTTACTTCGAGTCAGAGCATCTCGGTGTCCATTCCACTTGAGGCCACAAACTCAGGGTCCCTCTCACATACCTGTAGCTGAGAGAAGCCTCCTCTTGAGGTGCTTGTGGAAAGTTGTTATTCCTCTTGAGTCGAAGCCAGGGACTAAGCTCTCATCTCGAGATGATTTGGGGTCCACGGAGCCCTTTCGTGTTGCTCCAGTGACCTCAGGATACCTCTATTCTTGAGGCAGTAATCTTGGGTTTTCTCTGGAGTGCCATCAAGGAAATCAAGTCTCCTTTCACGTTTGATGTGGAACACGGAATTGCTAGCACGCAGTGCAGGGGAATCAGGCCTCATCTCGTGGCGAGGGGGAAGTCTCATGGTTTTTCTCGAGTTGCGGCTGGAACCTGGGGTATATTCTCGAGTTAAGACGGGGAGGGAACTTCCAGACACGTGTTTGTTCAGCGATGTCAGGACTCGTGCCTAGGTGCGAGGGACACGTCGGTATTCTCCTCGAGTCTTGGCATGGCAATTGGGACGCGTCTCCACGTGAGTCGGGAGACCCAGGGTCCCTTTCGACGAGCCACAGGCATCCTGCGACTCCTATCCATTTTCAAGAGGAGTCAGGCATCGTCTCCTTTGGAAGCATTGATCTCCGCAGACCTCTCGAGTTTTCAAAGGATGTGAGGCCTCCGGTCGCGATGAGGCGGAGGAGTAGATCTTTCTCTGTGGTCTCCACAGGGGATTCAGACATCCCTTCGTTTTGGGAGATGCAAGACGAGCCTGCATTCAATTCACTGCAAGGATATCCGGCCTTATTTCGAGTCAGAGCATCTCGGTGTCCATTCCACTTGAGGCCACAAACTCAGGGTCCCTCTCACATACCTGTAGCTGAGAGAAGCCTCCTCTTGAGGTGCTTGTTTAAAGTTCGTATTCCTCTTGAGTCGAAGCCAGGGACTAAGCTCTCATCTCGAGTTGATTTGGGGTCCACGGAGCCCTTTCGTGTTGCTCCAGTCACCTCAGGATCCCTCTAGACTTGAGAAAGTGATCTTGGGTTTTCTCTGGAGTGCCATCAAGGAAATCAAGGCTCCTTTCACGTTTGATGTGGAACACGAAATTTCTCTGCACGCAGTGCGGGGGAATCGGGCCTCATCTCGCGGCGAGGGGGAAGTCTCATGGTTTTTCTCGAGTTGCGGCCGGAACGTGGGGTATATTCTCGAGTTACGACGGGGAGGGCCCTTCCAGACACGTGTTTGTTCAGCGACGTCGGACTCCTGCCTCGGTGCGAGGGACACCTTGGGATTCTCCTCGAGTCTTGGCATGGCAATTGTGACGCGTCTCCACGCGAAGCGGGAGACCCAGGGTTCCTTTCCACGTGCCACAGGGATCCTGGGACTCCTATCCATTTTCAAGAGGAGTCAGGCATCGTCTCCTTTGGAAGCATTGATCTCCTTGGACCTCTCGAGTTTTCAAAGGATGTGAAGCCTCCAGTCGCGTTGAGGCCGAGGACTAGGTCTTTCTCTGTGGTCTCCACAGGGGATTCAGACATCCCTTCGTCTTGGGAGATGCAAGACGAGCCTGCATTCAATTCACTGCAGGGCTATCCGGCCTTACTTCGAGTCAGAGCATCTCGGTGTCCATTCCACTTGAGGCCACAAACTCAGGGTCCCTCTCACATACATGTAGCTGAGAGAAGCCTCCTCTTGATGTGCTTGTGGAAATTTGGTATTCCTCTTGAGTCGAAGCCAGGGACTAAGCTCTCATCTCGAGTTGATTTGGGGTCCACGGAGCCCTTTCGTGTTGCTCCAGTGACCTCAGGATCCCTCTAGGCTCTAGACAGTGATCTTGGGTTTTCTCTGGAGTGCCATCAAGGATATCAAGGCTCCTTTCAAGTTTGATGTGGAACCCGAAATTGCTCTGCACGCAGTGCAGGGGAATCGGGGCTCATCTCGCGGCGAGGGGGAAGTCTCATGGTTTTCCTGGAGTTGCGGCCGGAACCTGGGCAATATTCTCGAGTTACAACGGGGAGGGCCCTTCCAGACACGTGTTTGTTCAGCGACGTCAGGACTCCTGCCTAGGAGCGAGGGACACGTCGGGATTCTCCTCGAGTCTTGGCATGGCAATTGGGACGCATCTCCACGTGAGGCACGAGACCCAGTGTCCCTTTCGACGAGCCACAGGGATCCTGGGACTCCTATCCATTTTCAAGAGGAGTCAGGCATCGTCTCCTTTGGAAGCATTGATCTCCGCGGACCTCTCGAATTTTCAAAGGATGTGAGGACTCCGGTCTCGATGAGGCGGAGAACTAGGTCTTTCTCTGTGGTCTCCACATGGGATTCAGACATCCCTTCTTCTTGGGAGATGCAAGAGGAGCCTGCATTCATTTCACTGCAGGGATATCCGGCCTTACTTCGAGTCAGAGCATCTCGGTGTCCATTCCACTTGAGGCCACAATCTCAGGGTCCCTCTCACATACCTGTAGCTGAGAGAAGCCTCCTCTTGAGGTGCTTGTGGAAAGTTGGTATTCCTCTTGAGTCGAAGCCAGGGACTAAGCTCTCATCTCGAGTTGATTTGGGGTCCACGGAGCCCTTTCGTGTTGCTCCAGTGACCTCAGGATCCCTCTAGGCTCTAGACAGTGATCTTGGGTTTTCTCTGGAGTGCCATCAAGGATATCAAGGCTCCTTTCAAGTTTGATGTGGAACCCGGAATTGCTCTGCACGCAGTGCAGGGGAATCGGGGCTCATCTCGCGGCGAGGGGGAAGTCTCATGGTTTTTCTCGAGTTGCAGCCGGAACCTGGGCTATATTCTCGAGTTACGATGGGGAGGGCCTTTTGAGACACGTGTTTGTTCAGCGACGTCAGGACTCCTCCCTAGGTGGGAGGCACACCTCGGGATTCTCCTCGAGTCTTGGCATGGCAATTGGGACGCCTCTCCATGAGCGGCAGGAGACCCAGGGTCCCTTTCCACGTGCCACAGGGATCCTGGGACTCCTATCCATTTTCAAGAGGAGTCAGGCATCGTCTCCTTTGGAAGCATTGATCTACATGGACCTCTCGAGTTTTCAAAGAATGTGAGACCTCCGGTCGCGATGAGGCGGCGAACTAGGTCTTTCTCTGTGGTCTCCACAGGGGATTCAGACATCCCTTCTTCTTGGGAGATGCAAGACGAGCCTGCATTCAATTCACTGCAGGGATATCCGGTCTTACTTTGAGTCAGAGCATCTCGGTGTCCATTACACTTGAGGCCACAAATTCAGGGTCCCTCTCACATACCTGTAGCTGAGAGAAGCCTCCTCTTGAGGTGCTTGTGGAAAGTTGGTATTCCTCTTGAGTCGAAGCCAGGGACTAAGCTCTCATCTCGAGTTGATTTGGGGTCCACGGAGCCCTTTCGTGTTGCTCCAGTGACCTCAGGATCCCTCTAGACTTGAGACAGTGATCTTGGGTTTTCTCTGGAGTGCCATCAAGGAAATCAAGGCTCCTTTCAAGTTTGATGTGGAACACGGAATTGCTCTGCAGCAGTCAGCGGAATCGGGCCTCATCTTGCGGCAAGGGGGATGTCTCATTGTTTCTCTCAAGTTGCGAGAGGAACCTGGGGTATATTCTCGAGTTACTACCGGGAGGGCCCTTCCAGACACGTGTTTGTTCAGCGACGTCAGGACTCCTGCCTAGGTGCGAGGGATACCTGGGGATTCTCCTCGAGTCTTGGCATGGCAATTGGGACGCGTCTCGACGAGAGGCGGGAGACCCAGGGTCCCTTTCCACATGCCACAGGGATCCTGGGACTCCTATCCATTGTCAACAAGAGTCAGGCATCATTTCCTTTGAAAGCATTGATCTCCGCGGACCTCTCGAGTTTTCAAAGGATGTGAGGCCTCCGGTCTCTATGAGGCGGAGGACTAGGTGTCTCTGTGGTCTCCACAGGGGATTCAGACATCCCTTCGTCTTGGGAGATGCAAGACGACCCTGCATTCAATTCACTGCAGGGATATCCAGCCTTACTTCGAGTCAGAGCATCTCGGTGTCCATTCCACTTGAGGCCACAAACTCAGGGTCCCTCTCACATACTTGTAGATGAGAGAAGCCTCCTCTTGAGGTGCTTGTGGAAAGTTGGTATTCCTCTTGAGTCGAAGCCAGGGACTAAGCTCTCCTCTCGAGTGGATTTGGGGTCCACGGAGCTGTTTCGTGTTGCTCCAGTGACCTCAGGATCCCTCTAGACTTGAGACCGTGATCTTGGGTTTTCTCTGGAGTGCCATCAAGGAAATCAAGGCTCCTTTCACGTTTGATGTGGAACACGGAATTGCTCTGCACGCAGTGCAGGGGAATCAGGCCTCATGTCGCTGTGAGGGGGAAGTTTCATGGTTTTTCTCGAGTTCCGGCCGGAACCTGGGGTATATTCTCGAGTTACGATGGGGAGGGCCCTTCCAGACACGTGTTGTTCAGCGACGTCAGGACTCCTGCCTAGGTGCGAGGGACACCTCGGGATTCTCCTCGAGTCTTGGCATGGCAATTGGGACGCGTCTCCACGTGAGGCGGGAGACCCAGGGTCCCTGTCCACGTGCCACAGGTATCCTGGTACTCCTATCCATTTTCAGGAGGAGTCAGGCATCGTCTCCTTTGGAAGCATTGATCTCCGCGGACCTCTCGAGTTTTCAAAGGATGTGAGACCTCCGGTCTCGATGAGGCGGAGAATTAGGTCTTTCTCTGTGGTCTCCACAGGGGATTCAGACATCCCTTCGTCTTGGGAGATGCAAGACGAGCCTGCATTCAATTCACTGCAGGGATATCCGGCCTTACTTTGAGTCAGAGCATCTCGGTGTGCATTCCACTTGAGGCCACTAACTCAGGGTCCCTCTCAGATACTTGTAGATGAGAGAAGCCTCCTCTTGAGGTGCTTGTGGAAAGTTGGTATTCCTCTTGAGTCAAAGCCAGGGACTAAGCTCTCATCTCGAGTTGATTTGGGGTCCGTGGAGCCCTTTCGTGTTGCTACACTGACCTCAGGATCCCTCTAGACTTGAGACAGTGATCTTGGGTTTCCTCTGGAGTGCCATCAAGGAAATCAAGGCTCCTTTCAATTTGATGTGGAATACGGAATTGCTCTGCACGCAGGGCAGGAGAATCGGGCCTCACATCGCGGCGAGGGGGAAGTCTCATGGTTTTCCTGGAGTTGCGCCCGGAACCTGGGCAATATTCTCGAGTTACGACGGGGAGGGCCCTTCCAGACACGTGTTTGTTCAGCGACGTCAGGACTCCTGCCTAGGAGCGAGGGACACGTCGGGATTCTCCTCGAGTCTTGGCATGGCAATTGGGACGCATCTCCACGTGAGGCACGAGACCCAGTGTCCCTTTCGACGAGCCACAGGGATCCTGGGACTCCTATCCAATTTCAAGAGGAGTCAGGCATCGTCTCCTTTGGAAGCATTGATCTCCGCGGACCTCTCGAATTTTCAAAGGATGTGAGGCCTCCGGTCTCGATGAGGCGGAGAACTAGGTCTTTCTCTGTGGTCTCCACATGGGATTCAGACATCCCTTCTTCTTGGGAGATGCAAGAGGAGCCTGCATTCATTTCACTGCAGGGATATCCGGCCTTACTTCGAGTCAGAGCATCTCGGTGTCCATTCCACTTGAGGCCACAATCTCAGGGTCCCTCTCACATACCTGTAGCTGAGAGAAGCCTCCTCTTGAGGTGCTTGTGGAAAGTTGGTATTCCTCTTGAGTCTAAGCCAGGGACTAAGCTCTCATCTCGAGTTGATTTGGGGTCCACGGAGCCCTTTCGTGTTGCTCCAGTGACCTCAGGATCCCTCTAGACTTGAGACAGTGATCTTGGGTTTTTTCTGGAATGCCCTCAAGGAAATCAAGGCTCCTTTCACGTTTGATGTGGAACATGGAATTGCTCTGCACGCAGTGCAGGGGCATCGGGGCTCATCTCGCGGCGAGGGGGAAGTCTCATATTTTTTCTCGAGTTGCGGCCGAAACCTGATTCATATTCTCGAGTTACGACGGGGAGGGCCCTTCCAGACACGTGTTTGTTCAGCGACGTCAGGACTCCTGCCTAGGTGCGAGGGACACATCGGAATTCTCCTTGATTCTTGGCATGGCAATTGGTAGGCGTCTCCACGTGAGGCGGGAGACCCAGGGTCCCTTTCCACGTGCCACAGGGATCCTGGGACTCCTATCCATTTTCAAGAGGAGTCAGGCATCGTCTCCTTTGGAAGCATTATTCTGCGCGTACCTCTCGAGTTTTCAAAGGATGTGAGGCCTCCGGGCGCGATGAGGCGGAGAACTAGGTCTTTCTCTGTGGTCTCCACAGGGGATTCAGACATCCCGTCGTCTTGGGAGATGCAAGACGAGCCTGCATTCAATTCACTGCAGGGATATCCGGCCTTACTTCGAGTCAGAGCATCTCGGTGTCCATTCCACTTGAGGCCACAAACTCAGGGTCCTCTCACATACCAGTAGCTGAGAGAAGACTCCTCTTGAGGTGCTTGTGGAAAGTTGGTATTACTCTTCAGTCAAAGCCAGAGACTAAGCTCTCATCTCGAGTTGATTTGGGGTCCACGGAGCCCTTTCGTGTTGCTCCAGTGACCTCAGGATCCCTCTAGACTTGAGACAGTGATCTTGGGTTTTCTCTGGAGTGCCATCAAGGAAATCAAGGCTCCTTTCACGTTTCATGTGGAAGACAGAATTGCTCTGCACGCAGTGCAGGGGAATCGGGCCTCATCTCGCGGCGAGGGGGAAGTCTCATATTTTTTCGCGAGTTGCGGCCGAAACCTGATTCATATTCTCGAGTTACGACGGGGAGGGCCCTTCCAGACACCTGTTTGTTCAGCGACGTCAGGACTCCTGCCTAGGTGCGAGGGACACCTCGGAATTCTCCTTGAGTCTTGCCATGGCAATTGGTAGGCATCTCCACGTGAGGCGGGAGACCCAGGGTCCCTTTCCACGTGCCTCAGGGATCCTGGGACTCGTATCCATTTTCAAGAGGAGTCAGGCATCGTCTCCTTTGGAAGCATTGATCTCCGCGGACCTCTCGAGTTTTCAAAGGATGTGAGGCCTCCGGTCGCGTTGAGGCGGAGGATTGGTCTTTCTCTGTGGTCTCCACAGGGGATTCAGACATCCCTTCGTCTTGGGAGAAGCAAGACGAGCCTGCATTCAATTCTCTGCAGGGATATCCGGTCTTACTTTGAGTCAGAGCATCTCGGTGTCCATTACACTTGAGGCCACAAATTCAGGGTCCCTCTCACATACCTGTAGCTGAGAGAAGCCTCCTCTTGAGGTGCTTGTGGAAAGTTGGTATTCCTCTTGAGTCGAAGCCAGGGACTAAGCTCTCATCTCGAGTTGATTTGGGGTCCACGGAGCCCTTTCGTGTTGCTCCAGTGACCTCAGGATCCCTCTAGACTTGAGACAGTGATCTTGGATTTTCTCTGGAGTGCCATCAAGGAAATCAAGGCTCCTTTCAAGTTTGATGTGGAACACGGAATTGCTCTGCAGCAGTCAGCGGAATCGGGCCTCATCTGGCGGCAAGGGGGATGTCTCATTGTTTCTCTCAAGTTGCGAGAGGAACCTGGGGTATATTCTCGAGTTACTACCGGGAGGGCCCTTCCAGACACGTGTTTGTTCAGCGACGTCAGGACTCCTGCCTAGGTGCGAGGGACACCTCGGGATTCTCCTCGAGTCTTGGCATGGCAATTGGGACGCGTCTCGACGAGAGGCGGGAGACCCAGGGTCCCTTTCCACATGCCACAGGGATCCTGGGACTCCTATCCATTGTCAACAAGAGTCAGGCATCATTTCCTTTGAAAGCATTGATCTCCGCGGACCTCTCGAGTTTTCAAAGGATGTGAGGCCTCCGGTCTCTATGAGGCGGAGGACTAGGTGTCTCTGTGGTCTCCACAGGGGATTCAGACATCCCTTCGTCTTGGGAGATGCAAGACGACCCTGCATTCAATTCACTGCAGGGATATCCAGCCTTACTTCGAGTCAGAGCATCTCGGTGTCCATTCCACTTGAGGCCACAAACTCATGGTCCCTCTCACATACCTGTAGCTGAGAGAAGCCTCCTCTTGAGGTGCTTGTGGAAAGTTGGTATTCCTCTTGAGTCGAAGCCAGGGACTAAGCTCTCATCTCGAGTTGATTTGGGGTCGACGGAGCCCTTTCGTGTTGCTCCAGTGACCTCATTATCCCTCTAAACTTGAGACAGTAATCTTGGGTTTTCTCTGGAGTGTCATCAAGAAAATCAAGGCTCCTTTCACGTTTGATGTGGAACTCGGAATTGCTCTGGACGCAGTGCAGGGGAATCGGGCCTCATCTCTCGGCGAGAGGGAAGTCTCATGGTTTTTCTTGAGTTGCGGCCAGAACCTGGGGTATATTCTCGAGTTACGACGGGGAGGGCCCTTTCAGACACGTGTTTGTTCAGCGACATAAGGACTACTGCCTAGGTGCGAGGGACACCTCGGGATTCTCCTCGAGTCTTGGCATGGCAATTGGGACGCGTCTCCACGTGAGGCGGGAGACCCAGGGTCCCTTTCCACGTGCCACATGGATGCTGGGACTCCTATCCATTTTCAAGAGGAGTCAGGCATCGTATCCTTTGGAAGCATTGATCTCCGCAGACCTCTCGAGTTTTCAAAGGATGTGAGGCCTCCGGTCGCGTTGAGGCGGAGGACTAGGTCTTTCTCTGTGGTCTCCACAGGGGATTCAGACATCCCTTCGTCTTGGGAGATGCAAGACGAGCCTGCATTCAATTCACTGCAGGGATATCCGGCCTTACTTCGAGTCAGAGCATCTCGGTGTCCATTCCACTTGAGGCCACAAACTCAGGGTCCCTCTCAAATACCTGTTGCTGAGAGAAGCCTCCACTTGAGGTGCTTGTGGAAAGTTGGTATTCCTCTTGAGTCGATGCCAGGGACTAAGCTCTCATCTCGAGTTGATTTGGGGTCCACGGAGCTCTTTCGTGTTGCTCCAGTCACCTCAGGATCCCTCTAGACTTGAGACAGTGATCTTGGGTTTTCTCTGGAGTGCCATCAAGGAAATCAAGGCTCCTTTCACGATTGATGTGGAACACGGAATTTCTCTGCACGCAGTGCGGGGGAATCGGGCCTCATCTCGCGGCGAGGGGGAAGTCTTATGGTTTTTCTCGAGTTGCGGCCGGAACCTGGGGTATATTCTCGAGTTACGACGGGGAGGGCCCTTCCAGACACGTGTTTGTTCAGCGACGTCGGACTCCTGCCTCGGTGCGAGGGACACCTTGGGATTCTCCTCGAGTCTTGGCATGGCAATTGTGACGCGTCTCCACGTGAGGCGGGAGACCCAGGGTTCCTTTCCACGTGCCACAGGGATCCTGGGACTCCTATCCATTTTCAAGAGGAGTCAGGCATCGTCTCCTTTGGAAGCATTGATCTCCTTGGACCTCTCGAGTTTTCAAAGGATGTGAGGCCTCCGGTCGCGATGAGGCGGAGGACTAGGTCTTTCTCTTTGGTCTCCACAGGGGATTCAGACATCCCTTCTTCTTCGGAGATGCAAGACGAGCCTGCCGTTAATTCACTGCAGGGATATCCGGCCTTACTTCGAGTCAGAGCATCTTGGTGTCCATTCCACTTGAGGCCACAAACTCAGGGTCCCTCTCACATACCTGTAGCAGAGAGAAGCCTCCTCTTGAGGTGCTTGTGGAAAGTTGGTATTCCTCTTGAGTCGAAGCCAGGGACTAAGCTCCCATCTCGAGATGATTTGGGGTCCACGGAGCCCTTTCGTATTGCTACAGTGACCTCAGGATCCCTCTAGACGTGAGACAGTGATCTTGGGTTTTCTCTGGAGTGCCTTCAAAAAAATCAAGGATCTTTTCAAGTTTGATGTGGAACACGGAACTGCTCTGCACGCAGTGCAGGGGAATCGGCCCTCATTTCGTGGGCGAGGGGGAAGTCTCATGGTTTTTCTCGAATTGCGGCCGAAACCTGGGGTATATTCTCCAGTTACGACGGGGAGGGCCCTTCCAGACACGTGTTTGTTCAGCGACGTCAGGTCTCCTGCCTAGGTGCGAGGGACACCTCGGGATTCTCCTCGAGTCTTGGCATGGCAATTGGGACGTGTCTCCACGTGAGTCGGGAGACCCAGGGTTCCTTTCCACGTGGCACAGTGATCCTGGTACTCCTATCCATTTTCAAGAGGAGTACGGCATCGTCTCCTTTGGAAGCATTGATCTCCGGGGACCTCTCGAGTTTTCAAAGGATGTGAGGCCTCCGGTCTTGATGAGGTGGAGGACTAGGTCTTTCTCTGTAGTCTCCACAGGGGATTCAGACATCCCTTCGTCTTGGGAGATGCAAGACGAGCCTGCATTCAATTCACTGCAGGGATATCTGGCCTTACTTCGAGTCAGAGCATCTCCGTGTCCATTCCACTTGAGGCCACAAACTCAGGGTCCCTCTCACATACCTGTAGCTGAGAGAAGCCTCCTCTTGAGGTGCTTGTGAAAAGTTGGTATTCCTCTTGAGTCGAAGCCAGGGACTAAGCTCTCATCTCGAGTTTATTTGGGGTCCACGGAGCCGTTTCGTGTTGCTCCAGTGACCTCAGGATCCCTCTAGACTTGAGACAGTGATCTTGGGTTTTCTCTGGAGTGCCATCAAGGAAATCAAGGCTACTTTCACGTTTGATGTGGAACACGGAATTGCTCTGCACGCTTTGCTGGGGAATCGGGCCTCATCTCGCGGCGAGGGGGAAGTCTCATGGTTTTACTCGAGTTGCGGCCGGAACCTGGGGTATATTCTCGAGTTACGATGGGGAGGGCCCTTCCAGACACGTGTTTGTTCAGCGACATCAGGACTCCTGCCTAGGTGCGAAGGACACCTCGGGATTCTCCTCGAGTCTTGGCATGGCAATTGGGACGCGTCTCCACGGGAGCCGGGAGACCCAGGGTCCCTTTCCACGTGCCACAGGGATCCTGGGACTCCTATCCATTTTCAAAAGGAGTCAGGCATCGTCTCCTTTGGAAGCATTGATCTCCGCGGACCTCTCGAGTTTTCAAAGGATGTGAGGCTTCTGGTCGCGTTGAGGCGGAGGACTAGGTCTTTCTCTGTGGTCTCCACAGGGGATTCAGACAATCCTTCGTCTTTGGAGATGCAAGACGAGCCTGCATTCAATTCACTGCAGGGATATCCGGCCTTACTTCGAGTCAGAGCATCTCGGTGTCCATTCCACTTGAGGCCACAAACTCAGGGTCCCTCTCACATACCTGTAGCTGAGAGAAGCCTCGTCTTGAGGTGCTTATGAAAAGTGGGTATTCCTCTTGAGTCGAAGCCAGGGTCTAAGCTCTCATCTCGAGTTGATCTGGGGTCCACGGAGCCCTTTCGTGTTGCTCCAGTGACCTCAGGATCCCTCTAGACTTGAGACAGTGATCTTGGGTTTTCTCTGGAGTGCCATCAAGGAAATCAAGGCTCCTTTCACGTTTGATGTGGAACACGGAATTGCTCTGCACGCAGTGCAGGGAAATCGGGCCTCATCTCGCGGCGAGGGGGAAGTCTCATGGTTTTTCTCGAGTTGCGGCCGGAACCTGGGGTATATTCTCGAGTTACGACGGGGAGGGCCCTTCCAGACACGTGTTTGTTCAGCGACGTCAGGAGTCCTGACTAGGGGCGAGGGACACCTCGGGATTCTCCTCGAGTCTTGGCATGGCAATTGGGACGCGTCTCCAAGTGAGGGGGGAGACCCAGGGTCCCTTTCCACGTGCCACAGGGATCCTGGGACTCCTATCCATTTTCAAGAGGAGTCAGGCATCGTCTCCTTTGGAAGCATTGATCTCCACGGACCTCTCGAGTTTTCAAAGGATGTGAGGCCTCCGGTCGCGATGAGGCGGAGGACTAGGTCTTTCTCTGTGGCCTCCACAGTCGATTCAGACATCCCTTCGTCTTGGGAGATGCAAGACGAGCCTGCATTCAATTCACTGCAGGGATATCCGGCCTTACTTCGAGTCAGAGCATCTCGGTTTTCATTCCACTTGCGGGCACAAACTCAGGGTCCCTCTCACTTACCTGTAGCTTACAGAAGCCTCCTCTTGAGGTGCTTGTGGAAAGTTGGTATTCCTCTTGATTTGACGCCAGGGACTAAGCTCTCATCTCGAGTAGATTTGGGGTAAACGGAGCCCTTTCGTGTTGCTCCAGTGACCTCAGGATCCCTCTAGACTTGATACAGTGATCTTGGGTTTTCTCTGTAGTGCCATCAAGGAAAGCAAGGCTCCTTTCACGTTTGATGTGGACCACGGAATTGCTCTGCATGCAGTGCAGGGGAATCGGACCTCATCTCGCGGCGAGGGGGAAATCTCGTGGTTTTTCTCGAGTTGCGGCCGGAATCTGGGGTATATTCTGGAGTTACGACGGGGAGGGACCTTCCAGACACGTGTTTGTTCAGCGACGTCAGGACTCCTGCCTAGGTGCGAGGGACACCTCGGGATTCTCCTCGAGTCTTGGCATGGCAATTGGGACGCGTCTCCACGTGAGGCGGGAGAGCCAGTGTCCCTCTCCACGTGCCACAGGGATTCTGGTACTCCTATCCATTTTCAAGAGGAGTCAGGCATCGTCTCCTTTGGAAGCATTGATCTCCGCGGACCTCTTGGGTTTTCAAAGGATGTGAGGCCTCCGGTCGCGTTGAGGCGGAGGACTAGGTCTTACTCTGTGGGCTCCACAGGGGATTCAGACAACCCTTCGTCTTGGGAGATGCAAGACGAGCCTGCATTCAATTCATGCAGGGATATCCAGCCTTACTTCGAGTCAGAGCATCTCGGTTTCCATTCCACTTGAGGCCACAAACTCAGGGTCCCTCTCACATACCTGTAGCTGAGAGAAGCCTCCTCTTGAGGTGCTTGTGGAAAGTTGGTATTCCTCTTGATTCAAAGCCAGGGACTCAGCTCTCATCTCGAGTTGATTTGGGGTCCACGGAGCCCTTTCGTGTTGCTCCAGTGACCTCAGGATCCCTCTAGACTTGAGACAGTGATCTTGGGTTTTCTCTGGAGTGCCATCAAGGAAATCAAGGCTCCTTTCACGTTTGATGTGGAACACGGAATTCCTCTGCACGCAGTCCAGGGGAATCGGGCCTCATCTCGCGGCGAGGGGGAAGTCTCATGGTTTTTCTCGAGTTGCGGCCGGAACCTGGGGTATATTCTCGAGTTACGACGGGGAGGTCCCTTCCAGACACGGGTTTGTTCAGCGACTTCAGGACTCCTGCCTAGGTGCGAGGGACACCTTGGGATTCTCCTCGAGTCTTGGCATGGCAATTGGGACGCGTCTCCACGTGAGGCGGGAGACCCAGGGTCCCTTTCGACGTGCCACAGGGATCCTGGGACTCCTATCCATTTTCAAGAGGAGTCAGGCATCGTCTCCTTTGGAAGCATTGATCTCCGCGGACCTCTCGAGTTTTCAAAGGATGTGAGGCCTCCGTTCGCGTTGAGGCGGAGGACTAGGTCTTTCTCTGTGGCCTCCACAGGGGATTCAGACAACCCTTCTTCTTGGGAGATGCAAGACGAGCCTGCCTTCAATACACTGCAGGGATATCCGGCCTTACTTCGAGTCAGAGCATCTCGGTGTCCATTCCATTTGAGGCTACAAACTCAGGGACCCTCTCACATACCTGTAGCTGAGAGAAGCCTCCGCTTGAGGTGCTTGTGGAAAGTTGGTATTCCTCTTGAGTCGAAGCCAGGGACTAAGCTCTCATCTCGAGTTGATTTGGGTTCCACGGAGCCCTTTCGTGTTGCGCCAGTGACCTCAGGATCCCTCTAGACGTGAGACAGTAATCTTGGGTTTTCTCTGGAGTGCCATCAAGGAAATCAAGGCTCCTTTCACGTTTGATGTGGAACACGGAATTGCTCTGCACGCAGTGCAGGGGAATCGGGCCTCATCTCGTGGCGAGGGGGAAGTCTCATGGTTTCTCTCGAGTTGCGGCCGGAACCTGGGGTATATTCTCGAGTTACGACGGGGAGGGCCCTTCCATACATGTGTTTGTTCAGCAACGTAAGGACTCCAGCCTAGGTGCGAGGGACAACTCGGGATTCTCCTCGAGTCTTCGCATGGCAATTGGGATGCGTCTCCACGTGAGGCGGGAGACCCAGGGTCCCTTTCCACGTGCCACAGGGATCCTGGGACTCCTATCCATTTTCAAGAGGAGTCAGGCATCGTCTCCTTTGGAAGCATTGATCTCCGCGGACCTCTCGAGTTTTCAAAGGATGTGAGGCCTCCGGTCGCGATGAGGCGGAGGACTAGGTCTTTCTCTGTGGTCTCCACAGGGGATTCAGACATCCCTTCATCTTGGGAGATGCAAGACGAGCCTGCATTCACTTCACTGCAGGGATATCCGGCCTTATTTCGAGTCAGAGCATCACGGTGTCCATTCCACTTGAGGCCACAAACTCAGGGTCCCTCTCACCTACCTGTAGCTGAGAGAAGCCTCCTCTTGAGGTGCTTGTGGAAAGTTGGTATTCCTCTTGAGTCGAAGCCAGGGACTAAGCTCTCATCTCGAGTTGATTTGGGTTCCACGGAGCCCTTTCGTGTTGCTCCAGTGTCCTCAGGATCCCTCTAGACTTGAGACAGTGATCTTGGGTTTTCTCTGGAGTGCCATCAAGGAAATCAAGGCTCCTTTCACGTTTGATGTGGAACACGGAATTGCTCTGCACGCAGTGCAGGGGAATCGGGCCTCATCTCGCGGCAAGGGCGAAGTCTCATGGTTTTTGTCGAGTTGCCGCCAGACCCTGGGGTATATTCTCGAGTTACGACGGGGAGGGCCCTTCCAGACACGTGTTTGTTCAGCGATGTCAGGACTCCTGCCTAGGTGCGAGGGACACCTCGGGATTCTCCTCGAGTCTTGGCATGGCAATTGGGACGCGCCTCCACGTGAGGCGGGAGACCCAGGGTCCCTTTCCACGTGCCACAGGGATCCTGGGACTCCTATCCATTTTCAAGAGGAGTCAGGCATCGTCTCCTTTGGAAGCATTGATCTCCGCAGACCTCTCGAGTTTTCAAAGGATATGAGGCCTCCGGTCGCATTGAGCCGGAGGACTAGGCCTTTCTCTGTGGTCTCCACAGGGGATTCAGACATCCCTTCGTCTTGGGAGATGCAAGTCGAGCCTGCATTCAATTCACTGCAGGGATATCCGGCCTTACTTGGAGTCAGAGCATCTCGGTGTCCATTCCACATGAGGCCACAAACTCAGGGTCCCTCTCACATACCTGTAGCTGAGAGAAGCCTCCTCTTGAGGTGCTTGTGGAAAGTTGGTATTCCTCTTGAGTCGAAGCCAGGGACTAATCTCTCATCTCGAGTTGATTTGGGGTCCACGGAGCACTTTCGTGTTGCTACAGTGACCTCAGGATCCCTCTAGACTAGAGACAGTGATCTTGGGTTTTCTCTGGAGTGCCATCAAGGAAATCAAGGCTCCTTTCACGTTTGATGTGGAACACGGAATTGCTCTGCATTCAGTGCAGGGGAATCGGGCCTCAACTCGCGGCGAGGGGGAAATCTCATGGTTTTTCTCGAGTTGCGGCCGGAACCTGGGGTATATTCTCGAGTTAGGACAGGGAGGGCCCTTCCAGACACGTGTTTGTTCAGCGACATCAGGACTCCTGCCTAGGTGCGAGGGACACCTCGGGATTCTCCTCGAGTCTTCGCATGGTAATTTGGACGCGTCTCCACGTGACGCGGGAGACCCAGGGTCCCTTTCCACGTGCCACAGGGATCCTGGGACTCCTATCCATTTTCAAGAGGAGTGAGGCATCGTCTCCTTTGGAAGCATTGATCTCTGCGGACCTCTTGAGGTTTCAAAGGATGTGAGGCCTCCGGTCGCGATGAGGCGGAGAACTAGGTCTTTCTCTGTGGTCTCCACAGAGGATTCAGACATCCCTTCGTCTTGGGAGATGCAAGACGAGCCTGCATTCAATTCACTGCAGGGATATCCGGCCTTACTTCGAGTCAGAGCATCTCGGTGTCCATTCCACTTGAGGCCACAAACTCAGGGTCCCTCTCACTTACCTGTAGCTGAGAGAAGTCTCCTCTTGAGCTGCTTGTGAAAAGTTGGTATTCCTCTTGAGTCGAAGCCAGGGACTAAGCTCTCATCTCGAGTTGATTTGGGGTCCACGGAGCCCTTTCGTGTTGCTCCAGTGACCTCAGGATCCCTCTAGACTTGAGACAGTGATCTTGGGTTTTCTCTGGAGTGCCATCAAGGAAATCAAGGCTCCTTTCACGTTTGATGTGGAACACGGAATTGCTCTGCACGCAGTGCAGGGGAATCAGGCCTCATCTCGCGGCGAGGGGGAAGTCTCATGGTTTTTCTCGAGTTGCGGCTGGAACCTGGGGTATATTCTCGAGTTACGACGGGGAGGGCCCTTCCAGACACGTGTTTGTTCAGCGACGTCAGGACTCCTGCCTAGGTGCGAGGGACACCTCGGGATTCTCCTCGAGTCTTGGCATGGCAATTTTGACGCGTCTCCACGTGAGGCGGGAGACCCAGTGTCCCTTTCCACGTGCCACAGGGATCCTGGGACTCCTATCCATTTTCAAGAGGAGTCAGGCATCGTCTCCTTTGGAAGCATTGATCTCCGCGGACCTCTCGAGTTTTCAAAGGATGTGAGGCCGCCGGTCGCTATGAGGCAGAGAATTAGGTCTTTCTCTGTGGTCTCCACAGGGGATTCAGACATCCCTTCGTCTTGGGAGATGCAAGACGAGCCTGCATTCAATTCACTGCAGGGATATCCGGCCTTATTTCGAGTCAGAGCATCTCGGTGTCCATTCCACTTGAGGCCACAAACTCAGGGTCCCTCAAATATACCTGTAGCTGAGAGAAGCCTCCTCTTCAGGTCCTTGTGGAAAGTTGGTATTCCTCTTGAGTCTAAGCCAGGGTCTAAGCTCTCATCTCGAGTTGATTTGGGGTCCACGAAGCCCTTTCCTGGTGGTCCAGTGACCTCAGGATCCCTCTAGACTTGAGACAGTTATCTTGGGTTTTCTCTGGAGTGTCATCAAGGAAATCAAGGCTCCTTTCACGTTTGATGTGGAACACGGAATTGCTCTGCATTCAGTGCAGGGGAATCGGGCCTCAACTCGAGGCGAGGGGGAAGTCTCATGGTTTTTCTCGAGTTGCGGCCGGAACCTGGGGTATATTCTCTAGTTACTACGGGGATTGCCCTTCCAGACACGTGTTTGTTCAGCGACGTCAGGACTCCTGCCTAGGTGCGAGGGACACCTCGGGATTCTCCTCGAGTCTTGGCATGGCAATTGGGACGCGTCTCCACGTGAGGCGGGAGACCCAGGGTCCCTTTCCACGTGCCACAGGGATCCTGGGACTCCTATCCATTTTCAAGAGGAGTCAGGCATTGTCTCCTTTGGAAGCATTGATCTCCGCGGACCTCTCGAGTTTTCAAAGGATGTGAGGCCTCCGGTCGCGTTGAGGCGGAGGACTAGGTCTTTCTCTGTGGTCTCCACAGGGGATTCAGACAACCCTTCGTCTTGGGAAATGCAAGACGAGCCTGCATTCAATTCACTGCAGGGATATCCGGCCTTACTTCGAGTCAGAGCATCTCGGTGTCCATTCCACTTGAGGCCACAAATTCAGGGTCCCTCTCACATACTTGTAGCTGAGAGAAGCCTCCGCTTGAGGTGCTTGTGGAAAGTTGGTAGTCCTCTTGAGTAGAAGCCAGGTACTAAGCTCTCATCTCGAGTTGATTTGGGGTCCACGGAGCCCTTTCTTGTTGCTCCAGTGACCTTAGGATCCCTCTAGACTTGAGACAGTGATCTTGGGTTTTCTCTGGAGTGCCATCAAGGAAATCAAGGCTCCTTTCACGTTTGATGTGGAACACGGAATTGCTCTACACGCAGTGCAGGGGAATCGGGCCTCATCTCGCGGCGAGGCGGAAGTCTCATGGTTTTTCTCGAGTTGCGGCCGGAACCTGGGGTATATTCTCGAGTTACGACGGGGAGGGCCCTTCCAGACACGTTTTTGTTCAGCGACGTCGAACTCCTGCCTAGGTGCGAAGGTCACATCGGGATTCTCCTCGAGTCTTGTCATGGCAATTGGGACGCGTCTCCACGGGAGCCGGGAGACCCAGGGTCCCTTTCAACGTGCCACAGGGATCGTGGGACTCCTATCCATTTTCAAGAAGAGTCAGGCATCGTCTCCTTTGGAAGCATTGATCTCCGCAGACCTCTCGAGTTTTCAAAGGATGTGAGGCCTCCGGTCTTGATGAGGCGGAGGACTAGGTCTTTCTCTCTGGTCTCCACAGGGGATTCAGACATCCCTTCGTCTTGGGAGATGCAAGACGAGCCTGCATTCAATTCACTGCAGGGATATCCGGCCTTACTTCGAGTCAGAGCATCTCGGTGTCCATTCCACTTGAGGCCACACACTCAGGGTCCCTCTCACATACCTGTAGCTGAGAGAAGCCTCCTCTTGAGGTGCTTATGGAAAATTGGTATTCCTCTTGAGTCGAAGCCAAGGACTAAGCTCTCATCTCGAGTTGATTTGGGGTCCAAGGGGAAATTTCGTGTTGCTCCAGTGACCTCAGCATCCCTCTAGAGCTGAGACAGTGATCTTGGGTTTTCTCTGGAGTGCCTTCAAGGATATCAAGGCTCCTTTCACGTTTGATGTGGAACACGGAATTGCTCTGCACGCAGTCCAGGGGAATCGGGCCTCAACTCGCGGCGACGGGGAAATCTCATGGTTTTTCTCGAGTTGCGGACGGAACCTGGGGTATATTCTCGAGTTACGACGGGGAGGGCCCTTCCAGACACGTGTTTGTTCAGCGACGTCAGGACTCCTGCCTAGGTGCGAGGGACACCTCGGGATTCTCCTCGAGTCTTGGCATGGCAATTGGGACGCGTCTCCACGTGAGGCGGGAGACCCAGGGTCCCTTTCCACGTGCCACAGTGATCCTGGGACTCCTATCCATTTTCAAGACGAGTCAGGCATCGTCTCCTTTGGAAGCATTGATCTCCGCGGACCTCTCGAGTTTTCAAAGGATGTGAGGCCCCCGGTCGCTATGAGGCGGAGAATTAGGTCTTTCTCTGTGGTCTCCACAGGGGATTCGGACATCCCTTCGTCTTGGGAGATGCAAGACGAGCCTGCATTCAATTCACTGCAGGGATATCCGGCCTTATTTCGAGTCAGAGCATCTCGGTGTCCATTCCACTTGAGGCCACAAACTCAGGGTCCCTCAAATATACCTGTAGCTGAGAGAAGCCTCCTCTTCAGGTCCTTGTGGAAAGTTGGTATTCCTCTTGAGTCTAAGCCAGGGTCTAAGCTCTCATCTCGAGTTGATTTAGGGTCCACGAAGCCCTTTCCTGGTGGTCCAGTGACCTCAGGATCCCTCTAGACTTGAGACAGTGATCTTGGGTTTTCTCTGGAGTGCCATCAAGGAAATCAAGGCTCCTTTCACGTTTGATGTGGAACACGGAATTGCTCTGCATTCAGTGCAGAGGAATCGGGCCTCAACTCGCGGCGAGGGGGAAATCTCATGGTTTTTCTCGAGTTGCGGCCGGAACCTGGGGTATATTTTCGAGTTACGACGGGGAGGGCCCTTCCAGACACGTGTTTGTTCAGCGACGTCAGGACTCCTGCCTAGGTGCGAGGGACACCTCGGGATTCTCCACGAGTCTTGGCATGGCAATTTGGACGCGTCTCCACGTGAGGCGGGAGACCCAGGGTCCCTTTCCACGTGCCACAGGGATCCTGGGACTCCTATCCATTTTCAAGAGGAGTCAGGCATCGTCTCCTTTGGAAGCATTGATCTCCGCAGACCTCTCGAGTTTTCAAAGGATGTGAGGCCTCCGGTCGCGATGAGGCGGAGAAGTCGGTCTTTCTCTGAGGTCTCCACAGGGGATTCAGACATCCCTTCGTCTTGGGAGATGCAAGACGAGCCTGCATTCAATTCACTGCAGGGATATCCGGACTTACTTCGAGTCAGAGCATCTCAGTGTCCACTCCACTTGAGGCCACAAACTCAGGGTCCCTCTCACACACCTGTAGCTGAGAGAATCCTCCTCTTGAGGTGCTTATGGAAAGTTGGTATTTCTCTTGAGTCGAATCCAGGGACTAAGCTCTCAACTCGAGTTGATTTGGGGTCAAAGGGGAAATTTCGTGTTGCTCCAGTGACCTCAGGATCCCTCTAGACTTGGAGAATGATCTTGGGTTTTCTCTGGAGTGCCATCAAGGAAATCAAGGCTCCTTTCACGTTTGATGTGGAACACGGAATTGCTCTGCATGCAGTGCAGGGGAATCGGGCCTCATCTCGCGGCGAGAGGGAAATCTCATGGTTTTTCTCGAGTTGCGGCCGGAACCTGGGGTATATTTTCGAGTTACGACGGGCAGGGCCCTTCCAGACACGTGTTTGTTCAGCGACGTCAGGACTCCTACCTAGGTGCGAGGGACACCTCGGGATTCACCTCGAGTCTTGGCATGGCAATTGGGACGCGTCTCCACGTGAGGGGGGAGAGCCAGTGTCCCTTTCCACGTGCCACAGGGATCCTGGGACTCCTATCCATTGTCAACAAGAGTCAGGCATCATTTCCTTTGAAAGCATTGATCTCCGCGGACCTCTCGAGTTTTCAAAGGATGTGAGGCCTCCGGTCTCTATGAGGCGGAGGACTAGGTGTCTCTGTGGTCTCCACAGGGGATTCAGACATCCCTTCGTCTTGGGAGATGCAAGACGACCCTGCATTCAATTCACTGCAGGGATATCCAGCCTTACTTCGAGTCAGAGCATCTCGGTGTCCATTCCACTTGAGGCCACAAACTCAGGGTCCCTCTCACATACTTGTAGATGAGAGAAGCCTCCTCTTGAGGTGCTTGTGGAAAGTTGGTATTCCTCTTGAGTCGAAGCCAGGGACTAAGCTCTCCTCTCGAGTGGATTTGGGGTCCACGGAGCTGTTTCGTGTTGCTCCAGTGACCTCAGGATCCCTCTAGACTTGAGACCGTGATCTTGGGTTTTCTCTGGAGTGCCATCAAGGAAATCAAGGCTCCTTTCACGTTTGATGTGGAACACGGAATTGCTCTGCACGCAGTGCAGGGGAATCAGGCCTCATGTCGCTGTGATGGGGAAGTCTCATGGTTTTTCTCGAGTTCCGGCCGGAACCTGGGGTATATTCTCGAGTTACGATGGGGAGGGCCCTTCCAGACACGTGTTGTTCAGCGACGTCAGGACTCCTGCCTAGGTGCGAGGGACACCTCGGGATTCTCCTCGAGTCTTGGCATGGCAATTGGGACGCGTCTCCACGTGAGGCGGGAGACCCAGGGTCCCTGTCCACGTGCCACAGGTATCCTGGTACTCCTATCCATTTTCAAGAGGAGTCAGGCATCGTCTCCTTTGGAAGCATTATTCTGCGCGTACCTCTCGAGTTTTCAAAGGATGTGAGGCCTCCGGGCGCGATGAGGCGGAGAACTAGGTCTTTCTCTGTGGTCTCCACAGGGGATTCAGACATCCCGTCGTCTTGGGAGATGCAAGACGAGCCTGCATTCAATTCACTGCAGGGATATCCGGCCTTACTTCGAGTCAGAGCATCTCGGTGTCCATTCCACTTGAGGCCACAAACTCAGGGTCCTCTCACATACCAGTAGCTGAGAGAAGACTCCTCTTGAGGTGCTTGTGGAAAGTTGGTATTACTCTTCAGTCAAAGCCAGAGACTAAGCTCTCATCTCGAGTTGATTTGGGGTCCACGGAGCCCTTTCGTGTTGCTCCAGTGACCTCAGGATCCCTCTAGACTTGAGACAGTGATCTTGGGTTTTCTCTGGAGTGCCATCAAGGAAATCACGGCTCCTTTCACGTTTCATGTGGAAGACAGAATTGCTCTGCACGCAGTGCAGGGGAATCGGGCCTCATCTCGCGGCGAGGGGGAAGTCTCATATTTTTTCGCGAGTTGCGGCCGAAACCTGATTCATATTCTCGAGTTACGACGGGGAGGGCCCTTCCAGACACCTGTTTGTTCAGCGACGTCAGGACTCCTGCCTAGGTGCGAGGGACACCTCGGAATTCTCCTTGAGTCTTGCCATGGCAATTGGTAGGCATCTCCACGTGAGGCGGGAGACCCAGGGTCCCTTTCCACGTGCCTCAGGGATCCTGGGACTCGTATCCATTTTCAAGAGGAGTCAGGCATCGTCTCCTTTGGAAGCATTGATCTCCGCGGACCTCTCGAGTTTTCAAAGGATGTGAGGCCTCCGGTCGCGTTGAGGCGGAGGATTGGTCTTTCTCTGTGGTCTCCACAGGGGATTCAGACATCCCTTCGTCTTGGGAGAAGCAAGACGAGCCTGCATTCAATTCACTGCAGGGATATCCGGTCTTACTTTGAGTCAGAGCATCTCGGTGTCCATTACACTTGAGGCCACAAATTCCGGGTCCCTCTCACATACCTGTAGCTGAGAGAAGCCTCCTCTTGAGGTGCTTGTGGAAAGTTGGTATTCCTCTTGAGTCGAAGCCAGGGACTAAGCTCTCATCTCGAGTTGATTTGGGGTCCACGGAGCCCTTTCGTGTTGCTCCAGTGACCTCAGGATCCCTCTAGATTTGAGACAGTGATCTTGGATTTTCTCTGGAGTGCCATCAAGGAAATCAAGGCTCCTTTCAAGTTTGATGTGGAACACGGAATTGCTCTGCAGCAGTCAGCGGAATCGGGCCTCATCTGGCGGCAAGGGGGATGTCTCATTGTTTCTCTCAAGTTGCGAGAGGAACCTGGGGTATATTCTCGAGTTACTACCGGGAGGGCCCTTCCAGACACGTGTTTGTTCAGCGACGTCAGGACTCCTGCCTAGGTGCGAGGGACACCTCGGGATTCTCCTCGAGTCTTGGCATGGCAATTGGGACGCGTCTCGACGAGAGGCGGGAGACCCAGGGTCCCTTTCCACATGCCACAGGGATCCTGGGACTCCTATCCATTGTCAACAAGAGTCAGGCATCATTTCCTTTGAAAGCATTGATCTCCGTGGACCTCTCGAGTTCTCAAAGGATGTGAGGCCTCCGGTCTCTATGAGGCGGAGGACTAGGTGTCTCTGTGGTCTCCACAGGGGATTCAGACATCCCTTCGTCTTGGGAGATGCAAGACGACCCTGCATTCAATTCACTGCAGGGATATCCAGCCTTACTTCGAGTCAGAGCATCTCGGTGTCCATTCCACTTGAGGCCACAAACTCATGGTCCCTCTCACATACCTGTAGCTGAGAGAAGCCTCCTCTTGAGGTGCTTGTGGAAAGTTGGTATTCCTCTTGAGTCGAAGCCAGGGACTAAGCTCTCATCTCGAGTTGATTTGGGGTCGACGGAGCCCTTTCGTGTTGCTCCAGTGACCTCATTATCCCTCTAAACTTGAGACAGTGATCTTGGGTTTTCTCTGGAGTGTCATCAAGAAAATCAAGGCTCCTTTCACGTTTGATGTGGAACTCGGAATTGCTCTGGACGCAGTGCAGGGGAATCGGGCCTCATCTCTCGGCGAGAGGGAAGTCTCATGGTTTTTCTTGAGTTGCGGCCAGAACATGGGGTATATTCTCGAGTTACGACGGGGAGGGCCCTTTCAGACACCTGTTTGTTCAGCGACATAAGGACTACTGCCTAGGTGCGAGGGACACCTCGGGATTCTCCTCGAGTCTTGGCATGGCAATTGGGACGCGTCTCCACGTGAGGCGGGAGACCCAGGGTCCCTTTCCACGTGCCACATGGATGCTGGGACTCCTATCCATTTTCAAGAGGAGTCAGGCATCGTATCCTTTGGAAGCATTGATCTCCGCAGACCTCTCGAGTTTTCAAAGGATGTGAGGCCTCCGGTCGCGTTGAGGCGGAGGACTAGGTCTTTCTCTGTGGTCTCCACAGGGGATTCAGACATCCCTTCGTCTTGGGAGATGCAAGACGAGCCTGCATTCAATTCACTGCAGGGATATCCGGCCTTACTTCGAGTCAGAGCATCTCGGTGTCCATTCCACTTGAGGCCACAAACTCAGGGTCCCTCTCAAATACCTGTTGCTGAGAGAAGCCTCCACTTGAGGTGCTTGTGGAAAGTTGGTATTCCTCTTGAGTCGATGCCAGGGACTAAGCTCTCATCTCGAGTTGATTTGGGGTCCACGGAGCTCTTTCGTGTTGCTCCAGTGACCTCAGGATCCTTCTAGACTTGAGACAGTGATCTTGGGTTTTCTCTGGAGTGCCAACAAGGAAATCAAGGCTCCTTTCACGTTTGATTTGGAACACGGAATTGCTCTGCACGCAATGCAGGTGAATCGGGCCTCATCTCGCCGCGAGGGGGAAGTCTCATGGTTTTTCTCGAGTTGCGGCGGGAACCTGGGGTATATTCTCGAGTTACGACGGGGCGGGCCCTTCCAGACACGTGTTTGTTCAGCGATGTCAGGACTCGTGCCCAGGTGCGAGGCACACGTCGGGATTCTCCTCGAGTCTTGGCATGGCAATTGGGACGCGTCTCCACGTGAGGCGGGAGACCCAGGGTCCCTTCCACATGCCACAGGGATCCTGGGACTCCTATCCATTTTCAAGAGGAGTCAGGCATCGTCTCCTTTGGAAGCATTGATCTCCGCAGACCTCTCGAGTTTTCAAAGGATGTGAGGTCTCCGGTCGCGATGAGGCGGAGGAGTAGGTCTTTCTCTGTTGTCTCCACAGGGGATTCAGACATCCCTTCGTTTTGGGAGATGCAAGACGAGCCTGCATTCAATTCACTGCAGGGATATCCGGTCTTATTTCGAGTCAGAGCATCTCGGTGTCCATTCCACTTGAGGCCACAAACTCAGGGTCCCTCTCACATACCTGTAGCTGAGAGAAGCCTCCTCTTGAGGTGCTTGTGGAAAGTTGGTATTCCTCTTGAGTCGAAGCCAGGGACTAAGCTCTCATCTCGAGTTGATTTGGGGTGCACGGAGACCTTTCGTGTTGCTCCAGTCACCTCAGGATCCCTCTAGACTTGAGAAAGTGATCTTGGGTTTTCTCTGGAGTGCCATCAAGGAAATCAAGGCTCCTTTCACGATTGATGTGGAACACGGAATTTCTCTGCACGCAGTGCGGGGGAATCGGGCCTCATCTCGCGGCGAGGGGGAAGTCTCATGGTTTTTCTTGAGTTGCGGCCGGAACCTGGGGTATATTCTCGAGTTACGACGGGGAGGGCCCTTCCAGACACGTGTTTGTTCAGCGACGTCGGACTCCTGCCTCGGTGCGAGGGACACCTTGGGATTCTCCTCGAGTCTTGGCATGGCAATTGTGACGCGTCTCCACGTGAGGCGGGAGACCCAGGGTTCCTTTCCACGTGCCACAGGGATCCTGGGACTCCTATCCATTTTCCAGAGGAGTCAGGCATCGTCTCCTTTGGAAGCATTGATCTCCTTGGACCTCTCGAGTTTTCAAAGGATGTGAGGCCTCCGGTCGCGATGAGGCGGAGGACTAGGTCTTTCTCTTTGGTCTCCACAGGGGATTCAGACATCCCTTCTTCTTCGGAGATGCAAGACGAGCCTGCCGTTAATTCACTGCAGGGATATCCGGCCTTACTTCGAGTCAGAGCATCTTGGTGTCCATTCCACTTGAGGCCACAAACTCAGGGTCCCTCTCACATACCTGTAGCAGAGAGAAGCCTCCTCTTGAGGTGCTTGTGGAAAGTTGGTATTCCTCTTGAGTCGAAGCCAGGGACTAAGCTCCCATCTCGAGATGATTTGGGGTCCACGGAGCCCTTTCGTATTGCTACAGTGACCTCAGGATCCCTCTAGACGTGAGACAGTGATCTTGGGTTTTCTCTGGAGTGCCTTCAAAAAAATCAAGGATCTTTTCAAGTTTGATGTGGAACACGGAACTGCTCTGCACGCAGTGCAGGGGAATCGGCCCTCATTTCGTGGGCGAGGGGGAAGTCTCATGGTTTTTCTCGAATTGCGGCCGAAACCTGGGGTATATTCTCCAGTTACGACGGGGAGGGCCCTTCCAGACACGTGTTTGTTCAGCGACGTCAGGTCTCCTGCCTAGGTGCGAGGGACACCTCGGGATTCTCCTCGAGTCTTGGCATGGCAATTGGGACGTGTCTCCACGTGAGTCGGGAGACCCAGGGTCCCTTTCCACGTGGCACAGTGATCCTGGGACTCCTATCCATTTTCAAGAGGAGTACGGCATCGTCTCCTTTGGAAGCATTGATCTCCGGGGACCTCTCGAGTTTTCAAAGGATGTGAGGCCTCCGGTCTTGATGAGGTGGAGGACTAGGTCTTTCTCTGTAGTCTCCACAGGGGATTCAGACATCCCTTCGTCTTGGGAGATGCAAGACGAGCCTGCATTCAATTCACTGCAGGGATATCTGGCCTTACTTCGAGTCAGAGCATCTCCGTGTCCATTCCACTTGAGGCCACAAACTCAGGGTCCCTCTCACATACCTGTAGCTGAGAGAAGCCTCCTCTTGAGGTGCTTGTGAAAAGTTGGTATTCCTCTTGAGTCGAAGCCAGGGACTAAGCTCTCATCTCGAGTTTATTTGGGGTCCACGGAGCCGTTTCGTGTTGCTCCAGTGACCTCAGGATCCCTCTAGACTTGAGACAGTGATCTTGGGTTTTCTCTGGAGTGCCATCAAGGAAATCAAGGCTACTTTCACGTTTGATGTGGAACACGGAATTGCTCTGCACGCTTTGCTGGGGAATCGGGCCTCATCTCGCGGCGAGGGGGAAGTCTCATGGTTTTACTCGAGTTGCGGCCGGAACCTGGGGTATATTCTCGAGTTACGACGGGGAGGGCCCTTCCAGACACGTGTTTGTTCAGCGACATCAGGACTCCTGCCTAGGTGCGAAGGACACCTCGGGATTCTCCTCGAGTCTTGGCATGGCAATTGGGACGCGTCTCCACGTGAGGCGGGAGACCCAGGGTCCCTTTCCACGTGCCACAGGGATCCTGGGACTCCTATCCATTTTCAAAAGGAGTCAGGCATCGTCTCCTTTGGAAGCATTGATCTCCGCGGACCTCTCGAGTTTTCAAAGGATGTGAGGCTTCCGGTCGCGTTGAGGCGGAGGACTAGGTCTTTCTCTGTGGTCTCCACAGGGGATTCAGAAAATCCTTCGTCTTTGGAGATGCAAGACGAGCCTGCATTCAATTCACTGCAGGGATATCCGGCCTTACTTCGAGTCAGAGCATCTCGGTGTCCATTCCACTTGAGGCCACACACTCAGGGTCCCTCTCACATACCTGTAGCTGAGAGAAGCCTCCTCTTGAGGTGCTTATGGAAAATTGGTATTCCTCTTGAGTCGAAGCCAAGGACTAAGCTCTCATCTCGAGTTGATTTGGGGTCCAAGGGGAAATTTCGTGTTGCTCCAGTGACCTCAGCATCCCTCTAGAGCTGAGACAGTGATCTTGGGTTTTCTCTGGAGTGCCTTCAAGGATATCAAGGCTCCTTTCACGTTTGATGTGGAACACGGAATTGCTCTGCACGCAGTCCAGGGGAATCGGGCCTCAACTCGCGGCGACGGGGAAATCTCATGGTTTTTCTCGAGTTGCGGACGGAACCTGGGGTATATTCTCGAGTTACGATGGGGAGGGCCCTTCCAGACACGTGTTTGTTCAGCGACGTCAGGACTCCTGCCTAGGTGCGAGGGACACCTCGGGATTCTCCTCGAGTCTTGGCATGGCAATTGGGACGCGTCTCCCCGTGAGGCGGGAGACCCAGGGTCCCTTTCCACGTGCCACAGTGATCCTGGGACTCCTATCCATTTTCAAGAGGAGTCAGGCATCGTCTCCTTTGGAAGCATTGATCTCCGCGGACCTCTCGAGTTTTCAAAGGATGTGAGGCCCCCGGTCGCTATGAGGCGGAGAATTAGGTCTTTCTCTGTGGTCTCCACAGGGGATTCGGACATCCCTTCGTCTTGGGAGATGCAAGACGAGCCTGCATTCAATTCACTGCAGGGATATCCGGCCTTATTTCGAGTCAGAGCATCTCGGTATCCATTCCACTTGAAGCCACAAACTCAGGGTCCCTCAAATATACCTGTAGCTGAGAGAAGCCTCCTCTTCAGGTCCTTGTGGAAAGTTGGTATTCCTCTTGAGTAGAAGCCAGCGTCTAAGCTCTCATCTCGAGTTGATTTGGGGTCCACGGAGCCCTTTTGTGTCGCTCCAGTGACCTCAGGATCCCTCTAGACTTGAGACAGTGATCTTGGGTTTTCTCTGGAGTGCCATCAAGGAAATCAAGGCTCCTTTCACGTTTGATGTGGAACACGGAATTGCTCTGCATTCAGTGCAGGGGAATCAGACCTCATCTCGCGGCGAGGGGGAAGTCTCATGGTTTTTCTCGAGTTGCGGCCGGAACCTGGGGTATATTCTCGAGTTACGACGGGGAGGGCCCTTCCAGACACGTGTTTGTTCAGCGACGGCAGGACTCCTGCCTAGGTGCGAGGGACACCTCGGGATTCTCCTCGAGTCTTGGCATGGCAATTGGGACGCGTCTCGACGAGAGGCGGGAGACCCAGGGTCCCTTTCCACATGCCACAGGGATCCTGGGACTCCTATCCATTGTCAACAAGAGTCAGGCATCATTTCCTTTGAAAGCATTGATCTCCGCGGACCTCTCGAGTTTTCAAAGGATGTGAGGCCTCCGGTCTCTATGAGGCGGAGGACTAGGTGTCTCTGTGGTCTCCACAGGGGATTCAGACATCCCTTCGTCTTGGGAGATGCAAGACGACCCTGCATTCAATTCACTGCAGGGATATCCAGCCTTACTTCGAGTCAGAGCATCTCGGTGTCCATTCCACTTGAGGCCACAAACTCAGGGTCCCTCTCACATACTTGTAGATGAGAGAAGCCTCCTCTTGAGGTGCTTGTGGAAAGTTGGTATTCCTCTTGAGTCGAAGCCAGGGACTAAGCTCTCCTCTCGAGTGGATTTGGGGTCCACGGAGCTGTTTCGTGTTGCTCCAGTGACCTCAGGATCCCTCTAGACTTGAGACCGTGATCTTGGGTTTTCTCTGGAGTGCCATCAAGGAAATCAAGGCTCCTTTCACGTTTGATGTGGAACACGGAATTGCTCTGCACGCAGTGCAGGGGAATCAGGCCTCATGTCGCTGTGATGGGGAAGTCTCATGGTTTTTCTCGAGTTCCGGCCAGAACCTGGGGTATATTCTCGAGTTACGATGGGGAGGGCCCTTCCAGACACGTGTTGTTCAGCGACGTCAGGACTCCTGCCTAGGTGCGAGGGACACCTCGGGATTCTCCTCGAGTCTTGGCATGGCAATTGGGACGCGTCTCCACGTGAGGCGGGAGACCCAGGGTCCCTGTCCACGTGCCACAGGTATCCTGGTACTCCTATCCATTTTCAAGAGGAGTCAGGCATCGTCTCCTTTGGAAGCATTATTCTGCGCGTACCTCTCGAGTTTTCAAAGGATGTGAGGCCTCCGGGCGCGATGAGGCGGAGAACTAGGTCTTTCTCTGTGGTCTCCACAGGGGATTCAGACATCCCGTCTTCTTGGGAGATGCAAGACGAGCCTGCATTCAATTCACTGCAGGGATATCCGGCCTTACTTCGAGTCAGAGCATCTCGGTGTCCATTCCACTTGAGGCCACAAACTCAGGGTCCTCTCACATACCAGTAGCTGAGAGAAGACTCCTCTTGAGGTGCTTGTGGAAAGTTGGTATTACTCTTCAGTCAAAGCCAGAGACTAAGCTCTCATCTCGAGTTGATTTGGGGTCCACGGAGCCCTTTCGTGTTGCTCCAGTGACCTCAGGATCCCTCTAGACTTCAGACAGTGATCTTGGGTTTTCTCTGGAGTGCCATCAAGGAAATCACGGCTCCTTTCACGTTTCATGTGGAAGACAGAATTGCTCTGCACGCAGTGCAGGGGAATCGGGCCTCATCTCGCGGCGAGGGGGAAGTCTCATATTTTTTCGCGAGTTGCGGCCGAAACCTGATTCATATTCTCGAGTTACGACGGGGAGGGCCCTTCCAGACACCTGTTTGTTCAGCGACGTCAGGACTCCTGCCTAGGTGCGAGGGACACCTCGGAATTCTCCTTGAGTCTTGCCATGGCAATTGGTAGGCATCTCCACGTGAGGCGGGAGACCCAGGGTCCCTTTCCACGTGCCTCAGGGATCCTGGGACTCGTATCCATTTTCAAGAGGAGTCAGGCATCGTCTCCTTTGGAAGCATTGATCTCCGCGGACCTCTCGAGTTTTCAAAGGATGTGAGGCCTCCGGTCGCGTTGAGGCGGAGGATTGGTCTTTCTCTGTGGTCTCCACAGGGGATTCAGACATCCCTTCGTCTTGGGAGAAGCAAGACGAGCCTGCATTCAATTCACTGCAGGGATATCCGGTCTTACTTTGAGTCAGAGCATCTCGGTGTCCATTACACTTGAGGCCACAAATTCCGGGTCCCTCTCACATACCTGTAGCTGAGAGAAGCCTCCTCTTGAGGTGCTTGTGGAAAGTTGGTATTCCTCTTGAGTCGAAGCCAGGGACTAAGCTCTCATCTCGAGTTGATTTGGGGTCCACGGAGCCCTTTCGTGTTGCTCCAGTGACCTCAGGATCCCTCTAGATTTGAGACAGTGATCTTGGATTTTCTCTGGAGTGCCATCAAGGAAATCAAGGCTCCTTTCAAGTTTGATGTGGAACACGGAATTGCTCTGCAGCAGTCAGCGGAATCGGGCCTCATCTGGCGGCAAGGGGGATGTCTCATTGTTTCTCTCAAGTTGCGAGAGGAACCTGGGGTATATTCTCGAGTTACTACCGGGAGGGCCCTTCCAGACACGTGTTTGTTCAGCGACGTCAGGACTCCTGCCTAGGTGCGAGGGACACCTCGGGATTCTCCTCGAGTCTTGGCATGGCAATTGGGACGCGTCTCGACGAGAGGCGGGAGACCCAGGGTCCCTTTCCACATGCCACAGGGATGCTGGGACTCCTATCCATTGTCAACAAGAGTCAGGCATCATTTCCTTTGAAAGCATTGATCTCCGTGGACCTCTCGAGTTTTCAAAGGATGTGAGGCCTCCGGTCTCTATGAGGCGGAGGACTAGGTGTCTCTGTGGTCTCCACAGGGGATTCAGACATCCCTTCGTCTTGGGAGATGCAAGACGACCCTGCATTCAATTCACTGCAGGGATATCCAGCCTTACTTCGAGTCAGAGCATCTCGGTGTCCATTCCACTTGAGGCCACAAACTCATGGTCCCTCTCACATACCTGTAGCTGAGAGAAGCCTCCTCTTGAGGTGCTTGTGGAAAGTTGGTATTCCTCTTGAGTCGAAGCCAGGGACTAAGCTCTCATCTCGAGTTGATTTGGGGTCGACGGAGCCCTTTCGTGTTGCTCCAGTGACCTCATTATCCCTCTAAACTTGAGACAGTGATCTTGGGTTTTCTCTGGAGTGTCATCAAGAAAATCAAGGCTCCTTTCACGTTTGATGTGGAACTCGGAATTGCTCTGGACGCAGTGCAGGGGAATCGGGCCTCATCTCTCGGCGAGAGGGAAGTCTCATGGTTTTTCTTGAGTTGCGGCCAGAACATGGGGTATATTCTCGAGTTACGACGGGGAGGGCCCTTTCAGACACCTGTTTGTTCAGCGACATAAGGACTACTGCCTAGGTGCGAGGGACACCTCGGGATTCTCCTCGAGTCTTGGCATGGCAATTGGGACGCGTCTCCACGTGAGGCGGGAGACCCAGGGTCCCTTTCCACGTGCCACATGGATGCTGGGACTCCTATCCATTTTCAAGAGGAGTCAGGCATCGTATCCTTTGGAAGCATTGATCTCCGCAGACCTCTCGAGTTTTCAAAGGATGTGAGGCCTCCGGTCGCGTTGAGGCGGAGGACTAGGTCTTTCTCTGTGGTCTCCACAGGGGATTCAGACATCCCTTCGTCTTGGGAGATGCAAGACGAGCCTGCATTCAATTCACTGCAGGGATATCCGGCCTTACTTTGAGTCAGAGCATCTCGGTGTCCATTCCACTTGAGGCCACAAACTCAGGGTCCCTCTCAAATACCTGTTGCTGAGAGAAGCCTCCACTTGAGGTGCTTGTGGAAAGTTGGTATTCCTCTTGAGTCGATGCCAGGGACTAAGCTCTCATCTCGAGTTGATTTGGGGTCCACGGAGCTCTTTCGTGTTGCTCCAGTGACCTCAGGATCCTTCTAGACTTGAGACAGTGATCTTGGGTTTTCTCTGGAGTGCCAACAAGGAAATCAAGGCTCCTTTCACGTTTGATTTGGAACACTGAATTGCTCTGCACGCAATGCAGGTGAATCGGGCCTCATCTCGCCGCGAGGGGGAAGTCTCATGGTTTTTCTCGAGTTGCGGCGGGAACCTGGGGTATATTCTCGAGTTACGACGGGGCGGGCCCTTCCAGACACGTGTTTGTTCAGCGATGTCAGGACTCGTGCCCAGGTGCGAGGGACACGTCGGGATTCTCCTCGAGTCTTGGCATGGCAATTGGGACGCGTCTCCACGTGAGGCGGGAGACCCAGGGTCCCTTCCACATGCCACAGGGATCCTGGGACTCCTATCCATTTTCAAGAGGAGTCAGGCATCGTCTCCTTTGGAAGCATTGATCTCCGCAGACCTCTCGAGTTTTCAAAGGATGTGAGGTCTCCGGTCGCGATGAGGCGGAGGAGTAGGTCTTTCTCTGTTGTCTCCACAGGGGATTCAGACATCCCTTCGTTTTGGGAGATGCAAGACGAGCCTGCATTCAATTCACTGCAGGGATATCCGGTCTTATTTCGAGTCAGAGCATCTCGGTGTCCATTCCACTTGAGGCCACAAACTCAGGGTCCCTCTCACATACCTGTAGCTGAGAGAAGCCTCCTCTTGAGGTGCTTGTGGAAAGTTGGTATTCCTCTTGAGTCGAAGCCAGGGACTAAGCTCTCATCTCGAGTTGATTTGGGGTCCACGGAGACCTTTCGTGTTGCTCCAGTCACCTCAGGATCCCTCTAGACTTGAGAAAGTGATCTTGGGTTTTCTCTGGAGTGCCATCAAGGAAATCAAGGCTCCTTTCACGATTGATGTGGAACACGGAATTTCTCTGCACGCAGTGCGGGGGAATCGGGCCTCATCTCGCGGCGAGGGGGAAGTCTCATGGTTTTTCTTGAGTTGCGGCGGGAACCTGGGGTATATTCTCGAGTTACGACGGGGAGGGCCCTTCCAGACACGTGTTTGTTCAGCGACGTCGGACTCCTGCCTCGGTGCGAGGGACACCTTGGGATTCTCCTCGAGTCTTGGCATGGCAATTGTGACGCGTCTCCACGTGAGGCGGGAGACCCAGGGTTCCTTTCCACGTGCCACAGGGATCCTGGGACTCCTATCCATTTTCCAGAGGAGTCAGGCATCGTCTCCTTTGGAAGCATTGATCTCCTTGGACCTCTCGAGTTTTCAAAGGATGTGAGGCCTCCGATCGCGATGAGGCGGAGGACTAGGTCTTTCTCTTTGGTCTCCACAGGGGATTCAGACATCCCTTCTTCTTCGGAGATGCAAGACGAGCCTGCCGTTAATTCACTGCAGGGATATCCGGCCTTACTTCGAGTCAGAGCATCTCGGTGTCCATTCCACTTGAGGCCACAAACTCAGGGTCCCTCTCACATACCTGTAGCAGAGAGAAGCCTCCTCTTGAGGTGCTTGTGGAAAGTTGGTATTCCTCTTGAGTCGAAGCCAGGGACTAAGCTCCCATCTCGAGATGATTTGGGGTCCCCGGAGCCCTTTCGTATTGCTACAGTGACCTCAGGATCCCTCTAGACGTGAGACAGTGATCTTGGGTTTTCTCTGGAGTGCCTTCAAAAAAATCAAGGATCTTTTCAAGTTTGATGTGTAACACGGAACTGCTCTGCACGCAGTGCAGGGGAATCGGGCCTCATCTCGCGGCGAGGGGGAAGTCTCATGGTTTTTCTCGAGTTGCGGCCGGAACCTGGGGTATATTCTCGAGTTACGAGGGGGGGGCCCTTCCAGACACGTTTTTGTTCAGCGACGTCGAACTCCTGCCTAGGTGCGAAGGTCACATCGGGATTCTCCTCGAGTCTTGTCATGGCAATTGGGACGCGTCTCCACGGAAGCCGGGAGACCCAGGGTCCCTTTCAACGTGCCACAGGGATCGTGGGACTCCTATCCATTTTCAAGAAGAGTCAGGCATCGTCTCCTTTGGAAGCATTGATCTCCGCAGACCTCTCGAGTTTTCAAAGGATGTGAGGCCTCCGGTCTTGATGAGGCGGAGGACTAGGTCTTTCTCTCTGGTCTCCACAGGGGATTCAGACATCCCTTCGTCTTGGGAGATGCAAGACGAGCCTGCATTCAATTCACTGCAGGGATATCCGGCCTTACTTCGAGTCAGAGCATCTCGGTGTCCATTCCACTTGAGGCCACACACTCAGGGTCCCTCTCACATACCTGTAGCTGAGAGAAGCCTCCTCTTGAGGTGCTTATGGAAAATTGGTATTCCTCTTGAGTCGAAGCCAAGGACTAAGCTCTCATCTCGAGTTGATTTGGGGTCCAAGGGGAAATTTCGTGTTGCTCCAGTGACCTCAGCATCCCTCTAGAGCTGAGACAGTGATCTTGGGTTTTCTCTGGAGTGCCTTCAAGGATATCAAGGCTCCTTTCACGTTTGATGTGGAACACGGAATTGCTCTGCACGCAGTCCAGGGGAATCGGGCCTCAACTCGCGGCGACGGGGAAATCTCATGGTTTTTCTCGAGTTGCGGACGGAACCTGGGGTATATTCTCGAGTTACGACGGGGAGGGCCCTTCCAGATACGTGTTTGTTCAGCGACGTCAGGACTCCTGCCTAGGTGCGAGGGACACCTCGGGATTCTCCTCGAGTCTTGGCATGGCAATTGGGACGCGTCTCCACGTGAGGCGGGAGACCCAGGGTCCCTTTCCACGTGCCACAGTGATCCTGGGACTCCTATCCATTTTCAAGACGAGTCAGGCGTCGTCTCCTTTGGAAGCATTGATCTCCGCGGACCTCTCGAGTTTTCAAAGGATGTGAGGCCCCCGGTCGCTATGAGGCGGAGTATTAGGTCTTTCTCTGTGGTCTCCACAGGGGATTCGGACATCCCTTCGTCTTGGGAGATGCAAGACGAGCCTGCATTCAATTCACTGCAGGGATATCCGGCCTTATTTCGAGTCAGAGCATCTCGGTGTCCATTCCACTTGAGGCCACAAACTCAGGGTCCCTCAAATATACCTGTAGCTGAGAGAATCCTCCTCTTCAGGTCCTTGGGGAAAGTTGGTATTCCTCTTGAGTCTAAGCCAGGGTCTAAGCTCTCATCTCGAGTTGATTTGGGGTCCACGAAGCCCTTTCCTGGTGGTCCAGTGACCTCAGGATCCCTCTAGACTTGAGACAGTGATCTTGGGTTATCTGTGGAGTGCCATCAAGGAAATCAAGGCTCCTTTCACGTTTGATGTGGAACACGGAATTGCTCTGCATTCAGTGCAGAGGAATCGGGCCTCAACTCGCGGCGAGGGGGAAATCTCATGGTTTTTCTCGAGTTGCGGCCGGAACCTGGGGTATATTTTCGAGTTACGACGGGGAGGGCCCTTCCAGACACGTGTTTGTTCAGCGACGTCAGGACTCCTGCCTAGGTGCGAGGGACACCTCGGGATTCTCCACGAGTCTTGGCATGGCAATTTGGACGCGTCTCCACGTGAGGCGGGAGACCCAGGGTCCCTTTCCACGTGCCACAGGGATCCTGGGACTCCTATCCATTTTCAAGAGGAGTCAGGCATCGTCTCCTTTGGAAGCATTGATCTCCGCAGACCTCTCGAGTTTTCAAAGGATGTGAGGCCTCCGGTCGCGATGAGGCGGAGAAGTCGGTCTTTCTCTGAGGTCTCCACAGGGGATTCAGACATCCCTTCGTCTTGGGAGATGCAAGACGACCCTGCATTCAATTCACTGCAGGGATATCCGGACTTACTTCGAGTCAGAGCATCTCAGTGTCCATTCCACTTGAGGCCACAAACTCAGGGTCCCTCTCACACACCTGTAGCTGAGAGAATCCTCCTCTTGAGGTGCTTATGGAAAGTTGGTATTTCTCTTGAGTCGAATCCAGGGACTAAGCTCTCATCTCGAGTTGATTTGGGGTCAAAGGGGAAATTTCGTGTTGCTCCAGTGACCTCAGGATCCCTCTAGACTTGAGAGAGTGATCTTGGGTTTTCTCTGGAGTGCCATCAAGGAAATCAAGGCTCCTTTCACGTTTGATGTGGAACACGGAATTGCTCTGCATGCAGTGCAGGGGAATCGGGCCTCATCTCGCGGCGAGAGGGAAATCTCATGGTTTTTCTCGAGTTGCGGCCGGAACCTGGGGTATATTTTCGAGTTACGACGGGCAGGGCCCTTCCAGACACGTGTTTGTTCAGCGACGTCAGGACTCCTACCTAGGTGCGAGGGACACCTCGGGATTCACCTCGAGTCTTGGCATGGCAATTGGGACGCGTCTCCACGTGAGGGGGGAGAGCCAGTGTCCCTTTCCACGTGCCACAGGGATCCTGGGACTCCCATCCATTTTCAAGAGGAGTCAGGAATCGTCTCCTTTGGAAGCATTGATCTACGCGGACCTCTCTAGTTTTCAAAGGATGTGAGGCCTCCGGTCGCGTTGAGGCGGAGGACTAGGTATTTCTCTGTGGTCTCCACAGGGGATTCAGACAAGCCTTCGTCTTTGGAGATGCAAGACGAGCCTGCATTCAATTCACTGCAGGGATATCCGGCCTTACTTCGAGTCAGAGCATCTCGGTGTCCATTCCACTTGAGGCCACACACTCAGGGTCCCTCTCACATACCTGTAGCTGAGAGAAGCCTCCTCTTGAGGTGCTTATGGAAAATTGGTATTCCTCTTGAGTCGAAGCCAAGGACTAAGCTCTCATCTCGAGTTGATTTGGGGTCCAAGGGGAAATTTCGTGTTGCTCCAGTGACCTCAGCATCCCTCTAGAGCTGAGACAGTGATCTTGGGTTTTCTCTGGAGTGCCTTCAAGGATATCAAGGCTCCTTTCACGTTTGATGTGGAACACGGAATTGCTCTGCACGCAGTCCAGGGGAATCGGGCCTCAACTCGCGGCGACGGGGAAATCTCATGGTTTTTCTCGAGTTGCGGACGGAACCTGGGGTATATTCTCGAGTTACGACGGGGAGGGCCCTTCCAGACACGTGTTTGTTCAGCGACGTCAGGACTCCTGCCTAGGTGCGAGGGACACCTCGGGATTCTCCTCGAGTCTTGGCATGGCAATTGGGACGCGTCTCCACGTGAGGCGGGAGACCCAGGGTCCCTTTCCACGTGCCACAGTGATCCTGGGACTCCTATCCATTTTCAAGAGGAGTCAGGCATCGTCTCCTTTGGAAGCATTGATCTCCGCAGACCTCTCGAGTTTTCAAAGGATGTGAGGCCCCCGGTCGCTATGAGGCGGAGAATTAGGTCTTTCTCTGTGGTCTCCACAGGGGATTCGGACATCCCTTCGTCTTGGGAGATGCAAGACGAGCCTGCATTCAATTCACTGCAGGGATATCCGGCCTTATTTCGAGTCAGAGCATCTCGGTGTCCATTCCACTTGAGGCCACAAACTCAGGGTCCCTCAAATATACCTGTAGCTGAGAGAAGCCTCCTCTTCAGGTCCTTGTGGAAAGTTGGTATTCCTCTTGAGTAGAAGCCAGCGTCTAAGCTCTCATCTCGAGTTGATTTGGGGTCCACGGAGCCCTTTTGTGTCGCTCCAGTGACCTCAGGATCCCTCTAGACTTGAGACAGTGATCTTGGGTTTTCTCTGGAGTGCCATCAAGGAAATCAAGGCTCCTTTCACGTTTGATGTGGAACACGGAATTGCTCTGCATTCAGTGCAGGGGAATCAGACCTCATCTCGCGGCGAGGGGGAAGTCTCATGGTTTTTCTCGAGTTGCGGCGGGAACCTGGGGTATATTCTCGAGTTACGACGGGGAGGGCCCTTCCAGACACGTGTTTGTTCAGCGACGTCAGGACTCCTGCCTAGGTGCGAGGGACACCTCGGGATTCTCCTCGAGTCTTGGCATGGCATTTGGGACGCGTCTCGACGAGAGGCGGGAGACCCAGGGTCCCTTTCCACATGCCACAGGGATCCTGGGACTCCTATCCATTGTCAACAAGAGTCAGGCATCTTTTCCTTTGAAAGCATTGATCTCCGCGGAACTCTCGAGTTTTCAAAGGATGTGAGGCCTCCGGTCTCTATGAGGCGGAGGACTAGGTGTCTCTGTGGTCTCCACAGGGGATTCAGACATCCCTTCGTCTTGGGAGATGCAAGACGACCCTGCATTCAATTCACTGCAGGGATATCCAGCCTTACTTCGAGTCAGAGCATCTCGGTGTCCATTCCACTTGAGGCCACAAACTCAGGGTCCCTCTCACATACTTGTAGATGAGAGAAGCCTCCTCTTGAGGTGCTTGTGGAAAGTTGGTATTCCTCTTGAGTCGAAGCCAGGGACTAAGCTCTCCTCTCGAGTGGATTTGGGGTCCACGGAGCTGTTTCGTGTTGCTCCAGTGACCTCAGGATCCCTCTAGACTTGAGACCGTGATCTTGGGTTTTCTCTGGAGTGCCATCAAGGAAATCAAGGCTCCTTTCACGTTTGATGTGGAACACGGAATTGCTCTGCACGCAGTGCAGGGGAATCAGGCCTCATGTCGCTGTGAGGGGGAAGTCTCATGGTTTTTCTCGAGTTCCGGCCGGAACCTGGGGTATATTCTCGAGTTACGATGGGGAGGGCCCTTCCAGACACGTGTTGTTCAGCGACGTCAGGACTCCTGCCTAGGTGCGAGGGACACCTCGGGATTCTCCTCGAGTCTTGGCATGGCAATTGGGACGCGTCTCCACGTGAGGCGGGAGACCCAGGGTCCCTGTCCACGTGCCACAGGTATCCTGGTACTCCTATCCATTTTCAGGAGGAGTCAGGCATCGTCTCCTTTGGAAGCATTGATCTCCGCGGACCTCTCGAGTTTTCAAAGGATGTGAGACCTCCGGTCTCGATGAGGCGGAGAATTAGGTCTTTCTCTGTGGTCTCCACAGGGGATTCAGACATCCCTTCGTCTTGGGAGATGCAAGACGAGCCTGCATTCAATTCACTGCAGGGATATCCGGCCTTACTTCGAGTCAGAGCATCTCGGTGTGCATTCCACTTGAGGCCACTAACTCAGGGTCCCTCTCAGATACTTGTAGATGAGAGAAGCCTCCTCTTGAGGTGCTTGTGGAAAGTTGGTATTCCTCTTGAGTCAAAGCCAGGGACTAAGCTCTCATCTCGAGTTGATTTGGGGTCCGTGGAGCCCTTTCGTGTTGCTACACTGACCTCAGGATCCCTCTAGACTTGAGACAGTGATCTTGGGTTTCCTCTGGAGTGCCATCAAGGAAATCAAGGCTCCTTTCAATTTGATGTGGAATACGGAATTGCTCTGCACGCAGGGCAGGAGAATCGGGCCTCACATCGCGGCGAGGGGGAAGTCTCATGGTTTTCCTGGAGTTGCGGCCGGAACCTGGGCAATATTCTCGAGTTACGACGGGGAGGGCCCTTCCAGACACGTGTTTGTTCAGCGACGTCAGGACTCCTGCCTAGGAGCGAGGGACACGTCGGGATTCTCCTCGAGTCTTAGCATGGCAATTGGGACGCATCTCCACGTGAGGCACGAGACCCAGTGTCCCTTTCGACGAGCCACAGGGATCCTGGGACTCCTATCCATTTTCAAGAGGAGTCAGGCATCGTCTCCTTTGGAAGCATTGATCTCCGCGGACCTCTCGAATTTTCAAAGGATGTGAGGCCTCCGGTCTCGATGAGGCGGAGAACTAGGTCTTTCTCTGTGGTCTCCACATGGGATTCAGACATCCCTTCTTCTTGGGAGATGCAAGAGGAGCCTGCATTCATTTCACTGCAGGGATATCCGGCCTTACTTCGAGTCAGAGCATCTCGGTGTCCATTCCACTTGAGGCCACAATCTCAGGGTCCCTCTCACATACCTGTAGCTGAGAGAAGCCTCCTCTTGAGGTGCTTGTGGAAAGTTGGTATTCCTCTTGAGTCGAAGCCAGGGACTAAGCTCTCATCTCGAGTTGATTTGGGGTCCACGGAGCCCTTTCGTGTTGCTCCAGTGACCTCAGGATCCCTCTAGACTTGAGACACTGATCTTGGGTTTTTTCTGGAGTGCCCTCAAGGAAATCAAGGCTCCTTTCACGTTTGATGTGGAACATGGAATTGCTCTGCACGCAGTGCAGGGGCATCGGGGCTCATCTCGCGGCGAGGGGGAAGTCTCATATTTTTTCTCGAGTTGCGGCCGAAACCTGATTCATATTCTCGAGTTACGACGGGGAGGGCCCTTCCAGACACCTGTTTGTTCAGCGACGTCAGGACTCCTGCCTAGGTGCGAGGGACACATCGGAATTCTCCTTGATTCTTGGCATGGCAATTGGTAGGCGTCTCCACGTGAGGCGGGAGACCCAGGGTCCCTTTCCACGTGCCACAGGGATACTGGGACTCCTATCCATTTTCAAGAGGAGTCAGGCATCGTCTCCTTTGGAAGCATTATTCTGCGCGTACCTCTCGAGTTTTCAAAGGATGTGAGGCTTCCGGGCGCGATGAGGCGGAGAACTAGGTCTTTCTCTCTGGTCTCCACAGGGGATTCAGACATCCCGTCGTCTTGGGAGATGCAAGACGAGCCTGCATTCAATTCACTGCAGGGATATCCGGCCTTACTTCGAGTCAGAGCATCTCGGTGTCCATTCCACTTGAGGCCACAAACTCAGGGTCCTCTCACATACCAGTAGCTGAGAGAAGACTCCTCTTGAGGTGCTTGTGGAAAGTTGGTATTACTCTTCAGTCAAAGCCAGAGACTAAGCTCTCATCTCGAGTTGATTTGGGGTCCACGGAGCCCTTTCGTGTTGCTCCAGTGACCTCAGGATCCCTCTAGACTTGAGACAGTGATCTTGGGTTTTCTCTGGAGTGCCATCAAGGAAATCAAGGCTCCTTTCACGTTTCATGTGGAAGACAGAATTGCTCTGCACGCAGTGCAGGGGAATCGGGCCTCATCTCGCGGCGAGGGGGAAGTCTCATATTTTTTCGCGAGTTGCGGCCGAAACCTGATTCATATTCTCGAGTTACGACGGGGAGGGCCCTTCCAGACACCTGTTTGTTCAGCGACGTCAGGACTCCTGCCTAGGTGCGAGGGACACCTCGGAATTCTCCTTGAGTCTTGCCATGGCAATTGGTAGGCATCTCCACGTGAGGCGGGAGACCCAGGGTCCCTTTCCACGTGCCTCAGGGATCCTGGGACTCGTATCCATTTTCAAGAGGAGTCAGGCATCGTCTCCTTTGGAAGCATTGATCTCCGCGTAACCTCTCGAGTTTTCAAAGGATGTGAGGCCTCCGGTCGCGTTGAGGCGGAGGAATGGTCTTTCTCTGTGGTCTCCACAGGGGATTCAGACATCCCTTCGTCTTGGGAGAAGCAAGACGAGCCTGCATTCAATTCACTGCAGGGATATCCGGTCTTACTTTGAGTCAGAGCATCTCGGTGTCCATTACACTTGAGGCCACAAATTCAGGGTCCCTCTCACATACCTGTAGCTGAGAGAAGCCTCGTCTTGAGGTGCTTGTGGAAAGTTGGTATTCCTCTTGAGTCGAAGCCAGGGACTAAGCTCTCATCTCGAGTTGATTTGGGGTCCACGGAGCCCTTTCGTGTTGCTCCAGTGACCTCAGGATCCCTCTAGACTTGAGACCGTGATCTTGGGTTTTCTCTGGAGTGCCATCAAGGAAATCAAGGCTCCTTTCACGTTTGATGTGGAACACGGAATTGCTCTGCACGCAGTGCAGGGGAATCAGGCCTCATGTCGCTGTGAGGGGGAAGTCTCATGGTTTTTCTCGAGTTCCGGCCGGAACCTGGGGTATATTCTCGAGTTACGATGGGGAGGGCCCTTCCAGACACGCGTTGTTCAGCGACGTCAGGACTCCTGCCTAGGTGCGAGGGACACCTCGGGATTCTCCTCGAGTCTTGGCATGGCAATTGGGACGCGTCTCCACGTGAGGCGGGAGACCCAGGGTCCCTGTCCACGTGCCACAGGTATCCTGGTACTCCTATCCATTTTCAAGAGGAGTCAGGCATCGTCTCCTTTGGAAGCATTATTCTGCGCGTACCTCTCGAGTTTTCAAAGGATGTGAGGCCTCCGGGCGCGATGAGGCGGAGAACTAGGTCTTTCTCTGAGGTCTCCACAGGGGATTCAGACATCCCGTCGTCTTGGGAGATGCAAGACGAGCCTGCATTCAATTCACTGCAGGGATATCCGGCCTTACTTCGAGTCAGAGCATCTCGGTGTCCATTCCACTTGAGGCCACAAACTCAGGGTCCTCTCACATACCAGTAGCTGAGAGAAGACTCCTCTTGAGGTGCTTGTGGAAAGTTGGTATTACTCTTCAGTCAAAGCCAGAGACTAAGCTCTCATCTCGAGTTGATTTGGGGTCCACGGAGCCCTTTCGTGTTGCTCCAGTGACCTCAGGATCCCTCTAGACTTGAGACAGTGATCTTGGGTTTTCTCTGGAGTGCCATCAAGGAAATCACGGCTCCTTTCACATTTGATGTGGAACATGGAATTGCTCTGCACGCAGTGCAGGGGCATCGGGGCTCATCTCGCGGCGAGGGGGAAGTCTCATATTTTTTCTCGAGTTGCGGCCGAAACCTGATTCATATTCTCGAGTTACGACGGGGAGGGCCCTTCCAGACACCTGTTTGTTCAGCGACGTCAGGACTCCTGCCTAGGTGCGAGGGACACCTCGGAATTCTCCTTGAGTCTTGCCATGGCAATTGGTAGGCATCTCCACGTGAGGCGGGAGACCCAGGGTCCCTTTCCACGTGCCTCAGGGATCCTGGGACTCGTATCCATTTTCAAGAGGAGTCAGGCATCGTCTCCTTTGGAAGCATTGATCTCCGCGGACCTCTCGAGTTTTCAAAGGATGTGAGGCCTCCGGTCGCGTTGAGGGGGAGGATTGGTCTTTCTCTGTGGTCTCCACAGGGGATTCAGACATCCCTTCGTCTTGGGAGAAGCAAGACGAGCCTGCATTCAATTCACTGCAGGGATATCCGGTCTTACTTTGAGTCAGAGCATCTCGGTGTCCATTACACTTGAGGCCACAAATTCAGGGTCCCTCTCACATACCTGTAGCTGAGAGAAGCCTCCTCTTGAGGTGCTTGTGGAAAGTTGGTATTCCTCTTGAGTCGAAGCCAGGGACTAAGCTCTCATCTCGAGTTGATTTGGGGTCCACGGAGCCCTTTCGTGTTGCTCCAGTGACCTCAGGATCCCTCTAGATTTGAGACAGTGATCTTGGATTTTCTCTGGAGTGCCATCAAGGAAATCAAGGCTCCTTTCAAGTTTGATGTGGAACACGGAATTGCTCTGCAGCAGTCAGCGGAATCGGGCCTCATCTGGCGGCAAGGGGGATGTCTCATTGTTTCTCTCAAGTTGCGAGAGGAACCTGGGGTATATTCTCGAGTTACTACCGGGAGGGCCCTTCCAGACACGTGTTTGTTCAGCGACGTCAGGACTCCTGCCTAGGTGCGAGGGACACCTCGGGATTCTCCTCGAGTCTTGGCATGGCAATTGGGACGCGTCTCGACGAGAGGCGGGAGACCCAGGGTCCCTTTCCACATGCCACAGGGATCCTGGGACTCCTATCCATTGTCAACAAGAGTCAGGCATCATTTCCTTTGAAAGCATTGATCTCCGTGGACCTCTCGAGTTTTCAAAGGATGTGAGGCCTCCGGTCTCTATGAGGCGGAGGACTAGGTGTCTCTGTGGTCTCCACAGGGGATTCAGACATCCCTTCGTCTTGGGAGATGCAAGACGACCCTGCATTCAATTCACTGCAGGGATATCCAGCCTTACTTCGAGTCAGAGCATCTCGGTGTCCATTCCACTTGAGGCCACAAACTCATGGTCCCTCTCACATACCTGTAGCTGAGAGAAGCCTCCTCTTGAGGTGCTTGTGGAAAGTTGGTATTCCTCTTGAGTCGAAGCCAGGGACTAAGCTCTCATCTCGAGTTGATTTGGGGTCGACGGAGCCCTTTCGTGTTGCTCCAGTGACCTCATTATCCCACTAAACTTGAGACAGTGATCTTGGGTTTTCTCTGGAGTGTCATCAAGAAAATCAAGGCTCCTTTCACGTTTGATGTGGAACTCGGAATTGCTCTGGACGCAGTGCAGGGGAATCGGGCCTCATCTCTCTGCGAGAGGGAAGTCTCATGGTTTTTCTTGAGTTGCGGCCAGAACATGGGGTATATTCTCGAGTTACGACGGGGAGGGCCCTTTCAGACACCTGTTTGTTAAGCGACATAAGGACTACTGCCTAGGTGCGAGGGACACCTCGGGATTCTCCTCGAGTCTTGGCATGGCAATTGGGACGCGTCTCCACGTGAGGCGGGAGACCCAGGGTCCCTTTCCACGTGCCACATGGATGCTGGGACTCCTATCCATTTTCAAGAGGAGTCAGGCATCGTATCCTTTGGAAGCATTGATCTCCGCAGACCTCTCGAGTTTTCAAAGGATGTGAGGCCTCCGGTCGCGTTGAGGCGGAGGACTAGGTCTTTCTCTGTGGTCTCCACAGAGGATTCAGACATCCCTTCGTCTTGGGAGATGCAAGACGAGCCTGCATTCAATTCACTGCAGGGATATCCGGCCTTACTTCGAGTCAGAGCATCTCGGTGTCCATTCCACTTGAGGCCACAAACTCAGGGTCCCTCTCAAATACCTGTTGTTGAGAGAAGCCTCCACTTGAGGTGCTTGTGGAAAGTTGGTATTCCTCTTGAGTCGATGCCAGGGACTAAGCTCTCATCTCGAGTTGATTTGGGGTCCACGGAGCTCTTTCGTGTTGCTCCAGTGACCTCAGGATCCTTCTAGACTTGAGACAGTGATCTTGGGTTTTCTCTGGAGTGCAAACAAGGAAATCAAGGCTCCTTTCACGTTTGATTTGGAACACGGAATTGCTCTGCAGGCAATGCAGGTGAATCGGGCCTCATCTCGCCGCGAGGGGGAAGTCTCATGGTTTTTCTCGAGTTGCGGCGGGAACCTGGGGTATATTCTCGAGTTACGACGGGGCGGGCCCTTCCAGACACGTGTTTGTTCAGCGATGTCAGGACTCGTGCCCAGGTGCGAGGGACACGTCGGGATTCTCCTCGAGTCTTGGCATGGCAATTGGGACGCGTCTCCACGTGAGGCGGGAGACCCAGGGTCCCTTCCACATGCCACAGGGATCCTGAGACTCCTATCCATTTTCAAGAGGAGTCAGGCATCGTCTCCTTTGGAAGCATTGATCTCCGCAGACCTCTCGAGTTTTCAAAGGATGTGAGGTCTCCGGTCGCGATGAGGCGGAGGAGTAGGTCTTTCTCTGTGGTCTCCACAGGGGATTCAGACATCCCTTCGTTTTGGGAGATGCAAGACGAGCCTGCATTCAATTCACTGCAGGGATATCCGGTCTTATTTCGAGTCAGAGCATCTCGGTGTCCATTCCACTTGAGGCCACAAACTCAGGGTCCCTCTCACATACCTGTAGCTGAGAGAAGCCTCCTCTTGAGGTGCTTGTGGAAAGTTCGTATTCCTCTTGAGTCGAAGCCAGGGACTAAGCTCTCATCTCGAGTTGATTTGGGGTCCACGGAGACCTTTCGTGTTGTTCCAGTCACCTCAGGATCCCTCTAGACTTGAGAAAGTGATCTTGGGTTTTCTCTGGAGTGCCATCAAGGAAATCAAGGCTCCTTTCACGATTGATGTGGAACACGGAATTTCTCTGCACGCAGTGCGGGGGAATCGGGCCTCATCTCGCGGCGAGGGGGAAGTCTCATGGTTTTTCTTGAGTTGCGGCCGGAACCTGGGGTATATTCTCGAGTTACGACGGGGAGGGCCCTTCCAGACACGTGTTTGTTCAGCGACGTCGGACTCCTGCCTCGGTGCGAGGGACACCTTGGGATTCTCCTCGAGTCTTGGCATGGCAATTGTGACGCGTCTCCACGTGAGGCGGGAGACCCAGGGTTCCTTTCCACGTGCCACAGGGATCCTGGGACTCCTATCCATTTTCCAGAGGAGTCAGGCATCGTCTCCTTTGGAAGCATTGATCTCCTTGGACCTCTCGAGTTTTCAAAGGATGTGAGGCCTCCGGTCGCGATGAGGCGGAGGACTAGGTCTTTCTCTTTGGTCTCCACAGGGGATTCAGACATCCCTTCTTCTTCGGAGATGCATGACGAGCCTGCCGTTAATTCACTGCAGGGATATCCGGCCTTACTTCGAGTCAGAGCATCTTGGTGTCCATTCCACTTGAGGCCACAAACTCAGGGTCCCTCTCACATACCTGTAGCAGAGAGAAGCCTCCTCTTGAGGTGCTTGTGGAAAGTTGGTATTCCTCTTGAGTCGAAGCCAGGGACTAAGCTCCCATCTCGAGATGATTTGGGGTCCACGGAGCCCTTTCGTATTGCTACAGTGACCTCAGGATCCCTCTAGACGTGAGACAGTGATCTTGGGTTTTCTCTGGAGTGCCTTCAAAAAAATCAAGGATCTTTTCAAATTTGATGTGGAACACGGAACTGCTCTGCACGCAGTGCAGGGGAATCGGCCCTCATTTCGTGGGCGAGGGGGAAGTCTCATGGTTTTTCTCGAATTGCGGCCGAAACCTGGGGTATATTCTCCAGTTACGACGGGGAGGGCCCTTCCAGACACGTGTTTGTTCAGCGACGTCAGGTCTCCTGCCTAGGTGCGAGGGACACCTCGGGATTCTCCTCGAGTCTTGGCATGGCAATTGGGACGTGTCTCCACGTGAGTCGGGAGACCCAGGGTCCCTTTCCACGTGGCACAGTGATCCTGGGACTCCTATCCATTTTCAAGAGGAGTACGGCATCGTCTCCTTTGGAAGCATTGATCTCCGGGGACCTCTCGAGTTTTCAAAGGATGTGAGGCCTCCGGTCTTGATGAGGTGGAGGACTAGGTCTTTCTCTGTAGTCTCCACAGGGGATTCAGACATCCCTTCGTCTTGGGAGATGCAAGACGAGCCTGCATTCAATTCACTGCAGGAATATCCGGCCTTACTTCGAGTCAGAGCATCTCGGTGTCCATTCCACTTGAGGCCACAAACTCAGGGTCCCTCTCACATACCTGTAGCTGAGAGATGCCTCGTCTTGAGGTGCTTATGAAAAGTGGGTATTCCTCTTGAGTCGAAGCCAGGGTCTAAGCTCTCATCTCGAGTTGATCTGGGGTCCACGGAGCCCTTTCGTGTTGCTCCAGTGACCTCAGGATCCCTCTAGACTTGAGACAGTGATCTTGGGTTTTCTCTGGAGTGCCATCAAGGAAATCAAGGCTCCTTTCACGTTTGATGTGGAACACGGAATTGCTCTGCACGTAGTGCAGGGGAATCGGGCCTCATCTCGCGGCGAGGGGGAAGTCTCATGGTTTTTCTCGAGTTGCGGCCGGAACCTGGGGTATATTCTCGAGTTACGACGGGGAGGGCCCTTCCAGACACGTGTTTGTTCAGTGACGTCAGGAGTCCTGACTAGGGGCGAGGGACACCTCGGGATTCTCCTCGAGTCTTGGCATGGCAATTGGGACGCGTCTCCAAGTGAGGGGGGAGACCCAGGGTCCCTTTCTACGTGCCACAGGGATCCTGGGACTCCTATCCATTTTCAAGAGGAGTCAGGCATCGTCTCCTTTGGAAGCATTGATCTCCACGGACCTCTCGAGTTTTCAAAGGATGTGAGGCCTCCGGTCGCGATGACGCGGAGGACTAGGTCTTTCTCTGTGGCCTCCACAGTCGATTCAGACATCCCTTCGTCTTGGGAGATGCAAGACGAGCCTGCATTCAATTCACTGCAGGGATATCCGGCCTTACTTCGAGTCAGAGCATCCCGGTGTTCATTCCACTTGCGGGCACAAACTCAGGGTCCCTCTCACTTACCTGTAGCTTAGAGAAGCCTCCTCTTGAGGTGCTTGTGGAAAGTTGATATTCCTCTTGATTTGACGCCAGGGACTAAGCTCTCATCTCGAGTAGATTTGGGGTAAACGGAGCCCTTTCGTGTTGCTCCAGTGACCTCAGGATCCCTCTAGACTTGATACAGTGATCTTGGGTTTTCTCTGTAGTGCCATCAAGGAAAGCAAGGCTCCTTTCACGTTTGATGTGGACCACGGAATTGCTCTGCATGCAGTGCAGGGGAATCGGACCTCATCTCGCGGCGAGGGGGAAATCTCATGGTTTTTCTCGAGTTGCGGCCGGAACCTGGGGTATATTCTCGAGTTACGACGGGGAGGGACCTTCCAGACACGTGTTTGTTCAGCGACGTCAGGTCTCCTGCCTAGGTGCGAGGGACACCTCGGGATTCTCCTCGAGTCTTGGCATGGCAATTGGGACGCGTCTCCACGTGAGGCGGGAGAGCCAGTGTCCCTTTCCACGTGCCACAGGGATTCTGGTACTCCTATCCATTTTCAAGAGGAGTCAGGCATCGTCTCCTTTGGAAGCATTGATCTCCGCGGACCTCTTGGGTTTTCAAAGGATGTGAGGCCTCCGGTCGCGTTGAGGCGGAGGACTAGGTCTTACTCTGTGGTCTCCACAGGGGATTCAGACAACCCTTCGTCTTGGGAGATGCAAGACGAGCCTGCATTCAATTCATGCAGGGATATCCAGCCTTACTTCGAGTCAGAGCATCTCGGTGTCCATTCCACTTGAGGCCACAAACTCAGGGTCCCTCAAATATACCTGTAGCTGAGAGAAGCCTCCTCTTCAGGTCCTTGTGGAAAGTTGGTATTCCTCTTGAGTCTAAGCCAGGGTCTAAGCTCTCATCTCGAGTTGATTTGGGGTCCACGAAGCCCTTTCCTGGTGGTCCAGTGACCTCAGGATCCCTCTAGACTTGAGACAGTGATCTTGGGTTTTCTCTGGAGTGCCATCAAGGAAATCAAGGCTCCTTTCACGTTTGATGTGGAACACGGAATTGCTCTGCATTCAGTGCAGAGGAATCGGGCCTCAACTCGCGGCGAGGGGGAAATCTCATGGTTTTTCTCGAGTTGCGTCCGGAACCTGGGGTATATTTTCGAGTTACGACGGGGAGGGCCCTTCCAGACACGTGTTTGTTCAGTGACGTCAGGACTCCTGCCTAGGTGCGAGGGACACCTCGGGATTCTCCACGAGTCTTGGCATGGCAATTTGGACGTGTCTCCACGTGAGGCGGGAGACCCAGGGTCCCTTTCCACGTGCCACAGGGATCCTGGGACTCCTATCCATTTTCAAGAGGAGTCAGGCATCGTCTCCTTTGGAAGCATTGATCTCCGCAGACCTCTCGAGTTTTCAAAGGATGTGAGGCCTCCGGTCGCGATGAGGCGGAGAAGTCGGTCTTTCTCTGAGGTTTCCACAGGGGATTCAGACATCCCTTCGTCTTGGGAGATGCAAGACGACCCTGCATTCAATTCACTGCAGGGATATCCGGACTTACTTCGAGTCAGAGCATCTCAGTGTCCATTCCACTTGAGGCCACAAACTCAGGGTCCCTCTCACACACCTGTAGCTGAGAGAATTATCCTCTTGAGGTGCTTATGGAAAGTTGGTATTTCTCTTGAGTCGAATCCAGGGACTAAGCTCTCATCTCGAGTTGATTTGGGGTCAAAGGGGAAATTTCGTGTTGCTCCAGTGACCTCAGGATCCCTCTAGACTTGAGAGAGTGATCTTGGGTTTTCTCTGGAGTGCCATCAAGGAAATCAAGGCTCCTTTCACGTTTGATGTGGAACACGGAATTGCTCTGCATGCAGTGCAGGGGAATCGGGCCTCATCTCGCGGCGAGAGGGAAATCTCATGGTTTTTCTCGAGTTGCGGCAGGAACCTGGGGTATATTTTCGAGTTACGACGGGCAGGGCCCTTCCAGACACGTGTTTGTTCAGCGACGTCAGGACTCCTACCTAGGTGCGAGGGACACCTCGGGATTCACCTCGAGTCTTGGCATGGCAATTGGGACGCGTCTCCACGTGAGGCGGGAGACCCAGGGTCCCTTTCCACGTGCCACAGTGATCCTGGGACTCCTATCCATTTTCAAGAGGAGTCAGGCATCGTCTCCTTTGGAAGCATTGATCTCCGCGGACCTCTCGAGTTTTCAAAGGATGTGAGGCCCCCGGTCGCTATGAGGCGGAGAATTAGGTCTTTCTCTGTGGTCTCCACAGGGGATTCGGACATCCCTTCGTCTTGGGAGATGCAAGACGAGCCTGCATTCAATTCACTGCAGGGATATCCGGCCTTATTTCGAGTCAGAGCATCTCGGTGTCCATTCCACTTGAGGCCACAAACTCAGGGTCCCTCAAATATACCTGTAGCTGAGAGAAGCCTCCTCTTCAGGTCCTTGTGGAAAGTTGGTATTCCTCTTGAGTAGAAGCCAGCGTCTAAGCTCTCATCTCGAGTTGATTTGGGGTCCACGGTGCCCTTTTGTGTCGCTCCAGTGACCTCAGGATCCCTCTAGACTTGAAACAGTGATCTTGGGTTTTCTCTGGAGTGCCATCAAGGAAATCAAGGCTCCTTTCACGTTTGATGTGGAACACGGAATTGCTCTGCATTCAGTGCAGGGGAATCAGACCTCATCTCGCGGCGAGGGGGAAGTCTCATGGTTTTTCTCGAGTTGCGGCGGGAACCTGGGGTATATTCTCGAGTTACGACGGGGAGGGCCCTTCCAGACACGTGTTTGTTCAGCGACGTCAGGACTCCTGCCTAGGTGCGAGGGACACCTCGGGATTCTCCTCGAGTCTTGGCATGGCATTTGGGACGCGTCTCGACGAGAGGCGGGAGACCCAGGGTCCCTTTCCACATGCCACAGGGATCCTGGGACTCCTATCCATTGTCAACAAGAGTCAGGCATCATTTCCTTTGAAAGCATTGATCTCCGCGGACCTCTCGAGTTTTCAAAGGATGTGAGGCCTCCGGTCTCTATGAGGCGGAGGACTAGGTGTCTCTGTGGTCTCCACAGGGGATTCAGACATCCCTTCGTCTTGGGAGATGCAAGACGACCCTGCATTCAATTCACTGCAGGGATATCCAGCCTTACTTCGAGTCAGAGCATCTCGGTGTCCATTCCACTTGAGGCCACAAACTCAGGGTCCCTCTCACATACTTGTAGATGAGAGAAGCCTCCTCTTGAGTTGCTTGTGGAAAGTTGGTATTCCTCTTGAGTCGAAGCCAGGGACTAAGCTCTCCTCTCGAGTGGATTTGGGGTCCACGGAGCTGTTTCGTGTTGCTCCAGTGACCTCAGGATCCCTCTAGACTTGAGACCGTGATCTTGGGTTTTCTCTGGAGTGCCATCAAGGAAATCAAGGCTCCTTTCACGTTTGATGTGGAACACGGAATTGCTCTGCACGCAGTGCAGGGGAATCAGGCCTCATGTCGCTGTGAGGGGGAAGTCTCATGGTTTTTCTCGAGTTCCGGCCGGAACCTGGGGTATATTCTCGAGTTACGATGGGGAGGGCCCTTCCAGACACGTGTTGTTCAGCGACGTCAGGACTCCTGCCTAGGTGCGAGGGACACCTCGGGATTCTCCTCGAGTCTTGGCATGGCAATTGGGACGCGTCTCCACGTGAGGCGGGAGACCCAGGGTCCCTGTCCACGTGCCACAGGTATCCTGGTACTCCTATCCATTTTCAGGAGGAGTCAGGCATCGTCTCCTTTGGAAGCATTGATCTCCGCGGACCTCTCGAGTTTTCAAAGGATGTGAGACCTCCGGTCTCGATGAGGCGGAGAATTAGGTCTTTCTCTGTGGTCTCCACAGGGGATTCAGACATCCCTTCGTCTTGGGAGATGCAAGACGAGCCTGCATTCAATTCACTGCAGGGATATCCGGCCTTACTTCGAGTCAGAGCATCTCGGTGTGCATTCCACTTGAGGCCACTAACTCAGGGTCCCTCTCAGATACTTGTAGATGAGAGAAGCCTCCTCTTGAGGTGCTTGTGGAAAGTTGGTATTCCTCTTGAGTCAAAGCCAGGGACTAAGCTCTCATCTCGAGTTGATTTGGGGTCCGTGGAGCCCTTTCGTGTTGCTACACTGACCTCAGGATCCCTCTAGACTTGAGAGAGTGATCTTGGGTTTCCTCTGGAGTGCCATCAAGGAAATCAAGGCTCCTTTCAATTTGATGTGGAATACGGAATTGCTCTGCACGCAGGGCAGGAGAATCGGGCCTCCCATCGCGGCGAGGGGGAAGTCTCATGGTTTTCCTGGAGTTGCGGCCGGAACCTGGGCAATATTCTCGAGTTACGACGGGGAGGGCCCTTCCAGACACGTGTTTGTTCAGCGACGTCAGGACTCCTGCCTAGGAGCGAGGGACACGTCGGGATTCTCCTCGAGTCTTGGCATGGCAATTGGGACGCATCTCCACGTGAGGCACGAGACCCAGTGTCCCTTTCGACGAGCCACAGGGATCCTGGGACTCCCATCCATTTTCAAGAGGAGTCAGGCATCGTCTCCTTTGGAAGCATTGATCTCCGCGGACCTCTCGAATTTTCAAAGGATGTGAGGCCTCCGGTCTCGATGAGGCGGAGAACTAGGTCTTTCTCTGTGGTCTCCACATGGGATTCATACATCCCTTCTTCTTGGGAGATGCAAGAGGAGCCTGCATTCATTTCACTGCAGGGATATCCGGCCTTACTTCGAGTCAGAGCATCTCGGTGTCCATTCCACTTGAGGCCACAATCTCAGGGTCCCTCTCACATACCTGTAGCTGAGAGAAGCCTCCTCTTGAGGTGCTTGTGGAAAGTTGGTATTCCTCTTGAGTCGAAGCCAGGGACTAAGCTCTCATCTCGAGTTGATTTGGGGTCCACGGAGCCCTTTCGTGTTGCTCCAGTGACCTCAGGATCCCTCTAGACTTGAGACAGTGATCTTGGGTTTTTTCTGGAGTGCCCTCAAGGAAATCAAGGCTCCTTTCACGTTTGATGTGGAACATGGAATTGCTCTGCACGCAGTGCAGGGGCATCGGGGCTCATCTCGCGGCGAGGGGGAAGTCTCATATTTTTTCTCGAGTTGCGGCCGAAACCTGATTCATATTCTCGAGTTACGACGGGGAGGGCCCTTCCAGACACCTGTTTGTTCAGCGACGTCAGGACTCCTGCCTAGGTGCGAGGGACACATCGGAATTCTCCTTGATTCTTGGCATGGCAATTGGTAGGCGTCTCCACGTGAGGCGGGAGACCCAGGGTCCCTTTCCACGTGCCACAGGGATCCTGGGACTCCTATCCATTTTCAAGAGGAGTCAGGCATCGTCTCCTTTGGAAGCATTATTCTGCGCGTACCTCTCGAGTTTTCAAAGGATGTGAGGCCTCCGGGCGCGATGAGGCGGAGAACTAGGTCTTTCTCTGTGGTCTCCACAGGGGATTCAGACATCCCGTCGTCTTGGGAGATGCAAGACGAGCCTGCATTCAATTCACTGCAGGGATATCCGGCCTTACTTCGAGTCAGAGCATCTCGGTGTCCATTCCACTTGAGGCCACAAACTCAGGGTCCTCTCACATACCAGTAGCTGAGAGAAGACTCCTCTTGAGGTGCTTGTGGAAAGTTGGTATTACTCTTCAGTCAAAGCCAGAGACTAAGCTCTCATCTCGAGTTGATTTGGGGTCCACGGAGCCCTTTCGTGTTGCTCCAGTGACCTCAGGATCCCTCTAGACTTGAGACAGTGATCTTGGGTTTTCTCTGGAGTGCCATCAAGGAAATCAAGGCTCCTTTCACGTTTCATGTGGAAGACAGAATTGCTCTGCATGCAGTGCAGGGGAATCGGGCCTCATCTCGCGGCGAGGGGGAAGTCTCATATTTTTTCGCGAGTTGCGGCCGAAACCTGATTCATATTCTCGAGTTACGACGGGGAGGGCCCTTCCAGACACCTGTTTGTTCAGCGACGTCAGGACTCCTGCCTAGGTGCGAGGGACACCTCGGAATTCTCCTTGAGTCTTGCCATGGCAATTGGTAGGCATCTCCACGTGAGGCGGGAGACCCAGGGTCCCTTTCCACGTGCCTCAGGGATCCTGGGACTCGTATCCATTTTCAAGAGGAGTCAGGCATCGTCTCCTTTGGAAGCATTGATCTCCGCGTACCTCTCGAGTTTTCAAAGGATGTGAGGCCTCCGGTCGCGTTGAGGCGGAGTATTGGTCTTTCTCTGTGGTCTCCACAGGGGATTCAGACATCCCTTCGTCTTGGGAGAAGCAAGACGAGCCTGCATTCAATTCACTGCAGGGATATCCGGTCTTACTTTGAGTCAGAGCATCTCGGTGTCCATTACACTTGAGGCCACAAATTCAGGGTCCCTCTCACATACCTGTAGCTGAGAGAAGCCTCCTCTTGAGGTGCTTGTGGAAAGTTGGTATTCCTCTTGAGTCGAAGCCAGGGACTAAGCTCTCATCTCGAGTTGATTTGGGGTCCACGGAGCCCTTTCGTGTTGCTCCAGTGACCTCAGGATCCCTCTAGCTTTGAGACAGTGATCTTGGATTTTCTCTGGAGTGCCATCAAGGAAATCAAGGCTCCTTTCAAGTTTGATGTGGAACACGGAATTGCTCTGCAGCAGTCAGCGGAATCGGGCCTCATCTGGCGGCAAGGGGGATGTCTCATTGTTTCTCTCAAGTTGCGAGAGGAACCTGGGGTATATTCTCGAGTTACTACCGGGAGGGCCCTTCCAGACACGTGTTTGTTCAGCGACGTCAGGACTCCTGCCTAGGTGCGAGGGACACCTCGGGATTCTCCTCGAGTCTTGGCATGGCAATTGGGACGCGTCTCGACGAGAGGCGGGAGACCCAGGGTCCCTTTCCACATGCCACAGGGATCCTGGGACTCCTATCCATTGTCAACAAGAGTCAGGCATCATTTCCTTTGAAAGCATTGATCTCCGCGGACCTCTCGAGTTTTCAAAGGATGTGAGGCCTCCGGTCTCTATGAGGCGGAGGACTAGGTGTCTCTGTGGTCTCCACAGGGGATTCAGACATCCCTTCGTCTTGGGAGATGCAAGACGACCCTGCATTCAATTCACTGCAGGGATATCCAGCCTTACTTCGAGTCAGAGCATCTCGGTGTCCATTCCACTTGAGGCCACAAACTCATGGTCCCTCTCACATACCTGTAGCTGAGAGAAGCCTCCTCTTGAGGTGCTTGTGGAAAGTTGGTATTCCTCTTGAGTCGAAGCCAGGGACTAAGCTCTCATCTCGAGTTGATTTGGGGTCGACGGAGCCCTTTCGTGTTGCTCCAGTGACCTCATTATCCCTCTAAACTTGAGACAGTGATCTTGGGTTTTCTCTGGAGTGTCATCAAGAAAATCAAGGCTCCTTTCACGTTTGATGTGGAACTCGGAATTGCTCTGGACGCAGTGCAGGGGAATCGGGCCTCATCTCTCGGCGAGAGGGAAGTCTCATGGTTTTTCTTGAGTTGCAGCCAGAACCTGGGGTATATTCTCGAGTTACGACGGGGAGGGCCCTTTCAGACACGTGTTTGTTCAGCGACATAAGGACTACTGCCTAGGTGCGAGGGACACCTCGGGATTCTCCTCGAGTCTTGGCATGGCAATTGGGACGCGTCTCCACGTGAGGCGGGAGACCCAGGGTTCCTTTCCACGTGCCACAGGGATCCTGGGACTCCTATCCATTTTCAAGAGGAGTCAGGCATCGTCTCCTTTGGAAGCATTGATCTCCTTGGACCTCTCGAGTTTTCAAAGGATGTGAGGCCTCCGGTCGCGATGAGGCGGAGGACTAGGTCTTTCTCTGTGGTCTGCACTGGGTATTCAGACCTCCCTTCGTCTTGCGAGATGCAAGATGAGCCTGCATTCAATTCACTGCAGGGATATCTGGCCTTACTTCGAGTCACAGCATCTCGGTGTCCATTCCACTTGAGGCCACAAACTCAGGGTCCCTTCACATACATATAGCTGAGAGAAGCCTCCTCTTGCGGTGGTAGTGGAAAGTTGGTATTCCTCTTGAGTCAAAGCCACGGACTACGCTCTCATCTCGAGTTGATTTGGGGTCCACGGAGCCCTTTCGAGATGCTCCAGTGACTTCTGGATCCTTCTAGACTTGAGACAGTGATCTTGGGTTTTCTCTGGAGTGCCATCAAGGAAATCAAGGCTCCTTTCACGTTTGATGTGGAACACGGAATTGCTCTGCACGCAGTGCAGGGGAATCGGGCCTCATCTCGCGGCGAGGGGGAAGTCTCATTGTTTTTCTCGAGTTGCGGCGGGAACCTGGGGTATATTCTCGAGTTACGATGGGGAGGGCCCTTCAAGACACGGGTTTGTTCAGCGACGTCAGGACTCCTGCCTAGGTGCGAGGGACACCTCGGGATTCTCCTCGAGGCTTGGCATGGAAATTGTGATGCCTCTCCATGTGAGGCGGGAGACCCAGGGTCCCTTTCCACGTGACAGAGGGATCCTGGGACTCCTATCCATTTTCAAGAGGAGTCAGGCATCGTCTCCTTTGGAAGCATTGATCTCCGCGAACCTCTCGAGGTTTCAAAGGATGTGAGGCCTCCGGTCACGATGAGGCGGAGAACTAGGTCTTTCTCTGTGGTCTGCACAGGGTATTCCGACATCCCTTCGCCTTGGGAGATGCAAGAGGAGCCTGCATTCAATTCACTGCAGGGATATCCATCCTTACTTCGAGTCAGAGCATCTCGGTGTCCATTCCACTTGAGGCCACAAACTCAGGGTCCCTCTCACATACCTGTAGCTGAGAGAAGCCTCCTCTTGAGGTGCTTGTGGAAAGTTGGTATTCCACTTGAGTCGAAGCCAGGGACTAAGCTCTCATCTCCAGTTGATTTGGGGTCCACGGAGCACTTTCCTGTTGCTACAGTGACCTCAGGATCCCTCTAGACTGGAGACAGTGATCTTGGGTTTTCTCTGGAGTGGCATCAAGGAAATCAAGGCTCCTTTCATGTTAGATGTGGAACAGCGAATTGCTCTGCACGCAGTGCAGGGGAATAGGGCCTCATCTCGCGGCGAGGGGGAAGTCTCATGGTTGTTCTCGAGTTGCGGCTGGAACCTGGGGTATATTATCGAGTTACGACGGGGCGGGCTCTTCCAGACAAGTGTTTGTTCAGCGACGTCTGGACTCCTGCCTAGGTGTGAGGGACACCTCGGGATTCTCCTCGAGTCTTGGCATGGCAATTGGGACGCGTCTCCACGTGAGGCAGGAGACCCAGGGTCCCTTTCCACGTGCCACAGGGATCCTGGGACTCCTATCCATTTTCAAGAGGAGTCAGGCATCGTTTCCTTTGGAAGCATTGATCTCCGCGGGCCTCTCGAGTTTTCAAAGGATGTGAGGCCTCCGGTCGCGATGAGGCAGAGAACTAGGTCTTTCTCTGTGGTCTCCACAGGGGATTCAGACATCCCTTCGTCTTGGGAGATGCAAGACGAGCCTGCATTCAATTCACTGCAGGGATATACGGCCTTACTTCGAGTCAGAGCATCTCGGTGTCCATTCCACTTGAGGCCAAGAACTCAGGGTCCCTCTCACATACCTGTAGCTGAGAGAAGCCTCCTCTTGAGGTGCTTGTGGAAAGTTGGTATTCCTCTTGAGTCGAAGCCAGGGACTAAGCTCTCATCTAGAGTTTGTTTGGGGTCCACGGAGCCCTTTCGTGTTGCTCCAGTGACCTCAGGATCCCTCTAGACTTGAGACAGTGATCTTGGGTTTTCTCTGGAGTGCCATCAAGGAAATCAAGGCTCCTTTCAAGTTTGATGTGGAACACGGAATTGCTCTGCACGCAGTGCAGGGGAATCGGGCCTCATCTCGCGGCGAGGGGGAAGTCTCATGGTTTTTCTCGAGTTGCGGCCGGAACCTGGGGTATATTCTCGAGTTACGACGGGGAGGGCCCTTCCATACACGTGTTTGTTCAGCGACGTCGGACTCCTGCCTAGGTGCGAGGGACACCTCGGGATTCTCCTCGAGTCTTGGCATGGCAATTGGGACGCGTCTCCACGGGAGCCGGGAGACCCAGGGTCCCTTTCAACGTGCCACAGGAATCGTGGGACTCCTATCCAATTTCAAGAAGAGTCAGGCATCGTCTCCTTTGGAAGCATTGATCTCCGCAGACCTCTCGAGTTTTCAAAGGATGTGAGGCCTCCGGTCTTGATGAGGCGGAGGACTAGGTCTTTCTCTGTGGTCTCCACAGGGGATTCAGACATCCCTTCGTCTTGGGAGATGCAAGACGAGCCTGCATTCAATTCACTGCAGGGATATCCGGCCTTACTTCGAGTCAGAGCATCTCGGTGTCCATTCCACTTGAGGCCACAAACTCAGGGTCCCGCAAATATCCGTGTAGCTGAGAGAAACCTCCTCTTGAGGTCCTTGTGGAAAGTTGGTATTCCTCTTGAGTCTAAGCCAGGGACTAAGCTCTCATCTCGAGTTGATTTGGGGTCCACGAAGCCCTTTCCTGTTGGTCCAGTGACTTCAGGATCCCTCTAGACTTGAGACAGTGATCTTGGGTGTTCTCTGGAGTGCCATCAAGGAAATCAAGGCTCCTTTCACGTTTGATGTGGAACACGGAATTGCTCTGCACACAGTGCAGGGGAATCGGGGCTCAACTCGCGGCGAGGGGGAAATCTCATGGTTTTTCTCGAGTTGCGGACGGAACCTGGGGTATATACTCGAGTGACGACGGGGAGGGCCCTTCCAGACACGTGTTTGTTCAGCGACGTCAGGACTCCTGCCTAGGGGCGAGGGACACCTCGGGATTCTCCTCGAGTCTTGGCATGGCAATTGGGACGCGACTCCACGTGAGGCCGGAGACCCAGGGTCCCTTTCCACGTGCCACAGGGATCCCGGGACTCCTATCCATTTTCAAGAGTAGTCAGGCATCGTCTCCTTTGGAAGCATTGATCTCCGTGGACCTCTTGAGTTTTCAAATGATGTGAGGCCTCCGGTCGTGATGAGGCCGAGGACTAGGACTTTCTCTGTGGTCTCCACAGGGGATTGAGACATCCCGTCGTCTTGGGAGATGCAAGACGAGCCTGCTTTCAATTCACTGCAGGGATATCCGGCCTTACTTCGAGTCAGAGCATCTCGGTGTCCATTCCACTTGAGGCCACAAATTCAGGGTCCCTATCACATACCTGTAGCTGAGAGAAGCCTCCTCTTAAGGTGCTTGTGGAAAGTTGGTAGTCCTCTTGAGTCGAAGCCAGGGACTAAGCTCTCATCTCGAGTTAATTTGGGGTCCACGGAGCCCTTTCGTATTGCTCCAGTTACCTCAGGATCCCTATAGACTTGAGACAGTGATCTTGGGTTTTCTCTGGAGTGCCATCAAGGAAATCAAGGCTCCTTTCACGTTTGATGTGAAACACGGAATTGCTCTGCACGCAGTACAGGGGAATCGGGCCTCATCTTGCGGCGAGGGGTAAGTCTCATGGTTTTTCTCGAGTTGCGGCCGGAACCTGGGGTATATTCTCGAGTTACGACGGGGAGGGCCCTTCCAGACACGTGTTTGTTCAGCGACGTCGGACTCCTGCTGAGGAGCGAGGGACACCTCGGGATTCTCCTCGAGTCTTGGCATGGCAATTGGGACGTGTCTCCACGGGAGCCGGGAGACCCAGGTCACTTTCAACGTGCCACAGGTATCGTGGGACTCCTATCCATTTTCAAGAAAAGTCAGGCATCGTCTCCTTTGGAAGCATTGATCTCCGCAGACATCTCGAGTTTTCAAAGGATGTGAGGCCTCCGGTCTTGATGAGGCGGAGGACTAGGTCTTTCTCTGTGGTCTCCACAGGGGATTCAGACATCCCTTCGTCTATGGAGATGCAAGACGAGCCTGCATTCAATTCACTGCAGGGATATCCGGCCTTACTTCGAGTCAGAGCATCTCGGTGTCCATTCCAGTTGAGGCCACAAACTCAGGGTCCCTCTCACATACCTGTAGCTGAGAGAAGCCTCCTCTTGAGGTGCTTGTGGAAAGTTGGTATTCCTCTTGAGTCGAAGCCAGGGACTAAGCTCTCATCTAGAGTTGATTTGGGGTCCACGGAGCCCTTTCGTGTTGCTCCAGTGACCTCAGGATCCCTCTAGACTTGAGACAGTGATCTTGGGTTTTCTCTGGAGTGCCATCAAGGAAATCAAGGCTCCTTTCACGTTTGATGTTGAACACGGAATTGCTCTGCACGCAGTGCAGGGGAATCGGGCCTCATCTCGCGGCGAGGGGGAAGTCTCATGGTTTTTCTCGAGTTGAGGCCGGAACCTGGGGTATATTCTCGAGTTACGATGGGGAGGGCCCTTCCAGACACGTGTTTGTTCAGCGACGTGAGGACTCCTGCCTAGGTGCGAGGGACACCTCGGGATTCTCCTCGAGTCTTGGCATGGCAATTGGGACGCGTCTCCACGGGAGCCGGGAGACCCAGGCTCCCTTTCAACGTGCCACAGGGATCGTGGGACTCCTATCCATTTTGAAGAAGAGTCATGCATCGTCTCCTTTGGAAGCATTGATCTCCGTGGACCTCTCGAGTTTTCAAAGGATGTGAGGCCTCCGGTCGCGATGAGGCGGAGAAGTCGGTCTTTCTCTGAGGTCTCCACAGGAGATTCAGACATCCCTTCGTCTTGGGAGATGCAAGACGAGCCTGCATTCAATTCACTGCAGGGATATCTGACCTTACTTCGAGTCAGAGCATCTCGGTGTCCATTCCACTTGAGACCACAAACTCAGGGTCCCTCTCACATACCTGTAGCTGAGAGAAGCCTCCTCTTGAGGTGCTTGTGGAAAGTTGGTATTCCTCTTGAGTCGAAGCCAGGGACTAAGCTCTCATCTCGAGTTGATTTGTGGTCCACAGAGCACTTTCGTGTTGCTACAGTGACCTCAGGATCCCTCTAGAATTGAGAGAGTGATCTTGGGTTTTCTCTGGAGTGCCATCAAGGAAATCAAGGCTCCTTTCACGTTTGATGTGGAACACGGAATTGCTCTGCACGCAGTCCAGGGGAATCGGGCCTCAACTCGCGGCGACGGGGAAATCTCATGGTTTTTCTCGAGTTGCGGACGGCACCTGGGGTATATTCTCGAGTTAAGGCGGGGAGGGACCTTCCAGACACGGGTTTGTTCAGCGACGTCAGGACTCCTGCCTAGGGGCGAGGGACACCTCGGGATTCTCCTCGAGTCTTGGCATGGCAATTGGGTCGCGTCTCCACGTGAGGCGGGAGACCCAGGGTCCCTTTCCACGTGCCACAGGCATCCTGGGACTCCTATCCATTTTCAAGAGGAGTCAGGCATCGTCTCCTTTGGAAGCATTGATCTCCGCAGACCTCTTGAGGTTTCAAAGGATGTGAGGCCTCCGGTCGCGATGAGGCGGAGAACTAGGTCTTTCTCTGTGGTCTCCACAGGGGATTCAGACATCCCTTCGTCTTGGGAGATGCAAGACGAGCCTGCATTCAATTCACTGCAGGGATATCAGGCCTTATTTCGAGTCAGAGCATCTCGGTGTCCATTCCACTTGAGGCCACAAACTCAGGGTCCCTCTCACTTACCTGTAGCTGAGAGAAGCCTCCTCTTGAGCTGCTTGTGAAAAGTTGGTATTCCTCTTGAGTCGAAGCCAGGGACTAAGCTCTCATCTCGAGTTGATTTTGGGTCCACGGAACCCTTTGGTGTTGCTCCAGTGACCTCAGGATCCCTCTAGACTTGAGACAGTGATCTTGGGTTTTCTCTGGAGTGCCATCAAGGAAATCAAGGCTCCTTTCACGTTTGATGTGGAACACGGAATTGCTCTGCACGCAGTGCAAGGGGAATCAGGCCTCATCTCGCGGCGAGGGGGAAGTCTCATGGTTTTTCTCGAGTTGCGGCCGGAACCTGGGGTATATTCTCGAGTTACGACGGGGAGGGCCCTTCCAGACACGTGTTTGTTCAGCGACGTGAGGACTCCTGCCTAGGTGCGAGGGACACCTCGGGATTCTCCTCGAGTCTTGGCATGGCAATTGGGACGCGTCTCCACGTGAGGCGGGAGACCCAGGGTCCCTTTCCACGTGCCACAGGGATCCTGGGACTCCTATCCATTTTCAAGAGGAGTCAGGCATCGTCTCCTTTGGAAGCATTGATCTCCGCGGACCTCTCGAGTTTTCAAAGGATGTGAGGCCTCAGGTCGCGTTGAGGCAGAGGACTAGGTCTTTCTCTGTGGTCTCCAGAGGGAATTCAGACAACCCTTCGTCTTGGGAGATGCAAGACGAGCCTGCATTCAATTCACTGCAGGGATATCCGGCCTTACTTCAAGTCAGAGCATCTCGGTGTCCATTCCACTTGAGGCCACAAATTCAGGGTCCCTCTCACATACCTTTAGCTGAGAGAAGCCTCCCCTTGAGGTGCTTGTGGAAAGTTGGTAGACCTCTTGAGTAGAAGCCAGGGACTAAGCTCTCATCTCGAGTTGATTTGGGGTCCAAGGGGAAATTTCGTGTTGCTCCAGTGACCTCAGCATCCCTCTAGAGTTGAGACAGTGATCTTGGGTTTTCTCTGGAGTGCCATCAAGGAAATCAAGGCTCCTTTCACGTTTGATGTGGAACACGGAATTGCTCTGCACGCAGTCCAGGGGAATCGGGCCTCAACTCGCGGCGACGGGGAAATCTCATGGTTTTTCTTGAGTTGCGGACGGAACCTGGGGTATATTCTCGAGTTACGACGGGGAGGGCCCTTCCAGACACGTGTTGGTTCAGTGACGTCAGGACTCCTGCCTAGGTGCGAGGGACACCTCGGAATTCTCCTCGAGTCTTGGCATGGCAATTACGACGCGACTCCACGTGAGGCGGGAGACCCAGGGTCCTTTCCACGTGCCACAGGAATCCTGGGACTCCTATCCATTTTCAAGAGGAGTCAGGCATCGTCTGCTTTGGAAGCATTGATCTCCGCGGACCTCTGGAGTTTTAAAAGGATGTGAGGCCCCCGGTCGCTATGAGGCGGAGAATTAGGTCTTTCTCTGTGGTCTCCACAGGGGATTCAGACATCCCTTCGTCTTGGGAGATGCAAGACGAGCCTGCATTCAATTCACTGCAGGGATATCCGGCCTTACTTCGAGTCAGAGCATCTCGGTGTCCATTCCACTTGAGGCCACAAATTCAGGGTCCCTCTCACATACCTGTAGCTGAGAGAAGCCTCCTCTTGAGGTGCTTGTGGAAAGTTGGTATTCCTCTTGAGTCTAAGCCAGGGTCTAAGCTCTCATCTCGAGTAGATTTGGGGTCCACAAAGCCCTTTCCTGTTGTTCCAGTGACCTCAGGATCCCTCTAGACTTGAGACAGTGATCTTGGGTTTTCTCTGGAGTGCCATCAAGGAAATCAAGGCTCCTTTAACGTTTGATGTGGAACACGGAATTGCTCTGCATGCAGTGCAGGGGAATCGGGCCTCAACTCGCGGCGAGGGGGAAATCTCATGGTTTTTCTCGAGTTGCGGCCGGAACCTGTGGTATATTCACGAGTTACGACGGGGAGGGCCCTTCCAGACACGTGTTTGTTCAGCGACGTCAGGACTCCTGCCTAGGGGCGAGGGACACCTCGGGATTCTCCTCGAGTCTTGGCATGGCAATTGGGACGCGTCTCCACGTGAGGCGGGAGACCCAGTGTCCCTTTCCACGGGCCACAGGGATCCTGGGACTCCTACCCATTTTCAAGAGGAGTCAGGCATCTTCTCCTTTGGAAGCATTGATCTCCGCGGACCTCTCGAGTTTTCAAAGGATGTGAGGCCTCCGGTCGCGATGAGGCGGAGAACTAGGTCTTTCTCTGTGGTCTCCACATGGGATTCAGACATCCCTTCGCTTGGGAGATGCAAGACGAGACTACATTCAATTCACTGCAGGGATATCCGGCCTTACTTCGAGTCAGAGCATTTCGGTGTCCATTCCACTTGAGGCCAGAAACTCAGGGTCCCTCACACATACCTGTAGCTGAGAGAAGCCTCGTCTTCAGGTGCTTGTGAAAAGTGGGTATTCCTCTTGAGTCGAAGCCAGGGACTAAGCTCTCATCTCGAGTTGATTTGGGGTCCACGGGACCCTTTCGTGTTGCTCCAGTGACGTCAGGATCCCTCTAGACTTGAGACAGTGATCTTGGGTTTTCTCTGGAGTGCCATCAAGGAAATCAAGGCTCCTTTCACGTTTGATGTGGAACACGGAATTGCTCTGAACGCAGTGCAGGGGAATCGGGCCTCATCTCGCGGCGAGGGGGAAGTCTCATGGTTTTTCTCGAGTTGCGGCCGGAACCTGGGGTATATTCTCGAGTTACGACGCGGAGGGCCCTTCCAGACACGTGTTTGTTCAGCGACATCAGGACTCCTGCCTAGGTGCGAGGGACACGTCGGGATTCTCCTCGAGTCTTGGCATGGCAATTGGGACGCGTCTCCACGTGAGGCAGGAGACCCAGTGTCCCTTTCGACGAGCCACAGGGATCCTGGGACTCCTATCCATTTTCAAGAGGGGTCAGGCATCGTCTCCTTTGGAAGCATTGATCTCCGCGGACCTCTCGAGGTTTCAAAGGATGTGAGGCCTCCGGTCGCGATGAGGCGGAGGACTAGGTCTTTCTCTGTGGTCTCCACAGGGGATTCAGACATCCCTTCGTCTTGGGAGATGCAAGACGTGCCTGCATTCAATTCACTGCAGGGATATCCGGCCTTACTTCGAGTCAGAGCATCTCGGTGTCCATTCCACTTGAGGCCACAAACTCAGGGTCCCTCTCACATACCTGTAGCTGAGAGAAGCCTCCTCTTGAGGTGCTTATGGTAAGTTGGTATTCCTCTTGAGTCGAAGCCAGGGACTAAACCTTCATCTCGAGTTGATTTGAGGTCCAAGGGGAAATTTCGTGTTGCTCCAGTGACCTCAGCATCCCTCTAGAATTGAGAGAGTGATCTTGGGTTTTCTCTGGAGTGCCATCAAGGAAATCAAGGCTCCTTTCACGTTTGATGTGGAACACGGAATTGCTCTGCACGCAGTCCAGGGGAATCGGGCCTCAACTCGCGGCGACGGGGAAATCTCATGGTTTTTCTCGAGTTGCGGACGGAACCTGGGGTATATTCTCGAGTTAAGGCGGGGAGGGATCTTCCAGACACGGGTTTGTTCAGCGACGTCAGGACTCCTGCCTAGGGGCGAGGGACACCTCGGGATTCTCCTCGAGTCTTGGCATGGCAATTGGGTCGCGTCTCCACGTGAGGCGGGAGACCCAGGGTCCCTTTCCACGTGCCACAGGCATCCTGGGACTCCTATCCATTTTCAAGAGGAGTCAGGCATCGTCTCCTTTGGAAGCATTGATCTCCGCAGACCTCTTGAGGTTTCAAAGGATGTGAGGCCTCCGATCGCGATGAGGCGGAGAACTAGGTCTTTCTCTGTGGTCTCCACAGGGGATTCAGACATCCCTTCGTCTTGGGAGATGCAAGACGAGCCTGCATTCAATTCACTGCAGGGATATCAGGCCTTATTTCGAGTCAGAGCATCTCGGTGTCCATTCCACTTGAGGCAACAAACTCAGGGTCCCTCTCACTTACCTGTAGCTGAGAGAAGCCTCCCCTTGAGGTCCTTGTGAAAAGTTGGTATTCCTCTTGAGTCGAAGCCAGGGACTAAGCTCTCATCTCGAGTTGATTTGGGGTCCACGAAGCCCTTTCGTGTTGCTCCAGTGACCTCAGGATCCCTCTAGACTTGAGACAGTGATCTTGGGTTTTCTCTGGAGTGCCATCAAGGAAATCAAGGCTCCTTTCACGTTTGATGTGGAACACGGAATTGCTCTGCATGCAGTGCAAGGGAATCGGGCCTCATCTCGCGGCGAGGGGGAAATCTCATGGTTTTTCTCGAGTTGCGGCCGGAACCTGGGGTATATTCTCGAGTTACGATGGGAAGGGCCCTTCCAGACACGTGTTTGTTCAGCGACGTCTGGACTCCTGCCTAGATGCGAGGGACACATCGGGATTCTCCTCGAGTCTTGGCATGGCAATTGGGACGCGACTCCACGTGAGGCCGGAGACCCAGGGTCCCTTTCCACGTGCCACAGGGATCCCGGGACTCCTATCCATTTTCAAGAGTAGTCAGGCATCGTCTCCTTTGGAAGCATTGATCTCCGCGGACCTCTTGAGTTTTCAAATTATGTGAGGCCTCCGGTCGCGATGAGGCCGAGGACTAGGACTTTCTCTGTGGTCTCCACAGGGGATTCAGACATCCCGTCGTCTTGGGAGATGCAAGACGAGCCTGCTTTCAATTCACTGCAGGGATATCCGGCCTTACTTCGAGTCAGAGCATTTCGGTGTCCATTCCACTTGAGGCCACAAATTCAGGGTCCCTATCACATACCTGTAGCTGAGAGAAGCCTCCTCTTAAGGTGCTTGTGGAAAGTTGGTAGTCCTCTTGAGTCGAAGCCAGGGACTAAGCTCTCATCTCGAGTTAATTTGGGGTCCACGGAGCCCTTTCGTATTGCTCCAGTGACCTCAGGATCCCTATAGACTTGAGACAGTGATCTTGGGTTTTCTCTGGAGTGCCATCAAGGAAATCAAGGCTCCTTTCACGTTTGATGTGAAACACGGAATTGCTCTGCACGCAGTACAGGGGAATCGGGCCTCATCTTGCGGCGAGGGGTAAGTCTCATGGTTTTTCTCGAGTTGCGGCCGGAACCTGGGGTATATTCTCGAGTTACGACGGGGAGGGCCCTTCCAGACACGTGTTTGTTCAGCGACGTCGGACTCCTGCTGAGGAGCGAGGGACACCTCGGGATTCTCCTCGAGTCTTGGCATGGCAATTGGGACGTGTCTCCACGGGAGCCGGGAGACCCAGGTCACTTTCAACGTGCCACAGGTATCGTGGGACTCCTATCCATTTTCAAGAAAAGTCAGGCATCGTCTCCTTTGGAAGCATTGATCTCCGCAGACATCTCGAGTTTTCAAAGGATGTGAGGCCTCCGGTCTTGATGAGGCGGAGGACTAGGTCTTTCTCTGTGGTCTCCACAGGGGGTTCAGACATCCCTTCGTCTATGGAGATGCAAGACGAGCCTGCATTCAATTCACTGCAGGGATATCCGGCCTTACTTCGAGTCAGAGCATCTCGGTGTCCATTCCACTTGAGGCCACAAACTCAGGGTCCCTCTCACATACCTGTAGCTGAGAGAAGCCTCCTCTTGAGGTGCTTGTGGAAAGTTGGTATTCCTCTTGCGTCGAAGCCAGGGACTAAGCTCTCATCTAGAGTTGATTTGGGGTCCACGGAGCCCTTTCTTGTTGCTCCAGTGACCTCAGGATCCCTCTAGACTTGAGACAGTGATCTTGGGTTTTCTCTGGAGTGCCATCAAGGAAATCAAGGCTCCTTTCACGTTTGATGTTGAACACGGAATTGCTCTGCACGCAGTCCAGGGGAATCGGGCCTCATCTCGCGGCGAGGGGGAAGTCTCATGGTTTTTCTCGAGTTGAGGCCGGAACCTGGGGTATATTCTCGAGTTACGATGGGGAGGGCCCTTCCAGACACGTGTTTGTTCAGCGACGTGAGGACTCCTGCCTAGGTGCGAGGGACACCTCGGGATTCTCCTCGAGTCTTGGCATGGCAATTGGGACGCGTCTCCACGGGAGCCGGGAGACCCAGGCTCCCTTTCAACGTGCCACAGGGATCGTGGGACTCCTATCCATTTTGAAGAAGAGTCAGGCATCGTCTCCTTTGGAAGCATTGATCTCCGTGGACCTCTCGAGTTTTCAAAGGATGTGAGGCCTCCGGTCGCGATGAGGCGGAGAAGTCGGTCTTTCTCTGAGGTCTCCACAGGAGATTCAGACATCCCTTCGTCTTGGGAGATGCAAGACGAGCCTGCATTCAATTCACTGCAGGGATATCTGGCCTTACTTCGAGTCAGAGCATCTCGGTTTCCATTCCACTTGAGACCACAAACTCAGGGTCCCTCTCACATACCTGTAGCTGAGAGAAGCCTCCTCTTGAGGTGCTTGTGGAAAGTTGGTATTCCTCTTGAGTCGAAGCCAGGGACTAAGCTCTCATCTCGAGTTGATTTGTGGTCCACAGAGCACTTTCGTGTTGCTACACAGACCTCAGGATCCCTCTAGAATTGAGAGAGTGATCTTGGGTTTTCTCTGGAGTGCCATCAAGGAAATCAAGGCTCCTTTCACGTTTGATGTGGAACACGGAATTGCTCTGCACGCAGTCCAGGGGAATCGGGCCTCAACTCGCGGCGACGGGGAAATCTCATGGTTTTTCTCGAGTTGCGGACGGAACCTGGGGTATATTCTCGAATTAAGGCGGGGAGGGACCTTCCAGACACGGGTTTGTTCAGCGACGTCAGGACTCCTGCCTAGGGGCGAGGGACACCTCGGGATTCTCCTCGAGTCTTGGCATGGCAATTGGGTCGCGTCTCCACGTGAGGCGGGAGACCCAGGGTCCCTTTCCACGTGCCACAGGCATCCTGGGACTCCTATCCATTTTCAAGAGGAGTCAGGCATCGTCTCCTTTGGAAGCATTGATCTCCGCAGACCTCTTGAGGTTTCAAAGGATGTGAGGCCTCCGGTCGCGAAGAGGCGGAGAACTAGGTCTTTCTCTGTGGTCTCCACAGGGGATTCAGACATCCCTTCGTCTTGGGAGATGCAAGACGAGCCTGCATTCAATTCACTGCAGGGATATCAGGCCTTATTTCGAGTCAGAGCATCTCGGTGTCCATTCCACTTGAGGCCACAAACTCAGGGTCCCTCTCACTTACCTGTAGCTGAGAGAAGCCTCCTCTTGAGCTGCTTGTGAAAAGTTGGTATTCCTCTTGAGTCGAAGCCAGGGACTAAGCTCTCATCTCGAGTTGATTTGGGGTCCACGGAACCCTTTCGTGTTGCTCCAGTGACCTCAGGATCCCTCTAGACTTGAGACAGTGATCTTGGGTTTTCTCTGGAGTGCCATCAAGGAAATCAAGGCTCCTTTCACGTTTGATGTGGAACACGGAATTGCTCTGCACGCAGTGCAAGGGGAATCAGGCCTCATCTCGCGGCGAGGGGGAAGTCTCATGGTTTTTCTCGAGTTGCGGCCGGAACCTGGGGTATATTCTCGAGTTACGACGGGGAGGGCCCTTCCAGACACGTGTTTGTTCAGCGACGTGAGGACTCCTGCCTAGGTGCGAGGGACACCTCGGGATTCTCCTCGAGTCTTGGCATGGCAATTGGGACGCGTCTCCACGTGAGGCGGGAGACCCAGGGTCCCTTTGCACGTGCCACAGGGATCCTGGGACTCCTATCCATTTTCAAGAGGAGTCAGGCATCGTCTCCTTTGGAAGTATTGATCTCCGCGGACCTCTCGAGTTTTCAAAGGATGTGAGGCCTCTGGTCGCGATGAGGCGGAGAAGTCGGTCTTTCTCTGAGGTCTCCACAGGGGATTCAGACATCCCTTCGTCTTGGGAGATGCAAGACGAGCCTGCATTCAATTCACTGCAGGGATATCCGGCCTTACTTCGAGTCAGAGCATCTCGGTGTCCATTCCACTTGAGGCCACAAACTCAGGGTCCCTCTCACACACCTGTAGCTGAGAGAAGCCTCCTCTTGAGGTGCTTATGGAAAGTTGGTATTCCTCTTGAGTCGAAGCCAGGGACTAAGCTCTCATCTCGAGTTGATTTGGGGTCCAAGGGGAAATTTCGCGTTGCTCCAGTGACCTCAGGATCCCTCTAGACTTGAGACAGTGATCTTGGGTTTTCTCTGGAGTGCCATCAAGGAAATCAAGGCTCCTTTCACGTTTGATGTGGAACACGGAATTGCTCTGCATGCAGTGCAGGGGAATCGGGCCTCAACTCGCGGCGAGGGGGAAATCTCATGGTTTTTCTCGAGTTGCGGCCGGAACCTGGGGTATATTTACGAGTTATGACGGGGAGGGCCCTTCCAGACACGTTTTTGTTCAGCGACGTCAGGACTCCTGCCTAGGGGAGAGGGACACCTCGGGATTCTCCTCGAGTCTTGGCATGGCAATTGGGACGCGTCTCCAAGTGAGGCGGGAGACCCAGGGTCCCTTTCCACGTGCCACAGGGATCCTGGGACTCCTATCCATTTTCAAGAGGAGTCAGGCATCGTCTCCTTTGGAAGCATTGATCTCCGCGGACCTCTCGAGTTTTCAAAGGATGTGAGGCCTCAGGTCGCGTTGAGGCAGAGGACTAGGTCTTTCTCTGTGGTCTCCAGAGGGGATTCAGACAACCCTTCGTCTTGGGAGATGCAAGACGAGCCTGCATTCAATTCACTGCAGGGATATCCGGCCTTACTTCAAGTCAGAGCATCTCGGTGTCCATTCCACTTGAGGCCACAAATTCAGGGTCCCTCTCACATACCTTTAGCTGAGAGAAGCCTCCTCTTGAGGTGTTTGTGGAAAGTTGGTAGACCTCTTGAGTAGAAGCCAGGGACTAAGCTCTCATCTAGAGTTGATTTGGGGTCCAAGGGGAAATTTCGTGTTGCTCCAGTGACCTCAGCATCCCTCTAGAGTTGAGACAGTGATCTTGGGTTTTCTCTGGAGTGCCATCAAGGAAATCAAGGCTCCTTTCACGTTTGATGTGGAACACGGAATTGCTCTGCACGCAGTCCAGGGGAATCGGGCCTCAACTCGCGGCGACGGGAAAATCTCATGGTTTTTCTTGAGTTGCCGGCGGAACCTGGGGTATATTCTCGAGTTACGACGGGGAGGGCCCTTCCAGACACGTCTTAGTTCAGCGTCTTCAGGACTCCTGCCTAGGTGCGAGGGACACATCGGGATTCTATTCGAGTCTTGGCATGGCAATTGGGACGCGTCTCCACGTGAGGCAGGAGACCAAGTGACCCTTTCGACGAGCCACAGGGATCTTGGGACTCCTATCCATTTTCAAGAGGGGTCAGGCATCGTCTCATTTGGAAGCATTGATCTCCGCGGACCTCTCGAGTTTTCAAAGGATGTGAGGCCTCCGATCGCGTTGAGGCGGAGGACTAGGTCTTTCTCTGTGGTCTCCACAGGGGATTCAGACAATCCTTCGTCTTCGGAGATGCAAGACGAGCCTGCATTCAATTCACTGCAGGGATATCCGGCCTTACTTCGAGTCAGAGCATCTCGGTGTCCATTCCACTTGAGGCCAGAAACTCAGGGTCCCTCACACATACCTGTAGCTGAGAGAAGCCTCGTCTTCAGGTGCTTGTGGAAAGTTGGTATTCCTCTTGAGTCGAAGCCAGGGACTAAGCTCTCATCTCGAGTTGATTTGGGGTCCACGGAGCCCTTTCGTGTTGCTCCAGTGACCTCATTATCCCTCTAGACTTGAGACAGTGATCTTGGGTTTTCTCTGGAGTGCCATCAAGGATATCAAGGCTCCTTTCACGTTTGATGTGGAACACAGAATTGCTCTGGACGCAGTGCAGGGGAATCGGGCCTCATCTCGCGGCGAGGGGGAAGTCTCATGGTTTTGCTCGAGTTGCGACCAGAACCTGGGGTATATTCTCGAGTTACGACGGGGAGGGCCCTTCCAGACACGTGTTTGTTCAGCGACGTCAGGACTCCTGCCTAGGTGCGAGGGACACCTCGGGATTCTCCTCGAGTCTTGGCATGGCAATTGGGACGCGTCTCCACGTGAGGCGGGAGACCCAGGGTCCCTTTCCACGTGCCACAGGGATCCTGGGACTCCTATCCATTTTCAAGAGGAGTCAGGCATCGTCTCCTTTGGAAGCATTGATCTCCGCGGACCTCTCGAGTTTTCAAAGGATGTGAGGCCTCAGGTCGCGTTGAGGCAGAGGACTAGGTCTTTCTCTGTTGTCTCCAGAGGGGATTCAGACAACCCTTCGTCTTGGGAGATGCAAGACGAGCCTGCATTCAATTCACTGCAGGGATATCCGGCCTTACTTCCAGTCAGAGCATCTCGGTGTCCATTCCACTTGAGGCCACAAATTCAGGGTCCCTCTCACATACCTTTAGCTGAGAGAATCCTCCTCTTGAGGTGCTTGTGGAAAGTTGGTAGACCTCTTGAGTAGAAGCCAGGGACTAAGCTCTCATCTAGAGTTGATTTGGGGTCCAAGGGGAAATTTCGTGTTGCTCCAGTGACCTCAGCATCCCTATAGAGTTGAGACAGTGATCTTGGGTTTTCTCTGGAGTGCCATCAAGGAAATCAAGGCTCCTTTCACGTTTGATGTGGAACACGGAATTGCTCTGCACGCAGTCCAGGGGAATCGGGCCTCAACTCGCGGCGACGGGGAAATCTCATGGTTTTTCTTGAGTTGCGGACGGAACCTGGGGTATATTCTCGAGTTACGACGGGGAGGGCCCTTCCAGACACGTGTTGGTTCAGTGACGTCAGGACTCCTGCCTAGGTGCGAGGGACACCTCGGGATTCTCCTCGAGTCTTGGCATGGCAATTACGACGCGACTCCACGTGAGGCGGGAGACCCAGGGTCCCTTTCCACGTGCCACAGGAATCCTGGGACTCCTATCCATTTTCAAGAGGAGTCAGGCATCGTCTGCTTTGGAAGCATTGATCTCCGCGGACCTCTGGAGTTTTCAAAGGATGTGAGGCCCCCGGTCGCTATGAGGCGGAGAATTAGGTCTTTCTCTGTGGTCTCCACAGGGGATTCAGACATCCCTTCGTCTTGGGAGATGCAAGACGAGCCTGCATTCAATTCACTGCAGGGATATCCGGCCTTACTTCGAGTCAGAGCATCTCGGTGTCCATTCCACTTGAGGCCACAAATTCCGGGTCCCTCTCACATACCTGTAGCTGAGAGAAGCCTCCTCTTGAGGTGCTTGTGGAAAGTTGGTATTCCTCTTGAGTCTAAGCCAGGGTCTAAGCTCTCATCTCGAGTTGATTTGGGGTCCACAAAGCCCTTTCCTGTTGTTCCAGTGACCTCAGGATCCCTCTAGACTTGAGACAGTGATCTTGGGTTTTCTCTGGAGTGCCATCAAGGAAATCAAGGCTCCTTTCACGTTTGATGTGGAACACGGAATTGCTCTGCACGCAGTGCAGGGGAATCGGGCCTCATCTCGCGGCGAGGGGGAAGTCTCATGGTTTTTCTCGAGTTGCGGCCGGAACCTGGGGTATATTCTCGAGTTACGACGGGGAGGGCCCTTCCAGACACGTGTTTGTTCAGCGACATCAGGACTCCTGCCTAGGTGCGAGGGACACGTCGGGATTCTCCTCGAGTCTTGGCATGGCAATTGGGACGCGTCTCCACGTGAGGCAGGAGACCCAGTGTCCCTTTCGACGAGGCACAGGGATCCTGGGACTCCTATCCATTTTCAAGAGGGGTCAGGCATCGTCTCCTTTGGAAGCATTGATCTCCGCGGACCTCTCGAGGTTTCAAAGGATGTGAGGCCTCCGGTCGCGATGAGGCGGAGGACTAGGTCTTTCTCTGTTGTCTCCACAGGGGATTCAGACATCCCTTCATCTTGGGAGATGCAAGACGAGCCTGCATTCAATTCACTGCAGGGATATCTGGCCTTACTTCAAGTCAGAGCATCTCGATGTCCATTCCACTTGAGGCCACAAACTCATGGTCCCTCTCACATACCTGTAGCTGAGAGAAGCCTCCTCCTGAGGTGCTTGTGGAAAGTTGGTATTCCTCTTGAGTCGAAGCCAGGGACTAAGCTCTCATCTCGAGTTGATTTGGGGTCCACGGAGCCCTTTCGCGTTGCTCCAGTGACCTCATTATCCCTCTAGACTTGAGACAGTGATCTTGGGTTTTCTCTGGAGTGCCATCAAGGAAATCAAGGCTCCTTTCACGTTTGATGTGGAACACAGAATTGCTCTGGACGCAGTGCAGGGGAATCGGGCCTCATCTCGCGGCGAGGGGGAAGTCTCATAGTTTTGCTCGAGTTGCGACCAGAACCTGGGGTATATTCTCGAGTTACGACGGGGAGGGCCCTTCCAGACACGTGTTTGTTCAGCGACGTCAGGACTCCTGCCTAGGTGCGAGGGACACCTCGGGATTCTCCTCGAGTCTTGGCATGGCAATTGGGACGCGTCTCCACGTGAGGCGGGAGACCCAGGGTCCCTTTCCACGTGCCACAGGGATCCTGGGACTCCTATCCATTTTCAAGAGGAGTCAGGCATCGTCTCCTTTGGAAGCATTGATCTCCGCGGACCTCTCGAGTTTTCAAAGGATGTGAGGCCTCCGCTCGCGATGAGGTGGAGAATTAGGTCTTTATCTGTGGTCTCCACAGGGGATTCAGACATCCCTTCGTCTTGGGAGATGCAAGACGAGCCTGCATTCAATTCACTGCAGGGATATCCGCCCTTACTTCCAGTCAGAGCCTCTCGGTGTCCAGTCCACTTGAGGCCACAAACTCAGGGTCCCTCTCACATACCAGTTGCTGAGAGAAGCCTCCTCTTGAGGTGCTTGTGGAAACTTGGTAATCCTCTTGAGTCGAAGCCAGACACTAAGCTCTCATCTAGAGTTGATTTGGGGTCCACGGAGCCCTTTCCTGTTGGTCCAGTGACCTCAGGATCCCTCTAGACTTGAGACAGTGATCTTGGGTTTTCTCTGGAGTGCCATCAAGGAAATCAAGGCTCCTTTCACGTTTGATGTGGAACACGGAATTGCTCTGCACGCAGTGTAGGGGAATCGGGCCTCATCTCGTGGCAAGGAGGATGTCTCATGATTTTTCTAAGTAGCGGCCGGAAGCTGGGGTATATTCTCGAGTTACGACGCGGAGGGCCCTTCCAGACACGTGTTTGTTCAGCGACGTCAGGACTCCTGCCTAGGTGCGAGGGACACCTAGGGATTCTCCTCGAGTCTTGGCATGGCAATTGGGACGCGTCTCCCAGTGAGGCGGGAGACCCAGGGTCCCTTTCCACGTGCCACAGGGATCCTGGGACTCCTATCCATTTTCCGGGGGTGTCAGGCATCGTCTCCTTTGGAAGCATTGATCTCCGCAGACCTCTCGAGTTTTCAAAGAATGTGAGGCCTCCGGACGCGATGAGGCAGAGGACTACTTCTTTCTCTGTCTTCTCCACAGGGGATTCAGACATCCCTTCGTCTTGGGATGCAAGACGAGCCTGCATTCAATTCACTGCAGGGATATCCGGCCTTACTTCGAGTCAGAGCATCTCGCTGTCCATTCAACTTTGGCCACAAACTCAGGGTCCCTCTCACATACCTGTAGCTGAGAGAAGCCTCCTCTTGAGGTGCTTGTGGAAAGTTGGTATTCCTCTTGAGTCTAAGCCAGGGACTAAGCTCTCATCTCGAGTTGATTTGGGGTTCACGGAGCACTTTTGTGTTGCTCCAGTGACCTCAGGATCCCTCTAGACTTGAGACAGTGATCTTGGGTTTTCTCTGGAGTGCCATCAAGGAAATCAAGGCTCCTTTCACGTTTGATGTGGAACACGAAATTGCTCTGCATGCAGTGCAGGGGAATCGGGCCTCAACTCACGGCGAGGGGGAAATCTCATGGTTTTTCTTGAGTTGCGGCCAGAACCTGGGGTATATTCTCGAGTAACGACGGGGAGGGCCCTTCTAGACACGTGTTTGTTCAGAGACATTAGGACACCTGCCTAGGTGCGAGGGACACCTCGGGATTCTCCTCGAGTCTTGGCATGGTAATTGGGACGCGTCTCCACATGAGGCGGGAGACCCAGGGTCCCTTTCCACGTGCCACAGGGATCCTTGGACTAATATCCATTTTCAAGAGGAGTCAGGCATCGTCTCCTTTGGAAGCATTGATCTCCGCGGACCTCTCGAGTTTTCAAAGGATGTGAAGCCTCCGCTCGCGATGAGGCGGATAATTAGGTCTTTCTCTGTTGTCTCCACAGGGGATTCAGACATCCCTTCGTCTTGGGAGATGCCAGACGAGCCTGCATTCACTTCACTCCAGGGATATCCGGCCTTACTTCGAGTCAGAGCATCTCGGTGTCCATTCCACTTGAGGCCACAAACTCAGGGACCCTCTCACATACCTGTAGCTGAGAGAAGCCTCCTCTTGAGGTGCTTGTGGATAGTTGGTATTCCTCTAGAGTCGAAGCTAGGGACTAAGCTCTCATCTCGAGTTGATTTGGGGTCCACGGAGCCCTTTCGTGTTGCTCCAGTGACCTCAGGATCCCTCTAGACTTGAGACAGTGATCTTGGGTTTTCTCTGGAGTGCCATCAAGGAAATCAAGGCTCCTTTCATTTTTGATGTGGAATACGGAATTGCTCTGCATGCAGTGCAGGGGAATCGGGCCTCAACTCGCGGCGAGGGGGAAATCTCATGGTTTTTCACGAGTTGCGGCCGGATCCTGGGGTATATTCTCGAGTTACAACGGGGACGGCCCTTCCAGACACGTGTTTGTTCAGCGTCGTCAGGACTCCTGCCTAGGTGCGAAGGACACCTCGGGATTCTCCTCGAGTCTTGGCATGGCAATTTGGACCCGTCTCCACGTGAGGCGGGAGACCCAGGGTCCCTTTCCACGTGCCACAGGGATCCTGGCACTCCTATCCATTTTCAAGAGGAGTCAGGCATCGTCTCCTTCGGAAGCATTGATCTCCGCGGACCTCTCGAGTTTTCAAAGGATGTGAGGCCTCCGGTCGCGATGAGGCGGAGAACTCGGTCTTTCTCTGTGGTCTCCTCAGGGGATTCAGACATCCCTTCGTCTTGGGAGAAGCAAGACGAGCCTGCATTCAATTCACTGCAGGGATATCCGGCCTTACTTTGAGTCAGAGCATCACGGTGTCCATTCCACTTGAGGCCACAAACTCAGGGGCCCTCTCACATACCTGTAGTTGAGAGAAGCCTCCTCCTGAGGTGCTTGTGGAAATTTGGTATTCCTCTTGAGTCGAAGCCAGGGACTAAGCTCTCATCTCGAATTGATTTGGGGTCCACGGAGCCCTTTCCTGTTGCTCCAGTGACCTCAGGATCCCTCTAGAATTGAGACAGTGATCTTGGGTTTTCTCTGGAGTGCCATCAAGGAAATCAAGGCTCCTTTCATTTTTGATGTGGAATACGGAATTGCTCTGCACGCAGTGCAGGGGAATCGGGCCTCATCTCGCCTCGAGGGGGAAGTCTCATGGTTTTTCTCGAGTTGCGGCCGGAACCTGGGGTATATTCTCGAGTTACGACGGGGAGGGCCCTTCCAGACACGTGTTTTTTCAGCGACCTCAGGACACCTGCCTAGGTGCGAGGGACACCTCGGAATTCTCCTCGAGTCTTGGCATGGCAATTGGGATGTGTCTCCACGTGAAGCGGGAGACCCAGGGTCCCTTTCCACGTGCCACACGGATCCTGGGACTCCTATCCATTTTCAAGAGGAGTCAGGCATCGTCTCCTTTGGAAGCATTGATGTCTGCAGACCTCTCGAGTTTTCAAAGGATATGATGCCTCCGGTTGCGTTGAGGTGGATGACTAGGTCTTTCTCTTTGGTCTCCACAGGGGATTCAGACAACCCTTCGTCTTGGGAGATCAAAGGCGAGCTTGCATTCAATTCACTGCAGGGATATCCGGCCTTACTTCGAGTCAGAGCATCTCGGTGTCCATTCCACTTGAGGCCACAAACTCAGGGTCCCTCTCACATACCTGTAGCTGAGAGAAGCCTCCTCTTGAGGTGATTGTGGAAAGTTGCTATTACTCTTGAGTCGAAGCCCGGGACTAAGCTCTCATCTCGAGTTGATTTGGGGTCCACGCAGCCCTTTCGTGTTGCTCCAGTGACCTCAGGATCCCTCTAGACTTGAGACAGTGATCTTGGGTTTTCTCTGCAGTGCCATCAAGGAAATCAAGGCTCCTTTCACGTTTGATGTGGAACACGGAATTGCTCTGCACGCAGTGCAGGGAAATCGGGCCTCATCCAGCGGCGAGGGGAAGTCTCATGGTTTTTCTCTAGTTGTAGCCGGAACCTGGGTTATATTCTCGAGTTACGACGGGGAGGGCCCTTCCAGACACGTGTTTGTTCAGCGACGTCAGGACTCCTGCCTAGGTGCGAGGGAAACCTCGGGATTCTCCTGGAGTCTTGGCATGGCAATTGGGACGCGTCTCCACGTGAGGCGGGAGACCCAGGGTCCCTTTCGACGTGCCACAGGGATCCTGGGACTCCTATCCATTTCCAAGAAGAGTCAGGCATCGTCACCTTTGGAAGCATTGATCTCCGCGGACCTCTCGAGTTTTCAAAGGATGTGAGGCCTCCGATCTCGATGAGGTGGAGAACGAGGTCTTTCTCTGTGGTCTCCACAGGGGATTCAGACAACCCTTCGTCTTGGGAGATGCAAGAAGAGCCTGCATTCAATTCATTGCAGGGATATCCGGCCTTACTTCGAGTCAGAGCATCTCGGTGTCCATTCCACTTGAGGCCACAAACTCAGGGTCCCTCTCACATACCTGTAGCTGAGAGAAGCCTCCTCTTGAGTTGCTTGTGGAAAGTTGATTTTCCTCTTGAGTCGAAGCCAGGGACTAAGCTCTCATCTCGAGTTGATTTGGGGTCCACGCAGCCCTTTCGTGTTGCTCCAGTGACCTCAGGATCCCTCTAGACTTGAGACAGTGATCTTGGGTTTTCTCTGGAGTGCCATCAAGGAAATCAAGGCTCCTTTCACGTTTGATGTGGAACACGGATTGCTCTGCTCGCAGTGGAGGGGAATCGGGTCTCATCTCGAGGCAAGGGGGATGTCTCATGGTTTTTCTCAAGTTGCGGCCGAAACCTGGGGTATATTCTCGAGTTACGACGGGGAGGGCCCTTCCAGACACGTGTTTGTTCAGCGACGTCAGGACTCCTGCCTAGGTGCGAGGGACACCTCGGGATTCTCCTCGAGTCTTGGCATGGCAATTGGGACGCGTCTCCACGTGAGGCGGGAGACCCAGGGTCCCTTTCCACGTGCCACACGGATCCTGGGACTCCTATCCATTTTCAAGAGGAGTCAGGCATCGTCTCCTTTGGAAGCATTGATCTCCGCGGACCGCTCGAGTTTTCAAAGGATGTGAGGCCTCCGGTCGCGATCAGGCGGAGAACGAGGTCTTTCTCTGTGGTCTCCACAGGGGATTCAGACATCCCTTCGTCTTGGGAGATGCAAGACGAGCCTGCATTCAATCCACTGCAGGGATATCCGGCCTTACTTCGAGTCAGAGCATCTCGGTGTCCATTCCACTTGAGGCCACAAACTCAGGGTCCCTCTCACATACCTGTAGCTGAGAGAAGCCTCCTCTTGAGGTGCTTGTGGAAAGTTGGTATTCCTCTTGAGTCCAAGCCAGGGACTAAGCTCTCATCTCGAGTTGATTTGGGGTCCACGGAGCCCTTTCCTGTTGCTCCAGTGACCTCAGGATCCCTCTAGACTTGAGACAGTGAACTTGGGTTTTCTCTGGAGTGCCATCAAGGAAATCAAGGCTCCTTTCACGTTTGATGTGGAAAACGGAATTGCTCTGCACGCAGTGCAGGGGAATCGGGCCTCATCTCGCGGCGAGGGGGAAGTCTCATGGTTTTTCTCGAGTTGCGGCTGGAACCTTCGGTATATTCTCGAGTTACGACGGGGAGGGCCCTTCCAAACATGTGTTTGTTCAGCGACGTCAGGACTCCTGCCTAGGTGCGAGGGACACCTCGGGATTCTCCTCGAGTCTTGGCATGGCAATTGGGACGCGTCTCCACGTGAGGCGGGAGATCCCGGGTCCCTTTCCACGTGCCACAGGGATCCTGGGACTCCTATCCATTTTCAAGAAGGGTCAGGCATCTTCTCCTTTGGAAGCATTGATCTCCGCGGACCTCTCGAGTTTTCAAAGGATGTGAGGCCTCCGGTCGCGATGAGGCGGAGAACTCGGTCTTTCTCTGTGATCTCCACAGGGGATTCAGACATCCCTTCGTCTTGGGAGATGCAAGACGAGCCTGCATTCAACTCACTGTTGGGATATCCGGACTTACTTTGAGTCAGAGCATCTCGGTGTCCATTCCACTTGAGGCCACAAACTCAGGGGCCCTCTCACATACCTGTAGTTGAGAGAAGCCTCCTCCTGAGGTGCTTGTGGAAAGTTGGTATTCCTCTTGAGTCTAATCCAGGGACTAAGCTCTCATCTCGAGTTGATTTGGGGTTCACGGAGCACTTTCGTGTTGCTCCAGTGACCTCAGGATCCCTCTAGACTTGAGACAGTGATCTTGGGTTTTCTCTGGAGTGCCATCAAGGATATCAAGGCTCCTTTCACGTTTGATGTAGAACACGAAATTGCTCTGCATGCAGTGCAGGGGAATCGGGCCTCAACTCACGGCGAGGGGGAAATCTCATGGTTTTTCTTGAGTTGCGGCCAGAACCTGTGGTATATTCTCGAGTAACGACGGGGAGGGCCCTTCTAGACACGTGTTTGTTCAGAGACATCAGGACACCTGCCTAGGTGCGAGGGAAACCTCGGGATTCTCCTCGAGTCTTGGCATGGTAATTGGGACGCGTCTCCACATGAGGCGGGAGACCCAGGGTCCCTTTCCACGTGCCACAGGGATCCTGGGACTCCTATCCATTTTCAAGAGGAGTCAGGCATCGTCTCCTTTGGAAGCATTGATCTCCGCGGACCTCTCGAGTTTTCAAAGGATGTGAGGCCTCCGGTCGCGATGAGGCGGAGAACTCGGTCTTTCTCTGTGGTCTCCACAGGGGATTCAGACATCCCTTCGTCTTGGGATATGCAAGACGAGCCTGCATTCAATTCACTGCAGGGATATCCGGCCTTACTTTGAGTCAGAGTATCTCGGTGTCCATTCCACTTAAGGCCACAAACTCAGGGGCCCTCTCACATACCTGTAGTTGAGAGAAGCCTCCTCCTGAGGTGCTTGTGGAAAATTGGTATTCCTCTTGAGTCGAAGCCAGGGACTAAGCTCTCATCTCGAATTGATTTGGGGTCCACGGAGCCCTTTCCTGTTGCTCCAGTGACCTCAGGATCCCTCTAGAATTGAGACAGTGATCTTGGGTTTTCTCTGGAGTGCCATCAAGGAAATCAAGGCTCCTTTCATTTTTGATGTGGAATAAGGAATTGCTCTGCACGCAGTGCAGGGGAATCGGGCCTCATCTCGCGGCGAGGGGGAAGTCTCATGGTTTTTCTCGAGTTGCGGCCGGAACCTGGGGTATATTCTCGAGTTACGACGGGGAGGGCCCTTCCAGACACGTGTTTTTTCAGCGACCTCAGGACACCTGCCTAGGTGCGAGGGACAAATCGGAATTCTCCTCGAGTCTTGGCATGGCAATTGGGATGTGTCTCCACGTGAGGCGGGAGACCCAGGGTCCCTTTCCACGTGCCACACGGATCCTGGGACTCCTATCCATTTTCAAGAGGAGTCAGGCATCGTCTCCTTTGGAAGCATTGATGTCTGCAGACCTCTCGAGTTTTCAAAGGATATGATGCCTCCGGTTGCGTTGAGGTGGATGACTAGGTCTTTCTCTTTTGTCTCCACAGGGGATTCAGACAACCCTTCGTCTTGGGAGATGCAAGACGAGCCTGCATTCAATTCACTGCAGGGATATACGGCCTTACTTCGAGTCAGAGCATCTCGGTGTCCATTCCACTTGAGGCCACAAACTCAGGGTCCCTCTCACATACCTGTAGCTGAGAGAAGCCTCCTCTTGAGGTGCTTGTGGAAAGTTGCTATTACTCTTGAGTCGAAGCCCGGGACTAAGCTCTCATCTCGAGTTGATTTGGGGTCCACGCAGCCCTTTCCTGTTGCTCCAGTGACCTCAGGATCCCTCTAGACTTGAGACAGTGATCTTGGGTTTTCTCTGCAGTGCCATCAAGGAAATCAAGGCTCCTTTCACGTTTGATGTGGAAAACGGAATTGCTCTGCACGCAGTGCAGGGAAATCGGGCCTCATCCAGCGGCGAGGGGAAGTCTCATGGTTTTTCTCGAGTTGTAGCCGGAACCTGGGTTATATTCTCGAGTTACGACGGGGAGGGCCCTTCCAGACACGTGTTTGTTCAGCGACGTCAGGACTCCTGCCTAGGTGCGAGGGAAACCTCAGGATTCTCCTGGAGTCTTGGCATGGCAATTGGGACGCGTCTCCACGTGAGGCGGAAGACCCAGGGTCCCTTTCGACGTGCCACAGGGATCCTGGGACTCCTATCCATTTCCAAGAAGAGTCAGGCATCGTCTCCTTTGGAAGCATTGATCTCCGCGGACCTCTCGAGTTTTCAAAGGATGTGAGGCCTCCGATCTCGATGAGGCGGAGAACGAGGTCTTTCTCTGTGGTCTCCACAGGGGATTCAGACAACCCTTCGTCTTGGGAGATGCAAGAAGAGCCTGCATTCAATTCATTGCAGGGATATCCGGCCTTACTTCGAGTCAGAGCATCTCGGTGTCCATTCCACTTGTGGCCACAAACTCAGGGTCCCTCTCACATACCTGTAGCTGAGAGAAGCCTCCTCTTGAGTTGCTTGTGGCAAGTTGATTTTCCTCTTGAGTCGAAGCCAGGGACTAAGCTCTCATCTCGAGTTGATTTGGGGTCCACGCAGCCCTTTCGTGTTGCTCCAGTGACCTCAGGATCCCTCTAGACTTGAGACAGTGATCTTGGGTTTTCTCTGGAGTGCCATCAAGGAAATCAAGGCTCCTTTCACGTTTGATGTGGAACACGGATTGCTCTGCTCGCAGTGGAGGGGAATCGGGTCTCATCTCGAGGCAAGGGGGATGTCTCATGGTTTTTCTCAAGTTGCGGCCGAAACCTGGGGTATATTCTCGAGTTACGACGGGGAGGGCCCTTCCAGACACGTGTTTGTTCAGCGACGTCAGGACTCCTGCCTAGGTGCGAGGGACACCTCGGGATTCTCCTCGAGTCTTTGCATGGCAATTGGGACGCGTCTCCACGTGAGGCAGGAGACCCAGGGTCCCTTTCCACGTGCCTCAGGGATCCTGGGACTCCTATCCATTTGCAAGAGGAGTCAGGCATCGTCTCCTTTGGAAGCATTGATCTCCGCAGACCTCTCGAGTTTTCAAAGGATGTGAGGCCTCCGGTCGCGATGAGGCGGAGAACTAGGTCTTTCTCTATGGTCTCCACAGGGGATTCAGACATCCCTTCGTCTTGGGAGATGCAAGACGAACCTGCATTCAATCCACTGCATGGATATCCGGCCTTACTTCGAGTCAGAGCCTCTCGGTGTCCATTCCACTTGTGGCCACAAACTCAGGGTAACTCTCACATACCTGTAGCTGAGAGAAGCCTCCTCTTGAGGTGCTTGTGCAATGTTGGTATTCCTCTTGAGTCGAAGCCAGGGACTAAGCTCTCTTCTCGAGTTCATTTGGGGTCCAAGGAGCCCTTTCGTGTTGCTCCAGTGACATCATTATCCCTCTAGACTTGAGACAGTGATCTTGGGTTTTCTCTGGAGCGCCATCAAGGAAATCAAGGGTCCTTTCTCGTTTGATATGGAACACGGAATTGCTCTGCACGCACTGCAGTGGAATCTGGCCTCATCTCGCCGCGAGGGGGACGTCTCATAGTTTTTCTAGTGTTGTGGCCGGAACCTGGTGTATATTCTTGAGTTACGACTGGGAGGGCCCTTCCAGACACGTGTTTGTTCAGCGACATCAGGACTCCTGCCTAGGTGCTAGGGACACCTCGGGATTCTCCTCGAGTCTTGGCATGGCAATTGGGACGCGTCTCCACGGGAGCCGGGAGACCCAGGGTCCCTTTCCACGTGCCACAGGGATCCTGCGACTCCTATCCATTTTCAAGAGGAGTCAGGCATCGTCTCCTTTGGAAGCATTGATCTCCGCGGACCTCTTGAGTTTTCAAAGTATTTGAGGCCTCCGGTCGCGATGAGGCGGAGAACTAGGTCTTTCTCTGTGGTCTCCACAGGGGATTCAGACATCCCTTCGTCTTGGGAGATGCAAGACGAGCCTGCATTCAATTCACTGCAGGGATATCCGGCCTTACTTCGAGTCAGAGCATCTCGGTGTCCATTCCACTTGAGGCCACAAACTCAGGGTCCCTCTCACATACATGTAGCTGAGAGAAGCCTCCTCTTGAGGTTCTATGGAAAGTTGGTATTCCTCTTGAGTCGAAGCCTGGGTCTAAGCTCTCATCTCGAGTTGATTTGAGGTCCACGAAGCCCTTTCCTGTTGGTCCAGTGACTTCAGGATCCCTCTAGACTTGAGACAGTGATCTTGGGTTTTCTCTGGAGTGCCATCAAGGAAATCAAGGCTCCTTTCACGTTTGATGTGGAACACGGAATTGCTCTGCACGCAGTGTAGGGGAATCGGGCCTCATCTCGCGGCGAGGGGGAAGTCTCATGGTTTTTCTCGAGTTGCGGCCGGAACCTGGGGTATATTCTCGAGTTACGACGGGGAGGGCCCTTCCAGACACGTGTTTGTTCAGCGACGTCAGGACTCCTGCCTAGGTGCGAGGGACACCACGGGATTCTCCTCGAGTCTTGGCATGGCAATTGGGACGCGTCTCCACGTGAGGCGGGAGACCCAGGGTCCCTTTCCACGTGCCACAGGGATCCTGGGATTCCTATCCATTTTCAAGAAGATTCCGGCATCGTCTCCTTTGGAAGCATTGATCTCCGCAGACCTCTCGAGTTTTCAAAGGATGTGAGGCCTCCGGTCGCGATGAGGCGGAGGACTAGGTCTTTCTCTGTGGTCTCCACAGGGGATTCAGACATCTCTTCGTCTTGGGAGATGCAAGACGAGCCTGCATTCAATTCACTGTTGGGATATCCGGCCTTACTTCGAGTCAGAGCATCTCGGTGTCCATTCCACTTGAGGCCACAAACTCAGGGTCCCTCTCACATACCTGTAGCTGAGAGAAGCCTCCTCTTTAGGTGCTTGTGAAAAGTTGGTATTCCTCTTGATTCGAAGCCAGGGACTAAGCTCTCATCTCGAGTTGATTTGGGGTCCACGGAGCCCTTTCGTGTTGCTCCAGTGACCTCAGGATCCCTCTAGACTTGAGACAGTGATCTTGGGAATTCTCTGGAGTGCCATCAAGGAAATCAAGGCTCCTTTCACGTATGATGTGGAACACCCAATTGCTCTGCACGCAGTGCACGGGAATCGGGTCTCATCTCGCGGCGAGGGGGAAGTCTCATGGTTTTTCTCGAGTTGCGGCCGGAACCTGTGGTATATTGAGGAGTTACGACGGGGAGGGCCCTTCCAGACACGTGTTTGTTCAGCGACGTCAGGACTCCTGACTAGGGGCGAGGGACACCTCGGGATTCTCCTCGAGTCTTGGCATGGCAATTGGGACGCATATCCACGTGAGGGCGGAGGCCCAGGGTCCCTTTCCACGTGCCACAGGGATCCTGGGACTCCTATCCATTTTCAAGAGGAGTCAGGCATCGTCTCCTTTGGAAGCATTGATCTCCGCGGACCTCTCGAGTTTTCAAAGGATGTGAGGCCTCAGGTCGCAATGAGGCGGAGGACTCGGTCTTTCTCTGTGGTCTCCACAGGGGATTCAGACATCCCTTCGTCTTGGGAGATGCAAGACGAGCCTGCATTCAATTCACTGCAGGGATATCCGGCCTTACTTCCAGTCAGAGCATGTCGCTGTCCATTCCACTTGAGGCCACAAACTCAGGGTCCCTCTCACATACCTGTAGCTGAGAGAAGCCTCCTCTTGAGGTGCTTGTGGAAAGTTGGTTTTCCTCTTAAGTCGAAGCCAGGGACTAAGCTCTCATCTCGAGATGATCTGGTATCCACGGAGCCCTTTCATGCTGCTACAGTGGCCTCAGGATCCCTCTAGACTTGAGACAGTGACTGTGTTTTCTCTGGAGTGCCATCAAGGAAATCAAGGCTCCTTTCACGTTTGATGTGGAACACGAAATTGCTCTGCACGCAATGCAGGGGAATCGGGCCGCAACTCGCGGCGAGGGGGAAATCTCATGGTTTTTCTCGAGTTGCGGCCGGAACCTGGGGTATATTCTCGAGTTACGACGTGGAGGGCCCTTCCAGACACGTGTTTGTTCAGCGACGTCAGGACTCCTGCCTAGGTGCGAGGGATACCTCGGGATTCTCCTCGAGTCCTGGCATGGCAATTGGGACGCGTCTCCACGTGAGGCGGGAGACCCAGGGTCCCTTTCCACGTGCCACAGGGATCCTGGGACTCCTATCCATTTTCAAGAGGAGTCAGGCATAGTCTCCTTTGGAAGCATTGTTCTCCGCGGACCTCTCGAGTTTTCAAAGGATGTGAGGCCTCTGGTCGCGATGAGGCGGAGAACTAGGTCTTTCTCTGTCGTCTCCACAGGGGATTCAGACATCCCTTCGTCTTGGGAGATGCAAGACGAGCCTGCATTCAATTCACCGCAGGGATATCCGGCCTTACTTCGAGTCAGAGCATCTCGGTGTCCATTCCACTTGAGGCCACAAACTCAGGGTCCCTCTCACATACATGTAGCTGAGAGAAGCCTCCTCTTGAGGTGCTTGTGGAAACTTGGTATTCCTCTTGAGTCGAAGCCAGGGACTAAGCTCTCATCTCGAGTTGATTTGGGGTCCACAGAGCCCTTTCTTGTTGCTCCAGTGACCTCAGGATCCCTCTAGACTTGAGACAGTGAACTTGGGTTTTCTCTGGAGTGCCATCAAAGAAATCAAGGCTCCTTTCACGTTTGATGTGGAACACGGAATTGCTCTGCATTCAGTGCAGGGGAATCGGGCCTCATCTCGCGGCGAGGGGGAAGTCTCATGGTTTTTCTCGAGTTGCGGCCGGAACCTGGGGTATATTCTCGAGTTACGACGGGGAGGGCCCTTCCAGACACGTGTTTGTTCAGCGACGTCAGGACTCCTGCCTAGGTGCGAGGGACACATCGGGATTCTCCTCGAGTCTTGGCATGGCAATTGGGACGCGTCTCCACGTGAGGCGGGAGACCCAGGGTCCCTTTCCACGTGCCACAGGGATCCTGGGACTCCTATCCATTTTCAAGAAGAGTCAGGCATTGTCTCCTTTGGAAGCATTGTTCTCTGCGGACCTCTCGAGTTTTCAAAGGATATGAGGCCTCCGGTTGCTTTGAGATGGAGGAATAGGTCTTTCTCTGAGGTCTCCACAGGGGATTCAGACATCCCTTCGTCTTGGGAGATGCAAGACGAGCCTGCATTCAATTCACTGCAGTGATATCCGGCCTTACTTCGAGTCAGAGCATTTCGGTGTCCATTCCACTTGAGGCCACAAACTCAGGGTCCCTCTCACATACCTGTAGCTGAGAGAAGCCTCCTTTTGAGTTGCTTGTGGAAAGTTGGTATTTCTCTTGAGTCGAAGCCAGGGACTAAGGTCTCATCTCGAGTTGATTTGGGATCCACGGAGCCTTTTCGTGTTGCTACAGTGACCTCAGGATCCCTCTAGACTTGAGAGAGTGATCTTGGGTTTTCTCTGGAGTGCCATCAAGGAAATCAAGTCTCCTTTCACGTTTGATGTGGAACACGGAATTACTCTGCACGCAGTGCAGGGGAATCGGGCCTCATCTCGCGGCGAGGGGGAAGTCTCATGGTTTTTCTCGAGTTGCGATCGGAACCTGGGGTATATTCTCGAGTTACAACGGGGAGGGCCCTTCCAGACACGTGTTTGTTCAGGGACGTCAGGACCCCTGCCTAGCTGCGAGGGACACCTCGGGATTCTCCTCGAGTCTTGGCATTGCAATTGGGAGGCGGCTCCACGTGAGGTGGGAGACCCAGGGTCCCTTTCCACGTCCCACAGGGATCCTGGGACTCCTATCCATTTTCAAGAGGAGTCAGGCATCGTCTCCTTTGGAAGCATTGATCCTCGCATACCTCTCGAGTTTTCAAAGGATGTGAGGCCTCTGGTCGCGATGAGGTGGAGAACTCAGTCTTCCTCTGTCATCTCCACAGGGGATTCAGACATCCCTTTGTCTTGGGAGATGCAAGATGAGCCTGCATTCAATTCACTGCAGGGATATCCGGCCTTACTTCGAGTCAGAGCATCTCGGTGTCCATTCCACTTGAGGCCACAAAATCAGGGTCCCTCTCACATACCTGTAGCTGAGAGAAGCCTCCTCTTGAGGTGCTGGTGGAAAGTTGGTATTCCTCTTGAGTCGAAGCCAGGGACTAAGCTCTCATCTCGAGTTGATTTGGGGTCCACGGAGCCCTTTCCTGTTGGTCCAGTGACCTCAGGATCCCTCTAGACTTGAGACAGTGATCTTGGGTTTTCTCTGTAGTGCCATCAAGGAAATCAAGGCTCCTTTCACGTTTGATGTGGAACACGGAATTGATCTGCACGCAGTGCAAGGGAATCGGGCCTCAACTCGCGGCGAGGGGGAAATCTCATGGTTTTTCTCGTGTTGCGGCCAGAACCAGGGGTATATTCTCGAGTTACGACGGGGAGGCCCCTTCCAGATACGTGTTTTTTCAGCGACGTCAGGACTCCTGCCTAGGTGCGAGGGACACCTCGGGATTCTCCTCGAGTCTTGGCATGGCAATTGGGACGCGTCTCCACGTAAGGCGGGAGACCCAGGGTCCCTTTCCACGTGCCACAGGGATCCTGGGACTCCTATCCAATTTCCAGAGGAGTCAGGAATCGTCTCCTTTGGAAGCATTGATCTCCGCAGACCTCTCGAGTTTTCAAAGGATGTGAGGCCTCCGCTCGCGATGAGGCGGAGAACTCGGTCTTTCTCTGTCATCTCCACAGGGGATTCAGACATCCCTTCGTCTTGGGAAATGCAAGACGAGCCTGCATTCAATTCACTGCAGGGATATCCGGCCTTACTTCGAGTCAGAGCATCTCGGTGTCCATTCCACTTGAGGCAACAAACTCAGGGGCCCTCTCACATACCTGTAGCTGAGAGAAGCCTCTTCTTGAGGTGCTTGTGGAAAGGTGGTATTCCTCTTGAGTCGAAGCCAGGGACTGAGCTCTCATCTCGAGGCGATTTGGGGTCCACGGAGCCCTTTCGTGTTGCTCCAGTGACCTCAGGATCCCTCTAGACTTGAGACAGTGATCTTGGGTTTTCTCTGGAGTGTCATCAAGGAAATCAAGGCTCCTTTCACGTTTGATGTGGAACACGGAATTGCTCTGCACGCAGTGCAGGGGAATCGGGCCTCATCTCGCGGCGAGGGGGAAGTCTCATGGTGTTTCTCGAGTTGTGGCCGGAACCTGGGGTATATTCTGGAGTTACGACGGGGAGGGCCCTTCCTGACACGTGTTTGTTCATCGACGTCAGGACTCCTGGCTAGGTGCGAGGGACACCTCGGGATTCTCCTGGAGTCTTGGCATGGCAATTGGGACGCGTCTCCAAGTTAGGCGGGAGACCCCGGGTCCCTTTCCACGTGCCACAGGGATCCTGGGACTCCTATCCATTTTCAAGAAGAGTCAGGCATCTTCTCCTTTGGAAGCATTGATCTTCGCGGACCTCTCGAATTATCAAAGGATGTGAGGCCTCCGGTCGCGATGAGGCGGAGAACTAGGTCTTTCTCTGTGGTCTCCACAGGGGATTCAGACAACCCTTCGTCTTGGGAGATGCAAGACGAGCCTGCATTCAATTCACTGCAGTGATATCCAGCATTATTTCGAGTCGAGCATCTCGGTGTCCTTTCCACTTGAGGCCACAAACTCAGGGTCCCTCTCACATACCTGTAGCTGAGAGAAGCCTCCTCTTGAGGTGCTTGTGGAAACTTGGTATTCCTCTTGAGTCGAAGCCAGGGAATAAGCTCTCATCTCGAGTTGATTTGGGGTCCCCGGAGCCCTTTCATGTTGCTCCAGAGACCTCAGGATCCATCTAGACTTGAGACAGTGATCTTGGGTTTTCTCTGGAGTGCCATCAAGGAAATCAAGGCTCCTATCATGTTTGATGTGGAACACAGAATTGCTCTGCACTCAGTGCAGGGGAATCGGGCCTCATCTCGCGGCGAGGGGGAAGTCTCATGGTTTTTCTCGAGTTGCGGCCGGAACCTGGGGTATATTCTCGAGTTACGACGGGGAGGGCCCTTCCAGACACGTGTTTGTTCAGCGACGTCAGGACTCCTGCCTAGGTGCAAGGGACACCTCGGGATTCTCCTCGAGTCTTGGCATGGCAATTGGGATGCGTCTCCACGTGAGGCGGGAGACCCAGTGTCCTTTTCCACGTGCCACAGGGATCCTGGGACTCCTATCCATTTTCAAGAGGAGTCAGACATCGTCTCCTTTGGAAGTATTGATCTCCGCGGTCCTCTCGAGTTTTCAAAGGATATGAGGCCTCCGGTTGCGTTGAGGTGGAGGACTAGGTCTTTCTCTGTGGTCTCCACAGGGGATTCAGACAACCCTTCTTCTTGGGAGATGCAAGACGAGCCTGCATTCAATTCACTGCAGGGATATCCGGCCTTACTTCGAATCAGAGCATCTCGGTGTCCATTCCACTTGAGGCCACAAACTCAGGGTCCCTCTCACATACCTGTAGCTGAGAGAAGCCTCCTCTTGAGGTGCTTGTGGAAAGTTGGTATTCCTCTTGAGTCGAAGCCAGGGACTAAGCTCTCATCTCGAGTTGATTTGGGGTCCACGGAGCCCTTTCCTGTTGGTCCAGTGACCTCAGGATCCCTCTAGACTTGAGACAGTGATCTTGGGTTTTCTCTGGAGTGCCATCAAGGGAATCAAGGCTCCTTTCACGTTTGATGTGGAACACGGAATTGCTCTGCACGCAGTGCAGGGGTTCGGGCCTCATCTCGCGGCAAGGAGGATGTCTCATGGTTTTTCTAAGTAGCGGCCGGAACCTGGGGTATATTCTCGAGTTACGACGCGGAGGGCCCTTCCAGACACGTGTTTGTTCAGCGACGTCAGGACTACTGCCTAGGTGCGAGGGACACCTAGGGATTCTCCTCGAGTCTTGGCATGGCAATTGGGACGCGTCTCCAAGTGAGGCGGGAGACCCAGGGTCCCTTTTGACGTGCCACAGGGATCCTGGGACTCCTATCCATTTTCAAGAAGAGTCAGGCATCTTCTCCTTTGGAAGCATTGATCTTCGCGGACCTCTCGAATTTTCAAAGGATGTGAGGCCTCCGGTCGCAATGAGGCGGAGAACTAGGTCTTTCTCTGTGGTCTCCACAGGGGATTCAGACAACCCTTCGTCTTGGGAGATGCAAGACGAGCCTGCATTCAATTCACTGCAGGCATATTCGGCCTTACTTAGAGTCAGAGCATCTCGCTGTCCATTCAACTTTGGCCACAAACTCAGGGTCCCTCTCACATACCTGTAGCTGAGAGAAACCTCCTCTTGAGGCGCCTGTGGAAAGTTCGTATTCCTCTTGAGTCGAAGCCAGGGACTAAGCTCTCATCTCGAGTTGATTTGGGGTCCACGGAACCCTTTTGTTTTGTTCCAGTGACCTCAGGATCCCTCTAGACTTGAGACAGTGATCTTGGGTTTTCTCTGGAGTACCATCAAGGAAATCAAGGCTCCTTTCATTTTTGATGTGGAATACGGAATTGCTCTGCACGCAGGGCAGGGGAATCGGGCCTCATATCGCGGCGAGGGGGAAGTCTCATGGTTTTTCTCGAGTTGTGGCCGGAACCTGGGGTATATTCTCGAGTTACGACGGGGAGGGCCCTTCCAGACACGTGTTTGTTCAGGGACGTCAGGACTCCTGCCTAGGTGCGAGGGACAACTCGGGATTCTCCTCGAGTCTTGGCATGGCAATTGGGACGCGTCTCCACGTGAGACGGGAGACACAGGGTCCCTTTCCACGTGCCACAGGGATCCGGGGACTCCTATCCATTTTCCGGGGGTGTCAGGCATCGTCTCCTTTGGAAGCATTGATCTCCGCACCTCTCGAGTTTTCAAAGAATGTGAGGCCTCCGGACGAGATGAGGCAGAGGACTACTTCTTTCTCTGTCTTCTCCACAGGGGATTCAGACATCCCTTCGTCTTGGGAGATGCAAGACGAGCCTGCATTCAATTCACTGCAGGGATATCCGGCCTTACTTCGAGTCAGAGCATCTCGCTGTCCATTCAACTTTGGCCACAAACTCAGGGTCCCTCTCACATACCTGTAGCTGAGAGAAGCCTCCTCTTGAGGTGCTTGTGGAAAGTTTGTATTCCTCTTGAGTCGAAGCCACGGACTAAGCTCTCATCTCGAGTTGATTTGGGGTCCACGGAGCCCTTTCGTGTTGCTCCAGTGACCTCAGGATCCCCCTAGACTTGAGACAGTGATCTTGGGTTTTCTCTGGAGTACCATCAAGGAAATCAAGGCTCCTTTCATTTTTGATGTGGAACACGGAATTGTTCTGCACGCAGTGCAGGGGAATCGGGCCTCATCTCGCGGCGAGGGGGAAGTCTCATGGTGTTTTTCGAGTTGTGGCCGGAACCAGGGGTATATTCTCGAGTTATGACGGGGAGGGCCCTTCCAGACACGTGTTTGTTCAGCGACGTCAGGACTCCTGCCTAGGTGCGAGGGACACCTCGGGATTCTCCTCGAGTCTTGGCATGGCAATGGGGACGCGTCTCCACGTGTGGGGGGAGACCCAGGGTCCCTTTCCACGTGCCACAGGGATCCTGGGACTCCTATCCATTTTCAAGAGGAGTCAGGCTTCGTCTCCTTTGGAAGCATTGATCTCCACAGACATCTCCAGTTTTCAAAGGATGTGAGGCCTCCGGTCGCGTTGAGGCGGAGGACTAGGACATTCTCTGTGGTCTCCACAGGGGATTCAGACATCCCTTCGTCTTGGGAGATGCAAGACGAGCCTGCATTCAATTCACTGCAGGGATATCCAGCCTTACTTCGAGTCGAGTATCTCGGTGTCCTTTCCACTTGAGGCCACAAACTCAGGGTCCCTCTCACATACCTGTAGCTGAGAGAAGCCTCCTCTTGAGGTGCTTGTGGAAACTTGGTATTCCTCTTGAGTCGAAGCCAGGGAATAAGCTCTCATGTCGAGTTGATTTGGGGTCCCCGGAGCCCTTTCATGTTGCTCCAGTGACCTCAGGATCCCTCTAGACTTGAGACAGTGATCTTGGGTTTTCTCTGGAGTGCCATCAAGGAAATGAAGGCTCCTATCATGTTTGATGTGGAACACAGAATTGCTCTGCACTCAGTGCAGGGGAATCGGGCATCATCTCGCGGCGAGGGGGAAGTCTCATGGTTTTTCTCGAGTTGCGGCCGGAACCTGGGGTATATTCTCGAGTTACGATGGGGAGGGCCCTTCCAGACACGTGTTTGTTCAGCGACGACAGGACTACTGCCTAGGTGCGAGGGACACCTCGGGATTCTCCTCGAGTCTTGGCATGGCAATTGGGATGCGTCTCCACGTGAGGCGGGAGACCCAGGGTCCCTTTCCACGTGCCACAGGGATCCTGGGACTCCTATCCATTTTCAAGAGGAGTCAGACATCGTCTCCTTCGGAGTATTGATCTCCGCGGTCCTCTCGAGTTTTCAAAGGATATGAGGCCTCCGGTTGCGTTGAGGTGGAGGACTAGGTCTTTCTCTGTGGTCTCCACAGGGGATTCAGACAACCCTTCTTCTTGGGAGATGCAAGACGAGCCTGCATTCAATTCACTGCAGGGATATCCGGCCTTACTTTGAGTCAGAGCATCACGGTGTCCATTCCACTTGAGGCCACAAACTCGGGGTCCCTCAAATATACCTGTAGCTGAGAGAAGCCTCCTCTTGAGGTGCTTGTGGAAAGTTGGTATTCCTCTTGAGTCGAAGCCAGGGACTAAGCTCTCATCTCGAGTTGATTTGGGGTCCACGGAGCCCTTTCCTGTTGGTCCAGTGACCTCAGGATCCCTCTAGACTTGAGACAGTGATCTTGGGTTTTCTCTGGAGTGCCATCAAGGAAATCAATGCTCCTTTCATTTTTGATGTGGAATACGGAATTGCTCTGCACGCAGGGCAGGGGAATCGGGCCTCATATCGCGGCGAGGTGGAAGTCTCATGGTTTTTCTCGAGTTGTGGCCGGAACCTGGGGTATATTCTCGAGTTACGACGGGGAGGGCCCTTCCAGACACGTGTTTGTTCAGCGACGTCAGGACTCCTGCCTCCGTGCGAGGGACACCTCGGGATTCTCTTCGAGTCTTGGATTGGCAATTGTGACGCGTCTCCACGTGAGGCGGGAGACCCAGGGTCCCTTTCCACGTGCCACAGGGATCCGGGGACTCCTATCCATTTTCCGGGGGTGTCAGGCATCGTCTCCTTTGGAAGCATTTATCTCCGCAGACCTCTCGAGTTTTCAAAGGATGTGAGGCCTCCGGACGCGATTAGGCGGAGGACTACTTCTTTCTCTGTCGTCTCCACAGGGGATTCAGACATCCCTTCGTTTTGGGAGATGCAAGACGAGCCTGCATTCAATTCACTGCAGGGATATCCGGCCTTACTTCGAGTCAGAGCATCTCGGTGTCCATTCCACTTGAGGCCACAAAATCAGGGTCCCTCTCACATACATGTAGCTGAGAGAAGCCTCTTCTTGAGGTGCTTGTGGAAAGTTGGTATTCCTCTTGAGTCAAAGCCAGGGACTAAGCTCTCATATCGAGTTGATTTGGGGTCCACGGAGCCCTTTCGTGTTGCTCCAGTGACCTCAGGATCCCTCTAGACTTGAGACAGTGATCTTGGGTTTTCTCTGGAGTGCCATCAAGGAAATCAAGGCTCCTTTCAAGTTTGATGTGGAACACGGAATTGTTCTGCACGCAGTGCAGGGGAATCGGGCCTCATCTCGGGGCGAGGGGGAAGTCTCATGGTGTTTCTCGAGTTGCGGCCGGAACCTGGGGTATATTCTCGAGTTATGACTGGGAGGGCCCTTCCAGACACGTGTTTGTTCAAGGACATCAGGACTTCTGACTAGGGGCGAGGGACACCTCGGGATTCTCCTCGAGTCTTGGCATGGCAATTGGAACGCGTCTCCAAGTGAGGGGGGAGACCCAGGGTCCCTTTCTACGTGCCACAGGGATCCTGGGACTCCTATCCATTTTCAAGAGGAGTCAGGCATCGTCTCCTTTGGAAGCATTGATCTCCACGGACCTCTCGAGTTTTCAAAGGATGTGAGGCCTCCGGTGGCGATGAGGCGGAGGACTAGGTCATTCTCTGTGGCCTCAACAGTGGATTCAGACATCCCTTCGTCTTGGGAGATGCAAGACGAGCCTGTATTCAATTCACTGCAGGGATATCCGGCCTTACTTCGAGTCAGAGCATCTCGCTGTCCATTCCACTTGAGGCCACAAACTCAGGGTCCCTCTCACATACCTGTAGCTGAGAGAAGCCTCCTCTTGAGGTGCTTTTGGAAAGTTGGTATTCCTCTTGATTCGAAGCCAGGGACTAAGCTCTCATCTCGAGTTGATTTGGGGTCCAAGGGGAAATTTCGTGTTGCTCCAGTGACCTCAACATCCCTCTAGAGTTGAGACAGTGATCTTGGGTTTTCTCTGGAGTGCCATCAAGGAAATCAAGGCTCCTTTCACGTTTAATGTGGAACACGGAATTGCTCTGCACGCAGTCCAGGGGAATCGGGCCTCAACTCGCGGCGACGGGTAAATATCATGGTTTTTCTCGAGCTGCGGACGGAACCTGGGGTATATTCTCGAGTTACGACGGGGAGGGCCCTTCCAGACACGTGTTTGTTCAACGACGTCAGGACTCCTGCCTAGGGGCGAGGGACACCTCGGGATTCTCCTCGAGTCTTGGCATGGCAATTGGGACGCGTCTCCACGTGAGGCGGGAGACCCAGGGTCCCTTTCCACGTGCCACAGGGATCCTGGGACTCCTATCCATTTTCAAGAGGAGTCAGGCATCGTCTCCTTTGGAAGCATTGATCTCCGAAGACCTCTTGAGGTTTCAAAGGATGTGAGGCCTCCGGTCGCGATGAGGCGGAGAACTAGGTCTTTCTCTGTGGTCTCCACAGGGGATTCAGACATCCCTTCGTCTTGGGAGATGCAAGCCGAGCCTGCATTCAATTCACTGCAGGGATATCCGGCCTTACTTCGAGTCAGAGCATCTCGGTGTCCATTCCACTTGAGGCCACAAACTCAGGGTCCCTCTCACTTACCTGTAGCTGAGAGAAGCCTCCTCTTGAGCTGCTTGTGAAAAGTTGGTATTCCTCTTGAGTCGAAGCCAGGGACTAAGCTCTCATCTCGAGTTGATTTGGGGTCCACGGAGCCCTTTCGTGTTGCTCCAGTGACCTCAGGATCCCTCTAGACTTGAGACAGTGATCTTGGGTTTTCTCTGGAGTGCCATCAAGGAAATCAAGGCTCCTTTCACGTTTGATGTGGAACAGGGAATTGCTCTGCATTCAGTGCAGGGGAATCGCGCCTCAACTCGATGCGAGGGGGAAATCTCATGGTTTTTCTCGAGCTGCGGACGGAACCTGGGGTATATTCTCGAGTTACGACGGGGAGGGCCCTTCCAGACACGTGTTTGTTCAGCGACGTCAGGACTCCTGCCTAGGTGCGAGGGACACCTCGGGATGCTCCTCGAGTCTTGGCATGGCAATTGGGACGCGTCTCCACGTGAGGCGGAAGACCCAGGGTCCCTTTCCACGTGCCACAGGGATCCTGGGGCTCCTATCCATTTTCAAGAGGAGTCAGGCATCGTCTCCTTTGGAAGCATTGATCTCCGCGGACCTCTTGAGTTTTCAAAGGATGTGAGGCCTCCGGTCGCGATGAGGCGGAGAACTAGGTCTTTCTCTGTGGTCTCCACAGGGGATTCAGACATCCCTTCGTCTTGGGAGATGCAAGCCGAGCCTGCATTCAATTCACTGCAGGGATATCCGGCCTTACTTCGAGTCAGAGCATCTCGGTGTCCATTCCACCTGAGGCCACAAACTCAGGGTCCCCCTCACTTACCTGTAGCTGAGAGAAGCCTCCTCTTGAGCTGCTTGTGAAAAGTTGGTATTCCTCTTGAGTCGAAGCCAGGGACTAAGCTCTCATCTCGAGTTGATTTGGGGTCCACGGAGCCCTTTCGTGTTGCTCCAGTGACCTCAGGATCCCTCTAGACTTGAGACAGTGATATTGGGCTTTCTCTGGAGTGCCATCAAGGAAATCAAGGCTCCTTTCACGTTTGATGTGGAACACGGAATTGCTCTGCATTCAGTGCAGGGGAATCGGGCCTCAACTCGATGCGAGGGGCAAATCTCATGGTTTTCCTCGAGTTGCGGCCGGAACCTGGGGTATATTCTCGAGTTACGACGGGGAGGGCCCTTCCAGACACGTGTTTGTTCAGTGACGTCAGGACTCCTACCTAGGTGCTAGGGACACCTCGGGATTCTCCTCGAGTCTTGGCATGGCAATTGGGAAAAATCTCCACGTGAGGCGGGAGACCCAGGGTCCCTTTCCACGTGCCACAGGGATCCTGGGACTCCTATCCATTTTCAAGAGGAGTCAGGCATCGTCTCCTTTGGAAGCATTGATCTCCGAGGACCTCTCTAGTTTTCAAAGGATGTGAGGCCTCCGGTCGCGTTGAGGCGGAGAACTAGCTCTTTCTCTGTGGTCTCCACAGGGGATCAGACAACCCTTCGTCTTGGGAGATGAAAGACGAGCCTGCATTCAATTCACTGCAGGGATATCCGGCCTTACTTCGAGTCAGAGCATCTCGGTGTCCATTCCACTTGAGGCCACAAACTCAGGGTCCCTCTCACATACCTGTAGCTGAGAGAAGCCTCGTCTTGAGGTGCTTGTGAAAAGTGGGTATTCCACTTGAGTCAAAGCCAGGGTCTAAGCTCTCATCTCGAGGTGATTTGGGGTCCACGGAGCCCTTTCGTGTTGCTCCAGTGACCTCAGGATCCCTCTAGACTTGAAACAGTGATCTTGGGTTTTCTCTGGAGTGCCATCAAGGAAATCAAGGCTCCTTTCACGTTTGATGTGTAACACGGAATTGCTCTGCACGCAGTGCCGGGGAATTAGGCCTCATCTCGCGGCGAGGGGGAAGTCTCATGGTTTTTCTCGAGTTGCGGCCGGAACCTGGGGTATATTCTCGAGTTACGACGGGGAGGGCCCTTCCAGACACGTGTTTGTTCAGTGACGTCAGGACTCCTGCCTAGGTGCGAGGGACACCTCGGTATTCTCCTCTTGTCTTGGCATGGCAATGGGGACGCGTCTCCACGTGAGGCGGGAGACCCAGTGTCCCTTTCCACGTGCCACAGGGATCCTGGGACTCCTATCCATTTTCAAGAGGAGTCAGGCATTGTCTCCTTTGGAAGCATTGATCTCCGAGTACCTCTCTAGTTTTCAAAGGATGTGAGGCCTCCGGTCGCGTTGAGGCGGAGAACTAGGTCTTTCTCTGTGCTCTCCACAGGGGATTCAGACATCCCTTCGTCTTGGGAGGTGCAAGACGAGCCTGCATTCAATTCACTGCAGGGATATCTGGCCTTACTTCGAGTCAGAGCATCTCGGTGTCCATTCCACTTGAGGCCACAAAGTCAGGGTCCCTCTCACATACCATTAGCTGAGAGTAGCCTCCTCTTGAGGTGCTTTTGGAAAGTTGGTATTCCTCTCGATTTGAAGGCAGGGAATAAGCTCTCATCTCGAGTTGATTTGGGGTCCACGGAGCCCTTTCGTGTTGCTCCAGTCACCTCAGGATCCCTCTAGACTTGAGAGAGTGATCTTGGGTTTTCTCTGGAGTGCCATCAAGGAAATCAAGGCTCTTTTCACGTTTAATGTGGAACACGGAATTGCTCTGCACGCAGTCCAGGGGAATCGGGCCTCAACTCGCGGCGACGGGTAAATATCATGGTTTTTCTCGAGCTGCGGACGGAACCTGGGGTATATTCTCGAGTTACGACGGGAAGGGCCCTTCCAGACACGTGTTTGTTCAACGACGTCAGGACTCCTGCCTAGGGGCGAGGGACACCTCGGGATTCTCCTCGAGTCTTGGCATGGCAATTGGGACGCGTCTCCACGTGAGGCGGGAGACCCAGAGTCCCTTTCCACGTGCCACAGGGATCCTGGGACTCCTATCCATTTTCAAGAGGAGTCAGGCATCGTCTCCTTTGGAAGCATTGATCTCCGCAGACCTCTTGAGGTTTCAAAGGATGTGAGGCCTCCGGTCGCGATGAGGCGGAGAACTAGGTCTTTCTCTGTGGTCTCCACAGGGGATTCAGACATCCCTTCGTCTTGGGAGATGCAAGCCGAGCCTGCATTCAATTCACTGCAGGGATATCCGGCCTTACTTCGAGTCAGAGCATCTCGGTGTCCATTCCACTTGAGGCCACAAACTCAGGGTCCCTCTCACTTACCTGTAGCTGAGAGAAGCCTCCTCTTGAGCTGCTTGTGAAAAGTTGGTATTCCTCTTGAGTCGAAGCCAGGGACGAAGCTCTCATCTCGAGTTGATTTGGGGTCCACGGAGCCCTTTCGTGTTGCTCCAGTGACCTCAGGATCCCTCTAGACTTGAGACAGTGATCTTGGGTTTTCTCTGGTGTGCCATCAAGGAAATCAAGGCTCCTTTCACGTTTGATGTGGAACAGGGAATTGCTCTGCATTCAGTGCAGGGGAATCGGGCCTCAACTCGATGCGAGGGGGAAATCTCATGGTTTTTCTCGAGTTGCGGCCGGAACCTGGGGTATATTCTCGAGTTACGACGGGGAGGGCCCTTCCAGACACGTGTTTGTTCAGCGACGTCAGGACTCCTGCCTAGGTGCGAGGGACACCTCGGGATGCTCCTCGAGTCTTGGCATGGCAATTGGGACGCGTCTCCACGTGAGGCGGAAGACCCAGGGTCCCTTTCCACGTGCCACAGGGATCCTGGGGCTCCTATCCATTTTCAAGAGGAGTCAGGCATCGTCTCCTTTGGAAGCATTGATCTCCGCGGACCTCTCGAGTTTTCAAAGGATGTGAGGCCTCCGGTCGCGTTGAGGCGGAGAACTAGCTCTTTCTCTGTGGTCTCCACAGGGGATCAGACAACCCTTCGTCTTGGGAGATGAAAGACGAGCCTGCATTCAATTCACTGCAGGGATATCCGGCCTTACTTCGAGTCAGAGCATCTCGGTGTCCATTCCACTTGAGGCCACAAACTCAGGGTCCCTCTCACATACCTGTAGCTGAGAGAAGCCTCGTCTTGAGGTGCTTGTGAAAAGTGGGTATTCCACTTGAGTCAAAGCCAGGGTCTAAGCTCTCATCTCGAGGTGATTTGGGGTCCACGGAGCCCTTTCGTGTTGCTCCAGTGACCTCAGGATCCCTCTAGACTTGAAACAGTGATCTTGGGTTTTCTCTGGAGTGCCATCAAGGAAATCAAGGCTCCTTTCACGTTTGATGTGTAACACGGAATTGCTCTGCACGCAGTGCCGGGGAATTAGGCCTCATCTCGCGGCGAGGGGGAAGTCTCATGGTTTTTCTCGAGTTGCGGCCGGAACCTGGGGTATATTCTCGAGTTACGACGGGGAGGGCCCTTCCAGACACGTGTTTGTTCAGTGACGTCAGGACTCCTGCCTAGGTGCGAGGGACACCTCGGTATTCTCCTCTTGTCTTGGCATGGCAATGGGGACGCGTCTCCACGTGAGGCGGGAGACCCAGTGTCCCTTTCCACGTGCCACAGGGATCCTGGGACTCCTATCCATTTTCAAGAGGAGTCAGGCATTGTCTCCTTTGGAAGCATTGATCTCCGAGTACCTCTCTAGTTTTCAAAGGATGTGAGGCCTCCGGTCGCGTTGAGGCGGAGAACTAGGTCTTTCTCTGTGCTCTCCACAGGGGATTCAGACATCCCTTCGTCTTGGGAGGTGCAAGACGAGCCTGCATTCAATTCACTGCAGGGATATCTGGCCTTACTTCGAGTCAGAGCATCTCGGTGTCCATTCCACTTGAGGCCACAAAGTCAGGGTCCCTCTCACATACCATTAGCTGAGAGTAGCCTCCTCTTGAGGTGCTTTTGGAAAGTTGGTATTCCTCTCGATTTGAAGGCAGGGAATAAGCTCTCATCTCGAGTTGATTTGGGGTCCACGGAGCCCTTTCGTGTTGCTCCAGTCACCTCAGGATCCCTCTAGACTTGAGAGAGTGATCTTGGGTTTTCTCTGGAGTGCCATCAAGGAAATCAAGGCTCTTTTCACGTTTAATGTGGAACACGGAATTGCTCTGCACGCAGTCCAGGGGAATCGGGCCTCAACTCGCGGCGACGGGTAAATATCATGGTTTTTCTCGAGCTGCGGACGGAACCTGGGGTATATTCTCGAGTTACGACGGGAAGGGCCCTTCCAGACACGTGTTTGTTCAACGACGTCAGGACTCCTGCCTAGGGGCGAGGGACACCTCGGGATTCTCCTCGAGTCTTGGCATGGCAATTGGGACGCGTCTCCACGTGAGGCGGGAGACCCAGGGTCCCTTTCCACGTGCCACAGGGATCCTGGGACTCCTATCCATTTTCAAGAGGAGTCAGGCATCGTCTCCTTTGGAAGCATTGATCTCCGCAGACCCTTTGAGGTTTCAAAGGATGTGAGGCCTCCGGTCGCGATGAGGCGGAGAACTAGGTCTTTCTCTGTGGTCTCCACAGGGGATTCAGACATCCCTTCGTCTTGGGAGATGCAAGCCGAGCCTGCATTCAATTCACTGCAGGGATATCCGGCCTTACTTCGAGTCAGAGCATCTCGGTGTCCATTCCACTTGAGGCCACAAACTCAGGGTCCCCCTCACTTACCTGTAGCTGAGAGAAGCCTCCTCTTGAGCTGCTTGTGAAAAGTTGGTATTCCTCTTGAGTCGAAGCCAGGGACTAAGCTCTCATCTCGAGTTGATTTGGGGTCCACGGAGACCTTTCGTGTTGCTCCAGTGACCTCAGGATCCCTCTAGACTTGAGACAGTGATATTGGGCTTTCTCTGGAGTGCCATCAAGGAAATCAAGGCTCCTTTCACGTTTGATGTGGAACACGGAATTGCTCTGCATTCAGTGCAGGGGAATCGGGCCTCAACTCGATGCGAGGGGGAAATCTCATGGTTTTCCTCGAGTTGCGGCCGGAACCTGGGGTATATTCTCGAGTTACGACGGGGAGGGCCCTTCCAGACACGTGTTTGTTCAGTGACGTCAGGACTCCTACCTAGGTGCTAGGGACACCTCGGGATTCTCCTCGAGTCTTGGCATGGCAATTGGGAAAAATCTCCACGTGAGGCGGGAGACCCAGGGTCCCTTTCCACGTGCCACAGGGATCCTGGGACTCCTATCCATTTTCAAGAGGAGTCAGGCATCGTCTCCTTTGGAAGCATTGATCTCCGAGGACCTCTCTAGTTTTCAAAGGATGTGAGGCCTCCGGTCGCGTTGAGGCGGAGAACTAGCTCTTTCTCTGTGGTCTCCACAGGGGATCAGACAATCCTTCGTCTTGGGAGATGAAAGACGAGCCTGCATTCAATTCACTGCAGGGATATCCGGCCTTACTTCGAGTCAGAGCATCTTGGTGTCCATTGCACTTGAGGCCACAAACTCAGGGTCCCTCTCACATACCTGTAGCTGAGAGAAGCCTCGTCTTGAGGTGCTTGTGAATAGTGGGTATTCCACTTGAGTCAAAGCCAGGGTCTAAGCTCTCATCTCGAGGTGATTTGGGGTCCACGGAGCCCTTTCGTGTTGCTCCAGTGACCTCATTATCCCTCTAGACTTGACACAGTGATCTTGGGTTTTCTCTGGAGTGCCATCAAGGAAATCAAGGCTCCTTTCACGTTTGATGTGTAACACGGAATTGCTCTGCACGCAGTGCCGGGGAATTAGGCCTCATCTCGCGGCGAGGGGGAAGTCTCATGGTTTTTCTCGAGTTGCGGCCGGAACCTGGGGTATATTCTCGAGTTACGACGGGGAGGGCCCTTCCAGACACGTGTTTGTTCAGTGACGTCAGGACTCCTGCCTAGGTGCGAGGGACACCTCGGTATTCTCCTCTTGTCTTGGCATGGCAATGGGGACGCGTCTCCACGTGAGGCGGGAGACCCAGTGTCCCTTTCCACGTGCCACAGGGATCCTGGGACTCCTATCCATTTTCAAGAGGAGTCAGGCATTGTCTCCTTTGGAAGCATTGATCTCCGAGTACCTCTCTAGTTTTCAAAGGATGTGAGGCCTCCGGTCGCGTTGAGGCGGAGAACTAGGTCTTTCTCTGTGCTCTCCACAGGGGATTCAGACATCCCTTCGTCTTGGGAGATGCAAGACGAGCCTGCATTCAATTCACTGCAGGGATATCTGGCCTTACTTCGAGTCCGAGCATCTCGGTGTCCATTCCACTTGAGGCCACAAAGTCAGGGTCCCTCTCACATACCATTAGCTGAGAGTAGCCTCCTCTTGAGGTGCTTTTGGAAAGTTGGTATTCCTCTCGATTTGAAGGCAGGGAATAAGCTCTCATCTCGAGTTGATTTGGGGTCCACGGAGCCCTTTCGTGTTGCTCCAGTCACCTCAGGATCCCTCTAGACTTGAGAGAGTGATCTTGGGTTTTCTCTGGAGTGTCATCAAGGAAATCACGGCTCCTTTCATTTTTGATGTGGAAACGGAATTGCTCTGCACGCAGGGCAGGGGAATCGGGCCTCATCTCGCGGCGAGGGGGAAGTCTCATGGTTTTTCTCGAGTTGCGGCCGGAACCTGGGGTATATTCTCGAATTACGACGGGGAGGTCCCTTCCAGACACTTGTTTGTTCAGCGACGTCAGGACTCCGGCCTAGGTGCGAGGGACACCTCAGGATTCTCCTCGAGTCTTGGCATGGTAATTGGGAAAAATCTCCACGTGAGGCGGGAGACCCAGGGTCCCTTTCCACGTGCCACAGTGATCCTGGGACTCCTATCCATTTTCAAGAGGAGTCAGGCATCGTCTCCTTTGGAAGCATTGATCTCCGCGGACCTCTCGAGTTTTCAAAGGATGTGAGGCCTCCGGTCGCGATGAGGCAGAGGACTAGGTCTTTCTCTGTGGTCTCCACAGGGGATTCAGACATCCCTTCGTCTTGGGAGATGCAAGACGAGCCTGCATTCAATTCGCTGCAGGGATATCCGGCCTTACTTCGAGTCAGAGCATCTCGGTGTCCATTCCACTTGAGGCCACAAACTCAGGGTCCCTCTCACATACCTGTAGCTGAGAGAAGCCTCCTCTTGAGGTGCTTGTGGAAATTTGGTATTCCTCTTGAGTCGAAGCCAGGGACTAAGCTCTCATCTAGAGTTGATTTGGGGTCCACGGAGCCCTTTCGTGTTGCTCCAGTGACCTCAGGATCCCTCTAGACTTGAGACAGTGATCTTGGGTTTTCTCTGGAGTGCCATCAAGGAAATCAAGGCTCCTTTCACGTTTGATGTGGAACACGGAATTGTTCTGCACGCAGTGCAGGGGAATCGGGCCTCATATCGCGGCGAGGGGGAAGTTTCATGGTTTTTCTCGAGTTGCGGCCGGAAGCTGGGGTATATTCTCGAGTTACGACGCGGAGGGCGTTCCAGACACGTGTTTGTTCAGCGACGTCAGCACTCCTTCCTAGGTGCGAGGGACACCTCGGGATTCTCCTCGAGTCTTGGCACGGAAATTCTGACGCGTCTCCACCTGAGGTGAGAGACCCAGGGTCCATTTCCACGTGCTACAGGGATCCTGGGACTCCTATCCATTTTCAAGAGGAGTCAGGCATCGTCTCCTTTGGTAGCATTGATCTCTGCGGACCTCTCGAGTTTCCAAAGGATGTGAGGCCTCCTGTCGCGTTGAGGCGGAGGACTTGGTCTTTCTCTGTGGTCTCCACAGGTGATTCAGACATCCCTTCGTCTTGGGAGAGGCAAGACGAGCCTGCATTCAATTCACTGCAGGGATATCCGGCCTTACTTCGAGTCAGAGAATCTCGGTGTCCATTCCACTTGAGGCCACAAACTCAGGGGCCCTCTCACATACCTGTAGCTGAGAGAGTTCTCCTCTTGTTGTGCTTGTGTAAAGTTTGTGTTCCTCTTGAGTCGAATCCAGGGACTAAGCTCTCATCTCGAGTTGATTTGGGGTCCACGGAGCCCTTTCGTGTTCTCCAGTGACCTCAGGATCCCTCTAGACTTGAGATAGTGATCTTGGGTTTTCTCTGGAGTGCCATCAAGAAATCAAGGCTCCTTTCACGTTTGATGTGGAACACGGAATTGTTCTGCACGCAGTGCAGGGGAATCGGGCCTCATCCAGCGGCGAGGGGGAAGTCTCATGGTTTTTATCGAGTTGCAGCCGGAACCTGCGGTATATTCTCGAGTTACGACCGGGAGGGCCCTTCCAGACACGTGTTTGTTCAGCGACGTCAGGACTCCTGCCTAGGTGCGAGGGACACCTCGGGATTCTCCTCGAGTCTTGGCATGGCAATTGGGACGCGTCTCCACGTAAGGCGGGAGACCCAGGGTCCCTTTCCACGTGCCACACGGATCCTGGGACTCCTATCCATTTTCAAGAGGAGTCAGGCATCGTCTCCTTTGGAAGCATTGATCTCCGCGGACCGCTTGAGTTTTCAAAGGATGTGAGGCCTCCGGTCGCGATGAGGCGGAGAACGAGGTCTTTCTCTGTGTTCTCCACAGGGGATTCAGACATCCCTTCGTCTTGGGAGATGCAAGACGAGCCTGCATTCAATCCACTGCAGGGATATCCGGCCTTACTTCGAGTCAGAGCATCTCGGTGTCCATTCCACTTGAGGCCACAAACTCAGGGTACCTCTCACATACTTTTAGCTGAGAGAAGCCTCCTCTTGAGGTGCTTGTGGAAAGTTGGTATTCCTCTTGAGTGGAAGCCAGGGACTAAGCTCTCATCTCGAGTTGATTTGGTGTCCAGGGAGCCCTTTCGTGTTGCTCCAGTGACCTCAGGATCCCTCTAAACTTGAAACAGTGATCTTGGGTTTTCTCTGGTGTGCCATCAAGGAAATCAAGGCTCCTTTCACGTTTGATGTGGAACACGGAATTGCTCTGCACGCAGTGCAGGGGAATCGGGCCTCATGTCGCGGCGAGGGGAAAGTCTCATGGTGTTTCTCGAGTTGCGGCCGGAACCTGGGGTATATTCTCAAGTTACGACGGGGAGGGCCCTTCCAGACACGTGTTTGTTCAGCGACGTCAGGACTCCTGCCTAGGTGCGAGGGACACCTCGGGATTCTCCTCGAGTCTTGGCATGGCAATAGGGAGGCGTCTCCACGTGAGGCGGGAGACCCAGGGTCCCTTTCCACGTGCCACAGGGATCCTGGGACTCCTATCCATTTTCAAGAGGAGTCAGGCATCGTCTCCTTTGGAAGCATTGATCTCCGCGGACCTCTCGAGTTTTCAAAGGATGTGAGGCCTCCGGTCGCCATGAGGCTGAGAACTAGGTTTTTCTCTGTGGTCTCCACAGGGGATTCAGACATCCCTTCATCTTGGGAGATGCAAGACGAGCCTGCATTCAATTCACTGCTGGGATATCCGGCCTTACTTCGAGTCAGAGCATCTCGGTGTCCATTCTACTTGAGGCCACAAACTCAGGGTCCCTCTCACATACCTGTAGCTGAGAGAAGCCTCCTCTTGAGGGGCTTGTGGAAAGTTGGTATTCCTCTTGAGTCGAAGCCAGGGACTAAGCTCTCATCTCGAGTTGATTTGGGGTCCACGGAGCCCTTTCCTTTTCCTCCAGTGACCTCAGGATCCCTCTAGACTTGAGACAGTGACTTTGTGTTTTCTCTGGAGTGCCATCAAGGAAATCAAGTCTCCTTTCACGTTTGATGTGGAACAAGGAATTGCTCTGCACGCAGTGCAGGGGAATCGGGCCTCATCTCGCGGCGAGGGGGAAGTCTCATGGTTTTTCTCGAGTTGCGGCCGGAACCTGGGTATATTCTCGAGTTATGACAGGGAGGGCCCTTCCAGACACGTGTTTTTTCAGCGACGTCAGGACTCCTGACTAGGTGCGAGGGACACCTCGGCATTCCCCTCGAGTCTTGGCATGGCAATTGGGACGCGTCTCCACGTGAGGCGGGAGACCCAGGGTCCCCTTCCACGTGGACAGGGATCCTGGGACTCCTATCCATTTTCAAGAGGAGTCAGGCATCGTCTCCTTTGGAAGCATTGATCTCCGCGGACCTCTCGAGTTTTCAAAGGATGTGAGGCCTCCGGTCGCGATGAGGCGGAGAACTAGGTCTTTATCTGTGGTCTCCACAGGGGATTCAGACATCCCTTCGTCTTGGGAGATGCAAGACGAGCTTGCATTCAATTCACTGCAGGGATATCCGGCCTTACTTCGATTCAGAGCATCTCGGGTTCAATTCCACTTGAGGCTACAAACTCAGGGTACCTCTCACATACATGTAGCTGAGAGAAGCCTTCTCTTGAGGTGCTTGTGGAAAGTTGGTATTCCACTTGAGTCGAAGCCAGGGACTAAGCTCTCATCTCGAGTTGATTTGGGGTCCACGGAGCCCTTTCGTGTTCCTCCAGTCACCTCAGGATCCCTCTAGACTTGAGACAGTGACTTTGGGTTTTCTCTGGAGTGCCATCAAGGAAATCAAGGCTCCTTTCACGTTTGATGTGGAACACGGAATTGCTCTGCACGCAGTCAGGGGAATCGGGCTCCATCTTGCGGCGAGGGGGAAGTCTCATGGTTTTTCTCGAGTTGCGGCCGGAACCTGGGGTATATTCTCGAGTTACAACGGGGAGGGCCCTTCCAGACACGTGTTTGTTCAGCGACGTCAGGACTCCTTCCTAGGTGCGAGGGACACCTCAGGATTCTCCTCGAGTCTTGGCATGGCAATTGGGACGCCTCTCTATGTGAGGCGGGAGCCCCAGGTTCCCTTTCCAGGTGCCACAGGAATCCTGGGACTCCTATCCATTCTCAAGAGGAGTCAGGCATCGTCTCCTTTGGAAGCATTGATCTCCGTGGACCTCTCGAGTTTTCAAAGGATGTGAGGCCTCTGGTCGCAATGAGGCGGAGGACTAGGTCTTTCTCTGTGGCCTCCACAGGGGATTCAGACATCCCTTCATCTTGGGAGATGCAAGACGAGCCTGCATTCAATTCACTGCAGGGATATCCGGCCTTACTTCGAGTCAGAGCATCTCGGTGACCATTCCACTTGAGGCCACAAACTCAGGGTCCCTCTCACATACCTGTAGTTGAGAGAAGCCTCCTCTTGCGGTGCTTGTGGAAAGTTGGTATTCCTCTTGAGTCAAAGCCAAGGACTAAGCTCTCATCTCGAGTTGATTTGGTGTCCAGGGAGCCCTTTCGTGTTGCTCCAGTGACCTCAGGATCCCTCTAAACTTGAAACAGTGATCTTGGGTTTTCTCTGGAGTGCCATCAAGGAAATCAAGGCTCCTTTCACGTTTGTTGTGGAACACGGAATTGCTCTGCACGCAGTGCAGGGGAATCGGGCCTCATGTCGCGGCGAGGGGGAAGTCTCATGGTTTTTCTCGAGTTGCGGCCGGAACCTGGGGTATATTCTCGAGTTACGACGGGGAGGGCCCTTCCAGACACGTGTTTTTTCAGCGACGTCAGGACTCCTGCCTAGGTGCGAGGGACACCTTGGGATTCTCCTCGAGTCTTGGCATGGCAATAGGGAGGCGTCTCCACGTGAGGCGGGAGACCCAGGGTCCCTTTCCACGTGCCACAGGGATCCTGGGACTCCTATCCATTTTCAAGAGGAGTCAGGCATCGTCTCCTTTGGAAGCATTGATCTCCGCGGACCTCTCGAATTTTCAAAGGATGTGAGGCCTCCGGTCGCCATGAGGCTGAGAACTAGGTTTTTCTCTGTGGTCTCCACAGGGGATTCAGACATCCCTTCATCTTGGGAGATGCAAGACGAGCCTGCATTCAATTCACTGCTGGGATATCCAGCTTTACTTCGAGTCAGAGCATCTCGGTGTCCATTCTACTTGAGGCCACAAACTCAGGGTCCCTTTCACATACCTGTAGCTGAGAGAAGCCTCCTCTTGAGGGGCTTGTGGAAAGTTGGTATTCCTCTTGAGTCGAAGCCAGGGACTAAGCTCTCATCTCGAGTTGATTTGGGGTCCACGGAGCACTTTCCTTTTCCTCCAGTGACCTCAGGATCCCTCTAGACTTGAGACAGTGACTTTGTGTTTTCTCTGGAGTGCCATCAAGGAAATCAAGTCTCCTTTCACGTTTGATGTGGATCACGGAATTGCTCTGCACGCAGTGCAGGGGAATCGGGCCTCATCTCGGGGCGAGGGGGAAGTCTCATGGTTTTTCTCGAGTTGCGGCCGGAACCTGGGTATATTCTCGAGTTATGACAGGGAGGGCCCTTCCAGACACGTGTTTTTTCAGCGACGTCAGGACTCCTGACTAGGTGCGAGGGACACCTCGGCATTCCCCTCGAGTCTTGGCATGGCAATTGGGACGCGTCTCCACGTGAGGCGGGAGACCCAGGGTCCCCTTCCACGTGGACAGGGATCCTGGGACTCCTATCCATTTTCAAGAGGAGTCAGGCATCGTCTCCTTTGGAAGCATTGATCTCCGCGGACCTCTCGAGTTTTCAAAGGATGTGAGGCCTCCGGTCGCGATGACGCGGAGAACTAGGTCTTTATCTGTGGTCTCCACAGGGGATTCAGACATCCCTTCGTCTTGGGAGATGCAAGACGAGCTTGCATTCAATTCACTGCAGGGATATCCGGCCTTACTTCGATTCAGAGCATCTCGGGTTCAATTCCACTTGAGGCTACAAACTCAGGGTACCTCTCACATACATGTAGCTGAGAGAAGCCTTCTCTTGAGGTGCTTGTGGAAAGTTGGTATTCCACTTGAGTCGAAGCCAGGGACTAAGCTCTCATCTCGAGTTGATTTGGGGTCCACGGAGCCCTTTCGTGTTCCTCCAGTCACCTCAGGATCCCTCTAGACTTGAGACAGTGACTTTGGGTTTTCTCTGGAGTGCCATCAAGGAAATCAAGGCTCCTTTCACGTTTGATGTGGAACACGGAATTGCTCTGCACGCAGTCAGGGGAATCGGGCTCCATCTTGCGGCGAGGGGGAAGTCTCATGGTTTTTCTCGAGTTGCGGCCGGAACCTGGGGTATATTCTCGAGTTACAACGGGGAGGGCCCTTCCAGACACGTGTTTGTTCAGCGACGTCAGGACTCCTTCCTAGGTGCGAGGGACACCTCAGGATTCTCCTCGAGTCTTGGCATGGCAATTGGGACGCCTCTCTATGTGAGGCGGGAGCCCCAGGTTCCCTTTCCAGGTGCCACAGGAATCCTGGGACTCCTATCCATTCTCAAGAGGAGTCAGGCATCGTCTCCTTTGGAAGCATTGATCTCCGTGGACCTCTCGAGTTTTCAAAGGATGTGAGGCCTCCCGTCGCGATGAGGCGGAGAACTAGGTCTTTCTCTGTGGTCTCCACAGGGGACTCAGACATCCATTCGTCTTGGGAGATGCAAGACGAGCCTGCATTCAATTCACTGCAGGGATATCCGGCCTTACTTCGAGTCAGAGCATCAAGGTGTCCATTCCATTTGAGGCCACAAAATCAGGGTAACTCTCATATACTTGTACCTGAGAGAAGCCTCCTCTTGAGGTGCTTGTGGAAAGTTGGTATTCCTCTTGAGTCGAAGCCAGGGACTAAGCTCTCATCTCGAGTTGATCTGGGGTCCAAGGAGCCCTTTCCTGTAGCTACAGTGACCTCAGGGTCCCTCTAGACTTGAGACAGTGATCTTGGGTTTTCTCTGGAGTGCCATCAAGGAAATCAAGGCTCCTTTCACGTTTGATGTGGAACACGGAATTGCTCTGCACGCAGTGCAGGGGAATCGGGCCTCATCTCGCGACGAGGGGGAAGTCTCATGGTTTTTCTCGAGTTGCTGCCGGAACCTGGGGTATATTCTCGAGTTACGACGGGGAGGGCCCTTCCAGACACGTGTTTTTTCAGCGACGTCAGGACTCCTGCCTAGGTGGGAGGGACACCTCGGGATTCTCCTCGAGTCTTGGCATGGCAATTGGGACGCGTCTCCACGTGAGGCGGGAGACCCAGGGTCCCTTTTGACGTGCCACAGGGATCCTGGGACTCCTATCCACTTTCAGGAGGAGTCAGGCATCGTCTCCTTGGGAAGCATTGATCTCCTCGGACCTCTAGAGTTTTCAAAGGATGTGAGGCCTCCGTTCGCGTTGAGGCGGACGACTAGGTCTTTCTCTGTGGTCTCCACAGGGGATTCAGACATCCCTTCGTCTTGGGAGATGCAAGAAGAGCCTGCATTCAATTCACTGCAGGGATATCCGGCCTTACTTCGAGTCAGAGCATCTCGATGTCCATTTCACTTGAGGCCACAAACTCAGGGTCCCTCTCACATACCTGTAGCTGAGAGAAGCCTCCTCTTGAGGTGCTTGTGGAAATTTGGTATTCCTCTTGAGTCGAAGCCAGGGACTAAGCTCTCATCTCGAGTTGATTTGGGGTCCACGGGGCCCTTTCGTGTTGCTCCAGTGACCTCAGGATCCCTCTAGACTTGAAACAGTGTTCTTGGGTTTTCTCTGGAGTGCCATCAAGGAAATCAAGGCTCCTTTCACGTTTGATGTGGAACACGGAATGGCTCTGCACGCAGTGCAGGGGAATCGGGCCTCATCTCGCGGCGAGGGGGAAGTCTCATTGTTTTTCTCGAGTTGCAGCCGGAACTTGCGGTATATTCTCGAGTTACGAGGGGGAGGACCCCTCCAGACACGTGTTTGTTCAGCGACGTCAGGACTCCTGCCTAGGTGCGAGGGACACCTCGGGATTCTCCTCGAGTCTTGGCATGGCAATTGGGACGCGTCTCCACGTGAGGCGGTTGACCCAGGGTCCCTTTCCACGAGCCACAGTGATCCTGGGACTCCTATGCATTTTCAAGAGGAGTCAGGCATCATCTCCTTTGGAAGCATTGATCTCTGCAGACCTCTCGAGTTTTCAAAGGACGTGAGGCCTCCGGTCACGATGAGGCGGAGGATTAGGCCTTTCTCTGTGGTCTCCAGAGGGGATTCAGACATCCCTTCGTCTTGGGAGTTGCAAGACGAGCCTTCATTCAATTCACTGCAGGGATATCCGGCCTTACTTCGAGTCAGAGCATCTCGGTGACCATTCCACTTGAGGCCACAAACTCAGGGTCCCTCTCACATAACTGTAGCTGAGAGAAGCTTCCTCTTGAGGTGCTTGTGGAAAGTTGGTATTCCTCTTGAGTCGAAGCCAGGAACTAAGCTCTCATCTCGAGTTGATTTGGGGTCCACGGAGCCCTTTCGTGTTGCTCCAGTGACCTCAGGATCCCTCTAGACTTGAGACAGTGATCTTGGGTTTTCTCTGTAGTGCCATCAAGGAAATCAAGGCTCCTTTCACGTTTGATGTGGAACACGGAATTGCTCTGAACACAGTGCAGGGGAATCGGGCCTCATCCAGCGGCGAGGGGGAAGTCTCATGGTTTTTCTCGAGTTGCGGCCCGAACCTGGGGTATATTCTCGAGTTACGACGGGGAGGGCCCTTCCCGACACGTGTTTGTTCAGCGACGTCAGGACTCCTGCCTAGGTGCGAGGGACACCACGGGATTCTCCTCGAGTCTTGGCATGGCAATTTGGACGCGTCTCCACGTGAGGCGGGAGGCCCAGGGTCCCTTTCCACGTGCCACAGGGATCCTGGGACTCCTATCCATTTTCAAGAGGAGTCAGGCATCGTCTCCTTTGGAAATATTGATCTCCGCGGACCTCTCGAGTTTTCAAAGGATGTGAGGCCTCCGGTCGGGATGAGGCGGAGAACTTTGTCTTTCTCTGTGGTCTCCACAGGGGATTCAGATATCCCTTCGTCTTGGGAGATGCAAGACGAGCCTGCATTCAATTCACTGCAGGGATATCCGGCCTTACTTCGAGTCAGAGCATCTCTGTGTCCATTCCACTTGAGGCCACAAACTCAGGGTCCCTCTCACATACATGTAGCTGAGAGAAGCCTCCTCTTGAGGGGCTTGTGGAAAGTTCGTATTCCTCTTGAGACCAAGCCAGGAACTAAGCTCTCATCTCGAGTTGATTTGGGGTCCACGGAGCCCTTTCCTGTTGGTCCAGTGACCTCAGCATCCCTCTAGACTTGAGACAGTGATCTTGGGTTTTCTCTGGAGTGCCATCAAGGAAATCACGGCTCCTTTCACGATTGATGTGGAACACGGAATTGCTCTGCATGCAGTGCAGGGGAATCAGGCCTCAACTCGCGGCGAGGGGGAAGTCTCATGGTTTCTCTCGAGTTGCGGCCCGAACCTGGGGTATATTCTCGAGTTACGACGGGGAGGGCCCTTCCAGACACGTGTTTGTTCAGCGACGTCAGGACTCCTGCCTAGGTGCGAGGGACACCTCGGGATTCTCCTCGAGTCTTGGCATGGCAATTGGGACGCGTCTCCACGTGAGGCGGGAGACCCAGGGTCCCTTTCCACGTGCCACAGGGATCCTGGGACTCCTATCCATTTTCAAGAGGAGTCAGGCCTCGTCTCCTTTGGAAGCATTGATCTCCGCAGACCTCTCGAGTTTTCAAAGGATGTGAGGCCTCCAGTCACGATGAGACGGAGGACTAGGTCTTTCTCTGTGGTCTCCATGAGGATTCAGACATCGCTTCGTCTTGGGAGATGCAAGACGGGCCTGCATTCAATTCACTGCAGGGATATCCGGCCTTACCTGAGTCAGAGCATCTCGGTGTCCATTACACTTGAGGCCACAAATTCAGGGTCCCTCTCACATAACCGTAGCTGAGAGAAGCCTCCTCTTGAGGTGCTTGTGGAAAGTTGGTATTCCTCTTGAGTCGAAGCCAGGGACTAAGCTCTCATCTCGAGTTGATTTGGGGTCCACGGAGCCCTTTTGTGTAGCTCCAGTGACCTCAGGATCCCTCTAGACTTGAGACAGTGATCTCGGGTTTTCTCTGAAGTGCCAACAAGGAAATCAAGGCTCCCTTCACGTTTGATGTGGAACACGGAATTGCTCTGCACGCAGTGCAGGGGAATCGGGCCTCATCTCGTGGCAAGGGGGATGTCTCATGGTTTTTCTCAAGTTGCGGCCGGAACCTGGGGTATATTCTCGAGTTACGACGGGGAGGGCCCTTCCAGACACGTGTTAGTTCAGCGACGTCAAGACTCCTGCCTAGGTGCGAGGGACACCTCGGGATTCTCCTCGAGTCTTGGCATGGCAATTGGGACGCGTCTCCATGTGAGGCGGGAGACTCAGGGTCCCTTTCCACGTGCCACAGGGATCCTGGGTCTCCTATCCATTTTCAAGAAGAGTCAGGCATCGTCTCCTTTGGAAGCATTGATCTCCGCGGACCTCTCGAGTTTTCAAAGGATGTGAGGCCTCCGGTCGCGTTCAGGCGGAGGACTAGGTCTTTCTCTGTGGTCTCCACAGGGGATTCAGACAACCCTTCGTCTTGGGAGATGCAAGACGAGCCTGCATCCAATTCACTGCAGGGATATCCGGCCTTACTTCGAGTCAGAGCATCTCGGTGTCCATTCCACTTGAGGCCACAAACTCGGGGTCCCTCAAATATACCTGAAGCTGAGAGAAGCCTCTTCTTGAGGTGCTGGTGGAAAGTTGTTATTCCTCTTGACTCGAAGCCAGGGACTAAGCTCTCATCTCGAGTTGATTTGGGGTCCACGGAGCCTTTTCGTGTTGCTACAGTGACCTCAGGATCCCTCTGGACTTGAGACAGTGATCTTGGGTTTTCTCTGGAGTGCCATCAAGGAAATCAAGGCTCCTTTCACGTTTGATGTGGAACACGGAATTGCTCTGCACGCAGTGCAGGGGAATTGGGCCTCATCTCGTGGCGAGGGGGAAGTCTCATGGTTTTTCTCGAGTTGCGGCCGGAACCTGAGGTATATTCTCGAGTTACGACGGGGAGGGCCCTTCCAGACACGTGTTTGTTCAGCGACGTCAGGACTCCTGCCTAGGTGTGAGGGACTCCTCAGGATTCTCCTTGAGTCTTGGCATGGCAATTGGGACAAGTCTCCACATGAGGCGGGAGACCCAGGGTCCCTTTCCACGTGCCACACGGATCCTGGGACTCCTATCCATTTTCAAGAGGAGTCAGGCATCGTCTCCTTTAGAAGCATTGATCTCTGCGGACCTCACGAGTTTTCAAAGGATGTGAGGCCTCCGGTGCAATGAGGCGGAGAACTCGGTCTTTCTCTGTGTTCTCCACAGGGGATTCAGACATCCCTTCGCTTGGGAGATGCAAGACGAGCCTGCATTCACTTCACTGCAGGGATATCCGGCCTTACTTCGAGTCAGAGCATCTCGGTGTCCATTCCACTTGAGGCCACAAACTCAGGGTCCGTCTCACATACCTGTAGCTGAGACAAGCCTCCTCTTGAGGTGCTTGTGGAAAGTTGGTATTCCTCTTGAGTCGAAGCCAGGGACTAAGCTCTCATCTCGAGTTGATTTGCGATCCACTGAGCCCTTTCCTGTTGCTCCAGTGACCTCAGGATCCCGCTAGACTTGAGACAGTGATCTTGGGTTTTCTCTGGAGTGCCATCAAGGAAATCAAGGCTCCGTTCAAGTTTGATGTGGAACACGGAACTGCTCTGCACGCAGTGCAGGGGAATCGGGCCTCATCTCGCGTCGAGGGGGAAGTCTCATGGTTTTTCTCGAGTTGCGGCCGGAACCTGGGCTATATTCTCGAGTTACGACGGGGAGGGCCCTTCCAGACATTTGTTTGTTCAGCGATGTCAGGACTCCTGCCTAGGTGCGAGGGACACCTCGGGATTCTCCTCGAGTCTTGGCATGGCTATTGGGACGCGTCTCCACATGAAGCGGGAGACCCAGGGTCCGTTTTCACGTGCCACAGGGATCCTGGGACTCCTATCCATTTTCAAGAGGAGTCAGGCATCATCTACTTTGGAAGCATTGTTCTCCGAAGACCTCTCGAGTTTTCAAAGGATGTGAGGCGTCTGGTCGCGATGAGGCAGAGAATTAGGTCTTTCTCTGTGGTCTCCACAGGGGATTCAGACATCCCTTCGTCTTGAGAGATGCAAGACGAGCCTGCATTCAATTCACTGCAGGGATATCCGGCCTTACTTCGCGTCAGAGCTTCTCGGTGTCCATTCCACTTGAGGCCACAAATTCCAGGTACCTCTCACATACCTGTAGCTGAGAGAAGCCTCCTCTTGAGGTGCTTGTGGAAACTTGGTATTCCTCTTGAGTCGAAGCCAGGGACTAAGCTCTCATCTCGAGTTGATTTGGGGTCCACGGAGCCCTTTCGTGTTGCTCCAGTGACCTCAGGATACCTCTATTCTTGAGACAGTAATCTTGGGTTTTCTCTGGAGTGCCATGAAAGAAATCAAGGCTCCTTACACGTTTGATGTGGAACACGGAATTGCTCTGCACGCAGTGCAGGGGAATCGGGCCTCATCTCGCGGCGAGGGGGAAGTCTCATGGTTTTTCTCGAGTTGCGGCTGGAATCTGGGGTATATTCTCGAGTTACGACGGGGAGGGCCCTTCTCGACACGTGTTTGTTCAGCGACGTCAGGACTCCTGCCTAGGTGCGAGGGACACCACGGGATTCTCCTCGAGTCTTGGCATGGCAATTGGGACGCGTCTCCACGTGAGGCGGGAAACCCAGGGTCCCTTTCCCCGTGCCACAGGGATCCTGGGACTCCTATCCATTTTCAAGAGGAGTCAGGCATTGTCTCCTTTGGAAGCATTGATCTCCGCGGACCTCTCGAGTTTTCAAAGGATGTGAGGCATCCGGTCGCGATCAGGCGGAGAACTAGGTCTTTCTCTGTGGTCTCCACAGGGGATTCAGACATCCCTTCCTCTTGGCAGATGCAAGACGAGAATGCATTTAATTCACTGGTGGGATATCCGGCTTTACTTCGAGTTAGAGGATCTCGGTGTCCATTCCACTTGAGGCCATAAACTCAGGGTCCCTCTCAAATACCTGTAGCTGAGAGAAGCCTCCTCTTGAGGTGCTTGTGGAAAGTTGGTATTCCTCTTGAGTCGAAGCCAGGGACTAAGCTCTCATGTCGAGTTGATTTGGGGTCCACGCAGCCCTTTCGTGTTGCTCCAGTGACCTCAGGATCCCTGTAGACTTGAGACAGGGATCTTGGGTTTTCTCTGCAGCGCCATGAAGGAAATCAAGGCTCCTTTCACGATTGATGTGGAACACGGAATTGCTCTGCACCCAGTGCAGGCGAATCGGGCCTCATCACGTGGCGAGGTGGAAGTCTCATGGTTTTTCTCTAGTTGCGGCCGGAACCGGGGTATATTCTCGAGTTACGACGGGGAGGGCCCTTCCAGACACGTGTTTGTTCAGTGACGTCAGGACTCCTGCCTACGTGCGAGGGAAACCTCGGGATTCTCCTCGAGTCTTGGCATGGCAATTGGGACGCGTCTCCACGTGAGGCGGGAGACCCAGGATCCCTTTCCAAGTTACACAGGAGTCCTGGAACTCCTATCCATTTTCAAGAGGAGTCAGGCATCGTCTCCTTTGGAAGCATTGATCTCCGCGGTCCTCTCGAGTTTTCAAAGGATGTGACGCCTCCGGTCGCGTTGAGGCGGAGGACTAGGTCTTTCTCTGTGGTCTCCACAGGGGATTCAGACATCCCTTCGTCTTGGGAGATGCAAGACGAGCCTGCATTCAATTCACTGCAGGGATATCCGGCCTTACTTCGAGTCAGAGCATCTCGGTGTCCATTCCACCTGAGGCCACAAACTCAGGGTCCCTCTCAAATACCTGTTGCTGAGAGAAGCCTCCTCTTGAGGTGCTTGTGGAAAGTTGGTATTCCTCTTGAGTCGAAGCCAGGGACTAAGCTCTCATCTCGAGTTGATTTGGGGTCCACGGAGCTCTTTCTTGTTGCTCCAGTGACCTCAGGATCCCTCTAGACTTGAGACAGTGATCTTGGGTTTTATCTGGAGTGCCAACAAGGAAATCAAGGTTCCTTTCACGTTTGATTTGGAACACGGAATTGCTCTGCACGCAATGCAGGTGAATCGGGCCTCATCTCGCCGTGAGGGGGAAGTCTCATGGTTTTTCTCGAGTTGCGGCCGGAACCTGGGGTATATTCTCGACTTACGACGGGGAGGGCCCTTCCAGACACGTGTTTGTTCAGCGATGTCAGGACTCGTGACTAGGTGCGAGGGACACGTCGGGATTCTCCTCGAGTCTTGGCATGGCAATTGAGACGCGTCTCCACGTGAGTCGGGAGACCCAGGGTCCCTTTCGACGAGCCACAGGGATCCTGGGACTCCTATCCATTTTCAAGAGGAGTCAGGCATCGTCTCCTTTGGAAGCATTGATCTCTGCAGACCTCTCGAGTTTTCAAAGGATATGAGGCCTCCGGTCGCGTTGAGGCGGAGGACTAGGTCTTTCTCTGTGGTCTCCACAGGGGATTCAGACATCCCTTCGTCTTGGGAGATGCAAGACGAGCCTGCATTCAATTCACTGTAGGGATATCCGGCCTTACTTCGAGTCAGAGCATCTCGGTGTCCATTCCACTTGAGGCCACAAACTCAGGGTCCCTCTCACATACCTGTAGCTGAGAGAAGCCTCCTCTTGAGGTGCTTGTGGAAAGTTGGTATTCCTCTTGAGTCGAAGCCAGGGACTAAGCTCTCATCTCGAGTTGATTTGGGGTCCACGTAGCCCTTTCTTGTTGCTCCAGTGACCTCAGGATCCCTCCAGACTTGAGACAGTGATCTTGGGTTTTCTCTGGAGTGCCATCAAGGAAATCAAGGCTCCTTTCACGTTTGATGTGGAACACGGAATTGCTCTGCACGCAGTGCAGGGGAATCGGGCCTCATCTAGCGGCGAGGGAGAAGTCTCATGGTTTTTCTCGAGTTGCGGCCGGAACATGGGGTATATTCTCGAGTTACGACGGGGAGGGCCCTTCCAGACACGTGTTTGTTCAGCGACATCAGGACTCCTGCCTAGGTGCGAGGGACACCTCGGGATTCTCCTCGAGTCTTGGCATGGCAATTGGGACGTGTCTCCCCGTGAGGCGGGAGACCCAGGGTCACTTACCACGTGCCACAGGGATCCTGGAACTACTATCCATTTTCAAGAGGAGTCAGGCATCGTATCCTTTGGAAGCCTTGATCTCCGCAGACCTCTCGAGTTTTCAAAGGATGTGAGGCCTCCGGTCCCGATGAGGCGAAGGACTAGGTTTTTCTCTGTGGTCTCCACAGGGGATTCAGACATCCCTTCGTCTTGGGAGATACAAGACGAGCCTGCTTTCAATTCACTGCAGGGATATCCGGCCTTACTTCTAGTCAGAGAATCTCGGTGTCCATTCCACTTGAGGCCACACACTCAGGGTCCCTCTCACATACCTGTAGCTGAGAGATGCCTCCTCTTGAGGTGCTTGTAGAAAGTTGGTATTCCTCTTGAGTCGAAGCCAGGGACTAAGCTCTCATTTCGAATTGATTTGGGGTCCTCAGAGCCCTTTCCTGTTGCTCCAGTGACCTCAGGATCCCTCTAGACTTGAGACAGTGATCTTGGGTTTTCCCTGGAGTGCCATCAAGGAAATCAAGGCTCCTTTCACGTTTGATGTGGAACACGGAATTGCTCTGCACGCAGTGCAAGGGAATCGGGCCTCATCTCGCGGCGAGGGGGAAGTCTCATGGTTTTTCTCGAGTTGCGGCCGGAACCTGTGGTATATTGAGGAGTTACGACGGGGAGGGCCCTTCCAGACACGTGTTTGTTCAGCGACGTCAGGACTCCTGCCGAGGTGCGAGGGACACCTCGGGATTCTCCTCGAGTGTTGGCATGGCAATTGGGACACGTCTCCACGTGAGGCGGGAGACCCAGGGTCCCTTTCGACGTGCCACAGAAATCCTGGGACTCCTATCCATTTTCAAGAGGAGTCAGGCATCGTCTCCTTTGGAAGCATTGATCTCTGCGGACCTCTCGAGTTTTCAAAGGATGTGAGGCCTCCGTTTGCGTTGAGGCGGAGGTCTAGGTCTTTCTCTGTGGTCTCCACAGGGGATTCAGACAACCCTTCGTCTTGGGGAATGCAAGACGAGCCTGCATTCAATTCACTGCAGGGATATCCGGCCTTACTTCGAGTCAGAGCATCTCGGTGTCCATTCCACTTGAGGCCACAAACTCAGGGTCCCTCTCACATACCTGTAGCTGAGAGAAGCCTCCTCTTGAGGTGCTTGTGGAAAGTTCGTATTCCTCTTGAGTCGAAGCCAGGGACTAAGCTCTCATCTCGAGTTGATTTGGGGTCCACGGAGCCCTTTCGTGTTGCTCCAGTGACCTCAGGATCCCTCTAGACTTGAGACAGTGATCTTGGGTTTTCTCTGGAGTGCCATCAGGGAAATCAAGGCTCCTTTCACGTTTGATGTGGAACACGGAATTGCTCTGCACGCAGTGCAGGGGAATCGGGCGTCATCTCCCGGCGAGGGGGAAGTCTCATGGTTTTTCTCGAGTGCAGCCAGAACCTGGGGTATATTCTCGAGTTACGCCGGGGAGGGCCCTTCCAGACACGTGTTTGTTCAGCGACGTCAGGACTCCTGCCTCGGTGCGAGGGACACTTCGGGATTCTCCTCGAGTATTGGCATGGCAATTGGGACGCGTCTCCACGTGAGGCGGGAGACCCAGGGTCCCTTTCCACGTGCCACAGGGATCCTGGGACTCCTATCCATTTTCAAGAGGAGTCAGGCATCGTCTCCTTTGGAAGCATTGATCTCGGCGGAACTCTCGAGTTTTCAAAGGATGTGAGGCCCCCATTCGCTATGAGGCGGAGAATTAGGTCTTTCTCTGTGGTCTCCACAGGGGATTCAGACATCCCTTCGTCTTGGGAGATGCAAGACGAGCCTGCATTCAATTCACTGCAGGGATATCCGGCCTTACTTCGAGTCAGAGCATCTAGGTGTCCATTCCACTTGAGGCCACAAACCTAGGGTCCCTCTCACATACCTGTAGCTGAGAGAAGCCTCCTCTTGAGGTGCTTGTGGAAAGTCGGTATTCCTCTTGAGTCGAAGCCAGGGACTAAGCTCTCATCTCGAGTTGATTTGGGGTCCACGGAGCCCTTTCATGTTGCTCCAGTGACCTCAGGATCCCTCTAGACTTGAGCCAGTGATCTTGGGTTTTCTCTGGAGTGCCATCAAGGAAATCAAGGCTCCTTTCACGTTTGATGTGGAACACGGAATTGCTCTGCACGCAGTGCAGGGGAATCTGGCCTCATTTCACGGCGAGGGGGAAGTCTCATGGCTTTTCTCGAGTTGCGGCCGGAACCTGGGGTAGATTCTCGAGTTACGACGGGGAGGGCCCTTCCAGACACGTGTTTGTTCAGCGATGTCAGGACTCCTGCCTAGGTGCGAGGGACACCTCGGGATTCTCCTCGAGTCTTGGCATGGCAATTTGGACGCGTCTCCATGTGAGGCGGGAGACCCAGGGTCCCTTTCCACGTGCCACAGGGATCCTGGGACTCCTATCCATTTTCAAGAGGAGTCAGGCATCGTCTCCTTTGGAAGCATTGATCTCCGCAGACCTCTCGAATTTTCAAAGGATGTGCGGCCTCCGGTCACGATGAGGCGGAGGACTAGGTCTTTCTCTGTCGTCTCCACAGCGGATTCAGACATCCCTTGGTCTTGAGAGATGCAAGACGAGCCTGCATTCAATTCACTGCAGGGATATCCGGCCTTACTTCGAGTCAGAGCATCTCGGTGTCCATTACACTTGAGGCCACAAAATCAGCGTCCCTCTCACATACCTGTAGCTGAGAGAAGCCTCCTCTTGAGGTGCTTGTGGAAAGTTGGTATTCCTCTTGAGTCGAAGCCAGGGACTAAGCTCTCATCTCGAGTTGATTTGGGGTCCACGGAGCCCTTTCATGTTGCTCCAGTGACCTCAGGATCCCTCTAGACTTGAGACAGTAGTCTTGGGTTTTCTCTGGAGTTCCATCAAGGAATCAAGGCTCCTTTCACGTTTGATGTGGAACACGGAATTGCTCTGCACGCAGTGCAGGGGAATCTGGCCTCATCTCGCGGCGAGGGGGAAGTCTCATGATTTTTCTCGAGTTGCGGCCGGAACCTGGGGTATATTCTCGAGTTACGACGGGGAGGGCCCTTCCAGACACGTGTTTGTTCAGCGACGTCAGGACTCCTGCCTAGGTGCGAGGGACACCTCGGGATTCTCCTCGAGTCTTGGCATGGCAATTAGCACGCGTCTCCACGTGAGGCGGCAGACCCAGGATCCCTTTCCACGTGCCACAGGGATCCTGGGACTCCTATCCATTTTCAAGTGGAGTCAGGCATCGTCTCCTTTGGAAACATTGATATCCACATACCTCTCGAATTTTCAAAGGATGTGAGGCCCCCGTCGCGATGAGGCGGAGGACTAGGTCTTTCTCTGTCGTCTCCACAGCGGATTCAGACATCCCTTCGTCTTGGGAGATGCAAGACGAGCCTGCATTCAATTCACTGCAGGGATATCCGGCCTTACTTCGAGTCAGAGCTTCTCGGTGTCCATTCCGCTTGAGGCCACAAACTCTGGGTCCCTCTCACATACCTGTAGCTGAGAGAAGCCTCCTCTTGAGGTGCTTTTGGAAAGTTGGTATTCCTCTTGAGTGGAATCCAGGGACTAAGCTCTAATCTCGAGTTGATTTGGGGTCCACGGAGCCCTTTCGTGTTGCTCCAGTGACCTCAGGATCCATCTAGACTTGAGACAGTGATCTTGGGTTTTCTCTGGAGTGCCATCAAGGAAATCAAGGCTCCGTTCAAGTTTGATGTGGAACACGGAACTGCTCTGCACGCAGTGCAGGGGAATCGGGCCTCATCTCGCGTCGAGGGGGAAGTCTCATGGTTTTTCTCGAGTTGCGGCCGGAACCTGGGCTATATTCTCGAGTTACGACGGGGAGGGCCCTTCCAGACATTTGTTTGTTCAGCGATGTCAGGACTCCTGCCTAGGTGCGAGGGACACCTCGGGATTCTCCTCGAGTCTTGGCATGGCTATTGGGACGCGTCTCCACATGAAGCGGGAGACCCAGGGTCCGTTTTCACGTGCCACACGGATCCTGGGACTCCTATCCATTTTCAAGAGGAGTCAGGCATCATCTACTTTGGAAGCATTGTTCTCCGAAGACCTCTCGAGTTTTCAAAGGATGTGAGGCGTCTGGTCGCGATGAGGCAGAGAATTAGGTCTTTCTCTGTGGTCTCCACAGGGGATTCAGACATCCCTTCGTCTTGAGAGATGCAAGACGAGCCTGCATTCAATTCACTGCAGGGATATCCGGCCTTACTTCGCGTCAGAGCTTCTCGGTGTCCATTCCACTTGAGGCCACAAATTCCAGGTACCTCTCACATACCTGTAGCTGAGAGAAGCCTCCTCTTGAGGTGCTTGTGGAAACTTGGTATTCCTCTTGAGTCGAAGCCAGGGACTAAGCTCTCATCTCGAGTTGATTTGGGGTCCACGGAGCCCTTTCGTGTTGCTCCAGTGACCTCAGGATACCTCTATTCTTGAGACAGTAATCTTGGGTTTTCTCTGGAGTGCCATGAAAGAAATCAAAGCTCCTTACACGTTTGATGTGGAACACGGAATTGCTCTGCACGCAGTGCAGGGGAATCGGGCCTCATCTCGCGGCGAGGGGGAAGTCTCATGGTTTTTCTCGAGTTGCGGCTGGAATCTGGGGTATATTCTCGAGTTACGACGGGGAGGGCCCTTCTCGACACGTGTTTGTTCAGCGACGTCAGGACTCCTGCCTAGGTGCGAGGGACACCTCGGGTATCTCCTCGAATCTTGGCATGGCAATTGGGACGCGTCTCCACGTGAGGCGGGAAACCCAGGGTCCCTTTCCCCGTGCCACAGGGATCCTGGGACTCCTATCCATTTTCAAGAGGAGTCAGGCATTGTCTCCTTTGGAAGCATTGATCTCCGCGGACCTCTCGAGTTTTCAAAGGATGTGAGGCCTCCGGTCGCGATCAGGCGGAGAACTAGGTCTTTCTCTGTGGTCTCCACAGGGGATTCAGACATCCCTTCCTCTTGGGAGATGCAAGACGAGAATGCATTTATTTCACTGGTGGGATATCCGGCTTTACTTCGAGTTAGAGGATCTCGGTGTCCATTCCACTTGAGGCCATAAACTCAGGGTCCCTCTCAAATACCTGTAGCTGAGAGAAGCCTCCTCTTGAGGTGCTTGTGGAAAGTTGGTATTCCTCTTGAGTCGAAGCCAGGGACTAAGCTCTCATGTCGAGTTGATTTGGGGTCCACGCAGCCCTTTCGTGTTGCTCCAGTGACCTCAGGATCCCTGTAGACTTGAGACAGGGATCTTGGGTTTTCTCTGCAGCGCCATGAAGGAAATCAAGGCTCCTTTCACGATTGATGTGGAACACGGAATTGCTCTGCACCCAGTGCAGGCGAATCGGGCCTCATCACGTGGCGAGGTGGAAGTCTCATGGTTTTTCTCTAGTTGCGGCCGGAACCGGGGTATATTCTCGAGTTACGACGGGGAGGGCCCTTCCAGACACGTGTTTGTTCAGTGACGTCAGGACTCCTGCCTACGTGCGAGGTACACCTCGGGATTCTCTTCGAGTCTTGGCATGGCAATTGGGACGCGTCTCCACGTGAGGCGGGAGACCCAGGATCCCTTTCCAAGTTACACAGGAGTCCTGGAACTCCTATCCATTTTCAAGAGGAGTCAGGCATCGTCTCCTTTGGAAGCATTGATCTCCGCGGTCCTCTCGAGTTTTCAAAGGATGTGACGCCTCCGGTCGCGTTGAGGCGGAGGACTAGGTCTTTCTCTGTGGTCTCCACAGGGGATTCAGACATCCCTTCGTCTTGGGAGATGCAAGACGAGCCTGCATTCAATTCACTGCAGGGATATCCGGCCTTACTTCGAGTCAGAGCATCTCGCTGTCCATTCCACCTGAGGCCACAAACTCAGGGTCCCTCTCAAATACCTGTTGCTGAGAGAAGCCTCCTCTTGAGGTGCTTGTGGAAAGTTGGTATTCCTCTTGAGTCGAAGCCAGGGACTAAGCTCTCATCTCGAGTTGATTTGGGGTCCACGGAGCTCTTTCGTGTTGCTCCAGTGACCTCAGGATCTCTCTAGACTTGAGACAGTGATCTTGGGTTTTATCTGGAGTGCCAACAAGGAAATCAAGGTTCCTTTCACGTTTGATTTGGAACACGGAATTGCTCTGCACGCAATGCAGGTGAATCGGGCCTCATCTCGCCGTGAGGGGGAAGTCTCATGGTTTTTCTCGAGTTGCGGCCGGAACCTGGGGTATATTCTCGACTTACGACGGGGAGGGCCCTTCCAGACACGTGTTTGTTCAGCGATGTCAGGACTCGTGCCTAGGTGCGAGGGACACGTCGGGATTCTCCTCGAGTCTTGGCATGGCAATTGAGACGCGTCTCCACGTGAGTCGGGAGACCCAGGGTCCCTTTCGACGAGCCACAGGGATCCTGGGACTCCTATCCATTTTCAAGAGGAGTCAGGCATCGTCTCCTTTGGAAGCATTGATCTCCGCAGACCTCTCGAGTTTTCAAAGGATGTGAGGCCTCCGGTCGCGTTGAGGCGGAGGAGTAGATCTTTCTCTGTGGTCTCCACAGGGGATTCAGACATACCTTCGTTTTGGGAGATGCAAGACGAGCCTGCATTCAATTCACTGCAGGGATATCCGGCCTTATTTCGAGTCAGAGCATCTCGGTGTCCATTCCACTTGAGGCCACAAACTCAGGGTCCCTCTCACACACCTGTAGCTGAGAGAAGCCTCCTCTTGAGGTGCTTGTTTAAAGTTCGTATTCCTCTTGAGTCGAAGCCAGGGACTAAGCTCTCATCTCGAGTGGATTTGCGGTCCACGGAGCCCTTTCGTGTTACTCCAGTCACCTCAGGATCCCTCTAGACTTGAGAAAGTGATCTTGGGTTTTCTCTGGAGTGCCATCAAGGAAATCAAGGCTCCTTTCACGTTTGATGTGGAACACGAAATTTCTCTGCACGCAGTGCGGGGGAATCGGGCCTCATCTCGCGGCGAGGGGGAAGTCTCATGGTTTTTCTCGAGTTGCTGCCGGAACGTGGGGTATATTCTCGAGTTACGACGGGGAGGGCCCTTCCAGACACGTGTTTGTTCAGCGACGTCGGACTCCTGCCTCGGTGCGAGGGACACCTTGGGATTCTCCTCGAGTCTTGGCATGGCAATTGTGACGCGTCTCCACGTGAGGCGGGAGACCAAGGGTTCCTTTCCACGTGCCACAGGCATCCTGGGACTCCTATCCATTTTCAAGAGGAGTCAGGCATCGTCTCCTTTGGAAGCATTGATCTCCTTGGACCTCTCGAGTTTTCAAAGGATGTGAGGCCTCCGGTCGCGATGAGGCGGAAGACTAGGTCTTTCTCTGTGGTCTCCACAGGGGATTCAGACATCCCTTCGTCTTGGGAGATGCAAGACGAGCCTGCATTCAATTCACTGCAGGGCTATCCGGCCTTACTTCGAGTCAGAGCATCTCGGTGTCCATTCCACTTGAGGCCACAAACTCAGGGTCCCTCTCACATACATGTAGCTGAGAGAAGCCTCCTCTTGATGTGCTTGTGGAAATTTGGTATTCCTCTTGAATCGAAGCCAGGGACTAAGCTCTCATCTCGAGTTGATTTGGGGTCCACGGAGCCCTTTCGTGTTGCTCCAGTGACCTCAGGATCCCTCTAGACTTGAGACAGTGATCTTGGGTTTTCTCTGGAGTGCCATCAGGGAAATCAAGGCTCCTTTCACGTTTGATGTGGAACACGGAATTGCTCTGCACGCAGTGCAGGGGAATCGGGCGTCATCTCCCGGCGAGGGGGAAGTCTCATGGTTTTTCTCGAGTGCAGCCAGAACCTGGGGTATATTCTCGAGTTACGCCGGGGAGGGCCCTTCCAGACACGTGTTTGTTCAGCGACGTCAGGACTCCTGCCTCGGTGCGAGGGACACTTCGGGATTCTCCTCGAGTATTGGCATGGCAATTGGGACGCGTCTCCACGTGAGGCTGGAGACCCAGGGTCCCTTTCCACGTGGCACAGTGATCCTGGGACTCCTTTCCATTTTCAAGAGGAGTACGGCATCGTCTCCTTTGGAAGCATTGATCTCCGGGGACCTCTCGAGTTTTCAAAGGATGTGAGGCCTCCGTTCGCGATGAGGTGGAGAACTAGGTCTTTCTCTTTGGTCTCCAAAGGGTATTCAGACATCCATTCGTCTTGGGAGATGCAAGTCGAGCCTGCATCCAATTCACTGCAGGGATATCCGGCCTTACTTCGAGTCAGAGCATCTCGGTGTCCATTCCACTTGAGGCCACAAACTCAGGGTTAGTCTCACATACCTGTAGCTGAGAGAAGCCTCCTCTTGAGGTGCTTGTGGAAAGTTGGTATGCCTCTTGAGTCAAAGTCAGGGATTAAGCTCTCATCTCGAGTTGATTTGCGGTCCACGGAGTCTTTTAGTGTTGCTCCAGTGACCTCAGGATCCCTCTAGACTTGAGACAGTGATCTTGGGTTTTCTCTGGAGTGCCATCAAGGAAATCAAGGCTACTTTCACGTTTGATGTGGAACACGCAATTGCTCTGCACGCAGTGCAGGGGAACCGGGCCTCATCTCGCGGCGAGGGGGAAGTCTCATGGTTTTTCTCGAGTTGCGGCCGGAACCTGGGGTGTATTCTCGAGTTATGACGGGGAGGGCCGATCCAGACACGAGTTTGTTCAGCGACGTCAGGACTCCTGCCTAGGTGCGAGGGACACCTCGGGATTCCCCTCGAGTCTTGGCATAGCAATTCGGATGCCTCTCAACGTGAGGCGGGAGACCCAGGGTCCCTTTCCACGTGCCACAGGGACCCTGGGACTCCTTTCCATTTTCAAGAGGAGTCAGGCATCGTCTCCTTTGGAACCATTGATCTCCACGGACCTCTCCAGTTTTCAAAGGATGTGAGGCCTCCAGTCGCGATCAGGCGGAGAAATAGATCTTTCTCTGTGGTCTCCACCGGGGATTCAGACATCCCTTCGTCTTGGGAGATGCAAGACGAGCCTTCATTCAATTCACTGCAGGGATATCCGGCCTTACTTCGAGTCAGAGCATCTCGGTGTCCATTCCACTTGAGGCCACAAACTCAGGGTCCCTCTCACATACCTGTAGCTGAGAGAATCCACCTCTTGACATGCTTGTGGAAAGTTGGTATTCCTCTTGAGTCGAAGCCAGGGACTAAGCTCTCATCTCGAGTTGATTTGCGGTCCACGGAGCCCTTTCGTGTTGCTCCAGTGACCTCAGGATCTCTCTAGACTTGAGACAGTGATCTTGGGTTTTCTCTGGAGTGCCATCAAGGAAATCAAGGCTCCTTTCACGTTTGATGTGGAACTCGGAATTGCTCTGCACGCAGTGCAGGGGAATCTGGCCTCATTTCGCGGCGAGGGGGAAGTCTCATTGTTTTTCTCGAGTTCCGGCCGGAACCTGGGGTATATTCTCGAGTTACGACGGGGAGGGCCCTTCCAGACACGTGTTTGTTCAGCGACGTCAGGACTCCTGCCTAGGTGCGAGGGACACCTCGGGATTCTCCTCGAGTCTTGGCATGGCAATTGGGACGCGTCTCCACGTGAGGCGGGAGACCCAGTGTCCCTTTCCACGTGCCACAGGGATCCTGGGACTCCTATCCATTTTCAAGAGGAGTCAGGCATCGTCTCCTTTGGAAGCATTGATCTCCGCGGACCTCTTGGGTTTTCAAAGGATGTGAGGCCTCCGGTCGCGATGAGGCGGAGAACTAGGTCTTTCTCTGTGGTCTCCACAGAGGATTCAGACATCCCTTCGTTTGGGAGATGCAAGACGAGCCTGCATTCAATTCACTGCAGGGATATCCGGCCTTATTTCGAGTCAGAGCATCTCGGTGTCCATTCCACTTGAGGCCACAAACTCAGGGTCCCTCAAATATACCTGTAGCTGAGAGAAGCCTCCTCTTCAGGTCCTTGTGGAAAGTTGGTATTCCTCTTGAGTCTAAGCCAGGGTCTAATCTCTCATCTCGAGTTGATTTGGGGTCCACGAAGCCCTTTCCTGGTGGTCCAGTGACCTCAGGATCCCTCTAGACTTGAGACAGTGATCTTGGGTTTTCTCTGGAGTGCCATCAAGGAAATCAAGGCTCCTTTCACGTTTGATGTGGAACACGGAATTGCTCTGCATTCAGTGCAGGGGAATCGGGCCTCAACTCGCGGCGAGGGGGAAATCTCATGGTTTTTCTCGAGTTGCGGCCGGAACCTGGGGTATATTCTCTAGTTACGACGGGGATTGCCCTTCCAGACACGTGTTTGTTCAGCGACGTCAGGACTCCTGCCTAGGTGCGAGAGACACCTCGGGATTCTCCTCGAGTCTTGGCATGGCAATTTGGACGCGTCTCCATGTGAGGCGCGAGACCCAGGGTCCCTTTCGACGTGCCACAGGGATCCTGGGACTCCTATCCATTTTCAAGAGGAGTCAGGCATCGTCTCCTTTGGAAGCATTGATCTCCGCGGACCTCTCGAGTTTTCAAAGGATGTGATGCCTCTGGTCGCGATGAGGCGGAGAAGTCGGTCTTTCTCTGAGGACTCCACAAGGGATTCAGACATCCCTTCGTCTTGGGAGATGCAAGACGAGCCTGCATTCAATTCACTGCAGGGATATCCGGCCTTACTTCGAGTCAGAGCATCTCGGTGTCCATTCCACCTGAGGCCACAAATTCAGGGTCCCTCTCACATACTTGTAGATGAGAGAAGCCTCCGCTTGAGGTGCTTATGGAAAGTTGGTAGTCCTCTTGAGTAGAAGCCAGGTACTAAGCTCTCATCTCGAGTTGATTTGGGGTCCTCGGAGCCCTTTCGTGTTGCTCCAGTGACCTTAGGATCCCTCTAGACTTGAGAGAGTGATCTTGGGTTTTCTCTGGAGTGCCATCAAGGAAATCAAGGCTCCTTTCACGTTTGATGTGGAACACGGAATTGCTCTACACGCAGTGCAGGGGAATCGGGCCTCATCTCGCGGCGAGGGGGACGTCTCATGGTTTTTCTCGAGTTGCGGCCGGAACCTGGGGTATATTCTCGAGTTACGACGGGGAGGGCCCTTCCAGACACGTGTTTGTTCAGCGACGTCGAACTCCTGCCTAGGTGCGAAGGTCACCTCGGGATTCTCCTCGAGTCTTGTCATGGCAATTGGGACGCGTCTCCACGGGAGCCGGGAGACCCAGGGTCCCTTTCAACGTGCCACAGGGATCGTGGGACTCCTATCCATTTTCAAGAAGAGTCAGGCATCGTCTCCTTTGGAAGCATTGATCTCCGCAGACCTCTGGAGTTTTCAAAGGATGTGAGGCCTCCGGTCTTGATGAGGCGGAGGACTAGGTCTTTCTCTCTGGTCTCCACAGGGGATTCAGACATCCCTTCGTCTTGGGAGATGCAAGACGAGCCTGCATTCAATTCACTGCAGGGATATCCAGCCTTACTTCGAGTCAGAGCATCTCGGTGTCCATTCCACTTGAGGCCACACACTCAGGGTCCCTCTCACATACCTGTAGCTGAGAGAAGCCTCCTCTTGAGGTGCTTATGGAAAATTGGTATTCCTCTTGACTCGAAGCCAGGGACTAAGCTCTCATCTCGAGTTGATTTGGGGTCCAAGGGGAAATTTCGTGTTGCTCCAGTGACCTCAGCATCCCTCTAGAGCTGAGACAGTGATCTTGGGTTTCCTCTGGAGTGCCTTCAAGGATATCAAGGCTCCTTTCACGTTTGATGTGGAACACGGAATTTCTCTGCACGCAGTCCAGGGGAATCGGGCTTCAACTCGCGGCGACGGGGAAATCTCATGGTTTTTCTCGAGTTGCGGACGGAACTTGGGGTATATTCTCGAGTTACGACGGGGAGGTCCCTTACAGACACGTGTTTGTTCAGCGACGTCAGGACTCCTGCCTAGGTGCGAGGGACACCTCGGGATTCTCCTCGAGTCTTGGCATGGCAATTGGTACGCGTCTCCACGTGAGGCCGGAGACCCAGGGTCCCTTTCCACGTGCCACAGGGATCCTGGGACTCCTATCCATTTTCAAGAGGAGTCAGGCATCGTCTCCTTTGGAAGCATTGATCTCCGCGGACCTCTCGAGTTTTCAAAGGATGTGAGGCCCCCGGTCGCTATGAGGCGGAGAATTAGGTCTTTCTCTGTGGTCTCCACAGGGGATTCAGACATCCCTTCGTCTTGGGAGATGCAAGACGAGCCTGCATTCAATTCACTGCAGGGATATCCGGCCTTATTTCGAGTCAGAGCATCTCGGTGTCCATTCCACTTGAGGCCACAAACTCAGGGTCCCTCAAATATACCTGTAGCTGAGAGAAGCCTCCTCTTCAGGTCCTTGTGGAAAGTTGGTATTCCTCTTGAGTCTAAGCCAGGGTCTAAGCTCTCATCTCGAGTTGATTTGGGGTCCACGAAGCCCTTTCCTGGTGGTCCAGTGACCTCAGGATCCCTCTAGACTTGAGACAGTGATCTTGGGTTTTCTCTGGAGTGCCATCAAGGAAATCAAGGCTCCTTTCACGTTTGATGTGGAACACGGAATTGCTCTGCATTCAGTGCAGAGGAATCGGGCCTCAACTCGCGGCGAGGGGGAAATCTCATGGTTTTTCTCGAGTTGCGGCCGGAACCTGGGGTATATTTTCGAGTTACGACGGGGAGGGCCCTTCCAGACACGTGTTTGTTCAGCGACGTCAGGACTCCTGCCTAGGTGCGAGGGACACCTCGGGATTCTCCTCGAGTCTTGGCATGGCAATTTGGACGCGTCTCCACGTGAGGCGGGAGACCCAGGGTCCCTTTCCACGTGCCACAGGGATCCTGGGACTCCTATCCATTTTCAAGAGGAGTCAGGCATCGTCTCCTTTGGAAGCATTGATCTCCGCAGACCTCTCGAGTTTTCAAAGGATGTGAGGCCTCCGGTCGCGATGAGGCGGAGAAGTCGGTCTTTCTCTGAGGTCTCCACAGGGGATTCAGACATCCCTTCGTCTTGGGAGATGCAAGACGAGCCTGCATTCAATTCACTGCAGGGATATCCGGACTTACTTCGAGTCAGAGCATCTCAGTGGCCATTCCACTTGAGGCCACAAACTCAGGGTCCCTCTCACACACCTGTAGCTGAGAGAATCCTCTCTTGAGGTGCTTATGGAAAGTTGGTATTTCTCTTGAGTCGAATCCAGGGACTAAGCTCTCATCTCGAGTTGATTTGGGGTCAAAGGGGAAATTTCGTGTTGCTCCAGTGACCTCAGGATCCCTCTAGACTTGAGAGAGTGATCTTGGGTTTTCTCTGGAGTGCCATCAAGGAAATCAAGGGTCCTTTCACGTTTGATGTGGAACACGGAATTGCTCTGCATGCAGTGCAGGGGAATCGGGCCTCAACTCGCGGCGAGAGGGAAATCTCATGGTTTTTCTCGAGTTGCGGCCGGAACCTGGGGTATATTTTCGAGTTACGACGGGCAGGGCCCTTCCAGACACGTGTTTGTTCAGCGACGTCAGGACTCCTACCTAGGTGCGAGGGACACCTCGGGATTCACCTCGAGTCTTGGCATGGCAATTGGGACGCGTCTCCACGTGAGCCGGGAGAGCGAGTGTCCCTTTCCACGTGCCACAGGGATCCTGGGACTCCTATCCATTTTCAAGAGGAGTCAGGCATCGTCTCCTTTGGAAGCATTGATCTCCACGGACCTCTCGAGTTTTCAAAGGATGTGAGGCCTCCGGTCGCGTTGAGGCGGAGGACTAGGTATTTCTCTGTGGTCTCCACAGGGGATTCAGACAACCCTTCGTCTTGGGAGATGCAAGACGAGCCTGCATTCAATTCACTGCAGGGATATCCGGCCTTACTTCGAGTCAGAGCATCTCGGTGTCCATTCCACTTGAGGCCACAAACTCATGGTCCCTCTCACATACCTGTAGCTGAGAGAAGCCTCCTCTTGAGGTGCTTGTGGAAAGTGGGTATTCCTCTTGAGTAGAAGCCAGCATCTAAGCTCTCATCTCGAGTTGATTTGGGGTCCACGGAGCCCTTTTGTGTCGCTCCAGTGACCTCAGGATCCCTCTAGACTTGAGACAGTGATCTTGGGTTTTCTCTGGAGTGCCATCAAGGAAATCAAGGCTCCTTTCACGTTTGATGTGGAACACGGAATTGCTCTGCACGCAGTGCAGGGGAATCAGACCTCATCTCGCGGCGAGGGGGAAGTCTCATGGTTTTTCTAGAGTTGCGGCCGGAACCTGGGGTATATTCTCGAGTTACGAGGGGGAGGGCCCTTCCAGACACGTGTTTGTTCAGTGACGTCAGGACTCCTGGCTAGGTGCAAGGGACACCTCGGGATTCTCCTCGAGTCTTGGCATGGCAATGGCGACGCGTCTCCACGTGAGGCGGGAGACCCAGGGTCCCTTTCCACGTGCCACAGTGATCCTGGGACTCCTATCCATTTTCAAGAGGAGTCAGGCATCGTCTCCTTTTGAAGCATTGATCTCCACGGACCTCTCGAGTTTTCAAAGGATGTGAGGCGCCCGGTTGCGATGAGGCGGAGAATTAGGTCTTTCTCTGTGGTCTCCACAGGGGATTCAGACATCCCTTCGTCTTGGGAGATGCAAGACGAGCCTGCATTCAAATCATGCAGGGATATCCGGCCTTACTTCGAGTCAGAGCATCTCGGTGTCCATTCCACTTGAGGCCACAAACTCAGGGTCCCACAAATATACCTGTAGCTGAGAGAATCCACCTCTTGAGGTCCTTGTGGAAAGTTGGTATTCCTCTTGAGTCTAAGCCAGGGTCTAAGCTCTCATCTCGAGTTGATTTGGGGTCCACAAAGCCCTTTCCTGTTGGTCCAGTGACCTCAGGATCCCTCTAGACTTGAGACAGTGATCTTGGGTTTTCTCTGGAGTGCCATCAAGGAAATCAAGGCTCCTTTCACGTTTGATGTGGAACACGGAATTGCTCTGCATTCACTGCAGGGGAATCGGGCCTCAACTCGCGGCGAGGGGAAAATCTCATGGTTTTTCTCGAGTTGCGGCCGGAACCTGGGGTATATTCTCGAGTTACGACGGGGAGGGCCCTTCCAGACACGTGTTTGTTCAGCGACGTCGAACTCCTGCCTAGGTGCGAGGGTCACCTCGGGATTCTCCTCGAGTCTTGTCATGGCAATTGGGACGCGTCTCCACGTGAGACGGGAGACCCAGGGTCCCTTTCAACGTGCCACAGGGATCGTGGGACTCCTATCCATTTTCAAGAAGAGTCAGGCATCGTCTCCTTTGGAAGCATTGATCTCCACAGACCTCTCGAGTTTTCAAAGTATGTGAGGCCTCCGGTCTTGATGAGGCGGAGGACTAGGTCTTTCTCTGAGGTCTCCACAGGGGATTCAGACATCCCTTCGTCTTGGGAGATGCAAGACGAGCCTGCATTCAATTCACTGCAGGGATATCCGGACTTACTTCGAGTCAGAGCATCTCAGTGTCCATTCCACTTGAGGCCACAAACTCAGGGTCCCTCTCACACACCTGTAGCTGAGAGAATCCTCCTCTTGAGGTGCTTATGGAAAGTTGGTATTTCTCTTGGTTCGAATCCAGGGACTAAGCTCTCATCTCGAGTTGAATTGGGGTCAAAGGGGAAATTTCGTGTTGCTCCAGTGACCTCAGGATCCCTCTAGACTTGAGAGAGTGATCTTGGGTTTTCTCTAGAGTGCCATCAAGGAAATCAAGGCTCCTTTCACGTTTGATGTGGAACACGGAATTGCTCTGCATGCAGTGCAGGGGAATCGGGCCTCAACTCGCGGCGAGAGGGAAATCTCATGGTTTTTCTCGAGTTGCGGCCGGAACCTGGGGTATATTTTCGAGTTACGACGGGCAGGGCCCTTCCAGACACGTGTTTGTTCAGCGACGTCAGGACTCCTACCTAGGTGGGAGGGACACCTCGGGATTCACCTCGAGTCTTGGCATGGCAATTGGGACGCGTCTCCACGTGAGGCGGGAGAGCCAGTGTCCCTTTCCACGTGCCACAGGGATCCTGGGACTCCTATCCATTTTCAAGAGGAGTCAGGCATCGTCTCCTTTGGAAGCATTGATCTACGCGGACCTCTCTAGTTTTCAAAGGATGTGAGGCCTCCGGTCGCGTTGAGGCGGAGGACTAGGTCTTTCTCTGTGGTCTCCACAGGGGATTCAGACAACCCTTCGTCTTGGGAGATGCAAGACGAGCCTGCATTCAATTCACTGCAGGGATATCCGGCCTTACTTCGAGTCAGAGCATCTCGGTGTCCATTCCACTTGAGGCCACAAACTCAGGGTCCCTCTCACATACCTGTAGCTGAGAGAAGCCTCCTCTTGAGGTGCTTGTGGAAAGTGGGTATTCCTCTTGAGTAGAAGCCAGCGTCTAAGCTCTCATCTCGAGTTGATTTGGGGTCCACGGAGCCCTTTTGTGTTGCTCCAGTGACCTCAGGATCCCTCTAGACTTGAGACAGTGATCTTGGGTTTTCTCTGGAGTGCCATCAAGGAAATTAAGGCTCCTTTCACGTTTGATGTGGAACACGGAATTGCTCTGCACGCAGTGCATGGGAATCTGGCCTCATCTCGCGGCGAGGGGGAAGACTCATGGTTTTTCTCGAGTTGCGGCCCGAACCTATGGTACATTCTCGAGTTACGACGGGGAGGGCCCTTCCAGACACGTGTTTGTTCAGCGACGTCAGGACTCCTGCCTAGGTATGAGGGACTCCTCAGGATTCTCCTTGAGTCTTGGCATGGCAATTGGGACTCTCTCCACATGAGGCGGGAGACCCAGGGTCCCTTTCCACGTGCCAAAGGGATCCTGGGACTCCTATCCATTTTCAAGAGGAGTCAGGCATCGTCTCCTTTAGAAGCATTGATCTCTGCGGACCTCACGAGTTTTCAAAGGATGTGAGGCCTCCGGTCGCGATGAGGCGGAGAACTCGGTCTTTCTCTGTGATCTCCACAGGGGATTCAGACATCCCTTCGTCTTGGGAGATACAAGACGAGCCTGCATTCAATTCACTGCAGGGATATCCGGCCTTACTTCGAGTCAGAGCATCTCGGTGTCCATTCCACTTGAGGCCACAAACTCAGGGTCCCTCTCACATACCTGTAGCTGAGAGAAGCCTCCTCTTGAGGTGCTTGTGGAAAGTGGGTATTCCTCTTGAGTAGAAGCCAGCGTCTAAGCTCTCATCTCGAGTTGATTTGGGGTCCACGGAGCCCTTTTGTGTTGCTCCAGTGACCTCAGGATCCCTCTAGACTTGAGACAGTGATCTTGGGTTTTCTCTGGAGTGCCATCAAGGAAATCAAGGCTCCTTTCACGTTTGATGTGGAACACGGAATTGCTCTGCATTCACTGCAGGGGAATCGGGCCTCAACTCGCGGCGAGGGGAAAATCTCATGGTTTTTCTCGAGTTGCGGCCGGAACCTGGGGTATATTCTCGAGTTACGACGGGGAGGGCCCTTCCAGACACGTGTTTGTTCAGCGACGTCGAACTCCTGCCTAGGTGCGAGGGTCACCTCGGGATTCTCCTCGAGTCTTGTCATGGCAATTGGGACGCGTCTCCACGGGAGACGGGAGACCCAGGGTCCCTTTCAACGTGCCACAGGGATCGTGGGACTCCTATCCATTTTCAAGAAGAGTCAGGCATCGTCTCCTTTGGAAGCATTGATCTCCACAGACCTCTCGAGTTTTCAAAGTATGTGAGGCCTCCGGTCTTGATGAGGCGGAGGACTAGGTCTTTCTCTGAGGTCTCCACAGGGGATTCAGACATCCCTTCGTCTTGGGAGATGCAAGACGAGCCTGCATTCAATTCACTGCAGGGATATCCGGACTTACTTCGAGTCAGAGCATCTCAGTGTCCATTCCACTTGAGGCCACAAACTCAGGGTCCCTCTCACACATCTGTAGCTGAGAGAATCCTCCTCTTGAGGTGCTTATGGAAAGTTGGTATTTCTCTTGGTTCGAATCCAGGGACTAAGCTCTCATCTCGAGTTGAATTGGGGTCAAAGGGGAAATTTCGTGTTGCTCCAGTGACCTCAGGATCCCTCTAGACTTGAGAGAGTGATCTTGGGTTTTCTCTAGAGTGCCATCAAGGAAATCAAGGCTCCTTTCACGTTTGATGTGGAACACGGAATTGCTCTGCATGCAGTGCAGGGGAATCGGGCCTCAACTCGCGGCGAGAGGGAAATCTCATGGTTTTTCTCGAGTTGCGGCCGGAACCTGGGGTATATTTTCGAGTTACGACGGGCAGGGCCCGTCCAGACACGTGTTTGTTCAGCGACGTCAGGACTCCTACCTAGGTGGGAGGGACACCTCGGGATTCACCTCGAGTCTTGGCATGGCAATTGGGACGCGTCTCCACGTGAGGCGGGAGAGCCAGTGTCCCTTTCCACGTGCCACAGGGATCCTGGGACTCCTATCCATTTTCAAGAGGAGTCAGGCATCGTCTCCTTTGGAAGCATTGATCTACGCGGACCTCTCTAGTTTTCAAAGGATGTGAGGCCTCCGGTCGCGTTGAGGCGGAGGACTAGGTCTTTCTCTGTGGTCTCCACAGGGGATTCAGACAACCCTTCGTCTTGGGAGATGCAAGACGAGCCTGCATTCAATTCACTGCAGGGATATCCGGCCTTACTTCGAGTCAGAGCATCTCGGTGTCCATTCCACTTGAGGCCACAAACTCAGGGTCCCTCTCACATACCTGTAGCTGAGAGAAGCCTCCTCTTGAGGTGCTTGTGGAAAGTGGGTATTCCTCTTGAGTAGAAGCCAGCGTCTAAGGTCTCATCTCGAGTTGATTTGGGGTCCACGGAGCCCTTTTGTGTTGCTCCAGTGACCTCAGGATCCCTCTAGACTTGAGACAGTGATCTTGGGTTTTCTCTGGAGTGCCATCAAGGAAATTAAGGCTCCTTTCACGTTTGATGTGGAACACGGAATTGCTCTGCACGCAGTGCATGGGAATCTGGCCTCATCTCGCGGCGAGGGGGAAGACTCATGGTTTTTCTCGAGTTGCGGCCCGAACCTATGGTACATTCTCGAGTTACGACGGGGAGGGCCCTTCCAGACACGTGTTTGTTCAGCGACGTCAGGACTCCTGCCTAGGTATGAGGGACTACTCAGGATTCTCCTTGAGTCTTGGCATGGCAATTGGGACTCTCTCCACATGAGGCGGGAGACCCAGGGTCCCTTTCCACGTGCCAAAGGGATCCTGGGACTCCTATCCATTTTCAAGAGGAGTCAGGCATCGTCTCCTTTAGAAGCATTGATCTCTGCGGACCTCACGAGTTTTCAAAGGATGTGAGGCCTCCGGTCGCGATGAGGCGGAGAACTCGGTCTTTCTCTGTGATCTCCACAGGGGATTCAGACATCCCTTCGCTTGGGAGATGCAAGACGAGCCTGCATTCACTTCACTGCAGGGATATCCGGCCTTACTTCCAGTCAGAGCATCTCGGTGTCCATTCCACTTGAGGCCACAAACTCAGGGTCCGTCTCACATACCTGTAGCTGAGACAAGCCTCCTCTTGAGGTGCTTGTGGAAAGTTGGTATTCCTCTTGAGTGGAAGCCCGGGACTGAGCTCTCATGTCGAGTTGATTTGGGGTCCACGGAGCCCTTTCGTGTTGCTCCAGTGACCTCAGGATCCCTCTAGACTTGAGACAGTGACTTTGGGTTTTCTCTGGAGTGCCATCAAGGAAATCAAGGCTCCTTTCACGTTTGATGTGGAACACGGAACTGCTCTGCACGCAGTGCAGGGGAATCGGGCCTCATCTCACGTCGAGGGGGAAGTCTCATGGTTTTTCTCGAGTTGCGGCCGGAACCTGGGCTATATTCTCGAGTTACAACGGGGAGGGCCCTTCCAGACATTTGTTTGTTCAGCGATGTCAGGACTCCTGCCTAGGTGCGAGGGACACCTCGGGATTCTCCTCGAGTCTTGGCATGGATATTGGGACGCGTCTCCACGTGAGGCGCGAGTCCCAGGGTCCTTTTCCACGTGCCACAGGGATCCTGGGACTCCTATCCATTTTCGAGAGGAGTCAGGCATCGTCTCCTTTGGAAGCATTGATCTCCGCGGACCTCTCGAATTTTCAAAGGATGTGAGACCTCCGGTCGCGATGAGGCGGAGAACTAAGGCTTTCTCTGTGGTCTCCACATTGGATTCAGACATCCCTTCGCTTGGGAGATGCAATTCAATTCAACGAGCCTGCATTCAATTCACTGCAGGGATATCCGGCCTTCCTTCGAGTCAGAGCATCTCGGTTTCCATTCCACTTGAGGCCACAAACTCAGGGTCCCTCTCACATAGCTTTAGCTGAGAGAAGCTTCCTCTTGAGGTGCTTATGAAAAGTTGGTATTCCTCTTGAGTCGAAGCCAGGGACTAAGCTCTCATCTCGAGTTGATTTATCGTCCACGGAGCCCTTTTGTGTTGCTCCAGTGAGCTCAGGATCCCTCTAGACTTGAGACAGTGATCTTGGGTTTTCTCTGCAGTGCCATCAAGGAAATAAAGGCTCCTTTCATGTTTGATGTGGAACACGGAATTGCTCTGCACGCAGTGCATGGGAATCTGGCCTCATCTCGCGGCGAGGGGGAAGACTCATGGTTTTTCTCGAGTTGCTGCCCGAACCTGTGGTATATTCTGGAGTTACGAAGGGGAGGGCCCTTCCAGACACGTGCTTGTTCAGCGACGTCAAGACTCCTGCCTAGGTGCGAGGGACACCTCGGGATTCTCCTCGAGTCTTGGCATGGCAATTGGGACGCCTCTCTATGTGAGGCGGGAGCCCCAGGTTCCCTTTCCACGTGCCACAGGAATCCTGGGACTCCTATCCATTCTCAAGAAAAGTCAGGCATCGTCTCCTTTGGAAGCATTTATCTCCGCGGACCTCTCGAGTTTTCAAAGGATGTGAGGCCTCCGGTCGCGATGAGGCGGAGAACTAGGTCTTTCTCTGTGGTCTCCACAGGGGATTCAGACATCCCTTCGTCTTGGGAGATGCAAGACGAGCCTGCATTCAATTCACTGCAGGGATATCCAGCCTTACTTCGAGTCAGAGCACCTCGGTGTCCATTCCACTTGAGGCCACAAACTCAGGGTCCCTCTCACATACCTGTAGCTGAGAGAAGCCTCCTCTTGAGGTGCTTCTGGAAAGTTGGTATTCCTCTTGAGTGGAAGCAGGGACTAAGCTCTCATCTCGAGTTGATTTGGGGTCCACGGAGCCCTTTCATGTTGCTACAGTGTCCTCAGGATCCCTCTAGACTTGAGACATTGATCTTGGGTTTTCTCTGGAGTGCCATCAAGGAAATCAAGGCTCCTTTCACGTTTGAGGAGGATCATGGAATTGCTCTGCACGCAGTGCAGGGGAATCGGGCATCATCTCTCGGCGAGGGAGAAGTCTCATGGTTTTTCTCGAGTTGCGGTTGGAACCTGGGGTATATTCTCGAGTTACGACGGGGAGGGCCCTTCCAAACACATGTTTGTTCAGCGACGTCAGGACTCCTGCCTAGGTGGGAGGGACACCTCGGGATTCTTCTCGAGTCTTGGCATGGCAATTGGGACGCGTCTCCACGTGAGGGGGGAGACCCAGGGTCCCTTTCCACGTGCCACAGGGATCCTGGGACTCCTATCCATTTTCAAGAGGAGTCAGGCATCGTCTCCTTTGGAAGCATTGATCTCTGCGGTCCTCTCGAGTTTTCAAAGTATGCGTGGCCTCCGTTCGCGATGAAACGGAGAACTAGGTCTTTCTCTGTGGTCTCCACAGGGGATTCAGACACCCCTTCTTCTTGGGAGATGCAAGACGAGCCTGCATTCAATTCACTGCAGGGATGTCCGGCCTTACTTCGAGTCAGAGCATATCGGTGTCCATTCCGCTTGAGTCCACAAACTAAGGGTCCCTCTCACATACCTGTAGCTGACAGAAGCCTCCTCTTGAGGTGCTTGTGGAAACTTGGTATTCCTCTTGAGTCGAAGCCAGGGACTAAGCTCTCATCTCGAGTTGATTTGGGGTCCACGGAGCCCTTTCGTGTTGCTACAGTGACCTCAGGATCCCTCTAGACTTGAAACAGTGATCTTGGGTTTCCTCTGGAGTGCCATCAAGGAAATCATGGCTCCTTTCATGTTTGATGTGGAACACGAAATTGGTCTGCAAGCAGTGGTGGGGAATCGGCCTTAATCTCGCGGGCGAGGGGGAAGTCTCATGGTGTTTCTCGAGTTGCGGCCGAAACCTGGGGTATATTCTCGAGTTACGACGGGGAGGGCCCTTCCAGACCCGTGTTTGTTCAGCGACGTCAGGACTTCTGCCTACGTGCGAGGGACACCTCGGTATTATCCGCGAGTCTTGGCATGGCAATTGGGACGCGTCTCCTCGTGAGGCACGAGACCCAGTGTCCCTTTCCACGTCCCACAGGGATCCTCGGACTCCTATCCATTTTCAAGAGGAGTCAGGCATCGTCTCCTTTGTAAGCATTGATCTCGGCGGACCTCTTGAGATTTCAAAGGATTTCAGGCCTCCGGTCGCGATGAGGCGGAGAACTAGGTCTTTCTCTGTGGTCTCCACGGGGGATTCAGACATTCCTTCGTCTTGGTAGATGCAAGACGAGTCTGCATTCAAATCACTGCAGGGATATACGGCTTACTTCGAGTCAGAGCATCTTGGTGTCCATTCCACTTGAGGCCACAAACTCAGGGTCCCTCTCACATACCTGTTGCTTAGAGAATCCTCCTCTTGAGGTGCTTGTGAAAAGTTGGTATTCCTCTGGAGTCGAAGCCAGGGATTAAGCTCTCATCTCGAGTTGATTTGGGGTCCAAGGAGCCCTTTCGTGTTGCTTCAGTGACCTCAGGATCCCTCTAGACTTGAGACAGTGATCTTGGGTTTTCTCTGGAGTGCCATCAAGGAAATCAAGGCTCCTTTCACGTGTGATGAGGAACACGGAATTGCTTTGCATGCAGTGCAGGGGAATCGGGCCTCATCTCGCGGCGAGGGGGAAGTCTCATGGTTTTTCTCGAGTTGTGGCCGGAAACTGGGGTATATTCTCGAGGTACGACGGGGAGGGCCTTTCCAGACATGTGTTTGTTCAGCGACGTCAGGACTCCTGCCTAGGTGCGAGGGACACCTCGGGATTCTCCTCGAGTCTTGGCATGGCAATTGGGACGCGTCTCCACGTGAGGCGGGAGAGCCAGTGTCCCTTTCCACGTGCCACAGGGATCCTGGGACTCCTATCCATTTTCAAGACGAGTCAGGCCTCGTCTCCTTTGGAAGCATTGATCTCCGCGGACCTCTCGAGTTTTCAAAGGATGTGAGGCCTCCAGTCGTGATGAGTCGGAGAACCAGGTCTTTCTCTCTGGTCTCCACAGGGGATTCATAAATCTCTTCGTCTTGGGAGATGCAAGACGAGCCTGCATTCAATTCACTGTTGGGATATCCGGCCTTACTTCGAGTCAGAGCATCAAGGTGTCCATTCCACTTGAGGCCACAAAATCAGGGTAACTCTCATATACTTGTAGCTGAGAGAAGCCTCCTCTTGAGGTTCTTGTGGAAAGTTGGTATTCCTCTTGAGTCGAAGCCAGGGACTAACCTCTCATCTGGAGTTGATTTGGGGTCCACGGAGCCCTTTCCTGTAGCTACAGTGACCTCAGGGTCCCTCTAGACTTGAGACAGTGATCTTGGATTTTCTCTGGAGTGCCATCAAGGAAATCAAGGCTCCTTTCTCGTTTGATTTGTCACACGGAATTGCTCTGCACGCAATGCAGGGGAATCGGGCCTCATCTCGCAGAGAGGGGGAAGTCTCATGGTTGTTCTCGAGTTGCGGCTGGAACCCGGGGTATATTCTCGAGTTACAACGGGGAGGCCCCTTCCACACACGTGTTTGTTCAGCGACGTCAGGACTCTTGCCTAGGAGTGAGGGACACCTCGGGATTCTCCTCGAGGCTTGGCATGGCAATTGGGACGCGTCTCCACGTGAGGGGGGAGACCCAGGGTCCCTTTCCACGTGCCACAGGGATCCTGGGACTCCTATCCATTTTCAAGAGGAGTCAGGTATCGTCTCCTTTGGAAGCATTGATCTCCGCGGGCCTCTCGCGTTTTCAAAGGATGTGAGGCCTCCGGTCGCGATGAGGCAGAGAACTAGGTCTTTCTCTGTGGTCTACACAGGGGATTCAGACATCCCTTCTTCTTGGGAGATGCAAGACGAGCCTGCATTCAATTCACTGCAGGGATATCAGGCCTTACTTCGAGTCAGAGCATCTCGGTGTCCATTCCACTTGAGGCCACAAACTCAGGGTCCCTCTCACATACATGTAGCTGAGAGAAGCCTCCTCTTGAGGTGCTTGTGGAAAGTTGGTATTCCTCTTGAGTCGAAGCCAGGGACTAAGCTCTCATCTCCAGTTGATTTGGGGTCCACGGAACACTTTCCTGTTGCTACAGTGACCTCAGGATCCCTCTAGACTTGAGACAGTGATCTTGGGTTTTCTCTGGACTGCCATCAAGGAAATCAAGGCTCCTTTCACGTTTGAGGAGGATCATGGAATTGCTCTGCATGCAGTGCAGGGGAATCGGGCATCATCTCTCGGCGAGGGAGAAGTCTCATGGTTTTTCTCGAGTTGCGGTTGGAACCTGGGGTATATTCTCGAGTTACCACGGGGAGGGCCCTTCCAGACACATGTTTGTTCAGCGACGTCAGGACTCCTGCCTAGGTGGGAGGGACACCTCGGGATTCTCCTCGAGTCTTGGCATGGCAATTGGGACGCGTCTCCACGTGAGGGGGGAGACCCAGGGTCCCTTTCCACGTGCCACAGGGATCCTGGGACTCCTATCCATTTTCAAGAGGAGTCAGGCATCGTCTCCTTTGGAAGCAATGATCTCTGCGGTCCTCTCGAGTTTTCAAAGTATGCGTGGCCTCCGTTCGCGATGAAACGGAGAACTAGGTCTTTCTCTGTGGTCTCCACAGGGGATTCAGACACCCCTTCTTCTTGGGAGATGCAAGACGAGCCTGCATTCAATTCACTGCAGGGATATCCGGCCTTACTTCGAGTCAGAGCATCTCGGTGTCCTTTCCGCTTAAGTCCACAAACTAAGGGTCCCTCTCACATACCTGTAGCTGACAGAAGCCTCCTCTTGAGGTGCTTGTGGAAACTTGGTATTCCTCTTGAGTCGAAGCCAGGGACTAAGCTCTCATCTCGAGTTGATTTGGGGTCCACGGAGCCCTTTCGTGTTGCTACAGTGACCTCAGGATCCCTCTAGACTTGAAACAGTGATCTTGGGTTTCCTCTGGAGTGCCATCAAGGAAATCATGGCTCCTTTCATGATTGATGTGGAACACGTAATTGGTCTGCAAGCAGTGCTGGGGAATCGGCCTTAATCTCGAGGGCGAGGGGGAAGTCTCATGGTGTTTCTCGAGTTGCGGCCGAAACCTGGGGTATATTCTCGAGTTACGACGGGGAGGGCCCTTCCAGACCCGTGTTTGTTCAGCGACGTCAGGACTTCTGCCTACGTGCGAGGGACACCTCGGTATTATCCGCGAGTCTTGGCATGGCAATTGGGACGCGTCTCCTCGTGAGGCACGAGACCCAGTGTCCCTTTCCACGTCCCACAGGGATCCTGGGACTCCTATCCATTTTCAAGAGGAGTCAGGCATCGTCTCCTTTGTAAGCATTGATCTCGGCGGACCTCTTGAGATTTCAAAGGATTTCAGGCCTCCGGTCGCTATGAGGCGGAGAACTAGGTCTTTCTCTGTGGTCTCCACGGGGGATTCAGACATCCCTTCGTCTTGGTAGATGCAAGACGAGTCTGCATTCAAATCACTGCAGGGATATCCGGCTTACTTCGAGTCAGAGCATCTTGGTGTCCATTCCACTTGAGGCCACAAACTCAGGGTCCCTCCCCCATACCTGTTGCTTAGAGAATCCTCCTCTTGAGGTGCTTGTGAAAAGTTGGTATTCCTCTGGAGTCGAAGCCAGGGATTAAGCTCTCATTTCGAGTTGATTTGGGGTCCACGGAGCCCTTTCGTGTTGCTACAGTGACCTCAGGATCCCTCTAGACTTGAGACAGTGATCTTGGGTTTTCTCTGGAGTGCCATCAAGGAAATCAAGGCTCCTTTCACGTTTGATGAGGAACACGGAATTGCTTTGCATGCAGTGCAGGGGAATCGGGCCTCATCTCGCGGCGAGGGGGAAGTCTCATGGTTTTTCTCGAGTTGTGGCCGGAACCTGGGGTATATTCTCGAGGTACGACAGGGAGGGCCCTTCCAGACATGTGTTTGTTCAGCGACGTCAGGACTCCTGCCTAGGTGCGAGGGACACCTCGGGATTCTCCTCGAGTCTTGCCATGGCAATTGGGACGCGTCTCCACGTGAGGCGGGAGACCCAGGGTCCCTTTCCACGTGCCACAGGGATCCTGGGACTCCTATCCATTTTCAAGAGGAGTCAGGCATCGTCTCCTTTGGAAGCATTGATCTCCGCGGACCTCTCGAGTTTTCAAAGGATGTGAGGCCTCCAGTCGCGATGAGTCGGAGAACCAGGTCTTTCTCTCTGGTCTCCACAGGGGATTCATAAATCTCTTCGTCTTGGGAGATGCAAGACGAGCCTGCATTCAATTCACTGTTGGGATATCCGGCCTTACTTCGAGTCAGAGCATCAAGGTGTCCATTCCACTTGAGGCCACAAAATCAGGGTAACTCTCATATACTTGTAGCTGAGAGAAGCCTCCTCTTGAGGTGCTTGTGGAAAGTTGGTATTCCTCTTGAATCGAAGCCAGGGACTAACCTCTCATCTCGAGTTGATTTGGGGTCCACGGAGCCCTTTCCTGTAGCTACAGTGACCTCAGGGTCCCTCTAGACTTGAGACAGTGATCTTGGCTTTTCTCTGGAGTGCCATCAAGGAAATCAAGGCTCCTTTCACGTTTGATTTGTCACACGGAATTGCTCTGCACACAATGCAGGGGAATCGGGCCTCATCTCGCAGAGAGGGGGAAGTCTCATGGTTGTTCTCGAGTTGCGGCTGGAACCCGGGGTATATTCTCGAGTTACAACGGGGAGGCCCCTTCCACACACGTGTTTGTTCAGCGACGTCAGGACTCTTGCCTAGGAGTGAGGGACACCTCGGGATTCTCCTCGAGGCTTGGCATGGCAATTGGGACGCGTCTCCACGTGAGGGGGGAGACCCAGGGTCCCTTTCCACGTGCCACAGGGATCCTGGGACTCCTATCCATATTCAAGAGGAGTCAGGCATCGTCTCCTTTGGAAGCATTGATCTCCGCGGGCCTCTCGCGTTTTCAAAGGATGTGAGGCCTCCGGTCACGATGAGGCAGAGAACTAGGTCTTTCTCTGTGGTCTCCACAGGGGATTCAGACATCCCTTCTTCTTGGGAGATGCAAGACGAGCCTGCATTCAATTCACTGCAGGGATATCAGGCCTTACTTCGAGTCAGAGCATCTCGGTGTCCATTCCACTTGAGGCCACAAACTCAGGGTCCCTCTCACATACATGTAGCTGAGAGAAGCCTCCTCTTGAGGTGCTTGTGGAAAGTTGGTATTCCTCTTGAGTCGAAGCCAGGGACTAAGCTCTCATCTCCAGTTGATTTGGGGTCCACGGAACACTTTCCTGTTGCTACAGTGACCTCAGGATCCCTCTAGACTGGAGACAGTGATCTTGGGTTTTCTCTGGAGTGCCATCAAAGAAATCAAGGCTCCTTTCAAGTTAGATGTGGAACAGCGAATTGCTCTTCACGCAGTGCAGGGGAATAGGGCCTCATCTCGCGGCCAGGGGGAAGTCTCATGGTTGTTCTCGAGTTGCGGCCGGAACCTGGGGTATATTCTCGAGTTACGACGAGGCGGGCCCTTCTAGACAAGTGTTTGTTCGGCGACGTCTGGACTCCTGCCTAGGAGTGAGGGACACCTCGGGATTCTCCTCGAGTCTTGGCATGGCAATTGGGACGCGTCTCCACGTGAGGCAGGAGACCCAGGGTCCCTTTCCACGTGCCACAGGGATCCTGGGACTCCTATCCGTTTTCAAGAGGAGTCAGGCATCGTCTCCTTTGGAAGCATTGATCTCCGCGGGCCTCTCGCGTTTTCAAAGGATGTGAGGCCTCCGGTCGCGATGAGGCAGAAAACTAGGTCTTTCTCTGTGGTCTCCACAGGGGATTCAGACATCCCTTCTTCTTGGGAAATGCAAGACGAGCCTGCATTCAATTCACTGCAGGGATATACGGCCTTACTTCGAGTCAGAGCATCTCGGTGTCCATTCCACTTGAGGCCACAAACTCAGGGTCCCTCTCACATACCTGTAGCTGAGAGAAGCCTCCTCTTGAGGTGCTTGTGGAAAGTTGGTATTCCTCTTGAGTCGAAGCCAGGGACTAAGCTCTCATCTCGAGTTGATTTGGGGTCCACGGAGCCCTTTCGTGTTGCTCCAGTGACCTCAGGATCCCTCTAGACTTGAGACAGTGATCTTGGGTTTTCTCTGGACTGCCATCAAGGAAATCAAGGCTCCTTTCACGTTTCATGTGGAACACGGAATTGCTCTGCACGGAGTGCAGGGGAATCGGGCCTCATCGCGCGGCAAAGGGGAAGTCTCATCGTTTTTCTCGAGGTGCGGCCGGATCCTGAGGTATATTCTCGAGTTACGACGATGAGGGCCCTTCCATACACGAGTTTGTTCAGCGACGTCAGGACTCCTGCCTAAGTGCGAGGGACATCTCGGGATTCTCCTCGAGTCTTGGCATGGCAATTGGGGCGCGTCTCCACGTGAGGCGGGAGACCCAGTGTCCCGTTCCACGTGCCACATGGATCCTGGGACTCCTATCCATTTTCAAGAGGAGTCAGGCATCGTCTCCTTTGGAAGCATTGATCTCCGCGGACCTCTCGAGTTTTCAAAGGATTTGAGGCCTCTGGTCGCGATGAGGCGGAGAACTTGGTCTTTCTCTGTGGTCTCCACAGGGGATTCAGAGATCCCTTCATCTTGGGAGATGCAAGACGAGCCTGCATTCAATTCACTGCCGGGATATCTGGCATTACTTTGAGTCAGGGCATCTCGGTGTCCATTCCACTGGAGGCCACAAACTCAGGGTCCCACTCACATACCTGTAGCTGAGAGAAGCCTCCTCTTGAGGTGCTTGTTGAAAGTTGGAATTCCTCTTGAGTCGAAGCCAGGTACTAAGCTCTCATCTCGAGTTGATTTGGGGTCCACGGAGCCCTTTCGTGTTGCTCCAGTGACTTCAGGATCCCTCTAGACTTGAGACAGTGACTTTGGGTTTTCTCTGGAGTGCCATCAAGGTAATCAAGGCTCCTTTCACGTTTGATGTGGAACTTGGAATTGCTCTGCACACAGTGCAGGGGAATCGGGCCTCATCTCACGGCGAGGGGGAAGTCTCATTGTTTTTCTCGAGTTGCGGCCGGAACCTGGGGTATATTCTCGAGGTACGACGGGGAGGGCCCTTCAAGACACGGGTTTGTTTAGCGACGTCAGGACTCCTGCCTAGGTGCGAGGGACACCTCGGGATTCTCCTCGAGTCTTGGCATGGAAATTGGGATGCCTCTCCATGTGAGGCGGGAGACCCAGGGTCCCTTTCCACGTGCCAGATGGATCCTGGGACTGCTATCCATTTTCCAGAGGCGTCAGGCATAATCTCCTTTGGAAGCACTGATCTCCGCGAACCTCTCGAGGTTTCAAAGGATGTGAGGCCTCCGGTCACGATGAGGCGGAGAACTAGGTCTTTCTCTGTGGTCTGCACAGGGTATTCAGACATCCCTTCGCCTTGGGAGATGCAAGACGAGCCTGCATTCAATTCACTGCAGGAATATCCGGCCTTACTTCGAGTCAGAGCATCTCGGTGTCCATTAAACTTGAGGCCACAAACTCAGGGTCCCTCTCACATACCTGTAGCTGAGAGAAGCCTCCTCTTGAGTGCTTGTGGAAAGTTGGTATTCCTCTTGAGTCGAAGCCAGGGACTAAGCTCTCATCTCCAGTTGATTTGGGGTCCACGGAACACTTTCCTGTTGCTACAGTGACCTCAGGATCCCTCTAGACTGGAGACGGTGATCTTGGGTTTTCTCTGGAGTGCCATCAAGGAAATCAGGCTCCTTTCATGTTAGATGTGGAACAGCGAATTGCTCTGCACGCAGTGCAGGGGAATAGGGCCTCATCTCGCGGCCAGGGGGAAGTCTCATGGTTGTTCTCGAGTTGCGGCCGGAACCTGGGGTATATTATCGAGTTAAGACGAGGCGGGCTCTTTCAGACAAGTGTTTGTTCAGCGACGTCTGGACTCCTGCCTAGGTGTGAGGAACACCTCGGGATTCTCCTCGAGTCTTGGCATGGGAATTGTGACGCGTCTCCACGTGAGGCAGGAGACCCAGGGTCCCTTTCCACGTGCCACAGGGATCCTGGGACTCCTATCCATTTTCAAGAGGAGTCAGACATCATCTCCTTCGGAAGTATTGATCTCCGCGGTCCTCTCGAGTTTTCAAAGGATATGAGGCCTCCGGTTGCGTTGAGGTGGAGGACTAGGTCTTTCTCTGTGGTCTCCACAGGGGATTCAGACAACCCTTCGTCTTGGGAGATGCAAGACGAGCCTGCATTCAATTCACTGCAGGGATATCCGGCCTTACTTCGAGTCAGAGCATCTCGGTGTCCATTCCACTTGAGGCCACAAACTCGGGGTCCCTCTCACATACCTGTAGCTGAGAGAAGCCTCCTCTAGAGGTGCTTGTGGATAGTTGGTATTCCTCTTGAGTCTAAGCCAGGGACTAAGCTCTCATCTCGAGTTGATTTGGGGTCCACGGAGCCCTTTCCTGTTGGTCCAGTGACCTCAGGATCCCTCTAGACTTGAGACAGTGATCTTGGGTTTTCTCTGTAGTGCCATCAAGGAAATCAAGGCTCCTTTCACGTTTGATGTGGAAGACGGAATTGCTCTGCATGCAGTGCAGGGGAATCGGGCCTCAACTCGCTGCGAGGGGGAAGTCTCATGGTTTTTCTCGAGTTGCGGCCCGAACCTGGGGTATATTCTCGAGTTACGACGGGAAGGGCCCTTCCAGACACGTGTTTGTTCAGCGACGTCAGGACTCCTGACTAGGTGCGAGGGACACCTCGGGATTCTCCTCGAGTCTTGGCATGGCAATTTGGACGCATCTCCACGTGAGGCGGGAGACCCAGGGTCCCTTTCCACGTGCCACAGGGATCCTGGGACTCCTATCCATTTTCAAGAAGAGTCAGGCATCTTCTCCTTTGGAAGCATTGATCTTCGCGGACCTCTCGAATTTTCAAAGGATGTGAGGCCTCCGGTCGCGATGAGGCGGAGAACTAGGTCTTTCTCTGTGGTCTCCACAGGGGATTCAGACATCCCTTCGTCTTGGGAGATGCAAGACGAGCCTGAATTCAATTCACTGCAGGGATATCCGGCCTTACTTCGAGTCAGAGCATCTCGGTGTCCATTCCACTTGAGGCCACAAAATCAGGGTCCCTCTCACATACATGTAGCTGAGAGAAGCCTCTTCTTGAGGTGCTTGTGGAAAGTTGGTATTCCTCTTGAGTCGAAGCCAGGGACTAAGCTCTCATATCGAGTTGATTTGGGGTCCACGGAGCCCTTTCCTGTTGGTCCAGTGACCTCAGGATCCCTCTAGACTTGAGACAGTGATCTTGGGTTTTCCCTGGAGTGCCATCAAGGAAATCAAGGCTCCTTTCACGTTTGATGTGGAACACGGAATTGCTCTGCATGCAGTGCAGGGGAATCGGGCCTCAACTCGCTGCGAGGGGGAAGTCTCATGGTTTTTTTTGAGTTGCGGCCCGAACCTGGGGTATATTCTCGAGTTACGACGGGAAGGGCCCTTCCAGACACGTGTTTGTTCAGCGACGTCAGGACTCCTGCCTAGGTGCGAGGGACACCTCGGGATTCTCCTCGAGTCTTGGCATGGCAATTTGGACGCATCTCCACGTGAGGCGGGAGACCCAGGGTCCCTTTCCACGTGCCACAGGGATCCTGGGACTCCTGTCCATTTTCAAGAAGAGTCAGGCATCGTCTCTTTTGGAAGCATTGATCTCCGCGGACCTCTCGAGTTTTCAAAGGATGTGAGGCCTCCGGTCGTGATGAGGCGGAGAACTAGGTCTTTCTCTGTTGTCTCCACAGGGGATTCAGACATCCCTTCGTCTTGGGAGATGCAAGGCGAGCTTGCATTCAATTCACTGCAGCGATATCCGGCCTTAATTCGAGTCAGAGCATCTCGGTGTCCATTCCACTTGAGGCCACAAACTCAGGGTATCTCTCACATACACATAGCTGAGAGAAGCCGCCTCTTGAGGTGCTTGTGGAAACTTGGTATTCCTCTTGAGTCGAAGCCAGGGACTAAGCTCTCATCTCGAGTTGATTTGGGGTCCACGGAGCCCTTTCGTGTTGCTCCAGTGACCTCAGGATCCCTCTAGACTTGAGACAGTGATCTTGGGTTTTCTCTGGAGTGGCATCAAGGAAATCAAGGCTCCTTTCAAGTTTGATGTGGAATACGGAATTGCTCTGCACTCAATGCAGGGGAATCGGGCCTCATCTCGCGGCGAGTGGGAAGTCTCATTGTTTTTCTCGAGTTGCGCCGGAACCTGGGGTATATTCTCGAGTTACGATGGGGAGGGTCCTTCCAGACACGTGTTTGTTCAGCGACGTCAGGACTCCTGCCTAGGTGCGAGGGACACCTCGGGATTCTCCTCGAGTCTTGGCATGGCAATTGGGACGCGTCTCCACGTGAGGCGGGAGACCCAGGGTCCCTTTCCACGTGCCAAAGGGATCCTGGGAATCCTATCCATTTTCAAGAGGAGTCAGGCATCGTCTCCTTTGGAAGCATTGATCTCCGCGGACCCCTTGAGTTTTCAAAGGATGTGAGGTCTGCCGTCGCGTTGAGGCAGAGGACTAGGTCTTTCTCTGCGGTCTCCACAGGGAATTCAGACAACCCTTCGTCTTGGGACATGCAAGACGAGCCTGCATTCAATTCACTGCTGGGATATCCGGCCTTACTTCGAGTCAGAGCATCTCGGTGTCTATTCAACTTGAGGCCGCAAACTCAGGGTCCCTCTCACATACCTGTAGCTGAGAGAAGCCTCCACTTGAGGTGCTTTTGGAAAGTTGGTTTTCCTCTTAAGTCGAAGCCAGGGACTAAGCTCTCATCTCGAGTTGATTTGGGTTCCACGGAGCCCTTTCGTGTTGCTCCAGTGGCCTCAGGATCCCTCTAGACTTGAGACAGTGACTTTGGGTTTTCTCTGGAGTGCCATCATGGAAATCAAGGCTCCTTTCACGTTTGATGTAGAACACGGAATTGCTCTGCACGCAGTGCAGGGGAATCGGGCCTGATCTCGCGGCGAGGGGGAAGTCTCATGGTTTTTCTCGAGTTGCGGCCGGAACCTGGGGTATATTCTCGAGTTATGACAGGGAAGGCCCTTCCAGACACGTGTTTGTTCAGCGACGTCAGGACTCCTGCCTAGGTGCGAGGGACACCTCGGGATTCTCCTCGAGTCTTGGCATGGCAATTGGGACGTGTCTCCACGTGAAGTGGAAGACCGAGGGTCCCTTTACACGTGCCACAGGGATCCTGGGACTCCTATCCATTTTCAAGAGGAGTCAGGCATCGTCTCCTTTGGAAGCATTGATCTCCGCGGACCTCTCGAGTTTTCAAAGGATGTGCGGCCTCCGGTCGCGATGAGGCGGAGGACTAGATCTTTCTCTGTGGTCTGCACAGGGAACTCAGACATCCCTTCGTCTTGGGAGATGCAAGATGAGCCTGCATTCAATTCACTGCAGGGATATCCGGCCTTAGTTCGAGTCAGAGCATCTCCTTGTCCATTCCACTTGAGGCCACAAACTCAGGGTCCCTCTCACATACCTGTAGCTGAGAGAAGCCTCCTCTTGAGGTGCTTGTGGAAAGTTGGTATTCCTCTTGAGTCGAAGCCAAGGACTAAGCTCTCATCTCGAGTTGATTTGGGGTCCTCGGAACCCTTTCGTGTTGCTCCAGTGACCTCAGGATCCCTCTAGACTTGAGACAGTGATCTTGGGTTTTCTCTGGAGTGCCATTAAGGAAATCAAGGCTCCTTTCACTTTTCATGTGGAACACGGAATTGCTCTGCACGCAGTGCATGGGAATCGGGCCTCATCTCGAGGCGAGGGCGAAGTCTCATGGTTTTTCTCGAGTTCCGGCCGGAACCTGAGGTATATTCTCGAGTTACGACGGGGAGGGCCCTTCCAGACACGTGTTTGTTCAGCGACGTCAGGACTCCAGCCTAGGTGCGAGGGACAACTCGGGATTCTCCTCGAGTCTTGGCATGGCAATTGGGACGCGTCTCCACATGAGGCGGTAGACCCAGGGTCCCTTTCCACGTGCCACAGTGATCCTGGGACTCCTATCCATTTTCAAGAGGAGTCAGGCATCGTCTCCTTTGGAAGCATTGATCTCCGCATACCTCTCGAATTTTCAAAGGATGTGAGGTCTCCGGTCGCCATGAGGCGGAGGACTAGGTCTTTCTCTGTGGTCTCCACTGGGGATTCCGACATCCCTTCGTCTTGGGAGATGCAAGACGAGCCTGCATTCAATCCACTGCAGGGATATCCGGCCTTACTTCGAGTCAGAGCATCTCGGTGTCCATTCCACTTGAGGCCACAAACTCAGGGTCCCTCTCACATACCTGTAGCTGAGAGAAGCCTCCTCTTGAGGTGCTTGTGGAAAGTTGGTATTCCTCTTGAGTGGAAGCCAGGGACTAAGCTCGCATCTCGAGTTGATTTGGGGTTCACAGAGCCCTTTCGTGTTGCTCCAGTGACCTCAGGATCCCTTTAGACTTGAGACAGTGATCTTGGGTTTTCTCTGGAGTGCCATCAAGGAAATCAAGGCTCCTTTCACGTTTGATGTGGAACACGGAATTGTTCTGCACGCAGTGCAGGGGAATCGGGCCTCAACTCGCGGCGAGGGGGAAATCTCGTGGTTTTTCTCGAGTTGCGGCCGGAACCTGGGCTATATTCTCGAGTTACGACGGGGAGGGCCCTTCCAGACACGTGTTTGTTCAGCGACGTCAGGACTCCTGCCTAGGTGCGAGGGACACCTCGGGATTCCCCTCGAGTCTTGGCATGGCAATTGGGACGCGTCTCCACGTGAGGCGGGAGACCCAGGGTCCCTTTCCACGTGCCACAGGGATCCTGGGACTCCTGTCCATTTTCAAGAAGAGTCAGGCATCGTCTCTTTTGGAAGCATTGATCTCCGCGGACCTCTCGAGTTTTCAAAGGATGTGAGGCCTCCGGTCGTGATGAGGCGGAGAACTAGGTCTTTCTCTGTTGTCTCCACAGGGGATTCAGACATCCCTTCGTCTTGGGAGATGCAAGGCGAGCTTGCATTCAATTCACTGCAGCGATATCCGGCCTTAATTCGAGTCAGAGCATCTCGGTGTCCATTCCACTTGAGGCCACAAACTCAGGGTATCTCTCACATACACATAGCTGAGAGAAGCCGCCTCTTGAGGTGCTTGTGGAAACTTGGTATTCCTCTTGAGTCGAAGCCAGGGACTAAGCTCTCATCTCGAGTTGATTTGGGGTCCACGGAGCCCTTTCGTGTTGCTCCAGTGACCTCAGGATCCCTCTAGACTTGAGACAGTGACTTTGGGTTTTCTCTGGAGTGGCATCAAGGAAATCAAGGCTCCTTTCAAGTTTGATGTGGAATACGGAATTGCTCTCCACTCAATGCAGGGGAATCGGGCCTCATCTCGCGGCGAGGCGGAAGTCTCATTGTTTTTCTCGAGTTGCGCCGGAACCTGGGGTATATTCTCGAGTTACGACGGGGAGGGTCCTTCCAGACACGTGTTTGTTCAGCGATGTCAGGACTCCTGCCTAGGTGCGAGGGACACCTCGGGATTTTCCTCGAGTCTTGGCATGGCAATTGGGACGCGTCTCCACGTGAGGCGGGAGACCCAGGGTCCCTTTCCACGTGCCACAGGGATCCTGGGAATCCTATCCATTTTCAAGAGTAGTCAGGCATCGTCTCCTTTGGAAGCATTGATCTCCGCGGACCCCTTGAGTTTTCAAAGGATGTGAGGTCTGCCGTCGCTTTGAGGCAGAGGACTAGGTCTTTCTCTGCGGTCTCCACAGGGAATTCAGACAACCCTTCGTCTTGGGAGATGCAAGACGAGCCTGCATTCAATTCACTGCTGGGATATCCGGACTTACTTCGAGTCAGAGCATCTCGGTGTCTATTCAACTTGAGGCCGCAAACTCAGGGTCCCTCTCACATACCTGTAGCTGAGAGAAGCCTCCACTTGAGGTGCTTTTGGAAAGTTGGTTTTCCTCTTAAGTCGAAGCCAGGGACTAAGCTCTCATCTCGAGTTGATTTGGGTTCCACGGAGCCCTTTCGTGTTGCTCCAGTGGCCTCAGGATCCCTCTAGACTTGAGACAGTGACTTTGGGTTTTCTCTGGAGTGCCATCATGGAAATCAAGGCTCCTTTCACGTTTGATGTGGAACACGGAATTGCTCTGCACGCAGTGCAGGGGAATCGGGCCTGATCTCGCGGCGAGGGGGAAGTCTCGTGGTTTTTCTCGAGTTGCGGCCGGAACCTGGGGTATATTCTCGAGTTATGACAGGGAAGGCCCTTCCAGACACGTGTTTGTTCAGCGACGTCAGGACTCCTGCCTAGGTGCGAGGGACACCTCGGGATGCTCCTCGAGTCTTGGCATGGCAATTGGGACGCGTCTCCACGTGAAGTGGAAGACCGAGGGTCCCTTTACACGTGCCACAGGGATCCTGGGACTCCTATCCATTTTCAAGAAGAGTCAGGCATCGTCTCCTTTGGAAGCATTGATCTCCGCGGACCTCTCGAGTTTTCAAAGGATGTGAGATCTCCGGTCGCCATGAGGCGGAGGACTAGGTCTTTCTCTGTTGTCTCCACAGCGGATTCAGACATCCCTTCGTCTTGGGAGATGCAAGACGAGCCTGCATTCAATTCACTGCAGGGATATCCGGCCTTACTTCAAGTCAGAGCATCTCGGTGTCCATTCCACTTGAGGCCACAAACTCAGGGTCCCTCTCACATACCTGTAACTGAGAGAAGCCTCCTCTTGAGGTGCTTGTGGAAAGTTGGCATTCCTCTTGAGTCGAAGCCAGGGACTAAGCTCTCATCTCGAGTTGATTTGGGGTCCACGGAGCCTTATCGCGTTGCTACAGTGACCTCAGGATCCCTCTAGACTTGAGACAGTGATCTTGGGTTTTCTCTGGAGTGCCATCAAGGAAATCAAGGCTCCTTTCAAGTTTGATGTGGAACACGGAATTGCTCTACCCGCATTGCAGGGGAATCGGGCCTCATCTCACGGCGAGGGGGAAGTCTCATGGTTTTTCTCGAGTTGCGGCAGAAACCTGGGGTATATTCTCGAGTTACGACGGGGAGGGCCCTTCCATACACGTGTTTGTTCAGCGACGTCAGGTCTCCTGCCTAGGTGCGAGGGACACCTCGTGATTCTCTTCTAGTCTTGGCATGGCAATTCGGACGCGTCTCCACGTGAGACGGGGGACCCAGCGTCCCTTTCCCCGTGCCACAGGGATCCTGGGACTCCTATCCATTTTCAAGAGGAATCAGGCATCGTCTCCTTTGGAAGCATTGATCTCCGAGGACCTCTCGAGTTTTCAAAGGATGTGAGGCCTCCGGTCGCGATGAGGCGGAAAACTAGGTCTTTCTCTGTGGTCTCCACAGGGGATTCAGACAACCCTTCGTCTTGGGAGATGCAAGACGAGCCTGCATTCAATTCACTGCAGGCATATCCGGCCTTACTTCGAGTCAGAGCATCTCGCTGTCCATTCCACTTTGGCCAAAAACTCAGGGTCCCTCTCACATACCTGTAGCTGAGAGAAGCCTCCTCTTGAGTGGCCTGTGGAAAGTTCGTATTCCTCTTGAGTCGAAGCCAGGGACTAAGCTCTCATCTCGTGTGGATTTGGGGTCCCCGGAGCCCTTTAATGTTGCTCCAGTGACCTCAGGATCCCTCTAGACTTGAGACAGTGATCTTGGGTTTTCTCTGGAGTGCCATCAAGGAAATCAAGGCTCCTATCATATTTGATGTGGAACACGGAATTGCTCTGCAGGCAGTGCAGGGGAATCGGGCCTCATCTCGCGGCGAGGGGGAAGTCTCATGGTTTTTCTCGAGTTGCGGCCGGAACTTGGGGTATATTCTCGAGTTACGACGGGGAGGGCCCTTCCAGACACGTGTTTGTTCAGCGACGTCAGGACTCCTGCCTAGGTGCGAGGGACACCTCGGGATTCTCCTCGAGTCTTGGCATGGCAATTGGGACGCGCCTCCATGTGTGGCGGGAGAACCAGGGTCGCTTTCCACGTGCCACAGGGTTCCTGGGACTCCTATCCATTTTCAAGAGGAGTCAGGCATCGTCTCCTTTGGAAGCATTGATCTACGCCCACCTCTCGAGTTTTCAAAGGATGTGAGGCCTCCGGTCGCGAGAAGGCGGAGAACTACGTTTTTCTCTGTGGTCTCCACGGGGGATTCAGACATCCCTTAGTCTTGGGAGATGCAAGACGAGTCTGCATTCAAATCACTGCAGGGATATCCGGCCTTACTTCGAGTCAGAGCATCTCGGTGTCCATTCCACTTGAGGCCATAAAATCAGGGTCCCTCTCACATACATGTAGCTGAGAGAAGCCTCCTCTTGAGGTGCTTGTGGAAAGTTGGTATTCCTCTTGAGTCGAAGCCAGGGACTAAGCTCTCATCTCGAGTTGATTTGGGGTCCACGGAGCCCTTTCGTCTTGCTCCAGTGACCTCAGGATCCCTCTAGACTTCAGACAGTGATCTTGGGTTTTCTCTGGAGTGCCATCAAGGAAATCAAGGCTCCTTTCAAGTTTGATGTGGAACACGGAATTGCTCTGCACGCAGTTCAGGGGAATCGGGCCTCATCTCGCGGCAAGGGGGATGTCTCATGGTTTTTCTCGACTTGGGGCCGGAACCTGGGGTATATTCTCGAGTTACGACGGGGAGGGCCCTTTCAGACACGTGTTTGTTCAGCGACGTCAGGACTCCTGCCTAGGTGCGAGGGACACCTCGGGATTCTCCTCGAGTCTTGGCATGGCAATTGGGATGCGTCTCCACGTGAGGCGGGAGACCCAGGGTCCCTTTCCCCGTGCCACAAGGATCCTCGGACTCCTATCCATTTTCAAGAAGAGTCAGGCATCGTCTCCTTTGGAAGCATTTATCTCCGCGGACCTCTCGAGTTTTCAAAGGATGTGAGGCCTCCGGTCTCGATGAGGCGGTGAACTAGTTCTTTCTCTGTGGTCTCCACTGGGGATTCAGACATCCCTTTGTCTTGGGAGATGCAAGACGAGCCTGCATTCAGTTCACTGCAGGGATATCCGGCCTTACTTCGAGTCAGAGCATCTCGGTGTCCATTCCACTTAAGGCCACAAACTCGGGGTCCCTCTCAAATACCTGTAGCTGAGAGAAGCCTCCTCTTGTGGTGCTTGTGGAAAGTTGGTATTCCTCTTGAGTCTAAGCCAGGGACTAAACTCTCATCTCGAGTTGATTTGGGGTCCACGGAGCCCTTTCCTGTTGGTCCAGTGACCTCAGGATCCCTCTAGACTTGAGACAGTGATCTTGGGTTTTCTCTGGAGTGCCATCATGGAAATCAAGGCTCCTTTCACGTTTGATGTGGAACACGGAATTGCTCTGCATGCAGTGCAGGGGAATCAGGCATCATCCCGCGGCGAGGGGAAATCTCATGGTTTTTCTCGAGTTGCGGCCTGAACCTGGGGTATATTCTCGAGTTACGACGGGAAGGGCCTTCCAGACACCTGTTTGTTGAGCGACGTCAGGACTCCTGCCTAGGTGCGAGGGACACCTCGGGATTCTCCTCGAGTCTTGGCATGGCAATTTGGACGCGTCTCCACGTGAGGCGGGAGACCCAGGTTCCCTTTCCACGTGCCACAGGGATCCTGGGACTCCTATCCATTTTCAAGAGGAGTCAGGCATCGTCTCCTTTGGAAGCATTGATCTCCGCGGACCTCTCGAGTTTTCAAAGGATGTGAGGCCTCCGGTCGCGATGAGGCGGAGAACTCGGTCTTTCTCTGCGGTCTCCACAGGGGATTCAGACATCCCTTCGTCTTGGGAGATGCAAGACGAGCCTGCATTCAATTCACTGCAGGGATATCCGGCCTTACTTCGAGTCAGAGCATCTCGGTGTCCATTCCACTTGAGGCCACAAACTCAGGGTCCGTCTCACATACCTGTAGCTGAGAGAAGCCTCCTCTTGAGGTGCTAGTGGAAAGTTGGTATTCCTCTTGATTCGAAGCCGGGGACTAAGCTCTCATCTCGAGTTGATTTGGGGTCCACGGAGCCCTTTCCTGTTGGTCCAGTGACCTCAGGATCCCTCTAGACTTGAGACAGTGATCTTGGGTTTTCTCTGGAGTGCCATCAAGGAAATCAAGGCTCCTTTCACGTTTGATGTGGAACACGGAATTGCTCTGCATGCATTGCAGGGGAATCTGGCCTCATCTCGCGGCAAGGAGGATGTCTCATGGTTTTTCTAAGTAGCGGCCGGAACCTGGGGTATATTCTGAGTTACGACGCGGAGGGCCCTTCCAGACACGTGTTTGTTCAGCGACGTCAGGACTCATGCCTAGGTGCGAGGGACACCTCGGGATTCTCCGCAAGTCTTGGCATGGCAATTGGGACGCGTCTCCACGTGAGGCGGGAGACCTTCGGTCCCTTTCCACGTGCCACAGGGATCCTGGGACTCCTATCCATTTTCAAGAAGAGTCAGGCATCTTCTCCTTTGGAAGCATTGATCTCCGCGGACCTCTCGAATTTTCAAAGGATGTGAGGCCTCCGGTCGCGATGAGGCGGAGAACTAGGTCTTTCTCTGTGGTCTCCACAGGGGATTCAGACAACCCTTCGTCTTGGGAGATGCAAGACGTGCCTGCATTCAATTCACTGCAGGCATATCCGGCCTTACTTCGAGTCAGAGCATCTCGCTGTCCATTCCACTTTGGCCAAAAACTCAGGGTCCCTCTCACATACCTGTAGCTGAGAGAAGCCTCCTCTTGAGTGGCCTGTGGAAAGTTCGTATTCCTCTTGAGTCGAAACCAGGGACTAAGCTCTCATCTCGTGTTGATTTGGGGTCCCCGGAGCCCTTTAATGTTGCTCCAGTGACCTCAGGATCCCTCTAGACTTGAGACAGTGATCTTGGGTTTTCTCTGGAGTGCCATCAAGGAAATCAAGGCTCCTATCATATTTGATGTGGAACACGGAATTGCTCTGCACGCAGTGCAGGGGAATCGGGCCTCATCTCGCGGCGAGGGGGAAGTCTCATGGTTTTTCTCGAGTTGCGGCCGGAACTTGGGGTATATTCTCGAGTTACGATGGAGAGGGCCCTTCCAGACACGTGTTTGTTCAGCGACGTCAGGACTCCTGCCTAGGTGCGAGGGACACCTCGGGATTCTCCTCGAGTCTTGGCATGGCAATTGGGACGCGCCTCCATGTGAGGCGGAAGACCCATGGTCGCTTTCCACGTGCCACAGGGTTCCTGGGACTCCTATCCATTTTCAAGAAAAGTCAGGCATCGTCTCCTTTGGAAGCATTGATCTCCGCCCACCTCTCGAGTTTTCAAAGATGTGAGGCCTCCGGTCACGAGAAGGCAGAGAACTAGGTTTTTCTCTGTGGTCTCCACGGGGGATTCAGACATCCCTTCGTCTTGGGAAATGCAAGACGAGTCTGCATTCAAATCTCTGCAGGGATATCCGGCCTTACTTCGAGTCAGAGCATCTTGGTGTCCATTCCACTTGAGGCCACAATCTCAGGGTCCCTCTCACATACCTGTTGCTTAGAGAATCCTCCTCTTGAGGTGCTTGTGAAAAGTTGGTATTCCTCTGGAGTCGAAGCCAGGGATTAAGCTCTCATCTCGAGTTGATTTGGGGTCCACGGAGCCTTTTCGTGTTGCTCCAGTGACCTCAGGATCCCTCTAGACTTGAGACAGTGATCTTGGGTTTTCTCTGGAGTGCCATCAAGGAAATCAAGGCTCCTTTCACGTTTGATGAGGAACACGGAATTGCTTTGCATGCAGTGCAGGGGAATCGGGCCTCATCTCGCGGCGAGGGGGAAGTCTCATGGTTTTTCTCGAGTTGTGGCCGGAACCTGGGGTATATTCTCGAGGTACGACGGGGAGGGCCCTTCCAGACATGTGTTTGTTCAGCGACGGCAGGACTCCTGCCTAGGTGCGAGGGACACCTCGGGATTCTCCTCGAGTCTTGCCATGGCAATTGGGACGCGTCTCCACGTGAGGCGGGAGACCCAGGGTCCCTTTCCACGTGCCACAGGGATCCTGGGACTCCTATCCATTTTCAAGAGGAGTCAGGCATCGTCTCCTTTTGAAGCATTGATCTCCGTGGACCTCTCGAGTTTTCAAAGGATGTGAGGCCTCCAGTCGCGATGAGTCGGAGAACCAGGTCATTCTCTCTGGTCTCCACAGGGGATTCATAAATCTCTTCGTCTTGGGAGATGCAAGACGAGCCTGCATTCAATTCACTGTTGGGATATCCGGCCTTACTTCGAGTCAGAGCATCAAGGTGTCCATTCCACTTGAGGCCACAAAATCAGGGTAACTCTCATATACTTGTAGCTGAGAGAAGCCTCCTCTTGAGGTGCTTGTGGAAAGTTGGTATTCCTCTTGAGTCGAAGCCAGGGACTAAGCTCTCATCTCGAGTTGATTTGGGGTCCACGGAGCCCTTTCCTGTAGCTACAGTGACCTCAGGGTCCCCCTAGACTTGAGACAGTGATCTTGGCTTTTCTCTGGGGTGCCATCAAGGAAATCAAGGCTCCTTTCACTTTTGATTTGTCACACGGAATTGCTCTGCACGCAATGCAGGGGAATCGGGCCTCATCTCGCAGAGAGGTTGAAGTCTCATGGTTGTTCTCGAGTTGCGGCTGGAACCCGGGGTATATTCTCGAGTTACAACGGGGAGGCCCCTTCCACACACGTGTTTGTTCAGCGACGTCAGGACTCTTGCCTAGGAGTGAGGGACACCTCGGGATTCTCCTCGAGGCTTGGCATGGCAATTGGGACGCGTCTCCACGTGAGGCAGGAGACCCAGGGTCCCTTTCCACGTGCCACAGGGATCCTGGGACTCCTATCCATTTTCAAGAGGAGTCAGGCATCGTCTCCTTTGGAAGCATTGATCTCCGCGGGCCTCTCGCGTTTTCAAAGCATGTGAGGCCTCCGGTCGCGATGAAGCAGAGAACTAGGTCTTTCTCTGTGGTCTCCACAGGGGATTCAGACATCCCTTCTTCTTGGGAGATGCAAGACGAGCCTGCATTCAATTCACTGCAGGGATATCAGGCCTTACTTCGAGTCAGAGCATCTCGGTGTCCATTCCACTTGAGGCCACAAACTCAGGGTCCCTCTCACATACATGTAGCTGAGAGAAGCCTCCTCTTGAGGTGCTTGTGGAAAGTTGGTATTCCTCTTGAGTCGAAGCCAGGGACTAAGCTCTCATCTCCAGTTGATTTGGGGTCCACGGAACACTTTCCTGTTGCTACAGTGACCTCAGGATCCCTCTAGACTGGAGACAGTGATCTTGGGTTTTCTCTGGAGTGCCATCAAGGAAATCAAGGCTCCTTTCATGTTAGATGTGGAACAGCGAATTGCTCTTCACGGAGTGCAGGGGAATAGGGCCTCATCTCGCGGCCAGGGGGAAGTCTCATGGTTGTTCTCGAGTTGCGGCCGGAACCTGGGGTATATTCTCGAGTTACGACGGGGCGGGCCCTTCCAGACAAGTGTTTGTTAAGCGACGTCTGGACTCCTGCCTAGGTGTGAGGGACACCTCGGGATTCTCCTCGAGTCTTGGCATGGCAATTGGGACGCGTCTCCACGTGAGGCAGGAGACCCAGTGTCCCTTTCCACGAGCCACAGGGATCCTGGGACTCCTATCCATTTTCAAGAGGAGTCAGGCATCGTCTCCTTTGGAAGCATTGATCTCCGTGGGCCTCTCGCGTTTTCAAAGGATGTGAGGCCTCCGGTCGCGATGAAGCAGAGAACTAGGTCTTTCTCTGTGGTCTCCACAGGGGATTCAGACATCCCTTCGTCTTGGGAGATGCAAGACGAGCCTGCATTCAATTCACTGCAGGGATATCCGGCCTTACTTCGAGTCAGAGCATCTCGGTGTCCATTCCACTTGAGGCCACAAACTCAGGGTCCCTCTCACATACATGTAGCTGAGAGAAGCCTCCTCTTGAGGTGCTTGTGGAAAGTTGGTATTCCTCCTGAGTCGAAGCCAGGGACTAAGCTCTCATCTCGAGTTGATTTGGGGTCCACGGAGCCCTTTCGTGTTGCTCCAGTGACCTCAGTATCCCTCTAGACTTGAGACAGTGATCTTGGGTTTTCTCTGGACTGCCATCAAGGAAATCAAGGCTCCTTTCACGTTTCATGTGGAACACGGAATTGCTCTGCATGGAGTGCAGGGGAATCGGGCCTCATCTCGCGGGGAGGGGGAAGTCTCATGGTTTTTCTCGAGGTGCGGCCGGATCCTGGGGTATATTCTCGAGTTACGACGGGGAGGGCCCTTCCACAAACGAGTTTGTTCAGCGACGACAGGACTCCTGCCTAAGTGCGAGGGACATCTCGGGATTCTCCTCGAGTCTTGGCATGGCAATTGGGACGCGTCTCCACGTGAGGCGGGAGACCCAGGGTCCCTTTCCACGTGCCACAGGGATCCTGGGACTCCTATCCATTTTCAAGAGGAGTCAGGCATCGTCTCCTTTGGAAGCATTGATCTCCGCGGACCTCTCGAGTTTTCAAAGGATGTGAGGCCTGTGGTCTCGATGAGGCGGTGAACTAGTTCTTTCTCTGTGGTCTCCACTGGGGATTCAGACATCCCTTCGTCTTGGGAGATGCAAGACGAGCCTGCATTCAGTTCACTGCAGGGATATCCGGCCTTACTTCGAGTCAGAGCATCTCGGTGTCCATTCCACTTAAGGCCACAAACTCGGGGTCCCTCTCAAATACCTGTAGCTGAGAGAAGCCTCCTCTTGAGGTGCTTGTGGAAAGTTGGTATTCCTCTTGAGTCTAAGCCAGGGACTAAGCTCTCATCTCGAGTTGATTTGGGGTCCACGGAGCCCTTTCCTGTTGGTCCAGAGACCTCAGGATCCCTCTAGACTTGAGACAGTGATCTTGGGTTTTCTCTGGAGTGCCATCAAGGAAATCAAGGCTCCTTTCACGTTTGATGTGGAACACGGAATTGCTCTGCATGCAGTGCAGGGGAATCAGGCCTCATCTCGCGGCGAGGGGGAAATCTCATGGTTTTTCTCGAGTTGCGGCCTGAACCTGGGGTATATTCTCGAGTTACGACGGGAAGGGCCTTCCAGACACGTGTTTGTTGAGCGACCTCAGGACTGCTGCCTAGGTGCGAGGGACACCTCGGGATTCTCCTCGAGTCTTGTCATGGCAATTTGGACGCGTCTCCACGTGAGGCGGGAGACCCAGGTTCCCTTTCCACGTGCCACAGGGATCCTGGGACTCCTATCCATTTTCAAGAGGAGTCAGGCATCGTCTCCTTTGGAAGCATTGATCTCCGCGGACCTCTCGAGTTTTCAAAGGATGTGAGGCCTCCGGTCGCGATGAGGCGGAGAACTCGGTCTTTCTCTGCGGTCTCCACAGGGGATTCAGACATCCCTTCGTCTTGGGAGATGCAAGACGAGCCTGCATTCAATTCACTGCAGGGATATCCGGCCTTACTTCGAATCAGAGCATCTCGGTGTCCATTCCACTTGAGGCCACAAACTCAGGGTCCGTCTCACATACCTGTAGCTGAGAGAAGCCTCCTCTTGAGGTGCTTGTGGAAAGTTGGTATTCCTCTTGATTCGAAGCCGGGGACTAAGCTCTCATCTCGAGTTGATTTGGGGTCCACGGAGCCCTTTCCTGTTGGTCCAGTGACCTCAGGATCCCTCTAGACTTGAGACAGTGATCTTGGGTTTTCTCTGGAGTGCCATCAAGGAAATCAAGGCTCCTTTCACGTTTGATGTGGAACACGGAATTGCTCTGCATGCAGTGCAGGGGAATCTGGCCTCATCTCGCGGCAAGGAGGATGTCTCATGGTTTTTCTAAGTAGCGGCCGGAACCTGGGGTATATTCTGAGTTACGACGCGGAGGGCCCTTCCAGACACGTGTTTGTTCAGCGACGTCAGGACTCATGCCTAGGTGCGAGGGACACCTCGGGATTCTCCGCGAGTCTTGGCATGGCAATTGGGACGCGTCTCCACGTGAGGCGGGAGACCTTGGGTCCCTTTCCACGTGCCACAGGGATCCTGGGACTCCTATCCATTTTCAAGAAGAGTCAGGCATCTTCTCCTTTGGAAGCATTGATCTCCGCGGACCTCTCGAATTTTCAAAGGATGTGAGGCCTCCGGTCGCGATGAGGCGGAGAACAAGGTCTTTCTCTGTGGTCTCCACAGGGGATTCAGACAACCCTTCGTCTTGGGAGATGCAAGACGAGCCTGCATTCAATTCACTGCAGGCATATCCGGCCTTACTTCGAGTCAGAGCATCTCGCTGTCCATTCCACTTTGGCCAAAAACTCAGGGTCCCTCTCACATACCTGTAGCTGAGAGAAGCCTCCTCTTGAGTGGCCTGTGGAAAGTTCGTATTCCTCTTGAGTCGAAACCAGGGACTAAGCTCTCATCTCGTGTTGATTTGGGGTCCCCGGAGCCCTTTAATGTTGCTCCAGTGACCTCAGGATCCCTCTAGACTTGAGACAGTGATCTTGGGTTTTCTCTGGAGTGCCATCAAGGAAATCAAGGCTCCTATCATATTTGATGTGGAACACGGAATTGCTCTGCACGCAGTGCAGGGGAATCGGGCCTCATCTCGCGGCGAGGGGGAAGTCTCATGGTTTTTCTCGAGTTGCGGCCGGAACTTGGGGTATATTCTCGAGTTACGATGGGGAGGGCCCTTCCAGACACGTGTTTGTTCAGCGACGTCAGGACTCCTGCCTAGGTGCGAGGGACACCTCGGGATTCTCCTCGAGTCTTGGCATGGCAATTGGGACGCGCCTCCATGTGAGGCGGAAGACCCAGGGTCGCTTTCCACGTGCCACAGGGTTCCTGGGACTCCTATCCATTTTCAAGAGGAGTCCGGCATCGTCTCCTTTGCAAGCATTGATCTCCGCCCACCTCTCGAGTTTTCAAAGGATGTGAGGCCTCCGGTCACGAGAAGGCGGAGAACTAGGTTTTTCTCTGTGGTCTCCACGGGGGATTCAGACATCCCTTCGTCTTGGGAGATGCAAGACGAGTCTGCATTCAAATCACTGCAGGGATATCCGGTTTACTTCGAGTCAGAGCATCTTGGTGTCCATTCCACTTGAGGCCACAAACTCAGGGTCCCTCTCACATACCTGTTGCTTAGAGAATCCTCCTCTTGAGGTGCTTGTGAAAAGTTGGTATTCCTCTGGAGTCGAAGCCAGGGATTAAGCTCTCATCTCGAGTTGATTTGGGGTCCACGGAGCCCTTTCGTGTTGCTCCAGTGACCTCAGGATCCCTCTAGACTTGAGACAGTGATCTTGGGTTTTCTCTGGAGTGCCATCAAGGAAATCAAGGCTCCTTTCACGTTTGATGAGGAACACGGAATTGCTTTGCATGCAGTGCAGGGGAATCGGGCCTCATCTCGCGGCGAGGGGGAAGTCTCATGGTTTTTCTCGAGTTGTGGCCGGAACCTGGGGTATATTCTCGAGGTACGACGGGGAGGGCCCTTCCAGACATGTGTTTGTTCAGCGACGGCAGGACTCCTGCCTAGGTGCGAGGGACACCTCGGGATTCTCCTCGAGTCTTGCCATGGCAATTGGGACGCGTCTCCACGTGAGGCGGGAGACCCAGGGTCCCTTTCCACGTGCCACAGGGATCCTGGGACTCCTATCCATTTTCAAGAGGAGTCAGGCATCGTCTCCTTTTGAAGCATTGATCTCCGCGGACCTCTCGAGTTTTCAAAGGATGTGAGGCCTCCAGTCGCGATGAGTCGGAGAACCAGGTCATTCTCTCTGGTCTCCACAGGGGATTCATAAATCTCTTCGTCTTGGGAGATGCAAGACGAGCCTGCATTCAATTTACTGTTGGGATATCCGGCCTTACTTCGAGTCAGAGCATCAAGGTGTCCATTCCACTTGAGGCCACAAAATCAGGGTAACTCTCATATACTTGTAGCTGAGAGAAGCCTCCTCTTGAGGTGCTTGTGGAAAGTTGGTATTCCTCTTGAGTCGAAGCCAGGGACTAAGCTCTCATCTCGAGTTGATTTGGGGTCCACGGAGCCCTTTCCTGTAGCTACAGTGACCTCAGGGTCCCCCTAGACTTGAGACAGTGATCTTGGCTTTTCTCTGGGGTGCCATCAAGGAAATCAAGGCTCCTTTCACGTTTGATTTGTCACACGGAATTGCTCTGCACGCAATGCAGGGGAATCGGGCCTCATCTCGCAGAGAGGGGGAAGTCTCATGGTTGTTCTCGAGTTGCGGCTGGAACCCGGGGTATATTCTCGAGTTACAACGGGGAGGCCCCTTCCACACACGTGTTTGTTCAGCGACGTCAGGACTCTTGCCTAGGAGTGAAGGACACCTCAGGATTCTCCTCGAGGCTTGGCATGGCAATTGGGACGCGTCTCCACGTGAGGCAGGAGACCCAGGGTCCCTTTCCACGTGCCACAGGGATCCTGGGACTCCTATCCATTTTCAAGAGGAGTCAGGCATCGTCTCCTTTGGAAGCATTGATCTCCGCGGGCCTCTCGCGTTTTCAAAGCATGTGAGGCCTCCGGTCGCGATGAAGCAGAGAACTAGGTCTTTCTCTGTGGTCTCCACAGGGGATTCAGACATCCCTTCTTCTTGGGAGATGCAAGACGAGCCTGCATTCAATTCACTGCAGGGATATCAGGCCTTACTTCGAGTCAGAGCATCTCGGTGTCCATTCCACTTGAGGCCACAAACTCAGGGTCCCTCTCACATACATGTAGCTGAGAGAAGCCTCCTCTTGAGGTGCTTGTGGAAAGTTGGTATTCCTCTTGAGTCGAAGCCAGGGACTAAGCTCTCAACTCCAGTTGATTTGGGGTCCACGGAACACTTTCCTGTTGCTACAGTGACCTCAGGATCCCTCTAGACTGGAGACAGTGATCTTGGGTTTTCTCTGGAGTGCCATCAAGGAAATCAAGGCTCCTTTCATGTTAGATGTGGAACAGCGAATTGCTCTTCACGCAGTGCAGGGGAATAGGGCCTCATCTCGCGGCCAGGGGGAAGTCTCATGGTTGTTCTCGAGTTGCGGCCGGAACCTGGGGTATATTCTCGAGTTACGACGGGGCGGGCCCTTCCAGACAAGTGTTTGTTCAGCGACGTCTGGACTCCTGCCTAGGTGTGAGGGACACCTCGGGATTCTCCTCGAGTCTTGGCATGGCAATTGGGACGCGTCTCCACGTGAGGCAGGAGACCCAGTGTCCCTTTCCACGTGCCACAGGGATCCTGGGACTCCTATCCATTTTCAAGAGGAGTCAGGCATCGTCTCCTTTGGAAGCATTGATCTCCGCCCACCTCTCGAGTTTTCAAAGGATGTGAGGCCTCCGGTCACGAGAAGGCGGAGAACTAGGTTTTTCTCTGTGGTCTCCACAGGGGATTCAGACATCCCTTCGTCTTGGGAGATGCAAGACGAGCCTGCATTCAATTCACTGTTGGGATATCCGGCCTTACTTCGAGTCAGAGCATCAAGGTGTCCATTCCACTTGAGGCCACAAAATCAGGGTAACTCTCATATACTTGTAGCTGAGAGAAGCCTCCTCTTGAGGTGCTTGTGGAAAGTTGGTATTCCTCTTGAGTCGAAGCCAGGGACTAAGCTCTCATCTCGAGTTGATTTGGGGTCCACGGAGCCCTTTCCTGTAGCTACAGTGACCTCAGGGTCCCCCTAGACTTGAGAAAGTGATCTTGGCTTTTCTCTGGGGTGCCATCAAGGAAATCAAGCTCCTTTCACGTTTGATTTGTCACACGGAATTGCTCTGCACGCAATGCAGGGGAATCGGGCCTCATCTCGCAGAGAGGGGGAAGTCTCATGGTTGTTCTCGAGTTGCGGCTGGAACCCGGGGTATATTCTCGAGTTACAACGGGGAGGCCCCTTCCACACACGTGTTTGTTCAGCGACGTCAGGACTCTTGCCTAGGAGTGAGGGACACCTCGGGATTCTCCTCGAGGCTTGGCATGGCAATTGGGACGCGTCTCCACGTGAGGCAGGAGACCCAGGGTCCCTTTCCACGTGCCACAGGGATCCTGGGACTCCTATCCATTTTCAAGAGGAGTCAGGCATCGTCTCCTTTGGAAGCATTGATCTCCGCGGGCCTCTCGCGTTTTCAAAGCATGTGAGGCCTCCGGTCGCGATGAAGCAGAGAACTAGGTCTTTCTCTGTGGTCTCCACAGGGGATTCAGACATCCCTTCTTCTTGGGAGATGCAAGACGAGCCTGCATTCAATTCACTGCAGGGATATCAGGCCTTACTTCGAGTCAGAGCATCTCGGTGTCCATTCCACTTGAGGCCACAAACTCAGGGTCCCTCTCACATACATGTAGCTGAGAGAAGCCTCCTCTTGAGGTGCTTGTGGAAAGTTGGTATTCCTCTTGAGTCGAAGCCAGGGACTAAGCTCTCATCTCCAGTTGATTTGGGGTCCACGGAACACTTTCCTGTTGCTACAGTGACCTCAGGATCCCTCTAGACTGGAGACAGTGATCTTGGGTTTTCTCTGGAGTGCCATCAAGGAAATCAAGGCTCCTTTCATGTTAGATGTGGAACAGCGAATTGCTCTTCACGCAGTGCAGGGGAATAGGGCCTCATCTCGCGGCCAGGGGGAAGTCTCATGGTTGTTCTCGAGTTGCGGCCGGAACCTGGGGTATATTCTCGAGTTACGACGGGGCGGGCCCTTCCAGACAAGTGTTTGTTCAGCGACGTCTGGACTCCTGCCTAGGTGTGAGGGACACCTCGGGATTCTCCTCGAGTCTTGGCATGGCAATTGGGACGCGTCTCCACGTGAGGCAGGAGACCCAGTGTCCCTTTCCACGTGCCACAGGGATCCTGGGACTCCTATCCATTTTCAAGAGGAGTCAGGCATCGTCTCCTTTGGAAGCATTGACCTCCGTGGGCCTCTCGCGTTTTCAAAGGATGTGAGGCCTCCGGTCGCGATGAAGCAGAGAACTAGGTCTTTCTCTGTGGTCTCCACAGGGGATTCAGACATCCCTTCGTCTTGGGAGATGCAAGAAGAGCCTGCATTCAATTCACTGCAGGGATATCCGGCCTTACTTCGAGTCAGAGCATCTCGGTGTCCATTCCACTTGAGGCCACAAACTCAGGGTCCCTCTCACATACATGTAGCTGAGAGAAGCCTCCTCTTGAGGTGCTTGTGGAAAGTTGGTATTCCTCTTGAGTCGAAGCCAGGGACTAAGCTCTCATCTCGAGTTGATTTGGGGTCCACGGAGCCCTTTCGTGTTGCTCCAGTGACCTCAGTATCCCTCTAGACTTGAGACAGTGATCTTGGGTTTTCTCTGGACTGCCATCAAGGAAATCAAGGCTCCTTTCACGTTTCATGTGGAACACGGAATTGCTCTGCACGGAGTGCAGGGGAATCGGGCCTCATCTCGCGGCGAGGGGGAAGTCTCATGGTTTTTCTCGAGGTGCGGCCGGATCCTGGGGTATATTCTCGAGTTACGACGGGGAGGGCCCTTCCACAAACGAGTTTGTTCAGCGACGACAGGACTCCTGCCTAAGTGCGAGGGACATCTCGGGATTCTCCTCGAGTCTTGGCATGGCAATTGGGACGCGTCTCCACGTGAGGCGGGAGACCCAGGGTCCCTTTCCACGTGCCACAGGGATCCTGGGACTCCTATCCATTTTCAAGAGGAGTCAGGCATCGTCTCCTTTGGAAGCATTGATCTCCGCGGACCTCTCGAGTTTTCAAAGGATGTGAGGCCTGTGGTCTCGATGAGGCGGTGAACTAGTTCTTTCTCTGTGGTCTCCACTGGGGATTCAGACATCCCTTCGTCTTGGGAGATGCAAGACGAGCCTGCATTCACTTCACTGCAGGGATATCCGGCCTTACTTCGAGTCAGAGCATCTCGGTGTCCATTCCACTTAAGGCCACAAACTCGGGGTCCCTCTCAAATACCTGTAGCTGAGAGAAGCCTCCTCTTGAGGTGCTTGTGGAAAGTTGGTATTCCTCTTGAGTCTAAGCCAGGGACTAAGCTCTCATCTCGAGTTGATTTGGGGTCCACGGAGCCCTTTCCTGTTGGTCCAGTGACCTCAGGATCCCTCTAGACTTGAGACAGTGATCTTGGGTTTTCTCTGGAGTGCCATCAAGTAAATCAAGGATCCTTTCACGTTTGATGTGGAACACGGAATTGCTCTGCATGCAGTGCAGGGGAATCAGGCCTCATCTCGCGGCGAGGGGGAAATCTCATGGTTTTTCTCGAGTTGCGGCCTGAACCTGGGGTATATTCTCGAGTTACGACGGGAAGGGCCTTCCAGACACGTGTTTGTTGAGCGACCTCAGGACTGCTGCCTAGGTGCGAGGGACACCTCGGGATTCTCCTCGAGTCTTGGCATGGCAATTTGGAAGCGTCTCCACGTGAGGCGGGAGACCCAGGTTCCCTTTCCACGTGCCACAGGGATCCTGGGACTCCTATCCATTTTCAAGAGGAGTCAGGCATCGTCTCCTTTGGAAGCATTGATCTCCGCGGACCTCTCGAGTTTTCAAAGGATGTGAGGCCTCCGGTCGCGATGAGGCGGAGAACTCGGTCTTTCTCTGCGGTCTCCACAGGGGATTCAGACATCCCTTCGTCTTGGGAGATGCAAGACGAGCCTGCATTCAATTCACTGCAGGGATATCCGGCCTTACTTCGAATCAGAGCATCTCGGTGTCCATTCCACTTGAGGCCACAAACTCAGGGTCCGTCTCACATACCTGTAGCTGAGAGAAGCCTCCTCTTGAGGTGCTTGTGGAAAGTTGGTATTCCTCTTGATTCGAAGCCGGGGACTAAGCTCTCATCTCGAGTTGATTTGGGGTCCACGAAGCCCTTTCCTGTTGGTCCAGTGACCTCAGGATCCCTCTAGACTTGAGACAGTGATCTTGGGTTTTCTCTGGAGTGCCATCAAGGAAATCAAGGCTCCTTTCACGTTTGATGTGGAACACGGAATTGCTCTGCATGCAGTGCAGGGGAATCGGGCCTCATCTCGCGGCGAGGGGGAAGTCTCATGGTTTTTCTAAGTAGCGGCCGGAACCTGGGGTATATTCTGAGTTACGACGCGGAGGGCCCTTCCAGACACGTGTTTGTTCAGCGACGTCAGGACTCATGCCTAGGTGCGAGGAACACCTCGGGATTCTCCGCGAGTCTTGGCATGGCAATTGGGACGCGTCTCCACGTGAGGCGGGAGACCTTGGGTCCCTTTCCACGTGCCACAGGGATCCTGGGACTCCTATCCATTTTCAAGAAGAGTCAGGCATCTTCTTCTTTGGAAGCATTGATCTCCGCGGACCTCTCGAATTTTCAAAGGATGTGAGGCCTCCGGTCGCGATGAGGCGGAGAACTAGGTCTTTCTCTGTGGTCTCCACAGGGGATTCAGACAACCCTTCGTCTTGGGAGATGCAAGACGAGCCTGCATTCAATTCACTGCAGGCATATCCGGCCTTACTTCGAGTCAGAGCATCTCGCTGTCCATTCCACTTTGGCCAAAAACTCAGGGTCCCTCTCACATACCTGTAGCTGAGAGAAGCCTCCTCTTGAGTGGCCTGTGGAAAGTTCGTATTCCTCTTGAGTCGAAGCCAGGGACTAAGCTCTCATCTCGTGTTGATTTGGGGTCCCCGGAGCCCTTTAATGTTGCTCCAGTGACCTCAGGATCCCTCTAGACTTGAGACAGTGATCTTGGGTTTTCTCTGGAGTGCCATCAAGGAAATCAAGGCTCCTATCATATTTGATGTGGAACACGGAATTGCTCTGCATGCAGTGCAGGGGAATCGGGCCTCATCTCGCGGCGAGGGGGAAGTCTCATGGTTTTTCTCGAGTTGCGGCCGGAACTTGGGGTATATTCTCGAGTTACGACGGGGAGGGCCCTTCCAGACACGTGTTTGTTCAGCGACGTCAGGACTCCTGCCTAGGTGCGAGGGACACCTCGGGATTCTCCTCGAGTCTTGGCATGGCAATTGGGACGCGCCTCCATGTGAGGCGGGAGACCCAGGGTCGCTTTCCACGTGCCACAGGGTTCCTGGGACTCCTATCCATTTTCAAGAGGAGTCAGGCATCGTCTCCTTTGGAAGCATTGATATACGCCCACCTCTCGAGTTTTCAAAGGATGTGAGGCCTCCGGTCTCGAGAAGGCGGAGAACTAGGTTTTTCTCTGTGGTCTCCACGGGGGATTCAGACATCCCTTCGTCTTGGGAGATGCAAGACGAGTCTGCATTCAAATCACTGCAGGGATATCCGGCCTTACTTCGAGTCAGAGCATCTCGGTGTCCATTCCACTTGAGGCCACAAAATCAGGGTCCCTCTCACATACATGTAGCTGAGAGAAGCCTCCTCTTGAGGTGCTTGTGGAAAGTTGGAATTCCTGTTGAGTCAAAGCCAGGGACTAAGCTCTCATCTCGAGTTGATTTGGGGTCCACGGAGCCCTTTTGTCTTGCTCCAGTGACCTCAGGATACCTCTAGACTTCAGACAGTGATCTTGGGTTTTCTCTGGAGTGCCATCAAGGAAATCAAGGCTCCTTTCAAGTTTGATGTGGAACACGGAATTGCTCTGCACGCAGTTCAGGGGAATCGGGCCTCATCTCGCGGCAAGGGGGATGTCTCATGGTTTTTCTCGACTTGGGGCCGGAACCTGGGGTATATTCTCGAGTTACGACGGGGAGGGCCCTTTCAGACACGTGTTTGTTCAGCGACGTCAGGACTCCTGCCTAGGTGCGAGGGACACCTCGGGATTCTCCTCGAGTCTTGGCATGGCAATTGGGATGCGTCTCCACATGAGGCGGGAGAACCAGGGTCCCTTTCCCCGTGCCACAAGGATCCTCGGACTCCTATCCATTTTCAAGAAGAGTCAGGCATCGTCTCCTTTGGAAGCATTTATCTCCGCGGACCTCTCGAGTTTTCAAAGGATGTGAGGCCTCCGGTCTCGATGAGGCGGTGAACTAGTTCTTTCTCTGTGGTCTCCACTGGGGATTCAGACATCCCTTCGTCTTGGGAGATGCAAGACGAGCCTGCATTCAGTTCACTGCAGGGATATCCGGCCTTACTTCGAGTCAGAGCATCTCGGTATCCATTCCACTTTAGGCCACAAACTCGGGGTCCCTCTCAAATACCTGTAGCTGAGAGAAGCCTCCTCTTGAGGTGCTTGTGGAAAGTTGGTATTCCTCTTGAGTCTAAGCCAGGGACTAAGCTCTCATCTCGAGTTGATTTGGGGTCCACGGAGCCCTTTCCTGTTGGTCCAATGACCTCAGGATCCCTCTAGACTTGAGACAGTGATCTTGGGTTTTCTCTGGAGTGCCATCATGGAAATCAAGGCTCCTTTCACGTTTGATGTGGAACACGGAATTGCTCTGCATGCAGTGCAGGGGAATCGGGCCTCATCTCGCGGCGAGGGGGAAGTCTCATGGTTTTTCTCAAGTTGTGGCCGGAACCTGGGGTATATTCTCGAGGTACGACGGGGAGGGCCCTTCCAGACATGTGTTTGTTCAGCGACGGCAGGACTCCTGCCTAGGTGCGAGGGACACCTCGGGATTCTCCTCGAGTCTTGGCATGGCAATTGGGACGCGTATCCACGTGAGGCGGGAGACCCAGGGTCCCTTTCCACGTGCCACAGGGATCCTGGGACTCCTATCCATTTTCAAGAGGAGTCAGGCATCGTCTCCTTTTGAAGCATTGATCTCCGCGGACCTCTCGAGTTTTCAAAGGATGTGAGGCCTCCAGTCGCGATGAGTCGGAGAACCAGGTCATTCTCTCTGGTCTCCACAGGGGATTCATAAATCTCTTCGTCTTGGGAGATGCAAGACGAGCCTGCATTCAATTCACTGTTGGGATATCCGGCCTTACTTCGAGTCAGAGCATCAAGGTGTCCATTCCACTTGAGGCCACAAACTCAGGGTCCCTCTCACATACATGTAGCTGAGAGAAGCCTCCTCTTGAGGTGCTTGTGGAAAGTTGGTATTCCTCTTGAATCGAAGCCAGGGACTAAGCTCTCATCTCGCGATAATTTGGGGTCCACGGAGCCATTTCGTGTTGCTCCAGTGACCTCAGGATCCCTCTAGACTTGAGACAGTGATCTTGGGTTTTCTCTGGAGTGCCATCAAGGAAATCAAGGGTCCTTTCAAGTTTGAGGTGGAACACGGAACTGCTCTGCCCGCAGTGCAGGGGAATCGGGCCTCATCTCGCGGCGAGGGGGAAGTCTCATGGTTTTTCTCGAGTTGCGGCCGGAACCTGGGCTATATTCTCGAGTTACGACGGGGAGGGCCCTTCCAGACACGTGTTTGTTCAGCGACGTCAGGACTCCTGCCTTGGTGCGAGGGACACCTCGGGATTCTCCTTGAGTCTTGGCATGGCAATTGGGACGCGTCTCCACGTGAGGCGGGAGACGCAGGGTCCCTTTCCTCGTGCCACAGGGATCCTGGGACTCCTATCCATTTTCAAGAGGAGTCAGTCATCGTCTCCTTTGGAAGCATTGATCTCTGAAGACCTCTCTAATTTTCAAAGGATGTGAGGCCTCCGGTCGCAATGAGGCGGAGAACTTGGTCTTACTCTGCGTTCTCCACAGGGGATTCAGACATCCCTTCGTCTTGGGAGATGCAAGACGAGCCTGCATTCAATTCACTGCAGGGATATCTGGCCTTATTTCGAGTCAGAGCATCTCGGTGTCCATTCCACTTGAGGCCACAAATTCAGGGTCCCTCTCACATACCTGTAGCTGAGAGAAGCCTCCTCTTGAGGTGCTTGTGGAAATTTGGTATTCCTCTTGAGTCGAAGCCAGGGACTAATCTCTCATCTCGATTTGATTTGGGGTCCACGGAGCCCTTTCTTTTTGCTCCAGTGTCCTCAGGATCCCTCTAGACTTGGGACAGTGATCTTGGGTTTTCTCTGGAGTGCAATCAAGGAAATCAAGTCTCCTTTCTCGTTTCATGTGGAACATGGAATTGCTCTGCACGCAGTGTAGGGGAATCGGGCCTCATCTCGCAGAGAGGCGGAAGTCTCACGGTTTTTCTCGAGTCTCGGCCGGAACCTGGGGTATATTCTCGAGTTACGACGGGGAGTGCCCTTCCAGACACGTGTTTGTTCAGCGACGTCAGGCCTCCTGCCTAGGTGCGAGGGACACCTCGGGATTCTCCTCGAGTCTTGGCATGGCAATTGGGTCGTGTCTCCACGTGAGGCGGGAGACCAAGTGTCCCGTTCCACGTGCCACAGGGATCCTGGGACTCCTATCCATTTTCAAGAGGAGTCAGGCATCCTCTCCTTTGGAAGCATTGATCTCCGCGGACCTCTCGAGTTTTCAAAGGATGTGAGGCCTCCGTCACGATGAGGCGGAGAACTAGGTCTTTCTCTCTGGTCTCCACAATGGATTCAGACATCCCCTCGTCTTGGGAGATGCAAGACGAGCCTGCATTCAATTCACTGCAGGGATATCCGGCCTTACTTCGAGTCAGAGCATCTCGGTGTCCATTGAACTTGAGGCCACAAACTCAGGGTCCCTCTCACATACCTGTAGCTGAGAGAAGCTTCCTCTTGAGGTGCTTGTGGAAAGTTGGTATTCCTCTTGAGTGGAAGCCAGGGACTAAGCTCTCATCTCGAGTTGATTGTGGTCCACGGAGCCCTTTCGTGTTGCTCCTGTGACCTCAGGATCCCTCTAGACTTGAGACAGTGATCTTGGGTTTTCTCTGGACTGCCATCAAGGAAATCAAGGCTCCTTTCAGGTTTGATGTGGAACACGGAATTGCTCTGCACGGAGTGCAGGGGAATCGGGCCTCATCTTTCGGCGAGGGGAAGTATCATGGTTTTTCTCGAGGTGCGGCCGGATCCTGGGGTATATTCTCGAGTTACGACGGGGAGGGCCCTTCCACACACGAGTTTGTTCAGCGACGTCAGGACTCCTGCCTAGGTGCGAGGGACACCACGGGATTCTCCTCGAGTCTTGGCATGTCAATTGGGATGCCTCTCCACATGAGGCGGGAGACCCAGGGTCCCCTTCCACGTGCCACAGGGATCCTGGGACTCCTATCCATTTTCAAGAGGAGTCAGGCATCATCTCCTTTGGAAGCATTGATCTCCGCGGACCTCTCGAGTTTTCAAAGGATGTGAGGCCTCCGGTCGCGATGAGGCGGAGAACCAGGTCTTTCTCTGTGGTCTCCACAGGGGATTCAGACATCCCTTCGTCTATGAGATGCAAGACGAGAATGCATTTAATTCACTGGAGGGATATCCGGCCTTACTTCGAGTCAGAGCATCTCGGTGTCCATTCCACTTGAGGCCACAAACTCAGGGTTCCTCTCACATACCTGTAGCTGAGAGAAGCCTCCTCTTGAGGTGCTTGTGGAAAGTTGGTATTCCTCTTGAGTCCAAGCCAGGGACTAAGCTCTCATCTCGAGTTGATTGGGGGTCCACGGAGCCCTTTCCTGTTGCTCCAGGGACCTCAGGATCCCTCTAGACTTGAGACAGTGATCTTGGGTATTCTCTGGAGTGCCATCAAGGAAATCAAGGCTCCTTTCATGTTTGATCTGGAACACGGAATTGCTCTGCACGCAGTGCAGGGGAATCTGGTTTCATCTCGCGGCGAGGGGGAAGACTCATGGTTTTTCTCGAGTTGCGGCCCGAACCTGTGGTATATTCTGGAGTTACGACGGGGAGGGCCCTTCCAGACACATGCTTGTTCAGCGACGTCAGGACTCCTGCCTAGGTGCGAGGGACACCTCGGGATTCTCCTCGAGTCTTGGCATGGCAATTGGGACGCCTCTCTATGTGAGGCGGGAGCCCCAGGTTCCCTTTCCAGGTGCCACAGGAATCCTGGGACTCCTATCCAATCTCAAGAGGAGTCAGGCATCGTCTCCTTTGGAAGCATTGATCTCCGTGGACCTCTAGAGTTTTCAAAGGATGTGAGGCCTCCAGTCGCGATGAGGCGGAGGACTAGGTCTTTCTCTGTGGTCTCCACAGGGGATTCAGACATCCCTTCGTCTTGGGAGATGCAAGACGAGCCTGCATTCAATTCACTGCAGGGATATCCGGCCTTACTTCGAGTCAGAGCATCAAGGTGTCCATTCCACTTGAGGCCACAAAATCAGGGTAACTCTCATATACTTGTACCTGAGAGAAGCCTCCTCTTGAGGTGCTTGTGGAAGGTTGGTATTCCTCTTGAGTCGAAGCCAGGGACTAAGCTCTCATCTCGAGTTGATCTGGGGTCCCCGGAGCCCTTTCCTGTAGCTACAGTGACCTCAGGGTCCCTCTAGACTTGAGACAGTGTTCTTGGGTTTTCTCTGGAGTGCCATCAAGGAAATCAAGGCTCCTTTCACGTTTGATGTGGAACACGGAATTGCTCTGCACGCAGTGCAGGGGAATCGGGCCTCATCTCGCGACGAGGGGGAAGTCTCATGGTTTTTCTCGAGTTGCGGCCGGAACCTGGGGTATATTCTCGAGTTACGACGGGGAGGGCCCTTCCAGACACGAGTTTGTTCAGCGACGTAAGGACTCCTGCCTAGGTGGGAGGGACACCTCGGGATTCTCCTCGAGTCTTGGCATGGCAATTGGGACGCGTCTCCACGTGAGGCGGGAGACCCAGGGTCCCTTTTGACATGCCACAGGGATCCTGGGACTCCTATCCACTTTCAGGAGGAGTCAGGCATCGTCTCCTTTGGAAGCATTGATCTCCGTGGACCTCTAGAGTTTTCAAAGGATGTGAGGCCTCCGTTCGCGTTGAGGCGGACGACTAGGTCTTTCTCTGTGGTCTCCACAGGGGATTCAGACATCCCTTCGTCTTGGGAGATGCAAGAAGAGCCTGCATTCAATTCACTGCAGGGATATCCGGCCTTACTTCGAGTCAGAGCATCTCGGTGTCCCTTCCACTTGAGGCCACAATCTCAGGGTCCCTCTCACATACCTGTAGCTGAGAGAAGCCTCCTCTTGAGGTGCTCTTGGAAATTTGGTATTCCTCTTGAGTCGAAGCCAGGGACTAAGCTCTCATCTCGAGTTGATTTGGGGTCCACGGGGCCCTTTCGTGTTGCTCCAGTGACCTCAGGATCCCTCTAGACATGAAACAGTGTTCTTGGGTTTTCTCTGGAGTGCCATCAAGGAAATCAAGGCTCCTTTCACGTTTGATGTGGAACACGGAATTGCTCTGCACGCAGTGCAGGGGAATCGGGCCTCATCTCGCGGCGAGGGGGAAGTCTCATTGTTTTTCTCGAGTTGCGGCCGGAACCTGGGGTATATTCTCGAGTTACGACGGGGAGGGCCCTTCCAGACACGTGTTTGTTCAGCGACGTCAGGACTCCTGCCTAGGTGCGACGGACACCTCGGGATTCTCCTCGAGTCTTGGCATGGCAATTGGGACGCGTCTCCACGTGAGGCGGTTGACCCAGTGTCCCTTTCCACGAGCCACAGTGATCCTGGGACTCCTATGCATTTTCAAGAGGAGTCAGGCATCGTCTCCTTTGGAAGCATTGATCTCTGCAGACCTCTCGAGTTTTCAAAGGATGTGAGGCCTCCGGTCACGATGAGGCGGAGGATTAGGTCTTTCTCTGTGGTCTCCAGAGGGGATTCAGACATCCCGTCGTCTTGGGAGATGCAAGACGAGCCTGCATTCAATTCACTGCAGGCATATCCGGCTTTACTTCGAGTCAGAGCATCTCGGTGTCCATTCTACTTGAGGCCACAAATTCCAGGTGCCTCTCACATACCTGTAGCTGAGAGAAGCCTCCTCTTGAGGTGCTTGTGGAAAGTTGGTATTCCTCTTGAGTCGAAGCCAGGGACTAAGCTCTCATCTCGAGTTGATTTGGGGACCACGGAGCCCTTTCGTATTGCTCCAGTGACCTCAGGATCCCTCTAGACTTGAGACAGTGATCTTGGGTTTTCTCTGGAGTGCCATCAAGGAAATCAAGGCTCCTTTCACATTTGATGTGGAACACGGAATTGCTCTGCACGCAGTGCAGGGGAATCGGGCCTCATCTCGCGGCGAGGGGGAAGTCTAATGGTTTTTCTCGAGTTGCGTCCGGAACAAGGGGTATATTCTCGACTTACAATGGGGAGGGCCCTTCCAGACACGTGTTTGTTCAGCGACGTCAGGACTCCTGCCTAGGTGGGAGGGACTCCCGGGATTCTCCTCGAGTCTCGGCATGCAAATTGGGACGCGTCTCCACGTGAGGCGGCAGACCCAGGGTCCCTTTCCACGTGCCACAGGGAACCTGCATCTCCTATCCATTTTCAAGAGGAGTCAGGCATCGTCTCCTTTGGAAGCATTGATCTCCGCGGACCTCTCGAGTTTTCAAAGGATGTGAGAACTCCGGTCGCGATGAGGCGGATAACTAGGTCTTTCTCTGTGGTCTCCACAGGGGATTCAGACATCCCTTCGTATTGGGAGATGCAAGACGAGCCTGCATTCAATTCACTGCAGGGATATCCAGCCTTCCTTCGTGTCAGAGCATCTCGGTGTCCATTCCACTTGAGGCCACAAACTCAGGGTCCCTATCACATACCAGTAGCTGAGAGAAGCCTCCTCTTGAGGTACATGTGGAAATTTGGTATTCCCCTTGAGTCGAAGCCAGGGACTAAGCTCTCATCTCAACTTGATTTGGGGTCCACGGAAAATTTTCATGTTGCTACAGTGACCTCTGGATCCCTCTAGACATGAGACAGTGATCTTGGGTCTCCTCTGGAGTGCCATCAAGGAAATCAAGGCTCCTTTCATGTTTGTTGTGGAACACGGAATTGCTCTGCACGCAGTGCAGGGGAATCGGGCCTCATCTCGTGGCGAGGGGGAAGTCTCATGGTTTTTCTCGAGTTGCGGCCGGAACCTGGGGTATATTCTCGAGTTACGACGGGGAGGGCCCTTCCAGACACGGGTTTATTCAGCGACGTCCTGACTCCTGCCTAGGTGCGAGGGACACCTCGGGATTCTCCTCGAGTCTTGGCAAGGAAATTGGGATGCCTCTCCACGTGAGGCGGGAGACCCAGGGTCCCTTTCCACGTGCCACAGGGATCCTGGGACTCCTATCCATTTTCAAGAGGAGTCAGGCATCGTCTCCTTTGGAAGCATTGATCTCCACGGACCTCTCGAGTTTTCAAAGGATGTGAGGCCTCTGGTCGCGATGAGGCGGAGAACTAGGTCTTTCTCTGTGGTCTCCACAGGGGATTCAGACATCCCTTCGTCTTGGGAGATGCAAGACGAGCCTGCATTCAATTCACTGCAGGGATATCCGGCCTTACTTCGAGTCAGAGCATCTCGGTGTCCATTCCACTTGAGGCCACAAACTCAGGGTACCACTCACATACCTGTAGCTGTGAGAAGCCTCCTCTTGAGGTGCTTGTGGAAAGTTGGTATTCCTCTTGAGTCGAAGCCAGGGACTAAGCTCACATCTCTAGCTGATTTGGGGTCCACGGAGCCCTTTCTTGTTGCTCCAGTGACCTCAGGATCCCTCTAGACTTGAGACAGTGATCTTGGGTTTTCTCTGGAGTGCCATCAAGGAAATCAAGGCTCCTTTCACGTTTGATGTGGAACACGGAATTGCTCTGCACGCATTGCAGGGGAATCGGGCCTCATCTCGCGGCGAGGGGGAAGTCTCATTGTTTTTCTCGAGTTGCGGCCGGAACCTGGGGTATATTCTCGAGTTACGACGGGGAGGGCCTTTCCAGACACGTGTTTGTTCAGCGACATCAGGACTCCTGCCTAGGTGCGAGGGACACCTCGGGATTCTCCTCGAGTCTTGGCATGGCAATTGGGACGCGTCTCCACGTGAGGCGGGAGACCCAGGGTCCCTTTCCACGTGCCACAGGGATCCTGGGACTCCTATCCATTTTCAAGAGGAGTCAGGCATCGTCTCCTTTGGAAGCGTTGATTGCCGCGGACCTCTCGAGTTTTCAAAGGATGTGAGGCCTCCGGTCGCAATCAGGCGGGAAACTAGGTCTTTCTCTGTGGTCTGCACAGGGTACTCAGACATCCTTTCGCCTTGGGAGACGCAAGACGAGCCTGCATTCAATTCACTGCAGGGATATACGGCCTTATTTCGAGTCAGAGCATCTCGGTGTCCATTCCACTTGAGGCCACAAACTCAGGGTCCCTCTCACATACCAGTAGCTGAGAGAAGCCTCCTCTTGAGGTGCTTGTCGAAAGTTGGTATTCCTCTTGAGTCCAAGCCAGGGACTAAGCTTTCATCTCGAGTTGATTTGGGGTCCAAGGAGTCCTTTCGTGTTGCTCCAGTGACCTCAGGATCCCTCTAGACTTGAGACAGTGATCTTGGGTTTTGTCTGGAGTGCCATCAAGGAAATCAAGGCTCCTTTCACGTTTGATGTGGAACACCGAATTGCTCTGCACCCAGTGCAGGGGAATCGGCCCTCATCTCGCGGAGAAAAGGAAGTCTCATGGTTTTTCTCGAGTTGAGGCCGGAACCTGGGGTATATTCTCGAGTTACGACTGGGAGGGCCCTTCCAGACACGAGTTTGTTCAGCGACGTCAGGACTCCTGCCTAGGTGCGAGGGACACCTCGGGATTTTCCTCGAGTCGTGGAATGGCAATTGGGACGCGTCTCAACGTGAGGCGGGAGACCCAGGGTCCCTTTCCACGTGCCACAGGGATCCTGGGATTCCTATCCATTTTCAAGAGGAGTCAGGCATCGTCTCCTTTGGAAGCATTGATCTCCTCGGATCCCTCGAGTTTTCAAAGGATGTGAGGCCTCCGGTCGCGATGAGGAGGAGAACTAGGTCTTTCTCTGTGGTCTGCACAGGGTACTCAGACATCCTTTCGCCTTGGGAGATGCAAGACGAGCCTGCATTCAATTCACTGCAGGGACATTCGGCCTTACTTCGAGTCAGAGTATCTCGGTGTCCATTCCACTTGAGGCCACAAATTCGGGGTCCCTCTCACATACCTGTAGCCGAGAGAAGCCTCCCCTTGAGGTGCTTGTGGAAAGTTGGTATTCCTCTTGAGTCGAAGCCAGGGACTACGCTCTCATCTCAAGTTAATTTGGGGTCCATGGAGCACTTTCGTGTTGCTCCAGTGACCTCAGGATCCCTCTAGTCTTGAGACAGTGATCTTGGGTTTTCTCTGGAGTGCGATCAAGGAAATCAAGGCTCCTTTCAAGTTTGATATGGAACACGGAATTGCTCTGCACGCAGTGCAGGGGAACCGAGCCTCATCTCGCGGCGAGGGGGAAATCTCATGGTTTTCTCGAGTTGCGGCCGGAACCTGGTGTATATTCTCGAGTTACGACGGGGAGGGCCATTCCAGACACGTGTTTGTTCAGCGACGTCAGGACTCCTTCCTAGGTGGGAGGGACACGTCAAGATTCCCCTCGAGTCTTGGCATGGCAATTGGGACACATCTCCACGTGAGGCGGGAGACCCAGTGTCCCTTTCCACGTGGCACAGGGATCCTGGGACTCCTATCCATTTTCAAGAGGAGTCAGGCTTCGTCTCCTTTGGAAGCATTGATCTCCGCGGACCTCTCGAGTTTTCAAAGGATGTGAGGCCTCTTGTCGCGTTGAGTCGGAGAATTAGGTCTTTCTCTGTGGTCTCCACAGGGGATTCAGACATCCCTTCGTCTTGGGAGATGCTAGACGAGCCTGCATTCAATTCACTGTAGGGATATCCGGCCTTACTTCGAGTCAGAGCATCTCGGTGTTCATTCCACTTGAGGCGACAAACTCAGGGTCCCTCTCACATACCTGTAGCTGAGAGAAGCCTCCTCTTGAGGTGCTTGTGGAAAGTTTGTATTCCTCTTGACTCGAAGCCAGGGACTAAGCTCTCATCTCGAGTTGATTTGGGGTCCACGGAGCCCTTTCGTGTTGCTCCAGTGACCTCAGGATCCCTCTAGACTTGAGACAGTGATCTTGCGTTTTCTCTGGAGTGCCATCAAGGAAATCAAGGCTCCTTTCACGTTTGATATGGAACATGAAATTGCTCTGCATGCAGTGCAGGGGAATCGGGCTTCATCTCGTGGCGAGGGGGAAGTCTCATGGTTTTTCTCGAGTTGCGGCCAGAACCTGGGGTATATTCTCGAGTTACGAATGGGAGGTCTCTTCCAGACACGTGTCTGTTCAGCGACGTCAGGACTCCTGCCTAGGTGCGAGGGACACCTCGGGATTCTCCTCGAGCCTTGGCATGGCAATTGGGACGCGTCTCCACGTGAGGCGGGAGACCCAGGGTCCCTTTCCACGTGCCACAGGGATCCTGGAACTCCTATCCATTTTCAGTAGGAGTCAGGCATCGTCTCCTTTGGAAGCATTGATCTCCGCGGACCTCTCGAGTTTTCAAAGGAATTGAGGCCTCCGGTCGCGATGAGGCGGAGGACTAGGTCTTTCTCTGTGGTCTCCACAGGGGATTCAGACATTCCTTCGTCTTGGGAGACGCAAGAATAGCCTGCATTCAATTCACGGCAAAGATATCCCGCCTTACTTCGAGTCAGAGCATCTCGGTGTCCATTCCACATGAGGCCACAAACTCAGGGTCCCTCTCACATACCTGTAGCTGAGGGAAACCTCCTCTTGAAGTGCTTGTGGAAAGTTGGTATTCCTCTTGAGTCGAAGCCAGGGACAAAGCTCTCATCTCGAGTTGATTTGGGGTCCACGGAGCCCTTTCGTGTTGCTCCAGTGACCTCAGGATCCCTCTAGACTCTAGACAGTGATCTTGGGTTTTCTCTGGAGTGCCATCAAGGAAATCAAGGCTCCTTTCACATTTGATGTGGAACACGGAATTGCTCTGCACGCAGTGCAGGGGAATCGGGCCTCATCTCACGGCGAGGGGGAAGTCTCATGGTTTTTCTCGAGTTGCGGCCAGAACCTCGGGTATATTCTCGAGTTACGACGGGGAGGGCCCTTCCAGACACGTGTTTGTTCAGCGACGTCAGGACTCCTGCCTAGGTGCGAGGGACACCTCGGGATTCTCCTCGAGTCTTGGCATGGCAATTGGGACGCGTCTCCACGTGAGGCGGGAGACCCAGGGTCCCCTTCCACGTGGACAGGGATCCTGGGACTCCTATCCATTTTCAAGAGGAGTCAGGCATCGTCTCCTTTGGAAGCATTGATCTCCGCGGACCTCTCGAGTTTTCAAAGGATGCGAGGCCTCCGGTCGCGATGAGGCGGAGAACTAGGTCTTTCTCTGTGGTCTCCACAGGGGATTCAGACATCCCTTCGTCTTGGGAGATGCAAGAGGAGCTTGCATTCAATTCACTGCAGGGATATCCGGCCTTACTTCGATTCAGAGCATCTCGGGTTCAATTCCACTTGAGGCTACAAACTCAGGGTACCTCTCACATACATGTAGCTGAGAGAAGCCTTCTCTTGAGGTGCTTGTGGAAAGTTGGTATTCCACTTGAGTCGAAGCCAGGGACTAAGCTCTCATCTCGAGTTGATTTGGGGTCCACGGAGCCCTTTCGTGTTCCTCCAGTCACCTCAGGATCCCTCTAGACTTGAGACAGTGACTTTGGGTTTTCTCTGGAGTGCCATCAAGGAAATCAAGGCTCCTTTCACGTTTGATGTGGAACACGGAATTGCTCTGCACGCAGTCAGGGGAATCGGGCTCCATCTTGCGGCGAGGGGGAAGTCTCATGGTTTTTCTCGAGTTGCGGCCGGAACCTGGTGTATATTCTCGAGTTACGACGGGGAGGGCCCTTCCAGACACGTGTCTGTTCAGCGACGTCAGGACTCCTTCCTAGGTGCGAGGGACACCTCAGGATTCTCCTCGAGTCTTGGCATGGCAATTGGGACGCCTCTCTATGTGAGGCGGGAGCCCCAGGTTCCCTTTCCAGGTGCCACAGGAATCCTGGGACTCCTATCCATTCTCAAGAGGAGTCAGGCATCGTCTCCTTTGGAAGCATTGATCTCCGTGGACCTCTCGAGTTTTCAAAGGATGTGAGGCCTCCGGTCGCGATGAGGCGGAGAACTAGGTCTTTCTCTGTGGTCTCCACAGGGGACTCAGACATCCCTTTGTCTTGGGAGATGCAAGACGAGCCTGCATTCAATTCACTGCAGGGATATCCGGCCTTACTTCGAGTCAGAGCATCAAGGTGTCCATTCCACTTGAGGCCACAAAATCAGGGTAACTCTCATATACTTGTACCTGAGAGAAGCCTCCTCTTGAGGTGCTTGTGGAAAGTTGGTATTCCTCTTGAGTCGAAGCCAGGGACTAAGCTCTCATCTCGAGTTGATCTGGGGTCCCCGGAGCCCTGTCCTGTAGCTACAGTGACCTCAGGGTCCCTCTAGACTTGAGACAGTGATCTTGGGTTTTCTCTGGAGTGCCATCAAGGAAATCAAGCCTCCTTTCACGTTTGATGTGGAAAACGGAATTGCTCTGCACGCAGTGCAGGGGAATCGGGCCTCATCTCGCGGCGAGGGGGAAGTCTCATGGTTTTTCTCGAGTTGCTGCCGGAACCTGGGGTATATTCTCGAGTTACGACGGGGAGGGCCCTTCCAGACACGTGTTTGTTCAGCGACGTCAGGACTCCTGCCTAGGTGGGAGGGACAACTCGGGATTCTCCTCGAGTCTTGGCATGGCAATTGGGACGCGTCTCCACGTGAGGCGGGAGACCCAGGGTCCCTTTTGACGTGCCACAGGGATCCTGGGACTCCTATCCACTTTCAGGAGGAGTCAGGCATCGTCTCCTTGGGAAGCATTGATCTTCTCGGACCTCTAGAGTTTTCAAAGGATGTGAGGCCTCCGTTCGCGTTGAGGCGGACGACTAGGTCTTTCTCTGTGGTCTCCACAGGGGATTCAGACATCCCTTCGTCTTGGGAGATGCAAGAAGAGCCTGCATTCAATTCACTGCAGGGATATCCGGCCTTACTTCGAGTCAGAGCATCTCGGTGTCCATTCCACCTGAGGCCACAATCTCAGGGTCCCTCTCACATACCTGTAGCTGAGAGAAGCCTCCTCTTGAGGTGCTCTTGGAAATTTGGTATTCCTCTTGAGTCGAAGCCAGGGACTAAGCTCTCATCTCGAGTTGATTTGGGGTCCACGGGGCCCTTTCGTGTTGCTCCAGTGACCTCAGGATCCCTCTGGACTTGAAACAGTGTTCTTGGGTTTTCTCTGGAGTGCCATCAAGGAAATCAAGGCTCCTTTCACGTTTGATGTGGAACACGGAATGGCTCTGCACGCAGTGCAGGGGAATCGGGCCTCATCTCGCGGCGAGGGGGAAGTCTCATTGTTTTTCTCGAGTTGCGGCCAGAACCTGCGGTATATTCTCGAGTTACGACGGGGAGGACCCTTCCAGACACGTGTTTGTTCAGCGACGTCAGGACTCCTGCCTAGGTGCGAGGGACACCTCGGGATTCTCCTCGAGTCTTGGCATGGCAATTGGGACGCGTCTCCATGTGAGGCGGGAGACTCAGGGTCCCTTTCCACGTGCCACAGGGATCCTGGGTCTCCTATCCATTTTCAAGAAGAGTCAGGCATCGTCTCCTTTGGAAGCATTGATCTCTGCGGACCTCTCGAGTTTTCAAGGGATGTGAGGCCTCCGGTCGCGTTCAGGCGGAGGACTAGGTCTTTCTCTGTGGTCTCCACAGGGGATTCAGACAACCCTTCGTCTTGGGAGATGCAAGACGAGCCTGCATCCAATTCACTGCAGGGATATCCGGCCTTACTTCGAGTCAGAGCATCTCGGTGTCCATTCCACTTGAGGCCAGAAACTCGGGGTCCCTCAAATATACCTGAAGCTGAGAGAAGCCTCTTCTTGAGGTGCTGGTGGAAAGTTGTTATTCCTCTTGACTCGAAGCCAGGGACTAAGCTCTCATCTCGAGTTGATTTGGGGTCCACGGAGCCTTTTCGTGTTGCTACAGTGACCTCAGGATCCCTCTGGACTTGAGACAGTGATCTTGGGTTTTCTCTGGAGTGCCATCAAGGAAATCAAGGCTCCTTTCACGTTTGATGTGGAACACGGAATTGCTCTGCATGCAGTGCAGGGGAATTGGGCCTCATCTCGCGGCGAGGGGGAACTCTTGGTTTTTCTCGAGTTGCGGCCGGAACCTGGGGTATATTCTCGAGTTACGATGGGGAGGGCCTTCCAGACACGTGTTTCTTCAGCGAAGTGAGGACTCCTGCCTAGGTGCGAGGGACACCTCGGGGTTCTCCTCGAGTCTTGGCATGGCAATTGGGACGCGTCTCCATGTGAGGCGCGAGACCCAGGGTCCCTTTCCACGTGCCACAGGGATCCTGGGACTCCTATCCATTTTCAAGAGGAGTCAGGCATCGTCTCCTTTGGAAGCATTGATCTCCGCAGACCTCTCGAGTTTTGAAAGGATGTGAGGCCTCCGGTCGCGATGAGCGGGAGAACTAGTTCTTTCTCTGTGGTCTCCACAGGGGATTCAGACATCCCTTCCTCTTGGGAGATGCAAGACGAGCCTGCTTTCAATTCACTGCAGGAATATCCGGCCTTACTTCGAGTCAGAGCCTCTCGGTGTCCATTCCACTTGAGGCCACAAACTCAGGGTCCCTCTCACATACCTGTAGCTGAGAGAAGCCTCCTCTTGGGGTGCTTGTGGAAAGTTCCTATTCCTCTTGAGTCGAAGCCAGGGACTAAGCTCTCATCTCGAGTTGATTTGGGTCCACGGAGCCCTTTCGGGTAGCTCCAGTGACCTCAGGATCCCTCTAGACTTGAGACAGTGATCTTGGGTTTTCTCTGGAGTGCCATCAAGGAAATCAAGGCTCCTTTCACGTTTGATGTGGAACACGGAATTGCTCTGCACGCAGTGCAGGGGAATCGGGCCTCATCTCGTGGCGAGGGGGAAGTCTCATGGTTTTTCTCGAGTTGCGGCCGGAACCTGGGGTATATTCTCGAGTTACGAAGGGGAGGTCTCTTCCAGACACGTGTTTGTTCAGCGACGTCAGGACTCCTGCCTAGGTGCGAGGGACACCTCGGGATTCTCCTCGAGCCTTGGCATGGCAATTGGGACGCGTCTCCACGTGAGGCGGGAGACCCAGTGTCCCTTTCCACGTGCCACAGGGATCCTGGAACTCCTATCCATTTTCAGTAGGAGTCAGGCATCGTCTCCTTTGGAAGCATTGATCTCCGCGGACCTCTCGAGTTTTCAAAGAATGTGAGGCCTCCGGTCTCAATGAGGCGGAGGACTAGGTCTTTCTCTGTGGTCTCCACAGGGGATTCAGACATCCCATCGTCTTGGGAGACGCAAGAAGAGCCTGCATTCAATTCACGGCAAAGATATCCCGCCTTACTTCGAGTCAGAGCATCTCGGTGTCCATTCCACATGAGGCCACAAACTCAGGGTCCCTCTCACATACCTGTAGCTGAGGGAAACCTCCTCTTGAAGTGCTTGTGGAAAGTTGGTATTCCTCTTGAGTCGAAGCCAGGGACAAAGCTCTCATCTCGAGTTGATTTGGGGTCCACGGAGCCCTTTCGTGTTGCTCCAGTGACCTCAGGATCCCTCTAGACTCTAGACAGTGATCTTGGGTTTTCTCTGGAGTGCCATCAAGGAAATCAAGGCTCCTTTCACATTTGATGTGGAACACGGAATTGCTCTGCACGCAGTGCAGGGGAATCGGGCCTCATCTTGCGGCGAGGGGGAAGTCTCATGGTTTTTCTCGAGTTGCGGCCGGAACCTAGGGTATATTCTCGAGTTATGACGGGGAGGGCCCTTCCAGACACGTGTTTGTTCAGCGACGTCAGGACTCCTGCCTAGGTGCGAGGGACACCTCGGGATTCTCCTCGAGTCTTGGCATGGCAACTTGGACGCGTCTCCACGTGAGGCTGGAGACCCAGGGTCCCTTTCCACGTGCCACAGGGATCTTGGGACTCCTATCCATTTTCAAGAGGAATCAGGCATCGTCTTCTTTGGAAGCATTGATCTCTGCGGACCTCTCGAGTTTTCAAAGGATGTGAGGCCTCCGGTCGCGATGAGGCGGAGAACTCGGTCTTTCTCTGAAGTCTCCACAGGGGATTCAGAAATCCCTTCGTCTTGGGAAATGCAAGACGAGCCTGCATTCAATTCACTGCAGGGATATCCGGCCTTACTTCGAGTCAGAGCATCTCGCTGTCCATTGCAATTTGGCCACAAACTCAGGGTCCCTCTCACATACGTGTAGCTGAGAGAAGCCTCCTCTTGAGGGGCCTGTGGAAAGTTCGTATTCCTCTTGAGTCGAAGCCAGGGACTAAGCTCTCTTCTCGAGTTGATTTGGGGTCCACGGAAACCTTTCGTGTTGCTCCAGTGACCTCAGGATCCCTGTAGACTTGAGACAGTGATCTTGGGTTTTCTCTGGAGTGCCATCAAGGAAATCAAGGCTCCTTTCATTTTTGATGTGGAATACGGAATTGCTCTGCATGCAGTGCAGGGGAATCGGGCCTCATATCGCGGCGAGGGGGAAGTCTCATGGTTTTTCTCGAGTTGTGGCCGGAACCTGGGGTATATTCTCGAGTTACGACGGGGAGGGCCCTTCCAGACACGTGTTTGTTCAGCGAGGTCAGGACTCCTGCCTAGGTGCGAGGGACACCTCGGGATTCTCCTCGAGTCTTGGCATGGCAATTGGGACGCGTCTCCACGTGAGGCGGAAGACCCAGGGTCCCTTTCCACGTGCCACAGGGATCCTGGGACTCCTATCCATTTTCTGGAGGTGTCAGGCATCGTCTCCTTTGGAAGCATTGATCTCCGCAGACCTCTCGAGTTTTCAAAGGATTTGAGGCCTCCGGACGCGATGAGCGGGAGAACTAGTTCTTTCTCTGTGGTCTCCACAGGGGATTCAGACATCCCTTCCTCTTGGGAGATGCAAGACGAGCCTGCTTTCAATTCACTGCAGGGATATCCGGCCTTACTTCGAGTCAGAGCATCTCGGTGTCCATTCCACTTGAAGCCACAAACTCAGGGTCCCACTCACATACCTGTAGCTGAGAGAAGCCTCCTCTTGAGGTGCTTGTGGAAAGTTGGTATTCCTCTTGATTCGAATCCAGGGACTAAGCTCTCATCACGAGTTGATTTGGGGTCCATGGAGCCTTTTGGTGTTGCTCCAGTGACCTCAGGATCCCTCTAGACTTGAGACAGTGATCTTGGGTTTTCTCTGGAGTGCCATCAAGGAAATCAAGTCTCCTTTCACGTTTAGTGTGGAACACGGAATTGTTCTGCACGCAGTGCAGGGGAATCGGACCTCATCTCGCAGCGAAGGGGAAGTCTCATGGTGTTTCTCGAGTTGTGGCCGGAACCTGGGGTATATTCTCGAGTTACGACGGGGAGGGCCCTTCCAGACACGTGTTTGTTCAGCAACGTCAGGACTCCTGCCTAGGTGCGAGGGACACCTCGGGATACTCCTCGAGTCTTGGCATGGCAATTGGGACGCGTATCCACGTGAGGGGGGAGACCCAGGCTTCCTATCCACGTGCCACAGGGATCCTGGGACTCCTATCCATTTTCAAGAGGAGTCAGGCATCGTCTCCTTTGGAAGCATTGATCTCCTCAGACATCTCGAGTTTTCAAAGGATGTGAGGCCTCCGGTCGCGTTGAGGCGGAGGACTAGGACATTCTCTGTGATCTCCACAGGGGATTCAGACATCCCTTCGTCTTGGGAGATGCAAGACGAGCCTGCATTCAATTCACTGCAGGGATATCCAGCCTTACTTCGAGTCGAGCATCTCGGTGTCCATTCCATTTAAGGCCACAAACTCGGGGTCCCTCTCACATACCTGTAGCTGAGAGAAGCCTCCTCTTGAGGTGCTTGTGGAAAGTTGGTATTCCTCTTGAGTCGAAGCCAGGGACTAAGCTCACATCTCTAGCTGATTTGGGGTCCACGGAGCCCTTTCTTGTTGCTCCAGTGACCTCAGGATCCCTCTAGACTTGAGACAGTGATCTTGGGTTTTCTCTGGAGTGCCATCAAGGAAATCAAGGCTCCTTTCATTTTTGATGTGGAATACGGAATTGCTCTGCACGCAGGGCAGGGGAATCGGGCCTCATATCGCGGCGAGGGGGAAGTCTCATGGTTTTTCTCGAGTTGTGGCCGGAACCTGGGTATATTCTCGAGTTACGACGGGGAGGGCCCTTCCAGACACGTGTTTGTTCAGCGAGGTCAGGACTCCTGCCTAGGTGCGAGGGACACCTCGGGATTCTCCTCGAGTCTTGGCATGGCAATTGGGACGCGTCTCCACGTGAGGCAGGAGACCCAGGGTCCCTTTCCACGTGCCACAGGGATCCTGGGACTCCTATCCATTTTCTGGAGGTGTCAGGCATCGTCTCCTTTGGAAGCATTGATCTCCGCAGACCTCTCGAGTTTTCAAAGGATGTGAGGCCTCCGGTCGCGTTGAGGCGGAGGACTAGGACATTCTCTGTGATCTCCACAGGGGATTCAGACATCCCTTCGTCTTGGGAGATGCAAGACGAGCCTGCATTCAATTCACTGCAGGGATATCCAGCCTTACTTCGAGTCGAGCATCTCGGTGTCCTTTCCACTTGAGGCCACAAAATCAGGGTCCCTCTCACATACCTGTAGCTGAGAGAAGCCTCCTCTTGAGGTGCTTGTGGAAACTTGGTATTCCTCTTGAATCGAAGCCAGGGAATAAGCTCTCATCTCGAGTTGATTTGGGGTCCCCGGAGCCCTTTCATGTTGCTCCAGTGACCTCAGGATCCCTCTAGACTTGAGACAGTGATCTTGGGTTTTCCCTGGAGTGCCATCAAGGAAATCAAGGCTCCTATCATGTTTGATGTGGAACACGGAATTGCTCTGCACGCAGTGCAGGGGAATCGGGCCTCATCTCGCGGCGAGGGGGATGTCTCATGGTTTTTCTCGAGTTGCGGCCAGAACTTGGGTTATATTCTCGAGTTACGGACGCGGAGGGCCCTTCCAGACACGTGTTTGTTCAGCGACGTCAGGACTCCTGCCTAGGTGCGAGGGACACCTCGGGATTCTCCTCGAGTCTTGGCATGGCAATTGGGATGCGTCTCCACGTGAGGCGGGAGACCCAGGGTCCCTTTCCACGTGCCACAGGGATCCTGGGACTCCTATCCATTTTCAAGAGGAGTCAGACATCGTCTCCTTTGGAAGTATTGATCTCCGCGGTCCTCTCGAGTTTTCAAAGGATATGAGGCCTCCGGATGCGTTGAGGTGGAGGACTAGGTCTTTCTCTGTGGTCTCCACAGGGGATTCAGACAACCCTTCGTCTTGGGAGATGCAAGACGAGCCTGCATTCAATTCACTGCAGGGATATCCGGCCTTACTTCGAGTCAGAGCATCACGGTGTCCATTCCACTTGAGGCCACAAACTCGGGGTCCGTCTCAAATAACTGTAGCTGAGAGAAGCCTCCTCTTGAGGTGCTTGTGGAAAGTTGGTATTCCTCTTGAGTCTAAGCCAGGGACTAAGCTCTCATCTCGAGTTGATTTGGGGTCCACGGAGCCCTTTCCTGTTGGTCCAGTGACCTCAGGATCCCTCTAGACTTGAGACAGTGATCTTGGGTTTTCTCTGTAGTGCCATCAAGGAAATCAAGGCTCCTTTCACGTTTGATGTGGAACACGGAATTGCTCTGCATGCAGTGCAGGGGAATCTGGCCTCATCTCGCGGCAAGGAGGATGTCTCATGGTTTTTCTAAGTAGCGGCCGGAACCTTGGGTATATTCTGAGTTACGACGCGGAGGGCCCTTCCAGACACGTGTTTGTTCAGCGACGTCAGGACTCATGCCTAGGTGCGAGGGACACCTCGAGATTCTCCGCGAGTCTTGGAATGGCAAGTGGGACGCGTCTCCACGTGAGGCGGGAGACCTTGGGTCCCTTTCCACGTGCCACAGGGATCCTGGGACTCCTATCCATTTTCAAGAAGAGTCAGGCATCTTCTCCTTTGGAAGCATTGATCTCCGCGGACCTCTCGAATTTTCAAAGGATGTGAGGCCTCCGGTCGCGATGAGGCGGAGAACTAGGTCTTTTCTGTGGTCTCCACAGGGGATTCAGACAACCCTTCGTCTTGGGAGATGCAAGACGAGCCTGCATTCAATTCACTGCAGGCATATCCGGCCTTACTTCGAGTCAGAGCATCTCGCTGTCCATTCCACTTTGGCCAAAAACTCAGGGTCCCTCTCACATACCTGTAGCTGAGAGAAGCCTCCTCTTGAGTGGCCTGTGGAAAGTTCGTATTCCTCTTGAGTCGAAGCCAGGGACTAAGCTCTCATCTCGTGTTGATTTGGGGTCCCCGGAGCCCTTTAATGTTGCTCCAGTGACTTCAGGATCCCTCTAGACTTGAGACAGTGATCTTGGGTTTTCTCTGGAGTGCCATCAAGGAAATCAAGGCTCCTATCATATTTGATGTGGAACACGGAATTGCTCTGCACGCAGTGCAGGGGAATCGGGCCTCATCTCGCGGCGAGCGGGAAGTCTCATGGTTTTTCTCGAGTTGCGGCCTGAACCTGGGGTATATTCTCGAGTTACGACGGGAAGGGCCTTCCAGACACGTGTTTGTTGAGCTACGTCAGGACTCCTGCCTAGGTGCGAGGGACACCTCGGGATTCTCCTCGAGTCTTGGCATGGCAATTTGGACGCGTCTCCACGTGAGGCGGGAGACGCAGGTTCCCTTTCCACGTGCCACAGGGATCCTGGGACTCCTATCCATTTTCAAGAGGAGTCAGGCATCGTCTCCTTTGGAAGCATTGATCTCCGCGGACCTCTCGAGTTTTCAAAGGATGTGAGGCCTCCGGTCGCGATGAGGCGGAGAACTCGGTCTTTCTCTGCGGTCTCCACAGGGGATTCAGACATCCCTTCGTCTTGGGAGATGCAAGACGAGCCTGCATTCAATTCACTGCAGGGATATCCGGCCTTACTTCGAATCAGAGCATCTCGGTGTCCATTCCACTTGAGGCCACAAACTCAGGGTCCCTCTCACATACCTGTACCTGAGAGAAGCCTCCTCTTGAGGTGCTTGTGGAAAGTTGGTATTCCTCTTGATTCGAAGCCGGGGACTAAGCTCTCATCTCGAGTTGATTTGGGGTCCACGGAGCCCTTTCCTGTTGGTCCAGTGACCTCAGGATCCCTCTAGACTTGAGACAGTGATCTTGGGTTTTCTCTGGAGTGCCATCAAGGAAATCAAGGCTCCTTTCACGTTTGATGTGGAACACGGAATTGCTCTGCATGCAGTGCAGGGGAATCTGGCCTCATCTCGCGGCAAGGAGGATGTCTCATGGTTTTTCTAAGTAGCGGCCGGAACCTTGGGTATATTCTGAGTTACGACGCGGAGGGCCCTTCCAGACACGTGTTTGTTCAGCGACGTTAGGACTCATGCCTAGGTGCGAGGGACACCTCGAGATTCTCCGCGAGTCTTGGAATGGCAAGTGGGACGCGTCTCCACGTGAGGCGGGAGACCTTGGGTCCCTTTCCACGTGCCACAGGGATCCTGGGACTCCTATCCATTTTCAAGAAGAGTCAGGCATCTTCTCCTTTGGAAGCATTGATCTCCGCGGACCTCTCGAATTTTCAAAGGATGTGAGGCCTCCGGTCGCGATGAGGCGGAGAACTAGGTCTTTCTCTGTGGTCTCCACAGGGGATTCAGACAACCCTTCGTCTTGGGAGATGCAAGACGAGCCTGCATTCAATTCACTGCAGGCATATCCGGCCTTACTTCGAGTCAGAGCATCTCGCTGTCCATTCCACTTTGGCCAAAAACTCAGGGTCCCTCTCACATACCTGTAGCTGAGAGAAGCCTCCTCTTGAGTGGCCTGTGGAAAGTTCGTATTCCTCTTGAGTCGAAGCCAGGGACTAAGCTCTCATCTCGTGTTGATTTTTGGTCCCCGGAGCCCTTTAATGTTGCTCCAGTGACTTCAGGATCCCTCTAGACTTGAGACAGTGATCTTGGCTTTTCTCTGGGGTGCCATCAAGGAAATCAAGGCTCCTTTCACGTTTGATTTGTCACACGGAATTGCTCTGCACGCAATGCAGGGGAATCGGGCCTCATCTCGCAGAGAGGGGGAAGTCTCATGGTTGTTCTCGAGTTGCGGCTGGAACCCGGGGTATATTCTCGAGTTACAATGGGGAGGCCCCTTCCACACACGTGTTTGTTCAGCGACGTCAGGACTCTTGCCTAGGAGTGAGGGACACCTCGGGATTCTCCTCGAGGCTTGGCATGGCAACTGGGACGCGTCTCCACGTGAGGCGGGAGACCCAGGGTCCCTTTCCACGTGCCACAGGGATCCTGGGACTCCTATCCATTTTCAAGAGGAGTCAGGCATCGTCTCCTTTGGAAGCATTGATCTCCGCGAACCTCTCGAATTTTCAAAGGATGTGAGGCCTCCTGTCACGATGAGGCGGAGAACTAGTTCTTTCTCTGTGGTCTCCACAGGGGATTCAGACATCCCGTCGTCTTGGGAGATGCAAGACGAGCCTGCATTCAATTCACTGCAGGGATATCCGGCCTTACTTCGAGTCAGAGCATCTCGGTGTCCATTCCACCTGAGGCCACAAATTCAGGGTCTTTCTCACATACCTGTAGCTGAGAGAAGCCTCCTCTTGAGGTGCTTGTGGAAAGTTGGTATTCCTCTTGAATCGAAGCCAGGGACTAAGCTCTCATCTCGAGTTGATTGGGGGTCCAGGGAGCCCTTTCATGTTGCTCCAGTGACCTCAGGATCCCTCTAGACTTGAGACAGTGATCTTGGGTTTTCTCTGGAGTGCCATCAAGGAAATCAAGGGTCCTTTCAAGTTTGAGGTGGAACACGGAACTGCTCTGCCCGCAGTGCAGGGGAATCGGGCCTCATCTCGCGGCGAGGGGGAAGTCTCATGGTTTTTCTCGAGTTGCGGCCGGAACCTGGGCTATATTCTCGAGTTACGACGGGGAGGGCCCTTCCAGACACGTGTTTGTTCAGCGACGTCAGGACTCCTGCCTTGGTGCGAGGGACACCTCGGGATTCTCCTTGAGTCTTGGCATGGCAATTGGGACGCGTCTCCACGTGAGGCGGGAGATGCAGGGTCCCTTTCCTCGTGCCACAGGGATCCTGGGACTCCTATCCATTTTCAAGAGGAGTCAGGCATCGTCTCCTTTGGAAGCATTGATCTCTGAAGACCTCTCGAGTTTTCAAAGGATGTGAGGCCTCCGGTCGCAATGAGGCGGAGAACTTGGTCTTTCTCTGCGGTCTCCACAGGGGATTCAGACATCCCTTCGTCTTGGGAGATGCAAGACGAGCCTCCATTCAATTCACTGCAGGGATATCCAGCCTTACTTCATGTCAGACCATATCGGTGTCCATTCCACTTGAGGCCACAAACTCAGGGTCCCTCTCAAATACCTGTTGCTGAGAGAAGCCTCCTCTTGAGGTGATTGTGGAAAGTTGGTATTCCTGTTGAGTCGAAGCCAGGGACTAAGCTCTCATCTCGAGTTGATTTGGGGTCCACGGAGCACTTTCGTGTTGCTCCAGTAACCTCAGAATCCCTCTAGACATGAGACAGTGATCTTGGGTTTTCTCTGGAGTGCCATCAAGGAAATCAAGGCTCCTTTCAAGTTTGATGTGGAACACGGAATTGCTCTACCCGCATTGCAGGGGAATCTGGCCTCATCTCACGGCGAGGGGGAAGTCTCATGGTTTTTCTCGAGTTGCGGCAGAAACCTGGGGTATATTCTCGAGTTACGACGGGGAGGGCCCTTCCATACACGTGTTTGTTCAGCGACGTCAGGTCTCCTGCCTAGGTGCGAGGGACACCTCGTGATTCTCTTCGAGTCTTGGCATGGCAATTCGGACGCGTCTCCACGTGAGACGGGGGACCCAGCGTCCCTTTCCCCGTGCCACAGGGATCCTGGGACTCCTATCCATTTTCAAGAGGAATCAGGCATCGTCTCCTTTGGAAGCATTGATCTCCGAGGACCTCTCGAGTTTTCAAAGGATGTGAGGCCTCCGGTCGCGATGAGTGGGAGGACTTGGTCTTTCTCTGTGGTCTTCACTGGGGATTCCGACATCCCTTCATCTTGGGAGATGCAAGACGAGCCTGCATTCAATTCATTGCAGGGATATCCGGCCTTACTTCGAGTCAGAGCATCTCGGTGTCCATTCCACTTGAGGCCACAAACTCAGGGGACCTCTCACATACCTGTAGCTGAGAGAAGCCTCCTCTTGAGGTGCTTGTGGAAAGTTGGTATTCCTCTTGAGTCGAAGCCAGGGACTAAGCTCTCATCTCGAGTTGATTTGCGTTCCACGGAGCCCTTTCGTGTTGCTACAGTGACCTCAGGATCCCTCTAGACTTGAGACAGTGATCTTGGGTTTTGTCTGAAGTGCCATCAAGGAAATCAAGGCTCCTTTCATGTTTGATGTGGAACACGGAATTGCTCTGCACGCAGTGCAGGGGAATCGGGCCTCATCTCACGGCGAGGGGGAAGTCTCATGGTTTTTCTCGAGTTGCGACCGGAACCTGGTGTATATTCTCGAGTTACGACGGGGAAGGCCCTTCCAGACACGTGTTTGTTCAGCGACATCAGGACTCCTGCCTTGGTGCGAGGGACACCTCGGGATTCTCCTGGAGTCTTGGCATGGCAATTTGGACGCGTCTCCACGTGAGGCGGGAGACCCAGGGTCCCTTTCCACGTGCCACAGGGATCCTGGGACTCCTATCCATTTTCAAGAGGAATCAGGCATCGTCTCCTTTGGAAGCATTGATCTCCGCATACCTCTCGAATTTTCAAAGAATGTGAGGACTCCGGTCGCGATGAGGCGGAGGACTAGGTCTTTCTCTGTGGTCTCCACAGCGGATTCAGACATCCCTTCGTCTTGGGAGATGCAAGACGAGCCTGCATTCAATTCACTGCAGGGATATCCGGCCTTACTTCGAGTCAGAGCACCTCGGTTTCCTTTCCACTTGAGGCCACAAACTCAGGGGCCCTCTCACATACCTGTAGCTGAGAGAAGCCTCCTATTGAGGTGCTTGTGGAAAGTTTTCATTCCTCTTGAGTCGAAGCCAGGGACTAAGCTCTCATCTCGAGTTGATTTGGGGTCCCCGGAGCCCTTTCGTGTTGCTCGAGTGACCTCAGGATCCCTCCAGACTTGAGACAGTGATCTTGGGTTTTCTCTGGAGTGCCATCAAGGTAATCAAGGCGCCTTTCACGTTTGATGTGGAACACGGAATTGCTCTGCATGCAGTGCAGGGGAATCGGGCCTCAACTTGCGGCGAGGGGGAAGTCTCATGGTTTTTCTCGAGTTGCGGCCGGAACCTGGGGTATATTCTCGAGTTACGACGGGGAGGGCCCTTCCAGACACGTGTTTGTTCAGCGACGTCAGGACTCCTGCCTAGGTGCGAGGGACACCTCGGGATTCTCCTCGAGTCTTGGCATGGCAATTGGGACGCTTCTCCACGTGAGGCGGGAGACCCAGGGTCCCTTTCCAAGTTACACAGGGATCCTGGGACTCCTATCCATTTTCAAGAGGGGTCAGGCATCGTCTCCTTCAGAAGTATTGATCTCCGCGGACCTCTCGAGTTTTCAAAGGATATGAGGCCTCCGGTTCCGTAGAGGCGGAGGACTAGGTCTTTCTCTGTGGCCTCCACAAGGGATTCAGACAACCCTTCATCTTGGGAGATGCAAGACGAGCCTGCATTCAATTCACTGCAGGGATATCCGGCCTTACTTCAAGTCAGAGCATCTCGGTGTCCATTCCGCTTGAGGCCACAAACTCAGGGTCCCTCAAATATACCTGTAGCTGAGAGAAGCCTTCTCTTGAGGTGCTTGTGGAAAGTTGGTATTCCTCTTGAGTCGAAGCCAGGGACTAAGCTCTCATCTCGAGTTGATTTGCGGTCCATGGAACCCTTTCGTGTTGCTCCAGTGACCTCAGGATCCCTCTAGACTTGAGACAGTGATCTTGGGTTTTCTCTGGTGTGCCATCAAGGAAATCAAGGCTCCTTTCACGTTAGATGTGGAACACGGAATTGCTGTGCATGCAGTGCAGGGGAATCGGGCCTCATCTCGCGGCGAGGGGGAAATCTCATGGTTTTTCACTAGTTGCGGGCGGAACATGGGGTGTATTCTCGAGTTACGACGGGGAGGGCCCTTCCAGACACGTGTTTGTTCAGCGACGTCAGGACTCCTGCCTAGGTGCGAGGGACACCTCGGGATTCACCTCGAGCCTTGGCATGGCAATTGGGACGCGACTCCAGTCAGGCGGGAGACCCAGTGTCCCTTTCCACGTGCCACAGGGATCCTGGGACTCCTATCCATTTTCAAGAGGAGTCAGGCATCGTCTCCCTTGGAAGCATTAATCTCCGCGGACCTCTCGAGTTTTCAAAGGATGTGAGGCCTCTGTTCGCGATGAGGTGGAGAACTCGGTCTTTTTCTGTGGTCTCCACAGGGGATTTAGACATCCCTTCTTCTTGGGAGATGCAAGACGAGCTTGCATTCAATTCACTGCAGGTATATCTGGCCTGACTTCGAGTCAGAGCATCTCGGTGTCCATTACACTTGAGGCCATAAACTCAGGGTCCCTCTCACATACCTGTAGTTGAGAGAAGCCTCCTCTTGAGGTGTTTGTGGAAAGTTGGTATTCCTCTTGAGTTCAAGCCAGGGACTAAGCTTTCATCTCGAGTTGATTTGGGGTCCACGGAGCCCTTTCCTGTTGGTCCAGTGACCTCAGGATCCCTCTAGACTTGAGACAGTGATCTTGGGTTTTCACTGGAGTGCCATCAAGGAAATCAAGGCTCCTTTCACGTTTGATGTGGAACACGGAATTCCTCTGCACGCAGTGCAGGGGAATCAGGCCTCATCTCTCGGCGATGGGGAAGTCTCATGGTTTTTCTCGAGTTGCGGCCGGAACCTGGGGTATATTCTCGAGTTACGACGGGGAGGGCCCTTCCAGACACGTGTTTGTTCAGCGACGTCAGGACTCCTGCCTAGGTGCCAGGGACACCTCGGGATTCTCCTCGACTCTTGGCATGGCAATTGGGACGCGACTCCATGTAAGGGGTGAGACCCAGGGTCCCTTTCCACGTGCCACAGGGATCCTGGGACTCCTATCCATTTTCAAGAGGAGTCAGGCATCGTCTCCTTTGGAAGCATTGATCTCTGAAGACCTCTCGAGTTTTCAAAGGATGTGAGGCCTCCGGTCGCAATGAGGCGGAGAACTTGGTCTTTCTCTGCGGTCTCCACAGGGGATTCAGACATCCCTTCGTCTTGGGAGATGCAAGACGAGCCTCCATTCAATTCACTGCAGGGATATCCAGCCTTACTTCATGTCAGACCATATCGGTGTCCATTCCACTTGAGGCCACAAACTCAGGGTCCCTCTCAAATACCTGTTGCTGAGAGAAGCCTCCTCTTGAGGTGATTGTGGAAAGTTGGTATTCCTGTTGAGTCGAAGCCAGGGACTAAGCTCTCATCTCGAGTTGATTTGGGGTCCACGGAGCACTTTCGTGTTGCTCCAGTAACCTCAGAATCCCTCTAGACATGAGACAGTGATCTTGGGTTTTCTCTGGAGTGCCATCAAGGAAATCAAGGCTCCTTTCAAGTTTGATGTGGAACACGGAATTGCTCTACCCGCATTGCAGGGGAATCTGGCCTCATCTCACGGCGAGGGGGAAGTCTCATGGTTTTTCTCGAGTTGCGGCAGAAACCTGGGGTATATTCTCGAGTTACGACGGGGAGGGCCCTTCCATACACGTGTTTGTTCAGCGACGTCAGGTCTCCTGCCTAGGTGCGAGGGACACCTCGTGATTCTCTTCGAGTCTTGGCATGGCAATTCGGACGCGTCTCCACGTGAGACGGGGGACCCAGCGTCCCTTTCCCCGTGCCACAGGGATCCTGGGACTCCTATCCATTTTCAAGAGGAATCAGGCATCGTCTCCTTTGGAAGCATTGATCTCCGAGGACCTCTCGAGTTTTCAAAGGATGTGAGGCCTCCGGTCGCGATGAGTGGGAGGACTTGGTCTTTCTCTGTGGTCTTCACTGGGGATTCCGACATCCCTTCATCTTGGGAGATGCAAGACGAGCCTGCATTCAATTCATTGCAGGGATATCCGGCCTTACTTCGAGTCAGAGCATCTCGGTGTCCATTCCACTTGAGGCCACAAACTCAGGGGACCTCTCACATACCTGTAGCTGAGAGAAGCCTCCTCTTGAGGTGCTTGTGGAAAGTTGGTATTCCTCTTGAGTCGAAGCCAGGGACTAAGCTCTCATCTCGAGTTGATTTGCGTTCCACGGAGCCCTTTCGTGTTGCTACAGTGACCTCAGGATCCCTCTAGACTTGAGACAGTGATCTTGGGTTTTGTCTGAAGTGCCATCAAGGAAATCAAGGCTCCTTTCATGTTTGATGTGGAACACGGAATTGCTCTGCACGCAGTGCAGGGGAATCGGGCCTCATCTCACGGCGAGGGGGAAGTCTCATGGTTTTTCTCGAGTTGCGACCGGAACCTGGTGTATATTCTCGAGTTACGACGGGGAAGGCCCTTCCAGACACGTGTTTGTTCAGCGACATCAGGACTCCTGCCTTGGTGCGAGGGACACCTCGGGATTCTCCTGGAGTCTTGGCATGGCAATTTGGACGCGTCTCCACGTGAGGCGGGAGACCCAGGGTCCCTTTCCACGTGCCACAGGGATCCTGGGACTCCTATCCATTTTCAAGAGGAATCAGGCATCGTCTCCTTTGGAAGCATTGATCTCCGCATACCTCTCGAATTTTCAAAGAATGTGAGGACTCCGGTCGCGATGAGGCGGAGGACTAGGTCTTTCTCTGTGGTCTCCACAGCGGATTCAGACATCCCTTCGTCTTGGGAGATGCAAGACGAGCCTGCATTCAATTCACTGCAGGGATATCCGGCCTTACTTCGAGTCAGAGCACCTCGGTTTCCTTTCCACTTGAGGCCACAAACTCAGGGGCCCTCTCACATACCTGTAGCTGAGAGAAGCCTCCTATTGAGGTGCTTGTGGAAAGTTTTCATTCCTCTTGAGTCGAAGCCAGGGACTAAGCTCTCATCTCGAGTTGATTTGGGGTCCCCGGAGCCCTTTCGTGTTGCTCGAGTGACCTCAGGATCCCTCCAGACTTGAGACAGTGATCTTGGGTTTTCTCTGGAGTGCCATCAAGGTAATCAAGGCGCCTTTCACGTTTGATGTGGAACACGGAATTGCTCTGCATGCAGTGCAGGGGAATCGGGCCTCAACTTGCGGCGAGGGGGAAGTCTCATGGTTTTTCTCGAGTTGCGGCCGGAACCTGGGGTATATTCTCGAGTTACGACGGGGAGGGCCCTTCCAGACACGTGTTTGTTCAGCGACGTCAGGACTCCTGCCTAGGTGCGAGGGACACCTCGGGATTCTCCTCGAGTCTTGGCATGGCAATTGGGACGCTTCTCCACGTGAGGCGGGAGACCCAGGGTCCCTTTCCAAGTTACACAGGGATCCTGGGACTCCTATCCATTTTCAAGAGGGGTCAGGCATCGTCTCCTTCAGAAGTATTGATCTCCGCGGACCTCTCGAGTTTTCAAAGGATATGAGGCCTCCGGTTCCGTAGAGGCGGAGGACTAGGTCTTTCTCTGTGGCCTCCACAAGGGATTCAGACAACCCTTCGTCTTGGGAGATGCAAGACGAGCCTGCATTCAATTCACTGCAGGGATATCCGGCCTTACTTCAAGTCAGAGCATCTCGGTGTCCATTCCGCTTGAGGCCACAAACTCAGGGTCCCTCAAATATACCTGTAGCTGAGAGAAGCCTTCTCTTGAGGTGCTTGTGGAAAGTTGGTATTCCTCTTGAGTCGAAGCCAGGGACTAAGCTCTCATCTCGAGTTGATTTGCGGTCCATGGAACCCTTTCGTGTTGCTCCAGTGACCTCAGGATCCCTCTAGACTTGAGACAGTGATCTTGGGTTTTCTCTGGTGTGCCATCAAGGAAATCAAGGCTCCTTTCACGTTAGATGTGGAACACGGAATTGCTGTGCATGCAGTGCAGGGGAATCGGGCCTCATCTCGCGGCGAGGGGGAAATCTCATGGTTTTTCACTAGTTGCGGGCGGAACATGGGGTGTATTCTCGAGTTACGACGGGGAGGGCCCTTCCAGACACGTGTTTGTTCAGCGACGTCAGGACTCCTGCCTAGGTGCGAGGGACACCTCGGGATTCACCTCGAGCCTTGGCATGGCAATTGGGACGCGACTCCAGTCAGGCGGGAGACCCAGTGTCCCTTTCCACGTGCCACAGGGATCCTGGGACTCCTATCCATTTTCAAGAGGAGTCAGGCATCGTCTCCCTTGGAAGCATTAATCTCCGCGGACCTCTCGAGTTTTCAAAGGATGTGAGGCCTCTGTTCGCGATGAGGTGGAGAACTCGGTCTTTTTCTGTGGTCTCCACAGGGGATTTAGACATCCCTTCTTCTTGGGAGATGCAAGACGAGCTTGCATTCAATTCACTGCAGGTATATCTGGCCTGACTTCGAGTCAGAGCATCTCGGTGTCCATTACACTTGAGGCCATAAACTCAGGGTCCCTCTCACATACCTGTAGTTGAGAGAAGCCTCCTCTTGAGGTGTTTGTGGAAAGTTGGTATTCCTCTTGAGTTCAAGCCAGGGACTAAGCTTTCATCTCGAGTTGATTTGGGGTCCACGGAGCCCTTTCCTGTTGGTCCAGTGACCTCAGGATCCCTCTAGACTTGAGACAGTGATCTTGGGTTTTCACTGGAGTGCCATCAAGGAAATCAAGGCTCCTTTCACGTTTGATGTGGAACACGGAATTCCTCTGCACGCAGTGCAGGGGAATCAGGCCTCATCTCTCGGCGATGGGGAAGTCTCATGGTTTTTCTCGAGTTGCGGCCGGAACCTGGGGTATATTCTCGAGTTACGACGGGGAGGGCCCTTCCAGACACGTGTTTGTTCAGCGACGTCAGGACTCCTGCCTAGGTGCCAGGGACACCTCGGGATTCTCCTCGACTCTTGGCATGGCAATTGGGACGCGACTCCATGTAAGGGGTGAGACCCAGGGTCCCTTTCCACGTGCCACAGGGATCCTGGGACTCCTATCCATTTTCAAGAGGAGTCAGGCATCGTCTCCTTTGGAAGCATTGATCTCCCCTTACCTCTCGAGTTTTCAAAGGATGTGAGGCCTCCGGTCTCGATGAGGCGGTGAACGAGGTCTTTCTCTGTGGTCTCCACAGGGGATTCAGACATCCCTTCTTCTTGGGAGATGCAAGACGAGCCTGCATTCAATTCACTGCAGGGATATCCGGCCTTACTTCGAGTCAGAGCATCTCGGTGTCCATTCCACTTGAGGCCACAAACTCAGGGTCCCTCTCACATACCTGTAGCTGAGAAAACCCTCCACTTGAGGTGCTTGTGGAAAGTTGGTTTTCCTCTTGAGTCGAAGCCAGGGACTAAGCTCTCATCTCGAGTTGATTTGGGGTCCACAGAGCCCTTTCCTGTTTCTACAGGGACCTCAGGATCCATCTAGACTTGAGACAGTGATCTTGGGTTTTCTCTGGAGTGCCATCAAGGAAATTAAGGCTCCTTTCACGTTTGATGTGGAACCCGGAATTACTCTGCACGCAGTGCAGGGAAATCGGGCCTCACCTCACAGCGAGTGGGAAGGCTCATGGTTTTTCTCGAGCTGCGGCCGGAACCTGGGGTATATTCTCGAGTTACGACGGGGAGGGCCCTTCCAGACACGTGTTTGTTCAGCGACGTCAGGACTCCTGCCTAGGTGCGAGGGACACCTCGGGATTCTCCTCGAGTCTTGGGACGCGTGGCAATTGGGACGCGTCTCCACGTGAGGCGGGAGACCCAGGGTCCCTTTCCACGTGCCACAGGGATCGTGGGACTCCTATCAATTTTCAAGAGGACTCAGGCATCGTCTCCTTTGGAAGCATTGATCTCCGTGGACCTCTCGAATTTTCAAAGGATGTGAGGCCTCCGGTCGCGATGAGGCGGAGAACTAGGTCTTTCTCTGTGGTCTCCACACGGGATTCAGATATCCCTTCTTCTTGGGAGATGCAAGACGAGCCTGCATTCAATTCACTGCAGGGATATCCGGCCTTACTTCGAGTCAGAGCATCTCGGTGTCCATTCCACTTGAGGCCACAAACTCTGGGTCCCTCTCACATACCTGTAGCTGAGAGAAACCTCCTCTTGAGGTTTTGGGGAAAGTTGGTTTTCCTCTTGAGTCGAAGCCAGGGACTAAGCTCTCATCTCGAGTTGATTTGGGGTCCACGGAGCCCTTTCGTGTTGCTACAGTGACCTCAGGATCCCTCTAGACTAGAGACAGTGATCTTGGGTTTTCTCTGGAGTGCCATCAAGGAAATCAAGGCTCCTTTCACTTTTGATGTGGAATACGGAATTGCTCTGCACGCAGGGCAGCGGAATCGGGCCTAATCTGGCGGCGAGGGGGAAGTCTCATGGTTTTCCTCGAGTGGCGGCCGGAACCTGGGGTGTATTCTCGAGTTACGACGGGGAGGCCCCTTGCAGACACGTGTTTGTTCAGCGACGTCAGGACTCCTGCCTAGGTGCGAGGGACACCTCGGGATTCTCCTCGAGTCTTGGCATGGCAATTGGGATGCGTCTCCACGTGAGGCAGGTGACCCAGGGTACCTTTCCACGTGCCACAGGGATCCTGGGACTCCTATCCATTTTCAGGAGGAGTCGGGCATCGTCTCCTTTGGAAGCATTGATCTCTGCATACCTCTCGAGTTTTCAAAGGATGTGAGGCCTCCAGTCGCGATGAGACGGAGGACTAGGACATTCTCTGTGGTCTCCACAGGGGATTCAGACATCCCTTCGTCTTGGGAGATGCAAGACGAGCCTGCATTCAATTCACTGCGGGGATATCCGGCCTTACTTCGAGTCAGAGCATCTCGGTGTCCATTCCACTTGAGGCCACAAACTCTGGGTCCCTCTCACATACCTGTAGCTGAGAGAAGCCTCCTCTTGAGGTGCTTGTGGAAAGTTGGTATTCCTCTTGATTCGAAGCCAGGGACTAAGCTCTCATCTCGAGTTGACTTGGGGTCCACGGAGCCCTTTCATGTTGCTCCAGTGACCTCAGGATCCCTCTAGACCTGAGACAGTGATCTTGGGTTTTCTCTGGAGTGCCATGAAGGAAATCAATTCTCCTTTCACGTTTGATGTGGAACACGGAATTGCTCTGCACGCAGGGCAGGGGAATCGGGCCTCATCTCGCGGCGAGGGGGAATTCTCATGGTTTTTCTCGAGTTGCGGCCGGAAACTGTGGTATATTCTCGAGTTACGACGGGGAGGGCCCTTCCAGAAACGTGTTTGTTCAGCGACGTCAGGACTCCTGCCTAGGTGCGAGGGACACCTCGGGATTCTCCTCGAGTCTTGGCATGGCAATTGGGACACGTCTCCACGTGAGGCGGGAGACCCAGTGTCCCTTTGCACGTGCCACAGGGATCCTGGGACTCCTATCCATTTTCAAGAGGAGTCAGGCATCGTCTCCTTTGGAAGCATTGATCTCCACGGACCTCTCGATTTTTCAAAGGATGTGAGGCCTCCGTTCGCCTTGAGGCGGAGGACTAGGTCTTTCTCTGTGGTCTCCACAGGGGATTCAGACAACCTTTCTTTTTGTGAGATGCAAGACGAACCTGCATTCAATTCACTGCAGGGATATCCGGCCTTACTTCGAGAAAGTGCATCTCGATGTCCATTCCACTTGACGCCACAAACTCATGGTCCCTCTCACATACCTGTAGCTGAGAGAAGCCTCCTCTTGAGGTGCTTGTGGAAAGTTGGTATTTCTCTTGAGTCGAAGCCAGGAACTAAGCTCTCATCTCGAGTTGATTTGGGGTCCACAGAGCCCGATCGTGTTGCTCCAGTGACCTCAGGATCCCTCTAGACTTGATACAGTGATCTTGGGTTTTCTCTGGAGTGCCATCAAGGAAATCAATTCTCCTTTCACGTTTGATGTGGAACACGGAATTGCTCTGCATGCAGTGCAGGGGAATCGGGCCTCATCTCGCGGTGAGGGGGAAGTCTCATGGTTTTTCTCGAGTTGCGGCCGGAACATGGGGTATATTCTCGACTTACGACGGGGACGGCCCTTCCAGACACGTGTTTGTTCAGCGACGTCAGGACTCCTACCTAGGTGTGAGGGACACCTCTGGATTCTCCTCGAGTCCTGACATGGCAATTGGGACGCTTCTCCACGTGAGGCGGGAGACCCAGGGTCCCTTTCCACGTGCCACACGGATCCTGGGACTCCTATCCATTTTCAAGAGGAGTCAGCCATCGTCTCCTTTGGAAGCATTGATCTCCGCGGACCTCTCGACTTTTCAAAGGATATGAGGCTTCCGGTCGCCATGAGGTGGAGAACTAGGTCTTTCTCTGTGGTCTCCACAGGGGATTCAGACATCCCTTCGTCTTGGGAGATGCAAGACGAGCCTGCATTCAATTCACAGCAGGGATATCCGGCTTAACTTCGAGTCAGTGGTTCTCGGTGTCCATTCCACTTGAGGCCACAACCTCAGGGTCGCTCTCTCATACCTGTAGCTGAGAGAAGCCTCCTCTTGAGGTGCTTGTGGAAAGTTGGTATACCTCTTGAGTCGAAGCCAGGGACTAAGCTCTCATCTCGAGTTGATTTGGGGTCCACGGAGCCCTTTCGTGTTGCTACAGTGACCTCAGGATCCCTCTAGACTTGAGACAGTGATCTTGGGTTTTCTCTGGAGTGCCATCAAGGAAATCAAGGCTCCTTTCACGTTTGATGTGGAACACGGATTTGCTCTGCACGCAGTGCATCGGAATCGGGCCTGATATCGCAGCGAGGGGTAAGTCTCATGGTTTTTCTCGAGTTGCGGCCGGAACCTGTGGTATATTCTCGAGTTACGACGGGGAGGGCCCTTCCAGACACGTGTTTCTTCAGCGACGTCAGGACTCCTGCCTAGGTGCGAGGGACACGTCGGGATTCTCCTCGAGTCTTGGCATGGCAATTGGGACGCGTTTCCACTTGAAGCGGGAGACCCTGGGTCCATTTCCACGTGCCACAAGGATCCTGTTACACCTATCCATTTTCAAGAGGAGTCAGGCATCGTAGCCTTTGGAAGCATTGATCTCCGCGGACGTCGTGAGTTTTCAAAGGATGTGAGGCCTCCAGTCGTGAAGAGGTGGAGACCTAGGTCTTCTCTGTGGTCTCCACAGGGGATTCAGACATCCCTTCGTCTTGGGAGATGCAAGACGAGCCTGCATTCAATTCACTGCAGGAATATCCAGCCTTACTTCGAGTCAGAGCATCTCGGTGTCCATTCCACTTGAGGCCACAAACTCAGGGTCCCTCTCACATACCTGTAGCTGAGAGAAGCCTCCTCTTGAGGTGCTTGTGGAAAGTTGGTATTCCTCTTGATTCGAAGCCAGGGACTAAGCTCTCATCTCGAGTTAATTTGGGGTCCAGGGAGCATTTTCGTGTTGCTCCAGTGACCTCAGGATCCCTCTAGACTTGAGACAGTCATCTTGGGTATTCTCTGGAGTGCCATCAAGGAAATCAAGGCTCCTTTCACGTTTGATGTGGAACACGGATTTGCTCTGCACGCAGTGCAGGGGATTCGGGACTCTTCTCGCGGCGAGGGGGAAGTCTCATGGTTTTTCTCGAGTTGCGGCCGGAACCTGTGGTATATTCTCGAGTTACGACGGGGAGGACCCTTCCAGACACGTGTTTGTTCAGCGACGTCAGGACTCCTGCCTAGGTGCGAGGGACACCTCGGGATTCTCCTCGAGTCTTGGCATGGCAATTGGGACGCGTCTCCACGTGAGGCGGGAGACCCAGGGTCCCTTATAACGTGCCACAGGGATCCTGGGACTCCTATCCATTTGCAAGAGGAGTCAGGCATCGTCTCCTTTGGAAGCATTGATCTCCGCGGACGTCTCGAGTTTTCAAAGGATGTGAGGCCTCCGGTCGCGATGAGGCGGAGAACTAGTTCTTTCTCTGTGGTCTCCACAGGGGATTCAGACATCCCTTCGTCTTGGGAGATGCAAGACGAGCCTGCATTCAATTCACTGCAGGGATATCCGGCCTTACTTCGAGTCAGAGCATCTCGCTATCCATTCATCTTGAGGCCACAAACTCAGGGGCCCTCTCACATACCTGTAGCTGAGAGAAGCCTCCTCTTGAGGTGCTTGTGGAAAGTTGGTATTCCTCTTGAGTCGAAGCCAGGGACTAAGCTCTCATCTCGAGTTGATTTGGGGTCCGCGGAGCCCTTTCGTGTTGCTCCAGTGACCTCAGGATATCTCTAGACTTGAGACAGTGATCTTGGGTTTTCTCTGGAGTGCCATCAAGGAAATCAAGGCTCCTTTCACGTTCGATGTGGAACACGCAATTGCTCTGCACGCAGTGCAGGGGAATCGGGCCTCATCTCGCGGCGAGGGGGAAGTCTCATGGTTTTTCTCGAGTTGCGGCCGGAACCTGGGGTATATTCTCGAGTTACTAAGGGGAGGGCCCTTCCAGACACGTGTTTGTTCAGCGACGTCAGGACTCCTGCCTAGGTGCGAGGGACACCTCGGGATTCTCCTCGAGACTTGGCATGGCATTTGGGACGCGTTTCAACTTGAGGCGGGAGAACTAGGGTCCCTTTCGACGTGCCACAGAGATCCTGGGACTCCTATCCATTTTCAAGAGGAGTCAGGCATCGTATCCTTTGGAAGCATTGATCTCCGCAGACGTCTTGAATTTTCAAAGGATGTTAGGCCTCCAGTCGTGAAGAGGTGGAGAACTAGGTCTTCTCTGTGGTCTCCACAGGGGATTCAGACATCCCTTCGTCTTGGGAGATGCAAGACGAGCCTGCATTCAATTCACTGCAGGAATATCCGGCCTTACTTCGAGTCAGAGCATCTCGGTGTCCATTCCACTTGAGGCCACAAACTCAGGGTCCCTCTCACATACCTGTAGCTGAGAGAAGCCTCCTCTTGACGTGCTTGTGGAAAGTTGGTATTCCTCTTGAGTCGAAGCCAGGGACTAAGCTCTCATCTCGAGTTAATTTGGGGTCCAGGGAGACCTTTCGTGTTGCTCCAGTGACCTCAGGATCCCTCTAGACTTGAGACAGTCATCTTGGGTTTTCTCTGGAGTGCCATAGAGGAAATCAAGGCTCCTTTCACGTTTGATGTGGAACACGGAATTGCTCTGCATGCAGTGCAGGGGAATCGGGCCTCATCTCGCGGCAAGTGTTATGTCTCATGGTTTTTATCAAGTTGCGGCCGGAACATGGGGTATATTCTCGACTTACGACGGGGACGGCCCTTCCAGACACGTGTTTGTTCAGCGACGTCAGGACTCCTACCTAGGTGTGAGGGACACCTCTGGATTCTCCTCGAGTCCTGACATGGCAATTGGGACGCTTCTCCACGTGAGGCGGGAGACCCAGGGTCCCTTTCCACGTGCCACACGGATCCTGGGACTCCTATCCATTTTCAAGAGGAGTCAGGCATCGTCTCCTTTGGAAGCATTGATCTCCGCGGACCTCTCGACTTTTCAAAGGATATGAGGCTTCCGGTTGCCATGAGGTGGAGAACTAGGTCTTTCTCTGTGGTCTCCATAGGGGATTCAGACATCCCTTCATCTTGGGAGATGCAAGACGAGCCTGCATTCAATTCACTGCAGGGATATCCGGCTTAACTTCGAGTCAGAGGTTCTCGGTGTCCATTCCATTTGAGGCCACAACCTCAGGGTCGCTCTCTCATACCTGTAGCTGAGAGAAGCCTCCTCTTGAGGTGCTTGTGGAAAGTTGGTATACCTCTTGAGTCGAAGCCAGGGACTAAGCTCTCATCTCGAGTTGATTTGGGGTCCACGGAGCCCTTTCGTGTTGCTACAGTGACCTCAGGATCCCTCTAGACTTGAGACAGTGATCTTGGGTTTTCTCTGGAGTGCCATCAAGGAAATCAAGGCTCCTTTCACTTTTGATGTGGAATACGGACTTGCTCTGCACGCAGGGCAGGGGAATCGGGCCTCATCTCGCGGCGAGGGGGAAGTCTCATGGTTTTTCTCGAGTTGCGGCCGGAACCTAGGGTATATTCTCGAGTTACGATGGGAAGGGCCCGTCCAGACACGTGTTTGTTCAGCGACGTCAGGACTCCTGCCTAGGTGCGAGGGACACCTCGGGATTCTCCTCGAGATTTGGCATGGCAATTGGGACGCGTCTCCACGTGAGGCGGGAGAGCCAGGGTCCCTTTCCACGTGCCACAGGGATCCTGGGACTCCTATCCATTTTCAAGAGGAGTCAGGCATCGTCTCCTTTGGAAGCATTGATCTCCGCGGACCTCTCGAATTTTCAAAGGATGTGAGGCCCCCGGTCGCTATGAGGCGGAGAATTAGGTCTTTTTCTGTGGTCTCCACAGGGGATTCAGACATCCCTTCGTCTTGGGAGATGTAAGACGAGCCTGCATTCAATTCACTGCAGGGATATCCGGCCTTACTTCGAGTAAGAGCATCTCGGTGTCCATTCCACTTGAGGCCACAAACTCAGGGTCCCTCAAATATACCTGTAGATGAGAGAAGCCTCCTCTTGAGATCCTTGTGGAAAGTTGGTATTCCTCTTGAGTCTAAGCCAGGGTCTAAGCTCTCATCTGTGGTTGATTTGTGGTCCACGAAGCCCTTTCCTATTGGTCCAGTGACCTCAGGATCCCTCTAGACTTGAGACAGTGATCTTGGGATTCCTCTGGAGTGCCATCAAGGAAATCAAGGCTCCTTTCACGTTTGATGTGGAACACGCAATTGCTCTGCACCCAGTGCAGGGGAATGGGGCCTCAAATCGAGGCGAGGGGGAAGTCTCATGGTTTTTCTCGAGTTGCGGCCGGAACCTGGGGTATATTCTCGAGTTACGACGGGGAGGGCCCTTCCATACACGTGTTTGTTCAGCGACGTCAGGACTCCTGCCTAGGTGTGAGGGACACCTCGGGATTCTCCTCGAGTCTTGGCATGGCAATTGGGACGCGTCTCCACATGAGGCGGGAGACCCAGGGTCCCTTTCCACGTGCCACAGGGATCCTGGGACTCCTATCCATTTTCAAGAGGAGTCAGGCATCGTCTCCTTTGGAACCATTGATCTCCGCGGACGTCTCGAGTTTTCAAAGGATGTGAGGCCTCCGGTCGTGACGAGGCGGACGACTAGGTCTTTCTCTGTCGTCTCCACAGGGGATTCAGACATCCCTTCGTCTTGGGAGATGCAAGACGAGCCTGCATTCAATTCACTGCAGGGATATCCGGCCTTACTTCGAGTCAGAGCATCTCGGTGTCCATTCCACTTGAGGCCACAAACTCAGGGTCCCTCTCACATACCTGTAGCTGAGAGAATCCAACTCTTGACGTGCTTGTGGAAAGTTGGTATTCCTCTTGAGTCGAAGCCAGGGACTAAGCTCTCATCTCGAGTTCATTTGCGGTCCACGGAGCCCTTTCGTGTTGCTCCAGTGACCTCAGGATCCCTCTAGACTTGAGACAGTGATCTTGGGTTTTCTCTGGAGTGCCATCAAGGAAGTCAAGGCTCCTTTCACGTTTGATGTGGAACTCGGAATTGCTCTGCACGCAGTGCAGGGGAATCTGGCCTCATGTCGCGGCGAGGGGGAAGTCTCATTGTTTTTCTCGAGTTCCGGCCGGAACCTGGGGTATATTCTCGAGTTACGACGGGGAGGGCCCTTCCAGACACGTGTTTGTTCAGCGACGTCAGGACTCCTGCCTAGGTGCGAGGGACACCTCGGGATTCTCCTCGAGTCTTGGCATGGCAATTGGGACGCGTCTCCACGTGAGGCGGGAGACCCAGTGTCCCTTTCCACGTGCCACAGGGATCCTGGGACTCCTATCCATTTTCAAGAGGAGTCAGGCATCGTCTGCTTTGGAAGCACTGATCTCCGCGGACCTCTCGAGTTTTCAAAGGATGTGAGGCCTCTGGTCGCGATGAGGCGGAGAACTCGGTCTTTCTCTGTGGTCTCCACATTGGATTCAGACATCCCTTCGCTTGGGAGATGCAAGACGAGCCTGCATTCAATTCACTGCAGGTATATCCGGCGTTCCTTCGAGTCAGAGCATCTCGGTGTCCATTCCACTTGAGGCCACAAACTCAGGGTTCCTCTCACATACCTTTAGCTGAGAGAATCTTCCTCTTGAGGTGCTTATGGAAAGTTGGTATTTCTCTTGGTTCGAATCCAGGGACTAAGCTCTCATCTCGAGTTGAATTGGGGTCAAAGGGGAAATTTCGTGTTGCTCCAGTGACCTCAGGATCCCTCTAGACTTGAGAGAGTGATCTTGGGTTTTCTCTAGAGTGCCATCAAGGAAATCAAGGCTCCTTTCACGTTTGATGTGGAACACGGAATTGCTCTGCATGCAGTGCAGGGGAATCGGGCCTCAACTCGCGGCGAGAGGGAAATCTCATGGTTTTTCTCGAGTTGCGGCCGGAACCTGGGGTATATTTTCGAGTTACGACGGGCAGGGCCCTTCCAGACACGTGTTTGTTCAGCGACGTCAGGACTCCTACCTAGGTGCGAGGGACACCTCGGGATTCACCTCGAGTCTTGGCATGGCAATTGGGACGCGTCTCCACGTGAGGCGGGAGAGCCAGTGTCCCTTTCCACGTGCCACAGGGATCCTGGGACTCCTATCCATTTTCAAGAGGAGTCAGGCATCGTCTCCTTTGGAAGCATTGATCTACGCGGACCTCTCTAGTTTTCAAAGGATGTCAGGCCTCCGGTCGCGTTGAAGCGGAGGACTAGGTCTTTCTCTGTGGTCTCCACAGGGGATTCAGACAACCCTTCGTCTTGGGAGATGCAAGACGAGCCTGCATTCAATTCACTGCAGGGATATCCGGCCTTACTTCGAGTCAGAGCATCTCGGTGTCCATTCCACTTGAGGCCACAAACTCAGGGTCCCTCTCACATACCTGTAGCTGAGAGAAGCCTCCTCTTGAGGTGCTTGTGGAAAGTGGGTATTCCTCTTGAGTAGAAGCCAGCGTCTAAGCTCTCATCTCGAGTTGATTTGGGGTCCACAGAGCCCTTTTGTGTTGCTCCAGTGACCTCAGGATCCCTCTAGACTTGAGACAGTGATCTTGGGTTTTCTCTGGAGTGCCATCAAGGAAATTAAGGCTCCTTTCACGTTTGATGTGGAACACGGAATTGCTCTGCACGCAGTGCATGGGAATCTGGCCTCATCTCGCGGCGAGGGGGAAGACTCATGGTTTTTCTCGAGTTGCGGCCCGAACCTATGGTATATTCTCGAGTTACGACGGGGAGGGCCCTTCCAGACACGTGTTTGTTCAGCGACGTCAGGACTCCTGCCTAGGTATGAGGGACTCCTCAGGATTCTCCTTGAGTCTTGGCATGGCAATTGGGACTCTCTCCACATGAGGCGGGAGACCCAGGGTCCCTTTCCACGTGCCAAAGGGATCCTGGGACTCCTATCCATTTTCAAGTGGAGTCAGGCATCGTCTCCTTTAGAAGCATTGATCTCTGCGGACCTCACGAGTTTTCAAAGGATGTGAGGCCTCCGGTCGCGATGAGGCGGAGAACTCGGTCTTTCTCTGTGATCTCCACAGGGGATTCAGACATCCCTTCGCTTGGGAGATGCAAGACGAGCCTGCATTCACTTCCCTGCAGGGATATCCGGCCTTACTTCCAGTCAGAGCATCTCGGTGTCCATTCCACTTGAGGCCACAAACTCAGGGTCCGTCTCACATAGCTGTAGCTGAGACAAGCCTCCTCTTGAGGTGCTTGTGGAAAGTTGGTATTCCCCTTGAGTGGAAGCCCGGGACTGAGCTCTCATGTCGAGTTGATTTGGGGTCCACGGAGCCCTTTCGTGTTGCTCCAGTGACCTCAGGATCCCTCTAGACTTGAGACAGTGACTTTGGGTTTTCTCTGGAGTGCCATCAAGGAAATCAAGGCTCCTTTCACGTTTGATGTGGAACACGGAACTGCTCTGCACGCAGTGCAGGGGAATCGGGCCTCATCTCACGTCGAGGGGGAAGTCTCCTGGTTTTTCTCGAGTTGCGGCCGGAACCTGGGCTATATTCTCGAGTTACAACGGGGAGGGCCCTTCCAGACATTTGTTTGTTCAGCGATGTCAGGACTCCTGCCTAGGTGCGAGGGACACCTCGGGATTCTCCTCGAGTCTTGGCATGGATATTGGGACGCGTCTCCACGTGAGGCGCGAGTCCCAGGGTCCTTTTCCACGTGCCACAGGGATCCTGGGACTCCTATCCATTTTCGAGAGGAGTCAGGCATCGTCTCCTTTGGAAGCATTGATCTCCGCGGACCTCTCGAATTTTCAAAGGATGTGAGACCTCCGGTCGCGATGAGGCGGAGAACTAAGGCTTTCTCTGTGGTCTCCACATTGGATTCAGACATCCCTTCGCTTGGGAGATGCAATTCAATTCAACGAGCCTGCATTCAATTCACTGCAGGGATATCCGGCCTTCCTTCGAGTCAGAGCATCTCGGTGTCCATTCCACTTGAGGCCACAAACTCAGGGTCCCTCTCACATAGCTTTAGCTGAGAGAAGCCTCCTCTTGAGGTGCTTATGAAAAGTTGGTATTCCTCTTGAGTCGAAGCCAGGGACTAAGCTCTCATCTCGAGTTGATTTATCGTCCACGGAGCCCTTTTGTGTTGCTCCAGTGAGCTCAGGATCCCTCTAGACTTGAGACAGTGATCTTGGGTTTTCTCTGCAGTGCCATCAAGGAAATAAAGGCTCCTTTCATGTTTGATGTGGAACACGGAATTGCTCTGCACGCAGTGCATGGGAATCTGGCCTCATCTCGCGGCGAGGGGGAAGACTCATGGTTTTTCTCGAGTTGCGGCCCGAACCTGTGGTATATTCTGGAGTTACGAAGGGGAGGGCCCTTCCAGACACGTGCTTGTTCAGCGACGTCAGGACTCCTGCCTAGGTGCGAGGGACACCTCGGGATTCTCCTCGAGTCTTGGCATGGCAATTGGGACGCCTCTCTATGTGAGGCGGGAGCCCCAGGTTCCCTTTCCACGTGCCACAGGAATCCTGGGACTCCTATCCATTCTCAAGAAAAGTCAGGCATCGTCTCCTTTGGAAGCATTTATCTCCGCGGACCTCTCGAGTTTTCAAAGGATGTGAGGCCTCCGGTCGCGATGAGGCGGAGAACTAGGTCTTTCTCTGTGGTCTCCACAGGGGATTCAGACATCCCTTCGTCTTGGGAGATGCAAGACGAGCCTGCATTCAATTCACTGCAGGGATATCCAGCCTTACTTCGAGTCAGAGCATCTCGGTGTCCATTCCACTTGAGGCCACAAACTCAGGGTCCCTCTCACATACCTGTAGCTGAGAGAAGCCTCCTCTTTAGGTGCTTCTGGAAAGTTGGTATTCCTCTTGAGTGGAAGCAGGGACTAAGCTCTCATCTCGAGTTGATTTGGGGTCCACGGAGCCCTTTCATGTTGCTACAGTGTCCTCAGGATCCCTCTAGACTTGAGACATTGATCTTGGGTTTTCTCTGGAGTGCCATCAAGGAAATCAAGGCTCCTTTCACGTTTGAGGAGGATCATGGAATTGCTCTGCACGCAGTGCAGGGGAATCGGGCATCATCTCTCGGCGAGGGAGAAGTCTCATGGTTTTTCTCGAGTTGCGGTTGGAACCTGGGGTATATTCTCGAGTTACGACGGGGAGGGCCCTTCCAAACACATGTTTGTTCAGCGACGTCAGGACTCCTGCCTAGGTGGGAGGGACACCTCGGGATTCTCCTCGAGTCTTGGCATGGCAATTGGGACGCGTCTCCACGTGAGGGGGGAGACCCAGGGTCCCTTTCCACGTGCCACAGGTATCCTGGGACTCCTATCCATTTTCAAGAGGAGTCAGGCATCGTCTCCTTTGGAAGCATTGATCTCTGCGGTCCTCTCGAGTTTTCAAAGTATGCGTGGCCTCCGTTCGCGATGAAACGGAGAACTAGGTCTTTCTCTGTGGTCTCCACAGGGGATTCAGACACCCCTTCTTCTTGGGAGATGCAAGACGAGCCTGCATTCAATTCACTGCAGGGATATCCGGCCTTACTTCGAGTCAGAGCATCTCGGTGTCCATTCCGCTTGAGTCCACAAACTAAGGGTCCCTCTCACATACCTGTAGCTGACAGAAGCCTCCTCTTGAGGTGCTTGTGGAAAGTTGGTATTCCTCTTGAGTCGAAGCCAGGGACTAAGCTCTCATCTCGAGTTGATTTGGGGTCCACGGAGCCCTTTCGTGTTGCTACAGTGACCTCAGGATCCCTCTAGACTTGAAACAGTGATCTTGGGTTTCCTCTGGAGTGCCATCAAGGAAATCATGGCTCCTTTCATGTTTGATGTGGAACACGAAATTGGTCTGCAAGCAGTGCTGGGGAATCGGCCTTAATCTCGCGGGCGAGGGGGAAGTCTCATGGTGTTTCTCGAGTTGCGGCCGAAACCTGGGGTGTATTCTCGAGTTACGACGGGGAGGGCCCTTCCAGACCCGTGTTTGTTCAGCGACGTCAGGACTTCTGCCTACGTGCGAGGGACACCTCGGTATTATCCGCGAGTCTTGGCATGGCAATTGGGACGCGTCTCCTCGTGAGGCACGAGACCCAGTGTCCCTTTCCACGTCCCACAGGGATCCTCGGACTCCTATCCATTTTCAAGAGGAGTCAGGCATCGTCTCCTTTGTAAGCATTGATCTCGGCGGACCTCTTGAGATTTCAAAGGATTTCAGGCCTCCGGTCGCGATGAGGCGGAGAACTAGGTCTTTCTCTGTGGTCTCCACGGGGGATTCAGACATTCCTTCGTCTTGGTAGATGCAAGACGAGTCTGCATTCAAATCACTGCAGGGATATACGGCTTACTTCGAGTCAGAGCATCTTGGTGTCCATTCCACTTGAGGCCACAAACTCAGGGTCCCTCTCACATACCTGTTGCTTAGAGAATCCTCCTCTTGAGGTGCTTGTGAAAAGTTGGTATTCCGCTGGAGTCGAAGCCAGGGATTAAGCTCTCATCTCGAGTTGATTTGGGGTCCAAGGAGCCCTTTCGTGTTGCTACAGTGACCTCAGGATCCCTCTAGACTTGAGACAGTGATCTTGGGTTTTCTCTGGAGTGCCATCAAGGAAATCAAGGCTCCTTTCACGTTTGATGAGGAACACGGAATTGCTTTGCATGCAGTGCAGGGGAATCGGGCCTCATCTCGCGGCGAGGGGGAAGTCTCATGGTTTTTCTCGAGTTGTGGCCGGAACCTGGGGTATATTCTCGAGGTACGACGGGGAGGGCCTTTCCAGACATGTGTTTGTTCAGCGACGTCAGGACTCCTGCCTAGGTGCGAGGGACACCTCGGGATTCTCCTCGAGTCTTGGCATGGCAATTGGGACGCGTCTCCACGTGAGGCGGGAGAGCCAGTGTCCCTTTCCACGTGCCACAGGGATCCTGGGACTCCTATCCATTTTCAAGACCAGTCAGGCATCGTCTCCTTTGGAAGCATTGATCTCCGCGGACCTCTCGAGTTTTCAAAGGATGTGAGGCCTCCAGTCGTGATGAGTCGGAGAACCAGGTCTTTCTCTCTGGTCTCCACAGGGGATTCATAAATCTCTTCGTCTTGGGAGATGCAAGACGAGCCTGCATTCAATTCACTGTTGGGATATCCGGCCTTACTTCGAGTCAGAGCATCAAGGTGTCCATTCCACTTGAGGCCACAAAATCAGGGTAACTCTCATATACTTGTAGCTGAGAGAAGCCTCCTCTTGAGGTGCTTGTGGAAAGTTGGTATTCTTCTTGAGTCGAAGCCAGGGACTAACCTCTCATCTCGAGTTGATTTGGGGTCCACGGAGCCCTTTCCTGTAGCTACAGTGACCTCAGGGTCCCTCTAGACTTGAGACAGTGATCTTGGATTTTCTCTGGAGTGCCATCAAGGAAATCAAGGCTCCTTTCTCGTTTGATTTGTCACACGGAATTGCTCTGCACGCAATGCAGGGGAATCGGGCCTCATCTCGCAGAGAGGGGGAAGTCTCATGGTTGTTCTCGAGTTGCGGCTGGAACCCGGGGTATATTCTCGAGTTACAACGGGGAGGCCCCTTCCACACACGTGTTTGTTCAGCGACGTCAGGACTCTTGCCTAGGAGTGAGGGACAACTCGGGATTCTCCTCGAGGCTTGGCATGGCAATTGGGACGCGTCTCCACGTGAGGGGGGAGACCCAGGGTCCCTTTCCACGTGCCACAGGGATCCTGGGACTCCTATCCATTTTCAAGAGGAGTCAGGTATCGTCTCCTTTGGAAGCATTGATCTCCGCGGGCCTCTCGCGTTTTCAAAGGATGTGAGGCCTCCGGTCGCGATGAGGCAGAGAACTAGGTCTTTCTCTGTGGTCTCCACAGGGGATTCAGACATCCCTTCTTCTTGGGAGATGCAAGACGAGCCTGCATTCAATTCACTGCAGGGATATCAGGCCTTACTTCGAGTCAGAGCATCTCGGTGTCCATTCCACTTGAGGCCACAAACTCAGGGTCCCTCTCACATACATGTTGCTGAGAGAAGCCTCCTCTTGAGGTGCTTGTGGAAAGTTGGTATTCCTCTTGAGTCGAAGCCAGGGACTAAGCTCTCATCTCCAGTTGATTTGGGGTCCACGGAACACTTTCCTGTTGCTACAGTGACCTCAGGATCCCTCTAGACTTGAGACAGTGATCTTGGGTTTTCTCTGGACTGCCATCAAGGAAATCAAGGCTCCTTTCACGTTTGAGGAGGATCATGGAATTGCTCTGCACGCAGTGCAGGGGAATCGGGCATCATCTCTCGGCGAGGGAGAAGTCTCATGGTTTTTCTCGAGTTGCGGTTGGAACCTGGGGTATATTCTCGAGTTACGACGGGGAGGGCCCTTCCAGACACATGTTTGTTCAGCGACGTCAGGACTCCTGCCTAGGTGGGAGGGACACCTCGGGATTCTCCTCGAGTATTGGCATGGCAATTGGGACGCGTCTCCACGTGAGGGGGGAGACCCAGGGTCCCTTTGCACGTGCCACAGGGATCCTGGGACTCCTATCCATTTTCAAGAGGAGTCAGGCATCGTCTCCTTTGGAAGCATTGATCTCTGCGGTCCTCTCGAGTTTTCAAAGTATGCGTGGCCTCCGTTCGCGATGAAACGGAGAACTAGGTCTTTCTCTGTGGTCTCCACAGGGGATTCAGACACCCCTTCTTCTTGGGAGATGCAAGACGAGCCTGCATTCAATTCACTGCAGGGATATCCGGCCTTACTTCGAGTCAGAGCATCTCGGTGTCCATTCCGCTTGAGTCCACAAACTAAGGGTCCCTCTCACATACCTGTAGCTGACAGAAGCCTCCTCTTGAGGTGCTTGTGGAAACTTAGTATTCCTCTTGAGTCGAAGCCAGGGACTAAGCTCTCATCTCGAGTTGATTTGGGGTCCACGGAGCCCTTTCGTGTTGCTACAGTGACCTCAGGATCCCTCTAGACTTGAAACAGTGATCTTGGGTTTCCTCTGGAGTGCCATCAAGGAAATCATGGCTCCTTTCATGATTGATGTGGAACACGTAATTGGTCTGCAAGCAGTGCTGGGGAATCGGCCTTAATCTCGAGGGCGAGGGGGAAGTCTCATGGTGTTTCTCGAGTTGCGGCCGAAACCTGGGGTATATTCTCGAGTTACGACGGGGAGGGCCCTTCCAGACCCGTGTTTGTTCAGCGACGTCAGGACTTCTGCCTACGTGCGAGGGACACCTCGGTATTATCCGCGAGTCTTGGCATGGCAATTGGGACGCGTCTCCTCGTGAGGCACGAGACCCACTGTCCCTTTCCACGTCCCACAGGGATCCTGGGACTCCTATCCATTTTCAAGAGGAGTCAGGCATCGTCTCCTTTGGAAGCATTGATCTCGGCGGACCTCTTGAGATTTCAAAGGATTTCAGGCCTCCGGTCGCTATGAGGCGGAGAACTAGGTCTTTCTCTGTGGTCTCCACGGGGGATTCAGACATCCCTTCGTCTTGGTAGATGCAAGACGAGTCTGCATTCAAATCACTGCAGGGATATCCGGCTTACTTCGAGTCAGAGCATCTTGGTGTCCATTCCACTTGAGGCCACAAACTCAGGGACCCTCCCCCATACCTGTTGCTTAGGGAATCCTCCTCTTGAGGTGCTTGTGAAAAGTTGGTATTCCTCTGGAGTCGAAGCCAGGGATTAAGCTCTCATTTCGAGTTGATTTGGGGTCCATGGAGCCCTTTCGTGTTGCTACAGTGACCTCAGGATCCCTCTAGACTTCAGACAGTGATCTTGGGTTTTCTCTGGAGTGCCATCAAGGAAATCAAGGCTCCTTTCACGTTTGATGAGGAACACGGAATTGCTTTGCATGCAGTGCAGGGGAATCGGGCCTCATCTCGCGGCGAGGGGGAAGTCTCATGGTTTTTCTCGAGTTGTGGCCGGAACCTGGGGTATATTCTCGAGGTACGACAGGGAGGGCCCTTCCAGACATGTGTTTGTTCAGCGACGTCAGGACTCCTGCCTAGGTGCGAGGGACACCTCGGGATTCTCCTCGAGTCTTGCCATGGCAATTGGGACGCGTCTCCACGTGAGGCGGGAGACCCAGGGTCCCTTTCCACGTGCCACAGGGATCCTGGGACTCCTATCCATTTTCAAGAGGAGTCAGGCATCGTCTCCTTTGGAAGCATTGATCTCCGCGGACCTCTCGAGTTTTCAAAGGATGTGAGGCCTCCAGTCGCGATGAGTCGGAGAATCAGGTCTTTCTCTCTGGTCTCCACAGGGGATTCATAAATCTCTTCGTCTTGGGAGATGCAAGACGAGCCTGCATTCAATTCACTGTTGGGATATCCGGCCTTACTTCGAGTCAGAGCATCAAGGTGTCCATTCCACTTGAGGCCACAAAATCAGGGTAACTCTCATATACTTGTAGCTGAGAGAAGCCTCCTCTTGAGGTGCTTGTGGAAAGTTGGTATTCCTCTTGAATCGAAGCCAGGGACTAACCTCTCATCTCGAGTTGATTTGGGGTCCACGGAGCCCTTTCCTGTAGCTACAGTGACCTCAGGGTCCCTCTAGACTTGAGACAGTGATCTTGGCTTTTCTCTGGAGTGCCATCAAGGAAATCAAGGCTCCTTTCACGTTTGATTTGTCACACGGAATTGCTCTGCACACAATGCAGGGGAATCGGGCCTCATCTCGCAGAGAGGGGGAAGTCTCATGGTTGTTCTCGAGTTGCGGCTGGAACCCGGGGTATATTCTCGAGTTACAACGGGGAGGCCCCTTCCACACACGTGTTTGTTCAGCGACGTCAGGACTCTTGCCTAGGAGTGAGGGACACCTCGGGATTCTCCTCGAGGCTTGGCATGGCAATTGGGACGCGTCTCCACGTGAGGGGGGAGACCCAGGGTCCCTTTCCATGTGCCACAGGGATCCTGGGACTCCTATCCATTTTCAAGAGGAGTCAGGCATCGTCTCCTTTGGAAGCATTGATCTCCGCGGGCCTCTCGCGTTTTCAAAGGATGTGAGGCTTCCGGTCACGATGAGGCAGAGAACTCGGTCTTTCTCTGTGGTCTCCACAGGGGATTCAGACATCCCTTCTTCTTGGGAGATGCAAGACGAGCCTGCATTCAATTCACTGCAGGGATATCAGGCCTTACTTCGAGTCAGAGCATCTCGGTGTCCATTCCACTTGAGGCCACAAACTCAGGGTCCCTCTCACATACATGTAGCTGAGAGAAGCCTCCTCTTGAGGTGCTTGTGGAAAGTTGGTATTCCTCTTGAGTCGAAGCCAGGGACTAAGCTCTCATCTCCAGTTGATTTGGGGTCCACGGAACACTTTCCTGTTGCTACAGTGACCTCAGGATCCCTCTAGACTGGAGACAGTGATGTTGGGTTTTCTCTGGAGTGCCATCAAAGAAATCAAGGCTCATTTCATGTTAGATGTGGAACAGCGAATTGCTCTTCACGCAGTGCAGGGGAATAGGGCCTCATCTCGCGGCCAGGGGGAAGTCTCATGGTTGTTCTCGAGTTGCGGCCGGAACCTGGGGTATATTCTCGAGTTACGACGAGGCGGGCCCTTCCAGACAAGTGTTTGTTCAGCGACGTCTGGACTCCTGCCTAGGAGTGAGGGACACCTCGGGATTCTCCTCGAGTCTTGGCATGGCAATTGGGACGCGTCTCCACGTGAGGCAGGAGACCCAGGGTCCCTTTCCACGTGCCACAGGGATCCTGGGACTCCTATCCATTTTCAAGAGGAGTCAGGCATCGTCTCCTTTGGAAGCATTGATCTCCGCGGGCCTCTCGCGTTTTCAAAGGATGTGAGGCCTCCGGTCGCGATGAGGCAGAAAACTAGGTCTTTCTCTGTGGTCTCCACAGGGGATTCAGACATCCCTTCTTCTTGGGAGATGCAAGACGAGGCTGCATTCAATTCACTGCAGGGATATACGGCCTTACTTCGAGTCAGAGCATCTCGGTGTCCATTCCACTTGAGGCCACAAACTCAGGGTCCCTCTCACATACCTGTAGCTGAGAGAAGCCTCCTCTTGAGGTGCTTGTGGAAAGTTGGTATTCCTCTTGAGTCGAAGCCAGGGACTAAGCTCTCATCTCGAGTTGATTTGGGGTCCACGGAGCCCTTTCGTGTTGCTCCAGTGACCTCAGGATCCCTCTAGACTTGAGACAGTGATCTTGGGTTTTCTCTGGACTGCCATCAAGGAAATCAAGGCTCCTTTCACGTTTCATGTGGAACACGGAATTGCTCTGCACGGAGTGCAGGGGAATCGGGCCTCATCGCGCGGCAAAGGGGAAGTCTCATCGTTTTTCTCGAGGTGCGGCCGGATCCTGAGGTATATTCTCGAGTTACGACGATGAGGGCCCTTCCATACACGAGTTTGTTCAGCGACGTCAGGACTCCTGCCTAAGTGCGAGGGACATCTCGGGATTCTCCTCGAGTCTTGGCATGGCAATTGGGACGCGTCTCCACGTGAGGCGGGAGACCCAGGGTCCCGTTCCACGTGCCACATGGATCCTGGGACTCCTATCCATTTTCAAGAGGAGTCAGGCATCGTCTCCTTTGGAAGCATTGATCTCCGCGGACCTCTCGAGTTTTCAAAGGATTTGAGGCCTCTGGTCGCGATGAGGCGGAGAACTTGGTCTTTCTCTGTGGTCTCCACAGGGGATTCAGAGATCCCTTCATCTTGGGAGATGCAAGACGAGCCTGCATTCAATTCACTGCCGGGATATCTGGCATTACTTTGTGTCAGGGCATCTCGGTGTCCATTCCACTGGAGGCCACAAACTCAGGGTCCCACTCACATACCTGTAGCTGAGAGAAGCCTCCTCTTGAGGTGCTTGTTGAAAGTTGGAATTCCTCTTGAGTCGAAGCCAGGGACTAAGCTCTCATCTCGAGTTGATTTGGGGTCCACGGAGCCCTTTCGTGTTGCTCCAGTGACCTCAGGATCCCTCTAGACTTGAGACAGTGACTTTGGGTTTTCTCTGGAGTGCCATCAAGGTAATCAAGGCTCCTTTCACGTTTGATGTGGAACTTGGAATTGCTCTGCACACAGTGCAGGGGAATCGGGCCTCATCTCACGGCGAGGGGGAAGTCTCATTTTTTTCTCGAGTTGCGGCCGGAACCTGGGGTATATTCTCGAGGTACGACGGGGAGGGCCCTTCAAGACACGGGTTTGTTCAGCGACGTCAGGACTCCTGCCTAGGTGCGAGGGACACCTCGGGATTCTCCTCGAGTCTTGGCATGGAAATTGGGATGCCTCTCCATGTGAGGCGGGAGACCCAGGGTCCCTTTCCACGTGCCAGAGGGATCCTGGGACTCCTATCCATTTTCCAGAGGCGTCAGGCATCATCTCCTTTGGAAGCACTGATCTCCGCGAACCTCTCGAGGTTTCAAAGGATGTGAGGCCTCCGGTCACGATGAGGCGGAGAACTAGGTCTTTCTCTGTGGTCTGCACAGGGTATTCAGACGTCCCTTCGCCTTGGGAGATGCAAGACGAGCCTGCATTCAATTCACTGCAGGAATATCCGGCCTTACTTCGAGTCAGAGCATCTCGGTGTCCATTAAACTTGAGGCCACAAACTCAGGGTCCCTCTCACATACCTGTAGCTGAGAGAAGCCTCCTCTTGAGGTGCTTGTGGAAAGTTGGTATTCCTCTTGAGTTGAAGCCAGGGACTAAGCTCTCATCTCCAGTTGATTTGGGGTCCACGGAACACTTTCCTGTTGCTACAGTGACCTCAGGATCCCTCTAGACTGGAGACGGTGATCTTGGGTTTTCTCTGGAGTGCCATCAAGGAAATCAAGTCTCCTTTCATGTTAGATGTGGAACAGCGAATTGCTCTGCACGCAGTGCAGGGGAATAGGGCCTCATCTCGCGGCCAGGGGGAAGTCTCATGGTTGTTCTCGAGTTGCGGCCGGAACCTGGGGTATATTATCGAGTTAAGACGGGGCGGGCTCTTTCAGACAAGTGTTTGTTCAGCGACGTCTGGACTCCTGCCTAGGTGTGAGGAACACCTCGGGATTCTCCTCGAGTCTTGGCATGGGAATTGTGACGCGTCTCCACGTGAGGCAGGAGACCCAGGGTCCCTTTCCACGTGCCACAGGGATCCTGGGACTCCTATCCATTTTCAAGAGGAGTCAGACATCATCTCCTTCGGAAGTATTGATCTCCGCGGTCCTCTCGAGTTTTCAAAGGATATGAGGCCTCCGGTTGCGTTGAGGTGGAGGACTAGGTCTTTCTCTGTGGTCTCCACAGGGGATTCAGACAACCCTTCGTCTTGGGAGATGCAAGACGAGCCTGCATTCAATTCACTGCAGGGATATCCGGCCTTACTTCGAGTCAGAGCATCTCGGTGTCCATTCCACTTGAGGCCACAAACTCGGGGTCCCTCTCACATACCTGTAGCTGAGAGAAGCCTCCTCTAGAGGTGCTTGTGGATAGTTGGTATTCCTCTTGAGTCTAAGCCAGGGACTAAGCTCTCATCTCGAGTTGATTTGGGGTCCACGGAGCCCTTTCCTGTTGGTCCAGTGACCTCAGGATCCCTCTAGACTTGAGACAGTGATCTTGGGTTTTCTCTGGAGTGCCATCAAGGAAATTAAGGCTCCTTTCACGTTTGATGTGGAACACGGAATTGCTCTGCACGCAGTGCATGGGAATCTGGCCTCATCTCGCGGCGAGGGGGAAGACTCATGGTTTTTCTCGAGTTGCGGCCCGAACCTATGGTATATTCTCGAGTTACGACGGGGAGGGCCCTTCCAGACACGTGTTTGTTCAGCGACGTCAGGACTCCTGCCTAGGTATGAGGGACTCCTCAGGATTCTCCTTGAGTCTTGGCATGGCAATTGGGACTCTCTCCACATGAGGCGGGAGACCCAGGGTCCCTTTCCACGTGCCAAAGGGATCCTGGGACTCCTATCCATTTTCAAGAGGAGTCAGGCATCGTCTCCTTTAGAAGCATTGATCTCTGCGGACCTCACGAGTTTTCAAAGGATGTGAGGCCTCCGGTCGCGATGAGGCGGAGAACTCGGTCTTTCTCTGTGATCTCCACAGGGGATTCAGACATCCCTTCGCTTGGGAGATGCAAGACGAGCCTGCATTCACTTCACTGCAGGGATATCCGGCCTTACTTCCAGTCAGAGCATCTCGGTGTCCATTCCACTTGAGGCCACAAACTCAGGGTCCGTCTCACATACCTGTAGCTGAGACAAGCCTCCTCTTGAGGTGCTTGTGGAAAGTTGGTATTCCCCTTGAGTGGAAGCCCGGGACTGAGCTCTCATGTCGAGTTGATTTGGGGTCCACGGAGCCCTTTCGTGTTGCTCCAGTGACCTCAGGATCCCTCTAGACTTGAGACAGTGACTTTGGGTTTTCTCTGGAGTGCCATCAAGGAAATCAAGGCTCCTTTCACGTTTGATGTGGAACACGGAACTGCTCTGCACGCAGTGCAGGGGAATCGGGCCTCATCTCACGTCGAGGGGGAAGTCTCATGGTTTTTCTCGAGTTGCGGCCGGAACCTGGGCTATATTCTCGAGTTACAACGGGGAGGGCCCTTCCAGACATTTGTTTGTTCAGCGATGTCAGGACTCCTGCCTAGGTGCGAGGGACACCTCGGGATTCTCCTCGAGTCTTGGCATGGATATTGGGACGCGTCTCCACGTGAGGCGCGAGTCCCAGGGTCCTTTTCCACGTGCCACAGGGATCCTGGGACTCCTATCCATTTTCGAGAGGAGTCAGGCATCGTCTCCTTTGGAAGCATTGATCTCCGCGGACCTCTCGAATTTTCAAAGGATGTGAGACCTCCGGTCGCGATGAGGCGGAGAACTAAGGCTTTCTCTGTGGTCTCCACATTGGATTCAGACATCCCTTCGCTTGGGAGATGCAATTCAATTCAACGAGCCTGCATTCAATTCACTGCAGGGATATCCGGCCTTCCTTCGAGTCAGAGCATCTCGGTGTCCATTCCACTTGAGGCCACAAACTCAGGGTCCCTCTCACATAGCTTTAGCTGAGAGAAGCCTCCTCTTGAGGTGCTTATGAAAAGTTGGTATTCCTCTTGAGTCGAAGCCAGGGACTAAGCTCTCATCTCGAGTTGATTTATCGTCCACGGAGCCCTTTTGTGTTGCTCCAGTGAGCTCAGGATCCCTCTAGACTTGAGACAGTGATCTTGGGTTTTCTCTGCAGTGCCATCAAGGAAATAAAGGCTCCTTTCATGTTTGATGTGGAACACGGAATTGCTCTGCACGCAGTGCATGGGAATCTGGCCTCATCTCGCGGCGAGGGGGAAGACTCATGGTTTTTCTCGAGTTGCGGCCCGAACCTGTGGTATATTCTGGAGTTACGAAGGGGAGGGCCCTTCCAGACACGTGCTTGTTCAGCGACGTCAGGACTCCTGTCTAGGTGCGAGGGACACCTCGGGATTCTCCTCGAGTCTTGGCATGGCAATTGGGACGCCTCTCTATGTGAGGCGGGAGCCCCAGTTTCCCTTTCCACGTGCCACAGGAATCCTGGGACTCCTATCCATTCTCAAGAAAAGTCAGGCATCGTCTCCTTTGGAAGCATTTATCTCCGCGGACCTCTCGAGTTTTCAAAGGATGTGAGGCCTCCGGTCGCGATGAGGCGGAGAACTAGGTCTTTCTCTGTGGTCTCCACAGGGGATTCAGACATCCCTTCGTCTTGGGAGATGCAAGACGAGCCTGCATTCAATTCACTGCAGGGATATCCAGCCTTACTTCGAGTCAGAGCATCTCGGTGTCCATTCCACTTGAGGCCACAAACTCAGGGTCCCTCTCACATACCTGTAGCTGAGAGAAGCCTCCTCTTGAGGTGCTTCTGGAAAGTTGGTATTCCTCTTGAGTGGAAGCAGGGACTAAGCTCTCATCTCGAGTTGATTTGGGGTCCACGGAGCCCTTTCATGTTGCTACAGTGTCCTCAGGATCCCTCTAGACTTGAGACATTGATCTTGGGTTTTCTCTGGAGTGCCATCAAGGAAATCAAGGCTCCTTTCACGTTTGAGGAGGATCATGGAATTGCTCTGCACGCAGTGCAGGGGAATCGGGCATCATCTCTCGGCGAGGGAGAAGTCTCATGGTTTTTCTCGAGTTGCGGTTGGAACCTGGGGTATATTCTCGAGTTACGACGGGGAGGGCCCTTCCAAACACATGTTTGTTCAGCGACGTCAGGACTCCTGCCTAGGTGGGAGGGACACCTCGGGATTCTCCTCGAGTCTTGGCATGGCAATTGGGACGCGTCTCCACGTGAGGGGGTAGACCCAGGGTCCCTTTCCACGTGCCACAGGTATCCTGGGACTCCTATCCATTTTCAAGAGGAGTCAGGCATCGTCTCCTTTGGAAGCATTGATCTCTGCGGTCCTCTCGAGTTTTCAAAGTATGCGTGGCCTCCGTTCGCGATGAAACGGAGAACTAGGTCTTTCTCTGTGGTCTCCACAGGGGATTCAGACACCCCTTCTTCTTGGGAGATGCAAGATGAGCCTGCATTCAATTCACTGCAGGGATATCCGGCCTTACTTCGAGTCAGAGCATCTCGGTGTCCATTCCGCTTGAGTCCACAAACTAAGGGTCCCTCTCACATACCTGTAGCTGACAGAAGCCTCCTCTTGAGGTGCTTGTGGAAAGTTGGTATTCCTCTTGAGTCGAAGCCAGGGACTAAGCTCTCATCTCGAGTTGATTTGGGGTCCACGGAGCCCTTTCGTGTTGCTACAGTGACCTCAGGATCCCTCTAGACTTGAAACAGTGATCTTGGGTTTCCTCTGGAGTGCCATCAAGGAAATCATGGCTCCTTTCATGTTTGATGTGGAACTCGAAATTGGTCTGCAAGCAGTGCTGGGGAATCGGCCTTAATCTCGCGGGCGAGGGGGAAGTCTCATGGTGTTTCTCGAGTTGCGGCCGAAACCTGGGGTGTATTCTCGAGTTACGACGGGGAGGGCCCTTCCAGACCCGTGTTTGTTCAGCGACGTCAGGACTTCTGCCTACGTGCGAGGGACACCTCGGTATTATCCGCGAGTCTTGGCATGGCAATTGGGACGCGTCTCCTCGTGAGGCACGAGACCCAGTGTCCCTTTCCACGTCCCACAGGGATCCTCGGACTCCTATCCATTTTCAAGAGGAGTCAGGCATCGTCTCCTTTGTAAGCATTGATCTCGGCGGACCTCTTGAGATTTCAAAGGATTTCAGGCCTCCGGTCGCGATGAGGCGGAGAACTAGGTCTTTCTCTGTGGTCTCCACGGGGGATTCAGACATTCCTTCGTCTTGGTAGATGCAAGACGAGTCTGCATTCAAATCACTGCAGGGATATACGGCTTACTTCGAGTCAGAGCATCTTGGTGTCCATTCCACTTGAGGCCACAAACTCAGGGTCCCTCTCACATACCTGTTGCTTAGAGAATCCTCCTCTTGAGGTGCTTGTGAAAAGTTGGTATTCCGCTGGAGTCGAAGCCAGGGATTAAGCTCTCATCTCGAGTTGATTTGGGGTCCAAGGAGCCCTTTCGTGTTGCTACAGTGACCTCAGGATCCCTCTAGACTTGAGACAGTGATCTTGGGTTTTCTCTGGAGTGCCATCAAGGAAATCAAGGCTCCTTTCACGTTTGATGAGGAACACGGAATTGCTTTGCATGCAGTGCAGGGGAATCGGGCCTCATCTCGCGGCGAGGGGGAAGTCTCATGGTTTTTCTCGAGTTGTGGCCGGAACCTGGGGTATATTCTCGAGGTACGACGGGGAGGGCCTTTCCAGACATGTGTTTGTTCAGCGACGTCAGGACTCCTGCCTAGGTGCGAGGGACACCTCGGGATTCTCCTCGAGTCTTGGCATGGCAATTGGGACGCGTCTCCACGTGAGGCGGGAGAGCCAGTGTCCCTTTCCACGTGCCACAGGGATCCTGGGACTCCTATCCATTTTCAAGACCAGTCAGGCATCGTCTCCTTTGGAAGCATTGATCTCCGCGGACCTCTCGAGTTTTCAAAGGATGTGAGGCCTCCAGTCGTGATGAGTCGGAGAACCAGGTCTTTCTCTCTGGTCTCCACAGGGGATTCATAAATCTCTTCGTCTTGGGAGATGCAAGACGAGCCTGCATTCAATTCACTGTTGGGATATCCGGCCTTACTTCGAGTCAGAGCATCAAGGTGTCCATTCCACTTGAGGCCACAAAATCAGGGTAACTCTCATATACTTGTAGCTGAGAGAAGCCTCCTCTTGAGGTGCTTGTGGAAAGTTGGTATTCTTCTTGAGTCGAAGCCAGGGACTAACCTCTCATCTCGAGTTGATTTGGGGTCCACGGAGCCCTTTCCTGTAGCTACAGTGACCTCAGGGTCCCTCTAGACTTGAGACAGTGATCTTGGATTTTCTCTGGAGTGCCATCAAGGAAATCAAGGCTCCTTTCTCGTTTGATTTGTCACACGGAATTGCTCTGCACGCAATGCAGGGGAATCGGGCCTCATCTCGCAGAGAGGGGGAAGTCTCATGGTTGTTCTCGAGTTGCGGCTGGAACCCGGGGTATATTCTCGAGTTACAACGGGGAGGCCCCTTCCACACACGTGTTTGTTCAGCGACGTCAGGACTCTTGCCTAGGAGTGAGGGACAACTCGGGATTCTCCTCGAGGCTTGGCATGGCAATTGGGACGCGTCTCCACGTGAGGGGGGAGACCCAGGGTCCCTTTCCACGTGCCACAGGGATCCTGGGACTCCTATCCATTTTCAAGAGGAGTCAGGTATCGTCTCCTTTGGAAGCATTGATCTCCGCGGGCCTCTCGCGTTTTCAAAGGATGTGAGGCCTCCGGTCGCGATGAGGCAGAGAACTAGGTCTTTCTCTGTGGTCTCCACAGGGGATTCAGACATCCCTTCTTCTTGGGAGATGCAAGACGAGCCTGCATTCAATTCACTGCAGGGATATCAGGCCTTACTTCGAGTCAGAGCATCTCGGTGTCCATTCCACTTGAGGCCACAAACTCAGGGTCCCTCTCACATACATGTTGCTGAGAGAAGCCTCCTCTTGAGGTGCTTGTGGAAAGTTGGTATTCCTCTTGAGTCGAAGCCAGGGACTAAGCTCTCATCTCCAGTTGATTTGGGGTCCACGGAACACTTTCCTGTTGCTACAGTGACCTCAGGATCCCTCTAGACTTGAGACAGTGATCTTGGGTTTTCTCTGGACTGCCATCAAGGAAATCAAGGCTCCTTTCACGTTTGAGGAGGATCATGGAATTGCTCTGCACGCAGTGCAGGGGAATCGGGCATCATCTCTCGGCGAGGGAGAAGTCTCATGGTTTTTCTCGAGTTGCGGTTGGAACCTGGGGTATATTCTCGAGTTACCACGGGGAGGGCCCTTCCAGACACATGTTTGTTCAGCGACGTCAGGACTCCTGCCTAGGTGGGAGGGACACCTCGGGATTCTCCTCGAGTATTGGCATGGCAATTGGGACGCGTCTCCACGTGAGGGGGGAGACCCAGGGTCCCTTTCCACGTGCCACAGGGATCCTGGGACTCCTATCCATTTTCAAGAGGAGTCAGGCATCGTCTCCTTTGGAAGCATTGATCTCTGCGGTCCTCTCGAGTTTTCAAAGTATGCGTGGCCTCCGTTCGCGATGAAACGGAGAACTAGGTCTTTCTCTGTGGTCTCCACAGGGGATTCAGACACCCCTTCTTCTTGGGAGATGCAAGACGAGCCTGCATTCAATTCACTGCAGGGATATCCGGCCTTACTTCGAGTCAGAGCATCTCGGTGTCCATTCCGCTTGAGTCCACAAACTAAGGGTCCCTCTCACATACCTGTAGCTGACAGAAGCCTCCTCTTGAGGTGCTTGTGGAAACTTAGTATTCCTCTTGAGTCGAAGCCAGGGACTAAGCTCTCATCTCGAGTTGATTTGGGGTCCACGGAGCCCTTTCGTGTTGCTACAGTGACCTCAGGATCCCTCTAGACTTGAAACAGTGATCTTGGGTTTCCTCTGGAGTGCCATCAAGGAAATCATGGCTCCTTTCATGATTGATGTGGAACACGTAATTGGTCTGCAAGCAGTGCTGGGGAATCGGCCTTAATCTCGAGGGCGAGGGGGAAGTCTCATGGTGTTTCTCGAGTTGCGGCCGAAACCTGGGGTATATTCTCGAGTTACGACGGGGAGGGCCCTTCCAGACCCGTGTTTGTTCAGCGACGTCAGGACTTCTGCCTACGTGCGAGGGACACCTCGGTATTATCCGCGAGTCTTGGCATGGCAATTGGGACGCGTCTCCTCGTGAGGCACGAGACCCACTGTCCCTTTCCACGTCCCACAGGGATCCTGGGACTCCTATCCATTTTCAAGAGGAGTCAGGCATCGTCTCCTTTGGAAGCATTGATCTCGGCGGACCTCTTGAGATTTCAAAGGATTTCAGGCCTCCGGTCGCTATGAGGCGGAGAACTAGGTCTTTCTCTGTGGTCTCCACGGGGGATTCAGACATCCCTTCGTCTTGGTAGATGCAAGACGAGTCTGCATTCAAATCACTGCAGGGATATCCGGCTTACTTCGAGTCAGAGCATCTTGGTGTCCATTCCACTTGAGGCCACAAACTCAGGGTCCCTCCCCCATACCTTTTGCTTAGGGAATCCTCCTCTTGAGGTGCTTGTGAAAAGTTGGTATTCCTCTGGAGTCGAAGCCAGGGATTAAGCTCTCATTTCGAGTTGATTTGGGGTCCACGGAGCCCTTTCGTGTTGCTACAGTGACCTCAGGATCCCTCTAGACTTCAGACAGTGATCTTGGGTTTTCTCTGGAGTGCCATCAAGGAAATCAAGGCTCCTTTCACGTTTGATGAGGAACACGGAATTGCTTTGCATGCAGTGCAGGGGAATCGGGCCTCATCTCGCGGGGAGGGGGAAGTTTCATGGTTTTTCTCGAGTTGTGGCCGGAACCTAGGGTATATTCTCGAGGTACGACTGGGAGGGCCCTTCCAGACATGTGTTTGTTCAGCGACGTCAGGACTCCTGCCTAGGTGCGAGGGACACCTCGGGATTCTCCTCGAGTCTTGCCATGGCAATTGGGACGCGTCTCCACGTGAGGCGGGAGACCCAGGGTCCCTTTCCACGTGCCACAGGGATCCTGGGACTCCTATCCATTTTCAAGAGGAGTCAGGCATCGTCTCCTTTGGAAGCATTGATCTCCGCGTACCTCTCGAGTTTTCAAAGGATGTGAGGCCTCCAGTCGCGATGAGTCGGAGAATCAGGTCTTTCTCTCTGGTCTCCACAGGGGATTCATAAATCTCTTCGTCTTGGGAGATGCAAGACGAGCCTGCATTCAATTCACTGTTGGGATATCCGGCCTTACTTCGAGTCAGAGCATCAAGGTGTCCATTCCACTTGAGGCCACAAAATCAGGGTAACTCTCATATACTTGTAGCTGAGAGAAGCCTCCTCTTGAGGTGCTTGTGGAAAGTTGGTATTCCTCTTGAATCGAAGCCAGGGACTAACCTCTCATCTCGAGTTGATTTGGGGTCCACGGAGCCCTTTCCTGTAGCTACAGTGACCTCAGGGTCCCTCTAGACTTGAGACAGTGATCTTGGCTTTTCTCTGGAGTGCCATCAAGGAAATCAAGGCTCCTTTCACGTTTGATTTGTCACACGGAATTGCTCTGCACACAATGCAGGGGAATCGGGCCTCATCTCGCAGAGAGGGGGAAGTCTCATGGTTGTTCTCGAGTTGCGGCTGGAACCCGGGGTATATTCTCGAGTTACAACGGGGAGGCCCCTTCCACACACGTGTTTGTTCAGCGACGTCAGGACTCTTGCCTAGGAGTGAGGGACACCTCGGGATTCTCCTCGAGGCTTGGCATGGCAATTGGGACGCGTCTCCACGTGAGGGGGGAGACCCAGGGTCCCTTTCCATGTGCCACAGGGATCCTGGGACTCCTATCCATTTTCAAGAGGAGTCAGGCATCGTCTCCTTTGGAAGCATTGATCTCCGCGGGCCTCTCGCGTTTTCAAAGGATGTGAGGCCTCCGGTCACGATGAGGCAGAGAACTAGGTCTTTCTCTGTGGTCTCCACAGGGGATTCAGACATCCCTTCTTCTTGGGAGATGCAAGACGAGCCTGCATTCAATTCACTGCAGGGATATCAGGCCTTACTTCGAGTCAGAGCATCTCGGTGTCCATTCCACTTGAGGCCACAAACTCAGGGTCCCTCTCACATACATGTAGCTGAGAGAAGCCTCCTCTTGAGGTGCTTGTGGAAAGTTGGTATTCCTCTTGAGTCGAAGCCAGGGACTAAGCTCTCATCTCCAGTTGATTTGGGGTCCACGGAACACTTTCCTGTTGCTACAGTGACCTCAGGATCCCTCTAGACTGGAGACAGTGATCTTGGGTTTTCTCTGGAGTGCCATCAAAGAAATCAAGGCTCCTTTCATGTTAGATGTGGAACAGCGAATTGCTCTTCACGCAGTGCAGGGGAATAGGGCCTCATCTCGCGGCCAGGGGGAAGTCTCATGGTTGTTCTCGAGTTGCGGCCGGAACCTGGGGTATATTCTCGAGTTACGACGAGGCGGGCCCTTCCAGACAAGTGTTTGTTCAGCGACGTCTGGACTCCTGCCTAGGAGTGAGGGACACCTCGGGATTCTCCTCGAGTCTTGGCATGGCAATTGGGACGCGTCTCCACGTGAGGCAGGAGACCCAGGGTCCCTTTCCACGTGCCACAGGGATCCTGGGACTCCTATCCATTTTCAAGAGGAGTCAGGCATCGTCTCCTTTGGAAGCATTGATCTCCGCGGGCCTCTCGGGTTTTCAAAGGATGTGAGGCCTCCGGTCGTGATGAGGCAGAAAACTAGGTCTTTCTCTGTGGTCTCCACAGGGGATTCAGACATCCCTTCTTCTTGGGAGATGCAAGACGAGGCTGCATTCAATTCACTGCAGGGATATCCAGCCTTACTTCGAGTCAGAGCATCTCGGTGTCCATTCCACTTGAGGCCACAAACTCAGGGTCCCTCTCACATACCTGTAGCTGAGAGAAGCCTCCTCTTGAGGTGCTTCTGGAAAGTTGGTATTCCTCTTGAGTGGAAGCAGGGACTAAGCTCTCATCTCCAGTTGATTTGGGGTCCACGGAGCCCTTTCATGTTGCTACAGTGTCCTCAGGATCCCTCTAGACTTGAGACATTGATCTTGGGTTTTCTCTGGAGTGCCATCAAGGAAATCAAGGCTCCTTTCACGTTTGAGGAGGATCATGGAATTGCTCTGCACGCAGTGCAGGGGAATCGGGCATCATCTCTCGGCGAGGGAGAAGTCTCATGGTTTTTCTCGAGTTGCGGTTGGAACCTGGGGTATATTCTCGAGTTACGACGGGGAGGGCCCTTCCAAACACATGTTTGTTCAGCGACGTCAGGACTCCTGCCTAGGTGGGAGGGACACCTCGGGATTCTCCTCGAGTCTTGGCATGGCAATTGGGACGCGTCTCCACGTGAGGGGGGAGACCCAGGGTCCCTTTCCACGTGCCACAGGTATCCTGGGACTCCTATCCATTTTCAAGAGGAGTCAGGCATCGTCTCCTTTGGAAGCATTGATCTCTGCGGTCCTCTCGAGTTTTCAAAGTATGCGTGGCCTCCGTTCGCGATGAAACGGAGAACTAGGTCTTTCTCTGTGGTCTCCACAGGGGATTCAGACACCCCTTCTTCTTGGGAGATGCAAGACGAGCCTGCATTCAATTCACTGCAGGGATATCCGGCCTTACTTCGAGTCAGAGCATCTCGGTGTCCATTCCGCTTGAGTCCACAAACTAAGGGTCCCTCTCACATATCTGTAGCTGACAGAAGCCTCCTCTTGAGGTGCTTGTGGAAAGTTGGTATTCCTCTTGAGTCGAAGCCAGGGACTAAGCTCTCATCTCGAGTTGATTTGGGGTCCACGGAGCCCTTTCGTGTTGCTACAGTGACCTCAGGATCCCTCTAGACTTGAAACAGTGATCTTGGGTTTCCTCTGGAGTGCCATCAAGGAAATCATGGCTCCTTTCATGTTTGATGTGGAACACGAAATTGGTCTGCAAGCAGTGCTGGGGAATCGGCCTTAATCTCGCGGGCGAGGGGGAAGTCTCATGGTGTTTCTCGAGTTGCGGCCGAAACCTGGGGTGTATTCTCGAGTTACGACGGGGAGGGCCCTTCCAGACCCGTGTTTGTTCAGCGAAGTCAGGACTTCTGCCTACGTGCGAGGGACACCTCGGTATTATCCGCGAGTCTTGGCATGGCAATTGGGACGCGTCTCCTCGTGAGGCACGAGACCCAGTGTCCCTTTCCACGTCCCACAGGGATCCTCGGACTCCTATCCATTTTCAAGAGGAGTCAGGCATCGTCTCCTTTGTAAGCATTGATCTCGGCGGACCTCTTGAGATTTCAAAGGATTTCAGGCCTCCGGTCGCGATGAGGCGGAGAACTAGGTCTTTCTCTGTGGTCTCCACGGGGGATTCAGACATTCCTTCGTCTTGGTAGATGCAAGACGAGTCTGCATTCAAATCACTGCAGGGATATACGGCTTACTTCGAGTCAGAGCATCTTGGTGTCCATTCCACTTGAGGCCACAAACTCAGGGTCCCTCTCACATACCTGTTGCTTAGAGAATCCTCCTCTTGAGGTGCTTGTGAAAAGTTGGTATTCCGCTGGAGTCGAAGCCAGGGATTAAGCTCTCATCTCGAGTTGATTTGGGGTCCAAGGAGCCCTTTCGTGTTGCTACAGTGACCTCAGGATCCCTCTAGACTTCAGACAGTGATCTTGGGTTTTCTCTGGAGTGCCATCAAGGAAATCAAGGCTCCTTTCACGTTTGATGAGGAACACGGAATTGCTTTGCATGCAGTGCAGGGGAATCGGGCCTCATCTCGCGGCGAGGGGGAAGTCTCATGGTTTTTCTCGAGTTGTGGCCGGAACCTGGGGTATATTCTCGAGGTACGACGGGGAGGGCCTTTCCAGACATGTGTTTGTTCAGCGACGTCAGGACTCCTGCCTAGGTGCGAGGGACACCTCGGGATTCTCCTCGAGTCTTGGCATGGCAATTGGGACGCGTCTCCACGTGAGGCGGGAGAGCCAGTGTCCCTTTCCACGTGCCACAGGGATCCTGGGACTCCTATCCATTTTCAAGACGAGTCAGGCATCGTCTCCTTTGGAAGCATTGATCTCCGCGGACCTCTCGAGTTTTCAAAGGATGTGAGGCCTCCAGTCGTGATGAGTCGGAGAACCAGGTCTTTCTCTCTGGTCTCCACAGGGGATTCATAAATCTCTTCGTCTTGGGAGATGCAAGACGAGCCTGCATTCAATTCACTGTTGGGATATCCGGCCTTACTTCGAGTCAGAGCATCAAGGTGTCCATTCCACTTGAGGCCACAAAATCAGGGTAACTCTCATATACTTGTAGCTGAGAGAAGCCTCCTCTTGAGGTGCTTGTGGAAAGTTGGTATTCTTCTTGAGTCGAAGCCAGGGACTAACCTCTCATCTCGAGTTGATTTGGGGTCCACGGAGCCCTTTCCTGTAGCTACAGTGACCTCAGGGTCCCTCTAGACTTGAGACAGTGATCTTGGATTTTCTCTGGAGTGCCATCAAGGAAATCAAGGCTCCTTTCTCGTTTGATTTGTCACACGGAATTGCTCTGCACGCAATGCAGGGGAATCGGGCCTCATCTCGCAGAGAGGGGGAAGTCTCATGGTTGTTCTCGAGTTGCGGCTGGAACCCGGGGTATATTCTCGAGTTACAACGGGGAGGCCCCTTCCACACACGTGTTTGTTCAGCGACGTCAGGACTCTTGCCTAGGAGTGAGGGACAACTCGGGATTCTCCTCGAGGCTTGGCATGGCAATTGGGACGCGTCTCCACGTGAGGGGGGAGACCCAGGGTCCCTTTCCACGTGCCACAGGGATCCTGGGACTCCTATCCATTTTCAAGAGGAGTCAGGTATCGTCTCCTTTGGAAGCATTGATCTCCGCGGGCCTCTCGCGTTTTCAAAGGATGTGAGGCCTCCGGTCGCGATGAGGCAGAGAACTAGGTCTTTCTCTGTGGTCTCCACAGGGGATTCAGACATCCCTTCTTCTTGGGAGATGCAAGACGAGCCTGCATTCAATTCACTGCAGGGATATCAGGCCTTACTTCGAGTCAGAGCATCTCGGTGTCCATTCCACTTGAGGCCACAAACTCAGGGTCCCTCTCACATACATGTTGCTGAGAGAAGCCTCCTCTTGAGGTGCTTGTGGAAAGTTGGTATTCCTCTTGAGTCGAAGCCAGGGACTAAGCTCTCATCTCCAGTTGATTTGGGGTCCACGGAACACTTTCCTGTTGCTACAGTGACCTCAGGATCCCTCTAGACTTGAGACAGTGATCTTGGGTTTTCTCTGGACTGCCATCAAGGAAATCAAGGCTCCTTTCACGTTTGAGGAGGATCATGGAATTGCTCTGCACGCAGTGCAGGGGAATCGGGCATCATCTCTCGGCGAGGGAGAAGTCTCATGGTTTTTCTCGAGTTGCGGTTGGAACCTGGGGTATATTCTCGAGTTACCACGGGGAGGGCCCTTCCAGACACATGTTTGTTCAGCGACGTCAGGACTCCTGCCTAGGTGGGAGGGACACCTCGGGATTCTCCTCGAGTATTGGCATGGCAATTGGGACGCGTCTCCACGTGAGGGGGGAGACCCAGGGTCCCTTTCCACGTGCCACAGGGATCCTGGGACTCCTATCCATTTTCAAGAGGAGTCAGGCATCGTCTCCTTTGGAAGCATTGATCTCTGCGGTCCTCTCGAGTTTTCAAAGTATGCGTGGCCTCCGTTCGCGATGAAACGGAGAACTAGGTCTTTCTCTGTGGTCTCCACAGGGGATTCAGACACCCCTTCTTCTTGGGAGATGCAAGACGAGCCTGCATTCAATTCACTGCAGGGATATCCGGCCTTACTTCGAGTCAGAGCATCTCGGTGTCCATTCCGCTTGAGTCCACAAACTAAGGGTCCCTCTCACATACCTGTAGCTGACAGAAGCCTCCTCTTGAGGTGCTTGTGGAAACTTAGTATTCCTCTTGAGTCGAAGCCAGGGACTAAGCTCTCATCTCGAGTTGATTTGGGGTCCACGGAGCCCTTTCGTGTTGCTACAGTGACCTCAGGATCCCTCTAGACTTGAAACAGTGATCTTGGGTTTCCTCTGGAGTGCCATCAAGGAAATCATGGCTCCTTTCATGATTGATGTGGAACACGTAATTGGTCTGCAAGCAGTGCTGGGGAATCGGCCTTAATCTCGAGGGCGAGGGGGAAGTCTCATGGTGTTTCTCGAGTTGCGGCCGAAACCTGGGGTATATTCTCGAGTTACGACGGGGAGGGCCCTTCCAGACCCGTGTTTGTTCAGCGACGTCAGGACTTCTGCCTACGTGCGAGGGACACCTCGGTATTATCCGCGAGTCTTGGCATGGCAATTGGGACGCGTCTCCTCGTGAGGCACGAGACCCACTGTCCCTTTCCACGTCCCACAGGGATCCTGGGACTCCTATCCATTTTCAAGAGGAGTCAGGCATCGTCTCCTTTGGAAGCATTGATCTCGGCGGACCTCTTGAGATTTCAAAGGATTTCAGGCCTCCGGTCGCTATGAGGCGGAGAACTAGGTCTTTCTCTGTGGTCTCCACGGGGGATTCAGACATCCCTTCGTCTTGGTAGATGCAAGACGAGTCTGCATTCAAATCACTGCAGGGATATCCGGCTTACTTCGAGTCAGAGCATCTTGGTGTCCATTCCACTTGAGGCCACAAACTCAGGGACCCTCCCCCATACCTGTTGCTTAGGGAATCCTCCTCTTGAGGTGCTTGTGAAAAGTTGGTATTCCTCTGGAGTCGAAGCCAGGGATTAAGCTCTCATTTCGAGTTGATTTGGGGTCCATGGAGCCCTTTCGTGTTGCTACAGTGACCTCAGGATCCCTCTAGACTTCAGACAGTGATCTTGGGTTTTCTCTGGAGTGCCATCAAGGAAATCAAGGCTCCTTTCACGTTTGATGAGGAACACGGAATTGCTTTGCATGCAGTGCAGGGGAATCGGGCCTCATCTCGCGGCGAGGGGGAAGTCTCATGGTTTTTCTCGAGTTGTGGCCGGAACCTGGGGTATATTCTCGAGGTACGACAGGGAGGGCCCTTCCAGACATGTGTTTGTTCAGCGACGTCAGGACTCCTGCCTAGGTGCGAGGGACACCTCGGGATTCTCCTCGAGTCTTGCCATGGCAATTGGGACGCGTCTCCACGTGAGGCGGGAGACCCAGGGTCCCTTTCCACGTGCCACAGGGATCCTGGGACTCCTATCCATTTTCAAGAGGAGTCAGGCATCGTCTCCTTTGGAAGCATTGATCTCCGCGGACCTCTCGAGTTTTCAAAGGATGTGAGGCCTCCAGTCGCGATGAGTCGGAGAATCAGGTCTTTCTCTCTGGTCTCCACAGGGGATTCATAAATCTCTTCGTCTTGGGAGATGCAAGACGAGCCTGCATTCAATTCACTGTTGGGATATCCGGCCTTACTTCGAGTCAGAGCATCAAGGTGTCCATTCCACTTGAGGCCACAAAATCAGGGTAACTCTCATATACTTGTAGCTGAGAGAAGCCTCCTCTTGAGGTGCTTGTGGAAAGTTGGTATTCCTCTTGAATCGAAGCCAGGGACTAACCTCTCATCTCGAGTTGATTTGGGGTCCACGGAGCCCTTTCCTGTAGCTACAGTGACCTCAGGATCCCTCTAGACTTGAGACAGTGATCTTGGCTTTTCTCTGGAGTGCCATCAAGGAAATCAAGGCTCCTTTCACGTTTGATTTGTCACACGGAATTGCTCTGCACACAATGCAGGGGAATCGGGCCTCATCTCGCAGAGAGGGGGAAGTCTCATGGTTGTTCTCGAGTTGCGGCTGGAACCCGGGGTATATTCTCGAGTTACAACGGGGAGGCCCCTTCCACACACGTGTTTGTTCAGCGACGTCAGGACTCTTGCCTAGGAGTGAGGGACACCTCGGGATTCTCCTCGAGGCTTGGCATGGCAATTGGGACGCGTCTCCACGTGAGGGGGGAGACCCAGGGTCCCTTTCCATGTGCCACAGGGATCCTGGGACTCCTATCCATTTTCAAGAGGAGTCAGGCATCGTCTCCTTTGGAAGCATTGATCTCCGCGGGCCTCTCGCGTTTTCAAAGGATGTGAGGCCTCCGGTCACGATGAGGCAGAGAACTCGGTCTTTCTCTGTGGTCTCCACAGGGGATTCAGACATCCCTTCTTCTTGGGAGATGCAAGACGAGCCTGCATTCAATTCACTGCAGGGATATCAGGCCTTACTTCGAGTCAGAGCATCTCGGTGTCCATTCCACTTGAGGCCACAAACTCAGGGTCCCTCTCACATACATGTAGCTGAGAGAAGCCTCCTCTTGAGGTGCTTGTGGAAAGTTGGTATTCCTCTTGAGTCGAAGCCAGGGACTAAGCTCTCATCTCCAGTTGATTTGGGGTCCACGGAACACTTTCCTGTTGCTACAGTGACCTCAGGATCCCTCTAGACTGGAGACAGTGATGTTGGGTTTTCTCTGGAGTGCCATCAAAAAAATCAAGGCTCCTTTCATGTTAGATGTGGAACAGCGAATTGCTCTTCACGCAGTGCAGGGGAATAGGGCCTCATCTCGCGGCCAGGGGGAAGTCTCATGGTTGTTCTCGAGTTGCGGCCGGAACCTGGGGTATATTCTCGAGTTACGACGAGGCGGGCCCTTCCAGACAAGTGTTTGTTCAGCGACGTCTGGACTCCTGCCTAGGAGTGAGGGACACCTCGGGATTCTCCTCGAGTCTTGGCATGGCAATTGGGACGCGTCTCCACGTGAGGCAGGAGACCCAGGGTCCCTTTCCACGTGCCACAGGGATCCTGGGACTCCTATCCATTTTCAAGAGGAGTCAGGCATCGTCTCCTTTGGAAGCATTGATCTCCGCGGGCCTCTCGCGTTTTCAAAGGATGTGAGGCCTCCGGTCGCGATGAGGCAGAAAACTAGGTCTTTCTCTGTGGTCTCCACAGGGGATTCAGACATCCCTTCTTCTTGGGAGATGCAAGACGAGGCTGCATTCAATTCACTGCAGGGATATACGGCCTTACTTCGAGTCAGAGCATCTCGGTGTCCATTCCACTTGAGGCCACAAACTCAGGGTCCCTCTCACATACCTGTAGCTGAGAGAAGCCTCCTCTTGAGGTGCTTGTGGAAAGTTGGTATTCCTCTTGAGTCGAAGCCAGGGACTAAGCTCTCATCTCGAGTTGATTTGGGGTCCACGGAGCCCTTTCGTGTTGCTCCAGTGACCTCAGGATCCCTCTAGACTTGAGACAGTGATCTTGGGTTTTCTCTGGACTGCCATCAAGGAAATCAAGGCTCCTTTCACGTTTCATGTGGAACACGGAATTGCTCTGCACGGAGTGCAGGGGAATCGGGCCTCATCGCGCGGCAAAGGGGAAGTCTCATCGTTTTTCTCGAGGTGCGGCCGGATCCTGAGGTATATTCTCGAGTTACGACGATGAGGGCCCTTCCATACACGAGTTTGTTCAGCGACGTCAGGACTCCTGCCTAAGTGCGAGGGACATCTCGGGATTCTCCTCGAGTCTTGGCATGGCAATTGGGACGCGTCTCCACGTGAGGCGGGAGACCCAGGGTCCCGTTCCACGTGCCACATGGATCCTGGGACTCCTATCCATTTTCAAGAGGAGTCAGGCATCGTCTCCTTTGGAAGCATTGATCTCCGCGGACCTCTCGAGTTTTCAAAGGATTTGAGGCCTCTGGTCGCGATGAGGCGGAGAACTTGGTCTTTCTCTGTGGTCTCCACAGGGGATTCAGAGATCCCTTCATCTTGGGAGATGCAAGACGAGCCTGCATTCAATTCACTGCCGGGATATCTGGCATTACTTTGAGTCAGGGCATCTCGGTGTCCATTCCACTGGAGGCCACAAACTCAGGGTCCCACTCACATACCTGTAGCTGAGAGAAGCCTCCTCTTGAGGTGCTTGTTGAAAGTTGGAATTCCTCTTGAGTCGAAGCCAGGGACTAAGCTCTCATCTCGAGTTGATTTGGGGTCCACGGAGCCCTTTCGTGTTGCTCCAGTGACCTCAGGATCCCTCTAGACTTGAGACAGTGACTTTGGGTTTTCTCTGGAGTGCCATCAAGGTAATCAAGGCTCCTTTCACGTTTGATGTGGAACTTGGAATTGCTCTGCACACAGTGCAGGGGAATCGGGCCTCATCTCACGGCGAGGGGGAAGTCTCATTGTTTTTCTCGAGTTGCGGCCGGAACCTGGGGTATATTCTCGAGGTACGACGGGGAGGGCCCTTCAAGACACGGGTTTGTTCAGCGACGTCAGGACTCCTGCCTAGGTGCGAGGGACACCTCGGGATTCTCCTCGAGTCTTGGCATGGAAATTGGGATGCCTCTCCATGTGAGGCGGGAGACCCAGGGTCCCTTTCCACGTGCCAGAGGGATCCTGGGACTCCTATCCATTTTCCAGAGGCGTCAGGCATCATCTCCTTTGGAAGCACTGATCTCCGCGAACCTCTCGAGGTTTCAAAGGATGTGAGGCCTCCGGTCACGATGAGGCGGAGAACTAGGTCTTTCTCTGTGGTCTGCACAGGGTATTCAGACGTCCCTTCGCCTTGGGAGATGCAAGACGAGCCTGCATTCAATTCACTGCAGGAATATCCGGCCTTACTTCGAGTCAGAGCATCTCGGTGTCCATTAAACTTGAGGCCACAAACTCAGGGTCCCTCTCACATACCTGTAGCTGAGAGAAGCCTCCTCTTGAGGTGCTTGTGGAAAGTTGGTATTCCTCTTGAGTTGAAGCCAGGGACTAAGCTCTCATCTCCAGTTGATTTGGGGTCCACGGAACACTTTCCTGTTGCTACAGTGACCTCAGGATCCCTCTAGACTGGAGACGGTGATCTTGGGTTTTCTCTGGAGTGCCATCAAGGAAATCAAGTCTCCTTTCATGTTAGATGTGGAACAGCGAATTGCTCTGCACGCAGTGCAGGGGAATAGGGCCTCATCTCGCGGCCAGGGGGAAGTCTCATGGTTGTTCTCGAGTTGCGGCCGGAACCTGGGGTATATTATCGAGTTAAGACGGGGCGGGCTCTTTCAGACAAGTGTTTGTTCAGCGACGTCTGGACTCCTGCCTAGGTGTGAGGAACACCTCGGGATTCTCCTCGAGTCTTGGCATGGGAATTGTGACGCGTCTCCACGTGAGGCAGGAGACCCAGGGTCCCTTTCCACGTGCCACAAGGATCCTGGGACTCCTATCCATTTTCAAGAGGAGTCAGGCATCGTCTCCTTTAGAAGCACTGATCTCTGCGGACCTCACGAGTTTTCAAAGGATGTGAGGCCTCCGGTCGCGATGAGGCGGAGAACTCGGTCTTTCTCTGTGATCTCCACAGGGGATTCAGACATCCCTTCGCTTGGGAGATGCAAGACGAGCCTGCATTCACTTCACTGCAGGGATATCCGGCCTTACTTCCAGTCAGAGCATCTCGGTGTCCATTCCACTTGAGGCCACAAACTCAGGGTCCGTCTCACATACCTGTAGCTGAGACAAGCCTCCTCTTGAGGTGCTTGTGGAAAGTTGGTATTCCCCTTGAGTGGAAGCCCGGGACTGAGCTCTCATGTCGAGTTGATTTGGGGTCCACGGAGCCCTTTCGTGTTGCTCCAGTGACCTCAGGATCCCTCTAGACTTGAGACAGTGACTTTGGGTTTTCTCTAGAGTGCCATCAAGGAAATCAAGGCTCCTTTCACGTTTGATGTGGAACACGGAACTGCTCTGCACGCAGTGCAGGGGAATCGGGCCTCATCTCACGTCGAGGGGGAAGTCTCATGGTTTTTCTCGAGTTGCGGCCGGAACCTGGGCTATATTCTCGAGTTACAACGGGGAGGGCCCTTCCAGACATTTGTTTGTTCAGCGATGTCAGGACTCCTGCCTAGGTGCGAGGGACACCTCGGGATTCTCCTCGAGTCTTGGCATGGATATTGGGACGCGTCTCCACGTGAGGCGCGAGTCCCAGGGTCCTTTTCCACGTGCCACAGGGATCCTGGGACTCCTATCCATTTTCGAGAGGAGTCAGGCATCGTCTCCTTTGGAAGCATTGATCTCCGCGGACCTCTCGAATTTTCAAAGGATGTGAGACCTCCGGTCGCGATGAGGCGGAGAACTAAGGCTTTCTCTGTGGTCTCCACATTGGATTCAGACATCCCTTCGCTTGGGAGATGCAATTCAATTCAACGAGCCTGCATTCAATTCACTGCAGGGATATCCGGCCTTCCTTCGAGTCAGAGCATCTCGGTGTCCATTCCACTTGAGGCCACAAACTCAGGGTCCCTCTCACATAGCTTTAGCTGAGAGAAGCCTCCTCTTGAGGTGCTTATGAAAAGTTGGTATTCCTCTTGAGTCGAAGCCAGGGACTAAGCTCTCATCTCGAGTTGATTTATCGTCCACGGAGCCCTTTTGTGTTGCTCCAGTGAGCTCAGGATCCCTCTAGACTTGAGACAGTGATCTTGGGTTTTCTCTGCAGTGCCATCAAGGAAATAAAGGCTCCTTTCATGTTTGATGTGGAACACGGAATTGCTCTGCACGCAGTGCATGGGAATCTGGCCTCATCTCGCGGCGAGGGGGAAGACTCATGGTTTTTCTCGAGTTGCGGCCCGAACCTGTGGTATATTCTGGAGTTACGAAGGGGAGGGCCCTTCCAGACACGTGCTTGTTCAGCGACGTCAGGACTCCTGTCTAGGTGCGAGGGACACCTCGGGATTCTCCTCGAGTCTTGGCATGGCAATTGGGACGCCTCTCTATGTGAGGCGGGAGCCCCAGTTTCCCTTTCCACGTGCCACAGGAATCCTGGGACTCCTATCCATTCTCAAGAAAAGTCAGGCATCGTCTCCTTTGGAAGCATTTATCTCCGCGGACCTCTCGAGTTTTCAAAGGATGTGAGGCCTCCGGTCGCGATGAGGCGGAGAACTAGGTCTTTCTCTGTGGTCTCCACAGGGGATTCAGACATCCCTTCGTCTTGGGAGATGCAAGACGAGCCTGCATTCAATTCACTGCAGGGATATCCAGCCTTACTTCGAGTCAGAGCATCTCGGTGTCCATTCCACTTGAGGCCACAAACTCAGGGTCCCTCTCACATACCTGTAGCTGAGAGAAGCCTCCTCTTGAGGTGCTTCTGGAAAGTTGGTATTCCTCTTGAGTGGAAGCAGGGACTAAGCTCTCATCTCGAGTTGATTTGGGGTCCACGGAGCCCTTTCATGTTGCTACAGTGTCCTCAGGATCCCTCTAGACTTGAGACATTGATCTTGGGTTTTCTCTGGAGTGCCATCAAGGAAATCAAGGCTCCTTTCACGTTTGAGGAGGATCATGGAATTGCTCTGCACGCAGTGCAGGGGAATCGGGCATCATCTCTCGGCGAGGGAGAAGTCTCATGGTTTTTCTCGAGTTGCGGTTGGAACCTGGGGTATATTCTCGAGTTACGACGGGGAGGGCCCTTCCAAACACATGTTTTTTCAGCGACGTCAGGACTCCTGCCTAGGTGGGAGGGACACCTCGGGATTCTCCTCGAGTCTTGGCATGGCAATTGGGACGCGTCTCCACGTGAGGGGGGAGACCCAGGGTCCCTTTCCACGTGCCACAGGTATCCTGGGACTCCTATCCATTTTCAAGAGGAGTCAGGCATCGTCTCCTTTGGAAGCATTGATCTCTGCGGTCCTCTCGAGTTTTCAAAGTATGCGTGGCCTCCGTTCGCGATGAAACGGAGAACTAGGTCTTTCTCTGTGGTCTCCACAGGGGATTCAGACACCCCTTCTTCTTGGGAGATGCAAGACGAGCCTGCATTCAATTCACTGCAGGGATATCCGGCCTTACTTCGAGTCAGAGCATCTCGGTGTCCATTCCGCTTGAGTCCACAAACTAAGGGTCCCTCTCACATACCTGTAGCTGACAGAAGCCTCCTCTTGAGGTGCTTGTGGAAAGTTGGTATTCCTCTTGAGTCGAAGCCAGGGACTAAGCTCTCATCTCGAGTTGATTTGGGGTCCACGGAGCCCTTTCGTGTTGCTACAGTGACCTCAGGATCCCTCTAGACTTGAAACAGTGATTTTGGGTTTCCTCTGGAGTGCCATCAAGGAAATCATGGCTCCTTTCATGTTTGATGTGGAACTCGAAATTGGTCTGCAAGCAGTGCTGGGGAATCGGCCTTAATCTCGCGGGCGAGGGGGAAGTCTCATGGTGTTTCTCGAGTTGCGGCCGAAACCTGGGGTGTATTCTCGAGTTACGACGGGGAGGGCCCTTCCAGACCCGTGTTTGTTCAGCGACGTCAGGACTTCTGCCTACGTGCGAGGGACACCTCGGTATTATCCGCGAGTCTTGGCATGGCAATTGGGACGCGTCTCCTCGTGAGGCACGAGACCCAGTGTCCCTTTCCACGTCCCACAGGGATCCTCGGACTCCTATCCATTTTCAAGAGGAGTCAGGCATCGTCTCCTTTGTAAGCATTGATCTCGGCGGACCTCTTGAGATTTCAAAGGATTTCAGGCCTCCGGTCGCGATGAGGCGGAGAACTAGGTCTTTCTCTGTGGTCTCCACGGGGGATTCAGACATTCCTTCGTCTTGGTAGATGCAAGACGAGTCTGCATTCAAATCACTGCAGGGATATACGGCTTACTTCGAGTCAGAGCATCTTGGTGTCCATTCCACTTGAGGCCACAAACTCAGGGTCCCTCTCACATACCTGTTGCTTAGAGAATCCTCCTCTTGAGGTGCTTGTGAAAAGTTGGTATTCCGCTGGAGTCGAAGCCAGGGATTAAGCTCTCATCTCGAGTTGATTTGGGGTCCAAGGAGCCCTTTCGTGTTGCTACAGTGACCTCAGGATCCCTCTAGACTTCAGACAGTGATCTTGGGTTTTCTCTGGAGTGCCATCAAGGAAATCAAGGCTCCTTTCACGTTTGATGAGGAACACGGAATTGCTTTGCATGCAGTGCAGGGGAATCGGGCCTCATCTCGCGGCGAGGGGGAAGTCTCATGGTTTTTCTCGAGTTGTGGCCGGAACCTGGGGTATATTCTCGAGGTACGACGGGGAGGGCCTTTCCAGACATGTGTTTGTTCAGCGACGTCAGGACTCCTGCCTAGGTGCGAGGGACACCTCGGGATTCTCCTCGAGTCTTGGCATGGCAATTGGGACGCGTCTCCACGTGAGGCGGGAGAGCCAGTGTCCCTTTCCACGTGCCACAGGGATCCTGGGACTCCTATCCATTTTCAAGACGAGTCAGGCATCGTCTCCTTTGGAAGCATTGATCTCCGCGGACCTCTCGAGTTTTCAAAGGATGTGAGGCCTCCAGTCGTGATGAGTCGGAGAACCAGGTCTTTCTCTCTGGTCTCCACAGGGGATTCATAAATCTCTTCGTCTTGGGAGATGCAAGACGAGCCTGCATTCAATTCACTGTTGGGATATCCGGCCTTACTTCGAGTCAGAGCATCAAGGTGTCCATTCCACTTGAGGCCACAAAATCAGGGTAACTCTCATATACTTGTAGCTGAGAGAAGCCTCCTCTTGAGGTGCTTGTGGAAAGTTGGTATTCTTCTTGAGTCGAAGCCAGGGACTAACCTCTCATCTCGAGTTGATTTGGGGTCCACGGAGCCCTTTCCTGTAGCTACAGTGACCTCAGGGTCCCTCTAGACTTGAGACAGTGATCTTGGATTTTCTCTGGAGTGCCATCAAGGAAATCAAGGCTCCTTTCTCGTTTGATTTGTCACACGGAATTGCTCTGCACGCAATGCAGGGGAATCGGGCCTCATCTCGCAGAGAGGGGGAAGTCTCATGGTTGTTCTCGAGTTGCGGCTGGAACCCGGGGTATATTCTCGAGTTACAACGGGGAGGCCCCTTCCACACACGTGTTTGTTCAGCGACGTCAGGACTCTTGCCTAGGAGTGAGGGACAACTCGGGATTCTCCTCGAGGCTTGGCATGGCAATTGGGACGCGTCTCCACGTGAGGGGGGAGACCCAGGGTCCCTTTCCACGTGCCACAGGGATCCTGGGACTCCTATCCATTTTCAAGAGGAGTCAGGTATCGTCTCCTTTGGAAGCATTGATCTCCGCGGGCCTCTCGCGTTTTCAAAGGATGTGAGGCCTCCGGTCGCGATGAGGCAGAGAACTAGGTCTTTCTCTGTGGTCTCCACAGGGGATTCAGACATCCCTTCTTCTTGGGAGATGCAAGACGAGCCTGCATTCAATTCACTGCAGGGATATCAGGCCTTACTTCGAGTCAGAGCATCTCGGTGTCCATTCCACTTGAGGCCACAAACTCAGGGTCCCTCTCACATACATGTTGCTGAGAGAAGCCTCCTCTTGAGGTGCTTGTGGAAAGTTGGTATTCCTCTTGAGTCGAAGCCAGGGACTAAGCTCTCATCTCCAGTTGATTTGGGGTCCACGGAACACTTTCCTGTTGCTACAGTGACCTCAGGATCCCTCTAGACTTGAGACAGTGATCTTGGGTTTTCTCTGGACTGCCATCAAGGAAATCAAGGCTCCTTTCACGTTTGAGGAGGATCATGGAATTGCTCTGCACGCAGTGCAGGGGAATCGGGCATCATCTCTCGGCGAGGGGAGAAGTCTCATGGTTTTTCTCGAGTTGCGGTTGGAACCTGGGGTATATTCTCGAGTTACCACGGGGAGGGCCCTTCCAGACACATGTTTGTTCAGCGACGTCAGGACTCCTGCCTAGGTGGGAGGGACACCTCGGGATTCTCCTCGAGTATTGGCATGGCAATTGGGACGCGTCTCCACGTGAGGGGGGAGACCCAGGGTCCCTTTCCACGTGCCACAGGGATCCTGGGACTCCTATCCATTTTCAAGAGGAGTCAGGCATCGTCTCCTTTGGAAGCATTGATCTCTGCGGTCCTCTCGAGTTTTCAAAGTATGCGTGGCCTCCGTTCGCGATGAAACGGAGAACTAGGTCTTTCTCTGTGGTCTCCACAGGGGATTCAGACACCCCTTCTTCTTGGGAGATGCAAGACGAGCCTGCATTCAATTCACTGCAGGGATATCCGGCCTTACTTCGAGTCAGAGCATCTCGGTGTCCATTCCGCTTGAGTCCACAAACTAAGGGTCCCTCTCACATACCTGTAGCTGACAGAAGCCTCCTCTTGAGGTGCTTGTGGAAACTTAGTATTCCTCTTGAGTCGAAGCCAGGGACTAAGCTCTCATCTCGAGTTGATTTGGGGTCCACGGAGCCCTTTCGTGTTGCTACAGTGACCTCAGGATCCCTCTAGACTTGAAACAGTGATCTTGGGTTTCCTCTGGAGTGCCATCAAGGAAATCATGGCTCCTTTCATGATTGATGTGGAACACGTAATTGGTCTGCAAGCAGTGCTGGGGAATCGGCCTTAATCTCGAGGGCGAGGGGGAAGTCTCATGGTGTTTCTCGAGTTGCGGCCGAAACCTGGGGTATATTCTCGAGTTACGACGGGGAGGGCCCTTCCAGACCCGTGTTTGTTCAGCGACGTCAGGACTTCTGCCTACGTGCGAGGGACACCTCGGTATTATCCGCGAGTCTTGGCATGGCAATTGGGACGCGTCTCCTCGTGAGGCACGAGACCCAGTGTCCCTTTCCACGTCCCACAGGGATCCTGGGACTCCTATCCATTTTCAAGAGGAGTCAGGCATCGTCTCCTTTGGAAGCATTGATCTCGGCGGACCTCTTGAGATTTCAAAGGATTTCAGGCCTCCGGTCGCTATGAGGCGGAGAACTAGGTCTTTCTCTGTGGTCTCCACGGGGGATTCAGACATCCCTTCGTCTTGGTAGATGCAAGACGAGTCTGCATTCAAATCACTGCAGGGATATCCGGCTTACTTCGAGTCAGAGCATCTTGGTGTCCATTCCACTTGAGGCCACAAACTCAGGGTCCCTCCCCCATACCTGTTGCTTAGGGAATCCTCCTCTTGAGGTGCTTGTGAAAAGTTGGTATTCCTCTGGAGTCGAAGCCAGGGATTAAGCTCTCATTTCGAGTTGATTTGGGGTCCACGGAGCCCTTTCGTGTTGCTACAGTGACCTCAGGATCCCTCTAGACTTCAGACAGTGATCTTGGGTTTTCTCTGGAGTGCCATCAAGGAAATCAAGGCTCCTTTCACGTTTGATGAGGAACACGGAATTGCTTTGCATGCAGTGCAGGGGAATCGGGCCTCATCTCGCGGCGAGGGGGAAGTCTCATGGTTTTTCTCGAGTTGTGGCCGGAACCTGGGGTATATTCTCGAGGTACGACAGGGAGGGCCCTTCCAGACATGTGTTTGTTCAGCGACGTCAGGACTCCTGCCTAGGTGCGAGGGACACCTCGGGATTCTCCTCGAGTCTTGCCATGGCAATTGGGACGCGTCTCCACGTGAGGCGGGAGACCCAGGGTCCCTTTCCACGTGCCACAGGGATCCTGGGACTCCTATCCATTTTCAAGAGGAGTCAGGCATCATCTCCTTTGGAAGCATTGATCTCCGCGGACCTCTCGAGTTTTCAAAGGATGTGAGGCCTCCAGTCGCGATGAGTCGGAGAATCAGGTCTTTCTCTCTGGTCTCCACAGGGGATTCATAAATCTCTTCGTCTTGGGAGATGCAAGACGAGCCTGCATTCAATTCACTGTTGGGATATCCGGCCTTACTTCGAGTCAGAGCATCAAGGTGTCCATTCCACTTGAGGCCACAAAATCAGGGTAACTCTCATATACTTGTAGCTGAGAGAAGCCTCCTCTTGAGGTGCTTGTGGAAAGTTGGTATTCCTCTTGAATCGAAGCCAGGGACTAACCTCTCATCTCGAGTTGATTTGGGGTCCACGGAGCCCTTTCCTGTAGCTACAGTGACCTCAGGGTCCCTCTAGACTTGAGACAGTGATCTTGGCTTTTCTCTGGAGTGCCATCAAGGAAATCAAGGCTCCTTTCACGTTTGATTTGTCACACGGAATTGCTCTGCACACAATGCAGGGGAATCGGGCCTCATCTCGCAGAGAGGGGGAAGTCTCATGGTTGTTCTCGAGTTGCGGCTGGAACCCGGGGTATATTCTCGAGTTACAACGGGGAGGCCCCTTCCACACACGTGTTTGTTCAGCGACGTCAGGACTCTTGCCTAGGAGTGAGGGACACCTCGGGATTCTCCTCGAGGCTTGGCATGGCAATTGGGACGCGTCTCCACGTGAGGGGGGAGACCCAGGGTCCCTTTCCATGTGCCACAGGGATCCTGGGACTCCTATCCATTTTCAAGAGGAGTCAGGCATCGTCTCCTTTGGAAGCATTGATCTCCGCGGGCCTCTCGCGTTTTCAAAGGATGTGAGGCCTCCGGTCACGATGAGGCAGAGAACTAGGTCTTTCTCTGTGGTCTCCACAGGGGATTCAGACATCCCTTCTTCTTGGGAGATGCAAGACGAGCCTGCATTCAATTCACTGCAGGGATATCAGGCCTTACTTCGAGTCAGAGCATCTCGGTGTCCATTCCACTTGAGGCCACAAACTCAGGGTCCCTCTCACATACATGTAGCTGAGAGAAGCCTCCTCTTGAGGTGCTTGTGGAAAGTTGGTATTCCTCTTGAGTCGAAGCCAGGGACTAAGCTCTCATCTCCAGTTGATTTGGGGTCCACGGAACACTTTCCTGTTGCTACAGTGACCTCAGGATCCCTCTAGACTGGAGACAGTGATCTTGGGTTTTCTCTGGAGTGCCATCAAAGAAATCAAGGCTCCTTTCATGTTAGATGTGGAACAGCGAATTGCTCTTCACGCAGTGCAGGGGAATAGGGCCTCATCTCGCGGCCAGGGGGAAGTCTCATGGTTGTTCTCGAGTTGCGGCCGGAACCTGGGGTATATTCTCGAGTTACGACGAGGCGGGCCCTTCCAGACAAGTGTTTGTTCAGCGACGTCTGGACTCCTGCCTAGGAGTGAGGGACACCTCGGAATTCTCCTCGAGTCTTGGCATGGCAATTGGGACGCGTCTCCACGTGAGGCAGGAGACCCAGGGTCCCTTTCCACGTGCCACAGGGATCCTGGGACTCCTATCCATTTTCAAGAGGAGTCAGGCATCGTCTCCTTTGGAAGCATTGATCTCCGCGGGCCTCTCGGGTTTTCAAAGGATGTGAGGCCTCCGGTCGCGATGAGGCAGAAAACTAGGTCTTTCTCTGTGGTCTCCACAGGGGATTCAGACATCCCTTCTTCTTGGGAGATGCAAGACGAGGCTGCATTCAATTCACTGCAGGGATATACGGCCTTACTTCGAGTCAGAGCATCTCGGTGTCCATTCCACTTGAGGCCACAAACTCAGGGTCCCTCTCACATACCTGTAGCTGAGAGAAGCCTCCTCTTGAGGTGCTTGTGGAAAGTTGGTATTCCTCTTGAGTCGAAGCCAGGGACTAAGCTCTCATCTCGAGTTGATTTGGGGTCCACGGAGCCCTTTCGTGTTGCTCCAGTGACCTCAGGATCCCTCTAGACTTGAGACAGTGATCTTGGGTTTTCTCTGGACTGCCATCAAGGAAATCAAGGCTCCTTTCACGTTTCATGTGGAACACGGAATTGCTCTGCACGGAGTGCAGGGGAATCGGGCCTCATCGCGCGGCAAAGGGGAAGTCTCATCGTTTTTCTCGAGGTGCGGCCGGATCCTGAGGTATATTCTCGAGTTACGACGATGAGGGCCCTTCCATACACGAGTTTGTTCAGCGACGTCAGGACTCCTGCCTAAGTGCGAGGGACATCTCGGGATTCTCCTCGAGTCTTGGCATGGCAATTGGGACGCATCTCCACGTGAGGCGGGAGACCCAGGGTCCCGTTCCACGTGCCACATGGATCCTGGGACTCCTATCCATTTTCAAGAGGAGTCAGGCATCGTCTCCTTTGGAAGCATTGATCTCCGCGGACCTCTCGAGTTTTCAAAGGATTTGAGGCCTCTGGTCGCGATGAGGCGGAGAACTTGGTCTTTCTCTGTGGTCTCCACAGGGGATTCAGAGATCCCTTCATCTTGGGAGATGCAAGACGAGCCTGCATTCAATTCACTGCCGGGATATCTGGCATTACTTTGAGTCAGGGCATCTCGGTGTCCATTCCACTGGAGGCCACAAACTCAGGGTCCCACTCACATACCTGTAGCTGAGAGAAGCCTCCTCTTGAGGTGCTTGTTGAAAGTTGGAATTCCTCTTGAGTCGAAGCCAGGGACTAAGCTCTCATCTCGAGTTGATTTGGGGTCCACGGAGCCCTTTCGTGTTGCTCCAGTGACCTCAGGATCCCTCTAGACTTGAGACAGTGACTTTGGGTTTTCTCTGGAGTGCCATCAAGGTAATCAAGGCTCCTTTCACGTTTGATGTGGAACTTGGAATTGCTCTGCACACAGTGCAGGGGAATCGGGCCTCATCTCACGGCGAGGGGGAAGTCTCATTGTTTTTCTCGAGTTGCGGCCGGAACCTGGGGTATATTCTCGAGGTACGACGGGGAGGGCCCTTCAAGACACGGGTTTGTTCAGCGACGTCAGGACTCCTGCCTAGGTGCGAGGGACACCTCGGGATTCTCCTCGAGTCTTGGCATGGAAATTGGGATGCCTCTCCATGTGAGGCGGGAGACCCAGGGTCCCTTTCCACGTGCCAGAGGGATCCTGGGACTCCTATCCATTTTCCAGAGGCGTCAGGCATCATCTCCTTTGGAAGCACTGATCTCCGCGAACCTCTCGAGGTTTCAAAGGATGTGAGGCCTCCGGTCACGATGAGGCGGAGAACTAGGTCTTTCTCTGTGGTCTGCACAGGGTATTCAGACGTCCCTTCGCCTTGGGAGATGCAAGACGAGCCTGCATTCAATTCACTGCAGGAATATCCGGCCTTACTTCGAGTCAGAGCATCTCGGTGTCCATTAAACTTGAGGCCACAAACTCAGGGTCCCTCTCACATATCTGTAGCTGAGAGAAGCCTCCTCTTGAGTGCTTGTGGAAAGTTGGTATTCCTCTTGAGTTGAAGCCAGGGACTAAGCTCTCATCTCCAGTTGATTTGGGGTTCACGGAACACTTTCCTGTTGCTACAGTGACCTCAGGATCCCTCTAGACTGGAGACGGTGATCTTGGGTTTTCTCTGGAGTGCCATCAAGGAAATCAAGGCTCCTTTCATGTTAGATGTGGAACAGCGAATTGCTCTGCACGCAGTGCAGGGGAATAGGGCCTCATCTCGCGGCCAGGGGGAAGTCTCATGGTTGTTCTCGAGTTGCGGCCGGAACCTGGGGTATATTATCGAGTTAAGACGGGGCGTGCTCTTTCAGACAAGTATTTGTTCAGCGACGTCTGGACTCCTGCCTAGGTGTGAGGAACACCTCGGGATTCTCCTCGAGTCTTGGCATGGGAATTGTGACGCGTCTCCACGTGAGGCAGGAGACCCAGGGTCCCTTTCCACGTGCCACAGGGATCCTGGGACTCCTATCCATTTTCAAGAGGAGTCAGGCATCATCTCCTTCGGAAGTATTGATCTCCGCGGTCCTCTCGAGTTTTCAAAGGATATGAGGCCTCCGGTTGCGTTGAGGTGGAGGACTAGGTCTTTCTCTGTGGTCTCCACAGGGGATTCAGACAACCCTTCGTCTTGGGAGATGCAAGACGAGCCTGCATTCAATTCACTGCAGGGATATCCGGCCTTACTTCGAGTCAGAGCATCTCGGTGTCCATTCCACTTGAGGCCACAAACTCGGGGTCCCTCTCACATACCTGTAGCTGAGAGAAGCCTCCTCTAGAGGTGCTTGTGGATAGTTGGTATTCCTCTTGAGTCTAAGCCAGGGACTAAGCTCTCATCTCGAGTTGATTTGGGGTCCACGGAGCCCTTTCCTGTTGGTCCAGTGACCTCAGGATCCCTCTAGACTTGAGACAGTGATCTTGGGTTTTCCCTGGAGTGCCATCAAGGAAATCAAGGCTCCTTTCACGTTTGATGTGGAACACGGAATTGCTCTGCATGCAGTGCAGGGGAATCGGGCCTCAACTCGCTGCGAGGGGGAAGTCTCATGGTTTTTCTCGAGTTGCGGCCCGAACCTGGGGTATATTCTCGAGTTACGACGGGAAGGGCCCTTCCAGACACGTGTTTGTTCAGCGACGTCAGGACTCCTGCCTAGGTGCGAGGGACACCTCGGGATTCTCCTCGAGTCTTGGCATGGCAATTTGGACGCATCTCCACGTGAGGCGGGAGACCCAGGGTCCCTTTCCACGTGCCACAGGGATCCTGGGACTCCTATCCATTTTCAAGAGGAGTCAGGCATCGTCTCCTTTGGAAGCATTGATCTCCGCGGACCTCTCGAGTTTTCAAAGGAAGTGAGTCCTCCGGTCGCGATGAGGCGGAGAACCCGGTCTTTCTCTGCGGTCTCCACTGGGGATACAGACATCCCTTCATCTTGGGAGATGCAAGACGAGCCTGCATTCAATTCACTGCAGGGATATCCGGCCTTACTTCGAATCAGAGCATCTCGGTGTCCATTCCACTTGAGGCCACAAAATCAGGGTCCCTCTCACATACCTGTAGCTGAGAGAAGCCTCCTCTTGAGGTGCTTGTGGAAAGTTGATATTCCTCTTGAGTCGAAGCAAGGGACTAAGCTCTCATCTCGAGTTGATTTGGGGTCCATGGAGACCTTTTCTGTTGGTCCAGTGACCTCAGGATCCCTCTAGACTTGAGACAGTGATCTTGGGTTTTCTCTGGAGTGCCATCAAGGGAATCAAGGCTCCTTTCACGTTTGATGTGGAACACGTAATTGCTCTACACGCAGTGCAGGGGAATCGGGCCTCATCTCGCGGCAAGGAGGATGTCTCATGGTTTTTCTAAGTAGCGGCCGGAACCTGGGGTATATTCTCGAGTTACGACGCGGAGGGCCCTTCCAGACACGTGTTTGTTCAGCGACGTCAGGACTACTGCCTAGGTGCGAGGGACACCTAGGGATTCTCCTCGAGTCTTGGCATGGCAATTGGGACGCGTCTCCACGTGAGGCGGGAGACCCAGAGTCCCTTTCCACGTGCCACAGGGATCCTGGGACTCCTATCCATTTTCAAGAAGAGTCAGGCATCTTCTCCTTTGGAAGCATTGATCTTCGCGGACCTCTCGAATTTTCAAAGGATGTGAGGCCTCCGGTCGCGATGAGGCGGAGAACTAGGTCTTTCTCTGTGGTCTCCACAGGGGATTCAGACAACCCTTCGTCTTGGGAGATGCAAGACGAGCCTGCATTCAATTCACTGCAGGCATATCCGGCCTTACTTCAAGTCAGAGCAACTCGCTGTCCATTCAACTTTGGCCACAAACTCAGGGTCCCTCTCACATACCTGTAGCTGAGAGAAGCCTCCTCTTGAGGGGCCTGTGGAAAGTTCGTATTCCTCTTGAGTCGAAGCCAGGGACTAAGCTCTCATCTCGAGTTGATTTGGGGTCCACGGAACCCTTTCGTTTTGCTCCAGTGACCTCAGGATCCCTCTAGACTTGAGACAGTGATCTTGGGTTTTCTCTGGAGTACCATCAAGGAAATCAAGGTCCTTTCATTTTTGATGTGGAATACGGAATTGCTCTGCACGCAGGGCAGGGGAATCGGGCCTCATATCGCGGCGAGGGGGAAGTCTCATGGTTTTTCTCGAGTTGTGGCCGGAACCTGGGGTATATTCTCGAGTTACGACGGGGAGGGCCCTTCCAGACACATGTTTGTTCAGCGACGTCAGGACTCCTGCCTAGGTGCGAGGGACACCTCGGGATTCTCCTCGAGTCTTGGCATGGCAATTGGGACGCGTCTCCACGTGAGAAGGGAGACCCAGGTTCCCTTTCCACGTGCCACAGTGATCCTGGGACTCCTATCCATTTTCAAGAGGAGTCAGGCATCGTCTCCTTTGGAAGCATTGATCTCCACGGACCTCTCGAGTTTTCAAAGGATGTGAGGCCTCCGGTGGCGATGAGGCGGAGGACTAGGTCATTCTCTGTGACCTCCACAGTGGATTCAGACATCCCTTCGTCTTGGGAGATGCAAGACGAGCCTGCATTCAATTCACTGCAGGGATATCCGGCCTTACTTCGAGTCAGAGCATCTCGCTGTCCATTCCACTTGAGGCCACAAACTCAGGGTCCCTCTCACATACCTGTAGCTGAGAGAAGACTCCTCTTGAGGTGCTTTTGGAAAGTTGGTATTCCTCTTGAGTCGAAGCCAGGGACTAAGCTCTCATCTCGAGTTGATTTGGGGTCCAAGGGGAAATTTCGTGTTGCTCCAGTGACCTCAACATCCCTCTAGAGTTGAGACAGTGATCTTGGGTTTTCTCTGGAGTGCCATCAAGGAAATCAAGGCTCCTTTCACGTTTAATGTGGAACACGGAATTGCTCTGCACGCAGTGCAGGGGAATCGGGCCTCAACTCGCGGCGACGGGTAAATATCATGGTTTTTCTCGAGTTGCGGACGGAACCTGGGGTATATTCTCGAGTTACGACGGGGAGGGCCCTTCCAGACACGTGTTTGTTCAGCGACGTCAGGACTCCTGCCTAGGGGCGAGGGACACCTCGGGATTCTCCTCGAGTCTTGGCATGGCAATTGGGACGCGTCTCCACGTGAGGCGGGAGACCCAGGGTCCCTTTCCACGTGCCTCAGGGATCCTGGGACTCCTATCCATTTTCAAAAGGAGTCAGGCATCGTCTCCTTTGGAAGCATTGATCTCCGCAGACCTCTTGACGTTTCAAAGGATGTGAGGCCTCCGGTCGCGATGAGGCGGAGAACTAGGTCTTTCTCTGTGGTCTCCACAGGGGATTCAGACATCCCTTCTTCTTGGGAGATGCAAGACGAGCCTGCATTCAATTCACTGCAGGGATATCCGGCCTTACTTCGAGTCAGAGCATCTCGGTGTCCATTCCACTTGAGGCCACAAACTCAGGGTCCCTCTCACTTACCTGTAGCTGAGAGAATCCTCCTCTTGAGCTGCTTGTGAAAAGTTGGTATTCCTCTTGAGTCGAAGCCAGGGACTAAGCTCTCATCTCGAGTTGATTTGGGGTCCACGGAGCCCTTTCGTGTTGCTCCAGTGACCTCAGGAAACCTCTAGACTTGAGACAGTGATCTTGGGTTTTCTCTGGAGTGCCATCAAGGAAATCAAGGCTCCTTTCACGTTTGATGTGGAACACGGAATTGCTCTGCATTCAGTGCAGGGGAATCGGGCCTCAACTCGATGCGAGGGGGAAATCTCATGGTTTTTCTCGAGTTGCGGCCGGAACCTGGGGTATATTCTCGAGTTACGACGGGGAGGGCCCTTCCAGACACGTGTTTGTTCAGCGACGTCAGGACTCCTGCCTAGGTGCGAGGGACACCTCGGGATGCTCCTCGAGTCTTGGCATGGCAATTGGAACGCGTCTCCACGTGAGGCGGAAGACCCAGGGTCCCTTTCCACGTGCCACAGGGATCCTGGGGCTCCTATCCATTTTCAAGAGGAGTCAGGCATCGTCTCCTTTGGAAGCATTGATCTCCGCGGACCTCTTGAGTTTTCAAAGGATGTGAGGCCTCCGGTCGCGATGAGGCGGAGAAGTCGGCCTTTCTCTGAGGTCTCCACAGGGGATTCAGACATCCCTTCGTCTTGGGAGATGCAAGACGAGCCTCATTCAATTCACTGCAGGGATATCCGGCCTTACTTCGAGTCAGAGCATCTCGGTGTCCATTCCACTTGAGGCCACAAACTCAGGGTCCCCCTCACTTACCTGTAGCTGAGAGAAGCCTCCTCTTGAGCTGCTTGTGAAAAGTTGGTATTCCTCTTGAGTCGAAGCCAGGGACTAAGCTCTCATCTCGAGTTGATTTGGGGTCCACGGAGCCCTTTCGTGTTGCTCCAGTGACCTCAGGATCCCTCTAGACTTGAGACAGTGATATTGAGCTTTCTCTGGAGTGCCATCAAGGAAATCAAGGCTCCTTTCACGTTTGATGTGGAACACGGAATTGCTCTGCATTCAGTGCAGGGGAATCGGGCCTCAACTCGATGCGAGGGGGAAATCTCATGGTTTTTCTCGAGTTGCGGCCGGAACCTGGGGTATATTCTCGAGTTTCGACGGGGAGGGCCCTTCCAGACACGTGTTTGTTCAGTGACGTCAGGAATCCTACCTAGGTGCTAGGGACACTTCGGGATTCTCCTCCAGTCATGGCATGGCAATTGGGACAAATCTCCACGTGAGGCGGGAGACCCCGGATCCCTTTCCACGTGCCACAGGGATCCTGGGACTCCTATCCATTTTCAAGAAGAGTCAGGCATCGTCTCCTTTGGAAGCATTGATCTCCGAGGACCTCTCTAGTTTTCAAAGGATGTGAGGCCTCAGGTCGCGTTGAGGCGGAGAACTAGGTCTTTCTCTGTGCTCTCCACAGGGGATTCAGACATCCCTTCGTCTTGGGAGATGCAAGACGAGCCTGCCTTCAATTCACTGCAGGGATATCTGGCCTTACTTCGAGTCAGAGCATCTCGGTGTCCATTCCACTTGAGGCCACAAAGTCAGGGTCCCTCTCACATACCATTAGCTGAGAGTAGCCTCCTCTTGAGGTGCTTGTGGAAAGTTGGTATTCCTCTCGATTTGAAGGCAGGGAATAAGCTCTCATCTCGAGTTGATTTGGGGTCCACGGAGCCCTTTCGTGTTGCTCCAGTGACCTCAGGATCCCTCTAGACTTGAGACAGTGATCTTGGGTTTTCTCTGGAGTGTCATCAAGGAAATCACGGCTCCTTTCATTTTTGATGTGGAAACGGAATTGCTCTGCACGCAGGGCAGGGGAATCGGGCCTCATCTCGCGTCAATGGGGAAGTCTCATGGTTTTTCTCGAGTTGCGGCCGGAACCTGGGGTATATTCTCGAGTTACGACGGGGAGGGACCTTCCAGACACTTGTTTGTTCAGCGACGTCAGGACTCCGGCCTAGGTGCGAGGGACACCTCAGGATTCTCCTCGAGTCTTGGCATGGTAATTGGGGCGCGTCTCCACGTGAGACGGTAGACCCAGTGTCCCTTTCCACGTGCCACAGTGATCCTGGGACTCCTATCCATTTTCAAGAGGAGTCAGGCATCGTCTCCTTTGGAAGCATTGATCTCCGCGGACCTCTCGAGTTTTCAAAGGATGTGAGGCCTCCGGTCGCGATGAGGCAGAGGACTAGGTCTTTCTCTGCGGTCTCCACAGGGAATTCAGACAACCCTTCGTCTTGGGAGATGCGAGACGAGCCTGCATTCAATTCACTGCTGGGATATCCGGCCTTACTTCGAGTCAGAGCATCTCGGTGTCTATTCAACTTGAGGCCGCAAACTCAGGGTCCCTCTCACATACCTGTAGCTGAGAGAAGCCTCCACTTGAGGTGCTTTTGGAAAGTTGGTTTTCCTCTTAAGTCGAAGCCAGGGACTAAGCTCTCATCTCGAGTTGATTTGGGTTCCACGGAGCCCTTTCGTGTTGCTCCAGTGGCCTCAGGATCCCTCTAGATTTGAGACAGTGACTTTGGGTTTTCTCTGGAGTGCCATCATGGAAATCAAGGCTCCTTTCACGTTTGATGTGGAACACGGAATTGCTCTGCACGCAGTGCAGGGGAATCGGGCCTGATCTCGCGGCGAGGGGGAAGTCTCATGGTTTTTCTCGAGTTGCGGCCGGAACCTGGGCTATATTCTCGAGTTATGACAGGGAAGGCCCTTCCAGACACGTGTTTGTTCAGCGACGTCAGGACTCCTGCCTAGGTGCGAGGGACACCTCGGGATTCTCCTCGAGTCTTGGCATGGCAATTGGGACGCGTCTCCACGTGAAGTGGAAGACCGAGGGTCCCTTTACACGTGCCACAGGGATCCTGGGACTCCTATCCATTTTCAAGAGGAGTCAGGCATCGTCTCCTTTGGAAGCATTGATCTCCGCGGACCTCTCGAGTTTTCAAAGGATGTGCGGCCTCCGGTCGCGATGAGGCGGAGGACTAGATCTTTCTCTGTGGTCTGCACAGGGAACTCAGACATCCCTTCGACTTGGGAGATGCAAGATGAGCCTGCATTCAATTCACTGCAGGGATATCCGGCCTTAGTTCGAGTCAGAGCATCTCCTTGTCCATTCCACTTGAGGCCACAAACTCAGGGTCCCTCTCACATACCTATAGCTGAGAGAAGCCTCCTCTTGAGGGGCTTGTGGAAAGTTGGTATTCCTCTTGAGTCGAAGCCAAGGACTAAGCTCTCATCTCGAGTTGATTTGGGGTCCTCGGAACCCTTTCGTGTTGCTCCAGTGACCTCAGGATCCCTCTAGACTTGAGACAGTGATCTTGGGTTTTCTCTGGAGTGCCATTAAGGAAATCAAGGCTCCTTTCACTTTTCATGTGGAACACGGAATTGCTCTGCACGCAGTGCAGGGGAATCGGGCCTCATCTCGCGGCGAGGGGGAAGTCTCATGGTTTTTCTCGAGTTCCGGCCGGAACCTGAGGTATATTCTCGAGTTACGACGGGGAGGGCCCTTCCAGACACGTGTTTGTTCAGCGACGTCAGGACTCCAGCCTAGGTGCGAGGGACAACTCGGGATTCTCCTCGAGTCTTGGCATGGCAATTGGGACGCGTCTCCACATGAGGCGGTAGACCCAGGGTCCCTTTCCACGTGCCACAGTGATCCTGGGACTCCTATCCATTTTCAAGAGGAGTCAGGCATCGTCTCCTTTGGAAGCATTGATCTCCGCATACCTCTCGAATTTTCAAAGGATGTGAGGTCTCCGGTCGCCATGAGGCGGAGGACTAGGTCTTTCTCTGTGGTCTCCACTGGGGATTCCGACATCCCTTCGTCTTGGGAGATGCAAGACGAGCCTGCATTCAATCCACTGCAGGGATATCCGGCCTTACTTCGAGTCAGAGCATCTCGGTGTCCATTCCACTTGAGGCCACAAACTCAGGGTCCCTCTCACATACCTGTAGCTGAGAGAAGCCTCCTCTTGAGGTGCTTGTGGAAAGTTGGTATTCCTCTTGAGTGGAAGCCAGGGACTAAGCTCGCATCTCGCATTGATTTGGGGTTCACAGAGCCCTTTCGTGTTGCTCCAGTGACCTCAGGGTCCCTTTAGACTTGAGACAGTGATCTTGGGTTTTCTCTGGAGTGCCATCAAGGAAATCAAGGCTCCTTTCACGTTTGATGTGGAACACAGAATTGTTCTGCACGCAGTGCAGGGGAATCGGGCCTCAACTCGCGGCGAGGGGGAAATCTCGTGGTTTTTCTCGAGTTGCGGCCGGAACCTGGGCTATATTCTCGAGTTACGACGGGGAGGGCCCTTCCAGACACGTGTTTGTTCAGCGACGTCAGGACTCCTGCCTAGGTGCGAGGGACACCTCGGGATTCTCCTCGAGTCTTGGCATGGCAATTGGGACGCGTCTCCACGTGAGGCGGGAGACCCAGGGTCCCTTTCCACGTGCCACAGGGATCCTGGGACTCCTGTCCATTTTCAAGAAGAGTCAGGCATCGTCTCTTTTGGAAGCATTGATCTCCGCGGACCTCTCGAGTTTTCAAAGGATGTGAGGCCTCCGGTCGTGATGAGGCGGAGAACTAGGTCTTTCTCCGTTGTCTCCACAGGGGATTCAGACATCCCTTCGTCTTGGGAGATGCAAGGCGAGCTTGCATTCAATTCACTGCAGCGATATCCGGCCTTAATTCGAGTCAGAGCATCTCGGTGTCCATTCCACTTGAGGCCACAAACTCAGGGTATCTCTCACATACACATAGCTGAGAGAAGCCGCCTCTTGAGGTGCTTGTGGAAACTTGGTATGCCTCTTGAGTCGAAGCCAGGGACTAAGCTCTCATCTCGAGTTGATTTGGGGTCCACGGAGCCCTTTCGTGTTGCTCCAGTGACCTCAGGATCCCTCTAAACTTGAGACAGTGACTTTGGGTTTTCTCTGGAGTGGCATCAAGGAAATCAAGGCTCCTTTCACGTTTGATGTGGAATACGGAATTGCTCTGCACTCAATGCAGGGAAATCGGGCCTCATCTCGCGGCGAGGGGGAAGTCTCATTGTTTTTCTAGAGTTGCGCCGGAACCTGGGGTATATTCTCGAGTTACGACGGGGAGGGTCCTTCCAGACACGTGTTTGTTCAGCGACGTCAGGACTCCTGCCTAGGTGCGAGGGACACCTCGGGATTCTCCTCGAGTCTTGGCATGGCAATTGGGACGCGTCTCCACGTGAGGCGGGAGACCCAGGGTCCCTTTCCACGTGCCACAGGGATCCTGGGAATCCTATCCATTTTCAAGAGGAGTCAGGCATCGTCTCCTTTGGAAGCATTGATCTCCGCGGACCCCTTGAGTTTTCAAAGGATGTGAGGTCTGCCGTCGCGTTGAGGCAGAGGACTAGGTCTTTCTCTGCGGTCTCCACAGGGAATTCAGACAACCCTTCGTCTTGGGAGATGCAAGACGAGCCTGCATTCAATTCACTGCTGGGATATCCGGCCTTACTTCGAGTCAGAGCATCTCGGTGTCTATTCAACTTGAGGCCGCAAACTTAGGGTCCCTCTCACATACCTGTAGCTGAGAGAAGCCTCCACTTGAGGTGCTTTTGGAAAGTTGGTTTTCCTCTTAAGTCGAAGCCAGCGACTAAGCTCTCATCTCGAGTTGATTTGGGTTCCACGGAGCCCTTTCGTGTTGCTCCAGTGGCCTCAGGATCCCTCTAGACTTGAGACAGTGACTTTGGGTTTTCTCTGGAGTGCCATCATGGAAATCAAGGCTCCTTTCACGTTTGATGTGGAACACGGAATTGCTCTGCACGCAGTGCAGGGGAATCGGGCCTGATCTCGCGGCGAGGGGGAAGTCTCATGGTTTTTCTCGAGTTGCGGCCCGAACCTGGGGTATATTCTCGAGTTATGACAGGGAAGGCCCTTCCAGACACGTGTTTGTTCAGCGACGTCAGGACTCCTGCCTAGGTGCGAGGGACACCTCGGGATTCTCCTCGAGTCTTGGCATGGCAATTGGGACGCGTCTCCACGTGAAGTGGAAGACCGAGGGTCCCTTTACACGTGCCACAGGGATCCTGGGACTCCTATCCATTTTCAAGAGGAGTCAGGCATCGTCTCCTTTGGAAGCATTGATCTCCGCGGACCTCTCGAGTTTTCAAAGGATGTGCGGCCTCCGGTCCCGATGAGGCGGAGGACTAGATCTTTCTCTGTGGTCCGCACAGGGAACTCAGACATCCCTTCGTCTTGGGAGATGCAAGACGAGCCTGCATTCAATTCACTGCAGGGATATCCGGCCTTACTTCGAGTCAGAGCATCTCGGTGTCCATTCCACTTGAGGCCACAAACTCAGGGTCCCTCTCACATACCTGTAGCTGAGAGAAGCCTCCTCTTGAGGTGCTTGTGGAAAGTTGGTATTCCTCTTGAGTCGAAGCCAAGGACTAAGCTCTCATCTCGAGTTGATTTGGGGTCCACGGAACCCTTTCGTGTTGCTCCAGTGACCTCAGGATCCCTCTAGACTTGAGACAGTGATCTTGGGTTTTCTCTGGAGTGCCATTAAGGAAATCAAGGCTCCTTTCACTTTTCATGTGGAACACGGAATTGCTCTGCACGCAGTGCAGGGGAATCGGGCCTCATCTCGCGGCGAGGGGGAAGTCTCATGGTTTTTCTCGAGTTCCGGCCGGAACCTGAGGTATATTCTCGAGTTACGACGGGGAGGGCCCTTCCAGACACGTGTTTGTTCAGCGACGTCAGGACTCCAGCCTAGGTGCGAGGGACAACTCGGGATTCTCCTCGAGTCTTGGCATGGCAATTGGGACGCGTCTCCACATGAGGCGGTAGACCCAGGGTCCCTTTCCACGTGCCACAGTGATCCTGGGACTCCTATCCATTTTCAAGAGGAGTCAGGCATCGTCTCCTTTGGAAGCATTGATCTCCGCATACCTCTCGAATTTTCAAAGGATGTGAGGTCTCCGGTCGCCATGAGGCGGAGGACTAGGTCTTGCTCTGTTGTCTCCACAGCGGATTCAGACATCCCTTCGTCTTGGGAGATGCAAGACGAGCCTGCATTCAATTCACTGCAGGGATATCCGGCCTTACTTCAAGTCAGAGCATCTCGGTGTCCATTCCACTTGAGGCCACAAACTCAGGGTCCCTCTCACATACCTGTAACTGAGAGAAGCCTCCTCTTGAGGTGCTTGTGGAAAGTTGGTATTCCTCTTGAGTCGAAGCCAGGGACTAAGCTCTCATCTCGAGTTGATTTGGGGTCCACGGAGCCTTTTCGTGTTGCTACAGTGACCTCAGGATCCCTCTAGACTTGAGACAGTGATCTTGAGTTTTCTCTGGAGTGCCATCAAGGAAATCAAGGCTCCTTTCAAGTTTGATGTGGAACACGGAATTGCTCTACACGCATTGCAGGGGAATCGGGCCTCATCTCACGGCGAGGGGGAAGTCTCATGGTTTTTCTCGAGTTGCGGCAGAAACCTGGGGTATATTCTCGAGTTACGACGGGGAGGGCCCTTCCATACACGTGTTTGTTCAGCGACGTCAGGTCTCCTGCCTAGGTGCGAGGGACACCTCGTGATTCTCTTCGAGTCTTGGCATGGCATTTCGGACGCGTCTCCACGTGAGACGGGGGACCCAGCGTCCCTTTCCCCGTGCCACAGGGATCCTGGGACTCCTATCCATTTTCAAGAGGAATCAGGCATCGTCTCCTTTGGAAGCATTGATCTCCGAGGACCTCTCGAGTTTTCAAAGGATGTGAGGCCTCCGGTCGCGATGAGTGGGAGGACTAGGTCTTTCTCTGTGGTCTCCACTGGGGATTCCGACATCCCTTCATCTTGGGAGATGCAAGACGAGCCTGCATTCAATTCATTGCAGGGATATCCGGCCTTACTTCGAGTCAGAGCATCTCGGTGTCCATTCCACTTGAGGCCACAAAATCAGGGGAGCTCTCACATACCTGTAGCTGAGAGAAGCCTCCTCTTGAGGTGCTTGTGGAAAGTTGGTATTCCTCTTGAGTCGAAGCCAGGGACTAAGCTCTCATCTCGAGTTGATTTGCGTTCCACGGAGCCCTTTCGTGTTGCTACAGTGACCTCAGGATCCCTCTAGACTTGAGACAGTGATCTTGGGTTTTGTCTGAAGTGCCATCAAGGAAATCAAGGCTCCTTTCATGTTTGATGTGGAACACGGAATTGCTCTGCACGCAGTGCAGGGGAATCGGGCCTCATCTCACGGCGAGGGGGAAGTCTCATGGTTTTTCTCGAGTTGCGACCGGAACCTGGTGTATATTCTCGAGTTACGACGGGGAAGGCCCTTCCAGACACGTGTTTGTTCAGCAACGTCAGGACTCCTGCCTATGTGCGAGGGACACCTCGGGATTCTCCTCGAGTCTTGGCATGGCAATTGGGACGCGTCTCCACGTAAGGTGGGAGACCCAGAGTCTCAATTCACGTGCCATAGGGATGCTGGGAATCCTATCCATTTTCAAGAGGAATCAGACATCGTCTCCTTTGGAAGCATTGATATCCGCGTACCTCTCGAGTTTTCAAAGGATGTGAGGCCTCAGGTCGCAATGAGGTGGAGGACTAGGTCTTTCTCTGTGGTCTCCACAGGGGATTCAGACATCCCTTCGTCTTGGCAGATGCAAGACGAGCCTGCATTCAAATCACTGCAGTCATATCCGGCCTTACTTCGAGTCAGAGCATCTCGGTGTCCATTCCACTTTAGGCCACAAACTCAGGGGCCCTCTCACATACCTGTAGCTGAGAAAAGCCTCCTCTTGAGTTGCTTGTGGAAACTTGGTATTCCTCTTGAGTCGAAGCCAGGGACTAAGCTCTCATCTCGAGTTGATTTGGGGTCCACGGAGCCCTTTCGTCTTGCTCCAGTGACCTCAGGATCCCTCTAGACTTGAGACAGTGATCTTGGGTTTTCTCTGGAGTGCCATCAAGGAAATCAAGGCTCCTTTCACGTTTGATGTGGAACACGGAATGGCTCTGCCCGCAATGCAGGGGAATTGGGGCTCATCTCGCGTCGAGGGGGAAGTCTCATGGTTTTTCTCGAGTTGCGGCCCGAACCTGGGGTATATTCTCGAGTTACGACGGGGAGGGCCCTTCCAGACACGTGTTTGTTCAGCGACATCAGGACTCCTGCCTTGGTGCGAGGGACACCTCGGGATTCTCCTGGAGTCTTGGCATGGCAATTTGGACGCGTCTCCACGTGAGGCGGGAGACCCAGGGTCCCTTTCCACGTGCCACAGGGATCCTGGGACTCCTATCCATTTTCAAGAGGAGTCAGGCATCGTCTCCTTTCGAAGCATTGATCTCCGCATACCTCTCGAATTTTCAAAGAATGTGAGGTCTCCGGTCGCGATGAGGCGGAGGACTAGGTCTTTCTCTGTGGTCTCCACAGCGGATTCAGACATCCCTTCGTCTTGGGAGATGCAAGACGAGCCTGCATTCAATTCACTGCAGGGTTCTCCGGCCTTACTTCGAGTCAGAGCATCTCGGAGTCCATTCCATTTGAGGCCACAAACTCAGGGTCCCTCTCACATACCTGTAGTTGAGAGAAGCCTTCTCTTGAGGTGCTTGTGGAAAGTTGGTATTCCTCTTGATTCGAAGCCAGGGACTAAGCTCTCATCTCGAGTTGATTTGGGGTCCCCGGAGCCCTTTCGTGTTGCTCCAGTGACCTCAGGATCCCTCTAGACTTGAGACAGTGATCTTGGGTTTTCTCTGGAGTGCCATCAAGGAAATCAAGGCTCCTTTCACGTTTGATGTGGAACACGGAATTGCTCTGCACGCAGTGCAGGGGAATCGGGTCTCATCTCGCGCTGAGGGGGAAGTCTCATGGTTTTTCTCGAGTTGCGGCCAGAACCTGGGGTATATTTTCGTTTTACGACGGGGAGGGCCCTTCCAGACACGTGTTTGTTCAGCGACGTCAGGACTCCTGCCTAGGTGCGAGGGACACCTCGGGATTCTCCTCGAGTCTCGGCATGGCAATTGGGACGCGTCTCCACGTGAGGCGGGAGACCCAGGGTCCCTTTCCACGTGCCACAGGGATCGTGGGACTCCTATCCATTTTCAAGAAGAGTCAGGCATCGTCTCCTTTGGAAGCATTGATCTCCGCGGACCTCTCGAGTTTTCAAAGGATATGAGGCCTCCGGTCGTGATGAGGCGGAGGACTAGGTCTTTCTCTGTGGTCTCCACAGGGGATTCAGACATCCCTTCGTCTTGGGAGATGCAAGACGAGCCTGCATTCAATTCACTGCAGGGATATCCGGCCTTACTTCGAGTCAGAGCATCTCGGTGTCCATTCCACTTGAGGCCACAAAATCAGGGTCCCTCTCACATACATGTAGCTGAGAGACGCCTCCTCTTGAGGTGCTTGTGGAAAGTTGGTATTCCTCTTGAGTCGAAGCCAGGGACTAAGCTCTCATCTCGAGTTGATTTGGGGTCCACGGAGCCCTTTCGTCTTGCTCCAGTGACCTCAGGATCCCTCTAGACTTGAGACAATGATCTTGGGTTTTCTCTGGAGTGCCATCAAGGAAATCAAGGCTCCTTTCAAGTTTGATTTTGAAACACAGAATTGCTCTGCACGCAGTTCAGGGGAATCGGGCCTCATCTCGCGGCAAGGGGGATGTCTCATGGTTTTTCTCGACTTGGGGCCGGAACCTGGGGTATATTCTCGAGTTACGACGGGGAGGGCCCTTTCAGACACGTGTTTGTTCAGCGACGTCAGGACTCCTGCCTAGGTGCGAGGGACACCTCGGGATTCTCCTCGAGTCTTGGCATGGCAATTGGGATGCGTCTCCACGTGAGGCGGGAGACCCAGGGTCCCTTTCCCCGTGCCACAAGGATCCTCGGACTCCTATTCATTTTCAAGAAGAGTCAGGCATCGTCTCCTTTGGAAGCATTTATCTCCGCGGACCTCTCGAGTTTTCAAAGGATGTGAGGCCTCCGGTCTCGATGAGGTGGTGAACTAGTTCTTTCTCTGTGGTCTCCACAGGGGATTCAGACATCCCTTCGTCTTGGGAGATGCAAGACGAGCCTGCATTCAGTTCACTGCAGGGATATCCGGCCTTACTTCGAGTCAGAGCATCTCGGTGTCCATTCCACTTAAGGCCACAAACTCGGGGTCCCTCTCAAATACCTGTAGCTGAGAGAAGCCTCCTCTGGAGGTCCTTGTGTAAAGTTGGTATTCCTCTTGAGTCTAAGCCAGGGACTAAGCTCTCATCTCGAGTTGATTTGGGGTCCACGGAGCCCTTTCCTGTTGGTCCAGTGACCTCAGGATCCCTCTAGACTTGAGACAGTGATCTTGGGTTTTCTCTGGAGTGCCATCATGGAAATCAAGGCTCCTTTCACGTTTGATGTGGAACACGGAATTGCTCTGCATGCAGTGCAGGGGAATCAGGCCTCATCTCGCGGCGAGGGGGAAATCTCATGGTTTTTCTCGAGTTGCGGCCTGAACCTGGGGTATATTCTCGAGTTACGACGGGAAGGGCCTTCCAGACACGTGTTTGTTGAGCGACGTCAGGACTGCTGCCTAGGTGCGAGGGACACCTCGGGATTCTCCTCGAGTCTTGGCATGGCAATTTGGACGCGTCTCCACGTGAGGCGGGAGACCCAGGTTCCCTTTCCACGTGCCACAGGGATCCTGGGACTCCTATCCATTTTCAAGAGGAGTCAGGCATCGTCTCCTTTGGAAGCATTGATCTCCGCGGACCTCTCGAGTTTTCAAAGGATGTGAGGCCTCCGGTCGCGATGAGGCGGAGAACTCGGTCTTTCTCTGCGGTCTCCACAGGGGATTCAGACATCCCTTCGTCTTGGGAGATGCAAGACGAGCCTGCATTCAATTCACTGCAGGGATATCCGGCCTTACTTCGAATCAGAGCATCTCGGTGTCCATTATACTTGAGGCCACAAACACAGGGTCCGTCTCACATACCTGTAGCTGAGAGAAGCCTCCTCTTGAGGTGCTTGTGGAAAGTTGGTATTCCTCTTGATTCGAAGCCGGGGACTAAGCTCTCATCTCGAGTTGATTTGGGGTCCACGGAGCCCTTTCCTGTTGGTCCAGTGACCTCAGGATCCCTCTAGACTTGAGACAGTGATCTTGGGTTTTCTCTGGAGTGCCATCAAGGAAATCAAGGCTCCTTTCACGTTTGATGTGGAACACGGAATTGCTCTGCATGCAGTGCAGGGGAATCTGGCCTCATCTCGCGGCAAGGAGGATGTCTCATGGTTTTTCTAAGTAGCGGCCGGAACCTGGGGTATATTCTGAGTTACGACGCGGAGGGCCCTTCCAGACACGTGTTTGTTCAGCGACGTCAGGACTCATGCCTAGGTGCGAGGGACACCTCGGGCTTCTCCACGAGTCTTGGCATGGCAATTGGGACGCGTCTCCACGTGAGGCGGGAGACCTTGGGTCCCTTTCCACGTGCCACAGGGATCCTGGGACTCCTATCCATTTTCAAGAAGAGTCAGGCATCTTCTCCTTTGGAAGCATTGATCTCCGCGGACCTCTCGAATTTTCAAAGGATGTGAGGCCTCCGGTCGCGAGAAGGCGGAGAACTAGGTTTTTCTCTGTGGTCTCCACGGGGGATTCAGACATCCCTTCGTCTTGGGAGATGCAAGACGAGTCTGCATTCAAATCACTGCAGGGATATCCGGCCTTACTTCGAGTCAGAGCATCTCGGTGTCCATTCCACTTGAGGCCACAAAATCAGGGTCCCTCTCACATACATGTAGCTGAGAGAAGCCTCCTCTTGAGGTGCTTGTGGAAAGTTGGTATTCCTCTTGAGTCGAAGCCAGGGACTAAGCTCTCATCTCGAGTTGATTTGGGGTCCACGGAGCCCTTTCGTCTTGCTCCAGTGACCTCAGGATCCCTCTAGACTTCAGACAGTGATCTTGGGTTTTCTCTGGAGTGCCATCAAGGAAATCAAGGCTCCTTTCAAGTTTGATGTGGAACACGGAATTGCTCTGCACGCAGGTCAGGGGAATCGGGCCTCATCTCGCGGCAAGGGGGATGTCTCATGGTTTTTCTCGAGTTGCGGCCGGAACATGGGGTATATTCTCGAGTTACGACGGGGAGGGCCCTTTCAGACACGTGTTTGTTCAGCGACGTCAGGACTCCTGCCTAGGTGCGAGGGACACCTCGGGATTCTCCTCGAGTCTTGGCATGGCAATTGCGATGCGTCTCCACGTGAGGCGGGAGACCCAGGGTCCCTTTCCCCGTGCCACAAGGATCCTCGGACTCCTATCCATTTTCAAGAAGAGTCAGGCATCGTCTCCTTTGGAAGCATTTATCTCCGCGGACCTCTCGAGTTTTCAAAGGATGTGAGGCCTCCGGTCTCGATGAGGCGGTGAACTAGTTCTTTCTCTGTGGTCTCCACAGGGGATTCAGACAACCCTTCGTCTTGGGAGATGCAAGACGAGCCTGCATTCAATTCACTGCAGGCATATCCGGCCTTACTTCGAGTCAGAGCATCTCGGTGTCCATTCCACTTGAGGCCACAAACTCAGGGTCCGTCTCACATACCTGTAGCTGAGAGAAGCCTCCTCTTGAGGTGCTTGTGGAAAGTTGGTATTCCTCTTGATTCGAAGCCGGGGACTAAGCTCTCATCTCGAGTTGATTTGGGGTCCACGGAGCCCTTTCCTGTTGGTCCAGTGACCTCAGGATCCCTCTAGACTTGAGAGAGTGATCTTGGGTTTTCTCTGGAGTGCCATCAAGGAAATCAAGGCTCCTTTCACGTTTGATGTGGAACACGGAATTGCTCTGCATGCAGTGCAGGGGAATCTGGCCTCATCTCGCGGCAAGGAGGATGTCTCATGGTTTTTCTAAGTAGCGGCCGGAACCTGGGGTATATTCTGAGTTACGACGCGGAGGGCCCTTCCAGACACGTGTTTGTTCAGCGACGTCAGGACTCATGCCTAGGTGCGAGGGACACCTCGGGATTCTCCGCGAGTCTTGGCATGGCAATTGGGACGCGTCTCCACGTGAGGAGGGAGACCTTGGGTCCCTTTCCACGTGCCACAGGGATCCTGGGACTCCTATCCATTTTCAAGAAGAGTCAGGCATCTTCTCCTTTGGAAGCATTGATCTCCACGGACCTTTCGAATTTTCAAAGGATGTGAGGCCTCCGGTCGCGATGAGGCGGAGAACTAGGTCTTTCTCTGTGGTCTCCACAGGGGATTCAGACAACCCTTCGTCTTGGGAGATGCAAGACGAGCCTGCATTCAATTCACTGCAGGCATATCCGGCCTTACTTCGAGTCAGAGCATCTCGCTGTCCATTCCACTTTGGCCAAAAACTCAGGGTCCGTCTCACATACCTGTAGCTGAGAGAAGCCTCCTCTTGAGTGGCCTGTGGAAAGTTCGTATTCCTCTTGAGTCGAAGCCAGGGACTAAGCTCTCATCTCGTGTTGATTTGGGGTCCCCGGAGCCCTTTAATGTTGCTCCAGCGACCTCAGGATCCCTCTAGACTTGAGACAGTGATCTTGGGTTTTCTCTGGAGTGCCATCAAGGAAATCAAGGCTCCTATCATATTTGATGTGGAACACGGAATTGCTCTGCACGCAGTGCAGGGGAATCGGGCCTCATCTCGCGGCGAGGGGGAAGTCTCATGGTTTTTCTCGAGTTGCGGCCGGAACTTGGGGTATATTCTCGAGTTACGACGGGGAGGGCCCTTCCAGACACGTGTTTGTTCAGCGACGTCAGGACTCCTGCCTAGGTGCGAGGGACACCTCGGGATTCTCCTCGAGTCTTGGCATGGCAATTGCGATGCGTCTCCACGTGAGGCGGGAGACCCAGGGTCCCTTTCCCCGTGCCACAAGGATCCTCGGACTCCTATCCATTTTCAAGAAGAGTCAGGCATCGTCTCCTTTGGAAGCATTTATCTCCGCGGACCTCTCGAGTTTTCAAAGGATGTGAGGCCTCCGGTCTCGATGAGGCGGTGAACTAGTTCTTTCTCTGTGGTCTCCACTGGGGATTCAGACATCCCTTCGTCTTGGGAGATGCAAGACGAGCCTGCATTCTGTTCACTGCAGGGATATCCGGCCTTACTTCGAGTCAGAGCATCTCGGTGTCCATTCCACTTGAGGCCACAAACTCGGGGTCCCTCTCAAATACCTGTAGCTGAGAGAAGCCTCCTCTTGAGGTGCTTGTGGAAAGTTGGTATTCCTCTTGACTCTAAGCCAGGGACTAAGCTCTCATCTCGAGTTGATTTGGGGTCCACGGAGCCCTTTCCTGTTGGTCCAGTGACCTCAGGATCCCTCTAGACTTGAGACAGTGATCTTGGGTTTTCTCTGGAGTGCCATCAAGGAAATCAAGGCTCCTTTCACGTTTGATGTGGAACACGGAATTTCTCTGCATGCAGTGCAGGGGAATCAGGCCTCATCTCGCGGCGAGGGGGAAATCTCATGGTTTTTCTCGAGTTGCGGCCTGAACCTGGGGTATATTCTCGAGTTACGACGGGAAGGGCCTTCCAGACACGTGTTTGTTGAGCGACGTCAGGACTGCTGCCTAGGTGCGAGGGACACCTCGGGATTCTCCTCGAGTCTTGGCATGGCAATTTGGACGCGTCTACACGTGAGGCGGGAGACCCAGGTTCCCTTTCCACGTGCCACCGGGATCCTCGGACTCCTATCCATTTTCAAGAGGAGTCAGGCATCGTCTCCTTTGGAAGCATTGATCTCCGCGGACCTCTCGAGTTTTCAAAGGATGTGAGGCCTCCGGTCGCGATGAGGCGGAGAACTCGGTCTTTCTCTGCGGTCTCCACAGGGGATTCAGACATCCCTTCGTCTTGGGAGATGCAAGACGAGCCTGCATTCAATTCACTGCAGGGATATCCGGCCTTACTTCGAATCAGAGCATCTCGGTGTCCATTCCACTTGAGGCCACAAACTCAGGGTCCGTCTCACATACCTGTAGCTGAGAGAAGCCTCCTCTTGAGGTGCTTGTGGAAAGTTGGTATTCCTCTTGATTCGAAGCCGGGGACTAAGCTCTCATCTCGAGTTGATTTGGGGTCCACGGAGCCCTTTCCTGTTGGTCCAGTGACCTCAGGATCCCTCTAGACTTGAGAGAGTGATCTTGGGTTTTCTCTGGAGTGCCATCAAGGAAATCAAGGCTCCTTTCACGTTTGATGTGGAACACGGAATTGCTCTGCATGCAGTGCAGGGGAATCTGGCCTCATCTCGCGGCAAGGAGGATGTCTCATGGTTTTTCTAAGTAGCGGCCGGAACCTGGGGTATATTCTGAGTTACGACGCGGAGGGCCCTTCCAGACACGTGTTTGTTCAGCGACGTCAGGACTCATGCCTAGGTGCGAGGGACACCTCGGGATTCTCCGCGAGTCTTGGCATGGCAATTGGGACGCGTCTCCACGTGAGGAGGGAGACCTTGGGTCCCTTTCCACGTGCCACAGGGATCCTGGGACTCCTATCCATTTTCAAGAAGAGTCAGGCATCTTCTCCTTTGGAAGCATTGATCTCCACGGACCTCTCGAATTTTCAAAGGATGTGAGGCCTCCGGTCGCGATGAGGCGGAGAACTAGGTCTTTCTCTGTGGTCTCCACAGGGGATTCAGACAACCCTTCGTCTTGGGAGATGCAAGACGAGCCTGCATTCAATTCACTGCAGGCATATCCGGCCTTACTTCGAGTCAGAGCATCTCGCTGTCCATTCCACTTTGGCCAAAAACTCAGGGTCCCTCTCACATACCTGTAGCTGAGAGAAGCCTCCTCTTGAGTGGCCTGTGGAAAGTTCGTATTCCTCTTGAGTCGAAGCCAGGGACTAAGCTCTCATCTCGTGTTGATTTGGGGTCCCCAGAGCCCTTTAATGTTGCTCCAGCGACCTCAGGATCCCTCTAGACTTGAGACAGTGATCTTGGGTTTTCTCTGGAGTGCCATCAAGGAAATCAAGGCTCCTATCATATTTGATGTGGAACACGGAATTGCTCTGCACGCAGTGCAGGGGAATCGGGCCTCATCTCGCGGCGAGGGGGAAGTCTCATGGTTTTTCTCGAGTTGCGGCCGGAACTTGGGGTATATTCTCGAGTTACGACGGGGAGGGCCCTTCCAGACACGTGTTTGTTCAGCGACGTCAGGACTCCTGCCTAGGTGCGAGGGACACCTCGGGATTCTCCTCGAGTCTTGACATGGCAATTGGGACGCGCCTCCATGTGAGGCGGGAGACCCAGGGTCGCTTTCCACGTGCCACAGGGTTCCTGGGACTCCTATCCATTTTCAAGAGGAGTCAGGCATCGTCTCCTTTGGAAGCATTGATCTACGCCCACCTCTCGAGTTTTCAAAGGATGTGAGGCCTCCGGTCGCGAGAAGGCGGAGAACTAGGTTTTTCTCTGTGGTCTCCACGGGGGATTCAGACATCCCTTCGTCTTGGGAGATGCAAGACGAGTCTGCATTCAAATCACTGCAGGGATATCCGGCCTTACTTCGAGTCAGAGCATCTCGGTGTCCATTCCACTTGAGGCCACAAAATCAGGGTCCCTCTCACATACATGTAGCTGAGAGAAACCTCCTCTTGAGGTGCTTGTGGAAAGTTGGTATTCCTCTTGAGTCGAAGCCAGGGACTAAGCTCTCATCTCGAGTTGATTTGGGGTCCACGGAGCCCTTTCGTCTTGCTCCAGTGACCTCAGGATCCCTCTAGACTTCAGACAGTGATCTTGGGTTTTCTCTGGAGTGCCATCAAGGAAATCAAGGCTCCTTTCTAGTTTGATGTGGAACACGGAATTGCTCTGCACGCAGTTCAGGGGAATCGGGCCTCATCTCGCGGCAAGGGGGATGTCTCATGGTTTTTCTCGACTTGGGGCCGGAAGCTGGGGTATATTCTCGAGTTACGACGGGGAGGGCCCTTTCAGACACGTGTTTGTTCAGCGACGTCAGGACTCCAGCCTAGGTGCGAGGGACACCTCGGGATTCTCCTCGAGTCTTGGCATGGCAATTGGGATGCGTCTCCACGTGAGGCGGGAGACCCAGGGTCCCTTTCCCCGTGCCACAAGGATCCTCGGACTCCTATCCATTTTCAAGAAGAGTCAGGAATCGTCTCCTTTGGAAGCATTTATCTCCGCGGACCTCTCGAGTTTTCAAAGGATGTGAGGCCTCCGGTCTCGATGAGGCGGTGAACTAGTTCTTTCTCTGTGGTCTCCACTGGGGATTCAGACATCCCTTCGTCTTGGGAGATGCAAGACGAGCCTGCATTCAGTTCACTGCAGGGATATCCGGCCTTACTTCGAGTCAGAGCATCTCGGTGTCCATTCCACTTAAGGCCACAAACTCGGGGTCCCTCTCAAATACCTGTAGCTGAGAGAAGCCTCCTCTTGAGGTGCTTGTGGAAAGTTGGTATTCCTCTTGAGTCTAAGCCTGGGACTAAGCTCTCATCTCGAGTTGATTTGGGGTCCACGGAGCCCTTTCCTGTTGGTCCAGTGACCTCAGGATCCCTCTAGACTTGAGACAGTGATCTTGGGTTTTCTCTGGAGTGCCATCATGGAAATCAAGGCTCCTTTCACGTTTGATGTGGAACACGGAATTGCTCTGCATGCAGTGCTGGGGAATCAGGCCTCATCTCGCGGCGAGGGGGAAATCTCATGGTTTTTCTCGAGTTGCGGCCTGAACCTGGGGTATATTCTCGAGTTACGACGGGAAGGGCCTTCCAGACACGTGTTTGTTGAGCAACGTCAGGACTCCTGCCTAGGTGCGAGGGACACCTCGGGATTCTCCTCGAGTCTTGGCATGGCAATTTGGACGCGTCTCCACGTGAGGCGGGAGACCCAGGTTCCCTTTCCACGTGCCACAGGGATCCTGGGACTCCTATCCATTTTCAAGAGGAGTCAGGCATCGTCTCCTTTGGAAGCATTGATCTCCGCGGACCTCTCGAGTTTTCAAAGGATGTGAGGCCTCCGGTCGCGATGAGGCGGAGAACTCGGTCTTTCTCTGCGGTCTCCACAGGGGATTCAGACATCCCTTCGTCTTGGGAGATGCAAGACGAGCCTGCATTCAATTCACTGCAGGGATATCCGGCCTTACTTCGAATCAGAGCATCTCGGTGTCCATTCCACTTGAGGCCACAAACTCAGGGTCCGTCTCACATACCTGTAGCTGAGAGAAGCCTCCTCTTGAGGTGCTTGTGGAAAGTTGGTATTCCTCTTGATTCGAAGCCGGGGACTAAGCTCTCATCTCGAGTTGATTTGGGGTCCACGGAGCCCTTTCCTGTTGGTCCAGTGACCTCAGGATCCCTCTAGACTTGAGACAGTGATCTTGGGTTTTCTCTGGAGTGCCATCAAGGAAATCAAGGCTCCTTTCACGTTTGATGTGGAACACGGAATTGCTCTGCATGCAGTGCAGGGGAATCTGTCCTCATCTCGCGGCAAGGAGGATGTCTCATGGTTTTTCTAAGTAGCGGCCGGAACCTGGGGTATATTCTGAGTTACGACGCGGAGGGCCCTTCCAGACACGTGTTTGTTCAGCGACGTCAGGACTCATGCCTAGGTGCGAGGGACACCTCGGGATTCTCCGCGAGTCTTGGCATGGCAATTGGGACGCGTCTCCACGTGAGGCGGGAGACCTTGGGTCCCTTTCCACGTGCCACAGGGATCCTGGGACTCCTATCCATTTTCAAGAAGAGTCAGGCATCTTCTCCTTTGGAAGCATTGATCTCCGCGGACCTCTCGAATTTTCAAAGGATGTGAGGCCTCCGGTCGCGATGAGGCGGAGAACTAGGTCTTTCTCTGTGGTCTCCACAGGGGATTCAGACAACCCTTCGTCTTGGGAGATGCAAGACGAGCCTGCATTCAATTCACTGCAGGCATATCCGGCCTTACTTCGAGTCAGAGCATCTCGCTGTCCATTCCACTTTGGCCAAAAACTCAGGGTCCCTCTCACATACCTGTAGCTGAGAGAAGCCTCCTCTTGAGTGGCCTGTGGAAAGTTCGTATTCCTCTTGAGTCGAAGCCAGGGACTAAGCTCTCATCTCGTGTTGATTTGGGGTCCCCGGAGCCCTTTAATGTTGCTCCAGTGACCTCAGGATCCCTCTAGACTTGAGACAGTGATCTTGGGTTTTCTCTGGAGTGCCATCAAGGAAATCAAGGCTCCTATCATATTTGATGTGGAACACGGAATTGCTCTGCACGCAGTGCAGGGGAATCGGGCCTCATCTCGCGGCGAGGGGGAAGTCTCATGGTTTTTCTCGAGTTGCGGCCGGAACTTGGGGTATATTCTCGAGTTACGACGGGGAGGGCCCTTCCAGACACGTGTTTGTTCAGCGACGGCAGGACTCCTGCCTAGGTGCGAGGGACACCTCGGGATTCTCCTCGAGTCTTGGCATGGCAATTGGGACGCGCCTCCATGTGAGGCGGGAGACCCAGGGTCGCTTTCCACGTGCCACAGGGATCCTGGGACTCCTATCCATTTTCAAGAGGAGTCAGGCATCGTCTCCTTTTGAAGCATTGATCTCCGCGGACCTCTCGAGTTTTCAAAGGATGTGAGGCCTCCAGTCGCGATGAGTCGGAGAACCAGGTCATTCTCTCTGGTGTCCACAGGGGATTCATAAATCTCTTCGTCTTGGGAGATGCAAGACGAGCCTGCATTCAATTCACTGTTGGGATATCCGGCCTTACTTCGAGTCAGAGCATCAAGGTGTCCATTCCTCTTGAGGCCACAAAATCAGGGTAACTCTCATATACTTGTAGCTGAGAGAAGCCTCCTCTTGAGGTGCTTGTGGAAAGTTGGTATTCCTCTTGAGTCGAAGCCAGGGACTAAGCTCTCATCTCGAGTTGATTTGGGGTCCACGGAGCCCTTTCCTGTAGCTACAGTGACCTCAGGGTCCCCCTAGACTTGAGACAGTGATCTTGGCTTTTCTCTGGGGTGCCATCAAGGAAATCAAGGCTCCTTTCACGTTTGATTTGTCACACGGAATTGCTCTGCACGCAGTGCAGGGGAATCGGGCCTCATCTCGCAGAGAGGGGGAAGTCTCATGGTTGTTCTCGAGTTGCGGCTGGAACCCGGGGTATATTCTCGAGTTACAACGGGGAGGCCCCTTCCACACACGTGTTTGTTCAGCGACGTCAGGACTCTTGCCTAGGAGTGAGGGACACCTCGGGATTCTCCTCGAGGCTTGGCATGGCAATTGGGACGCGTCTCCACGTGAGGCAGGAGACCCAGGGTCCCTTTCCACGTGCCACAGGGATCCTGGGACTCCTATCCATTTTCAAGAGGAGTCAGGCATCGTCTCCTTTGGAAGCATTGATCTCCGCGGGCCTCTCGCGTTTTCAAAGGATGTGAGGCCTCCGGTCGCGATGAAGCAGAGAACTAGGTCTTTCTCTGTGGTCTCCACAGGGGATTCAGACATCCCTTCTTCTTGGGAGATGCAAGACGAGCCTGCATTCAATTCACTGCAGGGATATCAGGCCTTACTTCGAGTCAGAGCATCTCGGTGTCCATTCCACTTGAGGCCACAAACTCAGGGTCCCTCTCACATACATGTAGCTGAGAGAAGCCTCCTCTTGAGGTGCTTGTGGAAAGTTGGTATTCCTCTTGAGTCGAAGCCAGGGACTAAGCTCTCATCTCCAGTTGATTTGGGGTCCACGGAACACTTTCCTGTTGCTACAGTGACCTCAGGATCCCTCTAGACTGGAGACAGTGATCTTGGGTTTTCTCTGGAGTGCCATCAAGGAAATCAAGGCTCCTTTCATGTTAGATGTGGAACAGCGAATTGCTCTTCACGCAGTGCAGGGGAATAGGGCCTCATCTCGCGGCCAGGGGGAAGTCTCATGGTTGTTCTCGAGTTGCGGCCGGAACCTGGGGTATATTCTCGAGTTACGACGGGGCGGGCCCTTCCAGACAAGTGTTTGTTCAGCGACGTCTGGACTCCTGCCTAGGTGTGAGGGACACCTCGGGATTCTCCTCGAGTCTTGGCATGGCAATTGGGACGCGTCTCCACGTGAGGCAGGAGACCCAGTGTCCCTTTCCACGTGCCACAGGCATCCTGGGACTCCTATCCATTTTCAAGAGGAGTCAGGCATCGTCTCCTTTGGAAGCATTGATCTCCGTGGGCCTCTCGCGTTTTCAAAGGATGTGAGGCCTCCGGTCGCGATGAAGCAGAGAACTAGGTCTTTCTCTGTGGTCTCCACAGGGGATTCAGACATCCCTTCGTCTTGGGAGATGCAAGACGAGCCTGCATTCAATTCACTGCAGGGATATCCGGCCTTACTTCGAGTCAGAGCATCTCGGTGTCCATTCCACTTGAGGCCACAAACTCAGGGTCCCTCTCACATACATGTAGCTGAGAGAAGCCTCCTCTTGAGGTGCTTGTGGAAAGTTGGTATTCCTCTTGAGTCGAAGCCAGGGACTAAGCTCTCATCTCGAGTTGATTTGGGGTCCACGGAGCCCTTTCGTGTTGCTCCAGTGACCTCAGTATCCCTCTAGACTTGAGACAGTGATCTTGGGTTTTCTCTGGACTGCCATCAAGGAAATCAATGCTCCTTTCACGTTTCATGTGGAACACGGAATTGCTCTGCACGGAGTGCAGGGGAATCGGGCCTCATCTCGCGGTGAGGGGGAAGTCTCATGGTTTTTCTCGAGGTGCGGCCGGATCCTGGGGTATATTCTCGAGTTACGAGGGGAGGGCCTTTCCAGACACGTGTTTGTTCAGCGACATCAGGACTCCTGCCTAGGTGCGAGGGACACCTCGGGATTCTCCTCGAGTCTTGGCATGGCAATTGGGACGCGTCTCCACGTGAGGCGGGAGACCCAGGGTCCCTTTCCACGTGCCACAGGGATCCTGGGACTCCTATCCATTTTCAAGAGGAGTCAGGCATCGTCTCCTTTGGAAGCGTTGATTGCCACGGACCTCTCGAGTTTTCAAAGGATGTGAGGCCTCCGGTCGCAATCAGGCGGAAAACTAGGTCTTTCTCTGTGGTTTGCACAGGGTACTCAGACATCCTTTCGCCTTGGGAGACGCAAGACGAGCCTGCATTCAATTCACTGCAGGGATGTACGGCCTTACTTCGAGTCAGAGCATCTCGGTGTCCATTCCACTTGAGGCCACAAACTCAGGGTCCCTCTCACATACCAGTAGCTGAGAGAAGCCTCCTCTTGAGGTGCTTGTCGAAAGTTGGTATTCCTCTTGAGTCCAAGCCAGGGACTAAGCTTTCATCTCGAGTTGATTTGGGGTCCACGGAGTCCTTTCGTGTCGCTCCAGTGACCTCAGGATCCCTCTAGACTTGAGACAGTGATCTTGGGTTTTGTCTGGAGTGCCATCAAGGAAATCAAGGCTCCTTTCACGTTTGATGTGGAACACCGAATTGCTCTGCACCCAGTGCAGGGGAATCGGGCCTCATCTCGCGGAGAAAGGGAAGTCTCATGGTTTTTCTCGAGTTGAGGCCTGAACCTGGGGTATATTCTCGAGTTACGACTGGGAGGGCCCTTCCAGACACGAGTTTGTTCAGCGACGTCAGGACTCCTGCCTAGGTGCGAGGGACACCTCGGGATTCCCCTCGAGTCTTGGCATGGCAATTGGGACACGTCTCCACGTGAGGCGGGAGACCCAGAGTCCCTTTCCACGTGCCACAGGGATTCTGAGACTCCTATCTATTTTCAAGAGGAGTCAGGCATCGTCTCCTTTGGAAGCATTGATCTCCGCGGACCTCTCGAGTTTTCAAAGGATGTGAGGCCTCCAGTCGCGATGAGGCGGACAACTAGGTCTTTCTCTGTGGTCTGCACAGGGTATTCAGACATCCCTTCGCCTTGGGAGACGCAAGACGAGCCTGCATTCAATTCACTGCAGGGATATCCGGCCTTACTTCGAGTCAGAGCATCTCGGTGTCCATTCCGCTTGAGTCCACAAACTAAGGGTCCCACTCACATACCTGTAGCTGAGAGAAGCCTCCTCTTTAGGTGCTTGTGGAAAGTTGGTATTCCTCTTGAGTGGAAGCCAGGAACTAAGCTCTCATCTCGAGTTGATTTGGGGTCCACGGAGCCCTTTCGTGTTGCTCCAGTGACCTCAGGATCCATCTAGACTTGAGACAGAGATCTTGGGTTTTCTCTGGAGTGCCATCAAGGAAATCAAGGCTCCTTTCAAGTTTGATGTGGAACACGGAATTGCTCTGCACGCAGTGCAGGGGAATCGGGCCTCATCTCGCGGCGAGGGGGAAGTCTAATGGTTTTTCTCGAGTTGCGGCCGGAACATGGGGTATATTCTCGACTTACAATGGGGAGGGCCCTTCCAGACACGTGTTTGTTCAGCGACGTCAGGACTCCTGCCTAAGTGGGAGGGACTCCCGGGATTCTCCTCGAGTCTCGGCATGCCCATTGGGACGCGTCTCCACGTGAGGCGGCAGACCCAGGGTCCCTTTCCACGTGCCACAGGGAACCTGCGACTCCTATCCATTTTCAAGAGGAGTCAGGCATCGTCTCCTTTCGAAGCATTGATCTCCGCGGACCTCTCGAGTTTTCAAAGGATGTGAGGCCTCCGGTCGCGAAGAGGCGGAGAACTAGGTCTTTCTCTGTGGTCTCCACAGGGGATTCAGACATCCCTTGGTATTGGGAGATGCAAGAGGAGCCTGCATTCAATTCACTGCAGGGATATCCAGCCTTACTTCGAGTCAGAGCATCTCGGTGTCCATTCCACTTGAGGCCACAAACTCAGGGTCCCTATCACATACCAGTAGCTGAGAGAAGCCTCCTCTTGAGGTACTTGTGGAAATTTGGTATTCCCCTTGAGTCGAAGCCAGGGACTAAGCTCTCAGCTCAACTTGATTTGGGGTCCACGGAAACCTTTCATGTTGCTCCAGTGACCTCAGGATCCCTCTAGACTTGAGACAGTGATCTTGGGTTTTCTCTGGAGTGCCATCAAGGAAATCAAGGGTCCTTTCAAGTTTGAGGTGGAACACGGAACTGCTCTGCCCGCAGTGCAGGGGAATCGGGCCTCATCTCGCGGCGAGGGGGAAGTCTCATGGTTTTTCTCGAGTTGCGGCCGGAACCTGGGCTATATTCTCGAGTTACGACGGGGAGGGCCCTTCCAGACACGTGTTTGTTCAGCGACGTCAGGACTCCTGCCTTGGTGCGACGGACACCTCGGGATTCTCCTTGAGTCTTGGCATGGCAATTGGGACGCGTCTCCACGTGAGGCGGGAGACGCAGGGTCCCTTTCCTCGTGCCACAGGGATCCTGGGACTCCTATCCATTTTCAAGAGGAGTCAGGCATCGTCTCCTTTGGAAGCATTGATCTCTGAAGACCTGTCGAATTTTCAAAGGATGTGAGGCCTCCGGTCGCAATGAGGCGGAGAACTTGGTCTTTCTCTGCGGTCTCCACTGGGGATTCAGACATCCCTTCGTCTTGGGAGATGCAAGCTGAGCCTGCATTCAATTCACTGCAGGGATATCTGGCCTTATTTCGAGTCAGAGCATCTCGGTGTCCATTCCACTTGAGGCCACAAATTCAGGGTCCCTCTCACATACCTGTAGCTGAGAGAAGCCTCCTCTTGAGGTGCTTTTGGAAAGTTGGTATTCCTCTTGAGTCGAAGCCAGGGACTAATCTCTCATCTCGATTTGATTTGGGGTACACGGAGCCCTTTCTTTTTGCTCCAGTGTCCTCAGGATCCCTCTAGACTTGGGACAGTGATCTTGGGTTTTCTCTGGAGTGCAATCAAGGAAATCAAGTCTCCTTTCTCGTTTCATGTGGAACATGGAATTGCTCTGCACGCAGTGTAGGGTAATCGGGCCTCATCTCGCAGAGAGGCGGAAGTCTCACGGTTTTTCTCGAGTCTCGGCCGGAACCTGGGGTATATCTCGAGTTACGACGGGGAGTGCCCTTCCAGACACGTGTTTGTTCAGCGACGTCAGGCCTCCTGCCTAGGTGCGAGGGACACCTCGGGATTCTCCTCGAGTCTTGGCATGGCAATTGGGTCGTGTCTCCACGTGAGGCGGGAGACCAAGTGTCCCGTTCCACGTGCCACAGGGATCCTGGGACTCCTATCCATTTTCAAGAGGAGTCAGGCATCCTCTCCTTTGGAAGCATTGATCTCCGCGGACCTCTCGAGTTTTCAAAGGATGTGAGGCCTCCGTCGCGATGAGGCGGAGAACTAGGTCTTTCTCTGTGGTCTCCACAATGGATTCAGACATCCCCTCGTCTTGGGAGATGCAAGACGAGCCTGCATTCAATTCACTGCAGGGATATCCGGCCTTACTTCGAGTCAGAGCATCTCGGTGTCCATTGAACTTGAGGCCACAAACTCAGGGTCCCTCTCACATACCTGTAGCTGAGAGAAGCTTCCTCTTGAGGTGCTTGTGGAAAGTTGGCATTCCTCTTGAGTGGAAGCCAGGGACTAAGCTCTCATCTCGAGTTGATTGTGGTCCACGGAGCCCTTTCGTGTTGCTCCTGTGACCTCAGGATCCCTCTAGACTTGAGACAGTGATCTTGGGTTTTCTCTGGACTGCCATCAAGGAAATCACGGCTCCTTTCAGGTTTGATGTGGAACACGGAATTGCTCTGCACGGAGTGCAGGGGAATCGGGCCTCATCTTTCGGCGAGGGGAAGTATCATGGTTTTTCTCGAGGTGCGGCCGGATCCTGGGGTATATTCTCGAGTTACGACGGGGAGGGCCCTTCCACACACGAGTTTGTTCAGCGACGTCAGGACTCCTGCCTAGGTGCGAGGGACACCACGGGATTCTCCTCGAGTCTTGGCATGTCAATTGGGATGCCTCTCCACATGAGGCGGGAGACCCAGGGTCCCCTTCCACGTGCCACAGGGATCCTGGGACTCCTATCCATTTTCAAGAGGAGTCAGGCATCATCTCCTTTGGAAGCATTGATCTCCGCGGACCTCTCGAGTTTTCAAAGGATGTGAGGCCTCCGGTCGCGATGAGGCGGAGAACCAGGTCTTTCTCTGTGGTCTCCACAGGGGATTCAGACATCCCTTCGTCTTGGGAGATGCAAGACGAGAATGCATTTAATTCACTGGAGGGATATCCGGCCTTACTTCGAGTCAGAGCATCTCGGTGTCCATTCCACTTGAGGCCACAAACTCAGGGTTCCTCTCACATACCTGTAGCTGAGAGAAGCCTCCTCTTGAGGTGCTTGTGGAAAGTTGGTATTCCTCTTGAGTCCAAGCCAGGGACTAAGCTCTCATCTCGAGTTGATTGGGGGTCCACGGAGCCCTTTCCTGTTGCTCCAGGGACCTCAGGATCCCTCTAGACTTGAGACAGTGATCTTGGGTATTCTCTGGAGTGCCATCAAGGAAATCAAGGCTCCTTTCATGTTTGATGTGGAACACGGAATTGCTCTGCACGCAGTGCAGGGGAATCTGGTTTCATCTCGCGGCGAGGGGGAAGACTCATGGTTTTTCTCGAGTTGCGGCCCGAACCTGTGGTATATTCTGGAGTTACGACGGGGAGGGCCCTTCCAGACACGTGCTTGTTCAGCGACGTCAGGACTCCTGCCTAGGTGCGAGGGACACCTCGGGATTCTCCTCGAGTCTTGGCATGGCAATTGGAACGCCTCTCTATGTGAGGCGGGAGCCCCAGGTTCCCTTTCCAGGTGCCACAGGAATCCTGGGACTCCTATCCATTCTCAAGAGGAGTCAGGCATCGTCTCCTTTGGAAGCATTGATCTCCGTGGACCTCTCGAGTTTTCAAAGGATGTGAGGCCTCCGGTCGCGATGAGGCGGAGAACTAGGTCTTTCTCTGTGGTCTCCACAGGGGATTCAGACATCCCTTCGTCTTGGGAGATGCAAGACGAGCCTGCATTCAATTCACTGCAGGGATATCCGGCCTTACTTCGAGTCAGAGCATCAAGGTGTCCATTCCACTTGAGGCCACAAAATCAGGGTAACTCTCATATACTTGTACCTGAGAGAAGCCTCCTCTTGAGGTGCTTGTGGAAAGTTGGTATTCCTCTTGAGTCGAAGCCAGGGACTAAGCTCTCATCTCGAGTTGATCTGGGGTCCCCGGAGCCCTTTCCTGTAGCTAGAGTGACCTCAGGGTCCCTCTAGACTTGAGACAGTGATCTTGGGTTTTCTCTGGAGTGCCATCAAGGAAATCAAGGCTCCTTTCACGTTTGATGTGGAAAACGGAATTGCTCTGCACGCAGTGCAGGGGAATCGGGCCTCATCTCGCGACGAGGGGGAAGTCTCATGGTTTTTCTCGAGTTGCGGCCGGAATCTGGGGTATATTCTCGAGTTACGACGGGGAGGGCCCTTCCAGACACGTGTTTGTTCAGCGACGTCAGGACTCCTGCCTAGGTGCGAGGGACACCTCGGGATTCTCCTCGAGTCTTGGCATGGCAATTGGGACGCGTCTCCACGTGAGGCGGTTGACCCAGTGTCCCTTTCCACGAGCCACAGTGATCCTGGGACTCCTATGCATTTTCAAGAGGAGTCAGGCATCGTCTCCTTTGGAAGCATTGATCTCTGCAGACCTCTCGAGTTTTCAAAGGATGTGAGGCCTCCGGTCACGATGAGGCGGAGGATTAGGTCTTTCTCTGTGGTCTCCAGAGGGGATTCAGACATCCCTTCGTATTGGGAGATGCAAGACGAGCCTTCATTCAATTCACTGCAGGGATATCCGGCCTTACTTCGTGTCAGAGCATCTCGGTGACCATTCCACTTGAGGCCACAAACTCAGGGTCCCTCTCACATAACTGTAGCTGAGAGAAGCTTCCTCTTGAGGTGCTTGTGGAAAGTTGGTATTCCTCTTGAGTCGAAGCCAGGAACTAAGCTCTCATCTCGAGTTGATTTGGGGTCCACGGAGCCCTTTCGTGTTGCTCCAGTGACCTCAGGATCCCTCTAGTCTTGAGACAGTGATCGTGGGTTTTCTCTGGAGTGCCATCAAGGAAATCAAGGCTCCTTTCACGTTTGATGTGGAACACGGAATTGCTCTGAACGCAGTGCAGGGGAATCGGGCCTCATCCAGCGGCGAGGGGGAAGTCTCATGGTTTTTCTCGAGTTGCGGCCGGAACCTGGGGTATATTCTCGAGTTACGACGGGGAGGGCCCTTCCAGACACGTGTTTTTTCAGCGACGTCAGGACTCCTGCCTAGGTGCGAGTGACACCACGGGATTCTCCTCGAGTCTTGGCATGGCAATTTGGACGCGTCTCCACGTGAGTCGGGAGGCCCAGGGTCCCTTTCCAAGTGCCACAGTGATCCTGGGACTCCTATCCATTTTCAAGAGGAGTCAGGCATCGTCTCCTTTGGAAATATTGATCTCCGCGGACCTCTCGAGTTTTCAAAGGATGTGAGGCCTCCGGTCGGGATGAGGCGGAGAACTTTGTCTTTCTCTGTGGTCTCCACAGGGGATTCAGACATCCCTTCGTCTTGGGAGATGCAAGACGAGCCTGCATTCAATTCACTGCAGGGATATCCGGCCTTACTTCGAGTCAGAGCATCTCTGTGTCCATTCCACTTGAGGCCACAAACTCAGGGTCCCTCTCACATACATGTAGCTGAGAGAAGCCTCCTCTTGAGGGGCTTGTGGAAAGTTCGTATTCCTCTTGAGACGAAGCCAGGGACAAAGCTCTCATCTCGAGTTGATTTGGGGTCCACGGAGCCCTTTCCTGTTGGTCCAGTGACCTCAGGATCCCTCTAGACTTGAGACAGTGATCTTGGGTTTTCTCTGGAGTGCCATCAAGGAAATCACGGCGACTTTCACGATTGATGTGGAACACGGAATTGCTCTGCATGCAGTGCAGGGGAATCAGGCCTCAACTTGCGGCGAGGGGGAAGTCTCATGGTTTCTCTCGAGTTGCGGCCCGAACCTGGGGTATATTCTCGAGTTATGACGGGGAGGGCCCTTCCAGACACGTGTTTGTCAGCGACGTCAGGACTCCTGCCTAGGTGCGAGGGACACCTCGGGATTCTCCTCGAGTCTTGGCATGGCAATTGGGACGCGTCTCCACGTGAGGCGGGAGACCCAGGGTCCCTTTCCACGTGCCACAGGGATCCTGGGACTCCTATCCATTTTCAAGAGGAGTCAGGCCTCGTCTCCTTTGGAAGCATTGATCTCCGCAGACCTCTCGAGTTTTCAAAGGATGTGAGGCCTCCAGTCACGATGAGGCGGAGGACTAGGTCTTTCTCTGTGGTCTCCACAGAGGATTCAGACATCCCTTCGTCTTGGGAGATGCAAGACGGGCCTGCATTGAATTCACTGCAGGGATATCCGGCCTTACCTGAGTCAGAGCATCTCGGTGTCCATTACACTTGAGGCCACAAATTCAGGGTCCCTCTCACATAACCGTAGCTGAGAGAAGCCTCCTCTTGAGGTGCTTGTGGAAAGTTGGTATTTCTCTTGAGTCGAAGCCAGGGACTAAGCTCTCATCTCGAGTTGATTTGGGGTCCACGGAGCCCTTTTGTGTAGCTCCAGTGACCTCAGGATCCCTCTAGACTTGAGACAGTGATCTTGGGTTTTCTCTGGAGTGCCAACAAGGAAATCAAGGCTCCCTTCACGTTTGATGTGGAACACGGAATTGCTCTGCATGCAGTGCAGGGGAATCGGGCCTCATCTCGTGGCAAGGGGGATGTCTCATGGTTTTTCTCAAGTTGCGGCCGGAACCTGGGGTATATTCTCGAGTTACGACGGGGAGGGCCCTTCCAGACACGTGTTTGTTCAGCGACGTCAAGACTCCTGCCTAGGTGCGAGGGACACCTCGGGATTCTCCTCGAGTCTTGGCATGGCAATTGGGACGCGTCTCCATGTGAGGCGGGAGACTCAGGGTCCCTTTCCACGTGCCACAGGTATCCTGGGTCTCCTATCCATTTTCAAGAAGAGTCAGGCATCGTCTCCTTTGGAAGCATTGATCTCCGCGGACTTCTCGAGTTTTCAAAGGATGTGAGGCCTCCGGTCGCGTTCAGGCGGAGGACTAGGTCTTTCTCTGTGGTCTCCACAGGGGATTCAGACAACCCTTCGTCTTGGGAGATGCAAGACGAGCCTGCATCCAATTCACTGCAGGGATATCCGGCCTTACTTCGAGTCAGAGCATCTCGGTGTCCATTCCACTTGAGGCCACAAACTCGGGGTCCCTCAAATATACCTGAAGCTGAGAGAAGCCTCCTCTTGAGGTGCTGGTGGAAAGTTGTTATTCCTCTTGACTCGAAGCCAGCGACTAAGCTCTCATCTCGAGTTGATTTGGGGTCCACGGAGCCTTTTCGTGTTGCTACAGTGACCTCAGGATCCCTCTGGACTTGAGACAGTGATCTTGGGTTTTCTCTGGAGTGCCATCAAGGAAATCAAGGCTCCTTTCACGTTTGATGTGGAACACGGAATTGCTCTGCACGCAGTGCAGGGGAATCGGGCCTCATTTCGCGGCGAGGGGGAAGTCTTGGTTTTTCGCGAGTGGCGGCCGGAACCTGGGGTATATTCTCGAGTTACGACGGGGAGGGCCCTTCCAGACACGTGTTTCTTCAGCGAAGTGAGGACTCCTGACTAGGTGCGAGGGACACCTCGGGGTTCTCCTCGAGTCTTGGCATGGCAATTGGGACGCGTCTCCATGTGAGGCGGGAAACCCAGGGTCCCTTTCCACGTGCCACAGGGATCCTGGGACTCCTATCCATTTTCAAGAGGAGTCAGGCATCGTCTCCTTTGGAAGCATTGATCTCCGCAGACCTCTCGAGTTTTGAAAGGATGTGAGGCCTCCGGTCGCGATGAGCCGGAGAACTAGTTCTTTCTCTGTGGTCTCCACAGGGGATTCAGACATCCCTTCCTCTTAGGAAATGCAAGACGAGCCTGCTTTCAATTCCCTGCAGGAATATCCGGCCTTACTTCGAGTCAGAGCATCTCGGTGTCCATTCCACTTGAGGCCACAAACTCAGGGTCCCTCTCACATACCTGTAGCTGAGAGAAGCCTCCTCTTGAGGTGCTGTGGAAAGTTGGTATTCCTCTTGACTCGAAGCCAGGGACTAAGCTCTCATCTCGAGTTGATTTGGGGTCCACGGAGCCCTTTCGTGTTGCTCCAGTGACCTCAGGATCCCTCTAGACTTGAGACAGTGATCTTGCGTTTTCTCTGGAGTGCCATCAAGGAAATCAAGGCTCCTTTCACGTTTGATATGGAACATGAAATTGCTCTGCATGCAGTGCAGGGGAATCGGGCCTCATCTCGTGGCGAGGGGGAAGTCTCATGGTTTTTCTCGAGTTGCGGCCGGAACCTGGGGTATATTCTCGAGTTACGACGGGGAGGGCCCTTCCAGACACGTGTTTGTTCAGCGACGTCAGGACTCCTGCCTACGTGCGAGGGACACCTCGGGATTCTCCTCGAGTCTTGGCATGGCAATTGGGACGCGTCTCCACATGAGGCGGGAGACCCCGGGTCCCTTTCCACGTGCCACATGATCGTGGGACTCCTATTCATTTTCAAGAAGAGTCAGGCATCATCTCCTTTGGAAGCATTGATCTCCGCGGACCTCTCGAATTTTCAAAGGATGTGAGGCCTCCGGTCGCAATGAGGCAGAGGACTAGGTCTTTCTCTTAGGTCTCCACAGGGGATTCAGACATCCCTTCGTCTTGGGAGATACAAGACGAGCCTGCATTCACTTCACTGCAGGGATATCTGGCCTTACTTCGAGTCAGAGAATCTCGGTGTCCATTCGATTTGAGGCCACAAACTCAGGGTCCCTCTCACATACCTGTAGCTGAGAGAAGCCTCCTCTTGAGGTGCTTGTGGAAAGTTGGTATTCCTCTTGAGTCGAAGCCAAGGACTAAGCTCTCATCTCGAGTTGATTTGGGGTCCACGGAGCCCTTTCGTGTTGCTCCAGTGACCTCAGGATCCCTCTAGACTTGAGACAGTGATCTTGGGTTTTCTCTGGAGTGCCATCAAGGAAATCAAGGCTCCTTTCACTTTTCATGTGGAACACGGAATTGCTCTGCACGCAGGGCAGGGGAATCGGGCCTCATCTCGCGACGTGGGGGAAGTCTCATGGTTTTTCTCGAGTTGCGGCCGGAACCTGGGGTATATTCTCGAGTTACGACGGGGAGGGCCCTTCCAGACACGTGTTTGTTCAGCGACGTCAGGACTCCTGCCTCGGTGCGAGGGACACCTCGGGATTCTCCTGGAGTCTTGGCATGGCAATTGGGACGCGTCTCCACGTGAGGCGGGAGACCAAGGGTCCCTTTCCACGTGCCACAGGGATCGTGGGACTCCTATCCATTTTCAAGAGGAGTCAGGCATCGTCTCCTTTGGAAGCATTGATCTCCGCATACCTCTCGAATTTTCAAAGGATGTGAGGTCTCCGGTCGCCATGAGGCGGAGGACTAGGTCTTTCTCTGTTGTCTCCACAGCGGATTCAGACATCCCTTCGTCTTGGGAGATGCAAGACGAGCCTGCATTCAATTCACTGCAGGCATATCCGGCCTTACTTCGAGTCAGAGCATCTCGCTGTCCATTCCACTTGAGGCCACAAACTCACGGTCCCTCTCACATACCTGTAGCTGAGAAAAGCCTCCTCTTGAGGTGCTTGTGGAAAGTTGGCATTCCTCTTGAGTCGAAGCCAGGGACTAAGCTCTCATCTCGAGTTGATTTGGGGTCCACAGAGCCTTTTCGTGTTGCTACAGTGACCTCAGGATCCCTCTAGACTTGAGACAGTGATCTTGGGTTTTCTCTGGAGTGCCATCAAGGAAATCAAGGCTCCTTTCAAGTTTGATGGGGAACACGGAATTGCTCTGCACGCATTGCAGGGGAATCGGGCCTCATCTCACGGCGAGGGGGAAGTCTCATGGTTTTTCTCGAGTTGCGGCAGGAACCTGGGGTATATTCTCGAGTTACGACGGGGAGGGCCCTTCCAGACACGTGTTTGTTCAGCGACGTCAGGTCTCCTGCCTAGGTGCGAGGGACACCTCGTGATTCTCTTCGAGTCTTGGCATGGCAATTCGGACGCGTCTCCACGTGAGACGCGGGACCCAGCGTCCCTTTCCCCGTGCCACAGGGATCCTGGGACTCCTATCCATTTTCAAGAGGAATCAGGCATCGTCTCCTTTGGAAGCATTGATCTCCGAGGACCTCTCGAGTTTTCAAAGGATGTAAGGCCTCCGGTCGCGATGAGTGGGAGGACTAGGTCTTTCTCTGTGGTGTCCACTGGGGATTCCGACATCCCTTCATCTTGGGAGATGCAAGACGAGCCTGCATTCAATTCATTGCAGGGATATCCGGCCTTACTTCGAGTCAGAGCATCTCCGTGTCCATTCCACTTGAGGCCACAAACTCAGGGTCCCTCTCACATACCTGTAGCTGAGAGAAGCCTCCTCTTGAGATGCTTGTGGAAAGTTGGTATTCCTCTTGAGTCGAAGCCAGGGACTAAGCTCTCATCTCGAGTTGATTTGCGTTCCACGGAGCCCTTTCGTGTTGCTACAGTGACCTCAGGATCCCTCTAGACTTGAGACAGTGATCTTGGGTTTTGTCTGAAGTGCCATCAAGGAAATCAAGGCTCCTTTCATGTTTGATGTGGAACACGGAATTGCTCTGCACGCAGTGCAGGGGAATCGGGCCTCATCTCACGGCGAGGGGAAAGTCTCATGGTTTTTCTCGAGTTGCGACCGGAACCTGGTGTATATTCTCGAGTTTCGACGGGGAAGGCCCTTCCAGACACGTGTTTGTTCAGCAACGTCAGGACTCCTGCCTATGTGCGAGGGACACCTCGGGATTCTCCTCGAGTCTTGGCATGGCAATTGGGACGCGTCTCCACGTGAGGTGGGAGACCCAGATCCCAATTCACGTGCCATAGGGATGCTGGGACTCCTATCCATTTTCAAGAGGAATCAGACATCGTCTCCTTTGGAAGCATTGTTCTCGCGGACCTCTCGAGTTTTCAAAGGATGTGAGGCCTCCGCTCTCGATGATGCGGAGAACTCGGTCTTTCTCTCTCGTCTCCACAGGGGATTCAGACATCCCTTCATCTCGGGAGATGCAAGACGAGCCTGCATCCAATTCACTGCAGGGATATCCGGCCTTACTTCCAGTCAGAGCATCTCGGTGTCCATTCCACTTGAGGCCGCAAACTCAGGGTCCCTCTCACATACCTGTAGCTGAGAGAAGCCTCCTCTTGAGGTGCTTGTGGAAAGTTGGTATTCCTCTTGAGTCGAAGCCAGGGACTAAGCTCTCATCTCGAGTTGATTTGGGGTCAACGGAGCCCTTTCGTGTTGCTCCAGTGACCTCAGGATCCCTCTAGACTTGAGACAGTGAACTTGGGTTTTCTCTGGAGTGCCATCAAAGAAATCAAGACTCCTTTCACGTTTGATGTGGAACAAGGAATTGCTCTGCACCCAGTGCAGGGGAATCCGGCCTCATCTCGCGGCGAGGGGGAAGTCTCATGGTTTTTCTCGAGTGGCGGCCGGAACCTGGGGTATATTCTCGAGTTACGACGGGGAGGGCCCTTCCAGACACGTGTTTGTTCAGCGACGTCAGGACTCCTGCCTAGGTGCGAGGGACACCTCGGGATTCTCCTCGAGTCTTGGCATGGCAATTGGGACGCGTATCCACGTGAGGCGGGAGACCCAGGGTCCCTTTCCACGTGCCACAGCGATCCTGGGACTCCTATCCATTTTCAAGAGGAGTCAGGCATCGTCTCCTTCGGAAGTATTGATATCCGAGGACCTCTCGAGTTTTCAAAGGATATGAGGCCTCCGGTTGCTTTGAGGTGGAGGAATAGGTCTTTCTCTGAGGTCTCCACAGGGGATTCAGACATCCCTTCGTCTTGGGAGATGCAAGACGAGCCTGCATTCAATTCACTGCAGGGATATCCGGCCTTACTTCGAGTCAGAGCATCTCGGTGTCCATTCCACTTGAGGCCACAAACTCAGGGTCCCTCTCACATACCTGTAGCTGAGAGAAGCCTCCTCTTGAGGTGCTTGTGGAAAGTTGGTATTCCTCTTGAGTCGAAGCCAGGGACTAAGCTCTCATCTCGAGTTGATTTGGGGTCCACGGAGCCCTTTCGTGTTGCTACAGTGACCTCAGGATCCCTCTAGACTCTAGACAGTGATCTTGGGTTTTCTCTGGAGTGCCATCAAGGAAATCAAGTCTCCTTTCACGTTTGATGTGGAACACGGAATTGCTCTGCACGCAGTGCAGGGGAATCGGGTCTCATCTCGCGGCGAGGGGGAAGTCTCATGGTTTATCTCGAGTTGCGGCCGGAACCTGGGGTATATTCTCGGGTTACGACGGGGAGGGCCCTTCCAGACACGTGTTTGTTCAGGGACGTCAGGACCCCTGCCTAGGTGCGAGGGACACCTCGGGATTCTCCTCGAGTCTTGGCATTGCAATTGGGAGGCGTCTCCACGTGAGGCGGGAGGCCTAGGGTCCCTTTCCACGTCCCACAGGGATCCTGGGACTCCTATCCATTTTCCAGAGGAGTCAGGCATCGTCTCCTTTGAAGGATTGATCTCCGCGGACCTCTCGAGTTTTCAAAGGATATGAGGCCTCTGGTCGCGATGAGGCGGAGAACTCAGTCTTTCTCTGTCATCTCCATAGGGGATTCAGACATCCCTTCGTCTTGGGAGATGCAAGACGAGCCTGCATTCAATTCACTGCAGGGATATCCGGCCTTACTTCTAGTCAGAGCATCTCGGTGTCCATTCCTCTTGAGGCAACAAACTCAGGGGCCCTCTCACATACCTGTAGCTGAGAGAAGCCTCCTCTTGAGGTGCTTGTGGAAAGTTGGTATTCCTCTTGAGTCGAAGCCAGGAACTAAGCTCTCATCTCGAGTTGATTTGGGGTCCACGGAGCACTTTCGTGTTGCTCCAGTGACCTCAGGATCCCTCTAGACTTGAGACAGTGATCTTGGGTTTTCTCTGGAGTGTCATCAAGGAAATCAAGGCTCCTTTCACGTTTGATGTGGAACACGGAATTGCTCTGCACGCAGTGCAGGGGAATCGGGCCTCATCTCGCGGCGAGGGGGAAGTCTCATGGTTTTTCTCGAGTTGCGGCCCGAACCTGGGGTATATTCTCGAGTTACGACGGGGAGGGCCCTTCCAGACACGTGTTTGTTCAGCGACATCAGGACTCCTGCCTTGGTGCGAGGGACACCTCGGGATTCTCCTGGAGTCTTGGCATGGAAATTTGGACGCGTCTCCACGTGAGGCGGGAGACCCAGGGTCCCTTTCCACGTGCCACAGGGATCCTGGGACTCCTATCCATTTTCAAGAGGAGTCAGGCATCGTCTCCTTTGGAAGCATTGATCTCCGCATACCTCTCGAATTTTCAAAGAATGTGAGGTCTCCGGTCGCGAAGAGGCGGAGGACTAGGTCTTTCTCTGTGGTCTCCACAGCGGATTCAGACATCCCTTCGTCTTGGGAGATGCAAGACGAGCCTGCATTCAATTCACTGCAGGGTTCTCCGGCCTTACTTCGAGTCAGAGCATCTCGGAGTCCATTCCATTTGAGGCCACAAACTCAGGGTCCCTCTCACATACCTGTAGTTGAGATAAGCCTTCTCTTGAGGTGCTTGTGGAAAGTTGGTATTCCTCTTGATTCGAAGCCAGGGACTAAGCTCTCATCTCGAGTTGATTTGGGGTCCCCGGAGCCCTTTCGTGTTGCTCCAGTGACCTCAGGATCCCTCTAGACTTGAGAAAGTGATCCTGGGTTTTCTCTGGAGTGCCATCAAGGATATCAAGGCTCCTTTCACGTTTGATGTGGAACACGGAATTGCTCTGCACGCAGTGCAGGGGAATCGGGTCTCATCTCGCGGCGAGGGGGAAGTCTCATGGTTTTTCTCGAGTTGCGGCCAGAACCTGGGGTATATTTTCGTTTTACGACGGGGAGGGCACTTCCGGACACGTGTTTGTTCAGCGAAGTAAGGACTCCTGCCTAGGTGCGAAGGACACCTCGGGATTCTCCTCGAGTCTTGGCATGGCAATTGGGACGCGTCTCCACGTGAGGCGGGAGACCCAGGGTCCCTTTCCACGTGCCACAGGGATCGTGGGACTCCTATCCATTTTCAAGAGGAGTCAGGCATCGTCTCCTTTGGAAGCATTGATCTCCGCGGACCTCTCGAGTTTTCAAAGGATATGAGGCCTCCGGTCGTGATGAGGCGGAGGACTAGGTCTTTCTCTGTGGTCTCCACAGGGGATTCAGACATCCCTTCGTCTTGGGAGATGCAAGACGAGCCTGCATTCATTTCAATGCAGGGATATCCGGCCTTACTTCGAGTCAGAGCATCTCGGTGTCCATTCCACTTGAGGCCACAAAATCAGGGTCCCTCTCACATACATGTAGCTGAGAGAAGCCTCCTCTTGAGGTGCTTGTGGAAAGTTGGTATTCCTCTTGAGTCCAAGCCAGGGACTAAGCTCTCATCTCGAGTTGATTTGGGGTCCACGGAGCCCTTTCGTCTTGCTCCAGTGACCTCAGGATCCCTCTAGACTTGAGACAGTGATCTTGGGTTTTCTCTGGAGTGCCATCAAGGAAATCAAGGCTCCTTTCAAGTTTGATGTGGAACACGGAATTGCTCTGCACGCAGTTCAGGGGAATCGGGCCTCATCTCGCGGCAAGCGGGATGTCTCATGGTTTTTCTCGACTTGGGGCCGGAACCTGGGGTATATTCTCGAGTTACGACGGGGAGGGCCCTTTCAGACACGTGTTTGTTCAGCGACGTCAGGACTCCTGCCTAGGTGCGAGGGACACCTCGGGATTCTCCTCGAGTCTTGGCATGGCAATTGGGACGCGTCTCCACATGAGGCGGGAGACCCAGGGTCCCTTTCCACGTGCCACATGATCCTGGGACTCCTATCCATTTTCAAGAAGAGTCAGGCATCATCTCCTTTGGAAGCATTGATCTCCGCGGACCTCTCGAATTTTCAAAGGATGTGAGGCCTCCGGTCGCAATGAGGCAGAGGACTAGGTCTTTCTCTTAGGTCTCCACAGGGGATTCAGACATCCCTTCGTCTTGGGAGATACAAGACGAGCCTGCATTCACTTCACTGCAGGGTTATCCGGCCTTACTTCGAGTCAGAGAATCTCGGTGTCCATTCGATTTGAGGCCACAAACTCAGGGTCCCTCTCACATACCTGTAGCTGAGAGAAGCCTCCTCTTGAGGTGCTTTTGGAAAGTTGGTATTCCTCTTGAGTCGAAGCCAAGGACTAAGCTCTCATCTCGAGTTGATTTGGGGTCCACGGAGCCCTTTCGTGTTGCTCCAGTGACCTCAGGATCTCTCTAGACTTGAGACAGTGATCTTGGGTTTTCTCTGGAGTGCCATCAAGGAAATCAAGGCTCCTTTCACTTTTCATGTGGAACACGGAATTGCTCTGCACGCAGGGCAGGGGAATCGGGCCTCATCTCGCGACGTGGGGGAAGTCTCATGGTTTTTCTCGAGTTGCGGCCGGAACCTGGGGTATATTCTCGAGTTACGACCGGGAGGGCCCTTCCAGACACGTGTTTGTTCAGCGACGTCAGGACTCCTGCCTAGGTGCGAGGGACACCTCGGGATTCTCCTGGAGTCTTGGCATGGCAATCGGGACGCATCTCCACGTGAGGCTTGAGACCCAGGGTCCCTTTCCACGTGCCACAGGGATCGTGGGACTCCTATCCATTTTCAAGAGGAATCAGGCATCGTCTCCTTTGGAAGCATTGATCTCCGCATACCTCTCGAATTTTCAAAGGATGTGAGGTCTCCGGTCGCCATGAGGCGGAGGACTAGGTCTTTCTCTGTTGTCTCCACAGCGGATTCAGACATCCCTTCGTCTTGGGAGATGCAAGACGAGCCTGCATTCAATTCACTGCAGGGATATCCGGCCTTACTTCGAGTCAGAGCATCTCGGTGTCCATTCCACTTGAGGCCACAAACTCAGGGTCCCTCTCACATACCTGTAGCTGAGAAAAGCCTCCTCTTGAGGTGCTTGTGGAAAGTTGGCATTCCTCTTGAGTCGAAGCCAAGGACTAAGCTCTCATCTCGAGTTGATTTGGGGTCCACGGAGCCTTTTCGTGTTGCTACAGTGACCTCAGGATCCCTCTAGACTTGAGACAGTGATCTTGGGTTTTCTCTGGAGTGCCATCAAGGAAATTAAGGCTCCTTTCAAGTTTGATGTGGAACACGGAATTGCTCTGCACACATTGCAGGGGAATCGGGCCTCATCTCACGGCGAGGGGGAAGTCTCATGGTTTCTCTCGAGTTGCGGCCGGAACCTGGGGTATATTCTCGAGTTACGACGGGGAGGGCCCTTCCAGACACGTGTTTGTTCAGCGACGTCAGGTCTCCTGCCTAGGTGCGAGGGACACCTCGTGATTCTCTTCGAGTCTTGGCATGGCAATTCGGACGCGTCTCCACGTGAGACGCGGGACCCAGCGTCCCTTTCCCCGTGCCAAAGGGATCCTGGGACTCCTATCCATTTTCAAGAGGAATCAGGCATCGTCTCCTTTGGAAGCATTGATCTCCGAGGACCTCTCGAGTTTTCAAAGGATGTGAGGCCTCCGGTCGCGATGAGTGGGAGGACTAGGTCTTTCTCTGTGGTCTCCACTGGGGATTCCGACATCCCTTCATCTTGGGAGATGCAAGACGAGCCTTCATTCAATTCATTGCAGGGATATCCGGCCTTACTTCGAGTCAGAGCATCTCGGTGTCCATTCCACTTGAGGCCACAAACTCAGGGGCCCTCTCACATACCTGTAGCTGAGAGAAGCCTCCTCTTGAGGTGCTTGTGGAAAGTTGGTATTCCTCTTGAGTCGAAGCCAGGGACTAAGCTCTCATCTCGAGTTGATTTGCGTTCCACGGAGCCCTTTCGTGTTGCTACAGTGACCTCAGGATCCCTCTAGACTTGAGACAGTGATCTTGGGTTTTGTCTGAAGTGCCATCAAGGAAATCAAGGCTCCTTTCATGTTTGATGTGGAACACGGAATTGCTCTGCACGCAGTGCAGGGGAATCGGGCCTCATCTCACGGCGAGGGGGAAGTCTCATGGTTTTTCTCGAGTTGCGACCGGAACCTGGGGTATATTCTCGAGTTACGACGGGGAAGGCCCTTCCAGACACGTGTTTGTTCAGCAACGTCAGGACTCCTGCCTATGTGCGAGGGACACCTCGGGATTCTCCTCGAGTCTTGGCATGGCAATTGGGACGCGTCTCCACGTGAGGTGGGAGACCCAGATCCCAATTCACGTGCCATAGAGATGCTGGGACTCCCATCCATTTTCAAGAGGAATCAGACATCGTCTCCTTTGGAAGCATTGTTCTCGCGGACCTCTCGAGTTTTCAAAGGATGTGAGGCCTCCGCTCTCGATGATGCGGAGAACTCGGTCTTTCTCTGTCGTCTCCACAGGGGATTCAGACATCCCTTCATCTCGGGAGATGCAAGACGAGCCTGCATCCAATTCACTGCAGGGATATCCGGCCTTACTTCGAGTCAGAGCATCTCGGTGCCCATTCCACTTGAGGCCACAAACTCAGGGTCCCTCTCACATACCTGTAGCTGAGAGAAGCCTCCTCTTGAGGTGCTTGTGGAAAGTTGGTATTCCTCTTGAGTCGAAGCCAGGGACTAAGCTCTCATCTCGAGTTGATTTGGGGTCAACGGAGCCCTTTCGTGTTGCTCCAGTGACCTCAGGATCCCTCTAGACTTGAGACAGTGAACTTGGGTTTTCTCTGGAGTGCCATCAAAGAAATCAAGACTCCTTTCAGGTTTGATGTTGAACACGGAATTGCACTGCACCCAGTGCAGGGGAATCCGGCCTCATCTCGCGGCGAGGGGGAAGTCTCATGATTTTTCTCGAGTGGCGGCCGGAACCTGGGGTATATTCTCGAGTTACGACGGGGAGGGCCCTTCCAGACACGTGTTTGTTCAGCGACGTCAGGATTCCTGCCTAGGTGCGAGGGACACCTCGGGATTCTCCTCGAGTCTTGGCATGGCAATTGGGACGCGTATCCACGTGATGCGGGAGACCCAGGGTCCCTTTCCACGTGCCACAGCGATCCTGGGACTCCTATCCATTTTCAAGAGGAGTCAGGCATCGTCTCCTTCGGAAGTATTGATATCCGAGGACCTCTCGAGTTTTCAAAGGATATGAGGCCTCCGGTTGCTTTGAGGTGGAGGAATAGGTCTTTCTCTGAGGTCTCCACAGGGGATTCAGACATCCCTTCGTCTTGGGAGATGCAAGACGAGCCTGCATTCAATTCACTGCAGGGATATCCGGCCTTACTTCGAGTCAGAGCATCTCGGTGTCCATTCCACTTGAGGCCACAAACTCAGGGTCCCTCTCACATACCTGTAGCTGAGAGAAGCCTCCTCTTGAGGTGCTTGTGGAAAGTTGGTATTCCTCTTGAGTCGAAGCCAGGGACTAAGCTCTCATCTCGAGTTGATTTGGGGTCCACGGAGCCCTTTCGTGTTGCTACAGTGACCTCAGGATCCCTCTAGACTCTAGACAGTGATCTTGGGTTTTCTCTGGAGTGCCATCAAGGAAATCAAGTCTCCTTTCACGTTTGATGTGGAACACGGAATTGCTCTGCACGCAGTGCAGGGGAATCGGGTCTCATCTCGCGGCGAGGGGGAAGTCTCATGGTTTATCTCGAGTTGCGGCCGGAACCTGGGGTATATTCTCGGGTTACGACGGGGAGGGCCCTTCCAGACACGTGTTTGTTCAGGGACGTCAGGACCCCTGCCTAGGTGCGAGGGACACCTCGGGATTCTCCTCGAGTCTTGGCATTGCAATTGGGAGGCGTCTCCACGTGAGGCGGGAGGCCTAGGGTCCCTTTCCACGTCCCACAGGGATCCTTGGACTCCTATCCATTTTCCAGAGGAGTCAGGCATCGTCTCCTTTGAAGGATTGATCTCCGCGGACCTCTCGAGTTTTCAAAGGATATGAGGCCTCTGGTCGCGATGAGGCGGAGAACTCAGTCTTTCTCTGTCATCTCCACAGGGGATTCAGACATCCCTTCGTCTTGGGAGATGCAAGACGAGCCTGCATTCAATTCACTGCAGGGATATCCGGCCTTACTTCTAGTCAGAGCATCTCGGTGTCCATTCCTCTTGAGGCAACAAACTCAGGGGCCCTCTCACATACCTGTAGCTGAGAGAAGCCTCCTCTTGAGGTGCTTGTGGAAAGTTGGTATTACTCTTGAGTCGAAGCCAGGAACTAAGCTCTCATCTCGAGTTGATTTGGGGTCCACGGAGCCCTTTCGTGTTGCGCCAGTGACCTCAGGATCCCTCTAGACTTGAGACAGTGATCTTGGGTTTTCTCTGGAGTGTCATCAAGGAAATCAAGGCTCCTTCCTCGTTTGATGTGGAACACGGAATTGCTCTGCACGCAGTGCAGGGGAATCGGGCCTCATCTCGCGGCGAGGGGGAAGTCTCATGGTTTTTCTCGAGTTGCGGCCCGAACCTGGGGTATATTCTCGAGTTACGACGGGGAGGGCCCTTCCAGACACGTGTTTGTTCAGCGACATCAGGACTCCTGCCTTGGTGCGAGGGACACCTCGGGATTCTCCTGGAGTCTTGGCATGGCAATTTGGACGCGTCTCCACGTGAGGCGGGAGACCCAGGGTCCCTTTCCACGTGCCACAGGGATCCTGGGACTCCTATCCATTTTCAAGAGGAGTCAGGCATCGTCTCGTTTGGAAGCATTGATCTCCGCGGACCTCTCGAGTTTTCAAAGGATGTGAGGCCTCCGGTCGCGATGAGGCGGAGGACTAGGTCTTTCTCTGTGGTCTCCACAGCGGATTCAGACATCCCTTCGTCTTGGGAGATGCAAGACGAGCCGGCATTCAATTCACTGAAGGGTTCTCCGGCCTTACTTCGAGTCAGAGCATCTCGGAGTCCATTCCATTTGAGGCCACAAACTCAGGGTCCCTCTCACATACCTGTAGTTGAGATAAGCCTTCTCTTGAGGTGCTTATGGAAAGTTGGTATTCCTCTTGATTCGAAGCCAGGGACTAAGCTCTCATCTCGAGTTGATTTGGGGTCCCCGGAGCCCTTTCGTGTTGCTCCGTGACCTCAGGATCCCTCTAGACTTGAGACAGTGATCTTGGGTTTTCTCTGGAGTGCCATCAAGGAAATCAAGGCTCCTTTCACGTTTGATGTGGAACACGGAATTGCTCTGCACGCAGTGCAGGGGAATCGGGTCTCATCTCGCGGCGAGGGGGAAGTCTCATGGTTTTTCTCGAGTTGGGGCTGGGACCTGGGGTATATTCTCGAGTTACGACGGGGAGGGCCCTTTCAGACACGTGTTTGTTCAGCGACGTCAGGACTCCTGCCTAGGTGCGAGGGACACCTCGGGATTCTCCTCGAGTCTTGGCATGGCAATTGGGACGCGTCTCCACGTGAGGCGGGAGACCCAGGGTCCCTTTCCCCGTGCCACAAGGATCCTCGGACTCCTATCCATTTTCAAGAAGAGTCAGGCATCGTCTCCTTTGGAAGCATTTATCTCCGCCCACCTCTCGAATTTTCAAAGGATGTGAGGCCTCCGTTCTCGATGAGGCGGTGAACTAGTTCTTTCTCTGTGGTCTCCACAGGGGATTCAGACATCCCTTCGTCTTGGGAGATGCAAGACGAGCCTGTATTCAGTTCACTGCAGGGATATCCGGCCTTACTTCGAGTCAGAGCATCTCGGTGTCCATTCCACTTGAGGCCACACACTCAGGGTCCCTCTCACATACCTGTAGCTGAGAGAAGCCTCCTCTTGAGGTGCTTGTGGAAAGTTGGTATTCCTCTTGAGTCGAAACCAGGGAATAAGCTCTCATCTCGAGTTGATTTGGGGTCCCCAGAGCCCTTTCATGTTGCTCCAGTGAACTCAGGATCCCTCTAGACTTGAGACAGTGATCTTGGGTTTTCTCTGGAGTGCCATCAAGGAAATCAAGGCTCCTATCATGTTTGATGTGGAACACGGAATTGCTCTGCACGCAGTGCAGGGAAATCGGGCCTCATCTCGCGGCGAGGGGGAAGTCTCATGGTTTTTCTCTAGTTCCGGCCGGAACTTGGGGTATATTCTCGAGTTAAGACGGGGAGGGCCCTTCCAGACACGTGTTTGTTCAGCGACGTCAGGACTCCTGCCTAGGTGCGAGGGACACCTCGGGATTCTCCTCGAGTCTTGGCATGGCAATTGGGATGCGTCTCCACGTGAGGCGGGAGACCCAGGGTCCCTTTCCACGAGCCACAGGGATCCTGGGACTCCTATCCATTTTCAAGAGGAGTCAGACATCGTCTCCTTCGGAAGTATTGATCTCCGCGGTCGTCTCGAGTTTTCAAAGGATATGAGACCTCCAGTTGTGTTGAGGTGGAGGTCTAGGTCTTTCTCTGTGGTCTGCACAGGGGATTCAGACAACCCTTCGTCTTGGGAGATGCAAGACGAGCCTGCATTCAATTCACTGCAGGGATATCCGGCCTTACTTCGAGTCAGAGCATCTCGGTGTCCATTCCACTTAAGGCCACAAAATCGGGGTCCCTCTCACATACCTGTAGCTGAGAGAAGCCTCCTCTTGAGGTGCTTGTGGAAAGTTGGTATTCCTCTTGAGTCTAAGGCAGGGACTAAGCTCTCATCTCGAGTTGATTTGGGGTCCACGGAACACTTTCCTGTTGCTACAGTGACCTCAGGATCCCTCTAGACTTGAGACAGTGATCTTGGGTTTTCTCTGGAGTGCCATCAAGGAAATCAAGCCTCCTTTCACGTTTGATGTGGAACACGGATTTGCTCTGCACGCAGTGCAGGGGAATCGGGCCTCAACTCGCGGCGAGGGGGAAATCTCATGGTTTTTCTCGAGTTGCGGCCCGAACCTGGGGTATATTCTCGAGTTACGACGGGAAGGGCCCTTCCAGACACGTGTTTGTTCAGCGACGTCAGGACTCCTGCCTAGGTGCGAGGGACACCTCGGGATTCTCCTCGAGTCTTGGCATGGCAATTTAGACGCGTCTCCACGTGAGGCTGGAGACCCAGGGTCCCTTTCCACGTGCCACAGGGATCTTGGGACTCCTATCCATTTTCAAGAGGAATCAGGCATCGTCTCCTTTGGAAGCATTGATCTCCGCGGACCTCTCGAGTTTTCAAAGGATGTGAGGCCTCCGGTCGCGATGAGGCGGAGAACTCGGTCTTTCTCTGAAGTCTCCACAGGGGATTCAGACATCCCTTCGTCTTGGGAGATGCAAGACGAGCCTGCATTCAATTCACTGCAGGGATATCCGGCCTTACTTCGAGTCAGAGCATCTCGGTGTCCATTCCACTTGAAGCCACAAACTCAGGGTCCCTCTCACATACCTGTAGCTGAGAGAAGCCTCCTCTTGAGGTGCTTGTGGAAAGTTGGTATTCCTCTTGAGTCGAAGCCAGGGACTAAGCTCTCATCACGAGTTGATTTGGGGACCACGGAGCCTTTTGGTGTTGCTCCAGTGACCTCAGGATCCCTCTAGACTTGAGACAGTGATCTTGGGTTTTCTCTGGAGTGCCATCAAGGAAATCAAGGCTCCTTTCACGTTTAGTGTGGAACACGGAATTGTTCTGCACGCAGTGCAGGGGAATCGGGCCTCATCTCGCGGCGAAGGGGAAGTCTCAAGGTGTTTCTCGAGTTGTGGCCGGAACCTGGGGTATATTCTCGAGTTACGACGGGGAGGGCCCTTCCAGACACGTGTTTGTTCAGCGACGTCAGGACTCCTGCCTAGGTGCGAGGGACACCTCGGGATACTCCTCGAGTCTTGGCATGGCAATTGGGACGCGTATCCCCGTGAGGGGGGAGACCCAGGCTCCCTTTCCACGTGCCACAGGGATCCTGGGACTCCTATCCATTTTCAAGAGGAGTCAGGCATCGTCTCCTTTGGAAGCATTGATCTCCTCAGACATCTCGAGTTTTCAAAGGATGTGAGGCCTCCGGTCGCGTTGAGGCGGAGGACTAGGACATTCTCTGTGGTCTCCACAGGGGATTCAGACATCCCTTCGTCTTGGGAGATGCAAGACGAGCCTGCATTCAATTCACTGCAGGGATATCCAGCCTTACTTCGAGTCGAGCATCTCGGTGTCCTTTCCACTTGAGGCCACAAACTCAGGGTCCCTCTCACATACCTGTAGCTGAGAGAAGCCTCCTCTTGAGGTGCTTGTGGAAACTTGGTATTCCTCTTGAATCGAAGCCAGGGAATAAGCTCTCATCTCGAGTTGATTTGGGGTCCCCGGAGCCCTTTCATGTTGCTCCAGTGACCTCAGGATCCCTCTAGACTTGAGACAGTGATCTTGGGTTTTCCCTGGAGTGCCATCAAGGAAATCAAGGCTCCTATCATGTTTGATGTGGAACACGGAATTGCTCTGCACGCAGTGCAGGGGGATCGGGCCTCATCTCGCGGCGAGGGGGATGTCTCATGGTTTTTCTCGAGTTGCGGCCGGAACTTGGGATATATTTTCGAGTTACGGACGGGGAGGGCCCTTCCAGACACGTGTTTGTTCAGCGACGTCAGGACTCCTGCCTAGGTGCGAGGGACACCTCGGGATTCTCCTCGAGTCTTGGCATGGCAATTGGGATGCGTCTCCACGTGAGGCGGGAGACCCAGGGTCCCTTTCCACGTGCCACAGGGATCCTGGGACTCCTATCCATTTTCAAGAGTAGTCAGACATCGTCTCCTTCGGAAGTATTGATCTCCGCGGTCCTCTCGAGTTTTCAAAGGATATGAGGCCTCCGGATGCGTTGAGGTGGAGGACTACGTCTTTCTCTGTGGTCTCCACAGGGGATTCAGACAACCCTTCGTCTTGGGAGATGCAAGACGAGCCTGCATTCAATTCACTGCAGGGATATCCGGCCTTACTTCGAGTCAGAGCATCACGGTGTCCATTCCACTTGAGGCCACAAACTCGGGGTCCGTCTCAAATACCTGTAGCTGAGAGAAGCCTCCTCTTGAGGCGCTTGTGGAAAGTTGGTATTCCTCTTGAGTCTAAGCCAGGGACTAAGCTCTCATCTCGAGTTGATTTGGGGTCCACGGAGCCCTTTCCTGTTGGTCCAGTGACCTCAGGATCCCTCTAGACTTGAGACAGTGATCTTGGGTTTTCTCTGGAGTGCCATCAAGGAAATCAAGGCTCCTTTCACGTTTGATGTGGAACACGGAATTGCTCTGCATGCAGTGCAGGGGAATCAGGCCTCATCTCGCGGCGAGGGGGAAATCTCATGGTTTTTCTCGAGTTGCGGCCCGAACCTGGGGTATATTCTCGAGTTACGACGGGAAGGGCCTTCCAGACACGTGTTTGTTGAGCGACGTCAGGACTCCTGCCTAGGTGCGAGGGACACCTCGGGATTCTCCTCGAGTCTTGGCATGGCAATTTGGACGCGTCTCCACGTGAGGCGGGAGACCCAGGTTCCCTTTCCACGTGCCACAGGGATCCTGGGACTCCTATCCATTTTCAAGAGGAGTCAGGCATCGTCTCCTTTGGAAGCATTGATCTCCGCGGACCTCTCGAGTTTTCAAAGGATGTGAGGCCTCCGGTCGCGATGAGGCGGAGAACGCGGTCTTTCTCTGCGGTCTCCACAGGGGATTCAGACATCCCTTCGTCTTGGGAGATGCAAGACGAGCCTGCATTCAATTCACTGCAGGGATATCCGGCCTTACTTCGAGTCAGAGCATCTCGGTGTCCATTCCACTTGAGGCCACAAACTCAGGGTCCCTCTCACATACCTGTAGCTGAGAGAAGCCTCCTCTTGAGGTGCTTGTGGAAAGTTGGTATTCCTCTTGAGTCGAAGCCGGGGACTAAGCTCTCATCTCGAGTTGATTTGGGGTCCACGGAGCCCTTTCCTGTTGGTCCAGTGACCTCAGGATCCCTCTAGACTTGAGACAGTGATCTTGGGTTTTCTCTGGAGTGCCATCAAGGAAATCAAGGCTCCTTTCACGTTTGATGTGGAACACGGAATTGCTCTGCATGCAGTGCAGGGGAATCTGGCCTCATCTCGCGGCAAGGAGGATGTCTCATGGTTTTTCTAAGTAGCGGCCGGAACCTGGAGTATATTCTGAGTTAAGACGCGGAGGGCCCTTCCAGACACGTGTTTGTTCAGCGACGTCAGGACTCATGCCTAGGTGCGAGGGACACCTCGGGATTCTCCGCGAGTCTTGGCATGGCAATTGGGACGCGTCTCCACGTGAGGCGGGAGACCTAGGGTCCCTTTCCACGTGCCACAGGGATCCTGGGACTCCTATCCGTTTTCAAGAAGAGTCAGGCATCTTCTCTTTGGAAGCATTGATCTCCGCGGACCTCTCGAATTTTCAAAGGATGTGAGGCCTCCGGTCGCGATGAGGCGGAGAACTATGTCTTTCTCTGTGGTCTCCACAGGGGATTCAGACAACCCTTCGTCTTGGGAGATGCAAGACGAGCCTACATTCAATTCACTGCAGGCATATCCGGCCTTACTTCGAGTCAGAGCATCTCGCTGTCCATTCCACTTGACGCCACAAACTCAGGGTCCCTCTCACATACCTGTAGCTGAGAGAAGCCTCCTCTTGAGTGGCCTGTGGAAAGTTCGTATTCCTCTTGAGTCGAAGCCAGGGACTAAGCTCTCATCTCGTGTTGATTTGGGGTCCCCGGAGCCCTTTAATGTTGCTCCAGTGACCTCAGGATCCCTCTAGACTTGAGACAGTGATCTTGGGTTTTCTCTGGAGTGCCATCAAGGAAATCAAGGCTCCTATCATATTTGATGTGGAACACGGAATTGCTCTGCACGCAGTGCAGGGGAATCGGGCCTCATCTCGCGGCGAGGGGGAAGTCTCATGGTTTTTCTCGAGTTGCGGCCGGAACTTGGGGTATATTCTCGAGTTACGACGGGGAGGGCCCTTCCAGACACGTGTTTGTTCAGCGACGTCAGGACTCCTGCCTAGGTGCGAGGGACACCTCGGGATTCTCCTCGAGTCTTGGCATGGCAATTGGGACGCGTCTCCACATGAGGCGGGAGACCCAGGGTCCCTTTCCACGTGCCACACGGATCCTGGGACTCCTATCCATTTTCAAGAGGAGTCAGGCATCGTCTCCTTTGGAAGCATTGATCTCCGTGGACCTCTCGAGGTTTCAAAGAATGTGAGGCCTCCGCTCGCGGTGAGGTGGAGAATTAGGTCTTTCTCTGTGGTCTCCACATGGGATTCAGACATCCCTTCGTCTTGGGAGATGCAAGACAAGCCTTCATTCAATTCACTGCAGGGATATCCGGCCTTACTTCGAGTCAGAGCATCTCGGTGTCCATTCCACTTGAGGCCACAAACTCAGGGTCCCTCAAATATACCTGTAGCTGAGAGAAGCCTCCTCTTGAGGTGCTTGTGGAAAGTTGGTATTCCTCTTGAGTAGAAGCCAGGGCCTAAGCTGTCATCTCGAGTTGATTTGGGGTCCACGGAGCCCTTTCCTGTTGGTCCAGTGACCTCAGGATCCCTCTAGACTTGAGACAGTGATCTTGGGTTTTCTCTGGAGTGCCATCAAGGAAATCAAGGCTCCTTTCACGTTTGATGTGGAACACGGAATTGCTCTGCATGCAGTGCAGGGGAATCGGGCCTCATCTCCCGGCAAGGGGGATGTCTCATGGTTTTTCTCAAGTTGCGGCCGGAACCTGGGGTATATTCTCGAGTTATGACGGGGAGGGCCCTTCCAGACACGTGTTTGTCCAGCAACGTCAGGACTCCTGCCTAGGTGCGAGGGATATCTCGGGATTCTCCTCGAGTCTTGGCATGGCAATTGGGACGCCTATCCACGTGAGGTGAGAGACCCAGGGTCCCTTTCCACGTGCCACAGGGATCCTGGAACTCCTATCCATTTTCAAGAAGAGTCAGGCATCTTCTCATTTGGAAGCATTGATCTCCGCGGACCTCTCGAGTTTTCAAAGGATGTGAGGCCTCTGGTGTCGATGAGGCGGAGAACTAGGTCTTTCTCTGTGGTCTCCACAGGGGATTCAGACAACCCTTCTTCTTGGGAGATGCAAGATGAGCCTGCATTCAATTCACTGCAGGGATATCCGGCCTTACTTCGAGTCAGAGCATCTCGGGGCCCATTCCACTTGAGGCCACAAACTCAGGGTCCCTCTCACATACCTGTAGCTGAGAGAAGCCTCCTCTTGAGGTGCTTGTGGAAAGTTGGTATTCCTCATGAGTCGAAGCCAGGGACTAACCTCTCATCTCGAGTTGATTTGGGGTCCACGAAGCCCTTTCGTGTTGCTCCAGTGACCTCAGGATCCCTCTAGGCTCTAGACAGTGATCTTGGGTTTTCTCTGGAGTGCCATCAAGGAAATCAAGGCTACTTTCACGTTTAATGTGGAACACGGAATTGCTCTGCATGCAGTGCAGGGGAATCGTGCCTCAATTTGCGGATAGGGGAAATCTCATGGTTTTTCACGAGTTGCGGCCGAAACCTGGGGTATATTCTAGAGTTACGACGGGGAGGGCCCTTCCAGACACGTGTTTGTTCAGCGACGTCAGGACTCCTGCCTAGGTGCGAGGGACACCTCGGGATTCTCCTCGAGTCTTGGCATGGATATTGGGACGCGTCTCCACGTGAGGCGCGAGTCCCAGGGTCCTTTTCCACGTGCCACAGGGATCCTGGGACTCCTATCCATTTTCAAGAGGAGTCAGGCATCGTCTCCTTTGGAAGCATTGATCTCCGCGGACCTCTCGAATTTTCAAAGGATGTGAGACCTCCGGTCGCGATGAGGCGGAGAACTAAGGCTTTCTCTGTGGTCTCCACATTGGATTCAGACATCCCTTCGCTTGGGAGATGCAATTCAATTCAACGAGCCTGCATTCAATTCACTGCAGGGATATCCGGCCTTCCTTCGAGTCAGAGCATCTCGGTGTCCATTCCACTTGAGGCCACAAACTCAGGGTCCCTCTCACATACCTTTAGCTGAGAGAAGCCTCCTCTTGAGGTGCCTTTGAAAAGTTGGTATTCCTCTTGAGTCGAAGCCAGGGACTAAGCTCTCATCTCGAGTTGATTTATCGTCCACGGAGCCCTTTTGTGTTGCTCCAGTGACCTCAGGATCCCTCTAGACTTGAGACAGTGATCTTGGGTTTTCTCTGCAGTTCCATCAAGGAAATAAAGGCTCCTTTCATGTTTGATGTGGAACACGGAATTGCTCTGCACGCAGTGCAGGGGAATCTGGCCTCATCTCGCGGCGAGGGGGAAGACTCATGGTTTTTCTCGAGTTGCGGCCCGAACCTGTGGTATATTCTGGAGTTACGAAGGGGAGGGCCCTTCCAGACACGTGCTTGTTCAGCGACTTCAGGACTCCTGCCTAGGTGCGAGGGACACCTCGGGATTCTCCTCGAGTCTTGGCATGGCAATTGGGACGCCTCTCTATGTGAGGCGGGAGCCCCAGGTTCCCTTTCCACGTGCCACAGGAATCCTGGGACTCCTATCCATTCTCAAGAGGAGTCAGGCATCGTCTCCTTTGGAAGCATTTATCTCCGCGGATCTTTCGAGTTTTCAAAGGATGTGAGGCCTCCGGTCTTCATGAGGCGGAGGACTAGGTCTTTCTCTGTGGTCTCCACAGGGGATTCAGACATCCCTTCGTCTTGGGAGATGCAAGACGAGCCTGCATTCAATTCACTGCAGGGATATCCAGCCTTACTTCGAGTCAGAGCATCTCGGTGTCCATTCCACTTGAGGCCACAAACTCAGGGTCCCTCTCACATACCTGTAGCTGAGAGAAGCCTCCTCTTGAGGTGCTTCTGGAAAGTTGGTATTCCTCTTGAGTGGAAGCCAGGGACTAAGCTCTCATCTCGAGTTGATTTGGGGTCCACGGAGCCCTTTCGTGTTGATACAGTGACCTCAGGATCCCTCTAGACTTGAGACATTGATCTTGGGTTTTCTCTGGAGTGCCATCAAGGAAATCAAGGCTCCTTTCACGTTTGATGAGGATCACGGAATTGCTCTGCACGCAGTGCAGGGGAATCGGGCCTCATCTCTTGGCGAGGGAGAAGTCTCATGGTTTTTCTCGAATTGCGGCCGGAACCTGGGGTATATTCTCGAGTTACGACGGGGAGGGCCCTTCCAGACACATGTTTGTTCAGCGACGTCAGGACTCCTGCCTAGGTGGAAGGGACACCTCGGGATTCTCCTCGAGTCTTGGCATGGCAATTGGGACGCGTCTCCACGTGAGGGGGGTGACCCAGGGTCCCTTTCCACGTGCCACAGGGTTCCTGGGACTCCTATCCATTTTCAAGAGGAGTCAGGCATCGTCTCCTTTGGAAGCATTGATCTCTGCGGTCCTCTCGAGTTTTCAAAGTATGCGTGGCCTCCGTTCGCGAAGAAACGGAGAACTAGGTCTTTCTCTGTGGTCTCCACAGGGGATTCAGACACCCCTTCTTTTTGGGAGATGCAAGACGAGCCTGCATTCAATTCACTGCAGGGATATCCGGCCTTACTTCGAGTCAGAGCATCTCGGTGTCCATTCCGCTTGAGTCCACAAACTAAGGGTCCCTCTCACATACCTGTAGCTGACAGAAGCCTCCTCTTGAGGTGCTTGTGGAAAGTTGGTATTCCTCTTGAGTCGAAGCCAGGGACTAAGCTCTCATCTCGAGTTGATTTGGGGTCCACGGAGCCCTTTCGTGTTGCTCCAGTGACCTCAGGATCCCTCTAGACTTGAAACAGTGATCTTGGGTTTCCTCTGGAGTGCCATCAAGGAAATCAAGTCTCCTTTCTCGTTTCATGTGGAACATGGAATTGCTCTGCACGCAGTGCAGGGGAATCGGGCCTCATCTCGCAGAGAGGCGGAAGTCTCACGGTTTTTCTCGAGTCGCGACCGGAACCTGGGGTATATTCTCGAGTTACGACGGGGAGTGCCCTTCCAGATACGTGTTTGTTCAGCGACGTCAGGCCTCCTGCCTAGGTGCGAGGGACACATCGGGATTCTCCTCGAGTCTTGGCATGGAAATTGGGTCGTGTCTCCACGTGAGGCGGGAGACCCAGGGTCCCTTTCCATGTGCTACAGGGATCCTGGGACTCCTATCCATTTTCAACAAGAGTCAGGCATCTTCTCCTTTGGAAGCATTGATCTCCGGGGACCTCTCGAGTTTTCAATGGATGTGAGGCCTCCGCTCGCGATGAGGCAGAGAACTAGGTCTTTCTCTGTGGTCTCCACAGTGGATTTAGACATCCCTTCGTCTTGGGAGATGCAAGACGAGCCTGCATTCAATTCACTGCAGGGATATCCAGCCTTACTTCATGTCAGACCATATCGGTGTCCATTCCACTTGAGGCCACAAACTCAGGGTCCCTCTCAAATACCTGTGGCTGAGAGAAGCCTCCTCTTGAGGTGCTTGTGGAAAGTTGGTATTCCTGTTGAGTCGAAGCCAGGGACTAAGCTCTCATCTCGAGTTGATTTGGGGTCCACGGAGCTCTTTCGTGTTGCTCCAGTGACCTCAGAATCCCTCTAGACATGAGACAGTGATCTTGGGTTTTCTCTGGAGTGCCATCAAGGAAATCAAGGCTCCTTTCACGTTTGATGTGGAACACGAATTGCTCTGCACGCAGTGCAGGGGAATCGGGCCTCATCTCGCGGCAAGGGGGAAGTCTCATGGTTTTTCTGGAATTGCGGCCGGAACCTGGGGTATATTCTCGAGTTACGACGGGGAGGGCCCTTCCAGACACGTGTTTGTTCAGCGACGTCAGGACTCCTGCCTAGGAGCGAGGGACACGTCGGGATTCTCCTCGAGTCTTGGCATGGCAATTGGGACGTGTCTCCACGTGAGGCAGGAGACCCAGTGTCCCTTTCGACGAGCCACAGGGATCCTGGGACTCCTATCCATTTTCAAGAGGAGTCAGGCATCGTCTCCTTTGGAAGCATTGATATCCGCGGACTTCTCGAATTTTCAAAGGATGTGATGCCCCCGGTCGCTATGAGGCGGAGAATTAGGTCTTTCTCTGTGGTCTCCACAGGGGATTCAGACATCCCTTCGTCTTGGGAGATGCAAGACGAGCCTGCATTCAATTCACTGCAGGGATATCCGGCCTTACTTCGAGTCAGAGCATCTCGGTGTCCATTCCACTTGAGGCCACAAACTCAGGGTCCCTCAAATATACGTGTAGCTGAGAGAAACCTCCTCTTGAGGTCCTTGTGGAAAGTTGGTATTCCTCTTGAGTCTAAGCCAGGGACTAAGCTCTCATCTCGAGTTGATTTGGGGTCCACGAAGCCCTTTCCTGTTGGTCCAGTGACTTCAGGATCCCTCTAGACTTGAGACAGTGATCTTGGGTGTTCTCTAGAGTGCCATCAAGGAAATCAAGGCTCCTTTCACGTTTGATGTGGAACACGGAATTGCTCTGCACAGAGTGCAGGGGAATCGGGCCTCAACTCGCGGCGAGGGGGAAATCTCATTGTTTTTCTCGAGTTGCGGACGGAACCTGGGGTATATTCTCGAGTGACGACGGGGAGGGCCCTTCCAGACACGTGTTTGTTCAGCGACGTCAGGACTCCTGCCTAGGGGCGAGGGACACCTCGGGATACTCCTCGAGTCTTGGCATGGCAATTGGGACGCGTCTCCACGTGAGGCCGGAGACCCAGGGTCCCTTTCCACGTGCCACAGGGATCCTGGGACTCCTATCCATTTTCAAGAGGAGTCAGGCATCGTCTCCTTTGGAAGCATTGATCTCCGCGGACCTCTTGAGTTTTCAAATGATGTGAGGCCTCCGGTCGCGATGAGGCCGAGGACTAGGACTTTCTCTGTGGTCTCCACAGGGGATTCAGACATCCCGTCGTCTTGGGAGATGCAAGACGAGCCTGCTTTCAATTCACTGCAGGGATATCCGGCCTTACTTCGAGTCAGAGCATCTCGGTGTCCATTCCACTTGAGGCCACACATTCAGGGTCCCTCTCACATACCTGTAGCTGAGAGAAGCCTCCTCTTAAGGTGCTTGTGGAAAGTTGGTATTCCTCTTGAGTCGAAGCCAGGGACTAAGCTCTCATCTCGAGTTAATTTGGGGTCCACGGAGCCCTTTCGTATTGCTCCAGTGACCTCAGGATCCCTATAGACTTGAGACAGTGATCTTGGGTTTTCTCTGGAGTGCCATCAAGGAAATCAAGGCTCCTTTCACGTTTGATGTGGAACACGGAATTGCTCTGAACGCAGTACAGGGGAATCGGGCCTCATCTTGCGGCGAGGGGGAAGTCTCATGGTTTTTCTCGAGTTGCGGCCGGAACCTGGGGTATATTCTCCAGTTACGACGGGGAGGGCCCTTCCAGACACGTGTTTGTTCAGCGACGTCGGACTCCTGCTTAGGTGCGAGGGACACCTCGGGATTCTCCTTGAGTCTTGGCATGGCAATTGGGACGTGTCTCCACGGGAGCCGGGAGACCCAGGGTCACTTTCAACGTGCCACAGGGTTCGTGGGACTCCTATCCATTTTCAAGAAAAGTCAGGCATCGTCTCCTTTGGACGCATTGATCTCCGCAGACCTCTCGAGTTTTCAAAGGATGTGAGGCCTCCGGTCTTGATGAGGCGGAGGACTAGGTCTTTCTCTGTGGTCGCCACAGGGGATTCAGACATCCCTTCGTCTATGGAGATGCAAGACGAGCCTGCATTCAATTCACTGCAGGGATATCCGGCCTTACTTCGAGTCAGAGCATCTCGGTGTCCATTCCACTTGAGGCCACAAACTCAGGGGCCCTCTCACATACCTGTAGCTGAGAGAAGCCTCGTCTTGAGGTGCTTGTGAAAAGTGGGTATTCCTCTTGAGTCGAAGCCAGGGTCTAAGCTCTCATCTCGAGTTGACCTGGGGTCCACGGAGCCCTTTCATTTTGCTCCAGTGACCTCAGGATCCCTCTAGACTTGAGACAGTGATTTTGGGTTTTCTCTGGAGTGCCATCAAGGAAATCAAGGCTCCTTTCACGTTTGATGTGGAACACGGAATTGCTCTGCACGCAGTGCAGGGGAATCGGGCCTCATCTCGCGGCGAGGGGGAAATCTCATGGTTTTTCTCGAGTTGCGGCAGGAACCTGGGGTATATTCTCGAGTTACGTCGGGGAGGGCCCTTCCAGACACGTGTTTGTTCAGCGACGTCAGGACTCCTGCCTCGGTGCGAGGGACACCTCGGGATTCTCCTCGAGTCTTGGCATGGTAATTTGGACGCGTCTCCACGTGAGGCGGGAGACCCAGGTTCCCTTTCCACGTGCCACAGGGATCCTGGGACTCCTATCCATTTTCAAGAGGAGTCAGGCATCGTCTCGTTTGGAAGCATTGATCTCCGCGGACCTCTCGAGTTTTCAAAGGATGTGAGGCCTCCGGTCGCGATGAGGCGGAGAAGTCGGTCTTTCTCTGAGGTCTCCACAGGAGATTCAGACATCCCTTCGTCTTGGGAGATGCAAGACGAGCCTGCATTCAATTCATGCAGGGATATCCGGCCTTACTTCGAGTCAGAGCATCTCGGTGTCCATTCCACTTGAGGCCACAAACTCAAGGTCCCTCTCACATACCTGTAGCTGAGAGAAGCCTCGTCTTGAGGTGCTTGTGAAAAGTGGGTATTCCTCTTGAGTCGAAGCCAGGGTCTAAGCTCTCATCTCGAGTTGATCTGGGGTCCACGGAGCCCTTTCGTGTTGCTCCAGTGACCTCAGGATCCCTCTAGACTCTAGACAGTAATCTTGGGTTTTCTCTGGAGTGCCATCAAGGAAATCAAGGCTCCTTTCACGTTTGATGTGGAACACGGAATTGCTCTGCACGCAGTGCAGGGGAATCGGGCCTCATCTCGCGGCGAGGGGGAAATCTCATGGTTTTTCTCGAGTTGCGGCCGGAACCTGGTGTATATTCTCGAGTTACGATGGGGAGGGCCCTTCCAGACACGTGTTTGTTCAGCGACGTCAGGACTCCTGCCTAGGTGCGAGGGACACCTCAGGATTCTCCTCGAGTCTTGTCATGGCAATGGGGAAGCGACTCCACGTGAGGCGGGAGACCCAGGGTCCCTTTCCACGTGCCACAGGCATCCTGGGACTCCTATCCATTTTCAAGAGGAGTCAGGCATCGTCTCCTTTGGAAGCATTGATCTCCGCGGTCCTCTCGAATTTTCAAAGGATGTGAGGCCCCCGGTCGCTATGAGGCGGAGAATTAGGTCTTTCTCTGTGGTCTCCACAGGGGATTCAGACATCCCTTCGTCTTGGGAGATGCAAGACGAGCCTGCATTCAATTCACTGCAGGGATATCCGGCCTTACTTCAAGTCAGAGCATCTCGGTGTCCATTCCACTTGAGGCGACAAACTCGGGGTCCCTCTCACATACCCCTAGCTGAGAGAAGCCTCCTCTTGAGGTGCTTATGGAAAGTTGGTATTCCTCTTGAGTCGAAGCCAGGGACTAAGCTCTCATCTCGAGTTGATTTGGGGTCCAAGGGGAAATTTCGTGTTGCTCCAGTGACCTCAGCATCCCTCTAGAGTTGAGACAGTGATCTTGGGTTTTCTCTGGAGTGCCATCAAGGAAATCAAGGCTCCTTTCACGTTTGATGTGGAACACGGAATTGCTCTGCACGCAGTCCAGGGGAATCGGGCCTCAACTCGCGGCGACGGGGAAATCTCATGGTTTTTCTCGAGTTGCGGACGGAACCTGGGGTATATTCTCGAGTTACGAAGGGGAGGGACCTTCCAGACACGTGTTTGTTCAGCGACGTCAGGACTCCTGCCTAGGGGCGAGGGACACTTCGGGATTCTCCTCGAGTCTTGGCATGGCAATTGGGTCGCGTCTCCACGTGAGGCGGGAGACCCAGGGTCCCTTTCCACGTGCCACAGGGATCCTGGGACTCCTATCCATTTTCAAGAGGAGTCAGGCATCGTCTCCTTTGGAAGCATTGATCTCCGCGGACCTCTTGAGGTTTCAAAGGATGTGAGGCCTCCGGTCGCGATGAGGCGGTGAACTAGGTCTTTCTCTGTGGTCTCCACAGGGGATTCAGACATCCCTTCGTCTTGGGAGATGCAAGATGAGCCTGCATTCAATTCACTGCAGGGATATCCGGCCTTACTTCGAGTCAGAGCATCTCGGTGTCCATTCCACTTGAGGCCACAAACTCAGGGTCCCTCTCACTTACCTGTAGCTGAGAGAAGCCTTCCCTTGAGCTGCTTGTGAAAAGTTGGTATTCCTCTTGAGTCGAAGCCAGGGATGAAGCTCTCATCTCGAGTTGATTTGGGGTTCCCGGAGCCCTTTCGTGTTGCTCCAGTGACCTCAGGATCCCTATAGACTTGAGACAGTGATTGTGGGTTTTCTCTGGAGTGCCATCAAGGAAATCAAGGCTCCTTTCACGTTTGATGTGGAACACGGAATTGCTCTGCACGCAGTGAAGGGGAATCAGGCCTCATCTCGGGGCGAGGGGGAAGTCTCATGGTTTTTCTCGAGTTGCGGCCGGAACCTGGGGTATATTCTCGAGTTACGACGGGGAGGGCCCTTCCAGACACGTGTTTGTTCAGCGACGTCAGGACTCCTGCCTAGGTGCGAGGGACACCTCGGGATTCTCCTCGAGTCTTGGCATGGCAATTGGGACGCGTCTCCACGTAAGGCGGGAGACCCAGGGTCCCTTTCCACGTGCCACAGGGATCCTGGGACTCCTATCCATTTTGAAGAGGAGTCAGGCATCGTCTCCTTTGGAAGCATTGATCTCCCCGGACCTCTCGAGTTTTCAAATGATGTGAGGCCTCCGGTCGCGATGAGGCGGAGAAGTCGGTCTTTCTCTGAGGTCTCCACAGGGGATTCAGACATCCCTTCGTCTTGGGAGATGCAAGACGAGCCTGCATTCAATTCACTGCAGGGATATCCGGCCTTACTTCGAGTCAGAGCATCTCGGTGTCCATTCCACTTGAGGCCACAAACTCAGGGTCCCTCTCACACACCTGTAGCTGAGAGAAGCCTCCTCTTGAGGTGCTTATGGAAAGTTGGTATTCCTCTTGAGTCGAAGCCAGGGACTAAGCTCTCATCTCGAGTTGATATGGGGTCCAAGGGGAAATTTCGTGTTGCTCCAGTGACCTCAGGATCACTCTAGACTTGAGACAGTGATCTTGGGTTTTCTCTGGAATGCCATCAAGGAAATCAAGGCTCCTTTCACGTTTGATGTGGAACACGGAATTGCTCTGCATGCAGTGCAGGGGAATCGGGCCTCAACTCGCGGCGAGTGGGAAATCTCATGGTTTTTCTCGAGTTGCGGCCGGAACCTGGGGTATATTCACGAGTTATGACGGGGAGGGCCCTTCCAGACACGTGTTTGTTCAGCGACGTCAGGACTCCTGCCTAGGGGAGAGGGACACCTCGGGATTCTCCTCGAGTCTTGGCATGGCAATTGGGACGCGTCTCCACGTGAGGCGGGAGACCCAGGGTCCCTTTCAACGTGCCACAGGGATCGTGGGACTCCTATCCATTTTCAAGAAGAGTCAGGCATCGTCTCCTTTGGAAGCATTGATCTCCGCGGACCTCTCGAGTTTTCAAAGGATGTGAGGCCTGAGGTCGCGTTGAGGCGGAGGACTAGGTCTTTCTCTGTGGTCTCCACAGGGGATTCAGATAACCCTTCGTCTTGGGAGATGCAAGACGAGCCTGCATTCAATTCACTGCTGGGATATCCGGCCTTACTTCGAGTCAGAGCATCACGGTGTCCATTCCACTTGAGGCCACAAATTCAGGGTCCCTCTCACATACCTGTAGCTGAGAGAAGGCTCCTCTTGAGGTGCTTGTGGAAAGTTGGTAGTCCTCTGGAGTAGAAGCCAGGGACTAAGCTCTCATCTCGAGTTGATTTGGGGTCCACGGAGCCCTTTCGTGTTGCTCCAGTGACCTTAGGATCCCTCTAGACTTGAGACAGTGATCTTGGGTTTTCTCTGGAGTGCCATCAAGGAAATCAAGGCTCCTTTCACGTTTGATGTGGAACACGAAATTGCTCTACACGCAGTGCAGGGGAATCGGGCCTCATCTCGCGGCGAGGGGGAAGTCTCATGGTTTTTCTCGAGTTGCGGCCGGAACCTGGGGTATATTCTCGAGTAACGACGGGGAGGGCCCTTCCAGACACGTGTTTGTTCAGCGACGTCGGACTCCTGCCTAGGTGCGAGGGACACCTCGGGATTCTCCTCGAGTCTTGGCAGGGCAATTGGGACGCGTCTCCACGAGAGCCGGGAGACCCAGGGTCCCTTTCAACGTGCCACAGGGATCGTGGGACTCCTATCCATTTTCAAGAAGAGTCAGGCATCGTCTCCTTTGGAAGCATTGATCTCCGCAGACCTCTCGAGTTTTCAAAGGATGTGAGGCCTCCGGTCTTCATGAGGCGGAGGACTAGGTCTTTCTCTGTGGTCTCCACAGGGGATTCAGACATCCCTTCGTCTTGGGAGATGCAAGACGAGCCTGCATTCAATTCACTGCAGGGATATCCGGCCTTACTTCGAGTCAGAGCATCTCGGTGTCCATTCCACTTGAGGCCACAAACTCAGGGTCCCTCTCACATACCTGTAGCTGAGAGAAGCCTCCTCTTGAGGTGCTTATGGAAAGTTGGTATTCCTCTTGAGTCGAAGCCAGGGACTAAGCTCTCATCTCGAGTTGATTTGAGGTCCAAGGGGAAATTTCGTGTTGCTCCAGTGACCTCAGCATCCCTCTAGAATTGAGAGAGTGATCTTGGGTTTTCTCTGGAGTGCCATCAAGGAAATCAAGGCTCCTTTCACGTTTGATGTGGAACACGGAATTGCTCTGCACACAGTCCAGGGAATCGGGCCTCAACTCGCGGCGACGGGGAAGTCTCATGGTTTTTCTCGAGTTGCGGACGGAACCTGGGGTATATTCTCGAGTTAAGGCGGGGAGGGACCTTCCAGACACGGGTTTGTTCAGCGACGTCAGGACTCCTGCCTAGGGGCGAGGGACACTTCGGGATTCTCCTCGAGTCTTGGCATGGCAATTGGGTCGCGTCTCCACGTGAGGCGGGAGACCCATGGTCCCTTTCCACGTGCCACAGGCATCCTGGGACTCCTATCCATTTTCAAGAGGAGTCAGGCATCGTCTCCTTTGGAAGCATTGATCTCCGCAGACCTCTTGAGGTTTCAAAGGATGTGAGGCCTCCGGTCGCGATGAGGCGGAGAACTAGGTCTTTCTCTGTGGTCTCCACAGGGGATTCAGACATCCCTTCGTCTTGGGAGATGCAAGACGAGCCTGCATTCAATTCACTGCAGGGATATCAGGCCTTATTTCGAGTCAGAGCATCTCTGTGTCCATTCCACTTGAGGCCACAAACTCAGGGTCCCTCTCACTTACCTGTAGCTGAGAGAAGCCTCCTCTTGAGGTGCTTGTGAAAAGTTGGTATTCCTCTTGAGTCGAAGCCAGGGACTAAGCTCTCATCTCGAGTTGATTTGGGGTCCACGGAGCCATTTCGTGTTGCTCCAGTGACCTCAGGATCCCTCTAGACTTGAGACAGTGATCTTGGGTTTTCTCTGGAGTGCCATCAAGGAAATCAAGGCTCCTTTCACGTTTGATGTGGAACACGGAATTGCTCTGCACGCAGTGAAGGGGAATCAGGCCTCATCTCGCGGCGAGGGGCAAGTCTCATGGTTTTTCTCGAGTTGCGGCCGGAACCTGGGGTATATTCTCGAGTTACGACGGGGAGGGCCCTTCCAGACACGTGTTTGTTCAGCGACGTCAGGACTCCTGCCTAGGTGCGAGGGACACCTCGGGATTCTCCTCGAGTCTTGGCAAGGCAATTACGACGCCACTCCACGTGAGGCGGCAGACCCACGGTCCCTTTCCACGTGCCACAGGAATCCTGGGACTCCTATTCATTTTCAAAAGGAGTCAGGCATCGTCTCCTTTGGAAGCATTGATCTCCGCGGACCTCTGGAGTTTTTAAAGGATGTGAGGCCCCCGGTCGCTATGAGGCGGAGAATTAGGTCTTTCTCTGTGGTCTCCACAGGGGATTCAGACATCCCTTCGTCTTGGGAGATGCAAGACGAGCCTGAATTCAATTCACTGCAGGGATATCCGGCCTTACTTCGAGTCGAGCATCTCGGCGTCCTTTCCACTTGAGGCCACAAACTCAGGGTCCCTCTCACATACCTGTAGCTGAGAGAAGCCTCCTCTTGAGGTGCTTGTGGAAAGTTGGTATTCCTCTTGAGTCTAAGCCAGGGTCTAAGCTCTCATCTCGAGTTGATTTGGGGTCCACAAAGCCCTTTCCTGTTGGTCCAGTGACCTCAGGATCCCTCTAGACTTGAGACAGTGATCTTGGGTATTTTCTGGAGTGCCATCAAGGAAATCAAGGCTCCTTTAACGTTTGATGTGGATCACGGAATTGCTCTGCATGCAGTGCAGGGGAATCGGGCCTCAACTCGCGGCGAGGGGGAAATCTCATGGTTTTTCTCGAGTTGCGGCCGGAACCTGTGGTATATTCACGAGTTACGACGGGGAGGGCCCTTCCAGACATGTGTTTGTTCAGCGACGTCAGGACTCCTGCCTAGGGGCGAGGGACACCTCGGGATTCTCCTCGAGTCTTGGCATGGCAATTGGAACGCGTCTCCACGTGAGGCTGTAGACCCAGGGTCCCTTTCCACGTGCCACACGGATCCTGGGACTCCTATCCATTTTCAAGAGGAGTCAGGCATCGTCTCCTTTGGAAGCATTGATCTCCGCAGACCTCTCGAGTTTTCAAAGGATGTGACACCTCCGTTCGCGTTGAGGCAGAGGACTAGGTCTTTCTCTGTGGTCTCCACAGGGGATTCAGACATCTCTTCGTCTTGGGAGATGCAAGACGAGCCTGCATTCAATTCACTGCAGGGATATCCGGCCTTACTTCGAGTCAGAGCATCTCGGTGTCCATTCCACTTGAGGCCACAAACTCAGGGTCCCTCTCAAATACCTGTTGCTGAGAGAAGCCTCCTCTTGAGGTGCTTGTGGAAAGTTGGAATTCCTGTTGAGTCGAAGCCAGGGACTAAGCTCTCATCTCGAGTTGATTTGGGGTCCACGGAGCTCTTTCGTGTTGCTCCAGTGACCTCAGGATCCCTCTAGACATGAGACAGTGATCTTGGGTTTTCTCTGGAGTGCCATCAAGGAAATCAAGGCTCCTTTCACGTTTGATGTGGAACACGGAATTGCTCTGCACGCAGTGCAGGGGAATCGGGCCTCATCTCGCGGCGAGGGGGAAGTCTCATGGTTTTTCTCGAGTTGCGGCCGGAACCTGGGGTATATTCTCGAGTTACGACGGGGAGGGCCCTTCCAGACAAGTGTTTGTTCAGCGACTTCAGGACTCCTGCCTAGGTGCGAGGGACACGTCGGGATTCTCCTCGAGTCTTGGCATGGCAATTGGGACGCGTCTCCACGTGAGGCAGGAGACCCAGTGTCCCTTTCGACGAGCCACAGGGATCCTGGGACTCCTATCCATTTTGAAGAGGGGTCAGGCATCGTCTCCTTTGGAAGCATTGATCTCCGCAGACCTCTCGAATTTTCAAAGGATATGAGGCCTCCGGTCGCGATGAGGCGAAGGACTAGGTCTTTCTCTATGGTCTCCACAGGGGATTCAGACATCCCTTCGTCTTGGGAGATGCAAGACGAGCCTGCATTCAATTCACTGCAGGGATATCTGGCCTTACTTCAAGTTAGAGCATCTCGATGTCCATTCCACTTGTGGCCACAAACTCATGGTCCCTCTCACATACCTGTAGCTGAGAGAAGCCTCCTCTTGAGGTGCTTGTGGAAAGTTGGTATTCCTCTTGAGTCGAAGCCAGGGACTAAGCTCTCATCTCGAGTTAATTTGGGGTCGACGGAGCCCTTTCGTGTGGCTCCAGTGACCTCATTATCCCTCTAGACTTGAAACAGAGATCTTGGGTTTTCTCTGGAGTGTCATCAAGGAAATCAAGGCTCCTTTCACGTTTGATGTGGAATACAGAATTGCTCTGGAGGCAGTGCAGGTGAATCGGGCCTCATCTCGCGGAGAGGGGGAAGTCTCATGGTTTTTCTCGAGTTGCGGCCAGAACCTGGGGTATATTTTCGAGTTACGACGGGGAGGGCCCTTCCAGACACGTGTTTGTTCAGCGACATAAGGACTACTGCCTAGGTGCGAGGGACACCACGGGATTCTCCTCGAGTCTTGGCATGGCAATTGGGGCGCGTCTCCACGTGAGGCGGGAGACCTAGGGTCCCTTTCCACGTGCCACAGGGATCCTGGGACTCCTATCCATTTTCAAGAGGAGTCAGTCATCGTCTCCTTTGGAAGCATTGATCTCCGCGGACCTCTCGAGTTTTCAAAGGATGTGACACCTCCGTTCGCGTTGAGGCAGAGGACTAGGTCTTTCTCTATGGTCTCCACAGGGGATTCAGACATCCCTTCGTCTTGGGAGATGCAAGACGAGCCTGCATTCAATTTACTGCAGGGATATCCGTCCTTACTTCGAGTCAGAGCATCTCGGTGTCCATTCCAATTGAGGCCACAAACTCAGGGTCCCTCTCACATACATGTAGCTGAGAGAAGCCTCCTCTTGAGGTGCTTGTGGAAAGTTGGTATTCCTCTTGAGTCGAAGCCAGGGACTAAGCTCTCATCTCGAGTTGATTTGGGGTCGACGGAGCCCTTTCTTGTTGCTCCAGTGACCTCATTATCCCTCTAGACTTGAGACAGTGATCTTGGGTTTTCTCTGGAGTGTCATCAAGGAAATCAAGGCTCCTTTCACGTTTGATGTGGAACACGGAATTGCTCTGGACGCAGTGCAAGGGAATCGGGCCTCAACTCGCGGCGAGGGGGAAATCTCATGGTTTTTCTCGAGTTGCGGCCAGAACCTGGGATATATTCTCGAGTTACGACGGGGAGGGCCCTTCCAGACACGTGTTTGTTCAGCGACATAAGGACTACTGCCTAGGTGCGAGGGACACCTCGGGATTCTCCTCGAGTCTTGGCATGGCAATTGGGACGCGTCTCCACGTGATGCGGGAGACCCAGGGTCCCTTTCCACGTGCCACAGGGATCCTGGGACTCCTATCCATTTTCAAGAGGAGTCAGGCATCGTCTCCTTTGGAAGCATTGATCTCCTTGGACCTCTCGAGTTTTCAAAGGATGTGAGGCCTCCGGTCGCGATGAGGCGGAGGACTAGGTCTTTCTCTATGGTCTCCACAGGGGATTCAGACATCCCTTCGTCTTGGGAGATGCAAGAAGAGCCTGCATTCAATTCACTGCAGGGATATCCGGCCTTACTTCGAGTCAGAGCATCTCGATGTCCATTTCACTTGAGGCCACAAACTCAGGGTCCCTCTCACATACATGTAGCTGAGAGAAGCCTCCTCTTGAGGTGCTTGTGGAAATTTGGTATTCCTCTTGAGTCGAAGCCAGGGACTAAGCTCTCATCTCGAGTTGATTTGGGGTCCACGGAGCCCTTTCGTGTTGCTCCACTGACCTCAGGATCCCTCTAGACTCTAGACAGTGATCTTGGGTTTTCTCTGGAGTGCCATCAAGGAAATCAAGGCTCCTTTCACGTTTGATGTGGAACACGCAATTGCTCTGCACGCAGTGCAGGGGAATCGGGCCTCATCTCGCGGCGAGGGGGAAGTCTCATGGTTTTTCTCGAGTTGCGGCCAGAACCTGGGGTATATTCTCGAGTTACGACGGGGAGGGCCCTTCCAGACACGTGTTTGTTCAGCGACGTCAGGACTCCTGCCTAGGTGCGAGGGACACCTCGGGATTCCCCTCGAGTCTTGGCATGGCAATTGGAAGGCGTCTCCACGTGAGGCGGGAGACCCAGGGTCCCTTTCCACGTGCCACAGGGATCCTGGGACTCCTATCAATTTTCAAGAGGAGTCAGGCATCGTCTCCTTTGGAAGCATTGATCTCCGCGGACCTCTCGAGTTTTCAAAGGATGTGAGGCCTCCGGTTGCGTTGAGGCGGAGGACTAGGTCTTTCTCTGTCGTCTCCACAGGGGATTCAGACATCCCTTCGTCTTGGGCGATGCAAGACGAGCCTGCATTCAATTCACTGCAGTGATATCCGGCCTTACTTCGAGTCAGAGCATCTCGGTGTCCATTCAACTTGAGGCCACAAACTCAGGGGCCCACTCACTTACCTGTAGCTGAGAGAAGCCTCATCTTGAGGTGCTTGTGGAAAGTTCGTATTCCTCTTGAATCGAAGCCAGGGACTAAGCTCTCATCTCGAGTTGATTTGGGGTCCACGGAGCATTTTCGTGTTGGTACAGTGACCTCAGGATCCCTCTAGACTTGAGACAGTGATCTTGGGTTTTCTCTGGAGTGCCATCAAGGAAATCAAGGATCCTTTCACTTTTGATGTGGAATACGGAATTGCTCTGCATGCAGTGCAGGAGAATCGGGCCTCATCTCGCGGCGAGTGGGAAGATTCATGGTTTCTCTCGAGTTGCGGCCGGAACCTGGGGTATATTCTCGAGTTACGACGGGGAGGGCCCTTCCAGACACGTGTTTGTTCAGCGGCGTCAGTACTCCTGCCTAGGTGCGAGGGACACCTCGGGATTCTCCTCGAGTCTTGGCATGACAATTGGGACGCGTCTCCACGTGAGGCGGGAGACCCAGGGTCCCTTTCCACGTGCCACAGTGATTTCTGGGACTTCTATCCATTTTCAAGAGGAGTCAGGCATCGTCTCCTTTGGAAGCATTGATCTCCGCAGACCTCCCGAGTTTTCAAAGGATGTGAGGCCTCCGGTCGCGATGAGGCGGAGGACTAGGTCTTTCTCTGTCGTCTCCACAGGGGATTCAGACATCCCTTCATCTTGGGAGATGCAAGACGGGCCTGCATTCAATTCACTGCAGGGATATCCGGCCTTACTTCGAGTCAGAGCATCTCGGTGTCCATTCCATTTGAGGCCACAAATTCAGGGTCCCTGTCACATACATGTAGCTGAGAGAAGCCTCCCCTTGAGGTGCTTGTTGAAAGTTTTTATTCCCCTTGAGTCGAAGCCAGGGACTAAGCTCTCATCTCGAGTTGATTTGGGGTTCATGGAGCCCTTTCCTGTGGCCTCAGTGACCTCAGGATCTCTCTAGACTTGAGACAGTGATCTTGGGTTTTCTCTGGAGTGCCATTAAGGAAATCAAGGCTAATTTCACGTTTGATGTGGAACACGGAATTGCTCTGCACGCGGTGCACGGGAATCGGGCCTCATCTCGCGGCGAAGGGGAAGTCTCATGGTTTTTCTCGAGTTACGGCCGGAACCTGGGGTATAATCTCGAGTTACGACGGCGAGGGCCATTCCAGACACGTGTTTGTTCAGCGACGTCAGGACTCCTGCCTAGGTGCGAGGGACACCTCGGGATTCTCCTCGAGTCTTGGCATGGCAATTGGGACGCGTCTCCACGTGAGGCGGGAGACCCAGGGTCCCTTTCCAAGTGCCACAGGAATCCTGGGACTCCTATCCATTTTCAAGAGGAGTCAGGCATCGTCACCTTGGAAGCATTGATCTCCGCGGACCTCTCGAATTTTCAAAGGATGTGAGGCCTCCGGTCGCGATGAGGCGGAGTACTAGGTCTTTCTCTGTGGTCTCCACAGGGGATTCAGACATCCCTTCGTCTTGGGAGATGCAAGACGAGCCTGCATTCAATTCACTGCAGAGATATCCGGCCTTACATCGAGTTAGAGCATCTCGGGTCCATTCAATTTGACGCCACAAACTCAGGGTTCTTCTCACATACCTGTAGCTGAGAGAAGCCTGCTCTTGAGGTGCTTGTGGAAAGTTGGTATTCCTCTTGAGTCGAAGCCAGGGAGTAAGCTCTCATCTCGAGTTGATTTGGGGTCCACGGAGCCCTTTCGTGTTGCTCCAGTGACCTCAGGATCCCTCTACACTTGAGACAGTGATCTTGGGTTTTCTCTGGAGTGGCATCAAGGAAATCAAGGCTCGTTTCACGTTTGATGTGGAACACGGAATTGCTCTGCACGCAGTGCAGGGGAATCGGGCCTCATCTCGCGGCGAGGGGGAAGTCCTAAGGTTTTTCTCGAGTTGCGGCCGGAACCTGTGGTATATTCTTGAGTTACGACGGGGAGGGCCGTTCCAGACACGTGTTTGTTCAGCGACGTCAGGACTCCTGCCTAGGTGTGAAGGACACCTCGGGATTCTCCTCGAGTCTTGGCATGGCAATTGGGACGCGTCTCCACATGAAGCGGAAGACCCAGTGTCCCCGTCCATGTGGACAGGGATCCTGGGACTCCTAACCATTTTCAAGAGGAGTCAGGCATCGTCTCCTTTGGAAGCATTGATCTCCGCGGACTTCTCGAATTTTCAAAGGATGTGAGGCCTCCGGTCTCGATGAGGCGGAGGACTAGGTCTTTCTCTGTGGTCTCCACAGGGGATTCAGACATCCCTTCGTCTTGGGAGATGCAAGACGAGCTTGCATTCAATTCACTGCAGGGATATCCGGCTTTACTTCGAGTCAGAGCATCTCGGTGTCCATTCCACTTGAGGCCACAAACTCAGGGTACCTCTCGCATACATGTAGCTGAGAGAAGCCTCCTCTTGAGGGGCTTGTGGAAAGTTGGTATTCCTCTTGAGTCGAAGCCAGGGACTAAGCTCTCATCTCGAGTTGATTTGGGGTCCACGGAGCCCTTTCCTGTTGCTCCAGTGACCTCAGGATCCCTCTAGACTTGAGACAGTCATCTTGGGTTTTCTCTGTAGTGCCATCAAGGAAATAAAGGCTCCTTTCTGGTTCGAGGTGGAACACGGAATTGCTCTGCACGCAGTGCAGTGGAATCTAGCCTCATGTCGTGGCGAGTGTGAAGTCTCATGGTTTTTCTCGAGTTGTGGCCCAAACCTGGGGTATATTCTTGAGTTAAGACGGGGAGGGCCGTTCCAGACACGTGTTTGTTAAGCGACATCAAGACTACTGCCTAGGTGCTAGGGACACCTCGGGATTCTCCTCGAGTCTTGGCATGGCAATTGCAACGTGTCTCCAGGTGAGGCGGGAGCCCCAGAGTCCCTTTCCACGTGGCACAGAGATCCTGGGACTCCTATCCATTTTCAAGAGGAGTCAGGAATCGTCTCCTTTGGAAGCATTGATCTCTGGGGACCTCTTGAATTTTCAAAGGATGTGAGGCCTCCGGTCACGATGAGGGGGAGAACTAGGTCTTTCTCTGTGGTCTTAAAAGTTGATTCAGACATCCCTTCATCTTGAGAGATGCAAGACGAGCCGGCATTCAATTCACTGTAGGGATATCTGGCCTTACTTCAAGACAGAGCATCTTGGTGTCCATTCCACTTGAAGACACAAAGTCAGGGTCCCTCTCACATACATGTAGCTGAGAGAAGCCTCCCCTTGAGGTGCTTCTGGAAAGTTGGTATTCCTCTTGAGTCGAAGCCAGGGACTAAGCTCTCATCTCGAGTTGATTTGGGGTCCACGGAGCCCTTTCGTGTTGCTACAGTGACCTCAGGATTCCTCTAGACTTGAGACAGTGATCTTGGGTTTTCTCTGGAGTGCCATCAAGGAAATCAAGGCTCCTTTCACGTTTGATGTGGAACAATGAATTGCTCTGCACGCAGTGCAGGGGAATCGGGCCTCATCTCGCGGCGAGGGGGAAGTCTCATGGTTTTTCTCGAGTTGAGGCCGGAACCTGGGGTGTATTCTCGAGTTACGACGGGGAGGGCCTTTCCAGACACGTGTTTGTTCAGCGACGTCAGGACTCCTGCCTAGGTGCGAGGGACACCTCGGGATTCTCCTCGAGTCTTGGCATGGCAATTGGGACGCGTCTCCACGTGAGGCGGGAGACCCAGGATCCCTTTCCACGTGCCACAGGGATCCTGGGACTCCTATCCATTTTCAAGAGGCTTCAGGCATCTTCTCCTTTGGAAGCATTGATCTCCGCGGACCTCTCGAGTTTTCAAAGGATGTGAGCCCTCCGGTCTTGATGAGGCGGAGGACTAGGTCTTTCTCTGTGGTCTCCACAGGGGATTCAGACATCCCTTCTTCTTGGGAGATGCAAGACGAGCCTGCATTCAATTCACTGCAGGGATATCCGGCCTTACTTCGAGTCAGAGCATCTCGGTGTCCATTGCACTTGAGGCCACAAACTCAGGGTTCCTCTCACATACCTGTAGCTGAGAGAAGCCTCCTCTTGAGGTGCTTGTGGATAGTTGGTATTCCTCTTGAGTCGAAGCCAGGGTCTTAGCTCTTATCTCGAATATATTTGGGGTCCACGGAGAACTTTCGTGTTGCTCCAGTGACCTCAGGATCCCTCTAGATTTGAGACAGTGATCTTGGGTTTTCTCTGCAGTGCCATCAAGGAAATCAAGGCTCCTTTCACGTTTGATGTGGAACACGGAATTGCTCTGCACGCAGTGCAGGGGAATCGGGCCTCATCTCGCGGCGAGGGGGAAGTCTCATGGTTTTTCTCGAGTTGCGGCCGGAACCTGGGGTATATTCTCGAGTTACGACGGGGAGGGCCCTTCCAGACACGTGTTTGTTCAGCGACGTCAGGACTCCTGCCTAGGTGCGAGGGACACCTCGGGATTTTCCTCGAGTCTTGGCATGGCAATTTGGACCCGTCTCCACGTGAGGCGGGAGACCCAGGGTCCCTTTCCACGTGCCACAGGGATGCTGAGACTCCTATCCATTTTCAAGAGGAGTCAGGCATCGTCTCCTTTGGAAGCATTGATCTCCGCGGACCTCTCGAGTTTTCCAAGGATGTGAGGCCTCCAGTCGCGATGAGGCTGAGAACTCGGTCTTTCTCTGTGGTCTCCACAGGGGATTCAGACATCCCTTCGTCTTGGGAGATGCAAGACGAGCCTGAATTCAATTCACTGCAGGGATATACGGCCTTACTTCGAGTCAGAGCATCTCGGTGTCCATTCCACTTGAGGCCACAAACTCAGGGTCCATCTCACATACCTGTAGCTGAGAGAAGCCTCCTCTTGAGGTGCTTGTGGAAAGTTGGTATTCCTCTTGAGTCGAAGCCAGGGACTAAGCTCTCATCTCGAGTTGATTTGGGGTCCACGGAGCCCTTTCGTGTTGCTCCAGTGACCTCAGGATCCCTCTAGACTTGAGACAGTGATCTTGGGTTTTCTCTGGAGTGCCATCAAGGAAATCAAGGCTCCTTTCACGTTTGATGTGGAACACGGAATTGCTCTGCACGCAGTGCAGGGGAATCGGGCCTCATTTTGCGGCGAGGGGGAAGTCTCATGGTTTTTCTCGAGTTGCGGCCAGAACCTGGGGTATATTCTCGAGTTACGACGGGGAGGGCCCTTCCAGACACGTGTTTGTTCAGCGACGACAGGACTCCTGCCTAGGTGCGAGGGACACCTCGGGATTCTCCTCGAGTCTTGGCATGGCAATTGGGACCCGTCTCCACGTGACGCGGGAGACCCAGGGTCCCTTTCCACGTGCCACAGGGATCCTGGGACTCCTATCCATTTTCAAGAGGAGTCAGGCATCGTCTCCTTTGGAAGCATTGATCTCCGCGGACCGCTCGAGTTTTCCAAGGATGTGAGGCCTCCGGTCGCGATGAGGCGGAGAACTCGGTCTTTCTCTGTGGTCTCCACAGGGGATTCAGACATCCCTTCGTCTTGGGAGATGCAAGACGAGCCTGCATTCAATCCACTGCAGGGATATCTGGCCGAATTCGAGTCAGAGCATCTCGGTGTCCATTCCACTTGAGGCCACAAACTCAGGGTCCCTCTCACATACCTGTAGCTGAGAGAAGCCTCCTCTTGAGGTGCTTGTGGAAACTTGGTATTCCTCTTGAGTGGAAGCCAGGGACTAAGCTCTCATCTCGAGTTGATTTGGGGTCCACAGACCCCTTTCGTGTTGCTCCAGTGACCTCAGGATCCCTCCAGACTTGAGACAGTGATCTTGGGTTTTCTCTGGAGTGCCATCAAGGAAATCAAGGCTCCTTTCACGTTTGATGTGGAACAGGGAATTGCTCTGCACGCAGTGGAGGGGAATCGGGTCTCATCTCGCCGCAAGGGGGATGTCTCATGGTTTTTCTCAAGTTGCGGCCGAAACCTGGGGTATATTCTCGAGTTACGACGGGGAGGGCCCTTCCAGACACGTGTTTGTTCAGCGACGTCAGGACTCTTGCCTAGGTGCGAGGGACACCTTGGGATTCTCCTTGAGTCTTGGCATGGCAATTGGGACGCGTCTCCACGTGAGGCGGGAGACCCAGGGTCCCTTTTGACGTGCCACAGGGATCCTGGGACTCCTATCCATTTCCAAGAAGAGTCAGGCATCTTCTCCTTTGGAAGCATTGATCTCCGCGGACCTCTCGAGTTTTCAAAGGATGTGAGGCCTCCGGTCTCGATGAGGCGGTGAACGAGGTCTTTCTCTGTGGTCTCCACAGGGGATTCAGACAACCCTTCGTCTTGGGAGATGCAAGAAGAGCCTGCATTCAATTCACTGCAGGGATATCCGGCCTTACTTCGAGTCAGAGCATCTCGGTGTCCATTCCACTTGAGGCCACAAACTCAGGGTCCCTCTCACATACCTGTAGCTGAGAGAAGCCTCCTCTTGAGGTGCTTGTGGAAAGTTGATATTCCTCTTGAGTCGAAGCCAGGGACTAAGCTCTCATCTCGAGTTGATTGGGGGTCCACGGAGCCCTTTCCTGTTGGTCCAGTGACCTCAGGATCCCTCTAGACTTGAGACAGTGTTCTTGGGTTTTCTCTGGAGTGCTATCAAGGAAATCAAGGCTCCTTTCATGTTTGATGTGGAACACGGAATTGCTCTGCACGCAGTGCAGGCGAATCAGGCCTCAACTCGCGGCGAGGGGGAAATCTCATGGTTTTTCTCGAGTTGCGGCCCGAACCTGGGGTATATTCTCGAGTTACGACGGGGAGGGCCCTTCCAGACACGTGTTTGTTCAGCGACGTCAGGACTCCTGCCTAGGTGCGAGGGACATCTAGGGATTCTCCTCGAGTCTTGGCATGGCAATTGGGACGCGTCTCCACGTGAGGCGGGAGACCCAGGGTCCCTTTCCACGTGCCACACGGATCCTGGGACTCCTATCCATTTTCAAGAGGAGTCGGGCATCGGCTCCTTTGGAAGCATTGATCTCTGCAGACCTCTCGAGTTTTCAAAGGATGTGAGGCCTCTGGTCGCTATGAGGTGGAGGACTAAGTCTTTCTCTGTGGTCTCCACAGGGGATTCAGACATCCCTTCGTCTTGGAAGATGCAAGACGAGCCTGCATTCAATTCACTGCAGGGATATCCGAACTTACTTCGAGTCAGAGCACCTCGGTTTCCTTTCCACTTGAGGCCACAAACTCAGGGGCCCTCTCACATACCTGTAGCTGAGAGAAGCCTCCTATTGAGGTGCTTGTGGAAAGTTTTCATTCCTCTTGAGTCGAAGCCAGGGACTAAGCTCTCATCTCGAGTTGATTTGGGGTCCATGGAGCCCTTTCGTGTTGCTCGAGTGACCCTAGGATCCCTCCAGACTTGAGACAGTGATCTTGGGTTTTCTCTGGAGTGCCATCAAGGAAATCAAGGCTCCTTTCACGTTTGATGTGGAACACGGAATTGCTCTGCATGCAGTGCAGGGGAATCGGGCCTCAACTTGCGGCGAGGGGGAAGTCTCATGGTTTTTCTCGAGTTGCGGCCGGAACCTGGGGTATATTCTCGAGTTACGACGGGGAGGGCCCTTCCAGACACGTGTTTGTTCAGCGACGTCAGGACTCCTGCCTAGGTGCGAGGGACACCTCGGGATTCTCCTCGAGTCTTGGCATGGCAATTGGGACGCGTCTCCATGTCAGGCGGGAGACCCAGTTTCCCTTTCCACGTGCCACAGGGATCCTGGGACTCCTATCCATTTTCAAGAGGAGTCAGGTATCGTCTCCTTTGAAAGCATTGATCTCCGCGGACCTCTCGAATTTTCAAAGGATGTGAGGCCTCCGGTCGCGATGAAGCGGATAACTAGGTCTTTCTCTGTGGTCTCCACAGGTGATTCAGACAACCCTTCATCTTGGGAGATGCAAGACGAGCCTGCATTCAATTCACTGCAGGGATATCCGGCCTTACTTCGAGTCAGAGCATCTCGGTGTCCATTCCACTTGAGGCCACAAACTCAGGGTCCCTCTGACATACCTGTAACTGAGAGAAGCCTCCTCTTAAGGTGCTTGTGGAAACTTGGTATTCTTCTTGAGTTGAAGCCAGGGACTAAGCTCTCATCTCGAGTAGATTTGGGGTCCACGGAGCCCTTTCGTGTTGCTCCAATGACCTCAGGATCCCTCTAGACTTGAGACAGTGATCATGGGTTTTCTCTGTAATGCCATCAAGGAAATCAAGGCTCCTTTCACGTTTGATGTGGAACACGGAATTGCTCTGCACGCAGTGCAGGGGAATCAGGCCTCATCTCACGGCGAGGGGGAAGTCTCATGGTTTTTCTCGAGTTGCGGCCGGAACCTGGGGTATATTCTCGAGTTATGACGGGGAGGGCCCTTCCAGACACGTGTTTGTTCAGCGACGTCAGGACTCCTGCCTAGGTGCGAGGGACACCTCGGGATTCTCCTCGAGTCTTGGCATGGCAATTGGGACGCTTCTCCACGTGAGGCGGGAGACCCAGGGTCCCTTTCCACGTGCCACAGGGATCCTCGGACTCCTATCCATTTTCAAGAGGGGTCAGGCATCGTCTCCTTCAGAAGTATTGATCTCCGCGGACCTCTCGAGTTTTCAAAGGATATGAGGCCTCCGGTTCCGTTGAGGTGGAGGACTAGGTCTTTCTCTGTGGTCTCCACAGGGGATTCAGACAACCCTTCGTCTTGGGAGATGCAAGACGAGCCTGCATTCAATTCACTGCAGGAATATCCGGAATTACTTCAGGTCAGAGCATCTCGGTGTCCATTCCACTTGAGGCCACAAACTCAAGGTCCCTCAAATATACCTGTAGCTGAGAGAAGCCTCCTCTTGAGGTGCTTGTGGAAAGTTGGTATTCCTCTTGAGTCGAAGCCAGGGACTAAGCTCTCATCTCGAGTTGATTTGGGGTCCATGGAACCCTTTCGTGTTGCTCCAGTGACCTCAGGATCCCTCTAGACTTGAGACAGTGATCTTGGGTTTTCTCTGGAGTGCCATCAAGGAAATCAAGGCTCCTTTCACGTTTGATGTGGAACACGGAATTGCTCTGCATGCAGTGCAGGGGAATCGGGCCTCATCTCGGGGCGAGGGGGAAATCTCATGGTTTTTCACGAGTTGCGGCCGGAACCTGGGGTATATTCTCGAGTTACGACGGTGAGGGCCCTTCCAGACATGTGTTTGTTCAGCGACGTCAGGACTCCTGCCTAGGTGCGAGGGACACCTCGGGATTCTCCTCGAGTCTTGGCATGGCAATTGGGACGCGACTCCATGTCAGGCGCGAGACCCAGTGTCCCTTTCCACGTGCCACAGGGATCCTGGGACTCCTATCCATTTTCAAGAGGAGTCAGGCATCGTCTCCTTTGGAAGCGTTGATCTCCGCGGACCTCTCGAGTTTTCAAAGGATGTGAAGCCTCCGCTCGCGATGATGCGGAGAACTCGGTCTTTCTCTGTGGTCTCCACAGGGGATTCAGACATCCCTTCTTCTTGGGAGATGCAAGACGAGCCTGCATTCAATTCACTGCAGGGATATCCGGCCTTACTTCGAGTCAGAGCATCTCGGTGTCCATTCCACTTGAGGCCACAAATTCAGCGTCCCTCTCACATACCTGTAGCTGAGAGAAGCCTCCTCTTGAGGTGCTTGTGGAAAGTTGGTATTCCTCTTGAGTCGAAGCCAGGGACTAAGCTCTCATCTCGAGTTGATTTGGGGTCCACGGAGCCTTTTCGTGTTGCTACAGTGACCTCAGGATCCCTCTAGACTTGAGACAGTGATCTTGGGTTTTCTCTGGAGTGCCATCAAGGAAATCAAGGCTCCTTTCAAGTTTGATGTGGAACACGGAATTGCTCTGCACGCATTGCAGGGGAATCGGGCCTCATCTCACGGCGAGGGGGAAGTCTCATGGTTTTTCTCGAGTTGCGGCAGGAACCTGGGGTATATTCTCGAGTTACGACGGGGAGGGCCCTTCCAGACACGTGTTTGTTCAGAGACGTCAGGTCTCCTGCCTAGGTGCGAGGGACACCTCGTGATTCTCTTCGAGTCTTGGCATGGCAATTCGGACGCGTCTCCACGTGAGACGGGGGACCCAGCGTCCCTCTCCCCGTGCCACAGGGATCCTGGGACTCCTATCCATTTTCAAGAGGAATCAGGCATCGTCTCCTTTGGAAGCATTGATCTCCGAGGACCTCTCGAGTTTTCAAAGGATGTGAGGCCTCCGGTCGCGATGAGTGGGAGGACTAGGTCTTTCTCTGTGGTCTCCACTGGGGATTCCGACATCCCTTCATCTTGGGAGATGCAAGACGAGCCTGCATTCAATTCATTGCAGGGATATCCGGCCTTACTTCGAGTCAGAGCATCTCGGTGTCCATTCCACTTGAGGCCACAAACTCAGGGGCCCTCTCACATACCTGTAGCTGAGAGAAGCCTCCTCTTGAGGTGCTTGTGGAAAGTTGGTATTCCTCTTGAGTCGAAGCCAGGGACTAAGCTCTCATCTCGAGTTGATTTGCGTTGCACGGAGCCCTTTCGTGTTGCTACAGTGACCTCAGGATCCCTCTAGACTTGAGACAGTGATCTTGGGTTTTGTCTGAAGTGCCATCAAGGAAATCAAGGCTCCTTTCATGTTTGATGTGGAACACGGAATTGCTCTGCACGCAGTGCAGGGGAATCGGGCCTCATCTCACGGCGAGGGGGAAGTCTCATGGTTTTTCTCGAGTTGCGACCGGAACCTGGTGTATATTCTCGAGTTACGACGGGGAGGGCCCTTCCAGACACGTGTTTGTTCAGCGACGTCAGGACTCCTGCCTAGGTGCGAGGGACACCTCGGGATTCTCCTTGAGTCTTGGCATGGCAATTGGGACGCGTCTCCACGTGAGGCGGGAGACCCAGGGTCCCTTTTGACGTGCCACAGGGATCCTGGGACTCCTATCCATTTCCAAGAAGAGTCAGGCATCTTCTCCTTTGGAAGCATTGATCTCCGCGGACCTCTCGAGTTTTCAAAGGATGTGAGGCCTCCGGTCTCGATGAGGCGGTGAACGAGGTCTTTCTCTGTGGTCTCCACAGGGGATTCAGACAACCCTTCGTCTTGGGAGATGCAAGAAGAGCCTGCATTCAATTCACTGCAGGGATATCCGGCCTTACTTCGAGTCAGAGCATCTCGGTGTCCATTCCACTTGAGGCCACAAACTCAGGGTCCCTCTCACATACCTGTAGCTGAGAGAAGCCTCCTCTTGAGGTGCTTGTGGAAAGTTGATATTCCTCTTGAGTCGAAGCCAGGGACTAAGCTCTCATCTCGAGTTGATTGGGGGTCCACGGAGCCCTTTCCTGTTGGTCCAGTGACTTCAGGATCCCTCTAGACTTGAGACAGTGTTCTTGGGTTTTCTCTGGAGTGCTATCAAGGAAATCAAGGCTCCTTTCACGTTTGATGTGGAACACGGAATTGCTCTGCACGCAGTGCAGGCGAATCAGGCCTCAACTCGCGGCGAGGGGGAAATCTCATGGTTTTTCTCGAGTTGCGGCCCGAACCTGGGGTATATTCTCGAGTTACGACGGGGAGGGCCCTTCCAGACACGTGTTTGTTCAGCGACGTCAGGACTCCTGCCTAGGTGCGAGGGACATCTAGGGATTCTCCTCGAGTCTTGGCATGGCAATTGGGACGCGTCTCCACGTGAGGCGGGAGACCCAGGGTCCCTTTCCACGTGCCACACGGATCCTGGGACTCCTATCCATTTTCAAGAGGAGTCGGGCATCGGCTCCTTTGGAAGCATTGATCTCTGCAGACCTCTCGAGTTTTCAAAGGATGTGAGGCCTCTGGTCGCTATGAGGTGGAGGACTAAGTCTTTCTCTGTGGTCTCCACAGGGGATTCAGACATCCCTTCGTCTTGGAAGATGCAAGACGAGCCCGCATTCAATTCACTGCAGGGATATCCGAACTTAATTCGAGTCAGAGCACCTCGGTTTCCTTTCCACTTGAGGCCACAAACTCAGGGGCCCTCTCACATACCTGTAGCTGAGAGAAGCCTCCTATTGAGGTGCTTGTGGAAAGTTTTCATTCCTCTTGAGTCGAAGCCAGGGACTAAGCTCTCATCTCGAGTTGATTTGGGGTCCATGGAGCCCTTTCGTGTTGCTCGAGTGACCCTAGGATCCCTCCAGACTTGAGACAGTGATCTTGGGTTTTCTCTGGAGTGCCATCAAGGAAATCAAGGCTCCTTTCACGTTTGATGTGGAACACGGAATTGCTCTGCATGCAGTGCAGGGGAATCGGGCCTCAACTTGCGGCGAGGGGGAAGTCTCATGGTTTTTCTCGAGTTGCGGCCGGAACCTGGGGTATATTCTCGAGTTACGACGGGGAGGGCCCTTCCAGACACGTGTTTGTTCAGCGACGTCAGGACTCCTGCCTAGGTGCGAGGGACACCTCGGGATTCTCCTCGAGTCTTGGCATGGCAATTGGGACGCGTCTCCATGTCAGGCGGGAGACCCAGTTTCCCTTTCCACGTGCCACAGGGATCCTGGGACTCCTATCCATTTTCAAGAGGAGTCAGGTATCGTCTCCTTTGAAAGCATTGATCTCCGCGGACCTCTCGAATTTTCAAAGGATGTGAGGCCTCCGGTCGCGATGAGGCGGATAACTAGGTCTTTCTCTGTGGTCTCCACAGGTGATTCAGACAACCCTTCATCTTGGGAGATGCAAGACGAGCCTGCATTCAATTCACTGCAGGGATATCCGGCCTTACTTCGAGTCAGAGCATCTCGGTGTCCATTCCACTTGAGGCCACAAACTCAGGGTCCCTCTGACATACCTGTAACTGAGAGAAGCCTCCTCTTAAGGTGCTTGTGGAAACTTGGTATTCTTCTTGAGTTGAAGCCAGGGACTAAGCTCTCATCTCGAGTTGATTTGGGGTCCACGGAGCCCTTTCGTGTTGCTCCAATGACCTCAGGATCCCTCTAGACTTGAGACAGTGATCATGGGTTTTCTCTGTAATGCCATCAAGGAAATCAAGGCTCCTTTCACGTTTGATGTGGAACACGGAATTGCTCTGCACGCAGTGCAGGGGAATCAGGCCTCATCTCACGGCGAGGGGGAAGTCTCATGGTTTTTCTCGAGTTGCGGCCGGAACCTGGGGTATATTCTCGAGTTATGACGGGGAGGGCCCTTCCAGACACGTGTTTGTTCAGCGACGTCAGGACTCCTGCCTAGGTGCGAGGGACACCTCGGGATTCTCCTCGAGTCTTGGCATGGCAATTGGGACGCTTCTCCACGTGAGGCGGGAGACCCAGGGTCGCTTTCCACGTGCCACAGGGATCCTCGGACTCCTATCCATTTTCAAGAGGGGTCAGGCATCGTCTCCTTCAGAAGTATTGATCTCCGCGGACCTCTCGAGTTTTCAAAGGATATGAGGCCTCCGGTTCCGTTGAGGTGGAGGACTAGGTCTTTCTCTGTGGTCTCCACAGGGGATTCAGACAACCCTTCGTCTTGGGAGATGCAAGACGAGCCTGCATTCAATTCACTGCAGGAATATCCGGAATTACTTCAGGTCAGAGCATCTCGGTGTCCATTCCACTTGAGGCCACAAACTCAAGGTCCCTCAAATATACCTGTAGCTGAGAGAAGCCTCCTCTTGAGGTGCTTGTGGAAAGTTGGTATTCCTCTTGAGTCGAAGCCAGGGACTAAGCTCTCATCTCGAGTTGATTTGGGGTCCATGGAACCCTTTCGTGTTGCTCCAGTGACCTCAGGATCCCTCTAGACTTGAGACAGTGATCTTGGGTTTTCTCTGGAGTGCCATCAAGGAAATCAAGGCTCCTTTCACGTTTGATGTGGAACACGGAATTGCTCTGCATGCAGTGCAGGGGAATCGGGCCTCATCTCGGGGCGAGGGGGAAATCTCATGGTTTTTCACGAGTTGCGGCCGGAACCTGGGGTATATTCTCGAGTTACGACGGTGAGGGCCCTTCCAGACATGTGTTTGTTCAGCGACGTCAGGACTCCTGCCTAGGTGCGAGGGACACCTCGGGATTCTCCTCGAGTCTTGGCATGGCAATTGGGACGCGACTCCATGTCAGGCGCGAGACCCAGTGTCCCTTTCCACGTGCCACAGGGATCCTGGGACTCCTATCCATTTTCAAGAGGAGTCAGGCATCGTCTTCTTTGGAAGCGTTTATCTCCGCGGACCTCTCGAGTTTTCAAAGGATGTGAAGCCTCCGCTCGCGATGATGCGGAGAACTCGGTCTTTCTCTGTGGTCTCCACAGGGGATTCAGACATCCCTTCTTCTTGGGAGATGCAAGACGAGCCTGCATTCAATTCACTGCAGGGATATCCGGCCTTACTTCGAGTCAGAGCATCTCGGTGTCCATTCCACTTGAGGCCACAAATTCAGCGTCCCTCTCACATACCTGTAGCTGAGAGAAGCCTCCTCTTGAGGTGCTTGTGGAAAGTTGGTATTCCTCTTGAGTCGAAGCCAGGGACTAAGCTCTCATCTCGAGTTGATTTGGGGTCCACGGAGCCTTTTCGTGTTGCTACAGTGACCTCAGGATCCCTCTAGACTTGAGACAGTGATCTTGGGTTTTCTCTGGAGTGCCATCAAGGAAATCAAGGCTCCTTTCAAGTTTGATGTGGAACACGGAATTGCTCTGCACGCATTGCAGGGGAATCGGGCCTCATCTCACGGCGAGGGGGAAGTCTCATGGTTTTTCTCGAGTTGCGGCAGGAACCTGGGGTATATTCTCGAGTTACGACGGGGAGGGCCCTTCCAGACACGTGTTTGTTCAGAGACGTCAGGTCTCCTGCCTAGGTGCGAGGGACACCTCGTGATTCTCTTCGAGTTTTGGCATGGCAATTCGGACGCGTCTCCACGTGAGACGGGGGACCCAGCGTCCCTCTCCCCGTGCCACAGGGATCCTGGGACTCCTATCCATTTTCAAGAGGAATCAGGCATCGTCTCCTTTGGAAGCATTGATCTCCGAGGACCTCTCGAGTTTTCAAAGGATGTGAGGCCTCCGGTCGCGATGAGTGGGAGGACTAGGTCTTTCTCTGTGGTCTCCACTGGGGATTCCGACATCCCTTCATCTTGGGAGATGCAAGACGAGCCTGCATTCAATTCATTGCAGGGATATCCGGCCTTACTTCGAGTCAGAGCATCTCGGTGTCCATTCCACTTGAGGCCACAAACTCAGGGGCCCTCTCACATACCTGTAGCTGAGAGAAGCCTCCTCTTGAGGTGCTTGTGGAAAGTTGGTATTCCTCTTGAGTCGAAGCCAGGGACTAAGCTCTCATCTCGAGTTGATTTGCGTTGCACGGAGCCCTTTCGTGTTGCTACAGTGACCTCAGGATCCCTCTAGACTTGAGACAGTGATCTTGGGTTTTGTCTGAAGTGCCATCAAGGAAATCAAGGCTCCTTTCATGTTTGATGTGGAACACGGAATTGCTCTGCACGCAGTGCAGGGGAATCGAGCCTCATCTCACGGCGAGGGGGAAGTCTCATGGTTTTTCTCGAGTTGCGACCGGAACCTGGTGTATATTCTCGAGTTACGACGGGGAAGGCCCTTCCAGACACGTGTTTGTTCAGCAACGTCAGGACTCCTGCCTATGTGCGAGGGACACCTCGGGATTCTCCTCGAGTCTTGGCATGGCAATTGGGACGCGTCTCCACGTGAGGTGGGAGACCCAGAGTCCCAATTCACGTGCCATAGGGATGCTGGGACTCCTATCCATTTTCAAGAGGAATCAGACATCGTCTCCTTTGGAAGCATTGATCTCCGCGGACCTCTCGAGTTTTCAAAGGATGTGAGGCCTCAGGTCGCAATGAGGCGGAGGACTAGGTCTTTCTCTGTGGTCTCCACAGGGGATTAAGACATCCCTTCGTCTTGGGAGATGCAAGAGGAGCCTGCATTCAAATCACTGGAGTCATATCCGGCCTTACTTCGAGTCAGAGCATCTCGGTGTCCATTTCACTTTAGGCCACAAACTCAGGGGCCCTCTGACATACCTGTAGCTGAGAAAAGCCTCCTCTTGAGGTGCTTGTGGAAACTTGGTATTCCTCTTGAGTCGAAGCCAGGGACTAAGCTCTCATCTCGAGTTGATTTGGGGTCCACGGAGCCCTTTCGTGTTGTTCCAGTGACCTCAGGATCCCTCTAGACTTGAGACAGTGATCTTGGGTTTTCTCTGGAGTGCCATCAAGGAAATCAAGGCTCCTTTCACGTTTGATGTGGAACACGGAATGGCTCTGCACGCAGTGCAGGGGAATTGGGGCTCATCTCGCGTCGAGGGGGAAGTCTCATGTTTTTTTTCGAGTTGCGGTCGGAACCTGGGGTATATTCTCGAGTTACGACGGGGAGGGCCCTTCCAGACACGTGTTTGTTCAGAGACGTCAGGACTCCTGCCTAGGTGCGAGGGACACCTCGGGATTCTCCTCGAGTCTTGGCATGGCAATTGGGATGCGTCTCCATGTGAGGCGGGAGACCCAGCGTCCCTTTCCACGTGCCACAGGGATCCTGGGACTCCTATCCATTTTCAAGAGGAGTCAGGCATTGTCTCCTTTGGAAGCATTGTTCTCGCGGACCTCTCGAGTTTTCAAAGGATGTGAGGCCTCCGCTCTCGATGATGCGGAGAACTCGGTCTTTCTCTGTCGTCTCCACAGGGGATTCAGACATCCCTTCATCTCGGGAGATGCAAGACGAGCCTGCATTCAATTCACTGCAGGGATATCCGGCCTTACTTCGAGTCAGAGCATCTCGGTGTCCATTCCACTTGAGGCCACAAACTCAGGGTCCCTCTCACATACCTGTAGCTGAGAGAAGCCTCCTCTTGAGGTGCTTGTGGAAAGTTGGTATTCCTCTTGAGTCGAAGCCAGGGACTAAGTTCTCATCTCGAGTTGATTTGGGGTCAACGGAGCCCTTTCGTGTTGCTCCAGTGACCTCAGGATCCCTCTAGACTTGAGACAGTGAACTTGGGTTTTCTCTGGAGTGCCATCAAAGAAATCAAGACTCCTTTCACGTTTGATGTGGAACACGGAATTGCTCTGCACCCAGTGCAGGGGAATCGGGCCTCATCTCGCGGCGAGGGGGAAGTCTCATGGTTTTTCTCGAGTTGCGGCCGGAACCTGGGGTATATTCTCGAGTTACAACTGGGAGGGCCCTTCCAGACACGTGTTTGTTCAGCGACGTCAGGACTCCTGCCTAGGTGCGAGGGACACCTCGGGATTCTCCTCGAGTCTTGGCATGGCAATTGGGACGCGTATCCACGTGAGGCGGGAGACCCAGGGTCCCTTTCCATGTGCCACAGCGATCCTGGGACTCCTATCCATTTTCAAGAGGAGTCAGGCATCGTCTCCTTCGGAAGTATTGATATCCGAGGACCTCTCGAGTTTTCAAAGGATATGAGGCCTCCGGTTGCTTTGAGGTGGAGGAATAGGTCTTTCTCTGAAGTCTCCACAGGGGATTCAGACATCCCTTCGTCTTGGGAGATGCAAGACGAGCCTGCATTCAATTCACTGCAGGGATATCCGGCCTTACTTCGAGTCAGAGCATCTCGGTGTCCATTCCACTTGAGACCACAAACTCAGGGTCCCTCTCACATACCTGTAGCTGAGAGAAGCCTCCTCTTGAGGTGCTTGTGGAAAGTTGGTATTCCTCTTGAGTCGAAGCCAGGGACTAAGCTCTCATCTCGAGTTGATTTGGGGTCCACAGACCCCTTTCGTGTTGCTCCAGTGACCTCAGGATCCCTCCAGACTTGAGACAGTGATCTTGGGTTTTCTCTGGAGTGCCATCAAGGAAATCAAGGCTCCTTTCAAGTTTGATGTGGAACACGGAATTGCTCTGCACGCAGTTCAGGGGAATCGGGCCTCATCTCGCGGCAAGGGGGATGTCTCATGGTTTTTCTCGACTTGGGGCCGGAACCTGGGGTATATTCTCGAGTTACGACGGGGAGGGCCCTTTCAGACACGTGTTTGTTCAGCGACATCAGGACTCCTGCCTAGGTGCGAGGGACACCTCGGGATTCTCCTCGAGTCTTGCCTTGGCAATTGGGATGCGTCTCCACGTGAGGCGGGAGACCCAGAGTCCCTTTCCCCGTGCCACAAGGATCCTCGGACTCCTATCCATTTTCAAGAAGAGTCAGGCATCGTCTCCTTTGGAAGCATTTATCTCCGCGGACCTCTCGAGTTTTCAAAGGATGTGAGGCCTCCGTTCTCGATGAGGCGGTGAACTAGTTCTTTCTCTGTGGTCTCCACAGGAGATTCAGACATCCCTTCGTCTTCGGAGATGCAAGACGAGCCTGCATTCAGTTCACTGCAGGGATATCCGGCCTTACTTCGAGTCAGAGCATCTCGGTGTCCATTCCACTTGAGGCCACAAACTCAGGGTCCCTCTCACATACCTGTAGCTGAGAGAAGCCTCCTCTTGAGGTGCTTGTGGAAAGTTGGTATTCCTCTTGAGTCGAAACCAGGGAATAAGCTCTCATCTCGAGTTGATTTGGGGTCCCCAGAGCCCTTTCATGTTGCTCCAGTGAACTCAGGATCCCTCTAGACTTGAGACAGTGATCTTGGGTTTTCTCTGGAGTGCCATCAAGGAAATCAAGGCTCCTATCATGTTTGATGTGGAACACGGAATTGCTCTGCATGCAGTGCAGGGGAATCGGGCCTCATCTCGCGGCGAGGGGGAAGTCTCATGGTTTTTCTCGAGTTCCGGCCGGAACTTGGGGTATATTCTCGAGTTAAGACGGGGAGGGCCCTTCCAGACACGTGTTTGTTCAGCGACGTCAGGACTCCTGCCTAGGTGCGAGGGACACCTCGGGATTCTCCTCGAGTCTTGGCATGGCAATTGGGATGCGTCTCCACGTGAGGCGGGAGACCCAGGGTCCCTTTCCACGAGCCACAGGGATCCTGGGACTCCTATCCATTTTCAAGAGGAGTCAGACATCGTCTCCTTCGGAAGTATTGATCTCCGCGGTCGTCTCGAGTTTTCAAAGGATATGAGACCTCCGGTTGCGTTGAGGTGGAGGTCTAGGTCTTTCTCTGTGGTCTCCACAGGGGATTCAGACAACCCTTCGTCTTGGGAGATGCAAGACGAGCCTGCATTCAATTCACTGCAGGGATATCCAGCCTTACTTCGAGTCAGAGCATCTCGGTGTCCATTCCACTTAAGGCCACAAACTCGGGGTCCCTCTCACATACCTGTAGCTGAGAGAAGCCTCCTCTTGAGGTGCTTGTGGAAAGTTGGTATTTCTCTTGAGTCTAAGGCAGGGACTAAGCTCTCATCTCGAGTTGATTTGGGGTCCACGGAACACTTTCCTGTTGCTACAGTGACCTCAGGATCCCTCTAGGCTTGAGACAGTGATCTTGGGTTTTCTCTGGAGTGCCATCACGGAAATCAAGCCTCCTTTCACGTTTGATGTGGAACACGGATTTGCTCTGCATGCAGTGCAGGGGAATCGGGCCTCAACTCGCGGCGAGTGGGAAATCTCATGGTTTTTCTCGAGTTGCGGCCCGAACCTGGGGTATATTCTCGAGTTACGACGGGAAGGGCCCTTCCAGACACGTGTTTGTTCAGCGACGTCAGGACTCCTGCCTAGGTGCGAGGGACACCTCGGGATTCTCCTCGAGTCTTGGCATGGCAATTTGGACGCGTCTCCACGTGAGGCTGGAGACCCAGGGTCCCTTTCCATGTGCCACAGGGATCTTGGGACTCCTATCCATTTTCAAGAGGAATCAGGCATCGTCTCCTTTGGAAGCATTGATCTCCGCGGACCTCTCGAGTTTTCAAAGGATGTGAGGCCTCCGGTCGCGATGAGGCGGAGAACTCGGTCTTTCTTTGAAGTCTCCACCGGGGATTCAGACATCCCTTCGTCTTGGGAGATGCAAGACGGGCCTTCATTCAATTCACTGCAGGGTTCTCCGGCCTTACTTCGAGTCAGAGCATCTCGCTGTCCATTCCACTTTGGCAACAAACTCAGGTCCCTCTCACATACCTGTAGCTGAGAGAAGCCTCCTCTTGAGGGGCCTGTGGAAAGTTCGTATTCCTCTTGAGTCGAAGCCAGGGACGAAGCTCTCTTCTCGAGTTGATTTGGGGTCCACGGAACCCTTTCGTGTTGCTCCAGTGACCTCAGGATCCCTCTAGACTTGAGACAGTGATCTTGGGTTCTCTCTGGAGTGCCATCAAGGAAATCAAGGCTCCTTTCATTTTTGATGTGGAATACGGAATTGCTCTGCACGCAGGGCAGGGGAATCGGGCCTCATATCGCGGCGAGGGGGAAGTCTCATGGTTTTTCTCGAGTTGTGGCCGGAACCTGGGGTATATTCTCGAGTTACGACGGGGAGGGCCCTTCCAGACACGTGTTTGTTCAGCGAGGTAAGGACTCCTGCCTAGGTGCGAGGGACACCTCGGGATTCTCCTCGAGTCTTGGCATGGCAATTGGGACGCGTCTCCACGTGAGGCGGGAGACCCAGGGTCCCTTTCCACGTGCCACAGGGATCCTGGGACTCCTATCCATTTTCTGGAGGTGTCAGGCATCGTCTCCTTTGGAAGCATTGATCTCCGCAGACCTCTCGAGTTTTCAAAGGATGTGAGGCCTCCGGTCGCGTTGAGGCGGAGGACTAGGACATTCTCTGTGGTCTAAACAGGGGATTCAGACATCCCTTCGTCTTGGGAGATGCAAGACGAGCCTGCATTCAATTCACTGCAGGGATATCCAGCCTTACTTCGAGTCGAGCATCTCGGTGTCCTTTCCACTTGAGGCCACAAACTCAGGGTCCCTCTCACATACCTGTAGCTGAGAGAAGCCTCCTCTTGAGGTGCTTGTGGAAACTTGGTATTCCTCTTGAATCGAAGCCAGGGAATAAGCTCTCATCTCGAGTTGATTTGGGGTCCCCGGAGCCCTTTCATGTTGCTCCAGTGACCTCAGGATCCCTCTAGACTTGAGACAGTGATCTTGGGTTTTCCCTGGAGTGCCATCAAGGAAATCAAGGCTCCTATCATGTTTGATGTGGAACGCGGAATTGCTCTGCACGCAGTGCAGGGGAATCGTGCCTCATCTCGCGGCGAGGGGGATGTCTCATGGTTTTTCTCGAGTTGCGGCCGGAACTTGGGATATATTTTCGAGTTACGGACGGGGAGGGCCCTTCCAGACACGTGTTTGTTCAGCGACGTCAGGACTCCTGCCTAGGTGCGAGGGACAACTCGGGATTCTCCTCGACTCTTGGCATGGCAATTGGGATGCGTCTCCACGTTAGGCGGGAGACCCAGGGTCCCTTTCCACGAGCCACAGGGATCCTGGGACTCCTATCCATTTTCAAGAGTAGTCAGACATCGTCTCCTTCGGAAGTATTGATCTCCGCGGTCCTCTCGAGTTTTCAAAGGATATGAGGCCTCCGGATGCGTTGAGGTGGAGGACTAGGTCTTTCTCTGTGGTCTCCACAGGGGATTCAGACAACCCTTCGTCTTGGGAGATGCAAGACGAGACTGCATTCAATTCACTGCAGGCATATCCGGCCTTACTTCGAGTCAGAGCATCTCGCTGTCCATTCCACTTTGGCCACAAACTCAGGGTCCCTCTCACATACCTGTAGCTGAGAGAAGCCTCCTCTTGAGTGGCCTGTGGAAAGTTCGTATTCCTCTTGAGTCGAAGCCAGGGACTAAGCTCTCATCTCGTGTTGATTTGGGGTCCCCGGAGCCCTTTAATGTTGCTCCAGTGACCTCAGGATCCCTCTAGACTTGAGACAGTGATCTTGGGTTTTCTCTGGAGTGCCATCAAGGAAATCAAGGCTCCTATCATATTTGATGTGGAACACGGAATTGCTCTGCACGCAGTGCAGGGGAATCGGGCCTCATCTCGCGGCGAGGGGGAAGTCTCATGGTTTTTCTCGAGTTGCGGCCGGAACTTGGGGTATATTCTCGAGTTACGACAGGGAGGGCCCTTCCAGACACGTGTTTGTTCAGCGACGTCAGGACTCCTGCCTAGGTGCGAGGGACACCTCGGGATTCTCCTCGAGTCTTGGCATGGCAATTGGGACGCGCCTCCATGTGAGGCGGGAGACCCAGGGTCGCTTTCCACGTGCCACAGGGTTCCTGGGACTCCTATCCATTTTCAAGAGGAGTCAGGCATCGTCTCCTTTGGAAGCATTTATCTCCGCCCACCTCTCGAGTTTTCAAAGGATGTGAGGCCTCCGGTCGCGAGAAGGCGGAGAACTAGGTTTTTCTCTGTGGTCTCCACAGGGCATTCAGACATCCCTTCGTCTTGGGATGTGAAAGACGAGCCTGCATTCAATTCACTGCAGGGATATCCGGCCTTACTTCGAGTCAGAGCATCTCGGTGTCCATTCCACTTGAGGCCACAAACTCAGGGTCCTTCTCACATACCTGTAGCTGAGAGAAGCCTTCTCTTGAGGTGCTTGTGGAAAGTTGGTATTCCTCTTGAGGCGAAGCCAGGGACTAAGCTCTCATCTCGAGTTGATTTGGGGTCCACGGAGCCCTTTCGTGTTGCTCCAGTGACCTCAGGATCCCTCTAGACTTGAGACAGTGATCTTGGGTTTTCTCCAGAGTGCCATCAAAGAAATAAAGGCACCTTTCACGTTTGATGTGGAACACGGAATTGCTCTGCACGCAGTGCAGGGGAATCGGGCCTCATCTCGCGGCGAGGGGGAAATCTCATGGGTTTTCTAGAGTTGCGGCCGGAACCTGGGGTATATTCTCGAGTTACGACGGGAAGGGCCCTTCCAGACACGTGTTTGTTCAGCGACGTCAGGACTCCTGCCTAGGTGGGAGGGACACCTCGGGATTCTCCTCGAGTCTTGGCATGACAATTGGGACGCGTCTCCACTTAAGGCGGGAGACCCAGGGTCCCTTTCCACGTGCCACAGGGATCCTGGGACTCCTATGCATTTTCAAGAGTAGTCAGGCATTGTCTCCTTTGGAAGCATTGATCTCCGCGGACCTCTCGAGTTTTCAAAGGATGTGAGGCCTCCAGTAGCGATGAGGCGGAGGACTAGGTCTTTCTCTGTGGTCTCCACCGGGGATTCAGACAATCCTTCGTCTTGGGAGATGCAAGACGAGCCTGCATTCAATTCACTGCAGGGATATCCGGCCTTACTTCGAGTCAGAGCATCTCGGTGTCCATTCCACTTGAGGCCACAAACTCAGGGTCCCTCTCACATACCTGTAGCTGAGAGAAGCCTCGTTTTGAGGTGCTTATGAAAAGTGGGTATTCCTCTTGAGTCGAAGCCAGGGTCTAAGCTCTCATCTCGAGTTGATCTGGGGTCCACGGAGCCCTTTCGTGTTGCTCCAGTGACCTCAGGATCCCTCTAGACTTGAAACAGTGATCTTGGGTTTTCTCTGGAGTGCCATCAAGGAAATCAAGGCTCCTTTCACGTTTGATGTGGAACACGGAATTGCTCTGCACGCAGTGCAGGGGAATCGGCCTCATCTCGCGGCGAGGGGGAAGTCTCATGGTTTTTCTCGAGTTGCGGCCGGAACCTGGGGTATATTCTCGAGTTACGACGGGGAGGGCCCTTCCAGACACGTGTTAGTTCAGCGACGTCAGGACTCCTGAATAGGGGCGAGGGACACCTCGGTATTCTCCTCGAGTCTTGGCATGGCAATGGGGAAGCGTCTCCACGTGAGGCGGGAGACCCAGGGTCCCTTTCCACGTGCCACAGGGATCCTGGGACTCCTATCCATTTTCAAGAGGAGTCAGGCATCGTCTCCTTTGGAAGCATTGATATCGGCGCACCTCTCGAATTTTCAAAGGATGTGAGGCCCCCGGTCGCTATGAGGCGGAGAATTAGGTCTTTCTCTGTGGTCTCCACAGGGGATTCAGACATCCCTTCGTCTTGGGAAATGCAAGACGAGCCTGCACTCAATTCACTGCAGGGATATCCGGCCTTACTTCGAGTCAGAGCATCTCGGTGTCCATTCCACTTGAGGCCACAAACTCAGGGTCCGTCTCACATACCTGTAGCTGAGAGAAGCCTCCTCTTGAGGTGCTTGTGGAAAGTTGGTATTCCTCTTGAGTGGAAGCCCGGGACTGAGCTCTCATCTCGAGTTGATTTGGGGTCCACGGATCCCTTTCGTGTTGCTCCAGTGACCTCAGGATCCCTCTAGACTTCAGACAGTGACTTTGGGTTTTCTCTGGAGTGCCATCAAGGAAATCAAGGCTCCTTTCAGGTTTGATGTGGAACACGGAACTGCTCTGCACGCAGTGCAGGGGAATCGGGCCTCATCTCGCGTCGAGGGGGAAGTCTCATGGTTTTTCTCGAGTTGCGGCCGGAACCTGGGCTATATTCTCGAGTTACAACGGGGAGGGCCCTTCCAGACATTTGTTTTTTCAGCGATGTCAGGACTCCTGCCTAGGTGCGAGGGACACCTCGGGATTCTCCTCGAGTCTTGGCATGGATATTGGGACGCGTCTCCACGTGAGGCGCGAGTCCCAGGGTCCTTTTCCACGTGCCACAGGGATCCTGGGACTCCTATCCATTTTCGAGAGGAGTCAGGCATTGTCTCCTTTGGAAGCATTGATCTCCGCGGACCTCTCGAATTTTCAAAGGATGTGAGACCTCCGGTCGCGATGAGGCGGAGAACTAAGGCTTTCTCTGTGGTCTCCACATTGGATTCAGACATCCCTTCGCTTGGGAGATGCAATTCAATTCAACGAGCCTGCATTCAATTCACTGCAGCGATATCCGGCCTTCCTTCGAGTCAGAGCATCTCGGTGTCCATTCCACTTGAGGCCACAAACTCAGGGTCCCTCTCACATACCTTTAGCTGAGAGAAGCCTCCTCTTGAGATGCTTTTGAAAAGTTGGTATTCCTCTTGAGTCGAAGCCAGGGACTAAGCTCTCATCTCGAGTTGATTTATCGTCCACGGAGCCCTTTTGTGTTGCTCCAGTGACCTCAGGATCCCTCTAGACTTGAGACAGTGATCTTGGGTTTTCTCTGCAGTGCCATCAAGGAAATAAAGGCTCCTTTCATGTTTGATGTGGAACACGGAATTGCTCTGCACGCAGTGCAGGGGAATCTGGCCTCATCTCGCGGCGAGGGGGAAGACTCATGGTTTTTCTCGAGTTGCGGCCCGAACCTGTGGTATATTCTGGAGTTACGAAGGGGAGGGCCCTTCCAGACACGTGCTTGTTCAGCGACGTCAGGACTCCTGCCTAGGTGCGAGGGACACCTCGGGATTCTCCTCGAGTCTTGGCATGGCAATTGGGACGCCTCTCTATGTGAGGCGGGAGCCCCAGGTTCCCTTTCCACGTGCCACAGGAATCCTGGGACTCCTATCCATTCTCAAGAGGAGTCAGGCATCGTCTCCTTTGGAAGCGTTTATCTCCGCGGACCTCTCGAGTTTTCAAAGGATGTGAGGCCTCCGGTCGCGATGAGGCGGAGAACTACGTCTTTCTCTGTGGTCTCCACAGGGGATTCAGACATCCCTTCGTCTTGGGAGATGCAAGACGAGCCTGCATTCAATTCACTGCAGGGATATCCGGCCTTCCTTCGAGTCAGAGCATCTCGGTGTCCATTCCACTTGAGGCCACAAACTCAGGGTCCCTCTCACATACCTGTTGCTTAGAGAATCCTCCTCTTGAGGTGCTTGTGAAAAGTTGGTATTCCTCTGGAGTCGAAGCCAGGGATTAAGCTCTCATCTCGAGTTGATTTGGGGTCCACGGAGCCCTTTCGTGTTGCTACAGTGACCTCAGGATCCCTCTAGACTTGAGACAGTGATCTTGGGTTTTCTCTGGAGTGCCATCAAGGAAATCAAGGCTCCTTTCACGTTTGATGAGGAACACGGAATTGCTTTGCATGCAGTGCAGGGGAATCGGGCCTCATCTCACGGCGAGGCGGAAGTCTCATGGTTTTTCTCGAGTTGTGGCCAGAACCTGGGGTAAATTCTCGAGGTACGACGGGGAGGGCCCTTCCAGACATGTGTTTGTTCAGCGACGTCAGGACTCCTGCCTAGGTGCGAGGGACACCTCGGGATTCTCCTCGAGTCTTGCCATGGCAATTGGGACGCGTCTCCACGTGAGGCGGTGGACCCAGGGTCCCTTTCCACGTGCCACAGGGATCCTGGGACTCCTATCCATTTTCAAGAGGAGTCAGGCATCGTCTCCTTTTGAAGCATTGATCTCCGCGGACCTCTCAAGTTTTCAAAGGATGTGAGGCCTCCAGTCGCGATGAGTCGGAGAACCAGGTCATTCTCTCTGGTCTCCACAGGGGATTCATAAATCTCTTCGTCTTGGGAGATGCAAGACGAGCCTGCATTCAATTCACTGTTGGGATATCCGGCCTTACTTCGAGTCAGAGCATCAAGGTGTCCATTCCACTTGAGGCCACAAAATCAGGGTAACTCTCATATACTTGTAGCTGAGAGAATCCTCCACTTGAGGTGCTTGTGGAAAGTTGGTATTTCTCTTGAGTCGAAGCCAGGGACTAAGCTCTCATCTCGAGTTGATTTGGGGTCCACGGAGCCCTTTCCTGTAGCTACAGTGACCTCAGGGTCCCTCTAGACTTGAGACAGTGATCTTGGCTTTTCTCTGGAGTGCCATCAAGGAAATCAAGGCTCCTTTCACGTTTGATTTGTCACACGGAATTGCTCTGCACGCAATGCAGGGGATTCGGGCCTCATCTCGCAGAGAGGGGGAAGTCTCATGGTTGTTCTCGAGTTGCAGCTGGAACCCGGGGTATATTCTCGAGTTACAACGGGGAGGCCCCTTCCACCCACGTGTTTGTTCAGCGACGTCAGGACTCTTGCCTAGGAGTGAGGGACACCTCGGGATTCTCCTCGAGGCTTGGCATGGCAATTGGGACGCGTCTCCACGTGAGGCAGGAGACCCAGGGTCCCTTTCCACGTGCCACAGGGATCCTGGGACTCCTATCGATTTTCAAGAGGAGTCAGGCATCGTCTCCTTTGGAAGCATTGATCTCCGCGGGCCTCTCGCGTTTTCAAAGGATGTGAGGCCTCCGGTCGCGATGAAGCAGAGAACTAGGTCTTTCTCTGTGGTCTCCACAGGGGATTCAGACATCCCTTCTTCTTGGGAGATGCAAGACGAGACTGCATTCATTTCACTGCAGGGATATCAGGCCTTACTTCGAGTCAGAGCATCTCGGTGTCCATTCCACTTGAGGCCACAAACTCAGGGTCCCTCTCACATACATGTAGCTGAGAGAAGCCTCCTCTTGAGGTGCTTGTGGAAAGTTGGTATTCCTCTTGAGTCGAAGCCAGGGACTAAGCTCTCATCTCCAGTTGATTTGGGGTCCACGGAACACTTTCCTGTTGCTACAGTGACCTCAGGATCCCTCTAGACTTGAGACAGTGATCTTGGGTTTTCTCTGGACTGCCATCAAGGAAATCAAGGCTCCTTTCACGTTTGATGAGGAACACGGAAATGCTCTGCACGCAGTGCAGGGGAATCGGGCCTCATCTCGCGGCGAGGGGGAAGTCTCATTGTTTTTCACTAGTTGCGGCCAGAACCTGGGGTATATTCTCGAGTTACGACGGGGAGGGCCCTTCGAGACACGTGTTTGTTCAGCGAAGTCAGGACTCCTGCCTAGATGCAAGGCACACCTCGGGATTCTCCTCGAGTCTTGGCATGGCAATTGGGACGCGTCTCCATGTGAGGCGGGAGACCCAGGGTCCCTTTTGACGTGCCACAGGGATCCTGGGACTCCTATCTATTTTCAAGAGGAGTCAGGCATCGTCTCCTTTGGAAGCATCGATCTCCATGGACCTCTCGAGTTTTCAAAGGATGTGAGGCCTCCGGTCGCGATGAGGCGAAGAACTAGTTCTTTCTCTGTGGTCTCCACAGGGGATTCAGACAAACCTTCGTCTTGGGAGATGCAAGACGAGCCTGCATTCAATTCACTGCAGGGATATACGGCCTTACTTCGAGTTAGAGCATCTTGGTGTCCATTCCACTTGAGGCCTCAAACTCAGGGTCCGTCTCACATACCTGTAGCTGAGAGAAGCCTCCTCTTGAGGTGCTTGCGGAAAGTTGGTATTCCTCTTGAGTCGAAGCCAGGGACTAAGCTCTCATCTCGAGTTGATTTGGGGTCCACGGAGCCCTTTTGTGTTGCTCCAGTGACCTCAGGATCCCTCTAGACTTGAGACAGTGATCTTGGGTTTTCTCTGGACTGCCATCAAGGAAATCAAGGATCCTTTCACGTTTGATGTGGAACACAGAATTGCTCTGCACGCAGGGCAGGGGAATCGGGCCTCATCTCGCAGCGAGGTGGAAGTCTCATGGTTTTTCTCGAGTTGCGGCCGGATCCTGGGGTATATTCTCGAGTTACGACGGGGAGGGCCCTTACAGACACGTGTTTGTTCAGCGACGTCAGGACTCCTGCCTAGGTGCGAGGGACACCTCGGGATTCTCCTCGAGTCTTGGCATGGCAATGGGGACGCGTCTCCACGTGAGGCGGGAGACCCAGGGTCCCGTTCCACGTGCCACAGGGATCCTGGGACTCCTATCCATTATCAAGAAGAGTCAGGCATCGTCTCCTTTGGAAGCATTGATCTCCGCGGACCTCTCCAGTTTTCAAAGGATGTGAGGCCTCTGGTCGCGATGAGGCGGAGAACTTGGTCTTTCTCTGTGGTCTCCACAGGGGATTCAGACATCCCTTCGTCTTGCGAGATGCAAGACGAGCCTGCATTCAATTCACTGCAGGGATATCCGGGCTTACTTCGAGTAAGAGCATCTCGGTGTCCATTCCACTTGAGGCCACAAATTCAGGGTCCCTCTCACATACCTGTAGCTGAGAGAAGCCTCCTCTTGTGGTGCTTGTGGAAGGTTGGTATTCCTCTTGAGTCGAAGCCAGGGACTAAGCTCTCATCTCGAGTTGATTTGGGGTCCACGGAGCCCTTTCGTGTTCCTACAGTGACCTCAGGATCCCTCTAGACCTGAGAGAGTGATCTTGGGATTTCTCTAGAGTGCCATCAAGGAAATCAAGGCTCCTTTCATGTTTGATGTGGAACACTCAATTGCTCTGTACGCAGTGCAGGGGAATCTGGCCTCATGTCGCGGCGAGGGGGAAGTGTCATGGTTTTTCTCAAGTTGCGGCCGGAACCTGGGCTATATTCTGGAGTAACGACGGGGAGGGCCCTTCGAGAAACCTGTTTTTTTCAGCGACGTCAGGACTCCTGCCTAGGTGCGAGGGACAACTCGGGATTCTCCTCGAGTCTTGGCATGGCAATTGGGACGCGTCTTCACGTGAGGCGGGAGACCCAGGGTCCCTTTCCACGTGCCACAGGGATCCTGGGACTCCTATCCATTTTCAAGAGGAGTGAGGCATCGTCTCCTTTGGAAGCATTGATCTCCGCGGACCTCTCGAGTTTTCAAAGGATGTGAGGCCTCCGGTCTCGATGAAGCGGAGAATTAGGTCTTTCTCTGTGGTCTCCACAGGGGATTCAGACATCCCTTCGTCTTGGGAGATGCAAGACGAGCCTGCTTTCAATTCACTGCAGGGATATCCGGCCTTACTTCGAGTCAGAGCATCTCGGTGTCCATTCCACTTGAGGCCACAAACTCAGGGTCCCTCTCACATACCTGTATCTGAGAGAAGCCTCCTCTTGAGGTGCTTGTGGAAAGTTGGTATTCCTCTTGAGTCGAAGCCAGGGACTAAGCTCTCATCTCGAGATGATTTGGGGTCCACGGAGCCCTTTCGTGTTGATCCAGTGACGTCAGGATCCCTCTAGACTAGAGACAGTGACTTTGGGTTTTCTCTGGAGTGCCATCAAGGAAATCAAGGCTCCTTTCACGTTTGATGCGGAACATGGAATTGCTCTGCACGCAGTGCAGGGGAATCTGGCCTCATGTCGCGGCGAGGGGAAAGTCTCATTGTTTTTCTCGAGTTGCGGCCGGAACCTGGGGTATATTCTCGAGTTACGACGGGGAGGGCCCTACCAGGCACGTGTTTGTTCAGCGACGTCAGGACTCCTGCCTAGGTGCGAGGGACACCTCGGGATTCTCCTCGAGTCTTGGCATGGCAATGGGGACGCGTCTCCACGTGAGGCGGGAGACCCAGGGTCACTTTCCACGTGCCACAGGGATCCTGGGACTCCTATCCACTTTCAAGAGAAGTCAGGCATCGTCTCCTTTGGAAGCATTGATCTCCGCGGACCTCTAGAGTTTTCAAAGGATGTGAGGCCATCAGTCGCGATGAGTCGGAGAACCAGGTCTTTCTCTCCGGTCTCCACAGGGGATTCATAAATCTCTTCGTCTTGGGAGATGCAAGACGAGCCTGCATTCAATTCACTGTTGGGATATCCGGCCTTACTTCGAGTCAGAGCATCAAGGTGTCCATTCCACTTGAGGCCACAAAATCAGGGTAACTCTCATATACTTGTAGCTGAGAGAAGCCTCCTCTTGAGGTGCTTGTGGAAAGTTGGTATTCCTCTTGAGTCGAAGCCAGGGACTAAGCTCTCATCTCGAGTTGATTTGGGGTCCCAGGAGCCCTTTCCTGTAGCTACAGTGACCTCAGGGTCCCTCTAGACTTGAGACAGTGATCGTGGGTTTTCTCTGGAGTGCCATCAAGGAAATCAAGGCTCCTTTCACTTTTGATGGGGAACACGGAATTGCTCTGCACACAGTGCAGGGGAATCGGGCCTCATCTCGCGGCGAGGGGGAAGTCTCATGGTTTTTCTCGAGTTGCGGCCGGAACCTGGGGTATATTATCGAGTTACGACGGGGAGGGCCCTTCCAGACACGTGTTTGTTCAGCGACGTCAGGACTCCTGCCTAGGTGCGAGGGACACCTCGGGATTCTCCTCGAGTCTTGGCATGGCAATTGGGACGCGTCTCCACGTGAGGCGGGAGACCCAGGGTCCCTTTCCACGTGCCACAGGGATCCGGGGACTCCTATCCATTTTCCGGAGGTGTCAGGCATCGTCTCCTTTGGAAGCATTGATCTCCGCAGACGTCTCTAGTTTTCAAAGGATGTGAGGCCTCCGGACGCGATGAGGCGGAGGACTACTTCTTTCTCTGTCGTCTCCACAGGGGATTCAGACATCCCTTCGTCTTGGGAGATGCAAGACGAGCCTGCATTCAATTCACTGCAGGGATATCCGGCCTTACTACGAGGCAGAGCATCTCGGTGTCCATTCCACTTGAGGCCACAAAATCAAGGTCCCTCTCACATACCTGTAGCTGAGAGAAGCCTCCTCTTGAGGTGCTTGTGGAAAGTTGGTATTCCTCTTGTGTCGAAGCCAGGAACTAAGCTCTCATCTCGAGTTGATTTGGGGTCCAGGGAGCCCTTTCTTGTTGCTCCAGTGACCTCAGGATCCCTCTAGACTTGAGACAGTGATCTTGGGTTTTCTCTGGAGTTCCATCAAGGAAATCAAGGCTCCTTTCAAGTTTGATGTGGAACACGGAATTGCTCTGCATGCAGTGCAGGGGAATCGGGCCTCATCTCGCGGCAAGGGGGATGTCTCAAGGTTTTTCTCAAGTTGCGGCCGGAACCTGGGGTATATTCTCGAGTTGCGACGGGGAGGGCCCTTCCAGACACGTGTTTGTTCAGCGACGTCAGGACTCCAGCCTAGGTGCGAGGGACACCTCGGGATTCTCCTCGAGTCTTGGCATGGCAATTGGGACGCGTCTCCACGTGAGGGGGGAGACCCAGGGTCCCTTTCCACGTGCCACAGGGATCCTGGGACTCCTATCCATTTTCAAGAGGAGTCAGGCATCGTCTCCTTTGGAAGCATTGATCTCCGCAGACATCTCGAGTTTTCAAAGGATGTGAGGCCTCCGGTCGCGTTGAGGCGGAGGACTAGGACATTCTCTGTGGTCTCCACAGGGGATTCAGACATCCCTTCGTCTTGGGAGATGCAAGACGAGCCTGCATTCAATTCACTGCAGGGATATCCAGCCTTACTTCGAGTCGAGCATCTCGGGGTCCTTTCCACTTGAGGCCACAAACTCAGGGTCCCTCTCACATACCTGTAGCTGAGAGAAGCCTCCTCTTGAGGTGCTTGTGGAAAGTTGGTATTCCTCTTGAGTCGAAGCCAGGGCCTAAGCTGTCATCTCGAGTTGATTTGGGGTCCACGGAGCCCTTTCCTGTTGGTCCAGTGACCTCAGGATCCCTCTAGACTTGAGACAGTGATCTTGGGATTTCTCTGGAGTGCCATCAAGAAAATCAAGGCTCCTTTCACGTTTGATGTGGAACACGGAATTGCTCTGCACGCAGTGCAGGGGAATCGGGCCTCATCTCGCGGCAAGGAGGATGTCTCATGGTTTTTCTAAGTAGCGGCCGGAACCTGGGGTATATTCTCGAGTTACGACGCGGAGGGCCCTTCCAGACACGTGTTTGTTCAGCGACGTCAGGACTCCTGCCTAGGTGGGAGGGAAACCTCGGGATTCTCCTCGAGTCTTGGCATGGCAATTGGGACGCGTCTCCACGGGAGCCGGGAGACCCAGGGTCCCTTTCCACGTGCCACAGGGATCCTGGGACTCCTATCCATTTTCAAGAAGAGTCAGGCATCTTCTCCTTTGGAAGCATTGATCTCCGCAGACCTCTCGAATTTTCAAAGGATGTGAGGCCTCCGGTCGCGATTAGGCGGAGAACTAGGTCTTTCTCTGTGGTCTCCACAGGGGATTCAGACAACCCTTCGTCTTGGGAGATGCAAGACGAGCCTGCATTCAATTCACTGCAGGGATATCCGGCCTTACTTCGAGGCAGAGCATCTCGGTGTCCATTCCACTTGAGGCCACAAAATCAGCGTCCCTCTCACATACCTGTAGCTGAGAGAAGCCTCCTCTTGAGGTGCTTGTGGAAAGTTGGTATTCCTCTTGAGTCGAAGCCAGGGACTAAGCTCTCATCTCGAGTTAATTTGGGGTCCACGGAGCCCTTTCGTGTTGCTCCAGTGACCTCAGGATCCCTCTAGACTTGAGACAGTGACTTTGGGTTTTCTCTGGAGTGCCATCAAGGAAATCAAGGCTCCTTTCACGTTTGATGCGGAACATGGAATTGCTCTGCACGCAGTGCAGGGGAATCTGGCCTCATGTCGCGGCGAGGGGAAAGTCTCATTGTTTTTCTCGAGTTGCGGCCGGAACCTGGGGTATATTCTCGAGTTACGACGGGGAGGGCCCTACCAGGCACGTGTTTGTTCAGCGACGTCAGGACTCCTGCCTAGGTGCGAGGGACACCTCGGGATTCTCCTCGAGTCTTGGCATGGCAATGGGGACGCGTCTCCACGTGAGGCGGGAGACCCAGGGTCACTTTCCACGTGCCACAGGGATCCTGGGACTCCTATCCACTTTCAAGAGAAGTCAGGCATCGTCTCCTTTGGAAGCATTGATCTCCGCGGACCTCTAGAGTTTTCAAAGGATGTGAGGCCATCAGTCGCGATGAGTCGGAGAACCAGGTCTTTCTCTCCGGTCTCCACAGGGGATTCATAAATCTCTTCGTCTTGGGAGATGCAAGACGAGCCTGCATTCAATTCACTGTTGGGATATCCGGCCTTACTTCGAGTCAGAGCATCAAGGTGTCCATTCCACTTGAGGCCACAAAATCAGGGTAACTCTCATATACTTGTAGCTGAGAGAAGCCTCCTCTTGAGGTGCTTGTGGAAAGTTGGTATTCCTCTTGAGTCGAAGCCAGGGACTAAGCTCTCATCTCGAGTTGATTTGGGGTCCCAGGAGCCCTTTCCTGTAGCTACAGTGACCTCAGGGTCCCTCTAGACTTGAGACAGTGATCGTGGGTTTTCTCTGGAGTGCCATCAAGGAAATCAAGGCTCCTTTCACTTTTGATGGGGAACACGGAATTGCTCTGCACACAGTGCAGGGGAATCGGGCCTCATCTCGCGGCGAGGGGGAAGTCTCATGGTTTTTCTCGAGTTGCGGCCGGAACCTGGGGTATATTATCGAGTTACGACGGGGAGGGCCCTTCCAGACACGTGTTTGTTCAGCGACGTCAGGACTCCTGCCTAGGTGCGAGGGACACCTCGGGATTCTCCTCGAGTCTTGGCATGGCAATTGGGACGCGTCTCCACGTGAGGCGGGAGACCCAGGGTCCCTTTCCACGTGCCACAGGGATCCGGGGACTCCTATCCATTTTCCGGAGGTGTCAGGCATCGTCTCCTTTGGAAGCATTGATCTCCGCAGACGTCTCTAGTTTTCAAAGGATGTGAGGCCTCCGGACGCGATGAGGCGGAGGACTACTTCTTTCTCTGTCGTCTCCACAGGGGATTCAGACATCCCTTCGTCTTGGGAGATGCAAGACGAGCCTGCATTCAATTCACTGCAGGGATATCCGGCCTTACTACGAGGCAGAGCATCTCGGTGTCCATTCCACTTGAGGCCACAAAATCAAGGTCCCTCTCACATACCTGTAGCTGAGAGAAGCCTCCTCTTGAGGTGCTTGTGGAAAGTTGGTATTCCTCTTGTGTCGAAGCCAGGAACTAAGCTCTCATCTCGAGTTGATTTGGGGTCCAGGGAGCCCTTTCTTGTTGCTCCAGTGACCTCAGGATCCCTCTAGACTTGAGACAGTGATCTTGGGTTTTCTCTGGAGTTCCATCAAGGAAATCAAGGCTCCTTTCAAGTTTGATGTGGAACACGGAATTGCTCTGCATGCAGTGCAGGGGAATCGGGCCTCATCTCGCGGCAAGGGGGATGTCTCAAGGTTTTTCTCAAGTTGCGGCCGGAACCTGGGGTATATTCTCGAGTTGCGACGGGGAGGGCCCTTCCAGACACGTGTTTGTTCAGCGACGTCAGGACTCCAGCCTAGGTGCGAGGGACACCTCGGGATTCTCCTCGAGTCTTGGCATGGCAATTGGGACGCGTCTCCACGTGAGGGGGGAGACCCAGGGTCCCTTTCCACGTGCCACAGGGATCCTGGGACTCCTATCCATTTTCAAGAGGAGTCAGGCATCGTCTCCTTTGGAAGCATTGATCTCCGCAGACATCTCGAGTTTTCAAAGGATGTGAGGCCTCCGGTCGCGTTGAGGCGGAGGACTAGGACATTCTCTGTGGTCTCCACAGGGGATTCAGACATCCCTTCGTCTTGGGAGATGCAAGACGAGCCTGCATTCAATTCACTGCAGGGATATCCAGCCTTACTTCGAGTCGAGCATCTCGGGGTCCTTTCCACTTGAGGCCACAAACTCAGGGTCCCTCTCACATACCTGTAGCTGAGAGAAGCCTCCTCTTGAGGTGCTTGTGGAAAGTTGGTATTCCTCTTGAGTCGAAGCCAGGGCCTAAGCTGTCATCTCGAGTTGATTTGGGGTCCACGGAGCCCTTTCCTGTTGGTCCAGTGACCTCAGGATCCCTCTAGACTTGAGACAGTGATCTTGGGATTTCTCTGGAGTGCCATCAAGAAAATCAAGGCTCCTTTCACGTTTGATGTGGAACACGGAATTGCTCTGCACGCAGTGCAGGGGAATCGGGCCTCATCTCGCGGCAAGGAGGATGTCTCATGGTTTTTCTAAGTAGCGGCCGGAACCTGGGGTATATTCTCGAGTTACGACGCGGAGGGCCCTTCCAGACACGTGTTTGTTCAGCGACGTCAGGACTCCTGCCTAGGTGGGAGGGACACCTCGGGATTCTCCTCGAGTCTTGGCATGGCAATTGGGACGCGTCTCCACGGGAGCCGGGAGACCCAGGGTCCCTTTCCACGTGCCACAGGGATCCTGGGACTCCTATCCATTTTCAAGAAGAGTCAGGCATCTTCTCCTTTGGAAGCATTGATCTCCGCAGACCTCTCGAATTTTCAAAGGATGTGAGGCCTCCGGTCGCGATTAGGCGGAGAACTAGGTCTTTCTCTGTGGTCTCCACAGGGGATTCAGACAACCCTTCGTCTTGGGAGATGCAAGACGAGCCTGCATTCAATTCACTGCAGGGATATCCGGCCTTACTTCGAGGCAGAGCATCTCGGTGTCCATTCCACTTGAGGCCACAAAATCAGCGTCCCTCTCACATACCTGTAGCTGAGAGAAGCCTCCTCTTGAGGTGCTTGTGGAAAGTTGGTATTCCTCTTGAGTCGAAGCCAGGGACTAAGCTCTCATCTCGAGTTAATTTGGGGTCCACGGAGCCCTTTCGTGTTGCTCCAGTGACCTCAGGATCCCTCTAGACTTGAGACAGTGATCTTGGGTTTTCTCTGGAGTGCCATCAAGGAAATCAAGGCTCCTTTCATGTTTGATGTGGAACACGGAATTGCTCTGCACGCAGTGCAGGGGAATCGGGCCTCATCTCGCGGCGAGTGGGAAGTCTCATGGTTTTCCTCGAGTTGCGGCCGGAACCTGGGGTATATTCTCGAGTTACGACGGGGAGGGCCCTTCCAGACACGTGTTTGTTCAGCGACGTCAGGACTCCTGCCTAGGTGCGAGGGACACCTCGGTATTCTCCTCGAGTCTTGGCATGGCAATGTGGAAGCGTCTCCACGTGAGGCGGGAGACCCAGGGTCCCTTTCCATGTGCCACAGGGATCCTGGGACTCCTATCCATTTTCAAGAGGAGTCAGGCATCGTCTACTTTGGAAGCATTGATATCCGCGGACTTCTCGAATTTTCAAAGGATGTGATGCCCCCGGTCGCTATGAGGCGGAGAATTAGGTCTTTCTCTGTGGTCTCCACAGGGGATTCAGACATCCCTTCGTTTTGGGAGATGCAAGACGAGCCTGCATTCAATTCACTGCAGGGATATCCGGCTTTATTTCGAGTCAGAGCATCTCGGTGTCCATTCCACTTGAGGCCACAAACTCAGGGTCCCTCAAATATACGTGTAGCTGAGAGAAACCTCCTCTTGAGGTCCTTGTGGAAAGTTGGTATTCCTCTTGAGTCTAAGCCAGGGACTAAGCTCTCATCTCGAGTTGATTTGGGGTCCACGAAGCCCTTTCCTGTTGGTCCAGTGACTTCAGGATCCCTCTAGACTTGAGACAGTGATCTTGGGTGTTCTCTGGAGTGCCATCAAGGAAATCAAGGCTCCTTTCACGTTTGATGTGGAACACGGAATTACTCTGCACAGAGTGCAGGGGAATCGGGCCTCAACTCGCGGCGAGGGGGAAATCTCATTGTTTTTCTCGAGTTGCGGACGGAACCTGGGGTATATTCTCGAGTGACGACGGGGAGGGCCCTGCCAGACACGTGTTTGTTCAGCGACGTCAGGACTCCTGCCTAGGGGCGAGGGACACCTCGGGATTCTCCTCGAGTCTTGGCATGGCAATTGGGACGCGTCTCCACGTGAGGCCGGAGACCCAGGGTCCCTTTCCACGTGCCACAGGGATCCTGGGACTCCTATCCATTTTCAAGAGGAGTCAGGCATCGTCACCTTTGGAAGCATTGATCTCCGCGGACCTCTTGAGTTTTCAAATGATGTGAGGCCTCCGGTCGCGATGAGGCCGAGGACTAGGACTTTCTCTGTGGTCTCCACAGGGGATTCAGACATCCCGTCGTCTTGGGAGATGCAAGACGAGCCTGCTTTCTATTCACTGCAGGGATATCCGGCCTTACTTCGAGTCAGAGCATCTCGGTGTCCATTCCACTTGAGGCCACAAATTCAGGGTCCCTCTCACATACCTGTAGCTGAGAGAAGCCTCCTCTTAAGGTGCTTGTGGAAAGTTGGTATTCCTCTTGAGTCGCAGCCAGGGACTAAGCTCTCATCTCGAGTTAATTTGGGGTCCACGGAGCCCTTTCGTATTGCTCCAGTGACCTCAGGATCCCTATAGACTTGAGACAGTGATCTTGGGTTTTCTCTGGAGTGCCATCAAGGAAATCAAGGCTCCTTTCACGTTTGATGTGGAACACGGAATTGCTCTGCACGCAGTACAGGGGAATCGGGCCTCATCTTGCGGCGAGGGGGAAGTCTCATGGTTTTTCTCGAGTTGCGGCCGGAACCTGGGGTATATTCTCGAGTTACGACGGGGAGGGCCCTTCCAGACACGTGTTTGTTCAGCGACGTCGGACTCCTGCTTAGGTGCGAGGGACACCTCGGGATTCTCCTTGAGTCTTGGCATGGCAATTGGGACGCGTCTCCACGTGAGGCGGGAGACCCAGGGTCACTTTCAACGTGCCACAGGGATCCTGGGACTCCTATCCATTTTCAAGAAAAGTCAGGCATCGTCTCCTTTGGAAGCATTGATCTCCGCAGACCTCTCGAGGTTTCAAAGGATGTGAGGCCTCCGGTCTTGATGAGGCGGAGGACTAGGTCTTTCTCTGTGGTCTCCACAGGGGATTCAGACATCCCTTCGTCTTGGGAGATGCAAGACGAGCCTGCATTCAATTCACTGCTGGGATATCCGGCCTTACTTCGAGTCAGAGCATCACGGTGTCCATTCCACTTGAGGCCACAAATTCAGGGTCCCTCTCACATACCTGTAGCTGAGAGAAGCCTCCTCTTGAGGTGCTTGTGGAAAGTTGGTAGTCCTCTTGAGTAGAAGCCAGGGACTAAGCTCTCATCTCGAGTTGATTTGGGGTCCACGGAGCCCTTTCGTGTTGCTCCAGTGACCTTAGGATCCCTCTAGACTTGAGACAGTGATCTTGGGTTTTCTCTGGAGTGCCATCAAGGAAATCAAGGCTCCTTTCACGTTTGATGTGGAACACGGAATTGCTCTACACGCAGTGCAGGGGAATCGGGCCTCATCTCGCGGCGAGGCGGAAGTCTCATGGTTTTTCTCGAGTTGCGGCCGGAACCTGGGGTATATTCTCGAGTTACGACGGGGAGGGCCCTTCCAGACACGTGTTTGTTCAGCGACGTCGGACTCCTGCCTAGGTGCGAGGGACACCTCGGGATTCTCCTCGAGTCTTGGCAGGGCAATTGGGACGCGTCTCCACGGGAGCCGGGAGACCCAGGGTCCCTTTCAACGTGCCACAGGGATCGTGGGACTCCTATCCATTTTCAAGAAGAGTCAGGCATCGTCTCCTTTGGAAGCATTGATCTCCGCAGACATCTCGAGTTTTCAAAGGATGTGAGGCCTCCGGTTGCGTTGAGGCAGAGGACTAGGTCTTTCTCTGTCGTCTTCACAGGGGATTCAGACATCCCTTCGTCTTGGGAGATGCAAGACGAGCCTGCATTCAATTCACTGCAGGGATATCCAGCCTTACTTCGAGTCAGAGCATCTCGGTGTCCATTCAACTTGAGGCCACAAATTCAGGGTCTCTCACATACATGTAGCTGAGGGAAGCCTTCTCTTGAGGTGCTTTTGGAAAGTTGGTATTCCTCTTGAGTCGAAGCCAGGGACTAAGCTCTCATCTCGAGTTGATTTGGGGTCCACTTAGCCATTTCGTGTTGGTACAGTTACCTCAGGATCCCTCTAGACTTGAGACAGTGGTCTTGGGTTTTCTCTGGAGTGCCATCAAGGAAATCAAGGCTCCTTTCACGTTTGATGTGGAAAACCGAATTGCTCTGCATGCAGTACAGGGGAATCGGGCCTCATCTCGCGGCGAGGGGTAAGTCTCATTGTTTTTCTCGAGTTGCGGCCGGAACCTGGGGTATATTCTCGAGTTACGACGGGGAGGGCCCTTCCAGACACGTGTTTGTTCAGCGACGTGAGGACTCCTGCCTAGGTGCAAGGGACACCTCGGGATTCTCCTCGAGTTTTGGCATGGCAATTGGGACGCGTCTCCACGTGAGGCGGGAGACCCAGGGTCCCTTTCGACGTGCCACAGGGATCCTGGGACTCCTATCCATTTTCAAGAGGAGTCAGGCATCGTCTCCTTTGGAAGCATTGATCTCCGCGGACCTCTCGAGTTTTCAAAGGATGTGAGGCCTCCGCTCGCGATGAGGCGGAGAATTAGGTCTTTCTCTGTGGTCTCCACAGGGGATTCAGACATCCCTTCGTCTTGGGAGATGCAAGACGAGCCTGCATTCAATTCACTGCAGGGATATCCAGCCTTACTTCGAGTCAGAGCATCTCGGTGTCCATTCCACTTGAGGCCACAAACTCAGGGGCCCTCCCACTTACCTGTAGCTAAGAGAAGCCTCCTCTTGAGTTGCTTGTAGAAAGTTAGTATTCCTCTTGAGTCGAAGTCAGGGACTAAGCTCTCATCTCGAGTTGATTTGGGGTCCATGGAGCCTTTTCTTGTTGGTAGAATGACCTCAGGATCCCTCTAGACTTGAGACAGTGATCTTGGGTTTTCTCTGGAGTGCCATCAAGGAAATCAAGGATCCTTTCACTTTTGATGTGGAATACGGAATTGCACTGCACGCAGGGCAGGGGAATCGGGCCTCATCTCGTGGCGAGATGGAAGTCTCATGGTTTTTCTCTAGTTGCGGACGGACCCTGGGGTATATTCTCGAGTTACGACGGGGAGGGCCCTTCCAGACACGTGTTTGTTCATCGACGCCAGGACTCGGGCCTAGGTGCGAGGGACACCTCGGGATTCTCCTCGAGTCTTGGCATGGCAATTGGGACGCGTCTCCACGTGAGGCGGGAGACCCAGTGTCCCTTTCCACGTGCCACAGGGATCCTGCGACTCCTATCCATTTTCAAGAGGAGTCAGGCATCGTCTCCTTTGGAAGCATTGATCTCCGCGGACCTTTCGAGTTTTCAAAGGATGTGAGGCCTCAGGTCGCGATGAGGCGGAGGACTAGGTCTTTCTCTGTCGTCTCCACAGGGGATTCAGACATCCCTTCGACTTGGGAGATGCAAGACGGGCCTGCATTCAATTCACTGCAGGGATATCCGGCCTTACTTTGAGTCAGAGCATCTCGGTGTCCATTACACTTGAGGCCACAAATTCAGGGTCCCTCTCACATACCTGTAGCTGAGAGAAGCCTCCTCTTGAGGTGCTTGTGGAAAGTTTGTATTCCTCTTGAGTATCAGCCAGGGACTAAGGTCTCATCTCGAGTTGATTTGGGGTCGACGGAGCCCTTTCGTGTTGCTCCAGTGACCTCAGGATCCCTCTAGACTTGAGACAGCGATCTTGGGTTTTCTCTGGAGTGCCAGCAAGGAAATCAAGGCTCCTTTCACGTTTGATGTGGAACACCGAATTGCTCTGCACGCAGTGCAGGGGAATCGTGCCTTATCTCGCGGCGAGGGGGAAGTCTCATGGTTTCTCTCGAGTTGCGGCCGGAACCTGGGGTATATTCTCGAGTTACGACGGGGAGGGCCCTTCCAGACACGTGTTTGTTCAGCGACGTCAGGACTCCTGCCTGGGTGCGAGGGACACCTCGGGATTCTCCTCGAGTCTTGGCTTGGCAATTGGGACGCGTCTCCACGTGAGGCGGGAGACCCAGGGTCCCTTTCCACGTGCCACAGGGATCCTGGGACTTCTATCCATTTTCAAGAGGAGTCAGGCATCGTCTCCTTTGGAAGCATTGATCTCCGCAGACCTCTCGAATTTTCAAAGGATGTGAGGCCTCCGGTCGCGATGAGGCAGAGGACTAGGTCTTTCTCTGTCGTCTCCACAGGGGATTCAGACATCCCTTCCTCTTGGGAGATGCAAGACGAGCCTGCATTCAATTCTCTGCAGGGATATCCGGCCTTACTTCGAGTCAGAACATCTCGGTGTCCATTACACTTGAGGCCACAAATTCAGGGTCCCTGTCACATACATGTAGCTGAGAGAAGCCTCCTCTTGAGGTGCTTGTGGAAAGTTGGCATTCCTCTTGAGTCGAAGCCAGGGACTAAGCTCTCATCTCGAGTTGATTTGGGGTCCATGGAGCCCTTTCGTGTTGCTCCAGTGACCTCAGGATCCCTCTAGACTTGAGACAGTGATCTTGGGTTTTCTCTGGAGTGCCATCAAGGAAATCAAGGATCCTTTCACGTTTGATGTGGAAAACCGAATTGCTCTGCACGCAGTGCAGGGGAATCGGGCCTCATCTCGCGGCGAGGGGAAAGTCTCATGATTTTTCTCGAGTTGCGGCCGGAACCTGGGGTATATTCTCGAGTTACGACGGGGAGGGCCCTTCCAGACACGTGTTTGTTCAGCGACGTCAGGACTCCTGCCTAGGTGCGAGGGACACCTCGGGATTCTCCTCGAGTCTTGGCATGGCAACTGCGATGCGTCTCCACATGAGGCGGGAGACCCAGTTTCCCTTTTGACGTGCCACAGGGATCCTGGGACTCCTATCCATTTTCAAGAGGAGTCAGGCATCGTCTCCTTTGGAAGCATTATTCTCCGCGGACCTCTCGAGTTTTCAAAGGATGTGAGGCCTCCGCTCGCGATGAGGCGGAGAATTAGGTCTTTCTCTGTTGTCTCCACAGGGGAATCAGACATCCCTTCGTCGTGGGAGATGCAAAACGAGCCTGCATTCAATTCACTGCAGGGATATCCAGCCTTACTTCGAGTCAGAGCATCTCGGTGTCCATTCCACTTGAGGCCACAAACTCAGGGGCCCACTCACTTACCTGTAGCTGAGACAAGCCTCATCTTGAGGTGCTTGTGGAAAGTTCTTATGCCTCTTGAATCGAAGCCAGGGACTAAGCTCTCATCTCGAGTTGATTTGGGGTCCACGGAGCATTTTCGTGTTGGTACAGTGACCTCAGGATCCCTCTAGACTTGAGACAGTGATCTTGGGTTTTCTCTGGAGTGCCATCAAGGAAATCAAGGATCCTTTCACTTTTGATGTGGAATACGGAATTGCTCTGCATGCAGTGCAGGGGAATCGGGCCTCATCTCGCGGCGAGTGGGAAGATTCATGGTTTCTCTCGAGTTGCGGCCGGAACCTGGGGTATATTCTCGAGTTACGATGGGGAGGGCCCTTCCAGACACGTGTTTGTTCAGCGACGTCAGTACTCCTGCCTAGGTGCGAGGGACACCTCGGGATTCTCCTCGAGTCTTGGCATGGCAATTGGGACGCGTCTCCACGTGAGGCGGGAGACCCAGGGTCCCTTTCCACGTGCCACAGTGATCCTGGGACTTCTATCCATTTTCAAGAGGAGTCAGGCATCGTCTCCTTTGGAAGCATTGATCTCCGCAGACCTCTCGAGTTTTCAAAGGATGTGAGGCCTCCGGTCGCGATGAGGCGGAGGACTAGGTCTTTCTCTGTCGTCTCCACAGGGGAATCAGACATCCCTTCATCTTGGGAGATGCAAGACGGGCCTGCATTCAATTCACTGCAGGGATATCCGGCCTTACATCGAGTCAGAGCATCTCGGTGTCCATTCCATTTGAGGCCACAAATTCAGGGTCCCTGTCACATACATGTGGCTGAGAGAAGCCTCCCCTTGAGGTGCTTGTGGAAAGTTTTTATTCCCCTTGAGTCGAAGCCAGGGACTAAGCTCTCATCTCGAGTTGATTTGGGGTTCATGGAGCCCTTTACTGTTGCCTCAGTGACCTCAGGATCTCTCTAGACTTGAGACAGTGATCTTGGGTTTTCTCTGGAGTGCCATTAAGGAAATCAAGGCTAATTTCACGTTTGATGTGGAACACGGAATTGCTCTGCACGTGGTGCACGTGAATCGGGCCTCATCTCGCGGCGAAGGGGAAGTCTCATGGTTTTTCTCGAGTTACGGCCGGAACCTGGGGTATAATCTCGAGTTACGACGGCGAGGGCCATTCCCGACACGTGTTTGTTCAGCGACGTCAGGACTCCTGCCTAGGTGCGAGGGACACCTCGGGATTCTCCTCGAGTCTTGGCATGGCAATTGGGACGCGTCTCCACGTGAGGCGGGAGACCCAGGGTCCCTTTCCACGTGCCACAGGAATCCTGGGACTCCTATCCATTTTCAAGAGGAGTCAGGCATCGTCACCTTTGGAAGCATTGATCTCCGCGGACCTCTCGAGTTTTCAAAGGATGTGAGGCCTCCGGTCGCGATGAGGCGGAGTACTAGGTCTTTCTCTGTGGTCTCCACAGGGGATTCAGACATCCCTTCTTCTTGGGAGATGCAAGACGAGCCTGCATTCAATTCACTGCAGAGATATCCGGCCTTACATCGAGTTAGAGCATCTCGGGTCCATTCAACTTGACGCCACAAACTCAGGGTCCTTCTCACATACCTGTAGCTGAGAGAAGCCTCCTCTTGAGGTGCTTGTGGAAAGTTGGTATTCCTCTTGAGTCGAAGCCAGGGAGTAAGCTCTCATCTCGAGTTGATTTGGGGTCCACGGAGCCCTTTCGTGCTGGTACAGTGACCTCAGGATCCCTCTAGACTTGAGACAGTGACTTTGGGTTTTCTCTGGAGTGCCATCAAGGAAATCAAGGCTCCTTTCTGGTTCGATGTGGAACACGGAATTGCTCTGCAAGCAGTGCAGGGGAATCGGGCCTCATCTCGCGACGAGGGGGAAGTCTCATGGTTTTTCTCGAGTTGCGGCCAAAACCTGGGGTATATTCTCGAGTTATGATGGGGAGTGCCCTTCCAGACACGTGTTTGTTCAGCGACGTCAGGACTCCTGCCTAGGTGCGAGGGACAACTCGGGATTCTCCTCGAGTCTTGGCATGGCAATTGGGATGCGTCTCCACGTGAGGCGGGAGACCCAGGGTCCCTTTCCACGTGCCACAGGGATCCCGGTACTCCTATCCATTTTCAAGAGGAGTAAGGCATCGTCTCCTTTGGAAGCATTGATCTCCGCGGACCTCTCGAGTTTTCAAAGGATGTGAGGCTCCGGTCGAGATGAGGCGGAGAACTAGGTCTTTCTCTGTGGTCTCCACAGGGGATTGAGACATCCCTTCGTCTTGGGAGATGCAAGACGAGCCTGCATTCAATTCCCTGCAGGGATATCCGGCCTTACTTCGAGTCAGAGCATCTCGGTGTCCATTCCACTTGAGGCCACAAACTCAGGGTCCCTCTCACATACCTGTAGCTGAGAGAAGCCTCCTCTTGAGGTGCTTGTGGAAAGTTGGTATTCCACTTGAGTTGAAGCCAGGGACTAAGCTCTCATCTCGAGTTGATTTGTGGTCCACGGATCCCTTTCGTGTTGCTCCAGTGACCTCAGGATCCCTCTAGACTTGAGACAGTGATCTTGGGTTTTCTCTGTAGTGCCATCAAGGAAATCAAGGCTCCTTTCACGTTTGATGTGGAACACGGAATTGCTCTGCACGCATTGCAGGGGAATCGGGCCTCATCTCGCGGCGAGGGGGAAGTCTCATGGTTTTTCTCGAGTTGCGGCCGGAACCTGGTGTATATTCTCGAGTTACGATGGGGAGGGCCCTTCCAGACAAGTGTTTGTTCAGCGACGTCAGGACTCCTGCCTAGGTGCGAGGGACACCTCGGGATTCTCCTCGAGTCTTGGCATGGCAATTGGGACGCGTCTCCACGTGAGGCGGGAGACCCAGGGTCCCTTTCCACGTGCCACAGGGATCCTGGGACTCCTATCCATTTTCAAGAGAAGTCGGGCATCGTCTCCTTCGGAAGTATTGATCTCCGCGGACCTCTCGAGTTTTCAAAGCATGTGAGGCCTTCGGTTGCGTTGAGGCGGAGGACTAGGTCTTTCTCTGTGGGTTCCACAGGGGATTCAGACAACCGTTCGTCTTGGGAGATGCAAGACGAGCCTGCATTCAATTCACTGCAGGGATATCCGGCCTTATTCGAGTCAGAGCATCTCGGTCTCCATTCCGCTTGAGGCCACAAACTCTTGGTCCCTCTCACATACCTGTAGCTGAGAGAACCCTCCTCTTGAGGGGCTTGTGGATAGTTGGTATTCCTCTTGAGTCTAAGCCAGGGACTAAGTTCTCATCTCGAGTTGATTTGGGTTATATGGAGCCCTTTCATGTTGCTCCAGTGACCTCAGGATCCCTCTAGACTTGAGACAGTGATCTTGGGTTTTCTCTGGAGTGCCATCAAGGAAATCAAGGCTCCTTTCACGTTCGATGTGGAACACGGAATTGCTCTGCACGCAGTGCAGGGGAATCGGGACTCTTCTCGCGGCGAGGGGGAAGTCTCATGGTTTTTCTCGAGTTGCGGCCGGAACCTGGGGTATATTTTCGAGTTACGACGGGGAGGGCCCTTCCAGACACGTGTTTGTTCAGCGACGTCAGGACTCCTGCCTAGGTGCGAGGGACACCTCGGGATTCTCCTCGAGTCTTGGCATGGTAATTGGGACGCGTCTCCACGTGAGGCGGGAGACCCAGGGTCCCTTATAACGTGCCACAGGGATCCTGGGACTCCTATCCATTTGCAAGAGGAGTCAGGCATCGTCTCCTTTGGAAGCATTGATCTCCGCGGACGACTCGAGTTTTCAAAGGATGTGAGGCCTCCGGTCGCGATGAGGCAGAGAACTAGTTCTTTTTCTGTGGTCTCCACAGGGGATTCAGACATCCCTTCGTCTTGGGAGATGCAAGACGAGCCTGCATTCAATTCACTGCAGGGATATCCGGCCTTACTTCGAGTCAGAGCATCTCGGTGTCCATTCATCTTGAGGCCACAAACTCAGGGGCCCTCTCACATACCTGTAGCTGAGAGAAGCCTCCTCTTGAGGTGCTTGTGGAAAGTTGGTATTCCTCTTGAGTCGAAGCCAGGGACTAAGCTCTCATCTCGAGTTGATTTGGGGTCCGCGGAGCACTTTCGTGTTGCTCCAGTGACCTCAGGATCCCTCTAGACTTGAGACAGTGATCTTGGGTTTTCTCTGGAGTGCCATCAAGGAAATCAAGGCTCCTTTCACGTTTGATGTGGAACACGCAATTGCTCTGCACGCAGTGCAGGGGAATCGGACCTCATCTCGCGGCGAGGGGGAAGTCTCATGGTTTTTCTCGAGTTGCGGCCGGAACCTAGGGTATATTCTCGAGTTACGATGGGAAGGGCCCTTCCAGACACGTGTTTGTTCAGCGACGTCAGGACTCCTGCCTAGGTGCGAGGGACACCTCGGGATTCTCCTCGAGTCTTGGCATGGCAATTGGGACGCGTCTCCACGTGAGGCGGGAGACCCAGGGTCCCTTTCCACGTGCCACAGGGATCCTGGGACTCCTATCCATTTTCAAGAGGAGTCAGGCATCGTCTCCTTTGGAAGCATTGATCTCCGCGGACCTCTCGAATTTTCAAAGGATGTGAGGCCCCCGGTCGCTATGAGGCGGAGAATTAGGTCTTTCTCTGTGGTCTCCACAGGGGATTCAGACATCCCTTCGTCTTGGGAGATGCAAGACGAGCCTGCATTCCATTCACTGCAGGGATATCCGGCCTTACTTCGAGTCAGAGCATCTCGATGTCCATTCCACTTGAGGCCACAAACTCAGGGTCCCTCAAATATACCTGTAGCTGAGAGAAGCCTCCTCTTGAGGTCCTTGTGGAAAGTTGGTATTCCTCTTGAGTCTAAGCCAGGGTCTAAGCTCTCATCTCTGGTTGATTTGGGGTCCACGAAGCCCTTTCCTGTTGGTCCAGTGACCTCAGGATCCCTCTAGACTTGAGACAGTGATCTTGGGATTCCTCTGGAGTGCCATCAAGGAAATCAAGGCTCCTTTCACGTTGGATGTGGAACACGCAATTGCTCTGCACGCAGTGCAGGGGAATGGGGCCTCAAATCGAGGCGAGGGGGAAGTCTCATGGTTTTTCTCGAGTTGCGGCCGGAACCTGGGCTATATTCTCGAGTTACGACGGGGAGGGCCCTTCCATACACGTGTTTGTTCAGCGACGTCAGGACTCCTGCCTAGGTGTGAGGGACACCTCGGGATTCTCCTCGAGTCTTGGCATGGCAATTGGGACGCGTCTCCACATGAGGCGGGAGACCCAGGGTCCCTTTCCACGTGCCACAGGGATCCTGGGACTCCTATCCATTTTCAAGAGGAGTCAGGCATCGTCTCCTTTGGAAGCATTGATCTCCGCGGACCTCTCGAGTTTTCAAAGGATGTGAGGCCTCCGGTCGTGACGAGGCGGACGACTAGGTCTTTCTCTGTCGTCTCCACAGGGGATTCAGACATCCCTTCGTCTTGGGAGATGCAAGACGAGCCTTCATTCAATTCACTGCAGGGATATTCGGCCTTACTTCGAGTCAGAGCATCTCGGTGTCCATTCCACTTGAAGCCACAAACTCAGGGTCCCTCTCACATACCTGTAGCTGAGAGAATCCACCTCTTGACGTGCTTGTGGAAAGTTGGTATTCCTCTTGAGTCGAAGCCAGGGACTAAGCTCTCATCTCGAGTTGATTTGCGGTCCACGGAGCCCTTTCGTGTTGCTCCAGTGACCTCAGGATCCCTCTAGACTTGAGACAGTGATCTTGGGTTTTCTCTGGAGTGCCATCAAAGAAATCAAGGCTCCTTTCACGTTTGATGTGGAACTCGGAATTGCTCTGCACGCAGTGCAGGGGAATCTGGCGTCATGTCGCGGCGAGGGGGAAGTCTCATTGTTTTTCTCGAGTTCCGGCCGGAACCTGGGGTATATTCTCGAGTTACGACGGGGAGGGCCCTTCCAGACACGTGTTTGTTCAGCGACGTCAGGACTCCTGCCTAGGTGCGAGGGACACCTCGGGATTCTCCTCGAGTCTTGGCATGGCAATTGGGACGCGTCTCCACGTGAGGCGGGAGACCCAGGGTCCCTTTCCACGTGCCACAGGGATCCTGGGACTCCTATCCATTTTCAAGAGGAGTCAGGCATCGTCTCCTTTGGAAGCATTGATCTCCGCAGACCTCTCGAGTTTTCAAAGGATGTGAGGCCTCCCGTCGCGATGAAGCGGAGAACTAGGTCTTTCTCTGTGGTCTGCACAGGGTATTCAGACATCCCTTCGCCTTGGGAGACGCAAGACGAGCCTGCATTCAATTCACTGCAGGGATATCCGGCCTTACTTCGAGTCAGAGCATCTCGGTGTCCATTCCGCTTGAGGCCACAAACTCTGGGTCCCTCTCACATACCAGTAGCTGAGAGAAGCCTCCTCTTGAGGTACTTGTGGAAATTTGGTATTCCCCTTGAGTCGAAGCCAGGGACTAAGCTCTCATCTCAACTTGATTTGGGGTCCACGGAAACCTTTCATGTTGCTACAGTGACCTCTGGATCCCTCTAGACATGAGACAGTGATCTTGGGTCTCCTCTGGAGTGCCATCAAGGAAATCAAGGCTCCTTTCATGTTTGTTGTGGAACACGGAATTGCTCTGCACGCAGTGCAGGGGAATCGGGCCTCATCTCGCGGCGAGGGGGAAGTCTCATGGTTTTTCTTGACTTGCGGCCGGAACCTGGGGTATATTCTCGAGTTACGACGGGGAGGGCCCTTCCAGACACGGGTTTATTCAGCGACGTCAGGACTCCTGCCTAGGTGCGAGGGACACCTCGGGATTCAGCTCGAGTCTTGGCAAGGAAATTGGGATGCCTCTCCACGTGAGGCGTGAGACCCAGTGTCCCTTTCCACGTGCCACAGGGATCCTGGGACTCCTATCCATTTTCAAGAGGAGTCAGGCATCGTCTCCTTTGGAAGCATTGATCTCCACGGACCTCTCGAGTTTTCAAAGGATGTGAGGCCTCTGGTCGCGATGAGGCGGAGAACTAAGTCTTTCTCTGTGGTCTCCACAGGGGATTCAGACATCCCTTCGTCTTGGGAGATGCAAGACGAGCCTGCATTCAATTCACTGCAGGGATATCCGGCCTTACTTCGAGTCAGAGCATCTAGGTGTCCATTCCACTTGAGGCCACAAACTCAGGGTCCCTCTGACATACCTGTAACTGAGAGAAGCCTCCTCTTGAGGTGCTTGTGGAAAGTTGGTATTCCTCTTGAGTCGAAGCCAGGGACTAAGCTCATATCTCGAGTTGATTTGGGGTCCCCGGAGCCCTTTCTTGTTGCTCCAATGACCTCAGGATCCCTCTAGACTTGAGACAGTGATCTTGGGTTTTCTCTGGAGTGCCATCAAGGAAATCAAGGCTCCTTTCACGTTTGATGTGGAACATGGAATTGCTCTGCATGCAGTGCAGGGGAATCGGGCCTCATCTCGCGGCGAGGTGGAAGTCTCATTGTTTTTCTCGAGTTGCGGCCGGAACCTGGGGTATATTCTCGAGTTACGATGGGGAGGGCCCTTCCAGACACGGGTTTATTCAGCGACGTCCTGACTCCTGCCTAGGTGCGAGGGACACCTCGGGATTCTCCTCGAGTCTTGGCAAGGAAATTGGGATGCCTCTCCACGTGAGGCGGGAGACCCAGGGTCCCTTTCCACGTGCCACAGGGATCCTGGGACTCCTATCCATTTTCAAGAGGAGTCAGGCATCGTCTCCTTTGGAAGCATTGATCTCCACGGACCTCTCGAGTTTTCAAAGGATGTGAGGCCTCTGGTCGCGATGAGGCGGAGAACTAGGTCTTTCTCTGTGGTCTCCACAGGGGATTCAGATATCCCTTCGTCTTGGGAGATGCAAGACGAGCCTGCATTCAATTCACTGCAGGGATATCCGGCCTTACTTCGAGTCAGCGCATCTCGGTGTCCATTCCACTTGAGGCCACAAACTCAGGGTACCTCTCACATACCTGTAGCTGTGAGAAGCCTCCTCTTGAGGTGCTTGTGGAAAGTTGGTATTCCTCTTGAGTCGAAGCCAGGGACTAAGCTCACATCTCTAGCTGATTTGGGGTCCACGGAGCCCTTTCTTGTTGCTCCAGTGACCTCAGGATCCCTCTAGACTTGAGACAGTGATCTTGGGTTTTCTCTGGAGTGCCATCAAGGAAATCAAGGCTCCTTTCACGTTTGATGTGGAACACGGAATTGCTCTGCACGCATTGCAGGGGAATCGGGCCTCATCTCGCGGCGAGGGTGAAGTCTCATTATTTTTCTCGAGTTGCGGCCGGAACCTGGGGTATATTCTCGAGTTACGACGGGGAGGGCCTTTCCAGACACGTGTTTGTTCAGCGACATCAGGACTCCTGCCTAGGTGCGAGGGACACCTCGGGATTATCCTCGAGTCTTGGCATGGCAATTGGGACGCGTCTCCACGTGAGGCGGGAGACCCAGGGTCCCTTTCCACGTGACACAGGGATCCTGGGACTCCTATCCATTTTCAAGAGGAGTCAGGCATCGTCTCCTTTGGAAGCATTGATCTCCGCGGACCTCTCGAGTTTTCAAAGGATGTGAGGCCTCCGCTCGCGATGAGGCGGAGAATTAGGTCTTTCTCTGTGGTCTCCACAGGGGATTCAGACATCCCTTCGTCTTGGGAGATGCAAGACGAGCCTGCATTCAATTCACTGCAGGGATATCCAGCCTTACTTCGAGTCAGAGCATCTCGGTGTCCATTCCACTTGAGGCCACAAACTCAGGGGCCCTCCCACTTACCTGTAGCTAAGAGAAGCCTCCTCTTGAGTTGCTTGTAGAAAGTTAGTATTCCTCTTGAGTCGAAGTCAGGGACTAAGCTCTCATCTCGAGTTGATTTGGGGTCCATGGAGCCTTTTCTTGTTGGTAGAATGACCTCAGGATCCCTCTAGACTTGAGACAGTGATCTTGGGTTTTCTCTGGAGTGCCATCAAGGAAATCAAGGATCCTTTCACTTTTGATGTGGAATACGGAATTGCACTGCACGCAGGGCAGGGGAATCGGGCCTCATCTCGTGGCGAGATGGAAGTCTCATGGTTTTTCTCTAGTTGCGGACGGACCCTGGGGTATATTCTCGAGTTACGACGGGGAGGGCCCTTCCAGACACGTGTTTGTTCATCGACGCCAGGACTCGGGCCTAGGTGCGAGGGACACCTCGGGATTCTCCTCGAGTCTTGGCATGGCAATTGGGACGCGTCTCCACGTGAGGCGGGAGACCCAGTGTCCCTTTCCACGTGCCACAGGGATCCTGCGACTCCTATCCATTTTCAAGAGGAGTCAGGCATCGTCTCCTTTGGAAGCATTGATCTCCGCGGACCTTTCGAGTTTTCAAAGGATGTGAGGCCTCAGGTCGCGATGAGGCGGAGGACTAGGTCTTTCTCTGTCGTCTCCACAGGGGATTCAGACATCCCTTCGACTTGGGAGATGCAAGACGGGCCTGCATTCAATTCACTGCAGGGATATCCGGCCTTACTTTGAGTCAGAGCATCTCGGTGTCCATTACACTTGAGGCCACAAATTCAGGGTCCCTCTCACATACCTGTAGCTGAGAGAAGCCTCCTCTTGAGGTGCTTGTGGAAAGTTTGTATTCCTCTTGAGTATCAGCCAGGGACTAAGGTCTCATCTCGAGTTGATTTGGGGTCGACGGAGCCCTTTCGTGTTGCTCCAGTGACCTCAGGATCCCTCTAGACTTGAGACAGCGATCTTGGGTTTTCTCTGGAGTGCCAGCAAGGAAATCAAGGCTCCTTTCACGTTTGATGTGGAACACCGAATTGCTCTGCACGCAGTGCAGGGGAATCGTGCCTTATCTCGCGGCGAGGGGGAAGTCTCATGGTTTCTCTCGAGTTGCGGCCGGAACCTGGGGTATATTCTCGAGTTACGACGGGGAGGGCCCTTCCAGACACGTGTTTGTTCAGCGACGTCAGGACTCCTGCCTGGGTGCGAGGGACACCTCGGGATTCTCCTCGAGTCTTGGCTTGGCAATTGGGACGCGTCTCCACGTGAGGCGGGAGACCCAGGGTCCCTTTCCACGTGCCACAGGGATCCTGGGACTTCTATCCATTTTCAAGAGGAGTCAGGCATCGTCTCCTTTGGAAGCATTGATCTCCGCAGACCTCTCGAATTTTCAAAGGATGTGAGGCCTCCGGTCGCGATGAGGCAGAGGACTAGGTCTTTCTCTGTCGTCTCCACAGGGGATTCAGACATCCCTTCCTCTTGGGAGATGCAAGACGAGCCTGCATTCAATTCTCTGCAGGGATATCCGGCCTTACTTCGAGTCAGAACATCTCGGTGTCCATTACACTTGAGGCCACAAATTCAGGGTCCCTGTCACATACATGTAGCTGAGAGAAGCCTCCTCTTGAGGTGCTTGTGGAAAGTTGGCATTCCTCTTGAGTCGAAGCCAGGGACTAAGCTCTCATCTCGAGTTGATTTGGGGTCCATGGAGCCCTTTCGTGTTGCTCCAGTGACCTCAGGATCCCTCTAGACTTGAGACAGTGATCTTGGGTTTTCTCTGGAGTGCCATCAAGGAAATCAAGGATCCTTTCACGTTTGATGTGGAAAACCGAATTGCTCTGCACGCAGTGCAGGGGAATCGGGCCTCATCTCGCGGCGAGGGGAAAGTCTCATGATTTTTCTCGAGTTGCGGCCGGAACCTGGGGTATATTCTCGAGTTACGACGGGGAGGGCCCTTCCAGACACGTGTTTGTTCAGCGACGTCAGGACTCCTGCCTAGGTGCGAGGGACACCTCGGGATTCTCCTCGAGTCTTGGCATGGCAACTGCGATGCGTCTCCACATGAGGCGGGAGACCCAGTTTCCCTTTTGACGTGCCACAGGGATCCTGGGACTCCTATCCATTTTCAAGAGGAGTCAGGCATCGTCTCCTTTGGAAGCATTATTCTCCGCGGACCTCTCGAGTTTTCAA